>NC_045705.1:67546380-68793173 GCF_009834535.1 Camelus ferus
CAACAGCATTTGCTCACTTCATGCCTTTGTCACATTTTGGTAATCTTGGCAATATTTTCATCTTTTTATTATTATTATTATTATATTCATTTTTGTGGACAAAAAAATATTGTTACGGACATGACAGGCCAGCCAAGAAACAAGCACCACTCGGAGGGTTGGAGTACTCAGATTTATTACGCCGGGGGGCTCAGAGGGGCTTCTGCTCCGAAGCTCTGAGCACCTCCAAGACGTGCACATGAGGTTTTATAAGGTTAATTACAAGTATGGGGCTATTAGCCAATAAGGTTCAAACAACAAAAAGCTAGGAATCAGTACACTGGAGCTTATCAATTTGGAACAGATCACGTTACTGACACTTGTTGAGCTTGGATTTACGAGTTAGCTTGTTAGCCCAGTAAACTGACACTAAACTTTAGATTTACGAGTTAGCCCGGCAGAACTTAGATCAGTAAACCGACACTTATCACACTTAGATTTGTGACTTAGCTCGTTAGCCCAGCTGGGCTTTTCCTTCACAATATTGCCTGGCATTTCAGTAAACAGCGAATGTTGCCCGCCACCAAGCCATCAGCCACTGCACCCAGAGGGGAATTCAGCAAGGAGAGAAACAAGATAATGGCCCTGGACAAGATGCACAGCAAAGGAGTGATTTCAATAAGCCCAGACTCTTGCATCTTCCCATGCAGAGAAAAGCACTAAAATCATTAACTTGAGGTGTCTGGGTTTTGTGATTAGCAGTCATCTTTTGATGTTCAACTACAAGTTTGTTTGTTTTCCTGCAAAAACTCTTGTATATCCTGGCTCCTCCGTCTTGGGAACAGTTCCTCAGAGTTATCTGAGAGGCTGTTTGTCGGGCTCTAGTCCTCAATAAGTTCCCCAAATAAAACCTAACTCTCCAACTTCAGTTGTGTGTTTTTTTAAGTTGACCATATATTACAAAAAGATTACCACTTGCTGAAGGCTCAGATGATAGTATTTTTTGGCAATAAAGTGTTTTTTAATATTTAATTTTTACGGTATGCACATTGTTTTTTTAGACATACTATTGCACACTTAGTAGACTACAGTACAGTATAAACATAACATTTATATGCACTAGAAAACCAAAAAATTCATGTGATTCCCTTTATTGCAATATTCACTTTATTGAGGTGGTCTGGAACTGAACCCGTAGTATCTCCTTGGCACGCTTGTACCTCAATAAGATTATCAAAACTTTGAAACACTTTAGCTGAGCAAATCAATGCCTTTAACACACATGCAAAAGATCCCATACAAGATGATTTTACTCTTCACAAGCTAATGGGATTAATTTAAAATAATTACAGTTCATAGAGCACTTCAGTGGTGTGGTGTGAAGGACATCTTTCAAGCCTGAGCAGATCTCTCTGTGACAATCTAACTCTCCTTGCTTAGAAATGACACCAAACACCTAAATCTGAGGCCTTTGGACACACGAAGGGCCCAGTGGTAGGCCTTGGCAATGACTGTCCATCTACTAGAATTGGTCCCTGGGGCCCCCAGTGTGTCTTCCCTGTGTCCTCACAGCCTGCGTTTTAAGCCAGGCCTTTCAAACTCATCTTTCAAATTTGGTGAAAACTTGTCTTGTGGTTCTGTGCCCTGAATACATTACTTTTATAATATAATAAATGCAGTTTTTCAAAAAGATCCCAGTTATGATGGAAGTCACACTGCAGGGACCAGACTTCTGGGCTAGGAGTGGGGAAATCTTGGTTCAGGCACTGCACGCCACTGTCCTCCTCTCTCTCTGTCAGCCCTGGGCCCTGCAGGCTGGACTTGTGCCAGGTGGCCTTGGGATGGCTCTCCTTTCTATGGAGAAGAACCAGCAGGACCCAAGGACCCCTTGAACAGATGGGTAAGCTGACGCCCAGGGGCGCAGGCAGGAAGCAGCGGTTCTGCTTACCCAAGATGCCTTGGCAGCGCTGGGCCATCCCCTTCCCCATTCTCCCAACTCAGGATCTGGTTCGTGCCTCCTAAAGGATATCCCCTCCCAGGAGAACTTGCCGTCCCCAGCCCAGATGCCCCTGACCCTCTGTGTGACCTTGGCCAGTAGCAGAGCTGCTCAGAAGGCTATCTAACAGGGCAGAGGGAGGCTTGGTGGCAGAAAGGGGGAAATGGGAAAGAAGAAGGAGGAAGGTGGCCTTGGAATCCACTTGGTCCCGGGAAGCAGTGGCCTTACTCTCCACTCCCAGCCGTGCTGCCAGGCCAAATTCCAAGGCCAGGGGCTGCCCTGGAGGAAAGGAATCTGGCGGGACTGGATTCCTGAGCCCTTCTTTTCTCTTTCTAGGGCACTGGGAGGAGGGGCAGGTGGGGGGCAGGTGGGGGGCTGCTGGGGGCGAAGGGCAGACATGGGTGGGGCCTGCGCAGGGCCCCAGACGTGCCTCTGCAGCTGCGCCTCTGGACCGACCCCCCACCCCCACCCCCTGCCTCTCAGTGCTACACATCCCTTCCCTCCCTGGCTTGGGACCTGGTTGGAGCTTCCCCACCATTGGGCCAGGAGCAGCAAAAGGCTTTTCCGGTTTCCTCTGACCGGCTTGATGAGGCGGCTTTTGGCAATTAGAGCTTATGTTTACAATGATAGCAACAAGGAAATGCCCGAGGCAGCTACGCCAGCCTGGAGGGGGGCAGGTGGGGAGAAGGGCCCTGGGCCATCAGCAGCTTTCCAGCAGCTTGCACCTGGTGATGGAGCAAAGGTTCCGGTGCCCGAAAGCAGGACCAAGGACCCGTGGCCCTGGCGCTTATACCGTGAAACCGCCCCCCCCCCCCGTCCTGGCCACCTGCATCTGCAGACCCCTCAGTCCCTCTTCCTCCTTCAGTGCCTGCACGTTGCACATGTGCAATGAATGTGTAAATAAATGAATGAATAGATTGGGATTCCTGAGGTGGTGGTGCAGGGCAGCCCCAATTCTAATCTCACCTCCGTCACTTATTTGACATTTGGCGCTGGACAGGTGATTATTCTCTCTGTGTCTCAGTCCTTGCCTGCACAACGGGAACCATTGAGTACCCACCTTCTTATGGTTGTTAGAAGGATTAAATGAGTGAATCGTTACAGAACGTTTAGAACAGAGTGTGGCCGGCCGCTGGAGTGTGGAAAGAAACACAGTGTGCTCCAGGCTTCGTCCACCTGCACGACCACCCTCACGGCCTCTGTGCCCTTGACCTCTCAATTGGACCCTCTCTTCCTCCAGGGATGCTGCCCTCACTATGCGCTTTCTCACCACCAGAAATAGTCCCATCCTGACATGTGTTACCAGCACCCTGCTTTAGATATGCCAGCTCCTATCTTTTGAGCTTAGGGCTTTCCACTGGGACCCTCCCTGGCTCCCATTTCTCACCCTTTCAACCCTCCATTCACAGTTGTAATGACCACTTTCTCCCCTCCAGCCTTCACTTCTCTCCATCCCCAGTGTAGATTCCACCCCCGCATAAACAAGCTGGCCCCTCCTGGCAGAGACTCCGTGAGTCCTCCCACTCCCTGGGTGCCCTCCTCCTTCCTGGAAACACAGGAAGATCACATTTCCCGGTCCCCCACCCCTTGCGATGGGTTAAGACAATGTAACTCCTAGAGTCGGTCACTTGTCACTTCTCCCCCCTGGGAAAGCCTCTTTGCCCTCCTGCTTCCATGAATCCAAGGCATCCATGGATTCCAAAGTGCCTGGGTCCCTGGATCCCCGCATGGAAAGAAGGCTGCTTGCCTGCCATGTGAACGGACCAGGACAAGCACAGAGGTTAAAGTCGTCCCTTCAGAGCCAAGGAGGTTAAATATTTGATATAATATTTGATGTGCCTTCCTCACACCTTCCTTCCCTTCCATGGTGACCGGTGGGGGGGGGGGCTGCAAAGTGAAGAACAGCAGCGTCACAAGAAGGAAGGAACCTGGACCCCAGAGTCGCCCTGTGGAGGAGAGATGCCTGACCAGGAGCACATGAAGGATTTTCAGTGAACCAGAAGCAAAGCTTTGCGGATTCAGCCAGAGCGGTGTGGGGGCTCTTTGTTATAGCAGTTGACCTATCCTAACTCATCACTCCCTTCCTCTGCTATGTCTGCCTGGCAAACCCCCACCCCAGGCAAACCCAGCTGGCTCCTTTTCACCTGCCCCTGAAAAGCTGAATGATCTGGAGGAACATTCCATGACTGGTTCAGCTGGTTTTCCTTTAAACTCATGACCATGAGCCCAGTGGGGTCCTTGCCCTCTCCTACTGTCTGTCCTAAGAAGTTGGTCTTTCTCATCTCAGGTGACCAATCTTACCATTTAAAAATTGTTTAAGTGTACGGTTTAGTATTGTTAAGTGAATTCACACTGCTGTGCAACCAGGCTCTAGGACTCTTTTCATCTTGCAGAACAGAAACTCTGTACCCATTAAACAACCGCTCCCCGTCCCGCCCTCCATCTGGCCCCGGTGACCACCTACTGTCCATCCAGTCTAGGGACCTTGTATAGTGAAGCTGTGCAATGTGTGTCCTTCCGTGTCTGGCCTATTTCATTTAGCACAATGTCTCTGAGGTCATCCAGGTTATAACATATATCAGAATTCTGGTCCTTTTTAGATAGACCTCGTTTTAAAGATCCACTCATCTGTCAATGGCCACTGGTTGTTACCACTTTCTAGCTATTGCGAATAATGCTTCAAGGAACACTGGTGTTGAGCATCTTTCCACAAACTCATTGGCCATTTGCATACCTATTAAAGCTTTTCATAGAAATAAACACCCACGCATAACTTGGTGCCCTGTCTCTTCCTCTGTTCCCTTCACCCAAACCTCATCTCAGCTGCTGCTTGTGGTGAGATTCTCCCGCTCTTACTGGTCAACTTTTCAGCTCAGGGCGGAGCCCCCAGAGCCCTTCCTTCACACTTCTCAGGGTCAGGAGGCTTGGGGGCATTGTGCCTCTGTGTCACTCACTTCCTTCAGGCCCCTCATTTATCCTTCCGGGAGCTTGGGCCACGTTTCCAGGACTGAGCTCTGATCCCCACATTCTGAAAGTGCCTGCTGGACCCAGAAACCACCAACTGCCCAGATCCTCTGGGGCTGCAGCTTCAGCTTGGGAGCCATTCTTTCTGCCCCTGCGGGTCCCTGGTAACCACACCTCTGTCTTAGGGAGAGGCAGGCGAGGGCTTTGCCCAGGACTGATGGTCCTCCCCCAGCCTCCTCCTCTCCTTTCTCCAGCTGGCACCTGGTTCCTCCCTGGGCTCTTCCTTTGTTTGAATGGGTGCAGCCACCCCTCCCTTCTCCCATCCTCACCCCTTCCCATCTCTCCCTTGCTTCCTTCCCCCAAAGAAAGAAATTCCAATCCTATAAAAGACAAAGGTCCTTTTTAATTTAAAATGTTTTTTCTTGATCAAAAAAAAAATTACTAGAAGTTTATTGCAGAAAATTTGGGAAATACTAAAAAGAAAATTTTTTTGTATTGTATAAACAGAGATTGCTGTGGCCACCAAGGCTTTGCTGCACTTCCTCCCAGCCTCTCTGGGTCTATAGCTTTTGGATAATTTTGGACCCTGCCTTTTTTTGGTTAAGATTATGTTGTTGCAACAATAAAAGTAAATACGGTAATGGATGGACAGAGGGATGGGCAGATGGACAGAGAGACCACAAAGTAGTTACAGTAGAATGTGACTTGTGGAGTGTGAGAAGACAGACCAAAGAGTTATACACTGATCCCATTTATAGGAGGTTCTGGAACAGCAGAACGAGTTGACCACAGAAGTCAGGATCATGGTTTCCTTTTGGGAGATATTGTTTGGGAGGGGGCACTTGGGAGCCTTCTGGGGGCTGGAAATGTCCTATGTCCTGAGCTGAGTGATAGTCACACATGTATACGTCTTGTCCAAAATAATTGCATTGTATATTAAAAGCTGTAGACTTTATGTAAATCATACTTCAACTGAAACACTGATCACGAGCACTTTCCCTGTTCTTTGAAGATACTACCTTCAGTGGCTACACATTTTCCTGTCCATGGATGCCTCCAGTTCACTCTCACCGGTCCTCCCATCCTCTCCCAGCACTGATGTGAGAGCCTCAGCCACAACAGCTCCAGGCAGAGACAACAAAGAGCCATTCAGGTTAACTTTAGAAGTAAAAGAATTTATTGGGAGGCTCTTGGGAGCCCACGGCCTGGGTTCTCAGGAACAGGCTGCTCTAGGGGGCCACTGTGCCTGTCATGGATACCATGGATGCCTCATGCCACCAGGGGCACTGTCACAGTGGGATTCTGCAGCCACAG
Source organism: Camelus ferus (assembly GCF_009834535.1). Lineage (NCBI taxonomy): Eukaryota > Metazoa > Chordata > Mammalia > Artiodactyla > Camelidae > Camelus > Camelus ferus. The sequence continues at coordinate 67,552,634 of NC_045705.1, forward strand.
CCTCTGGGAGGACTCCCGGGGTCCCTGATTTTTTGCAGAGGGATGCACAGGCCTGAGCCTAGAGCCCAAGACCCCCACAGTGGAGAAGGGCAGAAGGCACAGCGGAAGTGGGGCAGCTAAACCAAGCAGTCAGTGACTCCTACCCAAGTAAATATCATGTAATCTAACAGCAGCTGGTGCTTGTTGAGAGCTTCCTGAGTTCCAGGCCCCCCACCCTCTGCGCTAAGGTTTCTACACAAGTTACTGCACAGCCTCCTCATGTTAGCCCTGTGGGCTGGTTGATGCAGAGGCAGGCATGCCCAGGACCATGTGGTGGGTCCCAGAGTCCCCAGCAGCAGGGTTCTGGGTTAGAGTCTGACCGTCACAGAGATCTGAGAGGCTGGAGGGAAGCAGCAGTGGTGGAGGTATGAGCTTTGCCAGATGTGACACTTGGCCAGTGACTTCTGGGGTCTTCCTGGGGCTCACCCCCTTGTGGTACAATTCCCACACTTCCCGACTTCCAAACACCGGGATGGCGGTACTGCCCAGCCTTCATTCCAATGGTTTTGCAGCCCCTCAGGGCCTGGGTTCAGTTCCTCTCCGCTGAAATCTTGTTTCCCTGGCTGGATCCTGCCTGAGACAGGACCTGGTAAGGAGGGAGTTAAAGGAAGAAGTTGGGTGAAATTAACACAATATTGTAAATCCACTATACTTCAATTAAAAAGAAAAAGAAAAGAAAAAGGAAATCGTTGGAGACACTGGCTTTAGAACAGAAAAACCAGGGTTCAAAACTCAGCTCTGTCCATTCTGTGGGTCCCATTGTCTAGGAATGGGGAAGTGACATTTTCCAAAGAAGGGAACTGGCCTCCAGGAGGTGGGGGTGTCAGACGACCACAACAAGGGACCCGTGGGCCGACACCTGTCCTGTCCCCATCCTGCTGACAGCGGCCGCCTTGGTTTCTTTACCCCCCTGGCAGCAGGGCTGGTGGACTTTGGAGGAGGCGGCAGAGACGTGCTAGAGCAGCTGACCCTCAGTGCAGGTCCAAGAGAGAAGGCATGTTCTCTGGGGGGGGAGTTTTCTGTTCTCCTCCCCCACAAACACTGAGTGCCTGGGGCTAGCCTTCATTGCTGGGGCTGGGGAGGGTGAGAGGTGAGGGACCTCCCTCTCAGGGGGCCTCCTCCAATAGCCGAGATCTGGGCCTTGACAAGAGCAGATCAAATGCTAAGCCCATGATCACCATGCTGAGCCCACTAAACCAGGCATCTCATGTACCCTCACCTGAGCTCCACAAGCACCCATTTGACAGATGAGGAAACTGAGGCTCAGACAGCCGAAGATTGCAGCCCGCACATGGCTGAGTCCAGGCTCAGACCCAGGTCTACCCGACTCCAGAGCCTGGTTCTACGATTCCACGATTCCACCAGGCCACCACTTTATCTGCTTTTTGAAAGATCATCGATATGTCCTTAAGGCTGCTGTCCTTGTGGAACAAGGTGGTGTCAGGTCAAGGGCTGTATGTGAGGCTCAGCTCTCAGCCCTGGGCTGAGGCTGTTGTGAGGGGTGCAGTGAGAGGCGGGCGGGGCCTTGGCTTCTGAGGGGGCAGCTGAGGCTCATCCCCACCTCCCAGCCTGGCTCCTTCCTCCAAATCCAGCTCCAAGGATACTTCCTCTGAGAAGACTTCCAGCTCTGTTTACCACCTCCTTTGTGTACCTTGTTCCCTGGGCCGCCCTCATTAGAGCCCCAACCGCAGTGTGTGTGTGTGTGTGTGTGTGTGTGTGTGTGTGTGTGTGTGTGTCTGTCTGTCTGTCTGTCAGAGTGTGGACAAGGAATGCACTGGGAGAGGCAGGAACAGAGGATCCTCTGGTGCCCACAGTGTGCTCAGGGTAGTCACAGTATAGAGCAGGTGCTCAGCAAATACCCCATGAGTGAATGAATGAGGGAGGGAGGGAGTAGATTAAATCATGGGTGTGGGGCCCTGCAGATGGCCCCTGGGAGCTGGGCCCTCCTGTACCTCCATCCGTGGGTGGCCAAAGCTGGGTTCTCTGCAGTGCCTGATGGCTGGAGTCCAAGGTCAGCGCCCACATTAACAGGCCCTTCTCAACCCTGCTGACACTGAGGCCTTTGGAAGCTACGTGGCTGATGGCTCACTGCCACCGCCTGTCTGACCCAGTGTCGGGAATGCACCTGGCCTGGGGGGTGCCTCACACTCTGGCTCATCGCGGGGCAGCCCAGCCTGCTTCTTCACTGACCGAGGGCCAGAGGACAGCCCAGCTGCCCCACTGTGCCCACTGTCCAGGACGTGCTGGGTGGTGCTGGGCTCGAGCACCCCATTGTCTCCCATGGGGCACCCCACAACATCACCCCGTCTGATTCCTTCTCTCAGTGGCAGCTGCCGTGTCCTGTCCTCTCCTTCATCAGAACTCGCCTCCCTTCTCCCACAGGGAGGGCGCTCGGCCCGGAGGAGAGGGGTTAGATCCTCGGGCTGGCTCTGCCCCTGCCCGGCACGTGCCCAGGGCCCAGCATGGGGACTGTTTCCCTCTTGGTGTGTCCTGGCTGTCCACAGGCAGATCTGGAAGGTTCCTTGAAGCTGGATGAGGCTGGGTTTGCGTTCAGGGTTTGAGTTCAGGGCTCGTGGGGCCCAGCCCTCAGGGCTGCGTGGGAATTTCTGAGAAGCCGCAGTTTCTGTGCCCGGAGGTGAGCCAGAGGGCCGGCCAGAGGACAGTGCGTTCCCTGCGCGTCCCCCGCACTCCCCCAGCTCATAGGCTGTGGCAGCAACAGGCAGCAAGCAAGAGAGGCAGCCCCCACCCACGCCCCCCTTGGCCATCAGCCCTCCGCATCCCCGATTAGGCCAGCCCCGGGCCCAGCACAGAGCCAGAGCTCAGCTCCCGCCTCTGGCCCTCTCTTCGGGACTTGCTGGGTGGGGTGAAGTGGGGCACAGGTCTGGTCTGGCCCCTTTGCCCAGTGTGGCCCCTCGGTTTCCAGCTTCACTGGGAGGGAGGAGGGGAGTGGGGTTCAGGGGGTCCCATGGCTGGTGGCAGCCTGAGGATTTGGCTTTTGGTGGACAGTTTGAACCCTGTCCGGCCAGCCTATGAGGACAGGAGGCAGGAGACGTGAGGGCTGCTTTCTCCATCAGCCTGCATCGGGCTCACCCAGGCCTCCCTGAGGCCAAGACCTGTTGGGCCACAGGGACCACACAGGGCACCAGGGATCAGGGCCGATCAGAGAGGATGGGGATGGGAGTGGGGGTCAGAGAGGATTTGGGATGTGACATCTGCGTGGAGGCCTGAGAGGTGAGAATGAGCTGCTCGGGTAAGGGGATGGCAGTGAGGGGCTCCTGGCCGAGGAAAAGCAAACGAAGACCTCCTGACCCAAGGGAGCCCCCAGGCACTGATGGCCCAGCCCATCCCTACTGCAAGCCAAAACCCACCAGGGCCTCCCAGGGTCCCCAGGCCCCAGCCCAGCCCAGTGTCGTGGAGCCCTGGGGGTCTTGTGAAACTGTCCCTCTCGGAGAGTCGGGCCCTGCCTCCCAAGAGCGGCAGTGAGGACTCCCACCTGCCGCCTCCTTGGATCTTTCCCAAAGACCCAAGAGAGACCCTGCGAGGCTTCACCAGGCACTCTCCAAGGCACGGCTGACTCATGTCTGGGGGAGGAAGGGCAGACAGGCTGTGGACCTGGCCGGGGTCTCACTACCTGGCTCCCTGCTGCAGCTCCAGGGTTGGAGGGAGTTGAACATTAATCCCTTTGGCCAGTGGCTTCAACTGAACAAACACATGTTATCACATGTCAACAGCAGCTGTCTCGCCAGCCGGGCTGCCCCGCTGACTCAGAGCGCAGAGCAGCCCCACCTGGGCACTGTGTGGGGGCTCAGGCCGCCAGTACTGCCCTGGGTTCAAGTCCCGGCCTCCCCTGCCTCCCACCGGCTGTGTGACCCCAGGCAAAGCACTGTCCCTCCCGGAGGGTCAGTTTTCCTCTCTGTACAATGAGTGGCCCTTTCTCTCTCTTCTCTGGCCTCCTGGGCTGTGCAGCCACAGTTGGGGCTGGGGCTCTCGGAGGAGGGGAAGTGGGGGCTGGGCCTGGGTCTGATTGGGTGAAACCAGAGAAAAAGCACAGCTTTTGGAGTTGAGACTCCAGGAAATAAAAGCAGCTAACAGTTACTGATCATTCATTATGCATCTTTCTGCTATTTTATTTAATCCTCAGTGAGGTGGACAGGACTATTATCTCCATTTTACAGATCAGGAAACAAAGGCTACAAAATTAGGAAGTGGAGGAGTCAGAATTTGCCCTGAGGGTGCCTGACCAGAGCCGGTGCCCCTACCTCAGAGGTGCTCTGTTTCCCTCTCACCCCCACCCAGTCTCCTCAGGTCTGCAGGCTGGGCACACCTATTTCCTTCTAAACCTTCTTGATGGGCCACATGGAACTTCTCACCACCTTCCTGGAGGACATCCTGCCCTTTCTTCTCTCCAGAACTGGGCAGGGTCCTAGGCCTTTCTGCTCTTTGTGTTTATAAACTCCTATTCATCCTTCAGGGCCCTTTTTAATCTCATGTCCTCCTTGAAGCCTGCCTTATTCCCCAGCAGAAATGAGGGCGCCATCCCCTGTGATCCGTCAGTGCTTCACACACACATCTAGTCAAGCATTTATCACACTTCTTTGTTATTCGTGTATCTGCTGTTTGTGAGGGAAAGGGGTGGTTGGAATCACTCCTGTAGCCCAGGTGCTTTTTGAATGTCCAGCACCTAATCGGTGCTCAAGTAGGGACGGTCGTCAAGCGAGCAGATGAATTCAGAGAGAACCCCGTGGATGCAGGTGAGGAACAGGGATGCAACAGTGAACAGAGGAGGCGCTGGCCAGAGGAACAAAGAACCGGAATCACTTTGCAACCATGTTAGTTGTGGAGACCAGCGCTGGCAGCCACGTCCTGAGGTCGGGGTGGGTGGAGGAGGTTGTGATTAAGGCCGTTCGAGCAGGGGTCAGCTGGCGAGGGCAGAGGGCAGAGGCAGGGAGGAAAGACCCATGAGTGTCGGGGTGCCATCCAGACCGTGGCACATACTGATGCCAGGTGACACCAACTGCGGACTTGGGTGCCAGGCCCCACAGGAAGGCCCAGACGGTGCTCGCCCTCATCCCCAACCATCCTAAAGTTAAGTGCTGGTTTTACCTTGTTTTAGGGGGAAAACACTGGGACTAGAGAGGGGAAGTGTCCTGTCCACGCCCACATAGCCAGGAGAGGATAGAGTGACCGAAGGTGGGGGTGGCAGGGCCCAGCCCCGGGCAGCCTGGGGCCAGGCACCAACCGCCAGCTGGGACACCAGCCTGAGCAGTTTCCAGGGCCAGCTCTGGTCCACTTGGAGGCCGGCCAGGCTCAGTCCTTCCCTCACTTTCTTACTCCAAGAAGAGAAATGTGGTTTAACTGGCAAGAGGAGGAAATAAATGCCGTTCTGTTTGGTTTGCAGGAGGGTTGCCCTGTGAAGGGCTTCCTCCCACCTGCTGGAAGCCGGGAGGGTAAGGTAAGAGCTGCGGGCTTGATCCTGGTCACCTCCCGCCAGCCTCCAGCTCCCACCCCCAAGGAGGAGGTAGACAGAAATCAGTGCCTGACCCGCCGGGAGCCAAACACAGGCTAACTGGCTAACTTGCCTCATAGGTGTGCTTCCGAGATGGAAACCAGCTTTCTGTTCTGGGACAGAACCCTGCTTCCCAGGCCTCTCATTACAGCTCCAAAGTCTGTCCTGTGAGAGGACAATCGTCCCAAGGGTAAGACAGGCATATTTGAGGTATTTCAGGGGATAACCCAAGAAACCTCCTGGCCAGATTCGGTCCCTCCTTTGCACCTGGACATTTGTGTGAAGTCACTCTCACAACAGCAGCTTGCCAGGCTGGAGGAAACCTGGGACTTCTGCTTTTGCTGTCTTGAGGCACCCTCGTGTTTGACTCGCTTTTTCGGTTAAAGACAAGTCCACACCCCTCTGGGGCGCAGCAGGCACGTGGCACCTCACCCACCTCTGACAAGTGGGAGTGGGCCGCCTGCGTGTCAGCAGGATAAGCTTGGGACAAAGTTCTCCTGGCCCCACATAACTGCACAGAAATGAGGGTGAAAGCAGTGATTGCTATTTGTCACCCCAGGGAATTCTTCCAAAAGAGAGACTTCCAGAATTAACTCTGGGGAAGGTGGGCCTCATGACTTGGGCTGGAGTGACCCTCTGGAATGACGGCTCTGTGATCCTCACAGCCCACTCCAGGTGCGACTCCAAAAGCGGCCCTGGGGCCAGAGCTGGGGCTGATGCTCGGCTCTGCCACCAGCCACGGGGCCCAAGGCTGGCTGATGCACTTTTTCACTGAAATGTAGTTACCAGGCATTTACTACCCTCCTCCCAGGGTGGGGAGGGTAGTAAGGTGCTCCCACCACCTGAATAGGGTGTCTCGCCATGTTTGTCCCCTATAGACTTGGTGTCTGTCTGGCTATGGCTGTGCGTGCTTGGTTCTCAGGGCTCACAGTGAAGGCTGTCTGCTGTCATCTTGTGTGATCTCAGTTCTGTCCAATGTCCTGGTGTCTTGGAACCAGGAGACTCTCCCCGAAACCCCTCCTGGCATCCTGTCATCATTGAAAATGCAACTGTTTCAAAGTTTCGAGAGCGGCCCTCTGATCTCAACCCCCTGTGCTCCCCGCTTGCTTTTCCGACTGCTGCTTGGCTGTTCTGACCACAGCAGCACCTCTGGGCCTTGGGCACCTCTACACTCTAGACAGGGGCTCATCTTCTCTCCCCTAATGCTCTCCACGAGCATTCCAGGCCTCTCTTTCAAGCCCTTTCCTGCCCACCTGAACCTGATAGCCCCTGGCCCTGCTTCTGCGGTCCCACCTGGCTGAGAGCCTCACACCTGCTGAGAAGTGCAGCGCCAGCCTTGGCTCCCACGGGTGCCGAGGACACAGACTGCTACCCAGAGGATTTCTGCCATGAATCGCATGAGGTTTCCAGAGTCAGCCTGCTTTCCCTTTCTGGATTTCAAATCTCCTTCATCCTCCGCAAGCTTTGGGCCCCTCATCTCACAATCAGACGACCTCACCTCCTACTTTAGACAAAATAGTAACCATCATGCTGGAACTGGATCCCCACCACACCCACCACCTCATTTCCTCTTGCTACCAAAGACCGACCTATAATCCCAAGAACACCCCTCCCCGCCCCATGGGAGCTTTCCATCTCAAGGGTAGACCTGCTTGTGCTTTGTTAATAACAAGGACCACCTCCTCAACTCCACCTCCCCTTCCAGCTTCATCATTTCCACTTTCACACGCAAACTTCCTCTCCGCCTGCTCTCTCAAGTGATCTGGCTCCTCCTGGAAGGGCCTGCCCCAGACTGCACTCCCCCAGGTCAGGAGGACCAAAGGATGGGCATCTGCCCGTCCCTGCGTCGGAGGGCCTTTGGGCTGTTTGTCATCTCCCTCAGTTATCTCACCTGCTCCCAGGGCTTTAATTACACCCTGCACTGAAGAGCACAGATCTTGCCTCCTCACTCCCAGCACCACCTAACATAATAGTTGCTCAACAAATATTAAAGAAATGCAACTTTACTGCTGCCAGTCTGCATACTGCCTGCCCAGGGTCTCAGACTGGGGAAACCTCCTGCGAACTCTGGGGCACCTGAGCAGCCCCAGGAAGCTCTGCGTCCCCTCCTCAGGGCAGGCCCTACAGGGTGGGTTCCCCTCAAAAGATAGAAGCCATTGTCTACTGCAGCTTAGCAGAAAAACTCACAAATCTGACAAGAATACAGGATCTGGTAACAGACTTTTTTTAGAAGAATGTTACCAAAGGCATCACTGTGAGATGGCAGGCCACCTCCTGTCCTCGGGACTAGTGTTTTTCCAACTGCTTAATGCCCTGGGGGAGTGCGAGTGGCAGGGGTGCAGGAAGAGGGGTGGAGGGAGTCTGACTTCTGGGAGACCCTCTTCCCAATCCCACCAGTTCACATACCCTGTCCCTTCCTGAACAATCAAAATCTACTTTTCCTCTGGGCCTATCACTAGCAAACACAAGAAATACCCAAGCTCTTAGGACATGGGGGATGGAGAAGGCTGGTGGCCTCTGCACCCTCCCTTGCAAGATAGGGTCACACTTAACATAACCCTGGCTACTGATGTGCCCCTGAGGTCAGCAGCTTGCTTGCACCTTGCCCAGTGCCACTGGCTTCTGCAGCAAACATCACGGGGCCCACGTTAACGACAGGGTCGGTATTTGAGAAACAGACAGGGGCTCTGGGCAGCGCCCTACAAGCTGAGTGTGGGAAAGGAGTAGCTCACATCAGAGAAGAGAGCAAGTCTGAGCCCCTTAAAGAGGCCTGCGTGTTGACCAGGTGTGCCACCTTTTAGCCTTTTTTCGTATGGGGAACCCAAGTTTGCAAGGCTATTTCAATTAACAGCAAGTCTGTCCAGTCCGGCTGGCACCGCTCACCCCAACTGCCCTTGTGAGAGTGGATGCAGCTCCCGAGGCTTAACCATTGACGGACCAGGTGACCACACTGACTTACAGGTGCTAGCAAGACCAGGGATGACGGCTTGCTGGGGGTCACTCATATGTTGCAGCGCTGGACAAACTCTGCTTTCCTGACTCCGAAGCCAGTTGTTTCCTCTCACCTAGGTTTTGCTGTAGTAACTGGGAGAAAAAGGACCTTTGCCTGTTCTGAATATGCCAGTTCTGCGCAATTCAAGGAGGGAAGAAGTCCAAGTGATCAGAAACCATTAATAACCGGGTTGCAAAAACCTTCTTGGGTTCAAAGGCTGGGAGGGTGTGTAGTTTAAAAGTAGTCTTCTCCTGAGAGACGACTGAGTGCTCCCAACGACTTATGCCAATGGCACCATAAGCAAAAGGAGACCAGGGCTTGGAGAACTCGACACTAAGGATACTGAAAAGCTTTAGAAAGTTTGATTTAAAAAAAAAAGAAAAAAGAAAGTTTGATTTTACAAATATATGACTTTAAGTGAAACCGTGTGGACGAAGCCACAACTTTGATCATTCCTTCTCAGATACAGTGAACACTGGCCAGATTGTTTTAATTTCCGAATTTATTAAAATGATTAACCTCAATACTGCAAGTGCATGTACAAAATATTTGTAAAAAATGTTCTTAATGAAACGTTAAAGAACTTACCTCAAATGCTGAAAAAGTCCTTTTTTTCATTCTTTCAGTACAAGGAATACATTGTATCTCAAAAGTATTACAACTCAGTGAAACAATTTAAAACAGTAATTTGAAAAATGATTGAAAATTGAATACTTTACATATATTTCTACCATCATTTCCTAATTCTTACAATGCCAAAATCTTTACCAATCATTGCATAAGCTCAAGCTAGAAGTTTTACTGAATGCAACCTCTTCCGAGTGGTCACCAGTGTGCGGACCCTGCCGTCACACAGTGCAGCCCTACAGCAGAGCTGGACCAGCTCCGAGGCCCTGGACCGTGAAGACAGAGATCGGCTTTCCCTGGACGGCGTCGGCAGTGGCAGCCGAGCGCTGGTGCGCCCCGACTCCTGAAGCGGTGAACGCCACCCAACGTCACCACTCAGACCCACGGGAAGGTCAGCCACGAAAGACGAGGCCGCAATAAAGTTAAAGCAAACATCATAAATAAGTTACTAGAATTAAGCTTAAAAATGGAGAAAAGTGGGAAATGTGGTATTGTTACTTTTTCCTTAAGATGGAAATTCTTGCAATGGCTATTGTTGGTATTCCAAGAAACAGTTCAAAATTTAGTCTCTGAACCTCTTTGAAACACTCCAAACTAAGGTGGGAATGAAAGAGGTGCCCCATTGCTCTCTGGTACTTTCCAGACATGGGGTCTAAGCGTGGCCTTCCTTAGTGGCATGAGTGTCACATTTCCACACAGACACCGGGCGGCCCGGGTGTGGTGGCAAAGTGCTCCAAGTGCCTCGGGATGGAGCTGGAGGGGCTGCCCTGCTCCACCAGGTGAAGGATTCTAGACGGCGCGAGCCAAGGAGGAGGGTGTGAGCGCGCGAGCAAGGATGGCTGCCACCTGCTCCCACATGAATTCCTGAGGGGTGACACGGCACCACAACAAACGACAACCAGACGACAGGGGACTACAGAAGTGATTCCTTGAAGAACACAGGAGAAAAACTAAGTTCAAACAACTTTTATGAAAATTGTTAATTTCTATTTGGAACCTGCTAGCCATCGTTTTAAAGAACTTAATTTGAATAATGTCCCCAGAACCTGGAAACTGGTAGGAATCAGTAAGTTGTAACAGTGAGCGCTGAGGTTTTCTCCACCGGACTTCTCATTTACCTGCAGATTCCTTTTAGCTTTAAGACATGGGCTACTTCTCTACAGACACAACACAAATCCCCTAAGTTGATTTTACTCAGGAACACTGTATATCTGAAAGTACATGTACACATTGCCCAGAAATAAAAAGACCCACTGGTGTCAAACACCTGCTACAGATTTATATTCCCCAATTCTCTGTCCAATGAAAATAGTCCAGAGAAATGAAAGATTGGTATCGAACATAAAGTAGTAATCAAAATTATGCTCATTAAGTTACTTAAAATTAATTTCTCTTCTCAAAGTGCTTCAAAAACAAATTAAATCTGACTCCTCTTTTTGTTTAACTGATAATATAGTCAAAAAAATCTTTGATATTTTCATACATAAACTAACATAAGCCAAGAACTCCCACTGATGCAGTGCTTAAAACTATATATTTATAATTTCCTATTTTATTGGCATGAAAATTTCTAAACTTAAAAACCTTCCTGGTAAGTTCTTTTAATTTCTTATGACAAAAATTTCTCACAACACACAAATATTTACAACATGTACATTGTTGTCAGTTCTTTACATTGAATTTCAAAGACGAACATTTTCATAGGTTACCACAGAACAAAAGCTGTGACTCATGTTTTATTTCATAAACTATTATAAGTTAAAGTGAATAGAGTTTTTAATATTCCTTGTAGCATTTTACAAGTGCAACAGAAAACTTGAAGACCCAAATTAAGATAGCTGTAGTTCATTAGATAAATGTTGCTTGTTGTCATCACATTGTTCACAGCAAATTTTTGAAAAAATAAGCACCAATCATTCTTGCAAAGAACAATTTTATCTAAAAGGATTGAAAAGTGTTAAATACAAGGTCTTTAATTTACACGACAAGCAATAAATACGCTGTATCGAAACTCATCCTGCACACTGCTACCCTCGTACATATAATGTACTGAAAAGTCAGCTGACACGCATGTAACTGTACTTTTTTTTTTTTTTTTTAAAGAAACCAATTTGACTCCCACCTGATGGTCTGCTATTTAGCCAAGGCCACAAACAGTATACCTGGGCTAGCAAACAGTGTGAAACTGACAAAACTCCAAGGGGGAAACATCTAGCAAATAAATCAAAAAGCCAAAGGTCATTGCTGGTGATATTAGCATATAGTAGAAAACCTTAATATGCTGCTACTATGATTTGTTTTAAATTATTGTTTAGTCATATATTAAAGAGCCAGTTGATGCTCTTAAAGTTAAAAAAAGAAAATTGTGTAGCCACATTATTGTTTCCAGCGTCCTGTGCGGAAAGTTGCTATCACTGTACGATTTTGTTTGAGCCTTTATTTTACAACAGGGCTTTACCTCTAACTCAGAATTGCACATAAGAAGGCTATTTAAAAAGTACAATAAAAATGTGCACAAATCAGACTTTTAAGAAGAGTCAGCACGCTGTACACTTTCTACAGTATTATGCTGATAAGTAAGAGACAACGTAAGTGCTGCCACTAAAACGTCTTCAGCTGAGGAATAATTGACTGGAATTTTTATTTCTTTAAAGTAGTTATCCCGGGTCAAATTAAGACCAAGAGCTTATTATGCGTTGAGCCTCAGAGACTGATCTTCTCTTCTCCTGGAAGAAATGTCAATATCTATAGAGTCTTTCCCAACGATGAGCCTCAGCCGCTTAGCCGGAGGAAGAGGAATAAAATCATCTTCAAAGTCATCATCATAGTCATCCTCCTCTTCGTCTCCCTCTGAAGAGGAGGAAGCATCTGTACTTTCCTCCTCGTACTGACTGTAGTCATCCACCTCCATTCGAGACTCCAGGAGAGAAAGAGGATCGCCACAGCACACCCCGTTTTCATGAAGCCCCTCTGTGTATGAGCCCCGACTCTCCTCGTCCCGTTTTAGCTGGATTTTTAATTTTGTAGAACTACTGCCTGATCCTGAGTTAAATCCATTGTTAAGCTTTGCTACATAGAGATTATTGTCATTTTCATGGTCTTTACTTAACTTGATGCTTATTTTCGAAGAATTCATCCCATCATTCTCTTGGTCATTTGTCTTGCTGCTGCTGTCGTGACGCCTACGAAGTGTCAATTTGGGAATCCCGGAGTTATTCTCCAGGATTAACTGTGCATCATACCTTGTGATCCGCCTCTTCTTTTTACTTTTTGCAGTTCGGAAGCTGTCTTTTGTTTTTAAGCTGTCTGACGTCACCACTGAACCACCAACAGGCGAGGGGGCCCAGTCCGTGTAGCTCCCGGGGACGCCCTCTGCGCTGCTGTGCTCGCCTTGGCCCAGGGGGCACCCCACCGCGTCCAGCCCCGCGCCTGCTCTCCCGGGGGACTCGTGCCCCGGAGTAGCCTCCTCTGCTTTGGCCAGCTGTCTCACCAGTTTTCCTTGCCGTGACTTCTTCTTTGACATGCTGCTGTCACTCTTAGGACACTTGGCATCCCCCTTTAGTGCAGCTTCACGAGCCAGGTCTTCTTCCTGTGCCGCAGGGGCTGGCTGCTCCCCGCCGTCTGCGCAGGGGTCCGTCAAGATGCCTCTACAGCCCTCCAGCGAATCTGGTTCCAGCTTGACGTCGGGGGGCTCCTTCACATTCGTCCTCGCCCTCACCGACCGCCTGGTGGTGTACGTGCAGGCAGCGCCCTCCGCGTGCAGGGCAGCACCTCGCCCCGAGTTCTGTCTGTGCTCTCTTGCTGCGTGTCTAGTTAAGCACCCACCAGCCACTGCGGCTGGGACTGGTCCCTCTGGCTCCTTATCTTTTTTAAGGGGCAAATTTTTGTACAGAACTACCTTAGGCTCTTTAAGCACTAAGTTTCCCATTTCGAGTTTTCTCGAAGCACTCTTTTGCTCCAGCCGTTTGCAATGATTTCTTAATTTTATCTTTGAAAGTAAAGGCTTTGCAGGCTTTTTCAGTTTCTTTGGTACCCTGGAATTACTTATAGGAGTTAGCTGAGATGAGGTAGAGTTGGAAGAAGCTGGAATTCTTGACACAGACTGCCTTGTTACAGTTCTGCTCTTGCTGTTCTTTTTCACACCAACTGAAGATTTTCGGTTAGAAGCTGCAGAAGAAAAAAATAAGAGGATAAAAACAGTCTTGGTAACACAGTAATGTTAAACAAAACAATGCCAACACCCAGACTATTAGCTGTGAAACGCTTAGACTACACAAATACGTGGCAGACAGACCCAGCTCAGTTTCCGCCAGCACATAAGCACTCCCTACAGGTTTCCTTTGTTCTCTAATTTCTGCCCCTAATTTAAGGAGCATCTATTCACTTTCCAGGTAAGTAATTATAGGGTTAAAGAGCTCTCAGCACAGCAAGGACCCAGATTTCGCTCTAAGCTTGTCCTTAATGCATCACAACACTGGTCCACACAGAATATTTCTTTTCCTGATTTAGTATTTTTACCACATAAAATATTTGAAGTATGTTTCCTTTCATAAATTCTTCTTAAAATCACTATTTTAAATGTTTCTAAAATCCATTATTCAGTGACTCAAAGTATATTACTTGCCCAGTAATATAGACCAGAAATATATTACTAATGGGCTCCAGGAGACAAATTGTACCACAGTGCTTTCAAATAAGACAAAGAGACCCTGAGAACCGTATATTATTATTACTCCCAACAGACAATTATCCCCAAAGAACCACACCATCTGAGCTGTTCCCTTCAGCGCTGTGAAGACCAGCAGAGACTCTAAAGGGCTGCGGGACTTACTTGGCCCAATCCCGCCAGTGACTGTCTGCTGCCAACAACCAAACTGAGAGAGGGGAGAGGCACGCTGCTAGAATTACAACTCTGGGGACAAAGGCGGACCCAACTCCTTTCCTCCAGACAAGGATGCAGAAAGCCTGCGATGATCCCACTAGCAATGACAACCTGAGAGCTGACGTGACAGCTGAATGGCTTCTCAAAAGGCTCATATGTGACTCAAGTGTACGCTGACCGTATGGTGAACCTCTGACCTTCCCATTGACTTTCCACCATTTTTCTGTTTTTCTCTACATTTAACATTTTGGACTTATATTTACAGTTTTGCAAGAGTCAATTTCTTGATTACTTAGTTCCCCCATTCCCAACCTGAAAACCTCTTCCCATCAAAATACCCCTTTATTCACTAGGGAAATTGAGATGATCAAACTAATAATCACCACCTCTCACCAGAAACCAGGGAAAATAAGAGACCAACGAACGAGGGTAAGCCCAGCACGCTGCCCGACAAAGACCCAGGGTCGCCAGGGCAACTGCTCTTCTTTCCGCATGGCTGAGCAAGTTACCATTAGTTAGTTTTTACTGAGACAGGGAAGCAAGAATGCGTAACAAGCATTCCAAAAATATCAAACCACCAAGGACAGAAGTCTCTGTACTCAGGAAGACTGGCTCGTAAACAGCTTTGGGATATCCAAACCAGAATTCCCAGGAACGAGATCCACTGACTGAACCAAGAACATGCTTATCCGTGTGGGCTGCTACCAAGGAGGCAACTTATTTTTAGAACAGTAGGAGTAGTAAAGTTGGGGTGTCACTCAATTTGAGAACAACTGACGTATTATGAGCTGGAATATACAGAACTTGCCAGAAGTTATTTTTAAAATATAAGGATATTCAGAGAATCCTTTTGCTAAAGGATTTCTTTACGCTTACAAGGCTTTCCACAAGGTGACTGAGCAGAGGTGCATACTGATGCAGACACAAGGGTGCCTGGCTTTCTCAAACGGGGCTACACTGATCCTTTGCTCAGTCTGCGGCTCTTCAAGGACAGTTCTGTGACCAGGCTTAGTGCTTCTGAACCTTGTTTTTCCTTTTTCTTGCCCATCTTCATTTCATACCTGCAATCACCCTTCTGTAATTGGTCATTTATATCTTGTATCCTTGACAGCACCCCCTCTACAAGTTGGATCCAACCTGTCCCTCTAAAGAGATAGCCTTTGCCAATCCCTCTGACAACCTCATCAGGAAATCCAGTGAACACTTTTCGGCCCTTTAACTTTTTTTCTCTGCAGAATGTGACACTGCTAACCATTATTTTTTGTGAAAACCCTCTGCCCTTGGCTGTTCATGACCACAGTCCGCTTTCCCTCCATGTCCCAGCACTCTTCCTCTGTCTACCCCATGGACTGCGATGCTCAGGCCTCTGCTGTCCTAGGCCCTCTGGAAACTCCACTCAGGGCCTCTGGGTGATAAGCATCCACCCCTCCCTGGCGGTCAACATCGACATCTAGCAGGTCCCAAACCACTTTCTCTGGCCTGATTCTCTCCTAAGTTACACGTCCGTATCACCCAATGTCCATTGGGATCTTGATCTTCTCTGAGGCCCTCACAAGTCAACATGCCCAAGGTCAGCTCAGCATCAATCCTCACAGCTACATCTTTTTCTAAGTTCTCTGTCTTGGTCAGTAATACCATCCACACAGCTGCCCAAGCAGAAACCAGGTCATCCCTGACACGTGCTCCCCGACTGCTCCAACCAATTAGCCACCATGTCTTGCGGAGTCCACTCCTGCAATGTCCCTGGAACCATCCGCTTCTCCCCGTTCCCGATGCCACTACCTCCTGCCTTAACAATGGCATAGCTCCCCCAACATCCCGTCCTCCACCACGCAGCCTGGACAACTTTCCTAGTATACCACGTCCCTTCTGGGCTTTGAACTTTCCAATGACCTAATACTCTTAGAGCCCAAAATTGAAAATTACGGTCACATCCCTCCTTCCACCTTCTACTCCAGCCTTGATGAACTTACTCAAACCCTACACCTGTTCCCGTCTTCATTTGTGAAATTCCCTCTGCTTTGCGGATGTTTCACTTGGCCAACTTCTCATCCCCTTCTAAGACTCAGCTTAGGAAACACTTCTCTCAGGGAGCCTTTCATGACTTTCTACACGTGCTGTCACCCTCCCCATGAATTCTCATAGCACCTGAGATTCTCCTCACTCTGGCACTTATTCAAAATCCATTAGATGGATCTTACTTTACAGTAACTCTGAATCTGGGCTCTGCCTCTTCCAAGACATTCATTGTTAGCTGGCTGCAGTGAACCACTGACAAAGCACTTCAGTGTGTTTGTGTCCTCAAAAGCACAAGAGACTGTATTTGATGTTACATATTATTTCAAAAGAGATTTCACTTATATATCTATGTATTTACCAGTGAATTCTCATTTTCTCATTATCTCATCAAAAGCCCAGATAAAAGGTGTGCTCATCACGTCAAAGGGCAGAAAAGACGTAGACAGGCTGGGTAACAGAAATGTGAGCAATGTCACTAAGAGGAGAGTCGAGTAGCTGCCTAGGGCTCTTCACTGTCCCACAAAGGTGGGGTCACCCCAGTACCCTGGGGGTTTGAGAGTGCCAGTGACAGTAGGCTCAAGGAGGAAGACAGTGTCACAATGGCAAACAAATAAAAGCCTATCAACAGAAGGAGATCCTGACACAGTGGAGGTAATAAGACGTCTGCGGCCACCCTGCTTCGTCACTAATACACCACGTGTGGCGCTCTTCCCTTGTGGCTGAGGCAAATCCCAAATGCATAAACCTAGACAGTAATTTTAGGTGGAAATACACATGCTTAGCAATTAGTATATACTAGGTACTGTGCAAAATGGTCAAATTAGTATGATCTCAGTCCTAACCAGCATTCTTTGAAGTAAGAGCTACTACACTTATGTGAAAACCAAGTTCCTGCGGACTAGCGAGCCTAAGCTTGTCCATCTGGTACGTGGCAGAGATGGGATCTAAACTGAGGTCTGTGGCTCCAGATCTCAAGGTTCTCAGCACTATTACACAGCCTCAAAGGCATACCACAGAGTTAACATGGGGCCAGTCCCAACTCATGGGTAAAGGGCCCATGGCATGGCTGCCAGTTACTTCAGGGTGTCCTCAAAATCGTAAGGCAGCTAGCTCTGTGTGGGCGTCAAGAATCACAGCCAGATACAAGAGCAGCAGAACGACGTCAAAGCTCCTGAGTGCTTAGGCTGCATCCACGCTCTGTGCTGGACAAGCCCCAGAAATGCAGTCAGCGTGAACCGAGGTAATACAGGGGCCACTCACAGCCTGGCACCTTCAGAACGTGAGGATCTGAAAAACTCTCATCAGGACTGTAAAGACTTCAGTTCAGGGAGTTTATCAGGCGTTAACAGGTAGCCTCCACCTTTTGCAACTAACACAGGCAACAACTGCCTGTAACAGGTGCTGGCAAGGACTCTGAAGCAGCCTGCAGGCTTAGCAGAAGTGTTCAGATTGGTCAGTGATGCCTGCGGTAGGCGAGAGTGAGGGGGGTGACCCAGCCCGCTGTCTCTAGAAGAGCGGTCCTTATGTGAGATAAGCTCATTCCACTGGCCAGGTCTTCTGGGTCTCACACCAAACTGTGCACTTTCAGTGACTTGCATCCACAACATGAGCACTAGGTGGGTGGCCCAGGCACTGAGGCATAAGAGGCCTAAAACCCAGAATCTTCCAGTAATGGCATTATCAGTCAGGTTTGTGGACTCAATTTATGAAAATGGAGTTCTTGTCTTCTCCCTGGGTGTGAATGCAAACGGCCAAGTTGTGGTTCTTGAGACACCTTTCAAAAAAGGCTCTGTGTGGAAGGAAGAAATAATTTTTCTTCCAACCAGGCAGAAATGTTTCTTTAAAAAGACCATACATGCTGTTCAAAGAAAGCAGTTCCTCTTTTTTCATCAGTTGCTAAATTCTAAACCAACCGCAGGGTAAGATGGGTACTCAGTCTACACACGTGATGCGTGCCCACTCCCCTTGGGGGAGGGGCTTGGGCAGCTCTGGCTTTGCTACCAGCTGTAGTCTCAAAAAGTCTTTCAAACAGTTATAAGGGTATGGTGGAAACACAAACGCAAAAAGAAATACAGCCTAAAAGAATACATGTAAGAACCTGAGAAAATACTGCCGGGAACATCGTTTAGTGCACCCCGCTCTCTGAGATGACTGGGGAAAGCCTCTAGCTCCTTCAGAACACCAAGCACATCTAGCAACGGCCACACGACCCACACAGTTAGTTATACCAACTCTCGAATTACCTAAGACAATCATTCTGCAGAAAGGTAATTTGAATAAAGTAAGCACCCTCATGTAAGCAGTTACTGTAAAGTGCTGTATTTCTTTTCTGTAACGCGGAGGCGACAGCTCAGAGGAATTAACCTGTCTCCTCTAACCTTTAGGAAGTGGCATTTATTGTCTGCTCTGCACAGTTACTTGTGCACTTGTCCTGTCCGGGAGCTAAGGCATAAACTCCTTGAGGGAGGGGCTCAAGTCTCACACCTTTTTGTATTCCTTCAACAACTAGCAGGCTTTGACCACGTATTTGGTTTATTAATAAATATTCCCTAGATGGTCACAGAGTAGACTACTCAACACCTTCTAAAAAATATTTGTATTTTGATCTTTTAAACTAAGTGGTGTACTGAGCTCAGTATCTATACATTAGTAATATAGTTAGCACACAAAAACACAACCCCCCACGAATATCGCAGAGCCGTGTGGACAGTGTGGGGGCCATCTCCAGGTACGGATGGCAGCAGCTAAGTGTCTTCATGGATACATTCATAAAATGGGTTTCACAGGTCTCCAGTTTCACCAAGGAACCAGACTCAGAAAACAAAATGTTGATTATATGCTGCATTTATTATTAAAACCAACAGTCAACAGTGAATGACGAACTAACTGCTCTTTTTCGTTCACCTTGGACATTAAAGACTAGAATAGGAACACAGTATTGCTTCTGTACTACAGAGGCTACCCCTGGCCTCTGACTCCCAGCAGCAGGTAGATTCAGGAATTCATAGCAGTGACATTCACCATCGTGGGAGATATTTTCCCTTCCCTTTGGAATTTTTTGTAGGGGAGAGGAGCACCTGGTGTTGGGCTGAAAACACATGAAGACAGGGAGAATAGCCTAGAATAATCAGATCTCAGAGGGAACTTAAGCGCTGGGAAGTATTTATGGACATTTATCCTGCCAAAACAGGCCTACTGTGGGATCACCAAGTTAAAACTTTTAAACTTTATTCCTATTGGAGACAGGCTGGACTAGAGAGCCTACTGCTTCGTGGCAACCAGAGAAAACGGGTGTTACCCAGATGAAGAACAGCAGTGATCAGAGTGGTTCCAGGACTTCAAAGCTCCACCAACGTGACGGGTTTTCCTGGGCTCATTTAGGCTTTCTTCTCTCTCTTTTCTCTTTATTCTTCGTTCTCTTTTTCCAGTTTCCAGCAGGTTTTGCCCCCACACAACTGGTATCTTAAAGCTTGCTTCTTTCTCCTTTTTGTCTCTCTTGCTACTCTCAGGAGTGGCTATTACAACACATCACGGTATAGCGACATTCAAACAGCTCCTCTCTCACAATTCTGAGTCTGGTAACTGGTGGTTTGGTGAATGGGGTCAGTTCATTTTGAAAAAGGCAAGCAAGTAGTGAAAAGGTGGAAGCCTTGAGGCCAGAAGCTATGAACCCCCCCAAGTCCATCACCCATCCTAACAGACTGGCTAGACTCAGACCACGTGTGTGCCTGGGTGATTCCACCCCATCCTCTGTCTTCTTGTAGGACCTAACAAGATCATTACAGAGAGACTAACACTTTGAAAATGCTTCTCTCAAACATATGATGACCCTGGAACACATGATGAAGAATTTAATGTCCAGTTACCAAGTAGTCAAGAAAGCACAGTCTAGAGTACCACATTAAATCTGGAAGCAGGATACAGACTGCTTTTGGAACCTTGCAGTGCTGATGAAGCGCATGAATCCCAGAGTTTCTCTCAATATTTAAAAGATCAAAACTATTAAAGCATGCTTTAGAAAGCAAACTGTGTAAAAATACTTAAAAAAAATATGCTTATCAAATCTCCCTTACTTACTTGCATTGTTTTTTTCCTGAGTGGTATCTGCATCAGTGTTAGAGCTGACAGATTGACTGTCTGAATTTTTGCTGCTGTCACCTAACTTTTTAAGCCTATTTAAACGTTTATCTGTTTCTCTGAGTCCATATTTGCTATTGATAAGAGGAGCAGGCGCAGGCAGTCCCACTCTGGATTTAAAAGCACCAGTTCCCCGTCTGAAAGAGAAACAGCACAGGTTAAACAAACAGCATACTTACTGACAATAAGCCTGGTTGCTGAGGGCACTGGGCCACATTAGGTCAACAGATGTCTTGAACTGATGAGGCCTGAATCATTACTAGAAATCTGCCAAGTGTAGAACTCTTAAAATAAATTAAATATGTATATAAAATTAATGCAAAAAAAGATGCAGGCTTAAAAACAATTTGTTATGACTCTTGTTAATCAGTTATTAATTGCGAATGAGAAATTACTGGACTCCATAGACTATCAAGTGTAGGTAAAAATAATTAATTTTTCAATTTCAAAACTAGATGGTACAATACTTAGGTCTAAACCTGTAGTGTAAATAACCCACCTGTTAAATATATCCCAGCTTTGTTCTGCACTATTTAACACTATGTTACTGAACATCAAGAATTAACAAATTAAAAAAGAAATCAGAGAATTTCCCTAAATAAAGTCATTACTTAGAATTTAATGTTAGATACAAACAAATCCTAACTGAAATTCTGTATAAGACTAGACTATGTTAGTGAAAATCTGACTTCTGAAACAACAAAAACTGTTAAATTCAACCTTTAAACCCTTACTGAAATAAATATGAATGAACACAATTAACAAAATGTTACTAAATAAAAGACATTAAAAGACGTGCTTTTACCACTGGCTAATAATGATTTGTGACCTGCTTTAATTGTCTGTATAAATGATTCTGAAGTGGGTGCCTAATAAGTCCTCCTAAGCTTCCTTAATCAATTTAGCTTTGCAAATCTTTGCTTTATTCAATGGATAAAGGTAAATTTCTACTTGGCTCTATTCAAAAGAATAAGTAAAGTATAAATTAATGAGGTTAAAAAAATAAAGCACTAAATACTGCATTTAAAAAATGAGAAATCTCTTTGGCCAAAAGTGCCTTCTTCACTGACTTGCCCTTTTTTGGCCTTAGCTTACTGAAGAACCATATGACAGCCTCTGAACTTGTGGCAAAATTGTGAACACCCTCCATTATGCAAGCAATATTGCTCTCTGTAAGATCCCAAGTGATTTATTCGCTCCAGGATTTAGATGAAGAGAAAATAATTTTCTCCCTCAAGGAATCTGAGTGTTCACCTTTTGCTGAGAGAAGAAAAAATTCATTTTCTCTCCCTAGCCTCCTAAACCACTTAATGCTAGGGCACACAGACCTACTCCTGATACAGACTACTTTTGGTTAGTAAGGTGAGCATTACTGCTTTCGTCATCTCCCTAGAATGGATCTGATTCTATTTTTTATGAATGCTTTTGTAAAACAACAACAAACTTATTGTGGGACTGCCTCAATTCTTTTTTCAAAAGTTGCATTAGAAATTACTGTAAAAACCTCTAGGTAATCTTCACAGTTACAGTCCACTCCACCCTAAAGTGTATTCAGAAGGTAAATGCATTAATCCTGCAGGCTGTTTCATTTCATATGGATTAAGAAGTTCATAAATCATTTTCAGATCTTCTATGCCCTTTCACCATAACTTTTGGTTCGTTTCTGGAAAGATGAATCATATTTAAATATAAAATAAATGATCACAGTGGAATTATTTTATCTGGAAACCAGTTTTCAAAAGTAAAACTACCATCTGCTTCTCTACTTTCCACATCTTTTTTGTGTAACTTATTAAAGTAATACATGCTTGTTTGCCGCAACAAGTGAAACCACCTTAGGATACGTATCCCTAAAGTGAAAGTTAACAGTGCTTCCCAAGCACACTCCCCACCAAAGCCCCCAGGCGCCAGTGCCAGCACCTCATCTTCCACTCCTTTGCCACGGGCTACACATACACCTGGTTACACCTACTGCTGCTTCTTTTTAAGCGAACAAAACCAAAATAGGATAATATCATACGTTTTACTCAGTAACCAGCTTTCCTTATCATTACATCATGCACAAATAAACCTGAACTGAACGTACGTTTTGAAAGCTGTATCTTTTAATGGACTAAACATTTCATAATTTATTCAAGCACTCCACTGGTGACTACTGAAACTCCTAAGTCTGTTTCTGCTTGCACCACGAAAACTGCTGCTCTATTGCTCTGGAAACGAAAGCCTTACTAACTAGCGCTCCTATTTCCATAGGATAGATTCTGCCATATGGGACTGAATGCCAGATAAAGGGTGTGATTATCTTGAACAAATATTGCCAGATTACTTTCCCAAAGGTTTTAGCAATTTACAGCCATACTAACGCTATATAAGTGCCTGCTTCTCTACATCATCATTGGCAGCATAGAGTATACCTTTAAATTTTGTCAATTTGATAGTGAAAATGAATACCGAATTACCATTCCATTTTCTTTGTTTATGGCCATCATTTTCT
This sequence comes from Camelus ferus, assembly GCF_009834535.1. NCBI lineage: Eukaryota > Metazoa > Chordata > Mammalia > Artiodactyla > Camelidae > Camelus > Camelus ferus. The sequence goes on from NC_045705.1 coordinate 67,575,330, forward strand.
GTGCAGCATCTTCCTCACCTTTCTTTTCTCTACTGGAAGCCTGGCTTATTTATAAGCTTACAGGAGCCTTTTGCCCTTTTTGGGAAATGTGTACTTTTTTCCCCTTCAGTTTATCATTTGTCTGAATGTCACTTTCGACTATTCAAAATTTTCTGTATTTATCATTGCTTGTCTTACTTTCAGATTTCCACTACTCCAAGGATAGGCATATGTAGTCTCCTAAATTTTTTTCTAATAGTTTCACATTATATTTTTTAATTTAAATTTTTAATCCATCTGGAATTCATCTTATAAAAGGTGTGAGATGAGGGTTTAGCTTGGTTTCTTCCAGATGCACAATGAACCTCATGTATTAAAGAAATCACCTCTTCCCCATTCATGGTATTAAGATCTCACATACAGTTGGCTCCATTTCAGGACTCTGTTCATATCCTCTTATCTATCTGTCCATATCTGGGCCAATATCAACAAGTCTTGATCACAACTGTTTCACAGGAATTTTTAATATCTGTTAAGGCAAATCTTCCCTAACTATATTTGAGAAGTTTTTTTCTTGGCTGTCATAAGACTTTCATATAAGCTTTACAATAATTTAGTCCTTCATACTCTTTGGCCCTTTTTTAGATTTTATTCCTCAAATTTTCTGAAGTGAAATCTGCAGCACTTACTCACAAAAGTATTAAAACTACTATTGTGTCAGGATGGTTACTGCCCAGAAACACACATCAAATGTATCCTGGATACTGTCCCCATGACGTCAGCACCTCTGGAAACACTCTGTCCACTCATCCTTCACTGGGCCACCTCTCCTCAGCCCTCAGCAGCTAGCACACTGCACACTGTGTGTGTCCTTTTCACGGCACTGCCCTCACAGCTGGCACTGTGCAAGTCCTGCTGACCCTGCCTGTACCGGGCCTAACATAAAATAACTATTCAGTTAGTATATGATGAGGAATCGAATGAATTCCTTTGACTAGCCTCATCCTCTAACCTAATTTCTGGAAAGGCAGAAACAATCTGGTGTTTCTGAGAATTTCAAGAAAATTCCCAGCCAACCTTCAAATTTAACTCCTCAAATAGTCTGACAATAGCCATGCCTACTGTTCTGTATTCGGCCTATTTAAAAAGGATTTGCACGTTTCTATTTATTCCTCACACTAACCCTGAGGAGTATACAGGGATTACCCCATCTGACCAGTGAGAAAACTGAGTCTCATGGAAGAGATTAATGTGCCCAAGCAATGAGACTATGTGCAGTCCTAACCTAGAAAAAGAGCTGTTTCAGGGTTTGTCTGGAATCCTGTGCACATGGTTATGTTTTTCAGGATAGCCTCCATAAACTTATTTAGTGTATCATTTGCTTCATTCATTCACCCATTCAATAAATCAAGCACCTACTCTGTGTCAGACACTGTTCCAGATGCTGGGAATATAGCAGTAAATTTAAAAGAAAAAAATTTCTGCCTTCATGGAGCTTATTTTCTAATGGGAAAATAACCAGAAATCACACAGTAAGTTTATACCTAACATCCCGAGTATTAACTGTGTGCTGTTTTACATGCTTTTCGTGAGATAAATTTAATCTTCACAGCAACCCTATGAGAGAGCTTCTAATGCTATCCTCATTTTACAGATGGGGGCAATTAAGGTACAAAAGCAGCTAAGTTGCCCAAGACTGCATAGCTAATAAAATGTAGCCAGGATTCCAACTCAGGCAGTCTGACTCCAGATCTTAGGCATGTAACTGCTACACTATGTTGTTTCTATAAAGTGGTTTTAAAGCATTATTCACCTGTAATTAAACTACTTCATGGATTAAAGGGTCTTTTGTGGACTGGTCTAAGATTTAACCAATGCTTGAACTACTATTTTACGTAGAAAAAGATAAATTTTAACCCCTACATTGCCCTACCCCCCAAAAAGGTGCAAAAATTCAGCAGCATCAGGAACAGGTTTTGTGTGGTGCCTTCCTGGCAGGCCCCAGTGCTGGAAAACAGCTCAGGCAGTACCACGACTCCATGCCTCTGCTCGCTCATGACACAGGGGAAATGTCTGACTACCCAGAGAGAAGAGAAAGGAGGGCTCTGGGGCATCACCATTTCTCCCGAGGCTGGCTGGCGGGCTGCTGGCTGGGTGTTCTCAGTGGGAGAAGTAGCACTACCATATATTCTTGCTTCTATGTGAAAATGCCTATGAAGTGGGAAGAACGGGGCTCTACGGTCAAGCTGGCCTGGGTTTCTGCACTTGCAGTGTGGCCACACTGCCAGTTCTCGCTCCTGGATGGCTGTGAGGACCGAGTGAGTCAAGGTGAGCAAATCACCCAGTACAGTACAAAGCCCATAAAACAGGCTCAGCGAACCCCGGGCTGCTCCCTGTGTGGCCTATACAAGTTTGCACCACCTCATCACAGGGCCTTCCTGCAGCACTGGCCAGCCAAGCTGGTGACGCTGCCTCTATGAGTTCTTGTATGCAGAAGCTACCACCATAAGCAGTGTGGACAAGGAGGCCTGCTGAGTCAGACTGGGGATTCCTACAAGGACCCGAGAATCTTGATGGGTCACAGAAAGAAGTTCCTCACCAAGTAACAGAATTTAGGAATTACTAAGAGCATGTGCATCAAAACAAAACTTCCAAAAGACACAGCTTGGTAATACACAAAACCACCTCAGGGTTTTCCCATGATTATCAGTGGTGAACTTCACTTGCCACTTCTGGAGCAACCCCACCCTGGCACTGTGTGTGTGTGTGTGTGTGCGTGTGCACATGTGTGTATGTAAGGTGCAGCTGGTAATAAGATTTTATAGGGCCAAGTGCTGGTGTCCCTTAATAGTTGTCTTTTTTGGGGGGGAGGGGTTAAGTTTATTTTAATGGAGGTACTGAGGATTGAACCCAGGACCTTGTGCACGCTAAGCACACACTCTACCCCTGAGCTATACCCCCATCCCTATTCTTTGACTTTGTTTATGTACGCTGCACTGAGTGTAATGCTATAGAACATAAAAGACTATCCCCTATCATCCAAATGATGAGAAGATAATATGACTTCATGCCCAAAATTATCAGGTGGTTAAAAGAACATAAAGGCCAAACATCTTACTTAATACTTTACCTTTCACAAGTGTAACACTCGCAGAACTCATTATTTTCTCCAAAAAACCCATCTCCATAATAACAAGAAATTTCTTCTCCAGGTTCAATATCTCTTAGAGCCTTCACACATGCTGTATCTCGACCAGTTGACACAAACTGAAATAAAATTAACTCATTAAGAAACTCATACCTGAAGCAGAAACAAAATACTTGAGATAAAAAAATTTTAATGCTTACCTTACAGTTAGGTCTGCAATCTGAAAAATGTCCAAAAGATAAAGTCAATTAACTGTAGATAAGATCTGAAACACGAACAATTACAGAAATCTGAAATAAGCTTTTCACATAATTTTACCAGCTTTTGACAGAAGTTCTAGGTCTCAAGCTATTAACTACAGGAATATTTATTTTAATAAGTGTGTGCAAAAAAAAAATTTTTCTATTTCCAGTCCTCCTTTAAAGGAAGATAAGGTTATTCTAAGTTTTAGTAGTGCTACCCAACACTAGTGCTAACACCTTAGAAATAGAGCTTACCATGGTTTATAAACGCAGCAGGACCAAGCCAGAGCTGAGCACAGTTTTTCCTTGTGGAATACATGACACTGAAGTCGTTTTCTCCATGTCTAAGTAGCATGTTCTCCTCAATTTCTGAAAGTTCGGCAATACAACCCACCAGTAATTCTATTTTGTCATTTCGTTTCCTATTTAAAATATGCGATGTTAAAAATTACTAGTAATTATAAATAGTAAGGCTTCTTTTAATAAAATAAGCCTGTCCAATAGATACCAGGAATTAAGAGGCCTCGCTGTGTGCATCTTAGTGGACTCACTTGGATCCCCACCTGCATATCACGTCTCCCTCCTGGAAGCCCCACAGCCCTGTGTAGCAGCCTTATCCCACAAGATTGGGAAGGCCTCCAGGACAGGAGGTGTGCTACCTATGTCTCTGAATCCCCAGCAGCGCCCAGCACAGTGTTTTGCAGGCAGAAAGGACTCGAATACCCACTGCACTGAATTCAACTTGTGGACACTGGAAGAAGGAGACAGAGATAAGCAGCAGTAAAGGGTTAGGAGAACCCAGAAGTGGGATGCCACCCCAGGGTAGCACCATCCAACAGTAACATAATGCAAGCCAAACACGGACTCTTCAGTGTTCTAGTAGCCACATTAAGAAAGTAAAGAGAAAACAGTTGAAAGTACTTTTAGCAATATATTTTAACCCAATATAACCCAAATACTAATTAAGCTGGTAATCATTGTAAAATATTAAGGAGAAATATATTTTAATTTAAAATCTGGCACGTATATCACATTTATAGCACTTAATTCAGACTAACCATATTCCAAGGGCTCAACTGCCACACACAGCTGGTGGCTACTGCACTGGACAGTGCAGACCTAGAACCCAAGATCTCACACCTCCACACCCATCTCCAATACAAGGAGCCACAGGAGCCAGTCAGCAGGCTGGATACCATCCCAAGGCGAACACCACACACTCACGTACACACCCACACCCAAGATCTGGAAGCACTGCCCCTGCACAGTCCATTTTCAGGTACCTGACCCTAAAATCTCTACTATAAAAAATATTCTTTCACGTATGGCTTTTATCCCTCCTAGCTGGGCTCAACTTTACTACTTTAACTTAAGCTTGCACATTATATATGTATTTTTAAGCAGGCAATGTGCTAGGAAATTTCCACCCATCAAATTCCTAGGATCATTAAAACTTCATACTCAACCTTTCCTATATGCCAGGAAAAGACTGACTCTGGAAGCCAGGTTATCCAAACCCAGCATCCCGAATCTAACTGCAGTCCTTGAGCAGCATCCAGACCCCAAACAAGGGAAAGCACAAAGCACTCTGACTTAGAGACAGGATCTGGTTCAACTCAGGACTTCTGATTTCATTGTCACTGGGTTGAGGCACTGGCACGGCACTGGCTCCTTTGGGTAAACTCTGGCTTCATTCCTCCCCATGGCTTTCTCAGCACGTGAATGGTAATTTAAGAGAGAACTTCAATAAAATTACTTCATGGGTTTATACTAGTATAATAGTTACCACTCTTTTGTTGCAACTATTTTGGCTCCATTTTGTTCTGATGAGTATCTATTACAAGGCAATATTTCAAATCCACTGTCAGTTGCAAACATTCGCAAGTAAATAAATACCTAAAACAAAAAAAAAATTGATAGTAACTTTATATTGAGTTATTTATTCTGCTAGACTTCCTCAGAATTATAAAAACAAATCACCAACAATGTAAAAAATTTAAGATCATTAAGTAACAAATTTCGTGGTTATTTCAAAATTTGACGTATTTGTGTACCTGGTTTCTTCACTATGGTACTCTAAAAGTTCACAATAAATTTCACTTCTAGGTGACAGAATTTCCTCTTTGGATAATCATATAAATGATCTTATGTGTTATTAGAGCTTTATTCATATTAATTTTTATGAAAATTTTTGATTTAAAGTTACAGTGTTCACTAAAATTTAGGTTTTAGTTTCTTTTACTCTTATCCAAACAGATAAACAGTATTAATTTTATTAATAAACCTACATGCTCCTTGAATAATTTCTCCTGCATTTTGTTCTTGTTGAGAAAATAGTGCCGAGCCCATTCGCCTGAAGTCAAACATTTGAAAGCTTTCTCCAAGTGCTCATCTTTCTTAAAACGTTCAATTACTTCCTTTAGTTCTTCCTGCCTTCCTTTAATAGGCCGAAATCTGAAAGAAGTTAAAATAACTTTAGTTATCTTTCATCATCCTTGGGCCACTATGAGAGCTTGAGAAAAAAATAACCTAAAAACAACAGACCTAGCAAAAGAGAACAATGATTAATCTTGATAGTTATTACTAAAGTAATATTGATCACCAGGAAATACAACTTCTCTTTCTTCAAACTGTATTTTAATATTCTTATCTCACTGTTATCTTGATAACTGAGAGGTGACCAGGTGATTCAAATGAAAGCTGTCTGATTCAGGCTTATAACTGGTCATTTGCTTGGGGAGGTACAAAATGACAGACCTAGAACAGAGCTTGCCTAATTGAGTCAGAAAGACAAGAATTTTTAAAAACATGCAGAATCAAGCCAGAATTGTGCAAGGCAATGAACTTCAGAAGAAATGATGAAGCAAACAAAATCATGCCATGAACAAAAACACTCTCTATGTACACAGTTAGAAAAACCCCAAACTAAATATCCCAACAGGTCCTGAAACACACCTTGGTGTTCCAGTATTCATGTCAAATTAATCTTTGACAACTGCATTCAAAGAACAAAAAGAGTGCAGAAGTACAACTCCAACAGTGATACTGTGTTGGCGATGGATGGAAAAACCATCAGGGTAGAATTTTAAAAGGCTTCTACTGTAAAATCAGCTATAATGACTTCAGAATATTACACTGCTATGCACATTTTAACGCGTGATACAATCATAGTCCAAGTAAAACTTCAGTCTGTAAGCCCCTCATTTTAAACCTGTGTTCTCAAAAAAAATGTGTACTATAATTAAAGGTACTTGGATCTTAATTTCAAAATTTTTTCTCATGTCAATTTCATTAGGTTTATTTTCCAAAATAAAGTGCTTTTTAAAAAAAATTAACATCCAACAAAAAAAGGAATTATGGACTGCTAGTCAAATAAAAATACATTAAGAAAAAATGTTAGTGTCTCAGGAGAAAAAATATTTGAACTATGTGTCTTACTTTAACATTTAAAAATACAAACCTCAGAAATCTGAAAATGCTAAAACCAAGAAGATTCAGCATAAACTCCAGCAAAGGAAACATTCAAGCAGTATTTTTTTTTCTAGATAAGCTATCACAAAATGTACTCATAATATTTCAGTAAGATTTGTAAGCCACAATATTTCACCAAGGATTATTTATTATGTGCTGTGTACACAGGTGTTATGATAAAAAATACAAGATAGAAGATATGGCTACTGTTCTTGGATGGAAAATTTTGTCGGGACTGAAAGACAAATACGTGCATCAAACAGATAAACAAGGCAATAATACGCAAATACACGTTAATATGGTACAAACAACACTGGTACAGCACTTTAAAGTACGGAAATTATAACTAAGGTGTAAGATTCGTTTGGGAAGGGAGGGTTAGGATTTGACATTGATATGGGCAATGAGGAAAGTAGTGAATTCAGATTTCTAAAGGAAAAACAATATTATTATAGGCAGGAAAGACTCAAAAGAAGGAAGGCAAGCAAAGTGAGAGAAATTCTTAGTAGAGGCTGAGGGAGTTGGCTGGCTAGCAACAGGTAAAGGAAAGCACTAAAACAAGGAAGGGAAAGATGTGAGGAACAGAACAGGCATGACACTGTTCACTGTACGGGATCTCTAGAGCCCTCACTAGCTACAGGCGCTAGTGTCAGGAAGCTCTCACGACTGCTAAGCAGAACAACGTAATGGAGTTCAAACACACCCTAGAGGTGCCATATGAAGAAATGGAAAATGCTCTATTTTATTTTCCATTTCAATCAGTTAGCACACTGGCCCTCCCAGACAGATGAGGGAAAGTCTTTTTTTTCCTTTGAGCAAGCTTATAATTTTATTTTTTTTTAATTTTGATTTTTGGTTAAAAAAATTTTTGGAAATAAATTACTGTAATTTAGGATTTACTTCTCCCATTCTATTGCGAGAAATTCTTTTTAACAATTCAGAATGTCTTTAACTAGGCTGTCAGAATGTGGTATCAGAGAATTACCCCAAAAATAATCTACACTTGTAGAATTGTGAAAGTATTCAAGCTTCCATCAGTCATAGTATTAAACTACTTACTTGTAGCCACCGCAAGTGATTCTGTGAAGACTGGGTTTTGGATTTCTCTAAGAAGCCCAGTCTAAAGCCTCCTGCTACAACTCTGTACTATGGGGTTATATATGGATGAAGGACAGACAGGACAACCAAAGCAGCTGCTGGCAAAGGCACACCACTCCAGGCAATGTGAAATGACGGGAAACAAATCTGTTTTGTGTTTCACACAGTAAACAGAAAAGCAATAGCTCACTTTGAGTAAATATGATGGATAATCCATGATGTTAAGTGGCAGGGCTACAAATGACAGAAAGACCAAGCAATCTTCACATGTGCAGTGTGGGACCGACCAATGGTGACACTCTTCTAAAATAACTACAGAGCTTGACACATTAGAAAGCAAGAGTCAGCATTAAATTCACCTGAAGATCTTGAGAACATGATAGAAAATAAGTCACAGACCTGGAATGGACATTGGAAATTCTTTTCTTCCTCTTCTTCTTCTTTTTTTAAAAAAGGAACAGATCTAGTGTGGAGTCAGATTTCTTCTCCCTAGACACTGGCTAGTCTTGATAGGTTTTATGTGTGTTCTCTGCTTCCTGAAACTTGTTCCTATCTAAAATGGCTTTCAGCTATCTTTTTGTTTAGTCTCTGTTCATAATGCCGAACAATTTATATACTAAAACGAACACAAAATAATCAACTCTTGATTTAATAATATTATGCCTTCCAAGTTTCCTGGGAATTGTTTCTGCTTTCCTGACTACTAATGCCTCAAACACAAAGCCCCCGAAACTGCCCCTTGCCACCCGCTAGCAAGAATCTCCACTTCACTTAAAATGTAATTTACTGTCAAAACTTAACTGTCACAGATGGCTGCCATAGGTGTGAAACGATAGTGAGGAAAAGGAGGAAGAAAATGGTTCTGGGTGCAGAAAGGAAGGGGAAGAGACAGCTGTCTTCCATAACCCCACAGAACATCAAAACCACCTGGCTGACAGTTCAAGTCAAATCCCATTACAACAAAAACTTAGGGAAAATAGAAATTATTTGATAACATGAAATTGTTATAACTCTTGGGCCAGAGCAAAAGGCACTGAGGACCTTATAAAAATTTATTTTCTATTATTAAATAGAAAAATACACTCTGTCCTCTCCCCTTAACCACAATCGTTCTTCTCCCTTACAAACTGCACAAAGCTATCCTTACACCATGGCTCTTAAAGCTAGAAGAAAATTTAGATTATCTTAAACAACCCTCTTGTTCCATAAATAAGGAAAGTTAAGGCCTCACAAGGGCTAACTAATGGAAGGCCTGGGACTGCCACACAAGCCTCCTCAGCCCTGCTCTCTTATCTGGACTGTGAGGGCCCTCTTGTGTCTCTTCATGACCAGAACAGGATTTGACTTGTTTCCCACTGAGTACCAGCACTGAGCCCAGCCGGAGACAGCGCTGGCTGGTACGCTAACAACACTGTGAAAGGGGGACACAAACATATACTTTAGAACTGAGTACTTGGGGATGAGGTGGCCAGGGAGGCAAGAGAAACAGGTATTTGGCATTTCCAAACCAATATGCCCCTCCTCCTCCCTCTTCTTAATACAAAATTTGCAACTTTAAATAAAACGAACATTTATTTTTCTCTTCCTACACCTCTCTGATCAATGGCTGGTATAATAAATTTAAAAATATGTCATTTATAATTGTTTATCATTAAAAAGGGCAGGGAAAAAACATATGAATTCACACTCCCACACACCTGTTCCCCACTCTTTCCAGAGACTGACTTCCCAGGTTTTCTTGCTATTTGGTTTTTCTGTTTCCAAACCCAAGAGACCACTGTGGCAATGAAGCTGTAGCTTTGTATTAGCTGTGCTACGTGCCCTTCCATCAGCATGTACAACCAAGAGCTGACTGGAGGCAGGGGAAAAAGGAGGGGACAGAAAAAAGGGATCAAGGGAAGGAGAGAGGAAGAGAGAGAAAAATGCTCAAATATTTAAGATATAAAACCACGAGGCAACACCGTGAATACATTTCCCCCTTTGAAGAAAGTTTAACTGCAAACTGACAGTTTGTAGGTGCTGAGAGGAGTCATGCTAGAGCCACAGCTCTTCATTCCTTCTTGACCTGAAAATAAACAACCAGAAACATACCTGGCTGAGTCCTGCAATCAGTGCTCAGCTAATTCCATGGAGTGACTCCTGATCTTTGGATGAATGATTTCTCTTAAAATTACCCTGTTATGGAGTACAAGCGGTTTTTTTAAATACTATTACTATTACTATTACTAAGACCAAACTATTTCAAAAAGGTTTGCAAAATGTTCTAAAATTGTGTTTACGCTGACACCTCCAATTAAGTAACATAAAAGAACATTATAAAGGCTGAAACAGGTTAGTCGGTATCTTATTGTTTGTAATGCTCTCTACCTACCTCACAGGGTTGTTGTGAGGAAAACTGTCAGATTTTGAAAAATGCCTTGAGCTCCTCGAAGGAAAGGCGCTATATAAATGCAAAAACAAACAACAATGAAAAACTATTTGTATAACTTATAATCGTAATTTCTAAACAGACTTACAGTACTAGTTGTAGCAGAAATCCCTAAAACGCTGTGGTATTTAAGACCTTTATGAAGTCATGGGTAGGCTCAGCATGATAACAAAGGCTAGGATGTGAAATTCCCATTTAACATCATTTCACCTTGATTATATTAAGTTAGAAGGCCGAAAAATTTCTTTATGCTTTCTAATCAAGCACATAATTTAAAGTGACATTTAAAGTGATTTATACACTCATATTCAACAATGGATATGAATAATCAAATGTATAAATAAGTAAAATAAAAATTAGACGGCTGCAGTAGTGGGAGGATGAGCAAGGACTGTGCAGGCTGAAGTCTGTGCTGAGACGACTCTTGTCATTTCTTTACAAGGTGGTGTTCCCCCGGCTCCTCAGGATGCTGTGAGACCCCTGGTCGCCCAGCCTAAACAAGGAGGCACTGCTGAAAGCATCCATTCCTGCTTCACTATACTCATCTCCACACTACTTTCTAAAAAAACTTAAAGTATTACTAACAACTCTATTCTCTGGTTCAACGGAAGAATATAAGTTTACAACTGACAGAAGTCAACTAAATTTAAATATTTCCCAATAAACTGAAATTACTGTTTTGTTTATGCTATTTCTAGGCATTCATGCCACAACTCTGATCGCTTGTTAGTAAATACAGGGATATATTAAGATTAAAACATAAGTAATTCATACTATAGCCAGTTTGGGAAATTCTCAGATCATTAAACATCTGTTTTTGAACAGTGTTCCTGATGGCACAACTGAAATGAGTAGAAGGGAGGAAAAGGGCATAAAAAAAGAAACTAATAGCTTGGAGAATTAAAATCCAAGCCCCAATCACATCTTCCAGTCACTTTTTTTGCACCACAAAGAAAGAGAAGCTAATAATTTAAGAAATATTTATGGTCACTCAAACAAAGCACTACAGATTTTTCTTCTTTTCTATAAAATACCTTTGAAAATGGTGTAGGTGACATTCTGATAAGTTCTTGCTCAAAAGATAAAGAACTAGAATGACAGTTTATTTTCAAACAAGTCCACTAAGATTAAATGAAAATGTATATACCTTTTACTAAGATTAACAAGCTTCGTTAATAAAAATTCTGCATATTCTTCAAATGCCAGCTTAAAGAGTCTGTTAAAATACCTTTAAAATAAATGCCTCTGAGGAGAGATGGAGAGCATGCCTTGCTATGACACAGTGACGTCAACTGCTTAACCAAACTGGCCCAAAGTGCCCACACTGCTACAAATCAACAAGGTCTAACCAGGGAACAGCCAGCAGTATTGTCTACGCCATCAAAGGCTACTTTAGGAACTGTTTGAGTAAAACTTAAAATATGAATATTTTCGTTTGCATGTTTAACTTGGTTTAACCAGTTTTAATTTTAGATCCTTCAGTTGCTATTCATAAAAAATGTTATGTACTGAATGCACTTTAATTTAAGGGTACCTGAATATAGTAAGGGTCTTAAGTTTTAATAATACTTGTGTGGTAACCCTGAACTTTTACATTTTAGAAACACGTAGAAGGGAACCCTAGAAAACTACTGATAAGGAGTTTTCTACCCATTTATCACATCACAACAAGGCTCAGTGGGCCAGATGGTTTAGGACCTTGCGTTCCAAGTGTACTTGAAGACTGTTAGAATTGGAGACTCTCAGGCTCCACCTATAGCTACTGAATCGGAACCTGCATCTTATTAATAAGATTCCTCAAGCCAGTCATATGTAAACAATTATGACAAGCAGCTGTCAAGGACGACTTCTATAGAAAACATGAGTTACTTCCTACTGCAGAACCCAGTAACACATAACTCTTCATCCTCTGGAACAGTCAAAATACAGGGGCTTCTGAATACATGGAGTTCTTGCCTAAGCCATTGTAATTTTTATGGAAAACTTTCTAAAATGGTTTACATGGTTCCGTATTTCAATATATGAGGCGTAATGGACACAATCTGACTCTTTCTTGACTCCAGGCCATAATTATGGGCCTTTGTGGTGATACCCTGAATGCCACTGGACTGTTATGTGGAACAGTGATTCACAGTTCTTAACTTGGGGGGGAGGGTGTGGGGAGGAGGCTAATCAATATCATTAGGACCTTCTAGAAGGAGAATTATGTTCACTGGAAAAAAGGATATAAGCTTAAAATAATGCAAACTAGATTTTAGTTGGACACTTAGGGCATCCAATCCTGATTTCCCAGAGAACAGCCATCCATTTACCCATGGAGAAAACTGAAGGATGTGCCCCTCTGACAGTAGGAACTATTTAAATCATCTCTCAAGTTCATTCCAACTTCCACTTCACTTTAGTAATAAGTAAAGACATATGATGACAGGAAATTACATAAAAATGCCAAAAGCACATTTTAACCTGAATTTCTTCTTTTGGGAATAGAATATAATTGATAAATGAACTATACAGTATCTTGTTTTAATTCTAGCAAGAGACAGAATTAAATGAGGAAAAAAATGGACACAAGATTTTCCTCTCATCACCTCCCCTCAAACAATTACTGGTGACTGTCCATCTGGTGATTAAGTCCCTCTAGGGGAGTCACTGACATTGGAGCTACAAAACACCAGTGCTAGTGCGAGGGAGGTGGAGTGAACAGTGGCCCAGAACTTCTCTACATTCTAAATTCCTGCTCTTCGACTTTTCCACCAGACTTGGAAACCCTTTGTCATGGAAATTAAGAGAGAAAGTTGTAGAGGGGAAGGGTACAGCTCAAGTGGTAGAGCACAGTAGCATGCATGAGGTGCTGGGTTTGGTCCCCAGTACCACCTCTAAACATAAACCTAATTACTACCCCCCCCAATAATATAAATAAATAAATAAATAAATAAATAAATAAATAAATAAAATTAAAAAAAGATAAAGTTGTAAAGCTCTGACTTAGCATTTGGCAGTAGTCGATTAGAAAGTTATCTAACGGCCTATCTGAGGGGAGATATGATGTTCAAGAGAACGAGAATAAAAAACTTAAAGGATGACAGATTTCAAGAGCTATATAATATTTTATACAGATGGCATCTGATACTCAAAAATCAGTTATACAGGTATTTTCTTATCTGTACACTGAATATAAGCATGTCTTTAAAATATTCACTCTAACTTATAATTATTAGCTGACTCTTAAAGATTAAATATAATGGTAAAATTCCTCATATACACAGGTAATTATTTAATAGAAGAAAACTTTGTAGTAAAATCATAAAAAAAAAAAACTGCTGCAACCTAAGTACAGAAAAACCATACACATTTTCAAGGTTTTACAGGATGTGTAAGATTTTTCTTCTATCTAATTCTCAACAACATTTAAAATAGAATATGAAGATGTTCCTCCAGCTTTATATTTTAATAGAAATACCCTGAGATAAAATAAGAACACAAAATTAAAACTGACAACTCTTGGAAGCTTTTCTTGGCTCACACATGGAAAATCCTCCTGTAGTGAAAACATTCCTTTAATGTCATTCTACATTTCGATTGAAACTAGTATTAGCTACCTATTTTCTTAAATTCAATTACATCATCTGTTCCACTCAGGATAAAGACTTAAAATTACCTAGTATTCATTTTGTGTGTCTGAAAACCTAAATAGGGATCAAGAACCAAACTGGTTGCTAGGTCATCGTTCTCGCAGAGTTCCTTGGCAGACATTCCAGAAGATGGTACATATCGACTCTGTCCTTCAAATCCAGAATTGCCATTACCTGTGAAAAAAAAAAGAAAGTAAAGTAACTCCCACTTAACACTACTTAAAGCTACCTTAAAAACCTTGAGCTTCACTGCTCACTCAAGCTAGAAATTAAGAACTGAAATTACTTATTTCAATCAGTTTTACTAATTGAGTACCATTTGTATAAACAGAAAACCAACTGCAGCAAACTAACCCAACTATTGAGAATATTTTGGTTAGCAGATACTATTATCAGCTTTCCCAAGAACAGGGTCTGGATGGTTGTGAGACTCTTTGGCTCAGATGCCTCATTTGCCCTTAACAAGGAAGAGCTGAGAAATGGGGTGGGCAGATGTTCACTACTGCAGCAAGACAGCATAAAGGGCCCCTACAGACAGGGCTGGGGTGAGAAGGAAACATGAGGAACACAAGATACCCTCTGTGCTAAGTGCCACAAGGGTGGATCTCAAGTACCAAAGGAATCCCAAGGCATTAACTTCTGCATCCTGCTTTTGGGCAGATGAGTGACTACTCTCCCCACTTCGCTGGAAACTGAGGCCCAGAGGTTAAGAAACTTGCCTGTGAGTGCAGAGCTAGGCAGTAGAGGACGGGAAAGAAGTACAGACAGACTGACAGGCTTATTTCTAACTGACCTGTTTGAAATAGATTTTAACAAATGGATAAAAATAGGGACGTGACTGAAACATATAACTGAAGTAACTAGGTTTAACTGTGGAAGAAAAACAATGTAAAGAGAGGAAAGGAAGGACAAATGTGTATGGATGAAGTTCCATCAGTGCTGATTTAAGTTCTATGCACACGTCACTGAGTCTTCATGGAGTCAGCACATGCAACACAGAGGATACCAGCAGTATAATTTTAAGCCTCTCAAAATTAAGAGGTGGAAGAATGAGAGACAGAGAGGTGTAAACTTCTTTTCATCCACTTTTTCCAAAAATAAATAAGTAAACACTTACATGTTAAGTCCCTGCCAAAGGGTCAGTCCGTATATGTTTTGCAATCAAATTATTTGCATGTAGGTATGTGACCAGCTATCAAAGTTGTTACATTTTCTCTAACAGCTTTATTAAAATTTAATTCACATACCATACAATTCACCCATTTATAAAGTGTACAATTCAGTGGCTTTAAACATAGTCACAAAATTGTGTAACCATCATCACAATCAATTTGGGAACATTTTCAGCACCCCCAAAACACCAATACCTACTAGCAGTTATTACCCATTTCTCCCTCCCACACAGCCCCTGGCAACCACTATCTACTTTTTCTGTCTCTATGGATCCGCCTAGTCTGAAAATTTCATATAGATGGAATTACACAATATGTGGTCTTTTGTGACTGGCTTTTTTAATCAGCATAATGTTTTCAAGGTTCACTCATGCTGTAACATGCAACAGTACTTCATTCCTTATTATGACCAAATAATATTCCATTGTATGGATATACCACATTTTGTTTATTCATTCATCAGTCTATGGATACTTGGGCTGTTTCCGTTTTTTGGCTATTATGAATGTTTCTATGAACATTCAAGAAAAAATTTTTGTGTGTACATGTTTCAACTTCTTAGGCACATATCTAGGAGTGGAACTGCTGGGTCGTGTGGAAACTTGATGTTTAACATTTTGGGAAACTGCCAGACTTTTTTCTAAAGTGGGTGCACCATTTCACGTTCCCAAAAAACGGTGTATGAGGGATCTAAATTCTCCATATCATCGCCAACACTTGTTACTATTTGTCCTTTTGATTTCAGAAATCCGAGTGATTGTGAAATGGTATCTTGTGGTTTTGATTTGCATTCCCCTGATGCCTAATGACTTTTAGCACCTTTATCTTTTCATGTATTGGCCATTTGTATATCTTTGGAGAAATGTCTGTCTATTCAGATCCCCTGCCCATTTGAAAATCAGAGTGTGTCTTTTATCATTGACTTGTTAAGAGTTCTTTATTTATTCTGAGTACTAGTCATTTATTGGATATGTGACTTGAAAATGTTTTCTCCCATTCTGAGAGCTGTCTTTGCATGTTCTTGATGGTATCTATGGTATCCCTTAAAGCACTGTTTGCAACTTTCATGGATTTCACTTAACCTTTTTTCTTTTGTCCCTGTGCTTTCAGTATCAGAGCTAAGAAACCACTGCCTAATCAAAGTCATGAAAATTTATGCCTGTTTTCTCCTCAAAGTTTTATAGTTTAAGCTTTTAATTTAGATCTTTGATCTACTTTGAGTTAATTTTTCACATAGAGTGTGAGGCCAGATCCAACTTCATTCTTCTGCATATGTATATACAGTTTGCCAGCACCATTTGTTGAAAAGACAATTCCTTCCTCATTTAATTTTATTGCACTTTTCTCAAGAATCAATTGATTGTAAACAAGAGGGTTTATTTCTGGATTTTCAATTCTATTCCATGTCTATCCACATGCCAGTATAATATGATATTATTTGTAGTTTGATAGTAAGTTTTGAAACCAAGAAGTATGAATCGTTCAACTTTGTTCAAGACTGTTTTAGCTATTTTGGATCCCCTGAATTTCAGGATCAGCCTGTCAGTTTCCACAAAGAAGTCAGTTGAGATTTTGATAGGGACTGCATTCAATCATTTGGGGAGTACTGCCATCTTAACAATATTAAGTCATGTAATCAATTAACATGGGATGGATGCCTTTCCATTTATTTAGATCTTCTTTAATTTCTTTCAACAATGTTTTGTAGTTTTCAGAGTATAAGTTTTACACTTTATTGTTAAATTTACTGCTAACTATTTTTTCTTTTGGATGCCACTATAAATGAAATTTTTTTTTTTTTTTTTTTGGTGGGGGAAGGTAATTAGGTTTACTCATTTACTTATTGTTAGAGGAAGTACTGGGGATTAAACTCAGGACCTCATGCATGCTAAGCATGCACTCTACACTTGATCTATACCCCCCGACCCCGTAAATGAAATTTTTAACTTTATTTTTGGATTGTTTATTGAGAGTGTAGAGAAATACAATTGATTTTTGTAGACTTATCTTGTATCCTGCAACCTTACTGAACTCATTTATTAGTTCTAATAACTTTTCAGTGGGTTCCTTAGGATTTTCTATATTCACAATCATGTCATCTGCAAAGAGAGACTGTTTTAATTCTTCCTTTCCAATCTGTATGCCTTTTAGTTCACTTTCTTCTCTACTGCTGTAGTTAGAACTTCTAGTACAATGCTGGATAGAAGTGGTGAGAAGAGATGTATTTGTCTTGTTCCTGATCTTAGGGAGAACCAGTCACCATTAAATATATTAGCTGTGGGTTTTTTTTTTTTTTTTTTAACATGTCTTTATCAGGCTGAAGAATTCTATTCTATTCCTAGTTTGCTGAGTGTTTTTATCCTGAAAGGGTGCTGGATTTTGTCAAATGCTTTTTCTGCATCTATTGGGATGACAGTATGGTTTTTGTCCTTCATTCTATTGATATGGTGTATTACATCAACCAATCCTCACATGTTAAACCAAACTTGCATTCCTGGGATAAATCCCACTTGGTCATGTTGTAGAATCTTTTTCATCTGTTGCTGGATTTGGTTGGCTGGTATTTTATTGAGAGTTTCTACATCCATATTTATTACTGACACTGGTCTGTAGTCTTCTTTTCTTATAATGTCTTTTGTTTTGGTAGCAGGATAATACTGGTCTTTTCTTTGGAGGTAGTGTTTTTGTTTTCATTTTGTTTTTAAAATTACTGATTCAATCTTCTTTGCTCGCTACAGTTTATTCACATTTTGTATTTCTTCTTAAATCAGTTTCAGTAATTTGTCACTTTCTAGGAATCTGTTCACTTAATCTATTTAATTTCTTGGTATATAGTTGTTTACAGTATTGTTAGAATTCTGTTTGTTTCTATAAGGCAGTAGTAATGCCCCCTCTTTTGTTGCTGACTCGAGTCTTCTCTCTTTCTTAATCAGTCTTGTTTAAAGATTTGCCAGTCTTGTTAATCTTTTCAAAGAACCAACTTTTTAGCTTTGTTGATTTTCTCTATTCTCTTTCTACTCTATATTTTGTTAATTTCTCCTCTGTTATTTCCTTCTTTCTGCTTGTTTTGGGTTTAATTTTGCTCTTTTTTCTTCTGGTGTTCTAAGGTCAAAGGTTAGGTTACTGATTGAGATCTTTCTTCTTTTTTAACACCACAACTATAAATTTCCTTCCAGGCACTACTTTAGCTGCATCCCCAAAGTTTTGGTAGGCTGTATCTTCATTTTCAATCATCTCAAAGTATTTTCTCATTTCCCTTTTGGTTTTGTGTTTTATTTAGAAGCTAATTTCCACATTATTTGTGAATTCCCTAAATTCCTGTTCTTTCTTTCTAATTTTACTCCACTGTGGTCAGAGAACACATATTGTATGATTTCAATCCTTTTAAATGTATTGAGTCTTGGAGTATGGCCACGTCTTTAGTCTGTTTTAAAGAATGTCCTATGTGCACTTGAAAAGAATGTGTATTCTGCTGCTGTTGGGTAGAGTGTTCTACAGATGTCTGTAGGGAAGAGTTGATTTAGAGTATTATTTAAGTCTTTGTTCCTTGTTGATCTTCTTAGCTCTTCTATTCATTTTTGAAAGTGGGTAACTGAAGTCTCCAAGTTATTGCTGAACTGTCTATTTCTCCCTTCAGTTTTGTGAGTTTTTTGCTTCATGTATTTTGTGGCTCTGATGTTAGGTGAAGTCACTGCAGTTTATCTAAGATGGTGCATTGCTTTGCTTCTCTTCATCACTGACTCTATTCTTGCCCAGTAACATTCAATGTGATGTTGTTCACCTTCATACTCTCTGGGTTTTTCCCTCCAAATCTGTCTATACTTGGCAAAGTGGAGCCCATATAATCATCATTTTCTAAACTCTTATGTACCTCCAACAACTAAACTAATTAAACCTTTTTGTACTGATGCACAAAAGGAGGCCAACGGCAATCTGAAAAACAAATTTTTAAGAGGTGCCTAATTTACTGATGAGAGCCAAACACCACTGCTACAGTTGCTACGTTTCTTAATTCCTTAAGGTTCCCATTATGTGTGAAGTGGGTGAGGAGGTGTCCATGCAGAGGAGAATCCATGTAGTCTTAGATTCTCTCCCTACTCCTATCCCAAGCAAGGATTTCTGCTTTGGGTTTTTTTGTTTTTGTCTTTTTTTTTTTTTTTTTTTTGTACAGAAACAGTGATGTCATTTGATATGGAAAAGTTAAGGGCAGTCTGCATCCAATGAATAGCATAAACCCGTAAAAGGTGAGAAGGAAATGAAATCAGAACTGGAGCAATCTATCTGAAACTTTAGCAAAACTCAGGCTAATCAATCCAAATCTACTGGGAGTAGGCCAATTCCAACACAAACCAAGACTATTCAAATGTGGCTACATTAACCTTAGGAAAAGCAAGAAACAGAAAAAGTTGTCCTTAACATGGCCATACACTTTTGGACAATATTCATATAGCTGCAGACTTAGGTTTATACTAATCCTGGGGCATCTTACTACTTTTAAAAGAACTATAAAACATGTATCAAATCTACCCTTTCTTGAACTCTCTACAAGTAGCCTCATTATCACCAAGAGGTATAGAGTTAAAATGTAACTCAATGTCAATAGTGCTTCTGTCAGGATAAACTGTTCACCCTAAAGAAATTTAACAGAAGAAACGGCAACAATTTGAAAAGCTGCTCTTTCACTTATCATGTAAACTAGAGTAGACTTTATTATTCACATTACTCTACTTAAAGTTTTCAAAGAAATACTTACACTTACATCAAATACAAAAAAATACAGTTTGAACTTGTAAGAAATTCAGTAGCAGTACTTAAATTTTTTTTAATAAAACAAATTAGCCATTCAGGTATAAACTCTATAAAATATAAAGCCATGGGTATAAAAGCATTATATTACATTAAAAATTAAATTTGAGTTGTATACAATGTTTGATGAGAATAAAAATTGGTATCATTTTGAAAAAGTAAAAAAACTATATTGTTAACTATGAGAACATAAACAAATTTTGAAAACAGACAGAACACACATTACAAACTGGAAAGAATTACTGCCCCATATCACAATCAAAAGAGTGACAGTTGAAGTGGGTACATACATCTGCTTGACCTCCTCTCGCCTGCGTTTTTGCCAGCCTTCACGGTGTCCTTTCCCGTGTGCTGTAATTTTGATTGATTCTGCTGATGGTCATTAGACAACTTGCCTCCATTTCTCCTGCCATTCACCACCATGTTCTTGGATTCTCCCAACCACTTCATACCCACAGACAGCCTGACCCAGGTGCATTTAGTCACTCTCTTCAAATAGCTTAGAGAATAATGTCAATGTTCTCTCCTAACAGAAACAAAATATGAAAAACAAAACAAAACGGGGAGGTCAATACATAAAAGACTATGCCACACAGACCCTTTAGAAAGCTTCAGCAATGAATGTTTGTTTCCACTCTTTAATGACAATCTCGGCTCCCCCGCCATCCCAGAGTCATGCTGAGGTCTACAGTGCCCCCAGACTGAAGAGGGACTCACTCATTCTGTCTTGCTCATTGCTTGTGTTTCAAACAGCAACTGGTAACTAGTAAGTGCTCAATAGATACTTATCTTTCAGTTGCCAGTAAGAATCATCTTTGCTGCTTACTAACCTGCTGTCTAGGTACAGCTCAATAACCTGCTCAAATTACACGTTTTAGTAACATTCTGTTTACTCTGTGAGTAAACTATAAGGAAGCTGCTGCTTCTGTTCTGAGGAGCTGAAGAAAGGCAACTAAGTTAAGCTTGGTCCACAACAGCTTTGTCACATTTTTTTGTTGCTGTTTGTTCAAAATCAGCATTCAAGGTATTTAAGGGACCAACATTCAAATATCAAAGTATTGCCCATCATGAAATACCTGCCTTAGCATTCCTTCACAATGGCAACAAAAATAGAGATTATTACAGTTGCTAGTACAGCAGTATCCCTCACTATCTGAATTTTAATTAGCTGAATTTGGGGATGAAATGACTTGGATAGGT
The DNA here is from genome assembly GCF_009834535.1 of Camelus ferus. Taxonomy (NCBI): domain Eukaryota; kingdom Metazoa; phylum Chordata; class Mammalia; order Artiodactyla; family Camelidae; genus Camelus; species Camelus ferus. The sequence continues at coordinate 67,596,506 of NC_045705.1, forward strand.
GAGGGTTGCTTGTAATTTATAAGGATCTTTGGAAGTGAAGGTATGATAGATTACATTTGTTGATCATGGAATGAGAAAATGGATGTCTGTGACATCAACTCATTATGGAATTATGCTTTGGTGTAAGTCAGTCTAAAAAGGCTCTAGGATTAAAAGTGCAAAAGAGAACTTTAGAGCTAAAGGGACTTTAAGATCCTAATACAACTCCTTCAATTTGCAGATGGAACTGAGGCCAGAGAGACTGAGGGAGCATGCCCAATGCCACAGTCAGCCTGCAGCAGCAGCATGAGGAGATCCTAGGCACTGCTGCCCAAGGGGCTCTCACTACACCAGACAATGGTCAATTCCCTTACTTTTTCCAAACACACAGAAAATACAAATGACAAATTACTTCAAAGCACTCCCAGAAATGTATACCTGGCGATGCCTTTAATGATAACGAACATAAATACAAAATATTTATTTTTATTTGACCTCCGTTATCTTTCATGTTACAGAATTTTGTGTGAATTCACAGTGCAGGAAAATGTGTGAGCAGCAGGCTTAGGGAAAAAGGTGAAAACAACTGATCCACATTAGGGATACTTTTACAATTGTTCTCTAACATATATTTTTCTCCTGGCTCCTTCACTATTTAAATTCAATTAGTATTCAACTTTTATTGTGCTTTTCTTTTGATTCTTACAGGCCTCACTAAAACCAGAAAAATGCTGCTGCTCAAATAATAGGAAAGGGCAAGTAAAACTATACATACATCAGTTATAAGCTAATTTTTCAATTAATACATTATATCAAATTAAACAGAAGACCTCTTACTGATGATCAATTATCTTATATTTAAACTCAGAGGAAACAGCACGGAACTCAAGAGCAGTATACTTCTGAAGCATAAAGGCAAAGAAAGCTTGAGAAAAAGGCCGTGCCCATGCACACTTTCTCTGCTGCCTAGAACATGACGACTCTTTCTGTCTACGTGATTCCTTCGTGTTCCAGGAAGTCTTCCTTGCTCCTACTTACAAATCCAGGTAGACATTCCTACTAAAAAACTGGGTGAAGGCACTTATGCCACCATATAGTGATGGCCTGTCTGCCTTCTTAACTGACTGAGAGTTCCTGAGGTCAAGAGTTTATTTTTCTTTTCTCTAGCACAGCACAAAGTAGATCAAAGGCATTCAATTGAAGAAAGAATAAACAAATTAGGTTGTGGTCTTAACCACCTAACAGAAACTGCCACTTATGTATTTTTTACAACTATAAATTATACTTTGATCTCTTCAAATTCTCTCCCTTTTCAAGATGCCTGTGCTGTTACAGGCGGCAGGGGCAGCTCTGGCGCAGGCAACAGACATGGTGGGAATCACAGCCACCACCGCCAGCAAACTTCCCTCCCACCTGTCATATGCTTTCTGTTTCACCCCTTAACTCTGCACCTCTAGAGAAAGAGAACAAGAAAGTGGTAAAGTGCTTTGGGTCCTTTAGGAAATCCATCTCAAGAATGCCCACATATAACACACAACTCACAGAAAATGATCAAAGAAAATGTGTTTTTAAGACTCTTAGGAGTCCTAATATTCCTCAATGATAAGACATAAAATGTAACTACATGGAATAGAAAAGAGCAATATGGCTTTGGATAGAATTAAGAGACAAAAGAAAGAGCAAGTCATCTCTGCACAGAGAATCCTTAAGTCCCAAGCAAGCTTCCCACTCAGAGATAAAAAGCAGAAAACCTGGGATGAAGCCCAGCAACCTGTTTTAATAAGCCCTCCAGGTGATTCTGATGCAAGCCCCAGTGTCAGAACCATTGTTGCTAAGTTACTTGCCCTAAAGATGACCAAATGAATAAGTGTAAGAATGATCATTCATTTGATCACCTATTAGGGCAAAGAACAGATGTCAAAATTCTAGGGAAAATTACAGACTAAAACTTTTTAATTTGAGGAAATTATACCTATCAACCTATTTTTTTCTGAGAATTAGGAAAAGTTCACCAGTAAACACTTTAGTAGTACACTTCAGCTCAATTCATGGAACACAGACTGAGATCCACTCTTATACATAATTTCAATTAAATGTGGGTTAATGACCCATATTGGAACAAATTCATAACCACGGGTCTCAGATATATTGCAGTTAGTGATATTATTTTGTTTGTACTTAAGGTACCTTAGTGCAATAAGCACCCTGTCAATCACAGACTGGCTGAATTTCACTTGCATGAACACACTAGCAGAGGCTCCAATACTCCCCACTTGTCCAGATAACAGCAGCTATCATTAAGGCAAAAGACTTAAGCTCACAAATTAATATTTTGCAGAAGCAGTTCTAATAAAGCTATCAGAAATTTGGGGGCTGTTTATAAATTTTTAGCTCAAAATCAATATAAACTGCTAATTATCAGGTCATCATTTGTTCTACCTTCTTAAGTGCAGAATCTGTCTTGTTAGCATGATCATTCCCATAAGACTATGAGCTGGAAGAATATTTACATATTAAAGGTGGAGATGGAATTTCAAAACCTAACCAAAGTGGATATTTAGTAGGCTGTGGAGAAATAGGAGTTGAAGACATTGGATGACTCCCACAGAGGTCCTCCTCCCAACTGAGCTCAGTGCAGTCTCTCTGGCCTGGAACCCAGCTGGCTCACATGGACATACACCATGGTTTGGCTTGGCTGACAGTATCAGAGCTAACTGGCCACTGACTATATTTAGAGGTTAAAATTACCTCAAATTTATCCCAAAATTGGTAGAAAAAAATTTCAAGAAAGATGTGCTGGCTACTCCTTAAATGGCATGGTAACTACAAATCTGTCTCTTTTCTTATTTCCCAGTATAAAAATACGAAAATCATTAGACAATTGCTATATTCCAGACACTCTTCCAGGCACTGAGGATACAGCAAAGAACAAAGTTTCTGCCCTCATGTGTGCTTATATTCTAGTGAAGAGCTCTGGGGGGAAAACCAAATTAAATAAATGCCAGCACCCTGGAGAAAATAAAGCAGTTTCTAGTGGCAGGGAGTGTTTCAGGTGGAGGAGGGGGGCATGATGGGGAAAAGCCAGGCAGCACTGGGGACAGTGCACCAGGCAAAGGGCCACAGCTGAGGGAGAGGAGCAGGCGGTGTGTCTGAGGACCAGTACAGAGCCCCATGTGGCTGGAGCAGAGTAAGGGGGTAAGAGGGGCCAGAGAGGCTGCTAGAAGAAACAACATTAATAGAGGGCCTCCAAGCCCCTGCTGACTCTCAGTGAGATGGAAAGCTCAGGAGTGACAGATTCAAGTTATACAACGTTAAAGATCCAGCCAGCTGCTTGCTATGTGAGGAGAGTTCACAAGTGAATGCTTTTTTGAAAAAGCAGTCCTAGTAAAGCGACTAACAATTTGGGGGGGATGAGAGAAAAAGCACAGGTAAGAGATCATGGCAGGGGGTGGGTAGGTGTGTAACAGCTAGGTGGTAGAGCATGTGCTTAGCATGCACGAGGTCCTGGGTTCAACCCCCAGTACCTCCATTAAAAAAAAAGAGACCACAGCAATAAGAGGAGAGATGCTGGGGGCCTGCAGCAGCAGAGGTGGGCAGAAGTGGTTGGTTTGGGGATCCTTTCCGAAGGTTTTGCTGATAGACGGGATTTGCTAACAGACTGTGTGAAAGGAAGAGGACTCAAATATGCTTCCAAATGGAAAATGGAATTTTTGTTTAGTTATGCAGGAGACAAAGACTACAGGAAGGTCAGGTTTTGGCAGAAATCCCAGTGCAGGAGTTTGGTTTTGCTCATGTCTGAGGTGCCCATTAGAGACCAAGCAGAGATGTTCAGGTGCTGGATACAAGGGCCTGGGGCATAAGTCCAGGCTGGATACATAAATCTGGAGTCAGGGTACTAACTCCATGGATTTCAAGCCATGGGACAAGATGAAGTTACCTAGGGAGTGAGTATAGCTGAAGGAAATCTAAGGATTGAAGGGACACCCAAATATTTAGAGATCAAGATGAGGGAACAGCAGCTAAGGATACTGAAAGGAGCAACTAGTGAGGAAGGAGGCGAAGGAAGAGCAAATCAGGGACGAGCGCTTCAGGAAGAAGTGACAAAAAGAAAAAAAGGATAAACAGAGGTCCTACTATACAGCACAGAGAACTATATGCAATACCTTGTAATAGCTTATAATGAAAAAGAATATGAAAAGGAATGTATATATTAAAATGAATCACTATGCTACACCAGAAATTAACACAACACTGTAAACCAACTATACTTAAATTAAAAAAAAAAAAAAAAAAAAAAAGAGGAAGGCGTGACCAACCTGGGCACCGGCTACAGTCCTCATAAGGCCAACCTGTGAGAGTCAAAACTCAGGGACAGATGAGACAACATCAATCTGCAAGCCTCCCTCAGAAACAACAGAGAACTTCAGAAATGGACATAATGTCTCCAAACGTGGGTTTGGGGAGAAGAGAATTAGATGGCAGAAGGGACTATAAGAATAACAAATAAATAGTACTAAATTCTTGTCATTTGTTTCTATAGAAAAGAGTCGAAATTTCATGTTTCAGAAAAGATATATGAAAAATTAAATTCAGAGGGCGGGAGACGGTGGGAACAAGTTAATTTGAGAACAGTGTGCCTAGAGAGAGTTTATAGGAATCTTTGTTTTAAAAAAAAGGCTTCATACAGATTAATCAGTTCTCTGGACTAGAGTAATAAAGATCACCTGAGTATGGTGACGGACGGAATTCCTGAGGGCTCTGTGTAAGGCTTTGCTCCCTCTAGTTTTATGAGTGTTCACAAAATGAGGCAACCAGGCTCTGAGGAAATGCAGCTGTGACTATGCTCCGAGATGGGAGCCCCGCCCCACCCGCACCCCGCAGTTTACCTGACACTGAAATCAACAGGAAAGGTTTCACTGGACCAACAAGTGGGGAAGGAAGCATGTACTTCAGTTTCTAGTATCAAAGGTAAATAAAAGCATGCATAATTTATGATAATACTGATACAACTGCCAAAATAAGAGTTGCACTTAAAGAGGAAAGTATTTGAAGAATTCTTCAGAGTTGTATTTAAAGAGGAAACTTCTAATCACATTTTAATACCTAAGGTAAAGCACACACACCCCACTATACATTCCAAATCACCAACAGCAATGGCTATCTTTGGGGGAATGGGATTAACATCATAAACAGTCCTTTTCCAAAATGTTTACAGTGAGCCTATTTATTTATCATTGGAAAACAAAAACCTTCCATACTTGAAAAATTTTCTAAAGAAAGCACAGAGTTGTGTCATAGAAAAGGTGATTGGTTTATGTAAAGTGCCCATTCTATTCCCAGTGATGGACCCTCAACAAGTGTCAACACCCTTCCAGCCTCTCACTGTCCCTTTATGGGCACACATGTGGATCATAAACTGCCTAGCGGCTTTTGAGTTCAGCTGCTTAATTGAGAACTCTGGTTTCAATCCTTTTTTACTTGAAGCTTTTGTAGGAGTTTTTGTTGAATACCCTAAACCAAACCAGGATTTTAAAAAATCTGTCATAAAAATGAAAATATTGATTCTGAAAGACTATCAAGAATTTTAACATAATTCCTGTGATATTACCAAGAAGTTTCTAATCAGTTCATAAATTGAACTTGTCCACAGATAGTTTATCTCAGAGAAATTATCCAGTGGCAAGGAAACAATCCCCAAGTGGTTGAAAAGGAAAATGTTAACACATTTTAAAAAAGCAAGCTCTAGCTTGCTAGACAACTTTTGAAAATCTTTATGGAGAAAAAGCAGAACAAACATTTTTCAAGTGATTCAGCTACAGTTGCTAATAAAACAATTCAACACACCAAATGGTTAACTATCTTCTCTGGAGAAAGAGATTACAAGCAATGTTTACACCATTACATGATAATAGTCTTCGAAAGGTTCAGCTTTTCAAAATGAGCATATATTACTTTTGTAATTAAGAAACTTCAAAGATATATAGAAAAAAAAGAAAACAAAACATTTCACAAAAACCCTGACTCATCCATACGTACGTAAGTTAAAGTCAACTTCTAAACCTAAGCACAGCAATTCACAAATCAGACTTCTAAGGTGATGGAAAGTGAAAAACGTCACTGAAAACTTCCACAAGTTCTCTATGCCTTTAGCGGTGGACTCTGTGATACTCAAGTGTCACAATTTCAGACTCCCAGGAGCTTTATATTTTAAATAAGCGCAAGGAAGACAAACACAAATAGAAAGCATAGAAATGGGAGAAAGTACTGTCCAAAGAGGAAACAGCAAACACACACATCCCAAAAGGACAAAAGAGCCCGGGGCAGACCAGCAGTGAGACTACTGGGACTGCTGTCAGTTCCAACACCCCACTAATTAAGTGAAAAACCAATCTCCCATTCTAGGGCCTCATATGTGCAGCCTATCTCACAAGTGAAAAGTACATGCAATAGCAAAAATATAAGTATTTTGGAACTATTAAGAACTTCGATTACCAGAATTTACCTCACCATGCCAGGCTCTGCATGATCCAGCCCTGCCTGTGTCCCCCCTTGCTCCAGCTAACACCCAGACACAGCCTAGCTTACATCCCTCCAGTGTGCTTGGCATCTTCCCACTACTGGGCCTTTGCACTTAGAATACTGCCAATCTGCCCACCAGTCCCCTACCTTCCAGTCCTCCATTCTGTAGACTGCCTTGACATATGCTTTACTGTTTCTTCTTCATGGTGCTTATTACAACTGCGTTCACTTCTTCATGTAATTACTTGATGGCTCTTGCCCTCCCCACTGCAGAATCAACTAGCTAAGGTGCACTTTCATATCACGGGAACCTAGCACGAAGTCGAACATACTACAGGTCCATTCACATCACATCCCCCTTTCTAGTCTCAAATCTAACTGCTACATATAAGCCCAAGTGGTTATTAGTTCTTCCATTCAAACCTAAAATTACAAAAGGACTCTAAAATATACATACCAAAGAATTTCATGTCAGTCTTTATCAATGGCTATTCCAAATTCATCTGCAACCAATATACACCCAAGGTTCCGTGGAACCTACAGTGATAATCACACAATCAGGCCAAATGAAGAAGCCGGCAAAGCTATCGGGAGCACCTGTAATACTCTTAACAGTCTGACAGGGTAACTGCTTAGTTGCCAATTTGTTAGAAAATTACCATGAATTTATGATACACCTGTAACCTTAAACATGGCTCCTATAAATACTGTCAGAAATAAATCTCTTTTGAGAATTTAGATGACCTATCAGAGCTAGTGCTATGAAAGAAAAGTCTTGGGGTTTTTTGTTTGTCTGGATTCACCATTAAGCCTTTACCCAAGGCAGAACTATTGCTTTAAGACTGACGTTGTCTTGCAAGTTCAATGATAATCTTTTATATAGCACCAAACTCCAGAGCAAAGAATAGGTATTTACACTTGTAAAATAATTACTAATGACATGCTCTTACTAAAAGTATCATTTCTGCTTTCCTTTTCCAGCGTTTGCAGAGTCAAACTCCTGCATTTTGCTTCAGCTAATTTAACAGTTTTTTCAAGCAGCATCAGGTGGCAAAGCTACTAGCAAGAGATTGGAGCCTGATGCAAGCAGTTTCCCGCCAATCATAACAATGTTCCACTCAATCCCTTTCAGGATAAAATGATGGGAGACACAGCATCACTAATCATGCTAAACTGGCTGCGGTAACTTCTCTAAAGGAGGCTGTGGGAGGCTGCAAAATGGCCCCCAAAGATAGTAGGTCTTCATCTGGAACCTGTGAATGTTAGTTTATAAGGAAAAAGGTCTTTGGAGATGCGGTTATAATTATGGATTTTGAGATGAAAGAGATTATCCAGGTGGGCCCTGTCATTAAAGTGTCCTTTTAAAAGAGGGAGATTTGACACCATACACACTTGAGAAGGAGAGAAAAAGACTGTAGTGATGCGGCCACAAGCAAAGGAATGTCACAGTCACCAGAAGCTGGAAAAGGCAAAGAGATTTTTCTCCTACAGCCTCCAGAGGGAGCCCGCCCATACCTTGACTTCGGCCCGGTGAAACTCTTGTTGAGTTTCTGTTTCTTCTGGCCTCTAGAACTGTGATAAAATACACATCTGTTGTCTTAACCCACCAAGTTTGTGATGACTTTTACGGTACTCACAGGAAACTAACACAGAGACCATGAAAAGTAAACCAAGTGACATTGCTTTCTAGATTGACTCCAGAAATACATAAAATTCCAACGTGTCACAGGAAAAAAGATTTTAAGCTGTTTCACATACACTTTTAAAGTCATCCCCTCTTCATCTGCATGTAGGAAACACGGCTGCATAGAGAGCTATAAGGATTTTGAAGATAAAGCTGGAGTCTCAGTTACATACCTAATTACTCATACACTGAGCTTAAGCCCAGTTAACCAAGGCCTTCTTTAGAATTACTACATTGAACATTTTTATATAAAAATTTACAATAAAAGATGAAAAATTTTCACTTAGCAGACCATTTTAAACAGCAGAATATCCACCACTGCTCAGTCTACGATCAGATGTTTACAACACTTACACTTATTCAGCCCCTGATCTTCAGTTGGGCATGTAATGCTCCCCACTGCAGAAAATACTGCTTTATAGTTCTTTATTTATGTACACCATATGTATGCCAATATATATCACAACAAAGGGTTTTATATAAGAATCGTGTCTCCAATCGTCTCAGTAGGTATTTCTAAATAAAGGCTTTAACTGATGAGAGAAATTCTGCCTCCCAGTCCCCCCAAAAAACATGCTTCCCCATCTCTCCGTACGTGACCCATCTGCTTACCTAGCAGTGCCTATAAATTAAAATCAAGAATGCTTCCTGTTACCATTTTCTCTGAGACCCAAACAGCATCTTACTTTTCTATAAACAGATGCCACCTAGTGTCAAGGGTCTGTAAGTTCAGCCCACGGTTCCTCAGAAGCTGTGAGGTAAGTTAGAACAAAGAAACATCAATTCTTACTGGGCAAAAAGACAAGTGTGAGAAAAAACTTTCAAAAGGTGATTCTTGGGCTGGGTCTTAGGCAGCCCAGCCTGGGTCTGCCAGGTGATAAACTGCAGGGGGCAGCGCACACCGTAGTTCGGGGTGAGGCACGGGATAGTCAGTGTTCTGGTGCCACTCTGGCTCCATTCACTGCTCTCCAGCAGCGTGACTGTGGACAAGTCATTTAACCCCGCTAATGCCTCATGAGTAAAATGAAAAAAGGTTCAGCACAAAGATAAATGAGCAGAAACTGCTAATACAATAAAGGTCTCCGAGTACCTCCTCTTTTCATGTAGCTTAGGCGGAAACAGGCCAGACATGTTGATGCATTACTCGCAAAACTTTATAAACAATCAAGTAGAAGTTTCCCCTCATTCCTCATCCTACCCATAACTTCCCCAAGAAAAAAATCCCATCACCTCTTCCATTACAAGAGTACAATTTTTCAAGAGAATAAAAAAGGACCAGGGGTGCTAATTAATGCTACAGAGTTGAGATCAGCTTGGCTTTTCCTACTGCTCCTGAAGAAAAGGATGTGACTTCTGGCAACAATATATAATTAACAACCATAGCAAACTACACCTCACATGTCAATACTCAGAGGGACTACAGATTTTGTTACAGTGGAATATACTTTGTTGGGTATCTCATAAAACATTCTTTTTTCTTATTGTAACTCCATTTTTAAGAACAATAATAGCCCCTCCATTCATTTAGCGCTTCCTATATTCACTTTATCATCTAATTCTCATGCCCTGTAAAGTAGGCACTTTCCCGCCTACTTATACAGATGAAAGATTGGAAAATTTGCTCAACTGTACTCTAAAAAGGATTCCACTAATGGAAAAGCATGCGATTCGAGGCAGAGAGACTGGTTAGAAAATAAAATTTGACAAACAGTAGCAGCAGATGAGAAGAGAGAGGAAAAGTGTGATATTTCAAATACAAGCTTGGCAAGACTTAGTAACAAATCAGATACAGGTGAGAGACAGGAAGGACTTCAAGATGAGCCAGAAATCTCTAGTTGGGACAGAAGTTTCAGTTGTGGAGACTAGAAGATTGCCACTAACTGAGTCAGAGACTACAGAAGGAACACGTTTGCAGGAAAGATGACAGGAGTTTGGTGTGCTACATCTGAGGAGAGCAGCACTACCCAGGGGAAGCTGTCCTAAGACTTTAAACTCAGGAGAGAAGTGGGGACTGTGAAGAGAGAAACATGAACAGAGGTCTTCAGAGTTCACCAAGCATTTCAACAGTATCTTAATTCAAAGAATCACAGAACTGTGGCACAAAAAGTCTCAGATTAAAAGAAACAGGCTCAGGGAGACGTATTACTTGCCAACAGTAATTCACTTCTTCTGACAAGATCATGTGCAACCGATAAATGAAACTAAAAAACTTTTTTTGAGCTTTATCATGGGCAGTTAAATGAAAAAAAAAGGGGAGGCAGAAAGAAATAGGCAAGAGACACACTGGGCCTCTGAGAGACAGGTCTTGCAAAAGAGCACCCCAACTTATGTGTTGGGGATACATGCTGTTCAGTGCCTAGCAGTGTCCAACACTCAGCTAAATAAATGTCTGCTTGAGATGTGGGTGAAGAACTGAGTGCTGCAGGGGTGATATGCAGTCCTGGGCTTGACAGAGGGACACCTCTTAGGGCTAGTTTTCTGGGCACCATTTCACACTATTGCTCTTATTATGATCCAAGAACTGTGCTGATAACTTCACAGAGACCATACCAGTCACCCACATCACAGTCCTTTAATGTATACAATTTATTAAAATATTCATTAACATATAGTGAAAAATTATACAACATATAACTTATATAATAAAAACATTAAATATATACAATAACATATACAATACTATTATTACCACTCCCCTTTTTACAAATGAGAGGAAGCCTTAGAGAATTAGAAAAAAAATTAGCCAAGGCCAGGGTGAAAGACTGTACATGCTCGACACCATACGAGAAAGCAATACAATCTTGACTCAAATACATTTTAAAACATACTTTCTCCCATACTTGAAGAGTAAGACCCAAAATAGACAAAATAGACATGGTTCCTGATTTCAAGGAGCTCAGAGTATATAGTATGGGAAGAGAGACAACCCAGTAAGTATGAAACAGTAAATTCTGGTGAGAGCTACAGAGAAAATAAGATGTTAGGAGAGGGAATAATGAACAAACTTTCGATTGAATGATCAAGGAAAATAAATCAAAAGCATGAATATAGAAACAATCGCTTTTGGGGGGGGACGGGTCAAAAACACTCCTGGCACCTATTTACATCCAACAAACAAATATTTTCTACGGCAACTGGCTTTGTCTAAATCCTCCTCTAAGTTAGGTCTGCTTTTCTTTCTTTTTTAAGGTGGAGGGTGAAGCCGGTTTCTTAGGGCCTCTCTAGCCCCAGGTTCTACTGACTCACTGGCTGAAGGATCAGGGCCCCTTTACTTCTCAGCTGGGTGGGATCCATCTTCCTAACAGTAGGTTGGTTTTCTCGCCAAAAATATACATCCCTACACGTCATGCAACATAAGGACTTCCCTGAAAATAAAGATACTCCTCAGAGATCATCCAACTGTATCAGATATTTCAACCCTGTTATAAAGATCAGACAGACAAAATGAATCTGCAGACCTAGAATCAACTCAATCAACATTTATCAAGAACCTGCTGGGGGCCACCGAGCACTGTTCGTGGTGCTGGAATATCGGTTGTGTCCAGGAACACTAGAGGGAGCATGAGAGCTTCAGCTTTCAGGGAAATCTGCACAGAGGCTACTAAGGAGTGGAGGACCTTGAAAAACCAAAGGAACACATGAGAAAACCAGGTATCTGATGAACAGAGCAAAAGGGTACAGAACAGGAAGCAGAATGACCTTCACCAAAGGGATCTCTTGCCTAAGACCTGACAGGCAATCATAGTGCCATCAGAGGCCTGCTGACCCGGTGTTCCTATAAAGATGTGCAAGTTAGAGTACAGGTGTTTGATTCACCCTAACACACATGACTGAGGATTCACCGGCTTGGCAATCCTATGAGGCAGGTGAGACAGGTATTGTCACTACAAATGAGACGGCTAAAGCTCAGAAATGAAGTTGCCTTCCTGAAGTCAAACTGCTTCAAGTAGCAACGCTGGGCCTAAATCTAGCGTTAAGATCAAAGTCTGGGGTTTACTCCAATACTTGAGCCACATATGCATCACCCAGAAACAAAGAGGTTTATCACTAACTAGGGAATGCACCCTAGCTCTATTTACTCTTTCCTCTGTGTATGTACCTTTATAATACAGAAAATAAGACATCTTGCAAAAACACAACTGAAAAGCAAGGAGCCACAGTGACATAGGAACCACACAGACCTTAAGAATCAAGCTTTTGGGACCCCAGCCTCCAAATTCTAAAACCCAACTGATTGTAACCTACACTGTCAATTTAAGAACATCTCAAGAAAAAAAAGAGGAGGCACAACTACACAGAATATACACAGGAACTACGTAAACCAGCTGGAGATGTCAAAATGCTTAAATTAGTTCTTAGAAGTGAGAAAATAGTGTGGCAATTAAGTGTAGAAGATAAAGTATAACTTGAATTGGAAGTAATCTCAGTGTTTAGTTATTTTACAGATGAAGAAACTGAGGCTTGGCCCCATTGATGTGTTACATAAGATGCAGCAGACGGAACACAGGTATTGATTCTTACTCCAACGATCCTTCACCCAGCCCCAGAATTACATGTGCATGCAACCATAATTATATACAACCCTGCTAGACTGTGCAGTGTTTGAGTCTGTCTCACACAGATACCAGCCAGCCCCAGCTCTGGCTGGCAGACGTGACAGCCAGAGGCAGTGAGTGACCAAAGTGGTCCAGTGTCCTAGGAACCCTTTAGCTGGATGGAAGGAAAGTCATGAAGCAAAACATAATTTAGAGCATCAATGACTGTGGAAATCAGTGACTTTTATTTCCTTTTGTCAGAATATTTCAGCATTAATGCAAATGTTTCTGGTTCCACCACCAACTATATAAAGATAATATGTCCACTTTAAGTTATTGGGACATGGGAATAAAAAGAAAATTTGTTTTTTTTTAAGCTAGACATTAATGTGGATTTACAAAAATAAAGTGATGAGTGTCTCCCGTACAGATGAATTCTCTACACCACACCTTTAAAGTAGTTAAAATCCTCTAGTGCATGTAAAATGCAATGTGCATAACTAAAGTCTGGGGACATGTCTACTGAACAAAACCAGATACATCTGTAAGTGAAAACCTGACTAGGACCCAGTGACTGATAACACAGGGCCAGATACTGGTTAGGTAAGACCTCTTCTCTCAGCCAACACTTGAAATTTTCCAGGAAACACTAAATTATGGGGAAGAAAAGGGATTATAGTAAGCATTAAAGTGAAAAACAGACTTGTGGGTTGGGGGCAGAACACAGAGCGGACAGAATTTAAAGAAAGCTGTGAAGCTTCCTAAGCCCAGGGTCCTCCATTTGTTCACCAGGACTGTTCCTTGTACAGCTCACTCAATGGAGTTTAAGTCATTAAAACTGCAGAGTTCAATTCACATTTCACACTTGAGAGCTTCAAACAGAGTATGTGCTACGATTTCAAAGTTGACAGTTTATCCAAGAAAGAAAGTACTTTTCAAATCACTGTTCTAATGGTTAGAATTCCCTAATGCTTGCACTTTAAAGTGCATTGGCTAGTTTTCTCCTGTAATAAATTTAAACTTGTCCTTTTTATTACAATTAAAACCATTTCCTACACCAAAACATGTCAGTAAAATACATTTCTGGGTTTTGCTTGTTTGCTGTCTAACATAAAAAGTTAACAACAGACTAAAAAAAAAAAAAAAAGTTATGTCTTACACATAAAACTTACTTCTACTGAATACAGCTGTGTCTGAGATACAACTGCCCGTGCTCTCTACCTGCATTTACTTAGTGTATCTATGGAACCAACAGTGTGTCATGTTGGAGCAAAGACACAAGGTCCCTGTCTTTAATACTGTGTGGAAAACTCAACAATTAGAATATTCTAGGGCTGACACAGCCCTGTAACTCTTGGCTGTAAAGGAGGAGGATTCTGTGAGTGGAGAGAAAATAAAGCTCACGTATGGCAGGCCAGAATACAAAATAATGGAATTGACACATTTATCTGAAAGAATGTGCTCTCAGAAGCCATGGGAAGGGCATTCCTGTGGACAGGGAGCTGTTTAGATGCTACACAAACGACTATGCAACATAACCAGGCCCTACACTCATTTCCTATAAACCCACAAATTAATACTCATGTAAAGAGAAGTCAGAGTCAATCCAATATAAATGACCCAAGGGAAAATTTATAAACCAACATGCCCCACCACAAAATTCTAAGCTCAAAGACCCACAAACAACCTGCTACCATTTCCGTCACAGGCATATTCGCCACCCCCGAGCCCCCACCCCAATGCTGCCCACTGGGATTTCATTTAGGCACAGAGTTCAAAGCATGAGCACTTCAATGTGTACCAGAAGACAAATGAAAACACAGGCAAGAGATCACTTGGAAGTGACTTTGAGTCTGGTTTCAAAGTTTATGGGTAAAAAATTAGGCCTCTTGAAAAATAAGCATCCATATTATTCCTTTCACTCTCCAACTAAGTTGTTTTGTTAACGACAACAATTTTTTTTAATAACAGATCAAACATGTTCTGAAAAACTAAATATAAATCATTAAGCTCCATAATTTACAGATTAATAAATTAACAGTTTTCATCAAATGTCTGCTGCGCACCTACACGGTCCTGCTCTGGGCAGAGGAGGTACATAATAATCCACAAACTCAGAAGAAAGCTGAGGGGGTGGGCAGGTAAACGACCAAATATAATACACGTAACCATTGCTCAGGGGACACAGAGGAAGTGTTCATTCTCCTGAATGGGTCAGCCCCTGCACTCGTGTGTGTAAGAGGTTCCACACATGCTGGGATTAAAGCGTTTGTGGACTTTAATCTTGGAACGGAGGGAGCCCCACAGAGACAGGGCCACACCTCTGGCTGAAGGCGCTAAACATTCGACTACAAAGTAAACTTGTATCCAACAACCTGTAACTCTTTAAGTTTTTCAGTAGGTACAAATTACCTGTGATAATCTCAGGCAAAAATGGTTTCACCCTCCTTTTTCAAAATATGTATGCTTTTACTACTACATCAAAAGTTAAGGCGTGTTCTTGGTATGAAAGACTGAAGAACCTTCAAGTTGGCAACTGCTTCCTCTGATGATCCCATAGCAGTCTTCAAGGCCCATAAAGCCATGTTTAATTATACTTTATATCAAAATAGTTTAAATTCTGAAGAAAAGAATCACAGCCAATCAATTCTTCTGCCTACTATTCTAAATAAAAATTTTCCCCCAGAGTGAATTTCATTTGGCAAGCTCTTAAAAATTAACTTCAACAAATACACGTTCACCTCCACAGCATTCTCAAAAGTTTCCCCCACTCAATGGCTCGGAGGAAAAAGTTCCCAAACGGGGTCAAATGAACCCAAATAGGGAGGGAATTTCTCTGGGTCCAACGTGCTTCTATGCCATGCCAGCAAGTTGGGTCGAGCTGTCATCTTGGAAACTTGCATTCCCCCCTCTCATATAAATAGGAGTGACGCTCGTACATCATCTTTGGATGTGTGGAAGGAACCGAGTCACTCTGGGAGGACCAACGCGTTTTCTCGGGACCCGAGGCGCCGGCAGACTGAGGGGGAACGGGCTGAAGCGCAGAGGGGACGGGGACAAGGGAGGCAAGCCCGGGACAGACGCCGGAGCCGCGCTACAAGGAGGGGCGGAGTGGGGTGGAGGACCGGCCCGGGAGAAGATCTGAAAAGAGGCTCGAGCCCAAACAAAAACAACCCAAAGTTGAGCGCGGCAGAGGTAGCAGATTGGGCGAGACCGTTCACGGCTGCCCATTGGAGCAGAGGGAAAACAGAGTCCCCCAATCGCGAGCGGCAGGGCTGCTCCCCTCGTGCGGCCGCGGGCCGGGCCGGAGCTGCCCGGCGGCCGCTACCGCTCCCTTCCGGCGGCGGCGCCCACTGCAGGGCCGGCGCCCCGCGGCCGCCGCCGCCGCCGGCGCCGCTCCCCTCACCCGGCCGCCGCCCCCCCGCGGCCGCGGCCTGGGCCCCGGCCCCGGCCCGGCGCCCCCGCTCCCGCCGACCCGCCCCCAGCCCGCCGCCCGCCGCCCGCGCCCGCCGCCCCGGCTCCCCCCGCACGCCCGCGCCGGCGCCCGGCCCCGCTCACCGCCGGGCGCTGCCCGCTCCTCCTCGGGGCGCGTCGGGGCCCCGCTGGCCGGCCGCTGCGCTAGGGGGCCCGCGCTGCCCGGTGACACTTCCCCGTCCCCCAAGAAAATTAATCACCAAAAATAATTCCCCAGAAAAATGGAGAGTAAAATCCAAGATGGCGGCCCCTGCCGCAGCACCGCCCGCTCCATCCGCTGTCGGGAAATGAGTCCCAGCCGCGGCCGGAGCCCCCCGCCCCCACCGCTCCACGCCACAGCGCCCCCGCGCCCCGGGCCTCACCTCCCTCTCGCGCGGCCTCGGGGTCCCAAAGGTAGCCGCTGGCCTGCAGGCTCCGCGTCCTGGGTCCTGGCGCCCCGCGTGCCGCCTCCGGTGCCTGAGCGCCCTCACCTCATAGCCCCGGAGCCTCGCCGCCCGCGCCGCAGACGCGTCGCCGCCCCCGGTGAGCCGCTCGGACGCCGTCCGGGAACGGTGGAAGGACACGAAAAGGAGTGCCCTCGGCCGGGCGGAGGGACACCACGCTGGCTCGCGCCGCCCCGGTCTCCTCTGTTGCTTTTACGGGACTGGGGGTGTGGGGGAGGCGGAGAAACCCAAGGAAGAAATGAGTCCCCCGCCGGGTGCTCCGCGGCGGAGGAACAAAAAGCGAATTTTAAAAGAACGAGTGAGCTCGTTGCTTCGCTTGCCTTCGCTCGCGGCGGAGGGATCCTTGTTGAGCAGTCGGCAGAGATCCCTCCGCCCCTCGCTGCCCTTTAAATCGCGGCTGGAGGCGGCGTCGCTGTGCGCCCCTCGGGCGCCACCCTGGTTGGGGCTTATCGCGCACCCCGGGGCCCCGCGGGCTTGCTCTCCACCGTGGGTCTTTGAAACAACTGCACCCACCCAGAACAGCTCCCGAGTCGGGAACGGGGCAGCCGTGGGGAGTGGGCAGGCTCCTCGCCCACTGCGCCTCCCAGTTGCGCCGAGGGGAGGCGGCTCCACGGAGGCGAGCCTCTTTGTTGTGGGAATGGGTGTCGTTGGAGGCAGATACACCCTTAAAGACCATGTGGGCAGCCTGAGCGTTCCACCGCCTAGTGTGGGAGGGAGGAGGGAGTGAGCGTGCATTAATTGGGCCACTGGCTTCCTGGTGTCACCTGGCCGTTTCTTGAGCACCTACTGTGTGCCGGGTTTTCCTAGTTGGGCCGTGTCGGCACCAAGGATGCAGCTCCTTAAGGAGCTTAGGATGGTTGGGAAGTTGCTGGGAGACTTACACGCGCCAGGTGCGGCGCTGCAGGGAGGGTGGTGCGAAGCCCCGCCGTTTGGGTCCTACCATTGATAATACTGACTACAAAATAACAACGGGAGTAACGTGTGTGCAGCTTTTACTGGGTACCAGGCACCGTTCTGAAGCTTTGGTGCCCTATCTCACTGATTCCTTACAACGACCCCCAGGTGGAGTTCATACGTAGGGAAACTGAGGCACAGAGAGTTTGGGTGACCTCTAAGACAGCTGATGAGAGCTTGACCAGATCCTTTATCCAGTACTCTGGTGAATAGTGTTGAATCATCAAGAAGTTGAAGTTGCCACTGGTGGGAGATGCCCGGAGGTAGTGCCTGAAGGTCTTCCCTGACCCGAAGAGTGAATTATGTCAGGAAAAGGGAGTGGTTAGGAAAAAATGAGACCAATAATGCAAAGGCCCTGGAGCAGGGATGGGGGAGGTAAAGAGGCTGCGGCTTTAGGGGAGCCCAGTGTGGGTCCCGCAGAGAGGAAGCAGGCAGGGCAGGCAGGTACACCTGTTCCTGGAAGAGCCCCACGTCTGCCCTGGATTCCGCTGCATCCCCAGGGCCTGGCAGAGAGTAGGAGACTCAGCGGAGACTGTGGATGTCCATACGGACTGTAGTCCAGGGAACACCAACACAGGTGCTTACTTCATGTTCCCTCCTCCTTGATCTTGGGTGGCAGGCATGATGCTTATTATCTGCTTCCACAGATGGGAAACTGAAACAGTGATTTGTTGAGGGCATGTATCTTAACAGGTGGATGCGGGTCTAGATTTTAAAAACCAGGGCTTCTCCCACTGCTGTCACCTTGCCTCCTGGGGAAGCCCACTTGGTGGTGGGGGGTGGCTTGTGTGCAGAGCCTCCCCACCCTCAGGTAAAACACACCCAGGCATTTTGCCTCGCACCGTCTGCTCTTTCACTCTAAGAGCCGCAGGGTCACCTGTGACGTCAGAAGTTGCCTTG
Source organism: Camelus ferus (assembly GCF_009834535.1). Taxonomy (NCBI): domain Eukaryota; kingdom Metazoa; phylum Chordata; class Mammalia; order Artiodactyla; family Camelidae; genus Camelus; species Camelus ferus. Next base: position 67,614,994 of record NC_045705.1, read on the forward strand.
CCGTGTTCCTCTTTACGAGCACAACTAACGAATGATGGCTTTGGTTTTATTAAGTTTCTGACTTATCGCTGAGCTGTCTTTCCAGGATTTTCATAGTGCTTGGCTCCAGACACTCAAATTGCATCCCATTGAGACTGCCTTTGCCTCCCAGTTTCCTCACTAGGTGCCCAAGGGAGGCAAGCACAGTGGGTACCACAGACATGGGTGAATCCTCCTGGGTCTTAGCACCTGGGCCACAAGTCAATGTCCTCCCACTCCAAGCTTTTCAGAGTCAACCCCGACACTGACCCCTGGGGCTGACACCCAAACCCCCACCCTGTAAAACCCCCAGACTCCCAAGATGCTGGCACCTCCATTCAGTCACTGCCCAGTGCCAGGCTAAGTGTTCTGGGCAGTGACTTAAAAGGAACCAGGCCAGGCCCACAGCCTGGCAGGGGAGACAGATGGGTGAACCCCAGCACAGATTCCTCTGGCTTCCCAGTTCTGGATCTGCCCTTCCCTGTCCCCCCTGCATTGCGGTCTGCTCTTCCATCCTCAGCTCAGAAGCCCAGGGTGGGCTGCATCTCTCTGCAGAGCTGAGTTGAAGCTCAGGATCTTGATGGGGCCGTGCTTAAGGGAAGACAGGCTGAGCTGGGCAGAGGGCACAGCCTGGAGCAGCCCTCCTTGGGGAGACTGGAAATTCGATTTCCCCACAGATCGTGTGGCCAGCTGGAGGCCTCCCCCCGCCAGCTGGCAGGGGAGCGGGGTGGGGGACAGGAAGCATTGTGGTCAGGCACCTGCCCAGCCCCCATGTGACAGGCACCATTGGCATTTACACTGTGAAGCTGCTGGTTGCCCCAAGTGGAAGTGCTAAGCCACGGAGCCAGTGGGGCCCCACCGATCCCGGACAGACGGAAAGATATTAACAACTCTAAAGAAAGACCGAGTTGGCGGAAGGGGCCCAGGCCAGCCCCGGAAGCACCAGGGGTGCCAGCCCAGCCTGGAGCTGACCTGGGAGCCCCACCCTTGCCAGGGCTCTGGCTGAGGCCACAGAGTCTATTCCAGTACCCACCCCCAGCAGGGCCTGGAGGTATTCCAGAGACCCAGCCTGGTCCCGCCAACCTTCCATCACTCTCCAGCTCCCTTTCTTCAGACTCCAGGTTCACCCAGGGTTTGCTTGCTGGGATCCTGTGCCCACAGGGAGGGCCCCCAGGTCATGCTGAGCCCAGAATTCCATGCTGGATGGCGAGAAGCTTCCCACTGTGAAGTGATATGTTGGCTTTTGGACTCTGCACGCGTGTCTCCCCCGTACCCCACCTCTGCCCGGAAGACAGGGCTGTTCTGATGAGAGCAGGCACCTGAGGAGGAGGCAGGAAAAGGGCGGGGGACATACTCAGGAGGATTCTGGTGACCTGTCCCTGGCCACCTGCCTGAGCACCTCTAGGTCCCCTGCACTGTCCTCATACCTCCACTGTCCACCCCTCCTTTCCTAGATGAGGAATGGTCAAGTGACTTGTCCAAGGCCAAGTCAACAGCAGCAAGATTTTATGACGGCTGTGAATAGGGGCTTGGTATGAGTCTGACCTGGGTTTGAATCTCAGATCCACAACTTCCCAGCCATGTGATTTTGGACAAATGATGCAGCCTGTCTACACGCCATCCCCACAACTGTGGAAAGTGCCGGTCCTTGGATCTGCCTAAGTAATCTTATTCACAGCTTTATGTACTTAGGATGCCCAAATTTGGGGGAAGGGTATAGCTCAAGTGGTAGAGCACATGCTTAGCATACACAAGGTCCTGGGTTCAATCCTCAGTACCTCCTCTAAAAATAAATAAGCCTAATTACCAACCCCCCCCCAAAAGATGCCCAAATTCCTACCTCCAGGCTGCACTTCTCTGAACTTCTGACACCACCATTAGGTGTTTAATAGGCATTTCAAATATAATGTGGCTAAAATTGAAAATGCACTCACGAAAACTTACACCTCCCAGAGAGAGATTCTCCCCTCCGCTCAGGCCCAAAACCGAGCTATTATTCTCCCTAATGGCCTTTCTGTGTTGTTTGTTTTGTTTTCTCCATGGCACACGTCATCATCTAGCATCCTGCATCTTTTATTCACTGCATCTACTGGCCGCCTCCCCCTTCCAGGCTCTAACTTCCTTGAGGGCAGGGGGTTTTGTCTCCCTTGTTCACCACTCAGTCCTCAGCATCCAGAACAGGGCCTGGGACACTGGTGTAGAGACTTAATCCACGAAGGATAACGCTAGCCTGCCAGGAATGCTACAGGGATGAAAGGAGGTGTAAGCGGGTCTCTAAGCACTCTCCTGGCTCCGACTCAAGTTACGGGGGCTTTTCCACCACCCACCCCCACAAAGCACACTGTCTCTTCCCTGCCTTTAAAGCTAAGGGGTATCCTGGGCTTTGTGTCTGCCTGGGGCAATCACATGGGACCCAGGGACAGCCCTGTGCCCCTGAGGGGTTGTGCTCTTTTGGGTTCCCACCACCACCAAAAAGGAGCCCAGCTGTAGCCACCCCTTCCTCTCACATACACATCTGGAAGTAAACAAAGAGAAGACCAGTGGCAGCCCCCCAAAACTGGTTTCCTCAAGGGCAGGGAAAGCCTACTCTTACTATTTTTCAATAATTTCAAGCTTACAGGAAGTATAGCACAAATAACTTTTTTTTCCCTGGAACTGACTGTGAGTTGCTACCGAGATGCTTCAAGACTTTGGAGCACATCATGGTGTGTTTCCCTGCAGCTGAGCTATCGTCTGGCAAATCCAGATGACAATGGACATCGAGAAATTAACATTGGTGGGTCGATGCTGTCTCATCTTCGCACCATATTCAAGGTTTCCCTATGACCCTAGTAGTGTCCTTTATAGCAAGGGAGCTTGTCCTAGAGCCCCAAGTTACCTTGGGTGTTGGGTCTTCAGCTTCCTTCTCTCTGGAGCAGTTCCTCACCCTTCCCTTTAATTGCAATGACTTTGGCAATCCTGAAGGTGACCTGACAGTTACTTTGTAGTATGTTCCACAATTTAGGTTTTTCTGACAGTTCCCCATGATTAGAATAAGATCAGGTATCTTGGGCAGGAATGTCACAGATGTGAGGCTGTGTGTTTCTCAATGCATCCTTTCCGGTGGCAAACGATTTCAATTTGACCCATGGCCAATGACATTTACTTGGGTCATTGGATCAAAGGATGTGTGCCAGGCTTCTCCACTGAAAAGTTACTAGTTTTCTCTTTGTAATAAGGAAGTATTCTCTGGAGAGGGACTTTGAGAGGATGTAAACATCCCACTTCTCATCACACTTTCAATGTATTAATATATTTATATCAGTATGGACTTAGGGGTTTCTATTTTGTTAAATAGTTATAATCTGTGTTGCTTCCTCTCCCCCCTCCCCCGCCCAAGATATTTATGGCAGCTTTATTTACAATAGCCGCAAACTGGAAACAATGCAAATGCTACCCAACAAAAGAATGGACAGACAAAGTGTGGTCTATCCATGCGATGAAATCCTGCGAAGAAATAATAATGAATGAGCTACAACATGGATGCATTTCAAAAACATGCCGAGGTAAAAGAAGCCAGAAACCTTAGAGTAAAATTGTTTGATTCCAAACATGCGATGTCCTAGAACAGCAAAAAAACGAATCTGCGGGGACAGAAATCTGAAGCCTTATTTGCCTCCAGGCAGGTGCGATTGACGAGGAAGGGACAGGAGAACCTTCTGGTGTGATGGAAGCATCCTATATCCAGGGTTTGTTACCTGGGTATGTATAAAGTCTACGTTCTATACAAATTACTGAATGTAAATGATACATTACGCAAAAAAGAGAGATACAGTGTGGGAAAAATTGAACTGAACGGGGCTGCTGATCCATGAAAACCTCTCCAGTTTTTCCATGACTTGTGCATGAGGCAATTTTGCAAAATAGTTTTCCTTGGCTGTTCCCCAAACACTGCTGTGGGAATGGCCTAGGTTCAAAGGGCAGGTTCCAGGGTCAAGGTGCAGGTGAGGGACTGAAGATGCTTGCTGTGCCCTCTGGCACTGTCAGTGTGGCTTCTGCTGAGTGATATTTAAGTGGCAGGGGAGGGGGGCTGCTCTTGCTTCTAGCAGACTTGCTGGAACCTTCCACCACCAGGTGAGCTTCCCTGCAGCAGGCCCTCGGGCCACCTCTGGGATGCTAGCTGCCTGCACTGGACTGAAGCCTCCAGCCAGCGTGAAGTTGCCCTCAGTCTCTGGCCTGGATCTGTGTGCTACCTGTGGAGTCAGCTTTCTGCTCTGTTACCCCATCCTCAGGTCCCTTCTCAGAGCTCACAGATACACTCTGGGCTATTGACTTGTCCCCTGGTATATTCCTAGGGATGGTGTTTCCTGAGTCAAAAGTAGACATGATTTCTGGCTAGAGCACTGGGGGTGGCCAGGGCAAAAAGGTGATGGGGGCCTCTGCCCTGGCGTTTGGAGTGGAAGCCCTGGCTCCAGAGTTGGCAGCCCCTAGAGGTTCTAGAAGGCCTTAGGGTGGAGGGGGGAGCTAGTGTACCACGGGGGGAAGAAGGGGCTTCCACGCTCTCTCCATGGGGTCATTCCTGCTCTTTAATCAAAGAGTAGCAGGGGAGGGTGTAGCTCAGGGGTAGAGTGTGTGCTTAGCATGCACACAGTCCTGGGTTCAATCCTCAGTATCTCCATTAAAAAATAAATTAATTAATAAACTTAATTACCTCCACCCCCAAAAAAATTTAAAAAAAAGAACAACAGAGTAGAAAAATGTGACAAGCTGCCCATGAGCCAGATGGAAGGGTGAGCAACCAGGATTCAGAATCTTCACCCTTTTCCTCCCCAGCCCCCAGGCCTCACCCACTGCACTGCCCAGGCCTCTGCAGGGACCTTCGGGAGACTGGTCATCCTGGCAACCGCAGCCTACCCCAGAGCCCAGTGTGGGGCAGCCAGTTGCCCTGAGTCAGCTGTGGGGCCCAGTGGGAACTTGCTGGAGAGGTTGAGGTCTCCAGGGAGGGGGCTGGTGGACACGCAGATGCACCTGGAGGGTGGAGAGGGCAGGCAGGGCCGCAGCGGTCCCTCCCACACAACGAGCACCACAGGCGGCCCCAGCCCCACGCAGGTCCCGGCCTCCGGCATCTTCCGTCCGAGCCTCTGAAGGCAGACCCGGCTGTACGTTCCAGCCTAATCCCAGCGCACTCTTCCCAGGACATGTCTCTTTACAAAGGGCTTTAAACCAAGCAAAGAAGTCACTCCGCCCGGAAAGGGCTTGGCCCGGAGGGAGGGGACTGTCTCCTCACTTGCATTAGTTTCCTGTGGCTTAAAGCAACAGGAGGTCACTCTCTCACAGTCTGGAGGCCAGAAGTCCAGAATCACCGTGCGGCAGGGCTGAGCTCCCTCCAGAGGCTCTGGGGGAGGGTCCCTCCTGCCTCTTCCAGCTTCTGGGGTCTCCAGGCATTCCTGGGCTTGTGGCCACATCCCTCCAGCCTCTGCCTCCATCTTCACATGGCCTTCCCTCTGTGTCTCTGTGTCAAATCCCCCTCTCCTTTCTCTTCTGACACTTTTCGTTAGATTTAGGGTCCACTCAGATAATCTAGAATGATCTCATCTAGAGATCCTTAACTTAAAATTACATCCACAGCGGGAGGGCATAGCTCAGTGGTAGAGTGCATGCTTAGCATGCGTGAGGTTCTGGGTTCAATCCCCAGTCCTTCCACTGACAACAACAAAAAGTCATTAAAAAACAATTACATCTGCAAATGTATGGAAATTTGGAATTAATTTCCAAATATATGGTCACATCCGCAGGTTCCAGGGATTAAGGTGTGGACATATCTTTCTGGGGGACACTATTCAAGCCACTTCACCCAAGTTGCCCTGGATCACCCCAGTGAGAACCTCTGCAAACTGGCTTCTGTCTCTTTTTATAGGTTTCCACTTGAGCCCCAGCCCTGGGATCAATCATTTCTCCAAGGAGCTCTGGTTCCTTTCAGGGCAGCCACTCTCTGGATGCCAGGCATGCTCAGAACCCCTGTGGTGTTGGTCTTCCCACCCCTCTCAGTGGACCAAGTCAGTGCCCGTGTGTGTGTACATGTATAAATATATATAATACACACACACACACACGTATGCATACATATACACAGGTTTACATCTATACTTCTTTGTAAACACAGAGCGCAGTCCAATTCCAACCCAACATCACAGATTCATTTTAGTTTTCTTCCTTTCCCTCTGCAGCTCCTTTCACCAATAGTTGAAAACTTGGCTCCCATTAGAGTTAATAAACTTATCTGTTTGGTCAATCTTTCTGTATGTACCGACATTCCCCATTACAGTTAATAAATTGACTATATGATCACTCCCCTGTATGTAATGACCTTGTGTTGCCACTGCCAGATGCCGCCCACATGAATGACTTCCTCTGCCTGCTCAGGCCCCCCATGCCATGCTGGACCACCCCTCTACGTGGACGCCCACATCACTTAGCTCTGACCTTTTGGGCTAGGCCCCCTTCCTCCCCTTCCCCCCTGCACAGGTGCCCTCCTCACCCTGCTCAGGCCCCAGCACCCGACATGGGACCCCTCCCAACGTGGGCATCCTCCTTACCCCCTGTCCTATGCAGACACCCTCCGCTCGTGGGCTCCCACCTTAACTCACCTAACGGCTTTTAGACTGGAACTGAATGGAAGAGAGAGAGGAAGAAGACAGCTGAATCTTTAAACCCTTCCTGGAAGTGAGAAAAAGTAATTGCCACAAAGAAAAGAAAGACAGAATTGTTTCTAAGTTATTATTCCCCCACCCCCCCCACCCCGAGGCACGAGGCAGATGAAGCAGCAGGCTCAGGGCTCGTCCGGGAGAAGCGGCAGTTACTACCGTCCCCTCTGGGGTTATCCAACTCTTGGGACCCAGGCTCTTCCCAGGGGAACCAGTCACCACTGGTGTTGGGTGAGGCAGGACTCCCTGGCCCCCACCAGGCCTTCTGATTCCTGTGTTTCCTCTTCATTCCTTCTGGGAACAGTTTCCTACGATGAAATATAACTTAAGGGCAAACGTTATCCATCAGGAGCGGTACCAGTATTTGGTTCAGGTCTGCATTCTGCAAAAACAGCTTGCTAATTTAATTAAAATAATTAATACGATACATCCATGTTCATAACAGCATTATTCACAATAGCCCCAAAGTGGAAGCAACCCAGCTGTCCATTGATGGAAGGATGGACAAGCAAAATGTGGTCCATCCGTATAGTAGAATATATTCAGCCTGAGAAAGGAAGGGAATTGTGATGCAGGCTACCACGTGGATGAACCTTGAGGACATGATGCTAAACGAAATAAGCCGTCACAAGAGGACAAACACTGTATGATTCCACTTATAAGAGGTACCTAGAGTAGTAAAAATCATAAAGACAGAAAGTCAAATGGTGGTTCCCAGGGGCTGGGGAAGGGGAATGGGCAGTTAGTGTTTAACGGGGACAGAGTTCCAGTTTGGGGAATAAGGGTCTGGAGAAGGATGGAGGTGAGGGGTGCACAGCAATGGGGACGTACTTAATGCCGCTGAACCGAGCAGTTAAAAATGGTTAAGATGGTAAATTTTGTTCTAGGTATTCTACTGCGATTAAAGAAACACCATCCCTCAGTAACTGAGTTCCCATTTTGGGCTAGGTGCTGGGCAAGGCTCTGATTTGGAACACAGTGACCAGAGCTTACAGATGGGGAGACTGAGACTCTGAGTAACTTGCCCGAGGTCACACAGTCTCAGTGGCAGAGCCTGGCTCCAACCCCAGGTAGACCCCGATCTGGGGCCAGAGCGCTGTCCCTGGGTTGTGCAGTCGAAGTGTGCCGAGGGGGGCATGGCACTGCACTGAATGCCAGGCCGTGAATTCATCCTGCTCTGTGACGAGGACTCTCACCATCAGATCTGGGGCCTCGGTTGCTAGCACGTTCTGCCCTCTGGCTGTAGAAGACGGGGCCCTTTACAGGTTGTCTGGGGCTTCCTGGCCCACACGTCCTCTGTTGTCCATTGTTGGTTCCAGGGCTCTGCCCTCGGTCCACCCCCACCTGTCACCTGTGCCGTCCTGGAAGTTACTGTGGCTTCCAGATCACTCAGGTGCTGAAGCAGCTGCCTAGGCCGGCGCACCTTCCAGCTGGGCCCTGTCCCACCCCTACCGCATGGGTCAGCCTGTGGCATCAGCGACACCCTTCCCCTCGGCAGTGGGCCCCTGGTGACCCTCTGGTCAGCAGACGATTCCATGCAGAGAGGCTGCTTTCTAGGATGCTGTCTCGTACCAACCGCCTCAGGTTCAGTCCCATAGAAACAGCCTCCGAGGGAAGATTTGAGAGCATGTAGTTTATCTGGGAGGTGATCTCAAAGCACCAGCGGGGACAGGTGTGACAGGGAAGGGCAGAGGCCAGTGAACCAGGGGCTGTTTCTGCTCTTGGGACACAGTGATACTTACTGTCCCCACAGGTAACACTCCTGCTGGGCCAGTCTCTACGCCGCCTGGACCCTCACCGCTGGTCTCCGTGTCCTGCTCAGGCCGAGGTTCTGCACTTGTCTGTTGACCACAGAAGTATGGGCAAGAGAGCACAAATGCGCCCACGCAGATTACCTGGACAGCAAATGCGTCCCCCCTGCCCTTCACGTAACGGCGGCTCTGTCTCCTGGTGCTCAGGACGGCCGCCCCACCGGGTGAGGCTCCTCTTCTTGCGTGCTGGTCCCTGGACAAGGGAGCCCAGAGTGCCCAAGTGGGATCTGTAGCTTATGGTTCAGTGGGCCTCCTTTTATTTTTTATTTTTTGAATGAAGTACAGTTGATTTACAGTATTTCAGGTGTACAGCAAAGTGATTCAGTTACACATATATACACATAACTATTCTTTTTCAGATTCTTTTCCATTATAGGCTAATATAAGACATTGAATGTAGCTCCCTGTGCTGTACAGTATTATTTATCTTATTGTTTATCTATTTTATATGTGGTAGTGTGTATCTGTTAATCTCAAATTCCTAATTTATCCCTCCTCTCTTTCCCCTTTGGTAACCTTAAATTTGTTTTCTAGGTCTGCAAATCTCTTCCTGTTTTGTAAATAAGTTCATTTGTATCTTTTTTTAGATTCCACATATAAGTGATATTAAATGATATTTGTCTTTCTCTGTCTGACTTCTCTTAAAATATAGCAATATGAGCCAACAATTTCACTTCTGGGTGTTTTTCTGAAGAAAACAAAACACTAATTCAAAAGATATATGAACAGCAGTGTTCACTGCAGCAGTATTTGCAATAGCCAAGATATGGAAGCAACCTAAGTGTCCACTGATAGATGGCTGGATAAAGAAGAAGTGGTAGATATATGCAATGGAATATCACTCAGCCATGAAAAAGGATATTTTGCCATTTGTGACAACATGGATGAATCTGGGGGTATTATGCTAAATGAAATAAGTCAGAAAGAGATAGGCAAACACCGTACGATCTCACTTATATGTGGAATCTAAAAAACAAAACAAAACAAAATGAAAACAGACTCATAGGTAGAGAACAAATGGGTAGTTTGGTTATTATGAACAAAGCTACTATGAACATTTGTGGACAAGTCTTTTTGTGGACAAGTGTTTTCATTTCTCTTGACTATGCATGTAGGAGCAGAATGTCAGGGCAAGGGCAGGTGTGTGTTTAACTATAAGAAACTACTAGATCTTTTCCAAAGTTGCTGTGCCATTTTACATTCCCAGCATCAAAGCATGAGAGCTCTGTTCCATATTCTCACCGACATTCATCCCATCAGTCTTTTTAAGTTCAGCCATTCCAAGGGGTGTGTACTGCTATGTCACTGTGGTGGTAATTTTCATTTCTCTGCTGACTAATGATGTTGAGCATTTTCTTACATGTTTATTGTCCACTTGTGTATGGTCCTTTGGCAAAGTGTTGTTTCAAATCTTTTGCCAATTTTTAATTGATTTTTGTCCTATTTTTGGAGGATAAACATTTTAAATGTACTTAGAATACAAGCCATATACGTATATATTATAAACAACTTTATGTTAATACATTTGACAAGTTATGTAAAATGGGCATATTTATTGAAAGACAAAGAAAATACTGCAACTTATCAAAGAAGAAATAAAAATTTGATAGCCCAATATTTATCAGAATTAATGAATTCATTACGAAAAACCTTCACACACACACACACACACACACACACACACACACGTAAAACTCAAGCCCCAGGTGGCTTCACTGGTCAATTCTAGTATACATTTTAAGAAGAAATCATGTGAATCCTACATATCTGTCTCAGAAAATAGCAGAGAAAGGACTGTTTCCCAACATCATGTGCCATTAGGGAATTGCAAACTAAAACAACAACGAGATGTCACTATACACCTACCAGGTTGGCTAATAATCCAAAACACCGACGATACAAAAAGCTGGGGAGGATGTGGAGCAGCTGGAACTCAGTCACTGCTGGTGGGAATGCAGTGTGGTACAGACACTTTGGAAGACAGTTTGGTGGTTTCTTACAAAACTCAGCACAGCCTTACCACAAGATCCAGCAGTTGCACTCCTTGGTATTTACCCAATGGAGCTGAAAACGTATGTCCACATAAAAACCTGCACATAAATGTTTATAGCAGCTTTATTCATAATCGCCTCAATCAGAAGTAACCAAGATGTCCCTCAGTAGATAAAAGGATAAAGAAAATGCGGTACCTCATATGATGGAATATTCAGTGATTTTAGAAAGATGAGCTATCAAGCCACAAAAAGATATGGAAGAACCTTAAATATGTATTACTAAGAGAAAAAAGCCAATGAGAAAAGGCTACACACTGTATGATTCCAACTATACGACATTCTGGAAAAGATAAAATTATAGCCACAGTAAAAAGATCAGTGGATAAACGAAAGGTCCTACCGTATAGCACAGGGAACTACCTTCAATATCCTGTAATAAACCATTAAAATAAAGATCAGTGGTTGCCAGGGGTTGGAGGGAGAGGGGAAGGATGACTAGTTGGAACACAGGGGACTTCCAGGGCGGTGAAACTGTTAGGAACAATACCATATTCACAGAACTGTACAACACAGAGTCAACCCTGATGCAAACTATGGACTTCAGTTAATAAACAATGTATTGATACTGATTAATTAAATGTAACAAATATACAACATTAATACAAAATGTTAATAATAGGGAAAACTGGGGGGGGCAGGTAGAGGGTTTATATGGGAACTCTGTACTATCTGCTCAATTTTTCTGTAGATCTAAATCTGTTCTAAAAAATTCAGCTTTTAATTTAAAAAACACAACTAAGCTGAGGACTTTTTAAAGTTTTTTTTGAATTTATTTTTAGGGGGAAAGGTAATTAGGCTTATTTGCTTTTCTCTTTTTCAATGGAGGTACTGGGGATTGAGCCTAGGACCTCATGCACGCTAGGCACGCACTCTACCGCTGAGCTGGACCCTCCTCCTGAGCAGAGGATTTGAATTTGCCAATCGGAAATGCTCTTTGCACCCCGCTAGTCTCCTGAATTAGGGCCATATAAGCTCAGCAGCCCCCAGCTGGCCGCCCGATGCCCTGTTCAAGGGCAAACAAGCTGGTCTACAAGGAGGAGAGAGCAGTTTTTCAGAGGAAGACAGGAGGTCAAGGGCAGGGGACCCCAGACAGAGCTTGGGAGAAGAGCCACTTTGGTTGCTGTGTCTTTCTGGTTTCCTGTTCCAAACTCTGGGACAGCCTAGCATCTCTTCCCGCCTGTGGGTTCCACATGACGTCTGTAAATTGGGAGTGCATGGGACCTACCCGACAGCGTGACTGTGAGTAGTTGGGATATCCAGGGAGGTGCGTGGGGAATGTCAGCTCTTACCCAACCATCATCGTTCTCCCTTTGAGTTGTTCAGTAAAGTCCCCTCTTGGCCCTCCCTGTTTTGATCTGTCTTATTTCCTTATAATGAAAAGTCTTGACTAAGATGAGAATCTTCGCCAGGAGTGGCTGAGGGGATGGGCCACGGGTTGCAAACTACGACTGAACTGAAGACCAGAGGTGAGTGGTCTGGGTAGGCTGCAGGGAAGGTGCCCGAAGGAGGAAGGACAGGGTCTCTGTCTTGGCTCTCTTGATATCTGCAGCCCAACAGTTGTCAGTCATGGGGACTGTCCTACGTATTGTAGGATGTTTAGCAGCATCCTACCCATCCGTCCCCAGTCATGACAAACAAAAATGTCTCCAGATGTTGCCAGATACATCCTTTGAAGAACTCCTGGCTTAGAGAGTGGTCTGTCTGAGTTACAACGCATTTCAGAGGTAGGGTGGTTCCTGGTGGCAGTAAGATCCAGGGCTTGGACGTGGGTTTGGACGGTTGGACTGGAGGGAGGAAGCGGGCCCAGGAGATAAAGAGTTCAAAGGTTCAGCAAGTTGCCCAGCTCTGGCAAGAAGGTGCAGTAAGATAACCTGAAAAACCCTCTGCTTACAAGCACCAGGAAATGCTGGATAAAATGTATCAAAAATCATAACTAATGTATAGCTGAGTGTTTTTCTATTAGACGCAGTCTTGTTTTGGTTTGGTATACACTTCTGTGAGATTTCCCATTGCATGGATTTGGGTAACCACCACCACAGCGAGAAGACAGAACCGTCCCACCATCCCCCAAACTCCCTCACGCTGCCTCTTGGTGGTCAAGCCAGCCCCCGACCCCTGGCCACCACTGGTCTGTTCCCCACACTCTGTAGAGTGTCACGTAGTGGCGCTCTTCAGCAGGCAGCCCCCCGAGGCCGGCCTCTTTCACTCAGCGGCGCCTTGCGCGTTGTTGCTGTCAGCCGTCGGCTTCCCAAGGCTGCTGAGCAGAGTGTTCCGTTGGCAGCACGCACTTCCGTTTGTCCGTTCTCCCATTGAAAGCCATTTGGGTGGTTACAGTTTTTCACTACTATAAATAACGCTGTTGTTAACATTTACGTACAGGCTTTAGTGTGAATGTTAAGTTTTCATTTCCCTTGGATATGTAACTAGAAGTGAGAGTGCCAGGCCAAATAATGGATGTTTACTTTTATAAGAAACTGTCAACCCACTTTCCAGATGCTGTACCATTTTGCGTTTCCACATCTTCATCCACACTTGGTTTGGTCAGGTTTTTTTTAGCCATTTAATAGGTCTGGAGTGGCGTGTCCAGGAGTTTTGGTTTGCATTCGCCTGACAACTAATGATGCTGACCTTTCTTTTTTTCATGGGCTTGTTTGCTATTTTTATTTCTTCTTTGTTAAAGTGTCTGCTGAAATCTTTTGCCCATTCTCACATTGAATTGTTTGCTTTCTTATTGTTTAGTTTTGAGGGTTCTTTACACGTTCTGAACACAAGTCCATTTTTGGATAGATTATTTGTAAATTTTTGTCCAGTCTATGTCTTGTACCTCGGTCTTTTAACAGTGTCTTTTGCAGAGTACTCTTTTATTTTGATGAAGTCCAATTTATCATTTTTTTCTTTTAAGGATTATAATTTTGGTGTCATACATAAAAAATTTTTGCCTAACTCAAGATCATGAAGATTGTCTGCTATGTTTTCTTCTAAGAGCTTTGTAGTTTTATGTTTTTCATTGAACTCTGTGCTCCATATTAGGTTAACTTTTATATAAGGTTTGATACATATAAAGGTTGAAGATCTTTTCCTTTTTTCTCTCCCCTCTTTTTTTTTTTTTTTTTTTGCATATGGATGTCCAGTTGTTCCAGTACCATTTATTGAAAGACTATTCTTTCCTCACTGACTTGCCTCTTCATTTTTGTTAAAATCCAGGGAATATGTGTGAGTTTTGCAACTTTGTCCTGACTATTTGTTTTGACTATTCTACTTCTGTTGTCTTTCCATGTAAATTTTAAAATCAGGCTTTGATTGTGATTGAATGAAATCTATATATCAATTTGTAGGGAATTGCCATCTTAACTACATACGTATATCAAGTCTACCAAACCCTGAACACAGTATATCTCTCTGTTATTTAAGTCTTACTTGATTTCTTCCATCAGCATTGTGTAGTTTTCAGCTTATAGATTCTATACATACTTTGTTAGATTTCAATTTAAATATTTAAAACTTTTGAAGGGGGCGTGTATAGTTCAGTGGTAGAGTGTGTGCCTAGCATATACGAGGTCCTGGGTTCAATCCCCAGTAGCTCCATTAAGAATAAATAAATAAACCTGATTACCTCCCCACCCCCACCACCAAAGCAGCAACAACAACAACAACAACAACAACAACAAACAATAAAACTTTTGGGAGCGATTTTAAGTGGTATTAGTTTTATTGTTCTTGTTAGTTACTAGTGATGCCTGAGGGAGAAGAAACAAATGTGGTGAGCCCTAATAACTGTCCCATCTTATTGTCTGGAGAGAATTTCCAGTGTGTGGTGGAAGGAGGGGAAGTGGGGCACAGTCTGGCAGCCTCCCTGAGTTGTGGAGATGGAGCTGGCTAGAGTTCACAGGGCACAGTACAGGAAAGGAGAGAGAGACAGAGACAGAGAGAGAAAGGCTGACTGCGCTCTGGAGATCGGCAAGCCCTTGCGATGTAATTAAGCTGAGTACCAATCAGTGCACACGTGTGAAGAAAATGCTGCGACCAGGGAAAGAAACACCCGAAAGGATTGGAGGGAACAGCCACAATAGCTCAAATAGGGCCAGGAGTACATTCCCTGCTCCCACCAGCCAGCGTGGAAACCTTATGCATCTTCGGGGAAAGTACTCAGAAGGTTCCCACCTCAGTGTGGGGAAAATGAGCCCTGGGTTAACACGGCTTAGGTCTTGCCTAACAGAGCAAGACTAGAAAGAATCAAGCGATTTCCAAGGAATGTAACTGTGTCCCAGAACAGAGTTCAAGAATATGTGTGTAAATGCAAAAATAGAACCAAACAAAGTAAAATTATTTTAAAAAGTAGCAAAAACGGTATATAGCAGCCAGAAGAAGTTGCCAGGTACACAAAGAAGCAATGAACTATGAGCCAGAATGCGGTGAAAATTCAATCGGCTGAAACTGAAGCAGAAGCAACATAGGTATCAGGAGACAAAAACATTAAAATAGTTACCATAACTGTATCCCACATGCTAAGGAAACTAAAGGGGACATTAAGAATGTTAAGTAGAGACAATATTTGTTAAAATATCCAAATTGAACTTCAAGATATTAAAACTACAATGTCTAAGATGAGACGTGTACTGGATAGACATGTACTGGATAACAGCAGATTAGACACGCAGAAGAAAAGATCAGAGGCTTACAAGTCAAAGGAAGTCCTCCAGGGAGAAGGCAGTTGGTGTCAGAGAGAAACGAGCTAGCTGTACAAAAGAATGAAGAGCAAGGAAATGGTAACTAGGTGGGTCAATATATAAGATTTTTCTTATCACTTAAAATTCATTATAAGGTACTTAACTGTTTGAACAAAAATATTTAAAATTTGGAAACACATTGTTGTAAGTTTCTTATATTATGTGTGCGCTAGTAAAATAGCACTGGCAGGTAGGCCATAGTAAGGTAAAGATGTGCACTACAAAGCAACCAATAAAATACAGAATCAAAGAGTTTTAGCTAAAAAGCCAACAGAGGAAATAAAATGGAATCCTAAACATTCTCAATTAATACCAAAGAAAGCAGAAAAAAGTAAAAAGGAAACAAAGAACAGATGGGACACATCGAACATAACAGCAAGATGATAGATTTAAACCTACCATATCAATAATCACATTAAGTTTAAATTGTCTAAACCTCTCAATTAAAAGGCAGAGATAGTTAAAACTGCATTTTTAAAAATGACCGAACTGTATGCTATCTACAAGAAATCAACTTTAAATATAAAGACGCAACTAGTTTTATAGGCGAAAAGATGGGAAAGATGCCCTGCTAACATCAGCAGGAAGAAATGTGGGGAGGTTACATCCATATCAAAGTAGGTCTTCAGATAAGGAATATTCCTGGATATCAAGAAGAGTATTTCATAATGAAAATTAGGTCAATTCATTGAGGGGACATGACAATCCTAAATGTTTATGCTTCTAATATTAGACCTTCAAAATACATGAAGCAACAAGTGAAAGAACCAAAAGAAGGAATGCACAAATCCACAATCGTAGCTGGAGATTTGACCCCCGTTCTCAACAACTGGTAGAACAAGTAAATGGAAAATCACAAAGGATATAGAACACTTGAGGGACACTATCAAACAGCTTGACTTAATTGACGTTCGTAGAACACAGCCCCACCCATCAGCAGACCTCCTGAGCCACAGAGGCCTCTAGGCACAGCCCTGCCCACCAAAGGTCCGGGACCAAGTTCCCCACAGCAGTGGGCAGGCACCAGCTCCTCCTGCCAGGAAACCTGCATAAGTCTCTAGTCCAGCCTCATCCACCAGGGGCAGATACTAGAAATAAGAAAACAATAATCCCAAAGCCTGTGGAAGGAGTCCACAAACACATAGAAAGATAGATGATATGAGGCGGCAAAGGAATATCTCCCAGGCCAAGGCACAAGGTAAAATCCCAGAAGAAGAAATAAGTGATGAGGAGGTAGGCAATTTATCTGAGAAAGAGTTTAAAGTAATCAAGGTGAAGATGTTCAGAGAACTTGAGAGGAGTATAGAGGCACAGAGCGAAGTTTTTAGCAAAGAGTTGGAAAATATAAAGAATACCCAAACACAGTTGAAGAATAAAATCACTGAAATGAACAATACACTAGAAGGAATTAAGAACAGACTAAATGAGGCAGAAGAGCGGATCAGTGAGCTAGAAGACAGACTAGTGGAAATCACTACTTCAGAAAAGAAAAAGGTAAAAGAATAAAAAGGAATGAGGGTAGTTTAAGAGAACTCTGGGACAACATGAAGCACACCAATATTCACATTACAGGGGTCCCAGAAATAGAAGAGAGAGAGAAAGGACCTGAGAAAATTTTTGGAGAGGTAATAACCAAAAACTTCCCCAACTTGGGAAAGGAAACAGTCACCCAAGTCTTGGAAGCACAGAGACTTCCACACAGGATCAGCCCAAAGAGGAACACACCAAGGCACATGGTCATCAAATGGACAACAATTCAGGATAAGGAGAAAATATTAAAATTAGCAAGAGAAAAGCAATGAATAACATACAAGGGAACTCCCATACGGTTATCAGCTGATTTTTCAGCAGAAACTCTACAGGCCAGAAGGGAGTGACACGATATATTTAAAGTGATGCAAGGGGGAAACTTGCCACCAAGAATACTCTATCCAGCAAGGCTCTCGTTCAGACTTGATGGAGAAATCACAAGCTTCACAGATAAACAAAAGCTAAAAGGTTTAAGCACCACCAAACCAGCTTTACAACAAATGTTAAAGGACCTTCTCTAGTCATCAAACCATAGAAAAGAGAACAAAAAGAAGAAAGAGGAAAAAAAAAAAAGAAGAAAAAGAAAAAGAGAGACCTACAAAAGATTGCTTTGGCTGTTCTGGCTCTTTCATGGTTCCTTATAAATTTTGGAATTGTTTGTTCTAGTTCTGTAAGGACTATCACAAGTATTTTGATGGGGGTTGTGTTGGATCTGTGGATTGCTTTGGGTAGTGTGGCCATTTTGACAATGTTGAGTCTTCCAATCTAAGAGCACAAGAGATTTTTCCATTTCTTTGTGTCATTTCAGTTTTCAGAGTATACGTAACCTCCTTGGTTAAGTTTATTTCTAGGTATTTTATTGTTTTTGATGTAATGGAAATGTCTCTGCCAGTTATAGAATCCTGGTTTTCGAAGTGAAAAAAAAAGTGAATGAAGGGCTGCAAATTGCAAAATCTTTCCTACTTATGGGTGAGTTGTACTCCATTACATATATGTGTGCTGCATCTTCATTGTCTATTCAACTATTGATGTGCACGTAGGATGCTTCCATATCTTGGCAATTATAAGTAATGTTGCTGTTAATAGCAGGGTGTATGTATCTTTTTGAGTTAATTCTTATTTTGTGGTTGGTTTTATTCCTTTGATAACTGTATAAGTTTAAAAAGCCAAAGCTTAAAACATTCTTAGAAACAATGAACAGTACATATATGTAAATTTAAAAATATATGTGCAGTAAAAAAATAAAAGATCTATTAAGCCATGAAAGACATGGAAGAAACTTAAAAGACATATTACTAAATGAAAGAAGCCCATCTGAAAAGGCTACAAAATGTACTATTCCAACCAAATGACACTCAAAGCTACAGAAACAATAAAAAGATTGTGGTTTCCAGAGGTTTGGGGAGAGGGAAGGGGGGAGGAATGAATAAATGGAGCACAAGGGATTTTTAGGGCGATGAAATTATTCTGTATGATACTTTAGTGGTGGCTACATGTCATTATGCATTTGTCAAAGCCCATAGAATGTACAACATCAAGAGTGAACCCTAATGTAAACTATGGACTTTGGTTGATAATAATGTGCCCATGTTGGTTCATCAATTGTACCAAATATGGCACACTGATGGGGGATGTTGAGGGTCGGGGAGTATATATGTGTGGGTGCGGAGGGCTATGTGTGAACTTTGTATTTTCTGCTCAATTCTGTTGTGAACCTGAAACTGCTCTAAAAGAATAAAGTCTATTTAAAAAAAAAAGAAATCAATAAAAGAAGATTAAATCAAACCCAAAGAGAGTAGAAGAAAGGAAATAATGAAGATCAAATTGGAAATAAATTAAATAAAAACAGAAACAACAGAGAAATATCAACTAATCTAAAAGTGGTTCTTTGAGATCAGTAAAATTCATAAATCCCTAGCCATACTGGTCAAGATTAAAGGAGAGAAGATACAAATTATCAATATCAAGCATGAAAGAGGTGACACTACAGGATCTACAGATACTGAAAAAGTGACAAGCAAGAGTTATGAACAACTTGCCAATAAGTTCAACAACAACTTAGATGAAGTGGAAAAATTCCTTGAAAGACACAAATTACTAAAGCTCACTCAGGAAGAAATAGACAACCTAAGTAGCCATATGTCTATTAAATAAATTGCATTTGTAATTTAAATTTTTCCCACCAATTAAACTCTAAGAGCAGATGGTTTCACTAGTGAACTCTATCAAACATTTAAGAAAGAAGTAGAAAAATCAATTCTACACAAAATCTTCCAGAAAATTGAAAAGATGAGAATATTTTCCAATTCATTTTTGAGACAAAAATTTCTCTGATATTGAAACCAAAAAATACATTACAGGGGAAAAAAACCCCTGCAGACCAATATCTTCACTGAATATAGATGCAAACATTCTTAACACATTTTCAGCAAATCAAACCAAATGATATATTAAAAGGATAACATATCATGACCAAGTGTATTTCTCCAGGAATGCAGGATTGGTTCAACATAAAAAAAATTAATGTAATTCACCATATGAATAAACTAAATAAGAAAAACTATATTATCATCACAATAGATGCATAAAGCCTTTGGCAAAAATCTAGTATCTACTCCCAATAAAAACACTAAGCAAACCAGGAATAAAAGGGAACTACCTCAACCTGATAGGTGCATCTTGGAAAATCCTACAGCAAACATTGTACTTAACGGTCCACTCTCATTGTATCTGTTCAACATTGTACTGGGGTTTCAGGCAAGTGTAAACAGGCAAGAAAAGGAAATTAATAGCATTTAGATTGGAAAGGAAGTGGTAAAACTTCCTTATTCACAGATGACATGATTGTCTGTATTGAAGATCCAACAGCATCTACCAAAAAACTATTAATAAGTGAGTGTAACAAGCTTGCAAGATACAAGAATATGCAGAAATCAATTGTATTTCTACCTCCTGGCAACAAATAGTACTATGTATGATAATATCAACACTGAAACAGGTAAGAAAAATGCAGTGAAAGTGAAAAAAATGACATCAAAAACTACAAAATATTACTGAGAGAAATGAAAGAACACCTAACTAAATGGACAGGCATCCTTTGTTTGTGGGTTGGAAGTTTTAATACTGTCCAAATGTCAGTTTCCCCCAAATTGATCTATAGAGTCAACACAATGTCAATTAAAATCTTAGACTCGTTTGTAAGGAATTGACGAGCTAATTCTAAAATTCACATGGCAATTCAAAAGTCCTGAAGTAGCTAAAATAACTTCCATAAAGTACAGCGAAGCTGAAAGACTAACATTTGCTGATTTCAAGTCTTAATATAAAGCCAGTCAAAACAGTGTGGTATCAGCATAAAGACATACAAATAGAGCCATGAAACCAAATAGAGATTTCAGAAATCCACAAATATATGTCCAACTGATTTTTTGACAAAAGTGCAGAAGCAAATCAGTAGTGTTTTCAACACATGGATTTGGGACAACTGCACATCTGCATGCAAAAACAAATTTCAATCCATACTTTTCAACATATACAAAAATTAGCTCAAAATGTAAAATATAAAAATATGAACATTCTAGAAGAAAATAGGAGAAAAATCTTTGTGACCTTGGATTAAGCAAAACTTTCTTAGATACACCGCCAAAAACATCATCCATAATTTATAAATTTAACTTCACCAAAATTAAAATTTTGTGGCTATTTAAAAGACATCATTAGGAGAATGAAAAGGTAAGCCATAGACTGGGAGGAAATCTTTGCTCATTATATCTTATAAAGGACTTGTATTGAGAGTATGTATATAGGACTCTGAAGACTTGATGATAAGAAAATAAGCCAATTAAAAATAGTCAAAATATTTGAATAGACAATTCACCAAAGAAGATACATGCATAACAAATACACACAGGAAAATATGCTGAAAGCATTAGACATTAGATAACAATCAAATCAAAACCATAATGAGATACCACAACACACTTACAAGAATGGCTAAAATTAAAAAGATTGATAGTATCAACTGTTGGTGAGGATGTGGAGCAACTAGAACTCCTAAACATTAATGGTAGGAATTTTATTTTATTTCATTTATTTATTTTTGTACAGTAAAAACAAACTTTATTTATTAAGAAAAAAGTATGGAACACCTCACGAATTGCGTGTCATCCTTGTGCAAGGGGCATGCTAATCTTCTCTGTATTGTTCCAATTTTAGTATGTGTGTTGCAGAAGCAAGCACAGGAATTTTAAATGGTACAAGTACTTGGGAACATAGTTGGCAGTTTATTAAAAAGTTAAACCTACCTACCATATGATCCAGCCATTCCACTCGTAGGTATGCACCCCAGAGAAGCAAAAGGAAATGCCCAGAAAAAGATCTGTGCACAAATATTGACAGCAACTTAACAGCTCAAACATTGAAAACAACCCAATGTCTATCAACAGCTGAAAGGACAGAGCAATTGTGGTATATTCATACAGTATAATATTACTCAGAATTAAAAAGGAAGGAATCATTGATACATAGAACAACATACTAAGTGAAAGAAGTCAGACAAAAAGCAAGCTTAAACTGTGTGTATCATTCCATTTATAAAAAGCTTTAGAAAATGCAAACTTATCAATAATTACGGGAAGTGGATGGCAAATTCCAGAAGAGGAATGGAAACTATGAGAGTCAAATGAAAATGCATTAAATTGTTTAAAAGTCTCAGATATGAAGATTTCCTTCCACTGGTTCATCATAAGACTTGATATAGCCAAGGAACGAATCCGTGAACTTGAACACACGTCTACAGAAATTGCCCAGGCTGAAATACAAAGTGAAAAAAGACTGGGAAAAATTAAACAGAGCATCTAAAAGAGATGTTGTTCTTTGTATCAAGATTCGTAGGGATAATATCAAAAAGTTTTTTTTAATATATTTTTATTGAAGTATAGTCAGTTTACAATGTTGTGTCAAATTCCAACGTACAGCACAATACTTCAGTCATATAGGAACATACATATATTCGTTTTCATATTCTCTTTCACCATAAGATACTACAAGATATTGAATATAGTTCCCTGTGCTATACAGTATAAACTTGCTAAAAAGTTTTAAACATGTGTTATTGGAGTCACAAAAAAAAAAAGAGAAAGAATAGGGCAGAACAAATATTTTTAAAGTGTCTCCAACAATTTTACAAAAGCAATGAAAGCTAACAAACTATACATCCAAGAATCTTCCAGGATAAATACAAAACACATGCATACACACACACACACACACACACACACACACACACACACTTAGACACATCATATTCAAACTACTCAAAAGCCAACATAGAAAATACTGAGGACAGCCATGGGGGAAAATACATTACCTACAAAAGAACACTGGTAAGACTTACAACCACCTTCTCATCAGAAAACAAACCAGAAGACAATAGAGTGACATTATCCTTAAAATGCTGAAAGAAAAATCTGTCAATCCAGAATTCTCTAGACAGGGAAAATACCTTTTAAATGAAAGTGAAATTAAGGCTTCTAAAGAAAAACTTAAAAACTGAGAGGATTTGATGCTAGTAGACCTGTGTTACAAGAAATGTTAAACGAAGTTCTTCAGGAAGGATTATATGATTCCAAGCAGAAACTTTGATCTACACACAAAAATGAACTCTGGAAATAGTTAAATTGAAGGTATATTTAAAAGTTATTTCCAATCTCCCTAAAATATAATTATCTAAAGCAAAAATACTAACAGTATGTAATTTATAGCATATGTAAATGTAATCTGTGTGACAAAAATAGAGCACAAAGAATGAGCTGGAGAAATTAGATATCAATTGAAAATTGTGATGTCTTACCAATGTCCCTAATTCCCATTCAACACTAGAGGTATCGTTTCAGTTTTCTCCCTTTTCAGATTGGTACCTCCCTTCTCCAACTGTGAAAAACCCCTAAATCCTCAGTCTATTTACTTAGTTGATCAGTTCCCTTCAATGTAACCAACTCTGCCACGGCCACTCCCCACCACAAATGCCCTCCTAACCATCCTCAGACTCTCACGCCTTACTCTGGGGTGCACACAGCTGCCTGGAAGCTCTTCTCAATCCCTCTGGGCTCTAGCCATCTGTGTTGGTCTTCCCTCCTTCATGGGCACCCTCCTTACCTTTCTGGCCACTACCATGTGGGTGTCCTCTGTACCTTGCTAGCACTCTGACACCTCCCCAGATGCCTCTGTGTGGACACCCTCTCACTCAGGCTCTGAAATGCCATGCTGAGCACCTCAGGGACCCTAGTCAGACTCTGACACCCCACACGGGGCTGTACCCCGACACGAACGCCCTCTGGAAGGATAAGTAATAGTCCAGGCTGAGCCATATAGAGCTTGAGGCAAAAGAAAAAATCACTAATATTGATCTTGAGTTTACTATTTTCCTATTTTGCTCATTATAGATTTTTTGCATTTGTTTTGATTTCTTAAAACAATGTATTAAAATGTTATATTAATGACTAGTTTTGGGGAACCCTCTCTAAGTTGTCCCCCAAGGTGGTGCCTCCCCTGCCTCACCCTAGTCCTGGCCAGGCATCTTCACTCCGGAGGGCATCACAGCTCTTCCGCTACCTACAGGAACACCTTCTACTTTCTGCCTTTCCTAATAGTTTTTGGACCAAATTGTTCATAACAGGAAGGGAAAAAAACAGTAAAGTGGAAGAAATTTCTAACATCTAAGTATTTAGCCACATGTTTTCTGTGCTTGCATCTGTATTCTCAGGCTGGGCCCTACAAATGCTGGGGGCAAAGGGAACCACCAGAAATCCTTAAGCTCACAGATGTTTCTTTCTTCCTGAAAAACTCTAGACTTAGCTCAAATATTAATATTTATCTCCTCTCTGGAGGAGATGCTTACAATTCTTTAGTCATTTTTTGTTAATCCTTGAATACATTTTCTCTCCAAAAAAATAAAACTTTACTTCCTTACTTCTCCCCATCCCCTGCAAATAATTCTTGTCCCTCTCCTTCTATTATTAAGAGTGTGGCGCATCTTCTTCCAGAACTTTCCCTATTCTTTCACTTATATGTGTATGTTTCTTTATTTAGAAATAACATATAACATAAGCAGGATGCTGGACAGACTAAGGTGACCCCCGTGGCCCCAGCCCCCTGTATTCATAACCTCGTGTATTCCCTGCCCCCCACCCCGAGGATGGGCAGGACCTGTGACTTGCCTCCTCTAAGCAGCAGAATGCAGCCGAGGTGACTGGGGTGCATGTGATCACATCTAAGTTGTTATGTAACGTACAATTGTGATGTCACACAAAATGGCAGAAGAGGAAGCTCCGTGAGTTGACCTTCCACTGAAGCAAAGATGGAGCAGGAGATAGTGACTGGAACCAACCGTTCTGGAACTCTGGAGCCTGACTGAAACTGATTGATCAGTGGATCAATTCAGAGGAAAAATGCCTAACGAGGAGAAAAGCTGCTGATCTTTGGTAGGAAAGAGCACGTGCTAACTAGCTACCACCTCCCGTGCCCCAGCTCTGCCACAGCTGCGGGGACAGTGGCCCATGTTCCTAGAGTGGCTGCTGGTGGCAGGCTGGGTAGTAGGGTTCTTGTTCTCCAGAAATCTGGGGTTGTTCATTTTGGTTGGCCTGGCAGTGCTTCGAGGGGCCGGTAATGACGCTTACCTTGGTTCCAGCCTTCTCAGCTGCAGCAGCCTCCCCTGGTAGGATCTAGGATCTAGGGGAGATTTAAAGAGTCAGAACCTTTATTTATTTTTTGGGGAGCCAGACATTGAAGGAAAGCTTTGCCAGATCACTGGCTAACCACCAATTTAATGGAACAGAAGCTTCCATGACCATACACAAGGAACACACACTTTGCAAGAATATTTGGAAAAGTCACAAATGGACTGTTCTAGCCCTCACCAAACAAAATCCTGCAATCCCTGAGGAGTTATGAGAATCAGATGTGTAGAGTTACTACATTATAATTTTCATAATGTCCAGTTCGCAACTAAAATTACAAAATAAATAAACAGGAAAGTATGGCCCATTCACAGGAAATAAAATTGATTACATCCCTGAGGAAGCCTAGACATTGAACTTGCCAGCAAGCATGCAGCTCCCTCCCCAGGTGAGCCTCTGATGAGCACGCACCCCTGGCTGACACTTGATTAAAGCCCTGAGACCCTGAAGCAGAAGGCCCAGCTGAGCCACGTCTGGATTCCTGACTCGCAGGCACTGCGATTACAAACCTGTGTGATTTCTAACCGCGGCGATACTGTGCTGGAGAAACAGGCCATCCCACAACGCAGCAGAATGGCGCTGTACCACCGGCAACTGTTCCTTGTTTTGTTCGGCCTTGGGTAACTTTTGATTCTGTTACGGATAACTCCAGCTCCTTCTTTTTAAAGACTGTCTAGAGCATTTGCAGTTTCCACCGTTACAAAGGACACTGCGAAAGATGCTCTGATGCGTGTCTCGTGTGTGCTCCTGTAGGGCAGACACTGAGACGTGTGACTGCATCTATAGTTTTTTTTAACATTAAAAAAAAATTTTTTTTTCTTAGTGGAGGTTCTGGGGAATTTAACCCAGGACCTCGTGCATGCTGAGCATGCATTCTACCACTGAGCTATAGTTTTAATACCTCTGTTAATTGCCCTGCAAAGGCTCTGAAGCAGGGCCTGGGGCATCCACTTCTCCCTTACCCTGGATTGCCTGTCACTGTCCTCCATCTGAATTCCCCTCCAGCCTACAACTCCTTGAGGGCAGGAAGCACATCCTTTGACTCTTTGTGCCCCAGAGCTCAGCCCAGAGCCTGGGATGTGGACTAGCCTGGCACGAAGGGCTCTCTTGTCTGTCCAAACCCCTTTCTTTTGTTTTTATTTATTTATTCTTTTTACATTAAAGAAATTCTTTTTGGCAGGGGAGGTAATTGGGTTTACTTATTTATTTTTAGAGGGACTGGGGATTGAACCCAGGACCTTGTGTATGCTAAGCATGCGCTCTACCACTTGAGCTATACCCTCTCCCTGCTCTGAACCCTTTTCTGAACAGCTGGGCGGCACCCACAGCCCACCGGGGACAGCCCCCTGGCTTGGACCCCAGGAGACCCTGGGAGTTGGACACTGCAGCTTACGCGGGCTACAGCTGGCGCCAAGGTTACAAGCCAGAGCCCCCGGAGAAAGCAGACCCCAAGTCTGGGAGAGGCGGGGGCTCTGCAGAGACGTGGCTGTAAGGAGGAAGCAGGAAAGGTGTGAGGGCGCAGCTGCCCTGAGTTCCGGCTTGTCTGTCTTTGCAGAAGATCCCGAGGTTTCTGTTCCTTGCCATCAAAGGTTGCCTGAGTCAAAGTGCTGCCCGGGGCTGATAGGATAAAGTGGATTGTTCTCAGGGGCTCTCAGAGAAGCCGGGCTAGGGGTCTCTCAGAGATTCCAGAGGAAGGCCGGAGGTGGGCGGGATCTTCCTGTGCCAGGCACTTCCAGGTTCAGGGACCCGGGCCTCGTGCCTCAGGCCTGCCCCCCTGGAGCCACCCTGATGGCTCCTCTCAGCTCACCTCCATCCTAGGCCTCCTTCCCTCGCGCGGGGCCCTGGCATACCGGGTACCTCCGCCCGCAGTCAGCGAGGTGGGATGAAGCCCCTGCCGCGTGCCCTGCTCTCGGGGCACAGAGAGCTTGTTCACTGAGAAAAAAGGATGCCCCGGTCATTCTAGTCCATGTGCAGGCCCTGGGCTGAGCTCTGGGGCACAAAGAGTCAAAGATTCACCAGCAGAGCTGGTGCTTTGGGTCACTCCAGTGGTGAGGGTGTGGGATTTGGAGCCAGGTGAACTGGACAAAAGGCCTGGCTCAACCCTTACCTGTGTGTGGCCTTGGACAAGGAACCTAACGTCCCCGTGCCCTCAGTCTCCCCACCTGCAAATGGGCATAATAGGGGTTCCCACCACGTGGGGAGGTGGCGAAGCACTGGTCTGTGTGCTGAGTCCCTCCCCTGTGCCCCCTTTGACTCAGCTCCTGCTAACTCTCCTTCCTCCCCTCATCAACAGTCTCTCCCTCTCCACTGGCTCATTCTCATCAACAGCTCAACATGCCCGAGATGCTAGTTTATAAGAATTCTTCTTGGTCCCTCGCCCACCTACACCCACTGCTGGGCTCCACCTCATCCCCCCAAAAACCTGTTGAGATGGTTGCCTTGGTCACTGCCCACGTGCTCACCTGCCTTCCTTCCTCAGCCCTCCGCCACCGGACTTGGCTGGGGCCACCCTCATGAGGCCACCTGGGACATCCTGGGACGAGCAGTCCCTCCTCTGTCCCTTTCCTTCCTGACTGACTCAGTTGTCCCCTGCTCCCTCTTGAAACAGCCTCTTTTCTCAGCCTCTTTTGGTGGAAGAAGATGTGCTTTCTCCCCCTCCCCTGCGAGACCTCTGAGCGCTGGGGGCTCCCGGGCCAGCCTGGTCTCCTCTCCTGCCCCTGACCATCTCTGTGCTGGTGGCTCCTGATTTCCCTCCCCCATGGGGACCTCTCTGAACTTCAGACTGGCATCCCATGTCCTCCTGACGCCTAACAGACATCTCGGCCTTTACACATCCACAGAAGCACTCCTGATTTCCTGCCCACCACCCACCACCCACCGCCCCGGTCCTCCCGTGTCCTTGAGCCTCATACAAGAGCATGGAAACCGGGGTGACATCCCTGGGGGTAAATCGGGCTCTGCCCCCTACTGGCTGTGTGACACTGGGCAGGTTCACTAAAGCCCCCAGCCTCAGTTGCCCCTCTGTGATCTGGGGGATGGTAATAAGGAGGGCACTGTCTCACAGGGTCATGGATGAAAGGATAAAATGAATCAAGGAGTAAGGCACTGAGAGTCAGGAAATGACATCGTCGCCATCCCAGGTCATCAAGCCACAAACTCAGGGGTCACCCTGGCTTCCACTTTGTGCATGTGAGGTGTGTGTAAGGAAACAGTGGCAGTTCCACTGACTCAGCTTCCAAAACATGTCCCCAGGTTCATGGGCATCTGTCTCTCCATCTGTGAACACACCCTGGTCCAGCCGTGTCTTGGCTCCCTGGGGCAGTGGAGCAGCCCCCCAGCCTCCCATGTGTGCTGCCCCCAAGTCACTCTCCAACCAGAATGATCTTTCGCTTGAGAGACTTAAATCAAATTCTACCTCTCCTTTCCTTTCTCTCCTTCTAACTTTTTATTATGGACACTCCCAGGCACACACAAACACAGAGAGGAGAATGACAGGTGATGAGCCCAGCAACCATCTTCCATTTTCAGCAATACTGTAGTGTGTCTGCCCCCCACTCCCCCGTGCACCCCACACAGCACATCACCTCATGTCCAAATACTCCAGTCAACAGAGTAATTTTTAAACCCATTCAGATGACATTATTCCTCTGTTAAGAAACCTTCCTGGGCCTCTACCTCCTCTGCCTGACCCTGACCCTGACCTGTCCCCTCCCACTCCACCTCCCCTTGCCCGCCTTCTGTTCCTTGTCCTGGGGCTCTGCTCTCTGTCTGCCTGGGTCCCCCATTTCCCTGACTTTTCATGAATGCCTCCCACTGGCCACGTGTGTTCTCAGTTCACCTGTTTGGATTTTTTCCCTAATAACGGTGAGAAGCCAGTGGAGGGGATCCAGGCTGGGGCGTGTCATGGCCTGGCTTCTGTGGGGGGATGAGTTGGGTGGCGGCAGGACAGTTAAATAAGATAAGAGTTACAAGGCACTCAGACCTGATAAGTGAGTAAGTGATAACTGATAAGTGAGTAAATTCTCAAAAACTATTAGCTATTATCAGTCCCTGTGCTGGAAAAATCTTGGTCCCTTTTTTTAAGCAAAGTTGTCAGCATAAAAATGTTGAGTGTAAGCACGCTTGCCCCAGGCAACCCAGCTGGAGGGGTTCCGGGATGGAAGCCCACGGGTGCATATGGGCGTTTACTGCTTGCTCCCTGAACTCCTGGCTTCCCTCTGTGGGGGGACGGTTATAGGCACAAATGACATAATTCCAGGGAGAGCATTCCTTCCCACAGTAGAGACCGGTCTAGGCGCAGTGAGTGGGCGAATTCCTCTGGTGTGCAGTGGTCTGAAAGGTGTCCGGGTGCTAGGGTTGCTGGGCTGGGGGGGGTCCCCTTGCCCCGGGGCAAAAGTTGGGGGGCTGGTGAAGGGAGGAAGGCATCCAATGTCTCTGGCCAGGGCCAGCACCCAGGGCGAAGGAGGAAGACTTGGCCACCAGGGGGAGCCCTTGGACTTTGCCGGTCTGAGGATGCAGGGCTGCCCCAGGAGAAAAACTTGCTTGGACAGTGACCTTGGGCAAGTGACTTGGACTTCCGGTGCCTCGGGTTCCTCACTGTGAAGGGAAGAAAGCCTCTTTTGGAGCCAAGCCCAGAATTTGGCTCTCTGTTCACCTTGGCCTCTGGCACTTTCCCCTCAGACTCTCCTCCTTGCAACAGGGACCTGCCCCTCCTGCGTGCTGGTGTCACTCTGTGCACTGAACCTGCCACAGCCCCTGCCGCTGGAGAAGGAGGCTGAGTCCCCTCTGCCGCAGCCTCGCCTGAGCATCCCAGCAGGTCAGGTGCCTCCCCTGTGCACCCTCTCACTTCCTCATTGCTTCTTGCTCTCACCCACACCCAGTGAGCTGTTGGGGGGCAGCTTCATCTCTGAATCCCCAACTGGTTGACAATCAGTGGGCACTGAATGGGCCTGCTGAGCTGGGGCCCACCCGCCTGGCCCCCTGCAGCCTGGTGGCCTCCAAGGCCGGGAGGGCCTGGGGCTCAGACATGTCGCCCTCCTAGACTCGCACAGGCCTGCTGGGAGGGGCCCTCCGTGGTCTCCAACTCCTGCGAGTTTCTTGAGACTGGCTCCTTCCCTCCAGCTCTGCTCAGCCGGGATCCTCTAAAAGGTTTGCCCTGGCCTAGAATGCTGGGAGGAGCAGTTTGTTCTTTATCCTCGGACAGGCCGTTGGCAGGGAAAGGTGTGGTCATGTTTGTATTCGGAGGGGCCCTGGCTGCAGGGTGGAGCACAGCTGGGCTGGAGCTGGCAGTTGGTGGCAAGGCCCCAGGCAGGGTGGCAGGGAAGGGGGTCCATGCTGGGGGGGAGGCCCACTAATAGGAATAGTTAGGATGGTCAGTTGGACTCAAGGATGATGCACCAACTTCTGGCTTAGATAAGCAGCGATGCCTTTGGTTTTAGGAAGAACCCCGAGGACCAAACACATTCCTAGGGGCCCATTTGGCCTTGCATGTCACAAATCTGTGGCCCCCAATGGAGACAAAATGACGGTGGATGGTTGGAACAGGACCCTCAAGGAGGGAGGGAGGGAGGGCACAACCAATCCTAGGGACGAAAGGACTTGGGAGTCCTGGCTGAGGCAGAGCGACAGGCAGGCCCTGTGACACCCTGCCCTCATTCCTTGGAGGTAGGGGTGCCAGGCAGAGGCCCCTGGTCACAGGCTAAGGATGAAAGCCAGCCCTGTGGGTTGCCCCTTGTCCTATGTCCCTGGAAAGGAACAAGGCACCCAGTGTGCTGTGGCTCACGTGGGCCTGGGCTCTGCCTCTGTTGGGGAGCCTGTCTTTGACAGGTCGTTGGGGTGATGCAGGCAGAGGAAAGGCATTCCTTAAAGCCTCCAAATTCTCTGCCCTGATGTGCAGAGCTGCCTGGCAGCAGGTGGCTTCTCAGACTCCAGGACAGAGCTGCAGGCTGGCCTGGAGCTCAGATCAGTGAGACTGACACCTTCCCAGCCACGGTCAGCACCAGCACCTGTGGTCACACAGCAGAGGGGCTCAGGTGTGCGACGGGTCCGCAAGGGAAGGGAGAAACACAGGTGCACAGTCTGGTTGAAGCCCAGCTGTCAGGATGCACAGCACAGCTCAGAGACAGGTAGAGGTTTTCGGGCAGGGAAAGGGGGGCTGCTGGGCCCACTGGGCCGACCAGTGAGAAAAGATGGGCCGGGGACCCCACACGGAGCTGGAAGATGGGTGAGGACTGTTCTCTGCTCCCTACTCTGTATGTTTCTCCACTCTTGACTCATGTTATTTCGACCGGTTTGGGAGTTTACTTTGTTTTTTATTACAAGCCATTTGAAATCCTTTTTTGGAGGCCGAATTTAAATAGAACCTGGACGTCTGCAGTGGGGAAACTGGGGACTCCAGGCACAACGGTCTCCTCCTTGGGGTTCGGAGCAGTTGAGAAGTAAGAGTCAGCTCCCTCCCCCAATCAGGCCAGGCACCGCACCCCCCAGGGCCACGACACATGTGATTCTGTCTCCCCATTCCACAGGTGAAGAGGCTGAGTCCAGAACAGTCCGCACTTGTTCCAGGCCCCACAGTTCGATGCCGCAGACCTGGCCTGAGAACCCAGCCTCAGGCGGGGTGGTTTAAAAGACAGTGGTTAAAGCGAGAGCTGAACTCCAGAACTGGGTTTAACCCTGACTCTGGCCCTCAGTGGGAGTCTCCTACGTGTCTCAGTGGCCCCGCTTTTAAAGTTGGGTCACCACCACTGATCTACTGGGGTCGGGGGTTGGGGGGCTGAATGAGTTATGTGCGTTAAGCGCCAAAGACAGCGTCTGGCACGGGACAAGCACGTGGTGTCAGCTTTGAGGGCTGCTGGGGATGTGAGGCCTAGAACGTGGGGCAATCGTCCTGCTGAGGAGGGGTCCCTGGGCTCACTCGGCCTTGGGGCTCCCCCGGGTTCCAGGTGACCTGGGGCAAGGTGCTAGTGATGAGTGTCCTACCGCACGCACGAGGCCAGTGCACAAAGTGAGGTGTGCGGGGTCCCTACGAGCCTGGTCCGGGCAGATCCCGGCGACCTGGCTACGCCGTGCAGCCCACGTGAGTGGTTTACAGGCTGTGTTCGCTCTCTCGTGTCCAAACCAGGCTCCCGCATTAGCCACCTACTAGTCCAGAAAAAGGAGGCTTAGAGGAAAGGGCCCCTTCTCCACATGGTGCCAGAGCCCCTCAAAGGCTGGAGCTCCTCCTGCCCAGCGTCCAGCAGGTTTGGGCCTAAGAGCAGAACCCAGGAGAGTGGCAGACCTCCTGCGCCTCCTGTTAAAGTAAACGTTTATGAAAACACACCCTGGGACATGCATCTTGAAAAGGCACCCCTGGGTGCGATGAGGGTTGCGCCCACACAAATGGGGAGACACAGGCTGAGCAGAAAGAGTCATTGCTTTAATTCAGGTCAGGACCCACGCCCCCTCTCCACTCCATGGCGGAATCCCTGCCTGCTCGTCGACACTATCGTTACAAAAATAAATATGAAAAAAGCGGCAACTCTTTAGGGATCGTGGAATTAATCTGACAGCAATTAAATGTGTTTAAGCATCTGGCACGTCTCCTAAATTGCACCAAAAGAATCTGGAAGCACTTGGTTTGGTCTCAGAGGCAAAATGGAAGGAGGGGAAGGGCTCGGCCCCGGCCTCACATCTCCGAGTCGGCGTACATGCCATTGATGAGATAGTCCACCTGCGTGTAGTCCTTCTTCCTGTAGCTCTCGTAGGCTTGCAGGGCAAAGAGAACCAGGACCGTGATGAAGAGTGTGACCCCGAGCAAGAGCACCGCCAGGAGAAAACTTTTGTTCACCAAGGACTGGGCCAGGGGCTCGGTGGAGACCACCAGGTACCGGCCTTGTGTGCTGAGCGGGCCCACATCGGTGGCTGACACCTTGGAGTCCCCTGAGCTCCCGGGGGTCGGCCCCAGGGAAGCAGTACCAGGTGTGGTTTCTGGCTCGACCTGCTCCGGGGTCTGAGTCGTGCCTGGCTCCCTGGGCCCCGGCGTGGTTCCAGCAGGGCTTGGCTGTGTCGTGGGGGTCGTGGCCTCTACCTCGGGGGCCAGGCTGGTGTGAGATGCAGGTGCTGGCGCTGTGCTGGCAGCTGGCTTGGGCGCCTTGGTGGTGGCCCCCGCTGTCGTGGACCCAGAAGCCAAGGAAGGGGAGGTGGGCTCTGGGGTTGCATTTGGGAGGGTGGGTGCAGGCCTAACTCCTGGGTCAGCCCCAGTCTGGGCCGTGGGCATCTGGACAGTGGGCCCTTGTGTGGACACATTAAGTGCTTGGGGACTCGGGGGTGCAGGGCTGGCTGTGGAGCGGCCGGGTGTGTGCCCAGGACTCTCCGTGCTCAGAGGGGTGCTTGCACTTGCCAAGGTCGAAGCAGTGGTTTGAGCACCCGTGGTCGGTGTGGGCGTTGTGGAAGTTGGCGATGTGCTTGGCAACATGCTGCCGCCGGGTGCCCAAGTGTGGGGTGTGCTGTGGGCGTCACTGGAGGTCGGGGTCTGCGACGCCAGAGTGGGTGGCGTGGGTGGCCTGGAGGAGGCTCCGTCCGGGGTCTTTCTCATTGCTGCTGAAGTGGCCGTGTCTGTCCTGTGTGTTCTCCCTGCTGTGACCACGGCAGAGGTGGGGTCACCTACCCAAGTCCCTCTGGTCAATGTGGGAGACGATGTCACCAAAGTCATTCTTTCAGTCGTTTTATCAAAGACTCTTGTAATCATTTCCTCGGATGAAGTTTTCACTGAATTATTCCGGGTCTCGTTGGGGACTGAGTGCCCTTAGAGTCAGAAAAGGGAGAAAAAGAAACGCTCATTTTCCATCCTGTGCAGGTGGATTACTCAGAGATCGTCTTACTTTGCGGCCCATGGGGCTGGCCTGGGCAGCTGTGTGGGGCCGTTCTTCTCAGCCCAGCGAGAATAAAGGGGGTGATGGGAGAACACGCTCCCCTCTCATCTCCTCACTGCACACGTCTGGTCTGCAGCCCCTCCGAGAGGCACTTGGCACTCTGATTTAAAAACTCCTCTGCCCTTTCTGAACCCCAAGCCCATTGAAGGCTTAAGAGCTTCACTCTTTGATCCAATTCCCAAAACATCAGACAAAGTCTCACATTACAGGTGTGATTCACCATTAAAAGAAGCCGCCAACCACACGCCCAGGT
Source organism: Camelus ferus (assembly GCF_009834535.1). Taxonomy (NCBI): domain Eukaryota; kingdom Metazoa; phylum Chordata; class Mammalia; order Artiodactyla; family Camelidae; genus Camelus; species Camelus ferus. The sequence continues at coordinate 67,648,715 of NC_045705.1, forward strand.
TTACAAAGCAGATAAATCGTTGCCCAGATATTCACACCGTACAAGAATTCTTGGCTTTAGGAAGGGGCTCACAGCAGGATTCCTGCAGATGGACACTGCCTGGCACTGAGTAGAAGTGCAATTAAATACCTGACGTATGAATGGACAAGCTCCACAGTGAAGATTAGGTTCATGGGAGAAATGAAACTTGGCAGGGCCAAACAAGCACCCTCTCGGGGCTCAGAGGCCGAGTCCCTGGTGGCCCTGGAGGAGCTTGGCCTCACAGCCCCTCCCAGCCCTGCAGCCGGGAGCGCCAGGGCTCCTGCAGGCCTGTCCAGCAGTCACACAGCCTTCTTACTTACGGGGCTGCGGGGGCGCCACCTGACTTTCAGATAAGGGCCAGGAGGAAATCCAAAGGAGCACGAGGGCTGTCCACATCTTGCAGGTGAGCCCGGAGCAGGGCTGGGCAGTCCCCGAGGCTCCCAGCCGGCCGGTCCTCAGGCTGATAACGGTTCCCTGCTACTTGGCCGAGGGATCTGTGATCAAGAAGGCGTTTGGTCAATAACACACGGCCCCGTCTGGAGCACTGTACCGGATTTGGAGAGCTCTCGCAGGGCCCAGGGTGCAAACCAAGCCAAGCGTTTCCACCGGGACCTGGCGCTCAGGAACAGCCCAACACATCTCAGCTACGTGTCCTGTGATCCGCCCAGTGCCTGACCCAATTTTACCACGCATCTCACTATCCCACCCCAGAGTTCAGAGTTTGAAAGAGAAGCAGAGGGAGGGCCAAGACTTGGCCGCATTCACGAGGCCACGGCCTTCCAATCACCGAGATCTGCCAAGTCTTCCTCCTTAACTTCTCCCGGGGCCTGCAGGACCCAACCAGGCCCAGTGCACTTCTCTGCACCCTGTGATGGCTGACCACTTGGAGAGGTGCCACTGAGCCCGCCACCACGTGGAGAGGTGCCGCTAAGCCCGCCAGCCTCGCCATCCCCGATCCACCCCCATCCACCCAGCACCCAGCACCCAGCCACCACCCGCTCATCCAGCGCTCCCCGAGTGCCTGCTCATGTGCCACGCAGCGCACTTAGGACGAGAAGATGAAAGCCACACAGCTCCCTCCCCTGGGGAGCCTGCATCCAGCGGGAGACGCAGAAAAGAGGTCACTGCAGCCAGTGTAAGCGCTGAGCCGAGGCATGACTCAGTGCTGGGAAGCCGGGGGAGATGGCATCTGGGCAGGCCTTGAGGGTAAGCTGGAGGCTGGTCCTCTGTGAGGAGGCCCCAAAGGTGGGTGGGAGATGACAGGGTGCTGCAGGGGCCCAGATGAGGCACTGAATTCAGCTGACAGGCGGTTGGAGGTGGGGTGCCAGGGATGGTTCCTGGGCTGCATTCTGACAGATGGATGGGGTCTACCTGGTGGGGAAGGGGGTGGGGAGGCCAGAAGGAGAGAGCAGCAGACGACAGCAGCAGGGCCAGGAGCCAGTGCGGAGAGAACTGGGATTAAATCAGAGAGAGGCGGGCTGCCAAGGGGCAGCTGGATTTTGGTGGTGGGGATGGGAGCCCCTCCAGGCCCGAGGCAGAACTGTGACAAGTGCATGAAGGTGTTCCAGCGAGGGGGCCGGCATGAGGGGCCCAGTGAGGAGGCAGCTGGGGGGTGACACAGGCAGGAGGGGACAAGGCCCCAGGAGGCTGAGAGACTTAGAAAGGGGGTCACACAGAGAGACAGAGGGCGAGCTGAGAGGACCTGATCACAGAAGCCCTGCTGTCTCTGAGAGTGACAGTGTGACTGCAGAAACTTCCAGAGATGCCACCACAGCGGAGCCTCACCAGGATGAGGCCTGGGTCCAGCCAAAACTGGCCTCCCAAGTGCACAGGGGTCTCCCCACACGGACCCTGGGTGTCTGCCACATGCCGGCAGGCTGGGGGCCCTTGCCACAGGGGAGCCGCGGGGCCAGGTGGCCTCAAGTGTCCCATCACTTCATGCCCTGCTGGTCCTGGGTGTGCCCTGATCCTGTCCTCAGCCCCACCTGTGGGGCCCAGGCCCTCCCTGAACAACAACCCAGCCTAAACACTCGCGATCCGTGACCAAGCTCCCCAGGCACACTGGCAGCTTGAGGGCAGGCGACAAGATGGGGCTTCCGAGGTGCCTCCAGAATCAGTCCTTCCTGAAGACACCGAGGCCCTCGGTGTTTCCACCTGCCCTCATTGAGAAGCTCTTGAGTTCCATGGGACGTCTTGGAAGGGAGCCTTCAAGTGGCTCTGAATGAACCGCCCTGACCGGCTCCTTCCCCGGCACGGACACTAACCGCTGCCCTCCACGGCCCTGCCACCAGGCTGGCTCCCGCTGACCAGGGCCGGCTTGCTGGCTTCCCAGCCCTGAGGGTCACCTTCAAGCACTCCCATCCTGGTCCTGCTCCATCTGCCACCCCACGGCTGCCAGAAAGGTCTTTGTAACCTGCAAAGCTGAGCCTGCTTCCACTGCTTAAACCCCTCACTGTCCCAGGGTGACTCCAAAGCTCCTTAACGTGGCCGAGGCGGCTTTCACAATCCGACCCCACCGGCCTCTCCCCGATGCTCCCAGCCCCTTTCCGCTGGACCTGTGAAATCCCAGCAGCTCCCAGCCTGGCACCCGGCTCAGCCTCAGCACCCCCACCCCACCAGGAGCGCCTCCAGGCCTGCTGGGAGCGACCCCAAAGCCCCCGCGCAGCCTAAAGGGACATCTAAGGGTGGCTGTTGGCCTCCTGTGAGCAGCAGGGACTGCTGTAAAGGGCCCCGAGATTGGAAAACCCCTTTGGGCACAAGCTCTGCTGGAGGCTGGCGGCCTCCCCAGTGCTCTGATCCTTCTCCGAGAGTCACTAACTCGAGTTCAGCCTCAGCTCCCCTTTCCTCCCACGCTGCCCGTAAGGACCCCGGTGTCTTTCCTTGGCCCTACAGACCAGATTTGCGTCTGTTTTCTCAAGTGCAAAAGGCATTCTTTGTCCTGACAGAAACAAGTGGGGGTGGGGTGGGGAGAGAAGAAACAGACCAATCTCATGAGAGGGAAGGACTCAAACGGGAGGTTCTGGCACCAAGAGCACGCGCTCCCCACATCAGCTGAGGCTCACGCAGCTGGGCGCTCAGTCAATACATGGATTTAAATGCTCTTTCTTGGGCCAGTCACGTTGACTGAACGCATTTAAAATGCCACCACCACTGAGCCCAGCGTGCTCCCTGAGTTTGAGCTCTGGTTCCGGGGTCTGCTGCGGGTTGGGGATGGGATGGGGCTTCCTGAATGCACCCCAGGCCTTAGGGCCTTCCGCTGACCCCTCACTAAAACCCCTAGGCCAGAGTCAGCAAACTTTGTTCTGTAAAGAGCTAGATAGCAGATATTTTAGAGTTTGTGAGCCAGATGGTCTCTGCCCCAGCTACTCAAGTCTGCAAAAACAGCTCTGGACCACAGGCACATGATGGGTGTGGCTGTCCTGATAAAACTTTATTTACAGAGATGGGCAGCAGGCGGGACTTGGTCCACAGGCCGTAGTCTGCCAGCCCCTCCTCTGGGCTTTAGCAAACCTCGGAGCTGATGCTCCAGCTAAGGCAGGAGGAACTGATTCAAGGCACCAAATGGGTTTCCTTCTTCCTCGCCCTGGAGCAGACACAGACTGTCTCATTCCCAGTCCTGGGACAGCTTCTAGTCAGTTTCCCCCTGGGGCGCCTTCTGCTATGAGGCACCCCCTCCGCCCCCTGCATCCGTGAGATGCAGCACCCCAGCCTGTGCAGCAAGGGCTCCCATAGTGTCACGACATGAGGCCCAGAGAGAACCTCACAGAAACAGAAGAGGGCCTGGAGGACCACATGGTTCCCCCCTGCCACCAGTCCACCAGAGAAGGCAGAACCTCTGACAGTGAAATGCCACAGACCAGGCTCTCCTGGTCCCTGGAAGGCTCAGCCCTTTGATCTCCACTGTCTTTCCTTTGTCACCCTGACCCTGCAAAGCCCCCTCTGGTCTCTCTTCAGGCTCACTGTCCTGTTACTGGGCAGGCGGCTCTGCCCGCAGGGCCTTGGACACTCACCAGAGGCAGGTGCTCAGGGCGCACCCCCAGGCTGGGCCATCTTCCTTGGAGAGCTGTGGGCTTGGCACCGTGTGCTCGCCGGGCGAGGTCTGGCTTTGCAGGAGGCGAGGGCAGCTTTGAGGGGCACTCCCTGGCCATGGCACGCTTTGTGGCACATACGGGACGCAGGCAGATGCTCCACTCTGCTAACAGATGCATCTAGGGTTTGAAAAAGAGTAAACACTCTTGAGGAAAAGCAGTGGAGGGGTGGAAATCCAGTGGGAAGGAGGCACGAAATGACAGCATTCACTAGATCATAATACTGGGAAAATGACAATGTATATCAAGATTTTCAATGTCAAGACTTCTGATGCCCCACTTTCTACTGCTGGGACTTCTTCTAAAGAACCAATTGGATGGATGCCCAAAAATGCAGACCTACAATGGTATTCATCACCATCATAACAGTAGAAAGTTGGAATGGTTACATAAAATATGGTCTCATCCATATGTAAAATGCTATGGCAGCTGTTGAAAAATATACCAACGTTCACATATTGACATGGGAGGAGGCGCAGCATGCATCACTAAGTGAAAAAAGCAGGTTGCAGAGCAGCATCCACACCATGATCCTAGCTTTATTTATAAACATTCATCGACGGGTTTGGAAAGATTTACATCAGAACATGAATAATGGTAATCCCAGGAGAAGGAATTGACTGATGATTTCCATTTTCTACCTCGTATCACTTTTTTTTAACAAGCATGTATCACTTTTGGAAAACGCTTCTCAAAGGTTCCAATGAAAGAAAACAATGTCTGATGTTTAAGTACTTTGAACTAGCAGGAAGAAAGGCACAGAGGCATCTCACTCGATAGTTTTACAGGTAGGGATGAATGATTTAGAGAAACTGCATGATTGACATACCAGGAGATGTATTTTTCTAGGAGCCAAGCAAAACTTTGGAAGAGTTCAGGAATACAGTTGTAATATAAAGATATTAACCAGCACAAATGACTCTCTCATTGATGAATATCTAATGTAAGCCCAGGAGATTAAAGAAACCCATCACCTCCTAGAGTGGCAGGTATTAGCAGGTGGTGATGCCTGAGGACCACCACCAGCCTGCTCTCTATCACAGACACCCACATGCACACACAGCCACACATGCATACATGCACAGCCACACACACATGCACACTACTGCACATACATGCACTCTGCCACGTATGTGTACAATCACATACACAGTTACATACATGAGATGAGTGTGCACATGGAACATCTCTCTAGAGCTATCTCAGGAGACGTCTGCTGGATTCCATGATTGCTTATTCACTCAGCCAATGGGGCCGGTGATCACTCCTATAGAACCAGGAATTGGCCACCGTGTAGAGTCAAGAACAGGCCCTTGCACTGTGACATCATCACTCTGGTATGGTCCTGCCTCCACTTTCCAACAGCGTTGTCTATATGCCAAGATTCCATGTGGAGACCTGTGCTAATCTTTCTAAGTTGGCACACAATGGACAGACCATTAACAAGACTTAGAGAGTAATAGTTTCCCTTGCAAACACTTTCATGAGCCTAAAATGAGGGTCTGGCCAGTTATTCTCATCTGGTGCAGGGAGACTGGGCAAATCAAATTCTCAGACTATAGTCGGTGAAAAGGAAAGGGACCCTTGGGGCAAAAGGGTATAAGCAAGAAGGATTAAGTTAGTAGCAAGTGGGAGGGCAGATGGAAAAACAGGAGGTTAGACTGCTGCTGGGAGTTCCCCTTTGTCAGGGGTCAGCTCCCCAAAAGTTCTCCAGGGAAGGGGCAGCACCCCCGAGTCAGGCAACACTCTGTTAGAAAGGCACCCTCATATTGTAACTCTGGGCACCAATTTCATGATCCTTTTCTGGTCCTTGACTTTGTGATGCCTCTTAACACCCCCTGTCTCCAATTTCTTGTGTCCCCAACATTGGCTTGATTGTTAACTCTTTTATGAAACTGTTATATGCAGGGTGCTGTATGCAAGTTACATGAACTCAGACTCCAAATTGCTTATTTTTTCCTGGATTACACAGGTTCCTGGGTCCAACACAAGGGTTAGCCCCCACATTTCATCACACTAGCAACATTTATTGATCAGCAGCAACGTGCTCAGTAAGTCCTTACCCCAAGCTGGAGGAACTATACATACCAAGGAGTAGGGACTGCGGAAACAAATACAGGGCAAACCACAGATACTTGTTCTGACACGTCACCTGGCTGAACTTTGATATCAGAACCCAAGGAACACATGCTTGTGGTTCTGTGTATATAGACATTGTCCTGTGGTCTAAAGGATGTGTCTTTGTGGCAGATGGGAACCTGGAGCACTAGATAGCATCTTAATTACATTGCTTGCTTCCAGGTTTCTGGAAGTTTTTGTACCAGGTTAAAAGCCTAGGTCTTGCTGGCAACGTGGGTAAATGTGATACCTCTGTCCATTAGCAAGTCTGCCGTATAATCAGGAAATCTGTGTTGAGATTTTAGAGATGCTTCTTTCAGGGAGAAAAAAAAAGTGACTAAAAGCAGATTTCTAAGTAGATATTTATATCGTGGCACTGTGTGGATGCTGACTCCTCATATTAGCCTAACACCTCATGGCACACACTAAGTAGCCACCTAGACTCACATGGGGGAGGTAGGCAGGTAGATGGAAATGCACAACCCCCTCCCAGGGAGAGAGGGCCTGGGGGAGGCCTGGGCCGCCTAAAGGGCTAACTCTTTCTTTGAGGGTAACACTTCCTGGGGCCCAGCCTTGGCCCGGCAAGACCTTTTAGCTCCCCAGCCAGACGGGAGTGTCCCAACTTTCCCCTCCTCCGCTCCCTAACTGGACTAACCTGGGCCTCTTCTTCTCTGGTTTGGGATCCTCTTAAGCCCTCCTCCTGCCTTCTGCCTCTTGGGCTCCCAATCATGCTCCTTCCGAGTCTCGGTCCCCAGTTGACTCCTTCCTCTCCTATCCCTCACCTCCAATTCTCATCATCTTGCACTTGTGTCCCCATTCATCTTTCCTCTTGCCCCCTCCTCTGCCTCTCGCGCCCCCATGAACCCTCCTCCACCCCTCGTGCCCCCATGGACCTTCCTCTGCCTCTCGCGCCCCCATGCATCCCTCCTCCTGTCCCCCACTTCCCTCTCTCAGCCCCAAGCCAGTTCAGGCAGTCGTGACAACAGCTCCCCGGACCGTAATGCGGGCCCCTTACCCGGGCGCGGCAGGCCGGCGGCGGCCCGGTGGCCCTCGGGCGCGCCCGCGGTCCGGCGTGGGGACGTGGCGGGCAGTGCAGGCGCGCGGATGCCAGCGGGGACTGCTCAGGGTAGCCGCCCCAGCTCGGGCCCCGCCCGAGCCGCCCCGGAGATGACGTAACGGGGCGGGGCCCCGGAGGGCGGGGCAGCCTCGGCCGGAGCTGGGAGCGGCCCGGCAACGCCGGGCGCTGCAGGGAGAGAGAGCCGGAAGTGGGGGCGTGGCTACAACCGGGCCCGCCCACCGCGGGGGGCTCCGGCTATGTCTCACGCGCGGCCGGAAGCGGCTATTTCGGACTTGTCTTTGGGGGAAGTGGTGGTTCCTGTGGTTCGACTGTCGGGCTGTGAGCACCGCCTGTAGCGACCCAGGTGCCGCGGCTGGGGCAGGGTGAGCTGAGACCTACCCCGACTTTGCCACCTACTCGCCCTTCTCCCTCAGACTTTACCGAGCCCCTGGGGGCCGGACCTAGGGGATCCTGGGAGGAAGCAATAGTCAGGGTGGCAGCCAGCGTGTTTTGAGCGCTTACGACGGGCCAAGCCCTGTGCTTGGTTCAGTGATTTACCTGTAGTTTCACTAATTTAATTCTGCAGTAGTACTGCGAGGCGCTTCGCCCCCGTCTTACAGACACTGAAAATGAGATTCGTAAAACGTTTTGTAATTATGAGACTCAGTAACAGTGGGGCAAAACGGAGTGCAGAGGAAAGCTTGTGGGACTTGACCTTCGTTAGAAATAGACTTTGTAAGTTACTGGTTTTGTGACTGTATCCTAATCTGTGTAAGCCCTCAAGTCCCCCCAAGTCCAAACCAAAGCCTGTCTGTGAAAGACGATCTCCATGGGAATAAGCCAGAAGGCTTTAATTTCAGTTTTATAACCTGCCTTGGGGCCCTGGGCTAGGAAACTAAACCAGACACAGAAAACTGAGGGTGGGCAAAGACAGGATCAGCTCGGCCAGCTCTGAGCTCTGGGAGCACCCGAATGTCACCATCCAGTTCAATCTCGTGGTTTCACGTTGTGTAAAACTTACCGTGCAAAGACAGATTTGCTGAGACAGGCAGATTGGAAGGGTTTGTGAAGACAAGATCCTTTTGTGTTTGCTTTAACTTCCCCAACTAGCTCAGGTCTAGCATGAGAAGTGCAGTATCTGTGTTCAATTCGCAAGTGAAAATACACCCCAAAAGCCAATTTTTTAAACTTGTTTTGCTTTGGGGGGACATAATTAGGTTTAGTTTTTTTTTAATGGAGGTACTGGGGATTGAACCCAGGACCTCGCGCATGCTAAGCACTCATTCTATCACTGAGCTATATCCTCCACTCAAACGGCCAGTTTTATTTCTGTGCTTGCCCTCCCCAAAATCACTTTATGTGATCCTGTGTTTTTATTTCCTCTTTGGTAAAATCAGGACAGTTTTTGCTGCTTGGGCTGAAATTACAAAGATAAGACGTAGCTCTCCTTCTCAAGGAGCTCATAGGAGGTGTCTGCTGTCCCTCCATCTGCTTTTGTAATAAAGTTTTATTGGAATGCAGTTACGCCTCTGTTAGATATTATCTGGCTGCTTTTGCATTGCAAGGGCAGAGTCGAATAGTTGGAGCAGAGACTGTATGGCTCACAAAACTTAAAATATTTACTGCCTGGTCCTTTACAGAAAATGCTTGCAAACCCCCAGTCTAGGGTGTTGCTGGAAAATGGGTTTTGGACAGCAGTGGAGATATCTCGCTGAGATGATCCAGAATACGGGGAAACTCATTCTCTCCTAGGGGAATCTAGCAACCTGTGGTGGATGGGGGTCATGTGACACCTGACGTCCATTGAGCACAGCTCTGGGAACTGCATAGCTGCTTCTCTGCGGAGTGTTGTGAAGAGTAAACAGGCCAGGTGAGCTGCTCTGATAGCAGTGGATGAACTGAAGACAGAGGAGGATCCACTTAAATCCTCAAGCTGTGTCTCTGGGCACAGATCCTCTCATGCTTCCTATGCGGAAGGAACTAAATAACAAACTCGGCTTGGGCCTCTTAGTTGTTGACTTACAATGTTATTTGAATGTAAGGCCATGCTAGGTGCCACGCGTGGAAGTTAGGGCTCTGGAGGAACACTGCCAGGCTTCAAATCCTGGCTCCTTCACTTTTGAGCTGAGTGACAGCAGGCAAGAGGCTTAGACACAAAGGATGAACTCTGTTCCTCAGTTTATCCTACAGTCGATTCCCATGACTCCTGGTAGTTTTGTTTAACAAAGTCTCCATGAATGCCGACGTAGTGAATACTGAACCCAGGGAAGAAAACGAGACCAGTACTTCCCCTCACGCTCTACCCTTTCTGGTCTTTATTAATCGAAGATTCATCTTTCCACTCTGAACACAAAACTAAGGACATTAAAATTAGAGAATCTTTAGAATAAAAATGGATAATTGATGAGGACAGGCATATAATTATATATGCATTATTGGGTTGATCCTCCTGACCTGTCACTTGTAATGTTCAGAAATATTAATTTGCCTTTCAGATATTTGCTATGAATAGTTGGGAAAAAATTCTTAAGAGATTATGAAAGCAGGCTGCTATGGATTTACACAAAGGTTTTTCAGTTTTTTAAAAAGTATGTTCTTCATTTCAACACATTTTTAGTTAATTTAGTGGAATTATTCAAAGGTTTTTTGGTATGGTTTAAAACCCTTTTTATTGAGAAATTAGTATGCATACAGAGAAGTGTACATGTAAGTTTGTAGCTTGATGAATTTTCAGCAACAGAACCCCCCTGTGTAATCAGCACTCAGACAAGCAAGGGCATACCAGCGCCCTGGGGACCCCCATGTCCTCCTTCCAGGCCCCAAACAGAAATACCAAGTATCTGCAAAGAACTAGAGAAGTCTGAACTCTTACACATTGCTGATGGGAATGCAAAATGGTACAGCCGCTTTGGCAAACAGTTTGGCCGTCTCTTATAAAATTAAACATACACACGCCAACTGTACCACCCAGCAATCCCGCTTCTAGGTATTCGCCCCAGGGAAGTGAACACCAGTCCACCCAAAGGCCTGTGTGAAAATGTCTATAGCAACTTTGTTCATAGTTGCCAAAGGCTGGAAACACGCAAATGAATCAGTGAGTGGATGGATATACAAATTGTGGTGTGTCTATACAACGGACTGCTACTCGGCCGTAGAAAAGCATGAGTTACTGGTACATTCACCAACACTGATGAGTCACAAAAGCACTATGCTAAGAGAAAGAAAGCAGACAGGCTTTGTACAGTATAATTTCATTTATATGATGCTCATGAAAAGACAATAGTGTAGAGACAAATCAGAGGCCACCAGGGAGTGGGTTGTGGGAAGAGGAATTGTCTTAGGGTTGCCAGATAAAATACAGGTTGCTTAGCTAAATCTGGCCACCCCAGCAAAGGGGCATGGGGGAACTTTTTGATGGAGGTATTCTCTATCTTGCTTGTGGTGATGGTTATACAACTGTATACATTTATCACAACTCATGGAAAGTAAATTTTACTGAATGTAAATTATGCTACAGTACATTTAACTAAAAAACAAACAGTGCTGTAAAGAAAGGCTCGTGATGGTAGTTACATAAGTGCTTGTGTGTGTGTGTGTGTAGAGCCAAACACTTAAAATGAATGCATTTTGTATATAAAATATACCCCAATAAAATTGATTTTTTTTTGCAAAGTTTTACTAGGAATAAAGAGACTCATTTCATAATGATACAAAATTCAACACACCAAGAAGATGAATAATTCTAAATATTCTGAATTGGAATATACCCAATAAATAATAAGACCTTAAAATATGTAAAGCAAAATTGGCAGAGAAGAAATGGAAAAAAATCCCCAACATAGGCAGAGATTTTAATATGCTGCTTTTAGTGATGTATAGAACAAATCAAGCAAAAAAAAAACAAAACAGTAATATTATTAAAGCCTTGAATGACATAACTAACAAACCCTGGCCTCATGGACATACATAGATCATACCAGCTAATAACTGAATAATCGATAGCTTTATTGGATGTCCTGGGGAAAAGGATTAAGAATATGCATATCAAATTTGAAGATAACACTACAACCTGTGTGACTTGGCTCCCCTTCAGCCCTTGGGTTGACCCCACTGAGCCCCCTTGTCCAGGGTACTGTGGAGAGTGGCTAAGCAGAGAAATGTCTGATGGCAAACTTGGGGACCCCGGCAGCAAATACAGCTCTGAACGAATCTGAAGGGCTGTCACGTGGCGTCTCTTTCAGCATCAGCTGCAGAGCCCGCTGCTGCCTTCGTGGACAAGGGTAGTGGTGCTGCTGGAGGTGTTCGTATTCCAAGAGTCCAAGGAACATGGCTCAGGGTCCCAGAAATGGAAAATTGGTGGAGGGACTTTGAGGCCAAGCAGGGACTCTTGTCAGAAATTGTTGTTTAAAAAAATTGGTTGTAAATGTTTATTTCCTCCTTATGCAAATGACATGTCTTGTATATCATGATTACCAAAGTTTTGAAGAGGTTTTCATTAAAAAAATCTTGGTCAGGAATTCTGTATGGTCCCTGCTATTCACTGTATACGACGTGGGTGGAGAAGAAGTGATAGGAATCTCTAATGCAAATTTAGTGGGAAAGGGCCAATGTAGCCGGATTAAAGCTCACGGTAAACTAGGAATAGAAGAATATTTACTCAATATGATAAATAATAATTATTTCAAACTATTATCCTACTTCATAGTTAGTGATTTAAAAAAAAATTAGAGGCATCCCTAGAAAGATCAGAAACAAGATCCTGATGAACTTTGTTCTAGTCAAAGGAATGAGAGATGAACAAATAGAGTATATATTTTAAAGACAACTTTTCATTATTTATATAAGATATGATCAATTACCTAGAGTGTCTCAGAGAATCACCTTAAAATCAACTAATATTTATAAGTTAGTAATCTGTCCATGCAAAATGAGTATATGTCAGTAGATTTCTTGTATCCAACAATAAAAAACAGCTTTAAAATTGTCAGTTACTCTGATAACAAAAATATAAAATACCTAGGGATATATTATTGAGAAACATTCAGGACTTAGTCAAGTTTTAGAATGCTCTTTGTCTGGAGGACTTAAAAATAAACTTGAATACATGAAGAGGTATAGCGTGTTTCTGGATGAGAAAATAAAATCCTGTAAATTTCCTCAAATTAATTTATGGATTTAATACAATTCTAATCAAAAACTCATTTTGTATTCTTTTGGAACTTGAGAAAATAACTAACATTCATCTTTAAGAGTAAATGGTAAAAATAACAAAGAAACTATCTTGCCTTTCTGTATTTCTCAAAATTTCTATAAAATGTGTATTATTTTCATAGTTAAAAAAAAGCTTTCCATTATAAAAACATTTTTTAAGGAAAAATGTTCTGTAGCAACAACAAAAGACAATTAAGCCCAATACACATTTAAAAACAGAATAGCGTGTAACCGCTGAGACACAGAGCTCTCTCGAGTCTCTGGGTCTCTCCAGTCCTTATTAGATTATGGTTAGAGTTCAAGTCACTCCACTTAAAAAGACTGACAAAGGAATGGAAAAAGAATTCTTTGAGAAGAAGATTTGATGTGATATGACATGATCTGATGCTGTTTTGCTTAGAGGAAAAAAACAACAAAGAAACCACCCAGTTACAGTCTTGCAGAACCTGAACGATTTTTCCAGGAATGATGTTGATCAGCTGTCTGTGTGACCGAGCAAACAAGCAGTAAGTGTCACTGGTTTGATAGTGCACTTGGGAGATGAAGAAAGGCTGCTTTCTGTCCTTGAGATTTTCACCGCCATAAGCCCTAGCGTGTCATCTGTGTTCTGTGCAGTCATTTGTCTATTTCCGGCCAAAGGGGTCGGAAGGCCCAGGTGCATTTGATGGTTTCGGAACACTAAACCTCACTCACTGTTTCCAGTTATAACCCAAGTCCAAAGGGGCACCACAGTGAACCCTAACCAGGACCCCAGGGGGAAATACCACACTTCCTCTCCTTTAAATTTCTAGTTTCCCTGTGGCACTTATGGGTTTCACCGATCACACACGCACGCACACACACAAATATTCCTATCCTCAAGATTTTGTCTTCTGTGGATTTCACACATTTTGGAGACATCTGACTGTCCTAAAAGCCGCTTTAGAATTTCCACCTCATGTTTCCAGAAAGGCAGCCCGGGAGATAGTGCTGGGGAAACCTTTCCATGCCTTGAAAAATACACACAGACGTGCTTCTGTTTCTCGAATTCAGGGAGCCCAGGCCACCCTCCACCGCTCCTGGGCGCTGCCTTCTGCCAACGCCTACATCCCACCTCCGATGGCACCAGACCTGTGTCTCCCCACCCCCAGTCGGACATCCTCCAGGGGGACTCCGTCCTTTGTGTGCTCTGACACTCTTTGTCCTGGTCCCAGTGATCTTCATGCCTTCTCTACTTCAGCCTCCCACCCCCAAGCCACACTCAGAACCCCGCCTTGTTGAGGTGGAGAGGCTCCATCTCAGAGATAATTCCTTCAGCCCCCTCCCCACTCTGCTTTTCGCGCTTTGCCCTGCTGTTCCTTCCTTCCTCCTCCAGCTTGGATTCTGTCATCCAATAAGTAAGTTTCTCTCTCTTGCCAGTGGAGTATCCTCTTCTCCCTTGTCCTCCCAGTGCACCCACTTGGCGACACTTCCCTGCATGAATCAGCTGTCCACCTTTTTCACACCTGCCTCTGGGCACTGAGGAAGTTGCACGGTCTCCTGCCTTAAGCAGGCCCTGTGTGCTGCCAGAAATCCCGTGATTTCCTGCTTAGGGCTCACTGCCACCCCTTCCACCAAACCCCCTCTCACTTTCAGCAGAAGGTCTTGCCTCTTTCTTCAAAGAGAAAGTGATGGGAACCCTCTCAACTCCCAGGTCTCTGGCTGCGTCGGACCTGAATCTGCATCCATCTTTTTCTGTCTCGTAAAGGATTATCTCCTCACCTGGGTGGGGGGATTCAGTCCCCCACTGTCTCACTAAGACCCTCGTCCCACTGGTTGAGTGCTCCCCTCCTGAGTGTGCTCCCACCCTGCTTCCGCTGGCATCATCCCTTCAACAGTGAAACACTCTCAGGCACTTTTCTAACTTCTTGAGATGGAAGTTCATCCCATTAACTTTCAACTTTTTCTTTTTTCCTAAGATATGCATATAAGACTGTAAATTTCTTCTCTGTACTGCTTTAGCTGTACCCCATGGTTTAAGGATATAGTACTCTCATTATTTGTCAGTTCAAAATATTTCTGAAGTCTCATCTGAATTATTCCTTGATCTGTTTGTTATTTAAATGTATGTTTCTTAATTTCCAAATAAGTAGGAATTTTCCAGTTTTTTGTTTGTTCTCAATTTCTAGATTAATTTCACTGTCTTTGGAAAATATGTTCTGTACTATTTTAGTACTCTGAAGTGTGTTGAAATTGCTTAATCAATCAGTGTATAGTCACTTTGTGTAAATGTTTGGAATGCGTTTGAAAAGAATGTGTGTTCTGCAGTGCTGTATATGTGTAAATCAAGTCTTTTGTTTATTACATTGTCCAAATCTTCTATATCCTTACTGAGTTTTTGTCTACTTGTTCCATCAGTTATTGAGAGAGAAGTGTTAAAACTTTCTGTTGAATGTAGATTGTCTCTTTCTCCTTGATGTTCTATCAATTTTTGCTTTACTTGTTTTGAGGTTATGTTATTAGGTGCTTATCAGTTTTGAACTACTATTTTTTTCTCTGGAACTGAATATTTTTCTTTATGAGGTAATCTTTATTTTTAAGGATTAGCTCAGAGTCTACCTTGTCAGACATTAATATATAAACCATCTTTCATTTGTTTAATGTTTTTGTGTATATCTATATCTATATCTATATATATCTTTTCCTACCTATTTACTTTCAAAATTTCACTACCATGTTTTAGATATGTCTCTTTTAAAAAAAATGCAATTAGATTTTTAAAAAATTCAGTCTGACAATATTTGTCTTTTAACTGGAATATTCAAACATTTAATATAATTATGGATTTGCATGTAATGTAATTATGTTATATTTAAAGCAACTATGAATTTATATGTACTACTTTATTTTGTACTTTCTATATGCCCCACTTGTGTGTTTTTTTGTCTCCTTTCATGATTTCTTTTGGATTGATTAAGGATTAGCTCAGAGTCTACCTTGTCAGACATTAATTTAAAAAATTAAAAAAATTTTAATTTAATAGTTTAAAAAAATTATT
Source organism: Camelus ferus (assembly GCF_009834535.1). Taxonomy (NCBI): domain Eukaryota; kingdom Metazoa; phylum Chordata; class Mammalia; order Artiodactyla; family Camelidae; genus Camelus; species Camelus ferus. The sequence goes on from NC_045705.1 coordinate 67,664,226, forward strand.
CTACTTCTCCCCTCTGCTAATTTATAAGTTATGCACTGTTGCTATTCTGTCAGTGATTAACCTAAATTAAAACATTGGTAACCTGTCATATCAATGTTTACACTTAGTACATTTACTCCTAATCCCAGTCGATCTGAGACTCTCAGAACTTATAACTCCATTTATTCCACTCCTGATTTATATTATCATTGTCATATATTTTAATTTGATGTTTTAAAAATATTCTGTCAGACAGTGTTTATTTCCATTTACCCACATGTTTACTGCTTTCTTTTCTTTTAATTCCTTCCCATTTCCCCAGTTTCCCATCCAAGGTCACTCTCCTTCTGCCTAAACAGCTTTACTTAATAAGGAGCTGCTGTTTGTGAATTCTCTCAGGTTTTTTGCCTGAAAATGTCTAGATTTCTCCTGCACTATTTTTTTTAAATTGAAGTATAGTTGATTTACAATGTTGTGTTAGTTTCTGGTGTACAGCATAGTGATTCATTATGCATATATATTCTTTTTCATTGTAGATTATTACAAGTTATTGGATATAGTTCCCTGTGCTGTACAGTAGGACTTCGTTGTTTATCTATTCTGTATATAATAGTTGGTATCTGCTAATCCAAAACTCCCAGTTTATTCTTCCCCCTCCCTTTCCCCTTTGGTAACCATACATTTGTTTCCTATGTCTGCGAGTCTCTTTCTGTTTTGTAGGTAAGTTCATTTGTATCACTTTTTTAGATTCCACATATAAGTGATACCATACGACATTTGTCTTTCTCCATCTGACTTCAGATGCTGCTACTTCTTGCAGCTTTTAGGAATGTTCTCATTGTCTTTGTACTATGCTGTATCTCAGAGTGAATTTCTTTTTCTTTTTTCTGCTCCTCCCTGGCCTGCTTCCTCTAATTCACAACGGTGTAGCAGGAAAAGTACATTGCAATGAAGAGTTCTGTTCCAAAAGGGAATGATGAAAGATACGCAGGAGTTGGTGGTCCATCGCAGTGATGAAAGCCTGCTGGGCAGGGAGTGTGAGCTCCCTTTGCCATTGGTGAGAACTTCATTTCCTCCAAAGGAGGAGCCCCTTGTCCGGGATCTTTTCTGAGAGACTGAACGTACAAATGGACAATAGCCAGACCATATATGAAAATAGAACTCTAACCCACAATCTGCCCAGGAAACCAACCCCCTTATCCATGATGAACAGCCCAGGAAGCCAGCCTGCTCTCCGACTTGCAGGAAACCACGCTGACATCTCTAGTAACAATGCAGGAAGATAAATGATAACTTCAGTAACAGTCAGCCCAGTGTGGCCAGGATTTGTTTATGAACGGCCAGCTTCCCTTTTGTCCCTGTTTCTGATTTAGGACCAACAAGAGAAAGCCAAATATGCCCCCCTAACCAATCACACAGGACACCCCACTTCTAGTCAGCCCACTTCCAGTTCCCCAGGCCAGTAGCCTCCAATCAGGGCACACCGGAGGGCCCCCCCCATGAAGTGTTTTCTCTCCTCTACTTGCTCTTGAGCCTCTGCCAGGTGCACGCGACGGTGGCCGACCCCCTTGCTACAGCCAGCTCTGAGTCGGTAAGCTTTGCTTGCTCTCATTTGGGTAATCTTTGTTTATTTCCTCACTTTCCATCACCTCTTTGCCTACAACAGAAGCAACCCCCTTTGGGGGCCGCAGAGCCTTCCCGTCCACTGCATGCTATGCTTGTCTCTGCTGGCACCCGAGAGAAGACGGCCCCGCCCGCACGCCTGTGCGGCCGCCCCAGCTTGCCGGGCGCCTCCTCACAGGCCTGAGAACGAAGACTCCTTGTCTTCCGCCGCCTGCGGGTTCTCCACTGGCCAAGGGACACGTCTGCAGGTCGGGCTCTCTGGAGTCAGCCTCTGAGACGCTGGGGTTCACGTGCGGGTGGTCGCCCAGGGAGGGTTCCAGGGGTCAGCACCTGCGGAGAAGTGGAGGAAGCAAAACTGGATGAAGGAAGGCGTTGAGATGAGACGTGGTCACAGCAAGGCCTCCGCGTATCTTACAGGGAACTCTGGAGCTGGGACGAGGGACCTGGGCCTTTATCCACCCACGCGGACCAGGTATTGAATGCGGCTGCTCCAAGAAGGGGCCATGATCATTAAAAACAATTTTTTTTTTTGTGGGGGAGGTATTTAGGGTTTTATTTATTTATTTTTTAGTGGAGGTGCTGAGGATTGAACCTAGGACCTTGTGCATGCCAGGATGTGCATGCTAGGCACGCACTCTACCACTAGCTACACCCTCCCTCCTCCTAGGGCCACGATCTTGAAGAGGCAGCTTTCACTGTCCCTGTGCTTCAGTCCCGGAGGAGGGGTGTGGGGTCTGACCAACCCATCGGTGTCCACCACAGAAAACCCCAAAGCCCAACCTACTCAGAAGCCAAGGGAAGTTACCGCACGTCTGCATCAGCAGAGAAAACAGTGACAGCCTCGGTGGGTGAGACCAGGACTCACACAGGAGCCTCTGAGAGAGAATAACAGGAACCCAAAGGAGATACAGACAGGTGACAGGCAGCCTTCTGAAAAGAAAAAGACATGACTTGCAAAATTAAAAGTTCAAAAGAGGAAGTGAGAAAAATGGTGGTCCCTGCTGAGAACCTTCTGAAAGATCAGATGGCAAAACTGACAACATGGCGCAAAATGACCATGAAAATGGAAACCAAGACGCGAGGTAAGAGATCTGGGAGTCAGACCCAGAGGACTTGAGACTTGAACGATGGATCTTCCAGAAGAAGAAGGGGAGAGCGGCAGGGGGAGTAACTGAAGAAACAGCAAAGCGCTGTCCCCACCTCCGGGAGGTCCTTCCCTGCCCGCTGTCCCCTGCGCCACGTCTGAGGTGTGTGTCGGCCATCATGTTCTCCTCGGGGGATGTCCGGCTTCAGGAGCCTGCTTCCAGGCTGTGCAAGCTCGGGGGCCTGCAGGTCACTTTGGTTTCAACGCCCAAACAGCATAGCATTTAAAAGTCTGGCTTCCTGACTTCTCTGGCCATGCAGTTCGCTCAAAGGATGATCAGACTTCAGAGGTTTCCAGCCTGTCTGCATGTGCGAGTACCACACCCCCATCCTTTCCTAAGCACAGGTCTCAACCTTGCTTTGATTTCTTTGCCTTCTCACCACCACAGCCCTCCCCTCCCCGCAGTTACCCAGCTGAGAGTTGAAGGGTCTTTGCCGGTCACCACGTTGGACGGTCTGGCTTCCTGTTACCTGGTGTCTACGAGCACTTGGATTTTCTTAATCCATAAGGTCTCAAATTTCTGTACTCTTACGTTCCTTTTCACTTTGCTTGAAAATGGGTCCAGTTTGCTGGAGCCTGTCTATTTCTCCTAACACTTGGCCAAATGTAACTAGTGTTAGTTTCCCGTCTGCCGTCTTCCCCTAAGTCTGCAAGCACCGGAGGAAGGCGGGTGAGCTCCCCAGTCATCACAGGAGACGTTGAACCTGGTGTTTTGCCTCTGCATCACAGAAGTCTGTCTGATAGTACCTTCCACGTTGCCACACATTTTAATGTTTGCTTCCGTTTTATTTTTGCAACAGTAGCACCCCCTTCTTTTTTTTAATTGAAGTATAGTCGATTTACAATGTTGTGTGTTTTCTGGTGTACAGCATAGTGATTCGGTTACACATACATACATATATATCCTTTTCATATTCTTTTCATTACAGCTTATTACAAGATATTGAGTGTAGTTCCCTGTGCTGTACAGTAGGACCTTGTTGTTTATCTGTTTTATATGTAGTAGTGTGTATCTACAAATCCTGAACTCTCAGTTTATCCTTCCCCATGCCCCCTTTCCTCCCTGGTAACTATAATTTTGTTTTCTGTCTGCAAGTCTTTTTTTTTTTTTGTAAAAAAGTTCATTTCTGTCTTTTTTTAGATTCCACATATATGTGACATCATATGGTATTTTTTTTTCTTTCTGGCTTAGTTCACTTAGAATGACGATCTCCAGGTCCACCCATGTTGCTGCAAATGGCATTATTTTATTCTTTTTGGTATGAATGAGGAGTATTCCGTCGTATATATATATACATCACAACCTCTTTGTCCAGTCATCTATCGGTGGACTTTTAGGTGGCTTCCATGTCTTGGCTGTTGTCAGTAGTGCTGCTGTGAACATTGGGGCAGGTGTCTTTTTGAATTAGAGTTTCCTCCCTGTGTATGTCCAGGAGTGGGATTGCTGGATCATAGGGTAAATCTATTTTCAGTCTTTTGGGGAATTTCCATAATGGCTGCACCAAACTACAGTACCCCACTTCTAATCCTAATTTTGATATTAGGACAGTACCATCTGCTATAAGGGTAGCTTAATCCAATTGGACTTTAATGTTGCAAAGTTCCAAAAGTTTAGTCCACCCTGACCACTAGGTAGGCTCTGGCGAGGCGACAAGGACACTGTCCACAATTGTGTGGCAAGTACTGGGAGGCTCTCTCCTTTCCGACTGCATAACTGCATGAGGTCACATTTTCTTCATATGCTTGAACCCGAGTAACATTTTGCAATAAACCGAATGTGGAAACCAATACGAGGAGCCAGACATGAAAGAGATCTGCAAAAGTTTAAATGATGCCGTCTTCTCACTAGTTTCTGATTTGGTAAATAGAACCATTTTTCATTAAAAAGAGGTATTTGTGTCAGCATGCAAGGGTGCTTGTTGTTTTTAAATGAATAGATAATTTACAGATTTCTCAGTTTTAATTTCTATTGTGGTAAAGAGCAGATCAAACCCTTACAGAGCTCTTCAAGACCCTCAAAAAACCATGAGTGTAAAGGAGTCCTGAGACCACGACGTGTGGGGCCCAGCGCTCCTGTAAACGCTCCTGTTCCTCAGGGTCTGACCCTCCTCTGTGGTCAAGCTCACCCTCGCCCCTGACTTCCCCACATCTATTGCCTTTGCTGTGAGTTTCAAGGGTCTGTTTTGAAACTCAAAAGCCAAGAATTGACTTTCGTTTATTTGGCATCTGGCCACCAGTGCCGGGATTGGCATGGACACCTCGCAGCCCTCACAGGACCTGCCACACCGCCCAGGGCACACAGAGAGCATTGTGGGCGAGAGAGAGTTACTCCCTCATTATCTGGGGCGGCGGGGAGAGTGTGAGGCTTACTTGTTCTTCATGGAGATCAGAAAACAGTTTTGTAACATTTAATGAGATGGAAAAATGTTCTTGTAATTAAAGGCTCTTGAGAAAAAAAAAAAAAAAAACAGCAGGCACATTCTCAGCCCGAGAACTTGGCATTGGCTGTACCCTCCGTCTGGAATGTTCTTCCTCCAGATGTCCTCTTGAGCCATCCTCCCTTCCTTCTCGTCTTTGCTTCTTGGTCTGCCTTCTCCATGAGCTCTTTCCTGACCATCCTGTGTTCTCCCGATCCCCCACCCCTGTTCCACATTTTAGTTTTTATAGTACTTCAAACATATTACACAATTACACTTGTTAGTTATTCTGCCTCCCCTGCCTCTAAAGTGTAAGCCCCATGACGGCAGGGGTCTTTGTTTGGTATCCAAGGCACTGGCCCGGACCATAGTAGGTGTTCAATAAATATTGGTGGAGTGAATAAATGATGAATAAATGTCAGGTTGATATAAAAGGAGAAACATTCATCCAAATCTGCACCCACAGAGCACACAGGAGCTGCAATGTTACGTCCCACCCTTTGTCTCGGATCTGATTGGAGCCCTCATCCCTGAACCTTTTTCAGCTTCCAGCTCGATGCCACAGCTGCGGAACCTGGAGTCTGAATAAAGTCTGACCCAGGGTGACTCCCATACGTACGAGGCTGTAACTGGAGGGACCCAAAGGTGTGCGGGCAGGGGTGTTCATTACAGCATGAGGTCTGACACTAAACGGCTGGACGATGGCTAAAAACTATTTGGCATGCTTAAATAAAGTGCAGTATGCCCGTGAGAGGAATTTTAAAACAGCTATTAAAATAGTGCTTTTAAAGAATCATTAATAATATTGGGAAATGCTCAGGACGTAGCATTAGTTGAAAAAAAGGCAAGATAAAAATTACATATAAAATGCGCAACTGAAATAACAAAATAAATGACAATCGTGTGCAGTTATAACCCAGAGAGTAAAACCAGCACCCATGAGTCCATGTTCGTGTAAGTAACTGGAAAAGTGAATCAACGGGGAGGAAGCTGTTACCTAGTTTCTTGGGCCCACGTCGTTCCCTCCCTCCCACCAATTGGATGTTTCTATCATTTTGTACAGCAATTCGTTTCAGTTTAACCCAATTATCATTTTCTTTACTCATCCTTCCTTGGTGTAACTCAGACCTGGTTTCCCACTGAAGGACATTCTCAAGCTGCTTCTCCACTGAGGGTTTGTCTGTAAACTCTCTTAGTTTTGTTTGCCTGGAAAAAAGTCTTTACTTGCCCCTCATTCTCTGAGACACTTTTTCTGAGTTTAGGACGCCAGGTTGAGACTTCTCATTCCCTGCTGGGCACTGTCGGTCTAACTGGCATTTCTTCCTCGGCACTCGGCCATTTTCTCCGGCTGGTTTTAAGAACTTTCTCTTTGGTGTTCTGCTTTCCTGCTACGCTTGCTATTAATTTACTGCCTCTCGGCCCCAATCCCACCTCTCACGGGGCTGAAAGATGCTGGGGGGACAGCAGAGGTGGAGGGGCTGTCACCCTGTTTCCATGTGCTCCTCCCCTCGGGCACTGGCTGCTTCCTAGCAGAGGGTCACCAGCGAGCGGCGTCACTGTGAAAGGGCTCCGTGGTCCCCCTGGGGCTGGGTTTCCAGTGGGTGCTGCGGGCACACCCGTGGACTTCCTGACCCCGTCCTGCCACCCTCAGTGAGGTCCGGTCTCTGCCCGGGACCTCCTCCCATGGGTCTCTGTCTCAGGCTTGGGGCTGGGTGCTCCTTACACACACTATTCCTGCATCCTTCACACTTGTCTTTATCTCTTGCTACCCAACCCCCCCATTACTCCATCCCCTGCCATAGTTAATAACGCTTTAGAATAAACTTTCCCTGTCCAGTGACTGTGTGGTTCCTGTCTCCTGATCAGACCCTGAATGATACACCTATGACGTGTCCAGGTGTGGATTTCTTTCTTCTTTTTCTTTTTAAACTCCTGCTTGGAATTCACCGAGCTTTCTGAGGCTGAAGTCTTGGTAACTCCATTACTTCTGTAAAACTTTCAACCACTATAACGTTGAATGTTGCCTCTATCCCCCTCTTTGATTTTTCCCTCTAGAGCATTGATTTTGTCTGTTAGATCTTCTCTCTCCATCTTCCAGAGGTCCTCATCTCCCTAAAGAAAACTTCATTGAGCATGCTGCACAATTTAAAGTGTACAATACAATAGTGTTTAGTATATTCACCGAGTTGTGCAACCATCACCACAATGTTAGGACATTTTCATCACTCCCCCGCCAGAAAAAAAAAAACAAAAAACAAACCCACACCCATTAGCAGTCACTTCCCAGCCTCCCCTCCCCAGCCCTCTGCCTCTGGCAACCACGCACCTACTGTCTGTCTCTACGGATTTGCCTGTTCTGGACATTTCAAGGAAATGGAATCATAATAATTAAAATGCCTGGCTTCTTTCACTTAGCATGATGTTTTCAAGATTCGTCATGTATTATTGGAACTTCATTCCTTTTTTGGATGAGTAATAGTCCATTGTATGGGCATATCACATTTTGTTCATCTGTTGATGGACCGTTGGATTATTTCCACCTTTTGGTTACTACGAGTAAAGCTGCTATCAGCATTCAAGTTTTTGTGTGAGTTTATGCCTGTTTCTCTTGAGTGGCCTCCTAGGAGTGGAACTGCTGAGTCACAAGGGAACTCTGTGCTGAACTCTTCCAAGGAGCTTCCAGGCTGTTTCCAGAGCGGCTGCACCATTTCACATTCCCGAGGAACGGGTGAGTCCGCTTCCTTTCAATTTGTTCCTCTCTCCGTGCTTCCCTTGGTGCGGCGCGGCGCAGCCGCCCCTCTCCAGCACACTCTCACGTCTCGCCAGGTGTCTAACCTAGTCATTCCGATCCTAATTTCAATTATAATTTTTATTTCTGGAATTGGTCTTTAGCCCTTTTCTCCAACATGCCTGCAAATCTGGTGATTCCTTGCCTCTTTGTCATACTTTGAATTTCCCCTTTTCTCTCTTTAAATGTTTGAAGAAGATTTCAAACCGACAGTTTGAGAGTCTGCAGTTTTTATGGCTTTGAGGCTACAGTTTGCTTTTCCTGCTGACTCTTGCTCATGGTGGTTCTTTCCTGCTGGGCTCAGTGAGTTTTGTAGCTTTATTAGTGGGAACTCTTTGAGGACTGGATCTGAAGTGCATTTGCTCCAGAGTTGCCTCTGCTTTGCCAGGCTCCAGGGCACTCTACCAAGAGGGACCATTTTAGCTCCCATCCTCAGGGTGGGTCTTGAGGTGGCTTCTGGCTCTGAAGCCCTGGGACAATAGCGCTATGCTGAGACACTCACGGAGATTTTTTTCTCTCCTTTTCACTTCTTCTGTTCTGCTCAGAACGAAGGCCAACACAGGGACATCTTCTTCCTCCCTCCCATCCCCAAGACACCCCGTGGGGCAGGTTTTTCTTGTTGTTCACTCACTGGAAATGTCCTTTTTCAGAAGATTCTCAGATTTTGGGCGGTTTCTGATCTGACCTTCCACCTTGCTCAGGACCTGACCTCCGTTCCTGCCTCCAATGTGCTGTTAAACCCAGCTCTGAGGTTCCTGGGAGCAGAGAGGCGCCCCCAGGGCAAGGCCAGCTGCAGTCTGCCCTGACTGATATGTAAATATAAAGATATTATATATATAAATGTATAATATATAAATAAATATATTTTATACACATATATAAATAAAAATAAGTATAAATTTATATTTATATATAAACATAATATACAAATACAAATAAATATAAATTTTATATTTTATATTTATGTTTATAAAAGGAGAATTTCAAATTTCAAATATCTATAAACATGCCAAGAATAGTACAAGGACACCAACAGACTCATCACACATTGTTAAAAACCATCAGCCCATGGCCAATCTCAAAGCCCACCACCCAAAATTATGCTTCTGAAGCAAATTCCAGACATCATACTATTTCATCTGAAAATACTTCGGTGTGCGTTTTCCAGAGATGAGAACTGTCTTAAAAACATAGCCACAATATCTGTACTCACACCTAAGATTTTAGATAATAATTTCCTAATATCATCAGTGTTCAGTTTTCTGCTGTAATCAGTGTTCAAATCCTCAGTTGCCTCACAAATATGAGATTGCTTTCTTATTTTTCTTATTTTCTTACTATTTTTGGTCTTAATGATGCCCCCTACTTTCCTGACAACTCTACCACGCATTAAAAAATGTTTTAAATTAAGACTGCTTGTGATATTTTTATGTGTTTTGTACCAGGTGGCATCCTCTGGGTATCTAGTTGGTTATTTTGCCAGAAACAAGCTCCTCACCATGACTTGGCTTTTGAGTATGTGCCTAGAAAAAAAAAGACTGCGAGGGAATACATAAAAATGCTAACAGTAGTCAGATCTCAACCATGAAATGAGATTTGATTTTTGTTCCCTTCTTTATCCTTTCCTATATTTTCCAACTTTTCTGCAATGACCATAAATTAATTTTATAATCAGAATATCAAATATGAAATAAATCCAGGGAATCTAATTAAAACCATAAGCACTGCCACCTAATCCCAGCCCTTCTCCAACTTTCAGCCTCACTGACATCAAACTTCCTCTAGCACAGGGCTGCCCCAGGCCACTTGCACATTCCCTGGACTCTTCACCAGACTATTGGGGTTGGCAAGGGGCGAGTAGGGGAGAATCCTGACTGCATCCCCCCTGCCTGCCGATCGGCTTGCCCGCAGCTGAGGGTCCTGAGCCTCTGGGGAGGGTCAGGACAGGCTGGCAGTGGAAATCTGCCTAGAGCTTTTCTTCTCATGTGATCTGGCAAACATGACAGGAGAAGAGGTGGGGGAAGCAGCTGTCAAAATGTTCACAGCAGCCCCCACCTTGATGAAGGGCATCTGGGAAGAAGTCAACACCTCTGACCCTGCACAAGTGACTCAGGCAGTAGTTTGTGCAGGTTTGGGTGGGATGGAGAGGGCAGAGCCCTGGGTGCAAATCACAGCTCTGAGACTGGCCCAGGTCGTGGCCTTAGGCCAGGTACTCAGGCTCTCTGAGCCTCAGTTTCCTTGTCATAAAATGGGGATGATACTAGAGTCTCCCCGCTGGGGCATCACGAGTGCTCAGTGGCCAGCCCGGGTCTGCAGACCTGAAAGTGTGAAAGTCATGGGCAGACCAGGGAGGCTCAGAGCGGCTCCCTTGAGGGGGACCTACCCAGATGTTATGAGGTTTGAGCTTCAATGCCTAGGCTCCCTCCTCCAGGCACATGCCAGGAAGCCTTCTGTGCCCTGGTAGCAACATTTTATATTTGCTGCCTGGTGTTCTTAATCCCCAGGACAGCCCAACCAGACAACGACTTTCTCCACTGGCACAGATTAGGAAACAGAGGTCCCCAGGGATTCCACAACTTGCCCAGACTCCTGCAGCGGGGACTTGACTCTGTCCCCTCTTCTGGGAGCCGAATTCTCTCCTTTTATCTTGACAGTATCAGGTGTGTGCAGTCGTGTCTCAGGTGAGGTCCTATTTCCTGGCACTCCTCCCTTTTTGCTTTTGTTTTTGGGTTTTTTGCGTTTTAAAAAGTTAGTTGTATAGAAGTGTAGGTGATTCACAGTGTTGTGTTAGTTTCTGGTGCACAGTGTGGTGATTCTGTTGTACGCATATATTCTTTTTCATTATAGGTTATTACAGGCTATTGAAAATGTCCCCTGTGCTCTACGGTGGGACCTTGTTCTTTATCTGTTTTGTGTAGTTTGTATCTGCTAATTCCAAACTCCCAGCTTATTCCTCCTGCCCTTTCCCCTATGGTAGCCGTAAATTTGCTTTCTATGTCTGTGTAAAGAAGTTCATTTGTATTATTTTGCAGATCCCACATGTAAGTAACATCGTATGCTATTTATCTTTCTCTGTCTGACTTGACTTCACTTAGTATGAGAGTCTCTAGGTCCCTCCTTGTTGTTGCCGGTGCCCCTCCCTTGTTTGTTTTATGAGGGGGAGGTAATTACCTTTATTCATTTATATTTGGAGGAAGGACTGGGGATTGAACCCAGGACGTCGTGCTCGCTAAGCACGCACTCTATCACTTGAGCTGTACCCTCCCTTCTGATGAGGTTTCTTTGCTGATTCCTGGAGCGCCAGGAAGAGCTGGACAGGGCGGGGTGCTGCTGCCCCCTCGTGGCCATATGAATCACTGCAGGCCCGAGCCAGGAACACCGGGCCCAGAAAGTGCCTGAGCCACCCTGGCTGCCCAGGGCCTCATTCCTCTTTCCGGCTCCCCCACCTCCTCCGGCTCCCAGGGCGCAGTGGGGAGGAGAAATAACAAGGTCTGCAGCTCCATTCCTTACTCCCTGAGGGAATTCAGTCAAGTCACCCAACCTGCCCTGGCCTCAGTTTTCCCCTCTGTAGAATGAGCATAAGTGAGATCTTCCCCGAAAAGCTCTTAGGAGGATCCCGATCCCGTGAGTGAGCAGGGGCCCAGTGATGCTCCTGGGGAAATAGAAAACAGGGCCTGGAGGACTCTTCCTGCAGCCTCCAGCCCAGCTAGAGCAGCGGGAAGCCCAGGGCATGCCCATTCCTTGCAGGGAGGAAACAGTCTTGGTACAAAGTCTGCAGAGCTCTGTTGGCTGGGAGGTGGGGGCTGCACATCAAAGGCGCCGCCTGCCCGGCCCGCTGTGATCTTTGGTCAGAGAATTACCGACAAGCAGGGAAGGACATGTGATCCTGGTCTGGGAGGGGCCCTGGCAGGAGGCACGTCCCCCACTGCCAGGTACCCCCAGCACCAGCTCTCAGCCTTGCCTGCTGAACCTGGTGGGGGCAGATGGACGAGGCCCTGAGAGGCCCAGGGTCTGCTCCCTGCTTTGCGAGGGTTCATGTCCTTGCTGCCCGATGCCCCAGCGTGAGCATCATCAGACTCAATGCCAGCCCCAGCTGTCCTGCTGGACCTACGAGGCCAGAGAAGCCCCCTCACTCCCAACAGGGCCTGGGGGCAGCTGCTGCTTCTAAGAGCCCAGCAGGGAGAAGGGCCCTTTGTGGGACTAGCAGGGAGCCAAGACTGCCAGGTATCCTCAGCCACAGCCCTGAGACCTGCACCCTCCTTTGTCACCTTCAGGCAAAGCCTCCTGTCCTGGGGGCCTCCCATGACTTCTTTCTAGAACCTAGAATTTAGAATCACAGCTATTGGGGATGGTCAGATCCCCCCAGACTCAGCTCCAGGAATATCCCTAAGAGGAAACTGCACGAAGTTCCACCAGGGTGGAGCCCTCATTTGGGGCACCCACCGTCTTGCCCCTACAGCCTGCCCACCTAATGGTCCCCTTCCCCTCCCACACCCCACAATCTAGCTGCTCGTGGCCCCGGTCTTGGGAGTCACTGTTCCAAACACACGCCTGCCTCCCAGGGGGAGTGCCCAGCACCTCTGTGGCTGCCTATTCAAGCTGACGCTTTGTTTTTCCAATTTTCTAATTTTTAAATTAAAAAAAAAGAATTGAAGTATAGTCAATTTACAAAGTCGTGTTAGTTTCTGGCGTACAGCATAGTGATTCAGTTATACACACATACATATATTCCTTTTCCTATTCTTTTCCATTAGAGGCTGTTACAAGATATTGAATATAGTTCCCTGTGCTGTACAGTAGGAAGCTGACCCTTTGCGAAGGCCCAGTTCACCTACTTGGCCCCCCACATCGGCTAGAAGGGACCCCCTCCCCGTGAGTTTCTGCAGCAGCTACCCTCTCTCCTCTGCCCCCACCTCACTGGGTGAAAGGTGACCCTAATAACTGCAGCAGAGGCTTGACAGCTAGACCCAGAGACCCAGTGGCCCAGAGGAACTGTGCCCGGCCTCGGGGAGGGAGGAGATGCCAGCGGGAGAGGAGGCTCCGATCCTGGAACCCGGCAGTAGTAGGGGCCACGGGGCACTGGGGAGCCATAGAGGATTTGTGTGAAGGTAGGGCCACTGTCAGATGGGCATTTTAGGACCATCATGCTGGCTGCGCTGAGGGACAGACCACAGTGGGGAGGGCTGAGGGGGCCTGAAGCTAGCTGTGGAGATGGAGAAAAGTGGCCCCTAGGAGGGCCATGCCTGAAGCAGGGGAGAGTGTGTGAGCAGGAGGGACAGAGGCTGGGACCGACAGGGAGGGAGGCGTGGGTGGAGGAGGAGCAGAATCTAGTCGTGAGATGCACCAGGAATGGCCCTTGGAGCTGGTAGTGGGGAGGTCATCACAGGGGCAGGACTGGATGAGCAGGTGGTGAGGCCAGGAGGCAGTGAGTGTAGACGGTGGGTTGTAGGGGCTTGGCGGCTGAGGGGGCAGAGAGGGGAGAATGAAGGGGAAGGGTGAGTTTTTGTTATACGTTAAGAAAAGAGAATCTTGCTCTTGTATACAAGCTGAGTGGGTGGAGCCTAAAGAGGGGGCATGAGCTGGCCACTGGCCAGGCAGGAGGGGCCCTGCAGGGGGGCCAGGACCTGGGAAAGGAGAGGCAGTCAGTGCAAGGGAGGGGATTAGCCCTACGGAGGAGGGACATGGAGGAGCACCATGGAGGAGCTGGGAGACTGAGTTCAAATTCCAGCCTGGCCGCTTTCCACCTGCCTGACCTTGGGCAGGTGCCACGCCTGTTCTGAGCCTGGTCTCTCTCTCTTTTGGGGTAGAGTTTAAGATGGGACTTTCTGGCTCCACTTCATCTGAGACTGAAGGCCTAAAACAAAATAATAAGTGTCATTTTGCTGGGGGCTCCAAGCTTTAGGGGGCCCCCACTCTGCCCCTCCAGCCTGCCCATCACCCACAGGAGACATGCTCCCTGGTGCCCACCACCACTCACCTTGCCCCAGGCACTGGGACCCCCAAGTCCCTGCCCAAACAGCACAGAACCCAAGTCCAGGCTGTGTGGGTGCCCCCCCCAGACCTGTAGTCCCACCACAGACCTCCCCTGGGGCGAAAGTCCAGGGAGGTCCTGGGCTAGGTCTCTGGTCACCTCGCTCCAACACAGAGGAGTCCGAAAAGTTCTACATAGCGCTAACTTCCTGGTGTTAATGACTGTGTATTTGTCCAGCCAGGGAGGAAGAACATTCTTTTTACTCCATGGTCTATGGTCTGATTTATCACTTTTTTTGTTTTTTACAGCCACCACCCATAATTTTATGACTGAGGTTCAAAATTGGTTAAGGGTTTTGCCACATTTGCCAAAAGGAGAAATATTTAAAGTATGTCACAGACAGTATGATGTGTCTCCATTAAATAGTTTGGGAGAGATCTCCTAAGAACATTCCCCGACATTAACAAAATAGTTTTCTAACATCTTAAAAAAAAAACCTCACGGGGGTGGGGAGTATAGCTCAGTGGTAGAGTGCATGCTTAGCATGCACAAAGTCCTGGGTTCAATCCCCAGTACCTCCCTTAACCAAAAAAAAAAAAAAAAAAAAAGAACCCCAAAAAACAAAAAAAGACAAACAAGTATTTTTAATATCATCAGTTATTTTTTAAACAGGATCTAATCAGTCAGGCTATTTCTTTTGTCTCTTTTTATCCAGAAAAATCCCTCCACCTTTTTTTTAAAAATAGCATTGATATGTTGAGAGTGATTGATAATTTTAAGTGGCAGGCCTAGACTTTCGTCCCGACCCCCACATGCTTGGGGTGAGGGTCCTGCAGACAGGAGCCTGATTCCACCAGCCGGAGGGCGACCGACTCACCCCTGTTTGCCTGGACCTTCCAGTTTTAGCCCTGAACGTCCTGTGTCCCGCAAACCCCTCAGTTCTAGGCAAACTGAGATGGTTGGTCACCCTAATTAGTCCACCGTCCACCTTGAGAGTATAGAAGAGTCCCCTTCATCCTGAGACTAGCAAGAGGGGCTTCAAGGAACCAAGTGGACGTGTGTCTCCTGAAGCCGTTGTCTGGCTGGAGGACAATGCGTGGCTCTGCTGTGCGCTCCAAGCCTGATACATTTAAGGCCAAGGCCATCACTGTAGCTGCCCGGCCACTGAGGAACTGCATGGAGGCTGTGCTTCCTGGATGACTGGGCAAAGGCATGTGTCGCGGGGGTCAGGCACCATCTGAGAAATATCTAAGGTTTCACAAAGAGCCCAAAAGAGAATGATCAACATTGGGAATCCCCCAAAGCTACAGGGTCCCGATCCTCCCTCCATGGCCAGCTCCAGGCTCACGGAGGAGAGCAGAGATGGGGCTGGCCCTCCCCACTGCAGCTGAGCTGGAGGAGGGGAGAAACTGTGACTCTGAATAAACCTTCGTTTTGATCATGAAACCAGAACTGGAATGGCATTTCCTGAGCTGACACTATTCCTGGGACTAGAAGTGACCCAAGGGCTTCACTGCACCTGAGAGTGACCACAGGGAGGTGTGGCGGCCACCTGAGGTTTCCAGCTGGGTGCAGGGAAAGATGCTCCCTGACTCGGTCTGTGGAGTCCTGCTGTTCAACTAAGTGTGTGTGGTGCCCCCGGCCCTCAGCCAAAGCCAGGTGCATGCAAGCCACCACGTGAATCCAAACAGCTCCTCAAGGTCACAGACGACTGGCTGCCTGCGAGGTCCAGTGGGCAAGTCTGCCCCCTCAGCCTCTTTCCCACTCAGGAGCAGGCAGAGTCTATAAAATGGAAATCAAAGCCCATGCTCCCTTGCTCCTGGCCTTCTGATGATCCCCCATCTCACTCAGAGGAGGTGGTCTCCAGGTCTCTGCTCCTCTCTGACCTTGGCTGTCTCTGTATCAGCTCCTCCGGCCCCCTCACTGTACCTCAGGGTCTTTGCACTGGCCTTCCCTTCTTCCAGGTCCCTGTACAAAAATCACCTTTCTAGTGAGGCCTGCCTCCCCTCTTGACCCTCTTGCCCTGCTTTATTTATTCTGGAACAGGTGTCACCATCGGGCCCCCTATAGCAGGTGGGCAAACACTTCTGCAAAGGGCCAGGAGGCAAATCTTTTAGGCTCTGCAGGCCACATGGCCTCTGTTGGGCCTCTTCACCTTTGCCACTGGGGTATAAAGTAAGTTGGAGATGATAACCTGGACAGATCCTCACTTCTCTGACCTCAGTTTCCTTCCCTGTAAAATGGGTTTGTGAAGATTAAGGACTATGTTAGATTACTGTGGCTGCTGTGACAAATCATCATGAACTGGACAGCTTAAAACAGCAGAAACGTATGCTCCTACAGTCTGGAGGCCAGAAGTCTGAAATCGAGGTGTCAGCAGAGCCTCGCTCCCTCCAAATGCTCTAGGGGAGAAGCCTTCCTCACTGCTTCCAGCTTCTGGGCACTCCAGGTGTTCCTTGGCTTGTGGCCACATCTCTCTGATCTTTGCTTCCATCTCCACTTCTTTCTCCTCCTCTCCTATTATCAGGACACTTGTCATTGGATTTAGGGACCACCTGGATAGTCCAGGATGAACTCGTCAGCTCAAGATCCTTGATTATACCTGCCAAGACTCTTTTCCCAAATCAGTTAATATTCATAGGTTCCCAAGATTAGGATGTGGATATACTAATCCACATTAGTATATGTGGGGGGAACCACTCTTCAACCTACTGCAGGTGTCTTTAAAGTGCTTAAAAAGGAAAATGAAACCTGAATGTCAATTCCTTGATCTGTAGTGAAAATAAAACTGTTAAATAAAATGAAACTGTTATAGAAAACTGTGTGGAGAGGGTAGAGCTCATCAGTAGAGCATGTGTTTAGCCAGTGCAAGGTCCTGAGTTCAATCCCCAGTACCTCCATTAAAAAATTAGATAATATGGAAACGAATATATGTATGCATATGTACGACTGAAACATTAGGCTGTATGCCAGAAATTGATACAATATTGTCAACTGACTACACTTCAATAAAAAAGGAATGCAAATAAATATATAAAAATAGATATACATAAATAAATGAACCTAATTACCCCCCCAAAACCAAATAAACAAACAAAATTGCCAAGTGGACCAGACTCTCCCGTGGCCGCCCCTGGCATTCTCCCCAGGACACGAGTTACATGCAAGCCAAACCCTCGGGAGGGCTAAAGCTCAGGGCTGCAGAAACTAAGGGACGGATGGTGACTATTGGAAGAGAGGACAAGTTGGGGTGCCTGGCACATCCACCCTCACGCCCTGTCGTGGGCTCTGGTTAATCACAGATCGCACTGACACAGGGCTTCCCAGCGTAAAGAACACGTCTGCAAGTCGTCTCTCATCTAAGGCTCACATCGGCTCTGAAAGATAAGAAGTCAAGCCAATAGCATTCCCATTTTATGCATGAGGAAACCGAGGCTTGGAGAGGTGAAGTTCAGCCTGTGTCCCTCACACCCCAGCTGTCTCTGCAGAGACCATGGCCCTGCTACCAACCAAGCCCGGACTGCCCACCACCGCGCACCGGTGGCCACCCTCCCTTGCCTGCTCCCAGTGCCAGATGCTGGGGGTGGTGCTGAGGCAGGGGAGAGGCCCGAGGGGATCCAAAGGATGGCCAGTTAGCGGATGTTCTCCCCCGTGTGCCTCCACCAAGTTGTCCTCAGGAGGATGCTTGAGGCTCAGAGAGCCCGGAAATGCTGGAGCCCAAGGACACACCTCTGACCACAGTGGCCAGGCCTGCCAGGAGGGAGGGCTCGCGTGCCCAGAATAACTCTCCAGAGTCAGCATGTTCCAGCTTGGGAGGGAAACCAGAAAGTCATTATTCCCCACGTGTCGTGGGCTGAGATGTCACCCTGTGATGGGCCCTACATGGACCCCGGCTGAGCCCTGGTGTCCAGAAACGATTAGATCTGACAGGTGCTGAGCCCCTGTTACTTCATGGGGATGGAACCTGCATCTGAGCAATAACTTGAGAGAAAACTCTTTCAAAAGCAAGGCCTAAGAAAAGTTCGGTGGCGTGATGAGCTGTGACAGGCAGCCTTCTGGGGAAGTGGAAGCTTAGCACATTCTCTGGTTGCTTCTGACATTAGTGAAGAGTCTAAAAATTACTGCCCTCATGATGCTGGAATTCTGCAGAGTTAAATAGTGACTAGTTCTCATTGTTCTTTGCAAACAACTTTTCTCAAAGTTCTGATCAGAGTTCTGCCTTGAGACCTGAGGCACAGTCCTTTCCCTCTCAGGGGGTCTCTGACGGCCCCTCCACAGTTGATACCCCACAAGTTGGCACAGGAAACCCCAGGGCACCCCAGGAGCTACTGCCAGCCTCTGCCATCCCCTGACTTAAGTGACCTCTTCTATATTCACTGAATTCTCCCACTCTGAGAGTTAAGCTGTCTCCCTCCCTGAGAATAAAGAATTTCAATATCTGTTTATATTCTTGGTTCATTTTCCTTTTCATCATTTGCATAACTGAGCACAGGGTCTTCATCTTCTCTGTATCAGATGTAGAACTTCGACTTGAACTTTGGCCCAGCTGTTGTAATAAATGTCCACTAGCAGAGCCCTTGCGGTGGGCCACCCCAGGTGCCCAACCTCTCATTCCCACAGCCAGCACCCTTAGTGAGTCCCATTAGCTCTTCCTAAAACATCCTGAATCCAGAGTCTTCTCGCAATTCGTAAGCCCCCCACCCACTGCCCGTCAGAGCTGCCATCTCTCCTGGCTGCTGCTATGGTACACACCTGCTGACCAGTCTCCTGCATCCCCTCTTTTCTCCAGACAGTCTTGTCCCCACTCAGCAGCCAGCTTGCTCCTTTTATAAATGTAAATTAGATCTTTTCCCTTCAATCAGTCATTCAACAAACATTTATTGAGAACCTACTATGTGCCAGTCCCTGGTGTAGGCTTGGGGGGCCCACATGGAACAAATCAAGTGGATGTCTCTGTTCTTGGGGCACTTCCATTCTAATGGAGGGAAGAAAAGTAAACACAAGTGGGTTGGCTGATGGTCAGTGCAAAGGGGAAACGTTAAGCAGAGAAATGGAGCAGGGAGTGCTGGCAAAGGGTGGGCAGTGGAGGGGCTGTGGTTTACAATTTCCAAAGGAGGTCAGGGAAGGTCTGGCTGAGGAGCTGAAGACGTGAGGTCATGAACCATGTGGGTAACTGGGACGAAAGAGTTCCAGCAGAGAGACCAACAAGTGCAAAGGCCCTGAGGCAGGAGTGTGTCTCCTGTGTTTGAGAACCAGCAAGGAGGCCATGTGGCCAGAGCAGGGTGAGAGAGAGGAAGGAGAGTGCATAAGAGGCTAGAGAGATAAAGGGAGAAATGTGGCTAGATCAGTCCCCTTAGGTGCCATAAGGCTTTTTGGCTTCTATTCTGACTGGTGTGGGAGCCATAGCAGGTTCTTGAGCAGAGGAGGGATGTGAGCTGACTTGTTTTGACAGCTGCTGTGAGATTAGGCTGAAGAGGGTCAAGGCTGGACAAGGGAGACCCAGCAGGGGTGGGACATGACCCAAACTGGGATGGTGGTAGTGGAGATGTGAGAAGTGTTGACAGTCTGCCTCTGTTTTAAAAGTAGAGCCAACTAGGATGTGTAACAGGGGTTGGGCAGAGGGTGTAAGAGAGGAATCAGCAAGGATTTTGCTCCTTAAACCCCTAACTGGCTTCCCATTGTCTTGGGATAAATTTTTGACTCCTTCTCCAGCTCTGATGTGCCCCAGCCCCAGCTGGCTTGTCCTACTGCTCCATTTGCCTCTGCTGGCTCTTTGGTGGTAGCTCGAATGTCTCTACCTCCCTAAGTCAGAATTTCCCTAGATCTTGCAGCCCAGGACACTTCATTCTTCATGGCATCCCTCGCTCGGTTAATGGTGTTTCAGTTTGTTTGTTTGCTTTGGTTTTTAAATTGATCTATCTTCTTGTTTTTCTTTATCTCCTTCCCTAGAATATAAACCCTGTAGGACAGAGACATTCTGCCTGAACACTAGCTTTGTAACGTTGTCACAAATATATGAAAAATGCCCATATCCATGTGTACCTGGTTGTGCATGTGAGCTGCAGCTAGTTCTTGGCACCTGCAAGGCAAGCATTGATCTCCCTGTGTTATAAGGGCAGAAGGTGTCCCAGGAAAGGTTATATTTGGACCCACTCAAGGGCACACCTGGTTCTAGGAAGCAGCAGAAGCAGAGTTTGAACTTGGGCCTCTGGGTTCCAGAGCTCGTGATGGTCCTTCCCAGCCCTTCTTGTTCCCCGAGAGATCTGTGGCTGAGC
Organism: Camelus ferus; assembly: GCF_009834535.1. Classification (NCBI taxonomy): domain Eukaryota; kingdom Metazoa; phylum Chordata; class Mammalia; order Artiodactyla; family Camelidae; genus Camelus; species Camelus ferus. The sequence goes on from NC_045705.1 coordinate 67,684,423, forward strand.
TTGCTGCTCAGGGGGACACAGAGCAGCGAAAAGGGGGGTGGGGGGCGGGGCTCAGTGCTTGCTTGTTGAATGAATCACAGGTGAGGTCTGCCATCCTAGAGGGGCTTTCTCCCTAAGGCGGCCTACAAGCACATTCGGAAGAACAGCGTGTCTACAGCTCAGTCTTCGTGTACCGTAATTAATGTAGAGGGTATACATTAGTTTAAAAATAAAACCTCAAACCCACTCCTGCTCCCAGCCCGAGCAGCCCCCGCCTCTCTCCATCATCCGCTTCGGTCCCTGCCCCGGCACGGACTCGCGGTCGCCCTCCTTTGTGCTCCCCGGCGCCCTCAACAGTGAGAACAGGTGTCGCGGGGCCGCCCCGACGGGACCCTGCTGCGGGAAAGCGCGTAGACCTGGCCCGGGGCCCCAGGCTTCCAGCCTCGAAACTGTTTCACCGTGTGCCCTCGGGCAACCCTCTTCGCATGCCCCGCCCCCTGCCTCAGTTTCCCCATCCTTCAAGCCCGATCCCGGCAGCTCCACAGGTGACACACCTGCTTCCGGGTCTCGATCTGCCCCCGGGCCCAGCGGGGTGGGAACCCGGCGCCCGACCCCGCGCCCCCGCGGAGCCCGGGTGACAGGTCCCAGGGGGCGGGGGGCGCGGGAAGAGCTGCGGGGACCGCGCGCAGCGGCCGCCTAGCCGCGGGCGGGCTCCGAGGGGCGCCCGCGGGAGGGCGCGGCCGGCGCGGGGGGCGCGGGCGGGCGGCGGCGGCGGCGGGGGGCGGGGACGCGGCGCGGCTTCCGCTCCCGCGCCTCCTCCCTCCTCCCCCCGTCGTCCTGGTCCGCGGCGCCCGAGGGGGGAGGCGGCAGGCGCCGGGAGCTGCGCGAGGAGCCGCCACCGCCGCCGCCGCCGCGCCATGGAGCCCGAGTGAGCGCGGCGCGGGCCCGTCCGGCTCCGGACAACATGGAGGCGGCGCCGCCCCGGCCGCCGCCGCCGCCGCCGCCGCTGCTGCTGCTGTTGCTCGCGCTCTGCTGCAGCCTGGCCCCCGCCGCGGGTAGGTGGGCGCGGGCCGGAGGGACAATGGCCCGGGCACCCGGGCCGCCCCGAGGCCAAGTGCGCGGCGCCGCCTCGGAAGCGACTTTGCAAGTTGGGGGCGAGTTGGGGCGCGCGCCGCGGGTCCCCGCCGCGCCCGCCGCCCGGGGGCCGCGCGCGGACCCTTTGTCTCGCCCGCCCGGGCTCCTCCCGGGGACGCCGGGGCCCGTCCGCGTCCCGGGCGGGCGAGGAGGGCGCGCGGGCGGCACCCACCCCGCCAGGTGCGGCGCGGGCGGGTCCTCACCTGCCCGGGCCCCGGGGCGCGCTCAGAAGTGCGCCCGCCTCAAGCCGGCCGGGCGAGGCCGTGCGGGGACCGTGTGGACCCCGGCCGGCGGGCAGGCACAGAGCGGGGACTGTCGGCCCAGAGGCAGGCCTCGCCGCCCTGTGTCGGGAACTCCTTCCCGACCCTGTTTCCGATGGCCGCGCGGCCGGCCTGCGAGCTCTGGGAACTGATTTAAGTTGCAGAGAAAGTTCTGAACCGGGAGCCCGGCCGCCTGGCCTGTGGCGCTGCCCCTTTCATTTGCCTTGCTGACTGTTTCCAAATGTACTGACACCTGCCAGGTGCCCGGGCGACCGGTCTGGCCCCTGGGGCCCTAAACAGTGACGCCTAGCCCCGGGGGCCGGCTGCGTGGGGCCGCCGCGCGGGGCGAAGTGTCCCAGAGCGCGGCGTGGGGCCTCCGTTGTACACACCCTTCGGGAGAGCGGTGACCGGGGACCTTTCTCTCCAACTTTTGCCTTGTCCGGAGGGTGGAGTTGAGGTCAGGAGGACTCAGGAAACTAAGCGCCTTGTGAAAAGCTACACATGTTCTTTTAATTTGGAGATTGCCATGTGGTTTTTGAAGCAAGCCTCTTGCTACCTAAATCATTCTCTTCCGACCTGAGTGTTTTGTTTTTCTGGAGTGTGGCGGGCCAAGTGGGCACGGGAGTCCTGTGCTCTCCAGGCTGCTGTTCTGCTGGTGGCAGTGGGGGGAGGAGGGGGGCTCGGATCCCTTTGTCTGGGCCTCTTTAAGGCAAACAGCTGTCTCCCTGAATATTTCCAGTGCGGACACTGCGGGGAGGTGTCCTGGCCTGGCTCTGTGGTCACACTCCTAGCCCTGCGGCCCCTCCACTGAGGTTTGGGGCGCGGAGAGGGGGTAGTTTCCTCCAGTCCTCTTGCCTCCGGGAGGCTGTTGGTGGTTTCACCCCAAATTTGCCTCCCTCGGGAGTGAGTTTATATTCTTGGCCCTGTCTGATACAAGCAAAACAAGGTGACGACGAAACAATGACAGTATCTGGGTAGTTCAGGCCAGCGCTTCTCTTTCCGGAAATGCCTGGATCACGGAGGCAAAAGGTTTTTTTGTGTGTGGGGGGGAGATGTTTGTTTTAAAGGTGGGGTTTCTCAGCCGGCTGTGTTGCTTCTCACTTCGTTGCAGTTTGGATTTCCTGTAGCTTTTGGGGTAACGTTGTTGGAGCTGAATGCCTGTCGTGCGGTTCGAGCCCCTAAGGAGACGGAATCACACATCTGTGGAGTTCAGTTGTGTGGGAGGCAAAAATAGAGCTGATTATTTTAACATTAGGAAGCATGTCAACACAAGGTTTTTAGAGTGCTGGCTAATGTGGTAATCTGGTCCTAAAATGGAAGGAAAAGGAGGGATCTTTCTGCAGAACTATTTTGACTGTTCTTGGTATGTCATGTCTCTGATTTCTGTGTTAGATTTATGCCTCAGTCCGGAGTGGAGCCAGTAAGTTGGTAACTAATTATTTTTCCTGATTGCTTCCTGTTGCAATTTGAAGCTGTAAGCCCACGAAAGTGCTTTATTCTAGTGGTCCCGGTGCTGGGAACGGCCTGCTCCAGCTCCATGGTCCAGGCCTCTCCCCTTTGGCCCCGCAGCGCTTGCTCCAGAACCGCCCCCAGGGTGGTTACTGCAGATACCCACTGGGAGGGCCCGACAGGTGGGTACTGAGTTAATGGAATGCTGTGTAGAGTCCACTGAGAGTTCCCCCAAAGGACCCTCTGCTTCTCAAAGCAGGGCCCACCTACCTTTAACCCTCCCGTTCAGTTCTAAGTCCACCCGCGTGATCCAGCATTTGCTGTGGAGATCCCGTCCTATTTGGAACCTGTTTAATTTCAGCTGCACTGTGTCACCACTCAGGCATTTAGCAGAATTTGCACACGGGGCAGGGGGAGGCGCTTGCAGCTAGGTGAGGTTCTCAGCACGGCTTCCGGCCGTGCAGTTCGGGCTTGCCGGGTCGGGGCGGGGGCTTTAGGGGCGGACCGCGAGGGTCTCCGTGCGCGGTAGCTGTTTGATTTTGGACAGCTTACTTAGCTTCTCTGTGTCCAGAGTCCTCACCTGGTCCCCCCCACCCCCCACCCAACATGATGGGGAGCCCTAGATGCTGTGTGTGAAACCCTTAGCACCATCCTGGGACCAGTGGTGGCAGAACTGTGGTGCCTGTTGTGTAATGGGATCCTTGATCTTTCTGGCCCGGAAGGTCTAAAAGCTGTTACCACACAGTCTGGATTTTTCGCCTGCCTGGGACCTTGGACATTGAGTCCACTGTCTGGCTCATTTATCGCTGCAACACTGGGTGAGGTGTCTTGCGGTGGTTAACAGTGTGGGCAGATCCTGAGTGCCCAGGTCTGGTCCCAGTCTTGCTTAGGGTAGGGGGACCTTGGGCAGCCAACTCCACCTTTGTGTGCCTCAGTTTCCTCTTCTGTAAAATGGGCATTGTCGTACTTCCTTCCACTAGTTCAGTGAGCTGACCCACTCGTGGCACTGGATCAGCTCTTACTATTGTTGCTGTTACTCTCAGTGCCTGGAACTGTGTGGAGCGGGGATAGAACTGGATAGAATGGTGGAGGAGGCCCAGGCCTTTGCTGTCAGGGTGTCCGGTTGAGGGGAAGGCAAATAGCAGCTGACTGTGCAGCTATGGGAGAGGTGGGCCCAGGGGCCCCTCCCTCACAATCCCGGAGCCCTGTCCTCAAGGACTGGGTGGGCTCTGCTGAAAGAGGCCAGATCACACTGCAGAGTCTGGATGTGATCCAGAAGGTGATGGAAGCTTCCGGAGACTTGAGTTTGGGGAGAGGGAAAGGCATCGCAGGCTGGAGTCAGGTCAGTCCTAGGAGAAAGGTATTGAATTGGTCTTTTTTTTTTTTTAAATTGAGGCGAAAAATCACGTAATGTGAAACTAACCATTCTAACGTATACAATTCAATGACATTTAGTACATTCACAATGTTGTGCAACCATCACTTCTGTTAAGATACAGAACATTTCAATGGCCACAAAATTAAACCCCATACCCATTAAACAGTAACTTCCCATCCCACCCACTGCCCAACCTGTGGCAGTCACCAGTCTGCTTTCTGTCTCTATGGAATTTCCTGTTCCGGACACTTCATATACAGGGAGTCATGGGGTGTGTTGTCCTTTGCATCTGGCTTCTTATTGGGTGTAATGCTTTCGAGGTGCGTCCACGTTGTGACATGTGTCAGTGCTCCACTCCTTTTCAAGGCTGAACGGTTTTCTATCCTATGGATAGAGCACATTTGCTTATCCATCCATCCATCCATCCGCTGATGGGTTGACCTTGGTTGGGTACCTCTCTCAGCAGGCATGGGCTAGGAGCTGGTTGCCCTAGTGGGGTTTGGATAGCGGATGCTGTTTAAAGCTGGGCTGGACATTGGCTGATTTGCTTCAGAGATGGGAGAGCTGATGGTGAAGGGAGCTGAGCCAGGGGACACGCTAAGACCAGTGGTGGCCCTCAGGAAGAAGGGGTGCTGGGATGTGGACTTAGTGCCATGTTCAATAGTATAGAAGCCCTGAGAGAAACTGGACATTTGTGGTTTATGTGGCCTTTTGGACACATAACACGCTGTCAAAATGGGGAGGCTCTGATGGGAGTAAGGGGCCCTGTCTAGCCCCTTCCCCGCCTGGGCCTGGGACACATTTGCTCAGGAAGTGGTGGCGTGTCTGCTCTGAAGAGGAGCCGGTGGCTGTGTGCAGGTGGTGGCACAAAGAGCTGGTCCCCAGGTCCCGCCTGCTGCCTCAGGCTGCTCTCTGTCTTCTCTTCAGCTCTGGAAGGTGGTTTACTAGCTCTCAGCCTCAGCTTCCTCATCCTCAAAATGTGGATGTTGGCTTGTGCCTTGTGGGGTGCTGGCTGGGGTTCAGTGAGGCGGCATCTGTGAGTAGGAACCTGGAGGCCCTGCCCTCCAGATGGGCCATCGTGGGAAGGATGCAGTGGCAAGAGGAATCCCACCCTAGGTGTCCCGCTTCCTTTTTTTTTTTTTAAGATTTTATTTTATTGAAGTATAGTTGATTTATGATGTTGTGTTAGTTTTAGGTATACAGCAAAGTGATTCAGTTACATATATATTTTTTCAGATTCTTTTTCATTATCAGTGATTATAAGATACTGAATATAGTTCCCTGTGCTATACAGTAGGTCTTTGTTGTTTATTTTCTATATAGCAATGTGTGTATCTGTCCATTTCCTTGTGAAAGAGACCAAGGGTCAGAGTCCCAAACACTGACTTCCAGTGTGAGGCTGGAAGGAGAGGAGAGGTGTTGAGGGCTCTGCTTGGAGCTGCTTTGCCCCCAAGGGGTGGGCTCCAGCCGGGAGCAAACCTGGCTGCTGACCCTCTCGGGTAAGTGGGGGGCTGTGTGCCCCTTGCCCAAGTCCATTCTTCCCATTCTCCAGCTCCGAGCAGCCCTCCTAGGCCTGCCTTTGCCTGTAACCAGGTCAGGGCCAGTTACCCTCTGCTGGCCCAGCCACGGGTTGCCTGCCGGCTGCGTGTGGACCTCAGGCTCTGGTGGCAGCGGTGGCAGCCGTGTGGTGCTGGAACTGCAGGTCCTGATGGCATGTGTGCCCAGAATCACACATCTGCTGTCCTCTGTCCTAGCTTGAGATTTCTCTTGCCTAGGACCCCCCAGGAAATTGTCATGGTGACGTCACCTCTGAGCCTTTTTCCATTGGTGGGAGATACTGCACCTTCTGGGTGTCTTCTTATTTGCTTTCTTGATTAGTATTTGATTCAGTGTGGATTTTTTTCAGTGCTTTCAGTTTACCTTGATACAATTTTTCCAGTGGTTAAACTGAAGCAAGAAAGGGCCTCATCTGTCATCCTCCCTGGTCCCGCTGTCCCTGCTCTGCCGGGTTGTGTGGCTTCCCTGAAGCCACCTGGCTCCACCCTTAAGCCTCCGAGGTCCTGCCCCATCAGGTCTGGAGTGTGGCCTCCCGAGACCGTGGCAGTCCCCAGCTCTGCCGTTCTAGCCTGTTTTTTCCCACTTTAATTGTAAGTATACAATTTAGTGGCACTAATTTATTCTCAATGTTGCACAACTGTCACCACTATCTAGTTACAAAAAGTTTTTCTGTTACCCCAGACAGGAACTGTGCCCAGTAAGCAGTCATCCCCCGGCCCCTGGGAGCCTCTATGCTGCTTTCCTGTATCTGTGAATCTGCCTGTTCTGGGCAGTTCATGTTTGTGGAATCATATGCTGTTTGTCCTTTTGTGTCTGGCTTATTTTATTTAGCAAAATGTTTTCAAGGTTCATCTATCTTATCAGAACCCCATCCTTTTTATGGCTGAATGACATTCTGTTGTGTGGATGGAGTACACTTTTATTGGCTCACCTGTTGATGGACACTTGGGTTTTTCCCCCTCTGGTGACTGTGAATAACGCTGCCTGTGAACATGGGCGTGCAAGTACCTATATGAGACCCCACTCTCACTTTTGGGGTTTACACCAGGGAGTGGAACTGTGGAATCACACGGTCACGCTGTTTAATTTTTGAGGAACCAGGAAGCTGCCTTCTGTAGCAGCTACAGCACCTGGCGCTCACCCCCAGCACTGTGCAGGGGCTCCAGCCTCTCCCCTTCCTGCCTGTGCTGGTGATTTTCCTTCTTTTTGGTTCTCACCCTCCTAGTAGGTGTGAAGTGGTACCACCTTGTGGTTTCGACTTGGTTTTCCTGGTGGCTAATGACGTTGAGCATCTTTACAGGGGCCTGGTGGCCACTTTTTTAATAGATGTGTATTATTAACTGCACAATACACAGGAATACATATAAACAGCCTCAACCCTTCACAGCATGGTCCCTCTTTCTGTGAAGATGAGTGTCTTTTACAGCCTATTTTATTTCTCTCCTCGGAGAAGACCACGTCTTCAACACATAGTTGAACGTGTTGTATTGCTTTGGAAACATCCTCATATTTTTTATGTAAATCCGGTCGCTCTCTCCCTGTCATTCTACAGCCCATCCTTTTCACTTGCTGAGGTACCGTAAACGTTTTCTGTATCCTTGCTTTTTAGATTTTGATTCCTTTTTAAAAGCGAAGTAGTATTCCGCAGCATGGCTGCATCCCGCTTTGTGGCTTTTGCCCAGCTGAAAAGCATTTAAGTTTTTCCAGGCTTTATTGCTATTACAGTGCATGACAGTGAACCGCGTGGCTTGCGTTTACATTTATCTGTGCACGTGTGTTCAGACATTTTTTTAAGTTATCCCTCATCAGAGAGTACGGTCATTTATAAAATTTTAAGAATATTGACAGATTCCTCCAAAAAGGCTACATCAGTTTCTACCCTGCCAGGTGTCTGTGAGAGTACACGCCTTCCCCTCTCCCCTCCAGTGCTGGGAATTACCAGATTCAATTTTTTAAAAACTCAGTTTGGTTAAAAATGGTAACATTCTGCTTTGCACGTCCCTCGTTACTGGCTTGTTAGCAATGTTCTTAAATCCTGAGCCCATTTTCCCATTGAATTGCTGCTTCTCTTTTTCTTACTGATTTGTAGGAACTCTTTATTTGGTGTGGACATTCATTCTTTGTTATACCCAGGTTTTTCTTCTGGTCTGTAGCTGGTCCTTCATCCTTGTTTTTGGTGGTCTGTTTTTCCAAAGACATTAGAAAGTTTCATCTGACAAAACTCAGTCTTTTCTTAATGGGTTCTGGGTTCCGTGCCTTGTTTCTTTACCACTAGTTTGTAAGTACATCTTCCTTTATTTTCCCCCAGGACTGTTACCGTTGCGTTGTTGTATATTCATACGTTCTGTCTGATTTTTTGCGGTGAGGGCTATGATATGAGGTAGGGGTCTGAACTGATCCCCCCAGTAAGTGGACAGGGGGCAGTCCCAACACCCTGATGGCATGGCTCATCCTGTGCTCATTCATTTAAAACGCCACTCTTCCACGTCCAGTGTCTGTGGTGCTTGGCACCTCATTCTGGAAACTTCTGTCCTGTACTGTTGACCTGTGGGTGTCTTTCTGTACCAGTCGCCTGCTGTTTTGATCTCCGTAGCACCATAGCATAGTTTGAGATGGATTGTGCCGTTACCCCTTCATTGTTCTCAAAAAATTGTGTTGACTCTTCTTGTGCATTTACTGTTTTGCGACGGACTTCAGAGTCAGCCTCTGAGGTTTGACCCTTTGGTCTCTTGATCCGGGGGCAGTAAATGGTGAACATTCAACAGGTGTCAGGGCTGGACTGTAACATGGTCTCTGACAAGCAGGCGGGTCTCCGGCTATGGAAATAAAGCCATCTGCCACTGCCATGGAGCTGGTCTTCCCATTTTCGGTCTGTGTTAGCACATGGAGGACTTCAGAGGTGACGTGGGGGCTGGGTTGCCCGGGACGCTCCTGCCGTGGTCCGCGCGGGGAACAAGCTTGAGTGCAGCTGACTCCAGCGCCAACCCGGAGGCAAGTGTAATTACTGCTTGAATAATTGCTCCCCTCCCCTTGTTCATTCCAGAACAAAATGTGAGCAACTCTGAATTTCTTCCCTGGGCTGTACCCCTCTATTAACTGGGGTGGGGAGGCAGTTACCTGCCTAGCAGAACTCTCAGGAAATTGCTCCGTGGGCAATGCGTGGCCTGAGTGCGTGGCCCCCGGCCAGGACCCGTGAGCCCAGCTGCCTGGGTGCCTTCCAGACGTGCTGCTTGTGGGCAGCTGCCACCGCGGATTCTGCCCTGAGGGAGCAGGCGTCCTCCGAGATGGGAGCCCAAAGGATGTCTCACTGCAAGGTGGTTTCAGAGCAAGGTGTGCTCCCGAGCTTGCTTTTGTGAGGGGGAGGGCGTTTCTCTGAACTTCCCCCGGAGGGGATTTGGTTCCCCGCAGGAGACGGAGTGGGTGGCACCAGGGTGTATCGGATCCCTCCTGACTCAGGCTGGGAGCACGGAGCCGACTTGGATGCCTGCTCTTGCTCTGCTCCCTGGATGCATGTCAGGAAGCCTGTGGGGTTCCTTCCTCCTGCACCCAGACCCTCCATACTCTGAGGCCTCCCCCATACCTCCGGCCCGGCTGTATCCCATGGGAGACTAGATTCTGAGTGGAGGATTCCGCCAGTGTCTGATTGGTTTCTGCTTTCTCGAACTTTCCCCTTGCCCATTTATCTTTCTCTCTGGCCAGATTAGTTTTTCTAAAACTAGTTTCATCATGTCCTTCCCCTTCAAAGAAAAACTGCACTGGCGTCTCGGCATCTAAAGTTGAAGCTTTCTGGCCCGGTGTTTTGTCCTGCTCCTGAGCTGGTGTTGGCCCTCTCCTGTGCTCCCCGGGGTGAGCGCTTCTCTGGGCAGGTCTGGCTCCTTGGAGTCCAGAACCTTCCAAGGTCCACCCAGCCTGAGAAGGCCTGGGAACAGAGTGTCTTCATCCCCATCCTTCTGTCCCTGGTCTGGTGTCTGGTGCGGAGCACACACTCCATGTAGCTGTCCCGAGGGTTCCCTAAGGCCTCATCTGTCCAGGAAACAGGTCTTCCCCAACCTTACTTCCTCTGGCCCCTCAATCTCCTGCCTGAGAGCTCCTGCACCCAACCCCCAGCTCCAGCCCGCTGTGTTCCCTAGTCCTGCTATGTGACAGAAAGCTTCTAGGGCTGGTGTGGGGCCCCCTCCCCTAGTTAGTGCCCATATTTCCAAGATGTGCATTCTGAGGAGACCTGCTACAAATAACACTGGCCTTTATTTGACTTCGAGAAACCCAGTGCATCCCAAATGTCTGTGACCGTGAAGCCCTGGGTCCACGTAATACTTCCCTGCCTACCGCAACTCAGACTGAGGTGTCATGAGGGGCTTGGCACCTGTGCACCTGTGTCCTGCACCTGTGATTTTTATCATTTTTCTAAAACCTTTATGAATGTTTTCAATCATGCAAACACGTGGAAAGAGTGGCACAAGAATTTTTATGCTAAAAAAGGTAGTTTTGGTGTTTTGGGGTTTTAACTACAGAGGAGGTAACTGGATGAGAGATATTTTGAATGTGCTTTCAGGAGTTTAAGCATTGAGAGAGCATTGCCCCTTCAGGGTTGCCTCTCTGAGCATCTGATGCTTGTTCCAGTCACGTTTTCACTGCTCATGTCTCTGCATGAGTTTGCTCAGCACCGATTGATTCCCGGGGCCTGTGCTGCATCTCGGGCTAGCAGGCAGTGCCCAGGTCCCAAGCCTGGCTGCTGCGGGCCTGCCCTGCTGCCGCCTCTCCCTCAAGAGGCTCACCATGCTGGTGATGGCCACTGCAGCCCTGGTCCTTGCCTGGCTCCCTGCTGCAGCTCTTAGGCTGGCCAGGACCCACGAGCTGCTGGCTGCCTGCTCAGGGCGCCGCAAGGGAGGGGGGAATCTCTGCTGGCTTTCACAGTGTCACCTGTGTTTGCACAGAGTTCTCTCCAAGCGGAGTGTCAGTTCACAGGGCTGGGATGCTGGCTCTCTAGCCCTGCCGGGGAAGCCCCAGTGCAGGGGAGCCGTGCGTGCACCCTGCCCGGAGAGTGTGGGCAGTGGTCTCCCCTCGAGGCAGCTCCTCCCCATCTCCTTTCAGAAGGCACTAACGGAGGATTGCTCCGAGCCAAAGAGCAGTTTCCATCCTTTTGGCTACCATGTCTAGTTTTTAACAAAATTTTCCCTCTGTTTTGAAAGACTTTTTCCTTCCAAGGAAAGTACATTTGTGAAGTAGTAACCTTCCCTGCTCATTGAGCCCAGACGTGCACAGTCGCCAAGTAGAGCTGGTCGGGGTTCCAGAAGCCCTGTCAGAAGCAGAGGCTTGCAGGGTTTCCACGAGCCCCTCACCGGGGAGTTTCCATCGGGCTTTTCAGCCAGGAAAGCCCCTCTTGGAGCCAACCCACCTTGTGGCCCCTTGGGCTGTGGACCTGGACTGGGAATAACTGATTCCCAGGGTGAAGCGGGATCTGCTTCAGGATCCAGGCAGCTCTGGCCACAAGGTGGGTGCTGGGCTCCAGGCAGCCCCCTTGCTCTGCACCGCCTGTGAGGGTGCTGGAGGATGCGCTCACAGCTCTCCGCCAGGCAAGCTTTTCTTCCCCTGGGCTCTGTTTCCCTGCAGGGCCCAGGGCTTGAGATCACTGGCCTTTCTGTTGCTTCTCCACTGCGTACCCGGTTCCCCATCCTGGCAGGATGGTGTGCCTGAAGATGGGACCCCCCTATCCCTGGACGCCTAAAGGGTCATGTTAGGGCCTGTGGGCGGAGTTTTCCAGGCTCTCCGGTTGGTCGTGTGATCACTAATCTGATCTTACACAATAAGGTTAAGGTCTCTTCTGGATGGCTGGGATCTTGGGGGATGTTGTGTTTCTGATGGGGAAACTGAGAGGTTCGGGGTTTTTCAAGCTTCATCAGCTCATATCAGCAGCGCAGGACCGTGATGCAGATGCGGGTGCTGAGTTAGGAACACACTCTGATCTGTGATCAGTGGGTTCCCGTAGCACCAAGGGACACATTTGGTGGACACACAGCTCCCACTCTCTGTAGGCGTGAAGAGGATAGGTGGGCCTTGTTCCGTTCTTGCCTGTACGCAGTACCTAAGGCCGGGTTGGTCACCAGTGGCCACTCCAGGAGGCCGCCCCATTGTGGTCAGTGTGGCATGGTGTGGGCTCCTCTCCGGAAGCTGTGTCCAGTGCCAGCCTCTGAGCAGATCAGCTGTCTCAGGCACCCCTGGCCTGAGGACACACTGAGCCCCCAGTGTGCTGTTCCTGCCTCCCCCAGGTTTGCTGTGAACAGCTGAGGGGGCTGCCGGAGGAATCCCAGGTAGTGAGCCTGGGGGCCCCGGGGGGCAGTCCGCCCAGCCTCCCAGACCTGGAATCCCCGGGCACATGCAGGCCCCCTCCCACCTGTTTGGGCTCAGCTCACATTCCTGGCCCCACTCCCAGCTCTGCAGCCTTGGCCAAGCGAGCTAACTACGCTGTGCCTCAGTTTCCCTGCCTGTCAGCTGGGGGGTTAATCGTAGTGCCCCTGCATAGACACGCTGGAGGATCCAGTGAAGTGAGGCTGTGAAGTGCTCAGCATGGGGTGACTCTGGTGAGTCCTCCATAATTATTAGCCATTAGGATTATTATGGCAATGATAATTGTTATTCTCTGGGGAGAGAGCCCTCCAGGGATTCTGCAATCAGGTTCAGCTCCAGCTGAAAAGCGGCTTGGTGGGAACCTCAGCTCGGGGCCACATTAGAAGGTGAGGACTGAGCTGTGTTAATTGCCCCATGTGGCCTGATGTCTCTGGTGCCAGATTTGCTTCCTTGCCAAGGTCAAGCCAGCATGTATTTTGTAGCTGGAAGCCTGGTGGGGTGGGCTCCAGGAGCCCTGGGGCTGAGGGGGTAGGAGCAGTTGTCTGGGGCCTCTGCTTTGTCAGAGGTGTGGCTGGCTCAGCTCCCTCCTCTCCCTCCTCAGAGGACACTGTTGGGGTCCCTGCTTCTTTCTTTCGCTGTTGCCTTTCTTCTGCCCTGAGAAGGAACCAGCCTGGCTGACTCACAGGGCCTCCTCTCCGGTGGGCTGAGCAGCTGCCCGCCCTCCTCCAGCCCTCTGGCATCGCTGGCCCGCCCTTCGCCTTCCTACCCCACAGCTTCCCCACTGGAGGCAGAGGAGGGAGCCTGCATGCCGGCTCTTCACCCTCAGACTGAGGTCCCCGCTCCCTGCAGCTTTCCGCTCTGGGACACGAATGGGCAGCGCCTTTCCCCTGGCGGCTGACCGGGTCCTGTGCCCAGCAGGAACTCCACATTTTACTGAGGTGCTGCTCTGCAGATCCTGCATCTGTACCATGGAGGGTGGAGCCCACCTCTCTGTCCGCTGCAGCCCGCAGGATGGGAGCGGAGCCTGCCGCCCCGAGCTCCCGGCCCTCCCTCCGCACCTGCTCTCTGCACCTGCCCAAGTGGACCTGCCTCCTTGGCCAGGAAGGGTCCAGGTTCTCCTGACCCCATTGTTGCCTCTGGCCCAGGAGTAATTTAAGCCTCTGGCAGGTGTGTGTGGACTTATTCCTGTGCACACAGCACAGAACCAGGCCCCTGGAGTAGGATGAGCACAGGCAGATGGGGCTGCATCCTCACAGCTGGCCCAGGCCGGTCCAGAGACCTGATTGTCGGCCAGCAGCAGCTGTACGGGAGGAGAGGGCTGTGCCTGCTGCCCAGGGGTGCTGCCTCGGCTCTGGCTTCCTCTGGATCAGTCCCTCTCTCGGGAAAGCATGCTGGCTTCTCTTCCAGAAGTGTTTGCCTTCTGGAGGGTTATTCCTCCACTCCTTTAACCAGCCCTGGAGGCAGGGAGGCCAGCCTCATCTCGTGGTCACTGCTGAGGCTCAGAGTGGAGACATGAGTTTGTGGAGTGACCCAGGGAGGAGCAGGCGCTCCCTCCCTCCACCCCCAGACTCAAGGCTCAGTGTGTGACAGGAGCATCGGGCTCCATCAGACCGGAGACCTGTAGCTCCACACTTAGAAGCCCTGAGGCCCCCACAGAGCCCACAGTGTCCCTGTGAGGAGGGTCCCCAGGGGAGCATGGAGCTGGGCTCTTGGGTTACTACATGGCCTCAGCGCATGGTAGGTCCCATCCCGTAGGTGGAGGCACAGGGATGGTTCTCTTCCCTGCCCCGCCTGGCAGGTGGGTACCAGGGGTGGGAGCCCCAGAGATGAGCAGGAGGGACTGTGACTCCCAGCCTGGCTGGGCTACCCCTCCAGAGCAGGGTCCTGCTTCCTGGGCCCTGCTCTCTGCCCAGGAAGAAGCCGCCAGGACCGCCAGGCTGTGGTGTGCGTCTGCTGCCTGAAGACAGAGGGTTCGTCCTGGAACGCACGAGGCCACAGTCCTGAGGGGACCCAGACAGAGGCCGAGGGGCCACGCTCCTCCTGGAAGGGTCACGGCAGCCCTTCGGGGGGTGGTCCGCCCCTGTCTGGATGCTGTTCCAGATTCCAGCCCTTTCGCAGAGAGCTCTGGGGTCATTTGATTACCCTGTTAGGTAAAATGAATGAATTTCAGGTGCTGTGGAGAGGACCTGAGATCTTTGATCTCTCATCACTGATTGGCTGAGGGTGACTTTGGTCCGGTTACCTGGTCCCCTCGTGCCTCAGTCTCTTTGCCTGTAAAATGGGGTGACAGCAGCCTCACCTCCTGGGAGGACTAAGGGATATCGGGTACACATGATGTGACTCAGAAAGGGTGGTCTGACGTGGGGAGACAGGTGGCATCCAAGAGCAGTGACTGAGAGAGAGAGGCCAGGTTGCCTTTTCCAGGTTTTCTATCTGGCGAATTCCTTTTCATCTTTATGTACCTGTCTGCAGGGTCCCCAGCATGCTGGAAGAGCTCTGCGGGGGCCCTGAAAAGCCCTCGCTGTGGGCTTCTCCACGTTTATGACCCCTCACACCTGATGCTTAGCTTGGTTCCCAAGGTAATCAGTGTGGACGCTCGGGGCTGAACTTTATAGGGGGCCCCCAAATGTGCATAGCTATTTGGAACTGGGACCCGCCAGCTCCTCCGAGAATGTCAGTGCCCTGAGAGGCTTCAGCAGGGACCAGGGTGGGGTTGAGGGCAACAAGAGGTTGGAGTTTTCTTTCATCTGATGGTTTCCGTCTGTCCCCTTCCTTCCGGGACAGAGATGTCCTGGGCCCGAGGGCCCTGTTTGGCTCCTAGGGCGGCCTGTGGGCCTCGGCAGCCCGGTGACTGCTTTTTTCCAGGAACAGCAGATCATTTGAAAACAGAGCCTCCCCATTTTGCACCATAAAAAGGAGATTTTGTAGAGTGATGGTCAGTTTGGCACATCTTGGTTATGATTATGATTTTGCAGCTACTCAAAGAAAGTAAGAGCCGGTACAAAGGAAGGTGTGTTTGTTTCTGAAGCGCGTTTCCTTTTCCAGATGTTCTTTTCTGCCAATTCCAAAATGCATCCTGAGCTCAGCTCTCCAGTTTCCTCTCTGCAGGGCAGAACAATGAGGTCTCTGTAACCACACGGGGGACACCGCCTTCCTCGCCAGTGGGCAGGGGGGAGCGGGAGGGGGCCCCCCTTCCCCCACCTCAGTGCCAACCTGGTGAGGGGCCCTGGCTGACTGTCGGGGGCCTGGCAGCCTGGTTGCCCCGGGGGGTGACTTGAGGGTTGTGACTTAGAGGCCCTGCAGCCTGCACCTTCGTCCCCAGTCCTTGAGTTTGCTGAGTGGCCTGGTGCTCGGTTCTGGTGTCTGCGTCGTGGTTGTGCACCCTGGGACTTGGTGCCCTTTCTGTCCCCAGGAGTTGATCCGACCCCTTTCTTCTTCCTTTTGTCTTTCTTGCATCATATACCGACCGGTCCCGCGCCAAGGGTGGGTCTCCAGGGCACAGAGCATGTGCAGAGTCGGCTGGAGAGCCAGGTAGAACCTGGTGGACATCACCAGAGCCCAGGGGACCTCAGGTGCTCCTTGGCTGCTTGGCCTGTCACTTCGTTACTTGAGACCCAAGGTGTGTGTGTGCTTCTCGGGGGAGCTGTGAACCACGTACACCCACGCACGCACACGTGCACACCCCCCACACCCCCCACACCCCCCACACCCCCCACTCACAGAACCCTCAGAAGTGCCTCCCTGGTTGCTTTTCAAGGACAGCTAAGAGACCCTGAAAGCTTGCACCCAGGGCATTTCTGGTACTGGTTTCCATTAAAAGCCATCTCTGTGGGATCACTTTATTCGGGGTGTGCATTTACTGAAAATCTTTATTTTTTGATTGATGTATCCTGCCTTAGATCACCTGAGATACAAATCTCTAGACTTAACAGATAAAAATAGGTAACCCTAATTGCATGTTCACAGAGTACCAGACAGGTTCTGAGAGATGCTCATTGATTCATTTAACTCTTCCGGCCTCTCTGGGGGCTGGGTACTACCGTGACCCCCGTTATACAGATGAGGGAGCTGAGGCTGGGGGGCTGAGGAACTTGCTGGGGATCTCGCAGGGACTAAGGTGGGTGGGCTGAGGCTCCAGTGCCTACCTCTTAATTGCTATTCGAATTACAAAAGTGTTTTCTTTTCCTCTGCAAAGGAAGTTGACTGAAGAGCCCCCAGTGCATTTAAATAAGCATAGCGCGGAGCCCTCGGCCCAGACCTCACTCTCCTCATATAACAGACGAGGAAACTGAGGCCTGAAGAGGGCGGCGCCCTCAGATCCCCACTCCTGCATGAACCTAGGGGTGGCCACCTGGAGCCTGTTAAAGCTGGGGCCTTGGGACTTCGGTTGAAACCACCTGAATGGACAGGCAGATGCAGCCCCAGGGCCCAAGTCAGTCCCCATCCCGGGACTGTCTCTCCATCTTTGCCGTGGCCTTGGGCCACTTCTGGAAGCCTGGCAGGCCAGGAGCCATGGAACCAAAATGGTATGTAATCAGAATGCTATATTTTGTCGAAAATAAGAATGTTAGTAATGGGCTGGTTTCTGGCAAGTCAAACTGGGACTCTGAAATACATATTTTTCCCTTGCTCTGCCCTAAACCTTCTAATTAGTGAAGACGCACATTTGCAGACATAAATCAAATGTCATATTCCCTAAAAATTTGTCCTAGGTATCACCGAGTGGGTAACATTCCACAGCCGCTAGATTAGAGCTTGCAGAGTGAGTGCATGTGCATGCGTGTGTGCGTGTGTGCGTGTGTGGGTGTGTGTGTGTGCGTGTGTGGGAGGGAGGGACAGAGGTGCCCATTGGTGAGCCCTCGCTGCCTGTTTCCTTCTTTCTCAGGCTCCTGGGCCTCTGCTTCCAGCCCCCCAACCCCCGTCAGCACCTGCAGGGCCACTGCGGTGGAGTATTTGCGCAATTAAAACATAATTATGGGGGAAATGGCTTTCAGAGGGAGGTACTTTCCCTCCCAGGAAAATGTCCACTGTACACAGTTCCCTAACTAGACCGTGGCGTCCACCACCAGTGGGCTCCGGTAACCAGCTGGGTTTTGGAAGAGGCCATTTGTCTCTGGTGACCGGCCCCAGCACGGGATGTGTCCTCCCCTCACTGCTGTTTGGACTGGACGCCAGACGCTGGTTGTGAAGCAGCCCTGGGGGCTCAGTGAGCTTCTGGGCCAGACATGACCACCGGCCTGGGGGTCCTGGTCAGCTGGGTCACTTGTTCTACACTGTTGGCTATGGGGTGTGGGCCAGTGCCTTGGAGACTGCTGGGTCATCTGTGTCTCGAGTGGTTTGTTCTAAATGATTTCCTCAGATGGACAAAGCGCCCCCATAGAGGCTGGCAGCCACTGGCCACGGCCGGAGGGGTCTCTGCAGCAGCTGCGTGTGTGGGGAGAGGGGGACATAGAGGCCCCAGGAGCCTGGGCCTCGGTGGACATCAGTCTCCTTGTGTGTGAGGGGTGGGGGAGGTGGCTGGCGGGGGCTGGGAGGCGGCTGGCGGGGGCTGGAAGCCAGGGTGCTGAGCTGAGATTCCAGGATCTAGGGTTTTTCCAAATGTGTCCTCTGGGTCAAGACTGAAAAATGTTCATGATCAGATACATCAGACAACAAATCCTGGGATGTAGGAAGAGAACTAGTTTCCTCACTGCAGGACTTCTCAGAGCCTTTAGAATGGTGGTCACGTGCCTGGCTGTGTCCCCCTCAACCTGGGCACCCTTTACAGGTTGGGAAGAGAGGGTGATGACTGTTGCATGAGCCGGGTTGTGCCCAAAGTGACACATGACATCTCCAGCACTGTTCTTTATTGTCACCCTCACTTTGATGTGGCTTCTTCAAGTTGTCACCTCTGGGCAGTGGTCCTCACTCTCCCCTGAGTGTGTGGGCTGAGCTGGCGCAAGGTCAGAGAAAGCCCCCGGCCACTCTCATCAGGGGATTTGGTAGGATTTGTCGACTTTTACGTTCTTTGAGGTACTCGATTGCTTTTGGGATTTGTCCCCTCAAATAGATTCAGAGGCTAGAGCCCGCAGGGTGATGTGGCACAGTGGGAGGCAGTGGAGGGAA
Source organism: Camelus ferus (assembly GCF_009834535.1). Taxonomy (NCBI): domain Eukaryota; kingdom Metazoa; phylum Chordata; class Mammalia; order Artiodactyla; family Camelidae; genus Camelus; species Camelus ferus. The sequence continues at coordinate 67,702,630 of NC_045705.1, forward strand.
AAGCCCAGCTCAGGCTCAGGGCTCCCCCGACCCCTGCCACTTGCTTTCTGCGCGGCCTTGGTGATGGTCTGAGCCTCAGATGCCTTATCTGCTTAAAAAAAAGATAAGCTCGCCCCTCCCTCAGCAGCAGGTCAAGAGTCTAAGCTGGGCAGAGGTGGAGGGTGGTGAGCACGCCTGCGGCAGTAAATGCTGCTTCCTCCCTCTGCCTGGCCCCCTGGGGTCTGCTGTCCCCCTTGGGTGTTCTGCTGGGGACTGGGCACTGGGTGTCAGCACTTGCAAGATGGGGATTCAATGACAATGTGATGTCCTGGGCTGGGGGTGACCCTCTGCTGGGTGAAAATTAGGGCCACACAGTCATTCCTGGAACAGGCCCAGGTCAGCTGGGTCAGGGTCAGGACCTTTGGAATGGCCCTTGGGAGCGGTGGGCTGCCCTCATTGGCGCCCAGGGGCCCCTCTGGCAGGCACCGGGCCTGGGTCAAGTCCTGGGCCTTCGGTCGTTCCCTAGGCCTTCCAGAGCGGCCGAGCCTGGGCTCTTCCTGGGATGGAGGTTCAGTCCGGTCCTCGGCACGGCCAGAGTGTCCTCCCACGTGCCCCAGGCAGGACCTTAGTGGCCTGCGTCAGGGCCCTAGCCCCCCATGCAGGGGACAGCAGGCCCTCTCCAGCCCATCTCTCTGTTTATCGGGAGGCCCATGTCCTAAGTTTCTTTGTGCTCTAAGGTATCTAAAATAAGCTATCTTATTTTCTTTTTATCTTTTGCAACTGATTTCTTCTTTCCTGCTCCACCCCCCGCCGAGAACCTACCCCTGAGCATCTCCTGTTCACCTGCTTCCCTGACCTTTGAAATGTGGTCACTGCTCAGGAAGCTTGCCTGGGCCCCGGGGTTAATTACCACCTTCCTATAGGGGTGTGCGTGGAGCGTGCGTGCGTGCGGTGCGTGCGTGTGTGTGTGACCGAGGTGGAAGGGAGAGGATGCTTTCCCAGCTGTGTTGGGAGCCCAGGCCCGGCTGAAGGTCCCGGGGGGAGTGTGTGGATGGGGGCAGCAGGCGGAGAGGCCCCGGGAGCCGGGCAGGTGCAGGGTGAGTGTGGGGAGCAGGGTGCCAACCACGTGGCTGGGCTGGGACAGGGAAGGGGGGATGAGCAGTGACGGCCTTTGCTCTGCACCCAGCGATGTGCTCAAACCTCGGGAAAGCAGTCTGATGAATGTCCACAGCTCCGCGTGTTAGCCCAGGTCAGGCAGAGAACTTCCAGTGTTCCGGAAGTTTCCTCCAGCCACTTCCCAGCCTTCACCTGTGCCCCCCCACCCACCCCAGGAGGCACATTATAGTTTTGTCTCTTCTGAACGCCCCCACCCTCGTGGTCGTGTAAAAGCTCTTTATAACCTGAGCAGCCTTGCTTTGGAAAGAGGCAGGCTGTCCTTCAGGATGGCTTACAGTCATCTGCCAACCGTGGCTACGTCTGTGACAGACTGAAGCACAGTGTGGTGTGTGTTCATTATTTTTATGCAAGTATCAGCAACTCGCGCTCAGTTAGTTGATCATTGTGACAGTGCCCGGAGTGGGGAAGGCGGAGGGGGGCCCTCTGACAGCAGCCCCTTCGGCGGCTGGCCGTGCTCTGCGTGGGGCCCTGTGGGTGGCACCCCCACCCCACCCTGGGGAGTAGGGTGTGGGCCCCTCCTGGTCAGGGTCCAGACAACACACTCAGGGAAAGTGGAGCAAACTGGGCGGCTTTGGAGGACCCAGGTTTTCACCTGGGCCAGGTGTAGTGACCTGGGAGGGTTTGGGGAGAGGGAACAGCTAAAGGCATGAGGGTGGAGAGGGTGGGGTCTGCTCTGGTGGGAGTTGGTCTGTGCAGGTGAGCCTCGGGGCCTGATGCCAGGTTGAAAGAACCAACAGAGGAATTTGAGGGTGTTCCCTGGCTCAGTGGGTCCTGAGATGGGTGGATGGATGGACGGATAGATAGATGGATGGATGGGGGAGTCTTTGGAGGGGGTTATGATAATTCAGCCAAGGTGAGAGCCAGGAAGTAGACTCATTCTTGGGCATCCAGAGGTGGTATCAAGGATTCCACTTGGGCTCAGCTTTCTCAGGCAGAACATCTGTTTAGTTAAAGGAAACCTAAGACTTTATTACTGTTGTAAACGTCATCTCTCCTGTAGAGGTTTAGACAGCACGATGGTGTCCCCCAGTTGAGCCTGTCTTAGCTGGGTAGAAGCCAGCCATAAAACACAGGGTTCTCTGGCTGGAATTGTGGTCCTTGTCTTTGCATGAGGGTTCACGTGGGCACAGGATGCAAAGGCCTTGGTGAGCCGAGTGCCAGGGATGGAAATGTGGGGCAGGGAGGCCCCTGGCTTCGAGGAACTGCCCACATAAAAGTGAGCCTGGGTGTTGAATATTTCTTCTGCCTTAATTAGGAAAGTTCCATGAGGAGCTGATGTGTGACTGCTGAGAATGCTGCTAAACCAGCAATGACCGTGTCCAGACATTTAAGGTGTCTGAGCTTCATTCTGGGCAGACCAGCATGGGGTTCTCATGTGGCACTTGGGGAGGAGGGGCTGAATGATTCTGAAGTCAGAGCTGGGGAGGCTAGTTCTCTTGCACTTTAGGGGACCGCACAGGTTTCTCCTCGGTCCCCATCATTTCAGCCAGATCAGCACTTCTCACCCATTTTCCTGTGGAGGGGAAATAGAACCTTCCTGCCTGAGGGTTGGGGGAGGCTTTGCTCCACTCCAAACCCAAGTGTCTGTGATGTTTCCTGTTTCATCATAAGATTCATGGGAACTTTGCAATCTCTCTCTGTTATTGTCATGGTAGTTTATTTTTTTTAATGGTTTGCATTTTATTTGGAGCACCTGAGATTGTATCTAGGAAACAATGGGCAAGATTGTGTGCAAAAATAAATACAAATTTGTGGAGACACTTAAGAAGACCTAAATAAATGTTGATGGATAGGAAGACAGTCTCATCGGGACGGTCCCCCCAGATGACCTGTAGATTCAACATGATCCCCAGTATTGTTTTCCCCTTCCTTTTCCTGGTGCAGACGTGATGGTGCCTGGCATCCACGGAGGTGAGGTGATGGCGGTGTGCCATGAGGAGGTGCCTGCCAGTGGGAGCACGGCCTGGGGGAGGTGGGGTGGCAGGGGGCAGGCCAACAGAGGCTACAGGAGTGGTTGGGAGTTGGTGATACTGAGTGAATACGTAAATATATTGACCATCACAAAAGCCGTGTTTCCACTTTGAAGAAGGTACTGACAAACATAGAAAGAGTGGAGATTAGAAGGTACCCTGAGAAAATGTTTAACATTGCAAGTTCTGTGAACTCGTGGATTTTTACCACGTGTACACACACACACACACACACACAGAAATAGAGAAATATGGTGGATGTGTGTGTATAAGTGTGTACGTATATACACATAGTGGATATTCTTAATTTACAGGAGTCCCGTCCTGTCAACTCACCATCAACTCACCACATACACCAAATGAGCAAAGACTGAACACTGGTCCTCGGGAAGATACAGGGTTGGATTCCCTGGAGCCTTTGGTCACATTTTCATCTACCAATCAATACACAACCTTGTTTGATGTTTCTGTTCTTTTTTTTTTTTTTTTTTTGCGGGGGTGCTATCTGTTTATTTATTTTTAGTGGAAGTGCTGGGGATTGAACCCAGGACCTCGTGCATGCTGGGCATGAGCTCTGCCACTTGAGCTATGCCCTCCCCCCTGATGTTTCTGTTTAAAGATGCCTACTTTAATACGTATTGTTGATTCATTCACACTGAACCCACAACCAGCGGTGCCTTCAGCTCATGTAACATACATTTCCTCCGTACACACGCCGCAGCACTGCCGTCTGAGCACTAGTAGCACCTCAGCCCTGTTCCCGGGGCTGTTTCCAACAGGGAAATCACCCGTGAAAAGCAAAGAAATGTGAACATTGCAGCGCTAACTAGACCTTGGAGAGGACACTCGTTCACAGTGTGAGCTGAGACAGGAAGGCAGAGCTGGCCGGTTCTGCCTCGGCTGGGAACCGATGTGTTGGGTGACTCCGTTTCCCCGCCACTCTATGCATGTGTGTGTCCGGGAATGATCACGGAACTCCTGAGCGTTCGTAAGGTCATAAAAACTCCTGAGCGTTGAGCAAGTGGGCGACTCTCCAGGTGGAATCTGAATGAGGAGGATACACTGTGTTCCTGTTTCCCAGCTCTGTCTGCTGAGGCAGCTCAGAAGCAGTGACTCCCAGGAGCACTGAGCACACCCAGCACCCAGGTCTTGGCTTCTAAGGATCACTCTCCACTGAAAGGAACCAGGGCTCTTTGAGAAAAGGCCGATTCTCAGGCTGGGACAGGGAGAAATACACAAGAGCCTGGAACTCCGATGTCCCAGAAAGAAAGTAGAGAAATCCTTAAGGGACGGAGAGTATGTGCCAAGAGGACACAAGAGCCAGTGTAAAGGGATTCTCACTGGCCAGACCTAGGGAACATTTGGACATTGAAGTAAGTGCGAATATTAGCTCTTAACCTATTTTAAGAAACAGGAATAGATGAGTCTATGCTGGCTTCAATGAATGCATAAGCAGAGTGTAGCAGACATGCTTTAATGACCAGCCAACATTTAAAATCAAAATCACGAGTGAAGGCTATAGCTTAGTCCCGGGTCATTCCAGTGGCTTACAATATTGTACAGCATCACTACACCGTCAGTTTTGCTTATTTATAGTATTATTTTGAATTGTGTTGAAAATACACGTAACTTAAAATTTACCATCCCGACCACTTTAAAGTGTCCAGTTCAATAGCATGACGTCCGTTCTCATTATTTGTGCAGCCGTCCCCTCCGTCCTTCTCCCACCATAATTTAATGCACCAGTAAAACCAGGCTTTTGCACCATAATAGAGCAGTGAGCACCATTGTACAGCTCTCTGTCCTGCCAGCTAAGCTTCGACATTTTCGCTTTTTTCATATTGTAAAAACTTTAAAAAGAATGCCATAAAAAACCCCAGCAGATCTTGTGGAACTTGGGGAGCTGGCTGTATAAGGTGTAAGGGGACGTAGTGGGTCCAGGGCATCCTGAAAGATGTGAATTAGGAGTCAGCAGTCGGGCTGCTCAGGCCCGGAGTGTGGTGCAGGGCTGGACAGGTAGGTAACAGTGGGTACTCGGGAGCAGACCAGGCATGGCGGAGGGGTAGCACCTGGCCAAGGGTGGCGAGGAGGAACTCCTGTCCCTGGGGACGCGGGTATGAGAGGTACACAGGAGGGTAGTGAGTACCCAGTTTGAGACGCTCAGGCAGGCAGAGCCGTTTGGCGTCAGGAAAGTTGTGGGCAGAATTAATTAACTTGAGCGCAAAGCTGCATCTTGGTGTCAGGCCTCAGCATGCTTGGCATTCGCTAAGTTGTGTTCATCCTTCAAGTCCCTGGTCTCCCTCCTCCAGGAAGCCTGCCAGGGCCACCCACAGCCAGCTTTTCCTCTTCCAGGAAGCCTGCCAGGTTTACCCGACAGCTCATGCTCCTCCAGGCTCCAGACACCTCCTGTCCATGTCAGTCATCTGCCTTTTCTTCTTGCTTAGATAGTTGTTTAAGTGCACGTGTGTGCGTTGTGTATAATGTGTGTCCTGCCCAACTGCACCGTAGGCTCCTTGAACGTGGCCCCATGTTGTCTTCCGTTTCTTGGTCTTCCCCGTGGGGCTGGCATGGGACAAAGAACCGTTCCTGACTGATAAGTCCACAGTTTGTGCCCAGGCCCCAGCCCGCTCCAATGAGCCATGTAACGCTTGGTGAATATCAATAAGGCACGTACTGAAAACGCTGCTTATTTTGGGGTGGTGGCGGAGGATTGGATTACCGGGAGCTGGGTTGTGTTTAGTGTAACCATGTGAACGGTGTAAAATACAGACTATGGGAATGGAAGCCCAGACATCTGCTCTGAATTCTATATATAAATACTGGATGTGCTTACATGGGTTAAAATGGGATTGTTGGCGCTGGGATTTTCAGGCTCCTGGTTCTACTGTGGTGGGGGTTGCACGTTAATCACAGGTCCTGGTACCCAAGCCAGGAGGGGGAAAGAGTGGCCTTTTCCTGACACTGCTGGACTAAGGGCGGTGGGAGTGGTCTGCTCGCCCTCCCCAGGCAGGGAGCTGCGGAGAACCCACAGGACCTGTGTGTGTCTGGAGCGCCGTGCTGAGAAGGGGCTGCACGCACCAGGGTCACAGAGAGGCTTGTCCGCACCCGCGGAAGCCCCTGGGAAGCCAGGTGAAGGGAGAATGTCACCGGGGGAATTCAGCGGGCTTGGGCGCAGCAGTGCCTTTAAAAAATTATTTGTTATTGATGTGAAATTCACAGAACATAAAATTAACCATTTTAAAGTGAATAATCCAGCGGCCTTTAGTATATTCACAATGTTGTGTAGCCACCACTGTCTAGTTCCAGAACATTCCAACATCCTATGGGAAACCCTGCCCCCATTGGAATGTTCCGCCTTGTTCCCTCCCTCCAGCCCCTGGCCACCACTGATCTGTTGTCTGTCTATCTTTATGGATTCGCCTACTTGGGACACTTCATGGGACTGGAATCCTGTGCTCTGTGGCCCTTTGTGTCTGGCTTCTTTAACTGAGCATGTTTTCAAGGCGCTCCCACGTTGTGGTGGGCGTCAGTGCTTCGCTCCTCTATACGGCTGAATAATACTTCACTGTGTGGACAGGGCACATTGTGTTAACCCATTCATCTGTTGATAGACATTTTGGCTGACTCTACCTGTTTGGCAATTGTGACAAAAATACCGCTGTGAACACGCGTGGACAAGGATTTATTTGAGTCCCTGTTTTCAGTTCTTTGGGGTACGTGCCTCGGAGTGGAATTGCTTGGTCACATGACAGCTAGATGTGTGACTTTTTGAGGATCTGCCAGCCTGCTCTGCACAGCAGCCCACAGCAGCCAGCGGTGCCTTTTAACTTGTTACCCTTTCCCTCTGGACAGATGAGGAAACAGGCTCAGAGTGGAGATGAAAAGTCTTGCCCCAAATCTCACAACTGGAGACCAGGCCTCCAAGTCTGAGTTCAGGACTCAGAGCTGGCCCAGGACTGGATGAAGGAAACATGTAATTAATTACTGCCCTGGCTGGTGTTGACTGCCTGCCTAAAATGTGCTGCTGCTGGCCTGGGGCTTTGTATGAACTGCTCTGTTTAAGGCTCGCAGTCTCCGATGTCGGGGTGCAGAGATTACCCCCATTTCACAGACAGGACATTGTGAGGTCAGGGAGGCCCTGGTCCCCGGGGCTGGCTCTGGGGCTCTCACTTGGAGGGCCACTCTGGTCTGTGTGCCCTACGTGGTTCTGAAAAAAAATACTTGCACACATAATGTCATAACAATGTAAATGGAATTTGAGGTTAAAATATTTAAATTGTATTTATCCAGAGACTCAACTAAGTCATCTTTCATTGTCTGGTCTTCTTTTCAACCTTTGTCCCACCTGACAATTTCTCATGCCTGCAACTCCGGCACAAGTCAGGGTTTAAAGTGCATTGTGTGTGTGTGGGTTGACTTGACACGTCTGATGCATTTTCTGATGTTGCTGTGGTCATTTTCGTCATTTCTTATTGCTTTAATGGGCACAACTTCCTCCTGAGAGAGCAGTCTAGTTACCCTGACGTTGGAGATGCTTTGTTTATTTTTTCTTATTGTAAGGAAGGCTGCAGCAAATATTGTGTCTAGGACCTTTTCCTTCCTTCAGGTGTTCCTTGGGATAAAGTCCTGGGAGGCTGATCCCCGAGGAAGGTTTGAACGTTTTATGGTCCTTAATACCAGATGCCACAGAATTTTCTGAAAGGGTTGTTCTTGCATCTGTGGCTGCCAGGTGACCCCTCGCAGGGGTCCTGGAATGTGGTGGTGGCCGGGCCAATGGGCCAGCTCTCAGCCTGTCCTCTGCTCCTCTTCCTCCTCTGCCTTGTTCCTTCTTCTCACTGCCTCAAAAGCTTGGGCCACCTGTCAAGAGATCATCCCTGGAGTGACCTGGGGCAGGTCAAGGCACCTTTCCAAGAGCTGCAGTCTCCTCCCTATACAGCTGAGACTCTGACCTTCAGGGTCTTGAGCACATGGGCACGTCCCCTGGGGAAGGAGCACATGGGACCAGCATCTGCTGCCTCCTGCATGCTTCACCTCAGGACCTTTGCACAGGCTATTCACTGCCATGGATGCCCTCCCTCCTGCCCTCTCTCGCCCCATTCAGGTCTTTGCCGAAGTGTCACTTTTTCAGTGAGACCTTCCTGACCATCTTATGTGAAACTGCAGCCTCACTCCCAAACCCTTTACCCGGCTCTGTTTTTCCAAACCACAGCACTGATGTTCCAAGGCACTGACTGCACCACCTTACCCATCATGTGTGTTGCTTATTGTCTTTTCCCCCTCCTGTTACAGGACATGAGGGTGAGTTCTTGCTCTGGTCGCAGGTCCCAGCCAGGCTGGCATGTGCTGCATGGCACCCTGCCACCTGCCCACTGGCCAGTCCTGCCCGGGTCTCAGCCCGGCGCACCTCTCTGCCTGCCTGTCCCTCACCTGGCTCCTCTGCTCCTGCTTGCATCCCCCAGCCTCTCCCCTCCCCGTGGAACACCCTGGGCCCCGAGAAGGCCACATCTCCTGGATAAGCCAGGGCACCTGGGACCCTGGTAGACTTGGGGCCACATCAGTCAGGCAGCCCTCACCCTGAGAGGCTCCCCCCTCATTACGAGTTCCCCAGGTGATGGGAGAGTGAAATGAGTGCCTGGAAAAACTTGGGGATGGAGTGTGTGGTGGCTTCTAAAGGTCTTCGAAGCAGAAGCGGCTCCTCCCGGGGAGAGCCTGCCCGCCCCGGCTGTGCCCGCCCTTTGGGAAAAGCACAGGAAGTTGAAATCTTCCCTCCTCATCTGCAGCCTTTGAAGGGTGCACCTGAACTGCCCAGAGTGTAAACTGGTGAAAATGTGGTCTTTCCAGTTCGGGGAGAAAGAACAGAGCAGAAGTAGGATTTTTTGTGCCTGGGGCAGCTTCCACGAGCCTCCCCCGTCTCTCCCCAGCCCGGGTGCCCCGGCCCCCTGGGATTTTTGCTGCTGGGAGAGGTTCACTGGGTTTCTGGCCAACAGTTGGGGCTGATAACTCGACCCTGGAGACCTCCCTCCAAAGTGCTTCCCCTCGGGGCTGGAAAGCCTCGCATCCAAGACTCCTTGTCCGTGGGGCCGTCTACATGTTGATGCTCATGCCAGGTGAGTTTGGTCCCTCACTGCGGTCACCAGCTGCCACTTGAATACCCATGGCAGGGGTGCACTTGCCCGCTCCTGAGGTGGTCCCTTGCATCGTCGCCCAGAGATGCCAATTTAGAGTAGCGAGTGAAGTCAGTGTCCGCCCTGCTGGCCTTGGCAGGGGTTCCCAGGCTGAAGGCAGGCCCACCCTGGTAGGGGGATGTCACAGGGCCTTGGTGTGTGCACCTGTGTCTGTTTCTGGGGAGAGGATCGGTCAGCTTTTCAGAGGGCTGTGACCCCCGGGAGGTTAGGAACACCTGGTGGGTCCTGCCTTCGCTGGACGAGGGGGTATGTGCTAGGCCACCTTGCCAAGGGGAATCTCAGGAGCCTGGGCACCGGATCCCTCACAGGCAGGGCGGCATGACTGGTTGTCCCTGCGCCGGTGGCCCGGAGGCCCTGGCGACCGTGAACAGGCATGTGCTCTGGGAGCACCCGTGGCCTCGCATGTGCCGTGGGGTGTCCGTTTGCGGTGGCTCTGCTGCCGTGTTTTGCGGGCCTCCAGATCTCACACGCAACTCTTCCTGGGAAGGCCTGTGATCCTCACAAATTTTCCTCCAAAGTCTGCACCCTCCCTGATCCTGAGCATCACCCGCCTCCCACTGTCCTCTCCTACCGGCTGGCGTCCAGCCCTCAGATGTCACCTGACTGCTGGCCAGGTCTCTGGAGGTGGGTGTCACTGTCTCCAGAGCCTCTGGCTGGCGGTGAGACCCCTACCCTTCTGGGCAGCTTCCCCCTTTCCTTCTCAGCTCTTGCAGGGCAGAGGTAACTCACTGTCTTGAGGTTGAGGTGCTATAGGCTGGGTGAGGAGCATGAAGTGCATTTATGGAGCAGCTGCCATGTGTGGGCCCTGGGCGGGCCAGGGCCTCCTTAGATGGGCTGGTGAACCCTCCTGGAGTGCCAGGCTCCCTGGGGCCCTCAACATACTGTAGCAGTTGGGAAAATGGGGAAACTTCTATTTTTAATAAAAAACTTTTAATTGAAATGTATACACAGAAAAGTGACATTTTTACAAACTATAAGTGTTCCAGAGTGTGGAGGCCTCTGGTGTGCTGTTGAACTCAGCTCCTTTTGAGGCCTTGTCCTCCCTTCTGTAAAATAGGCATACTGTCATCACAGCCCAGGCCTGTGTGCAGAAGGCCCAGGAGGCTCAGAGAGGAGCCCACCCAGCTCCGTGTGCTGTGTGTGACCTGCAGAGAGCTGTCAGCCTGATGATGCTTAGGACAGGGAGGGGTGAGAGTCTAGGACAGGTGTTCTTTAGTGGCCATTTCCTCCTTGCAAGAGGTCAGAATGCCAACTCAGATGTAACTGTAACATCCCATTGTTTGATTTTTACAGTGTCCCTTCCTGCCACAAATAATTGTAGACCCAATGTACTGATGGCCAAGTTGGGAGGGGTGGACCGTGGACGGTCCTGACCTCGACTCCCCATGTGTCCTCCCATCCTGCAGAGGAGGGGCCGGGATTTGAGCCAGGCATGCGCCCTGGCCATCTGCCTTACTCTGAGCCACACAAGGAGCTGCTGAAGAGGTTTGAGCTGAGTGATGGTGTCCCAGAGTGGGAAACGGAGGGCATGGTCCCCGAAAGGGGCCTGAGCTCAGGCAGTGGTCCACGGATTATAAAGGAATCCTGAACTTTCTCTGGTGTGGGCTTCACGTCCCAGCTGGGCCTCTGCCAGGCAGCATGGCCAGGGCTGTGTCCTCGAGACCTCCTCAGGCTGACAAAGTGGATACAACCCCTCTGCAGCCCCGGAGGACCAGTGCGGCCTCGTCTTGGCATCCGTGGGCAAGGTGGTAGGCATGGCAGGAGGAGTCACTTGGGCCTGGGTGGGACCAACAGTAGCCCTCAGTGATTTCTAACAACAGCACTGTCTGCTGCATTGGAAGAGCCTCTAAATGGGTGGCTGGGACCTGCCTGAGTGCCCTTCCTGTGGTGGCTGGGCAGTGGGAGGAAGGAGCCAGAAGCCAGGTGGGTGCTGGGAGTGATCCGTGCTCACAGCCCCCATCCTGGGCTGTGTGGCCTGTGGCTCACGGTTTTCTTCTGCTCCCACAGCCTCGCCGCTCCTCCTGTTTGCCAACCGCCGGGACGTGCGGCTGGTGGATGCCGGTGGAGTCAAGTTGGAGTCCACCATCGTGGTCAGCGGCCTGGAGGACGCAGCCGCCGTGGATTTCCAGTTCTCCAAGGGAGCTGTGTACTGGACGGATGTGAGCGAGGAGGCCATCAAGCAGACCTACCTGAACCAGACGGGGGCTGCCGTGCAGAATGTGGTTATTTCGGGCCTGGTGTCGCCTGACGGCCTGGCCTGCGACTGGGTCGGCAAGAAGCTGTACTGGACAGACTCGGAGACCAATCGCATCGAGGTGGCCAATCTCAATGGCACGTCCCGAAAAGTCCTTTTCTGGCAGGACCTCGACCAGCCGCGGGCCATCGCCCTGGACCCCGCTCACGGGTAAACCCGGTGCCTTTCCTCCTGGGTAGGGGTGGGTGGGGTCCTGGTTTCACTCTTGAATTTACTTGAGCCCAAGTTCCTTTTTCAGAGACAACTCGGGAATCGTAAAATGAATTCACCTTTCACATTTGTTTTTGGGAACAATTGCCCCTTGATACCCTGAAGTCATGTTTCTTTTTTGAATTTGTGGCATCTGAGGCAACAGATGTGCTTGGCTGTGGATTTGAATCGTTAAACATCTCGGTTGTGTGTGGGACGGTGTCCAGGGAGGTGCAGGCAGTCTGACAGTTCAAACGTGTACCTTTCACCTCCTTGATGACTGTGTTAGCTGAAAACGGGTGGAGAAAGTGGAACTCCTTGTCCAGAAATAGACCTTGCTGTGGGATTGTTTCTCTGGTCTCTTGCGGAAGCCCTCTGCCCCTCTCTGCTTCCCAGTCTGGCTGAGCTGGCCGTGACCCACGAAGACACAGGGCCCTACCACGAGTTCCAGGTGGGGTTTCATGAGTGGCGGTAACGCTGAGAAAATTTGCACAGTGGAAGGCTGGGATGGAGCGATGGCGGGGTGAGGGCCGGCATCACTGCCCAGCCAGCCAGGCCAGGCTCACTGCAGACTTTTCTGAGTGTGAGAGCTGTTGGCTCAGTCACCCCTCAGCCCTTCAGCCCCTCCTCCCGCAGCCTGGGAACGACACACTCTTAGCGGCTGTCAGGCATCTTGAACAGAAACACAGTAGGACCCTGGGTTCCGGTCCTGATGCCACAACTTGCTGTTGCCCCTGGCAGTGCCCTCCCCTGCCTTCGGGGGTGACACTGGCTGTGCGGCCTGCAGCCGGGCTGAGGGGTCCTGTCAGCCCGCCCCGGGGTGGGTGGGATGAGGGCCAGGGCTGTTTGTGGGTGGCTCGGGGAGCAGGCTGGGTGAAGGGGGCGCTCTGGTGGTGGAGTGAGCCTCCTTATGTGTGGCTTCTTGGCATGCTGACTGAGAAGGTGCGCTAGCCCGGCGTTTGGTGTCGGGGGAAGAGCTGGTGCTTTCCGGAGCTCCTGGATTGAGCACGCGCGTGTGTGTGTGCGTGCGTGCGCGTGTGCAGGAAGGTGTGGGGCTGGGAGGTTGTGGGCGTGTGTGTGTGCATGCGTATGTGTGTGTGTGTTCCAGTGTGCCTGTGTGTGCACCTGTGCGTACTCATGTTGTGCCTGTTACACACGCACTAGGGGTGGATGGATGGAATTTACTGCCCCAGGAGCTGACTTGCTGAGGTCAGGCCAGATGAGCCTGGTGCCCCCACCACTGAGGAGCACCCCAGCCCTTGCGTCCTGGGGGGATCCTGCCAGGCAGTGGCTTATCTGTAGGCCCTCCTTACCTATCCTCCAAGAGGGCTGAGCAGCCTCAGCTGCGGAGGGCCAGGCTGACCTTCCAGGAGGGTCCCTGTGCTGCTGGTGGGCCTGTCCCTCTCTCAGGCCTCTGCCACGCCGGCCTGCAGTGGATCACTAACCATCTTCCAGGAGGCTCCACGTCTTCCTGATGTGGCTGAGTCCTGCTGGCTAAGAGGGGCATATGTCAGCAGTGGGAGAGGCTGAGGGAAACCCCCTGAGATGCACTGTGGGGAGAAGACCATGAACGAGAGCGGTGTGTGCCCCAGAGGAGGATAAAACAGACCCCGGCACAGGGAGGGCGAGGCCAGGGGCTTCCTGCTGCAGGTCGGGAGCCTGGGAATGTCTCTTGGTGTTGTTTGGACAGGGACCTGAAGCAGAGGTGGGCAAGAGCCACATGGCCACCTGGAGGAAGAGTGTTCCAGGCAGAGGGCACAGCCCACGTGAAGGCTCTGGGCTGTTGCAGGAGTGGGAGTGGAGTGAGGGGGTGGGCAGAACGGAGTAGGTGGAGGGGCAGGCGGGCTTGGAGTGGAGTCGTCGCTGGGTCTGACTCATGCTTAGGGGGTCTCTGGCTGTTGGAGTGAGAGTAGACTTTGGGGCGGGAGCTGGGAGCTCTGTGGGCCGCTCTTACTGTGATCCTGGCAGTAGACAGTGGGCACCTGGGTCGGGGGGAGGAACAGGCAGGCTGAGGGTGAGTAGACTTGGCATCTGTTTTGAAGGTGGAACCACCTGGATTTGCTGGTACTTGGATGTGGGTTGGGGAGAAAGACTAGAAGCAAGGATGGCACAGTGCTGCTCTGTGCCTCAGTGTCCCCATCTGTACAGGGTTGTGACCATGTCACATGTCATGCAGAAAACACCAAGACTAGTCAGTGGCTTCAATAAATGTTAGCTGTTGTTGTATGAAAAATGCCGCCTCCACCTGAACTGTGGGCTCTACATCCCTGCTCTGATGACTCTTTTTTCTTCCTCATGGCCTTTTGCCATGTTGGTTAGGAGGAACTTGGCACTTGGTTGGGAGGTACTCAGGAGGTGCTTGGCTGGGAGGTATTTGGGAGGTGCTTGGTTGAGAGGTACTTGGTGCTTGGTTGGGAGGGGCTTGGTGCTTGCATCTAGGTTGACTTTCCCATCCAAAAGAGTTCATCAGTCCCTGGCTTTTCGTATTAAATGTTTGAAATCTTTTCCGATCTTTCCTCTGAATTCTCCCCCCAGATCTTGCTGGGATCACACCCCTGCCCCCAGGGGCAGAGTTGACTTTGGTGTTGGTGCCCTGGGCAGGGTTTCTGAGGGCCCAGCCCCTCCCCACAAGCCCCCTTCCCCAGTAATGATCTGAAGTGTGATGGAGGGAGAATGGTGGTGGTGAGTGTCCCACTCCCAGACAGGATGCAGGTGAGAGCTAGACTGGGGTCCTGAGTTTGTGAGTGTGGTTGAAGTTAGCAGTGCCTGCTCTGTCCCCATGTTGCTCAGGTCAGGGGCTCCAGGCCAGTGCACAGGGGCCATGGGCAGCATCCCCCTCTCGCCAAATACTGGCCTGAATAGTGGCCCCTGGCAGAAGTTTGAGTGAGTCCTGGGGGCAGGACTGCTGTCCTGAAAGCAGAGACAGTGCTTTTCATAGTCTGTCCTGGCCACAGACACAAGGCTGCGAGGAGCATCCTCCCGGCCCCGGTGGAGCCTCTGCCGGCTCCTCGCGTCTTCTTGTGATGCAGCCTTTCTGCATCATGACTGGGCTCCCTCGGATGGGAGGTTACTGCCCCAGATGTCTTCGGGAGGAAGGTTCTCAGCCTGAATGTCCACCTCAGTGTACACATGACCAGGAGCCCCACAGCTGGGAGGGCCCACGGACCCCAGGGACTGGACCTGGTCAGTTTCAGCCATGTGGGTGGCAAAGAGCAGGTGTCCAGGCCAGGCTGGGGGGGCCCCTCCGCTCCCAGCACCAGGTGCACTCGTTGGGGGCAGAGTGGGCCCTGGGAAGGACCCTCAGACCCAGAGGACCTGGGGCCAGGAAGACATCCAACCAGCACTGGCGGGGCAGGGGTGGGGTGACCCAGGCCTGCACCAGCCCACGAGGGGCAGCAGTGGCTCCTGGGTCTCAAGTTAAAGACAGGCTGAAACCCAGCCTCCTCTTTAAAATGTAGAATGGCCCTTCCCTAAAATAACACACAGCTGCAGCCGCAGCCTCTGCCCTCCGCGTGGACACCAGGTTGCAGGGCTTTTCCTTTGAAGTTGATTTTCCTCCGTGGAATTTGGCCGGGCCTGTGGCAGTGTTCAAGGCTCTGCACGAGCTCCTTCACGCCAGCTGGGCTCTGGGAACGGGGCAGCTCACAAATTCCCCATTTAAGGAAACCAGCCGGCCTCTGTTATGAAACCCGGGGGAAGGAATTTGAATTATGCTCCTCGTGGAGGTCCTGAGCCTTCACACTCTCCAGCCTTCCCTGTTGGCCGCAGTGGAGCATTCGGGGAGGGCATGATTAGATGGCTCTGAGATTTATTCTCCTGATACCTTCTGGGCAGCCGGCAGGAGGGCTGGGCTGTTTCCAGGCCACCGGGGGTGGGAAAAGCACAGGGAAAAAGGCGTCTGCACCAGGCGGGCGGGAGCCTTTGCCGAGCTGGCCCACAGCACCTGCGAGCCTCGGGCTGCTGGGAAACCCACTAGCACCCAGGCCTCCTGGCCAAGAGGTGAGTCAGAGGGTGGCCAGACTCTGGCCTCAAGTGGAGAACCAGGCTGTGCCCCCGAACATGTGACCTGGGGCAGCACAGTCCTTCTGAGCTTCGGTTTTCTCACCTGTCCGATGGGGATAGTGATTCCCGCTTTCCCTGCGTTGTCACTAGATGAAAAGGAGCGGTTAAGAGGCTTTTTGGAGAGGTGTTCCGATGAACTGTGCTCTCTTCTCTGTCCCACAGGGGCTGAGAGGGGAGCATGGTGACAACAGCTGGGTATGGTTGGCCCCTCGGACCCCCCCATCCCTGCACAAACTCATTCTCATTCATCTTGTCACAGCCCCTCCAGCAAGTGGCCATGGCACCAGCTCCAAGTGACACCCCCCGGGAAGGCTGCATGGCCCCACAACTTGGGGTGGCCCTCGGGTACCCGCAGCTCCTGGGCCACAGTGCTCCCGTCGGGGGGGAGTGGCAGCTGTGTGTGTATCACTTTCCCTCACCCGCTGAACAGAGACCCCCCATGGGCGAGGCTGAGCTTGTTCTCCCGTGTCCCTGATGGCTCCGCTGATCTCTGATGGATGGCAGCTCAGGGTTTGCTGAAAGGGATGAGCCTCTGAAGATGTGGAGGCCAAGAGCGGGGGAGGGGGAGGTGTGGGTGGGGAGAGTTGACCGGGAATACAAGCAGCTTGAGGGCCCACTGAATCCAGGACTTCTGAGAAGTGACACTGTTCTCACTCACACGATGTCTATGGCCCTGCCTCTACCGTCTGTGCTCCCGGCAGGCCTGCCCACCGTGGCATAGGTGGCTCCCTCCCCGTCGGAGTTCTGGGCCAACTCCCACTGGCCGAGCGTGAACTGGCTGCCTGTCTTTAAAGCAGTCACCGAGGCTAAGGGTAATGGGATTTGCTTATTGTTCAAGGCTGATCCTTGCCCACCCCAGGAGATGGGAGTCGGGGTGACCACACACCTGAAGAGTTTCATGAACTTTGAGTTGGGAAGGTGGTCCTCAAAGGTAAATCCAGGCACTGTCCCCCTTCTTTGCGGAGAGACACTGGTGTCCTGTGACTTGTCCACAGCTGCTGGGATGGGAGCCCTAGGGGCTCGGATCCTCCAGGCTAGTGAGGTACCCCCTCTTCCACTGGAGAGCCACACCCAGACTCTAGGGACACCGTGCGGGGGCCCCTCCTGGAGAGCTGGCACCAGTAGGGTTTGAACCCGTCACCCTGGATGCCTGATGATACTGTGTATTGTCTCTGCTCACATGGTGGGATGTCAAATAAGGAAGCCTCTAAGGAGGTGGTGGTTTCTCACTGGAAACTCTGAGAACATGGTTAAACAGAGCTGAATCACCCACAAACCCACTCAGGAGTAACTTACGTTTCAGTGTATACCTCACCGACGTGTTGTTTTTAATAGACTTTTTTTTTTTTAAGCAGCTTTAGGTTCACAGCAAAATGGAGGGGAATGTACAGAGAGTTCCCATATGCCCATGTTTAATTGGTGACTTCTGACAAAGATTTAATGTCATGTACCCACCATTCTAGCAGCCTGCAGAATCATTTCGCTGCCCTACAAATCCTTTGTGCTCCACCGCCTCCTCCCTCCCCTCCCCTGGCCTCCCCCAGCCTTGTTACTGTCTCCGTAGTTTTACCTTCAACAGGGCATCATACCCCTGGAATCATAGTATGTAGCCTTTTCACGTTGGCTTCTTTCACTTAGTAATTTAATATGCATTTAATATTCCTCCCTGTCTTTTCATGGTATAATAGTTAATTTCTTTTTAGCACTGAGTAATATTTGATTCTACATGCTTTAATTGACTTTTAGAAGTTCATTTACAGCATTTGCATGGTAGCAAAAATTTCGGAAGCAACTCAGACGTCCAACGTGGAAGCACTTAAATTATTTACAGTACTCTATTGCTACTAAAGGAACAAGGAGGATTTCTATCAGTAAAAAGAAGCAGGTACCCAGACTATATCGCTAAATGAGAACAGGTTGAAACAGCATATTTGATTATCCAACTTTGAAAATTAGTATATTACTAACTGCTTAGCAAATCAGAAGTAACAACATCCCAGGCATGGTGGTTGTCTCTGCAGGGAGGTTTTAGGGCAAATTCATGGTATCTGTTTCAAACACTTGCATTTGTATAGGCAGAAAACAAACCAAAAGCAGATCTGTGCTAGCTTCTGTCCTCATGCCTCTGCCCCCTTTCCTAGGTACATGTACTGGACAGATTGGGGTGAGACACCCCGGATCGAGCGGGCGGGGATGGACGGCAGCACCCGGAAAATCATCGTGGACTCGGACATTTACTGGCCCAACGGGCTGACCATCGACCTGGAGGAGCAGAAGCTCTACTGGGCCGACGCCAAGCTCAGCTTCATCCACCGTGCCAACCTGGATGGCTCGCTCCGGTAAGTGCCACCCTTCTGGGATCTGGGCCAGTCCCAGCGGGGCCTTGGAGGATCCTTCTTAACTCAGACCTGTGGTCTCGTACCTGTAACCCTGGGGCTTGAGGCATTCAGGACTTTTCAGAGCTGAGATCAGTAGCAGAGTGCACAGGCCACATCTGATGTCACACCTGGGCAGGGTTTGGGGTGGCACCTGCATCTATTTTATAGGGAGATGTAGACTGTTCACTCTACGTGGGATGGAAACGGCTGGAAAGGGCCCCACCTTGGCGTCCAAGTGTTGCCACACAATGAGTAACAGAGTGTTTTGGGTTTTACAACTGCAGATAAGGGCTTGTGGACCTAAGACCCAAGGCGCTGACGGGGCTATGGATTATTCTCTGCTCCCTGTCCTTATGCAGCTCTGTGTCTGGGAGGCAGGTGCAGGGCCAGGCATGTGTTCACAGCATTCCCAGCTTGCCAGAGGGCCTCACACGTAGTAGGTGCTCAGTAAAATAGGCTGAATGAATGAATGGATGGAAAGCAGTTTTTCCTTGTTGGTAATTGCTTTCAGAGCTCTCTGGGCAGCTTAACAGCACCCCCCCCCCCCCGCTGCCATGATGCTTTACCTGTGGGAACGTCCCCTGCAGGAACAGGTGAGGGGCAGTTTATTCACTGACCGAGTGCTGCCTGCTGGCTCTGTGCCAGGTCTTGGGGATACTCCTGGGAGGACAGACCCCGTTCCTGCACTGGCGGGGCTCCTGGACCAGGGGTAGCAGATGGGTGCCGGTGCTGAGGGCGGTGGTGGCACTGCGTGGGAAGAACTCAGTGGCTGGATCCTGTAGACACAGGCGGACACCCACTGGAGCAGACGTGAGGATGCGACAGGTTTGCTACCTTTTGTCCAGGCCGTGTGCAGTGGTCGTCTATTGCTGTGTAACAAAGTACCGTAAACCTTGGCAGCCTGAACCAGCAAACAGACTTTTGTAGTGGGGCATCAGGAATTAGGAGTGGCTTAACTGGGTGGTTCTGGCTCTGAGTGTGTTCCAAGGTTATAGCCAAGCTCCTGGCTGGGACTTTGGTCACTGAAGGCCTGACTGAGGCTGGAGGATCCACTTCTAATGTCCATCTCATGGCTGGTGGCCAGGAGGCCTCAGTTCTTGTTGGACTTCTTAGAGCTGAGCTGTGTACCCCGGCTGATCAGAACCATTCTGTCCCATTGTCCCTGAGAGCACAGACTGGCCCGGGGCCTGGTTTGAGATTTGAAAAGTGTGGCAACCTGGGGAACTGTGGTCCTTGGAGAGATGAGTGACCCTGGAAGTTATGACAGGTGAATATTAGAGTCTAGAAAGGCTGCAGGCCAGGAGTGCCCTGGTCAAGGGATTGTGACAGGGGACAGTGAGGATAATGGTGGCATTTAAAGCATGGTAATGGTGGTGGTAGTGATAGTGGTGGTAATGATGATGGTGGTGGTGATGATACTGCTGGTGGGGATGATACTGGTGGTGGGGATGGTACTGGTGGTGGGGATGATGGCGGTGGTGGTGGTGCTGGTGGTGCTGGTGGTGGTGCTGGTGGTGGTGGTGTGGTAACAATAGTAGTGGTGGTGGTATTAGTAATGGTGGTAATGATGATATTGATGAAGATGGCAGTGGTGGTGGTGACATGATGATATGGTGGTAGCTAACCTTTCCATGACACTTGCTATTTGCCAGAACATTTGTCAGTTCATTTCATGCTCATACCAACCCTATGAAGTGTTTGCTATTTTGATCCTCTGTTATGATGATGCACAGAGAGGCACGTGCACTCGCTCAAGGCTACAGGGCTGGTCAGAGCCAAGGCTGAAAGGGGGGCACTGTGGCTCCAGGGCCCACCCTCAGCCCCTCTTCTGCCTGCCTGACCACCAGATTCTTCTGGCTCTGCAGGTGGCTCTTTAGGGATGTGCCCGGGGCTGTCCAAAATGGAACACAATCTGCTGGTCAGGAGGGTGAGCACTGGGGCCAGATGGACCTGCTGGGCCCGTCTCGGCTGTGGCCATGGCTGGGTTGCTTCACTGCTCTGAGCCTTGGGGCCTTGAATGTGAATTGGAGATAGGAATTATACTTTCTGGAGGTATTCACAGGGTCCAATGGGGCAACGTGCATAAAGCTGGGTGCACATGTCTGGACACAGGAAGCGCTCAGTGAAGGCTTGTGTGTCGGGGTGTTCCCAGAGCGAACGGGAGGGAGGCAGAGGGGCATGGCTGGAGCTGCATCCCAAGGGGAGGGGCGTCCTGAGAGGAGGAAGGGGGTGGGCAAGGCGAGCCGAGGCCTGGCACTAGCTTCCCGTGGGGCCTGTGGCCGAAGCAGGGCTCAGGGAGGAGGAACGGCCTGAGGAATGATGGGCCTCGGGCTTCTCTGATCAGAACAGGACGTCATGGGAAACCTTGAGTCAACATAGGACCCAGCAGTTCTACTCCTAGGTGCACACCCCCAAAGAACTGAAAGTTGGTAAAAATAACTACTTATACACGAATGTTCACAGCAGGACTCTCCATAATGTCCCAAAGGTGGAAACAATCCACACGCCCACCAATGAGTGAAGGATGGATGGATAAACAAGACGTGGATGGTCCACACAAGGGAGGGTTGTTCAGCTGTAAAAAGGAGTGAGGCACTGAGAGATACCACACCACAGACGGGCCCCCAAAATGTGCTGCTGAGTGAAAGAAGCCAGACACGAGAGGCCACGTACCGTATGGCTTCGTTGATGTGAAATGTCCGGGACAGGAGGCAGCCTGGTGTTACCGGGGGCTGGGGGGGCGGAGGGGAAGAGTAACTGCTTCCTGTGTTTGGAGTTTTCCTATGGAGATGGGAATTTTCGGGAAATACCTGGAGGAATCACACACTTCGAAATGGTTAATTTTGTGTTAGATGAATTTCGCCTCCATATAGCTTCTTATTTATTTTTGGTTGTTTATTAAGTTACAGTTGACATGTAACCTTGTGTTAGTTTCAGGTGTAGGGCATTATGATTTGTTCTACGTGTATATTGTGAAATGAATCCCCTAAGAAGTTTAGTTAACATCCATCGCCCTACCTAGCTACATTTTTTTTTCCTTGTGATGGGAACTTTTAAGATCTACTCTCTTGGCGACTTTTAAATATACAATACAATGTTGTTAAGCATAGTTGCCATGCTGAGTGTTACACCCCCAGGACTTACTTATCGTACAACTAGAAACTGGTACCTTTTGACACCCTTTCACCCCCCACCCCCGGCAACCTCGTCTATTCTCTGAATCAGTGAGTTCGGGTTTTTAAATTTTTTTGAAATTGAATTATAATTAAGTAACATACAGTAGAATTATATTAGGTTCTGGTGTAAAACTTAGTGGTTGGATTATGAAATGGTCATGAAGGTCACTTAACTATCCATCACCTACAAAGTTATTACAGCCGTGCTGACTTTATTTCCTTTGTGTCCATTGCATACATCCCCATGATTTCTTTATCTTGTAGCAGGAAGTTTGTACCTCTGACCCCCTTCACCTGTTTCATCTGTACCCGCCACCGGCTCTGCTCTGTCAACCACCTGTTTGTTCTCTGTATCTAAGTCTGTCTCTGTTTTGTTTTGTTCATTTGTTTTGTTTCTTAGATTTCACATATAAGTGAAATCATATGGTATTTGTTTTTCCTCTGTCTGACCTTTTTCACTTAACATAATACCCTCCAGGTCCATCCATGTTGCCACAAATGGCAAGATTTCATTCTTTTTTTTGTGGCAGAGTCATAGTCCAGTGTGTGTGTGTGTGTGTGTATCACATCTTCTTTATCCATTTATCTATCGATGACACTTAGGTTGCTTCCCTACCTTGATTATTGTAAATAGTGCTGCAGTGAATGTAGGGGGTACACATAGCTTTTCAAGTTTGTGTTTTCATTTTCTTTGGAAAAATGCTTAGAAGTGGAATTGCTGGATCATACGGTGGTTTTATGACTAAAAATACTGTTTCCCTTAGTAGCTGCACCAATTTACATTGCCACCAACAGTGCAAGAGACGAGTGATGTTGAGCATCTTTTCATGTTCCTGTTGGCCATCTGAATGTCTTTGGAAAAATGTCCATTCAGGTCCCTCTGCTTATTTTCAATCTGGTTTAATCAGATTGTTTGTTTTTTTGATACTGAGTTGTATGAGTTCTTTATATATTTTGGATATGACCCCCTTACTAGATATATCGTTTGCAAGTGTCTTCTTCCATTCAGCAGGTTCCCTTTTTGTTTTATTGGTGGTTTCCTTTGCTGTGCAAAAGCTTTTTAGTTTGATATAGTCCCATTTGTTCATTTTTGCTTTCATTTTCTTTTGCCTGAGGAGACGTATTTAAGAAGATATTTCTAAAACTGATGTCAAAGAGTATATTGCCTATATTTTCTTTTAGGAGTTTTATTATTTCGGGCCTTACATGTAAGTCATTAATTCATTCTGAGTTTATTTTTGTATGTGGTGTAAGAAAGTGGTGTAGTTTCATTCTTTTGCATGTAACTCTCCAATTTTCCCAACACCAGTTATTGAAGAGACTGTCTTTTCCTCCTCCTTTGTGGTAGATTAACTGACCATACAAGCATTGGTTTATTTCTGGACTCTGCTGTTGCATTGATCTATGTCTCTTTTGGTGCCAGTACCATACTGTTTTGATTACTATAGCTTTGTAGTGTAGATTCATTTCTGAGTGAATATAATACCTCCAGCTTTATTGTTCTTTCTCAGGATTGTTTTGGCTATTTGAGGGCTGTTGTGTTCCCATACAAATTTTAAGATTATTTGTTCTAGTTCAAAAAATGCCATTGGTATTTTGAAAGAGATTGCATTGAGTCTGTAGATTGCCTTGGGGAGTATGGTCATTTTAAAAATACTAATTCTTCCAATCCAAGAACACAGTGTATCTTTCCATTTATGTGTCGTCTTCAGTTCCTCTCCTCTACATCCTACAGGTTTCTGAGCATAGGCCTTTCACTTACTTGGTTAAATTTACTTCTAGGTATTTTCTTCTTTTTGATGTAATTGTAAATGGGGTTGTTTTCTTTATTTCTCTTTCTGGTAGTTTGTTATTAGTGTATAGAAACACAACAGGTTTCTGTATATTAATTTTGTATCCTGCAACTTCACTGAATTTATTAGTTCTAGTAGTTTTTTGGTAGCATCTTTGGGGTTTTCTATATGTAATATGCCATCTGCAAGCAATGACAATTTTACTTCTTCCTTTCCAATTTGGATTCCTTTTATTTATTTTTCTTGCCTTATTACTGAGACTAGGACTTCCAATACTATGTTGAATAAAAGTGGTGAGAGTAGGCATGCTTGTCTTGTTCTTGACCTTAGAGGAAAAGCTTTCAGCTTTTCACCATTGAGTATGATGTTAACTGTGGGTTTGTCATACATAGACTTCATTATATTGTGGTATATTCCCTCTATACCCACTTTGCTGAGAGTTTTTATCATAAATGGATATTGTGTTTTATCAAATACTTTTTCTGCACCTACTGAGATGATCATATGATTTTTATCCTTGTTGTATTAATGTGGTGTATCATGTTGATTGATTTCTGGATGTTAAACCATCCTTGCATCCCTGGAATGAATTTCATTTGATCACGGTATATGATTCTTGTAATGTGTTGCTGAATTTGGTTTGCTGTCTTTTGTTGAGGCTTTTTACATCCATGTATATCAGGGATATTAGCTTTTGATTTTTCTTTTTTTGTGGTGTCTTTGTCTGGTTTAGGTATCAGGGTAATGTTGGCTTCACAAAATGAGTTTGGAAGTGTTCCTTCCTCTTCCATTTTTTGGAATAATTTGAGAAGGAGAGATATTAACTCTTCTTTAAATGTGTGGCAGAATTCACCAGATGGAACCATCTGGACCTGGACTTTTGTTTTTGATTACTGATTCAATTTTGCTACTAGTTATTGGTCTGTCAGATTTTCCGTTTCTTCATGATTCAGCCTTGAAAAATTGTATGTTTCTGGGAATTTATTCACTTCCTCTAGGTTGTCTAATCTGTTGATATGTAACTGTTCATAATATTCTTTTATGATCCTTTGTTCTCAGTTTTTAAAAATGACATCAAGAAAACAGAGAAAAGTTAATGTAAGGTCAGATCAAGAAAGACCATGTATGTATGTTTTTCAGTTGTTCAGTAACACCTTTTGAGCATTACTCTCTCCTAGGTGCTGTACCGGGGGGCTGAGGTCACAGGTGATGACCACCCACCTGCAGCCTCCACCTCAGGGAGCCGATAGTGGGGTGAGGGTCATTAAGCCAGATAATCACGTGCAACCAGTTATGTGAATTAGCAATTCTGTTACCAGGCAATCTCATTAAAACAAGTTCTCATTTGCTGGGCATTATAAATGCATGGAAGAGAATAGCTTTTTTTCAGGTTGATACAAGTTTAATTTGCTTTGATGGTACAAATTATTGGCATTACAGGAATGAGCAAGTACACTGGGTCCAATTTCTATTAAGTTAAAGCATCGGGGCAGGACAGGTATGCTTGTCATCAGCTTGTCTCCAGGTGTGGCTTCCTCCCTTGCCACTTTTCTTCCTTTTTTCCTCTCTGCAGGGCACTTTGCCAGCAGCTACCATTCTAGAAACAGGCTGGACGGGGAGTGGCTGGGTGGACCGAGGCCCCTGCATCACGGTCAGGGGTGGTGGGAGGCTGGCTGGGTCTGGGAGGTGGCCTGGGACACTCTGCCCTGGTCTCATGCTGCTCCATCACAGCTCCTGTGTCCTCTGTTGACCTGCCAGCAGGGACGATGGAGGGCTTTCAAAACCAGGAGACAGTGGGGACACCCTAATGGCCTCTCCCTCCGCCTCTGCCCCTGCAGGCAGAAGGTCGTGGAGGGCAGTCTGACACACCCCTTTGCCCTGACGCTCTCTGGAGACACTCTGTACTGGACAGATTGGCAGACCCGTTCCATCCATGCCTGTAACAAGAGGACTGGGGAGAAGAGGAAGGAGATCCTTAGCGCTCTTTACTCACCCATGGACATTCAAGTGCTCAGCCCAGAGCGGCAGCCTTACTGTAAGTCGGGGGCTGGGGTGGGGTTGGGGTGGCTGGCGTCTTCCCCCAGCAAAAGCCCGTGGTCTGGGGAAGGCTGACCTCAGAGCAGCAGAGGAGCAAAGCGGGTGCTTGCTAGCGTGGAGGGAGGTGTGTGCAGAGTGCAGGGCAGGCTGGGCGGGACCCCTCTGCAGAGCTGTGTGGGATTGCTTTGGGTGGGGCTCTGCCCCAGTGGTCCTCAGTGGCAAAGGGATTCCCAAGGACGGTTCCCCTGTTTTCAGGGCCCAGTGGAAGTGACATATTTATTAATGAAAAGTCTGCTCCAAGCCAAAGTTCTCAGCTTGGGGTCCCCATGGAGCTGTGTGCCAGGGGTCCCTGATGAGGAAAAGCCCCTGTGATAGGCAGGCAGCAGGGCCAGGGCCTTGGGCTCACCTGCTCCTTCAAGGACCACCACCAGCTCCCATGGGGACCCTGGAGCTGGGGTTCTGGCCATGGTGCTATTGAAGTTTCAAACTTTGAAGTTAAAAGTGGGGCCCCAGGGTTGGGGCTCTCTGGAGATGTTTTCTGGGGAGAACATCGTGGTCCTGGAACTCGGGTGGGTTCAGTGCTTTGCGTTTCACGGGTACTGCCCCCTCCCTGCCTGGGGCACAGATGCCTGGAGGGGCTGTCAGTTTGGCTGCATGTTGGTTGCAGAAGGGCTTGGGAGGCTGAGAACACTGTCATCTGTTCTGAGCGGCTCGGCCCACCGTCCAGGTGTGGCCACCAAGCATCTGTGCAGAGCCCGTGGGTTCGGGCACGTCGCAGAGATCAGACGGGCCTCTGCTCTGGGAACCGACTGACCCAGGGCCCCACCGTTGCTGCATGGGCAGGTCCTGGGATCCTTCCGGGGAGGCCTGGGGCGGCCTCCACAGAGGAGGTGTCCTTCAAGGGGCCCTGAAGAAGATGGGGTTTCTTGCTGTGGGAGGTTGGGAGGAGGGGGCAGGTGGGAGGATGCCCACACCGGGAGCGGTGGGTGTGGGGCTGGAGGGTCCGTTCTGGAGCCTTCTCTCAGCTGCCCTGTTCTCCCCAGTCCACACACGATGTGAGGAGGACAACGGCGGCTGCTCCCACCTGTGCCTGCTGTCCCCAAGGGAACCTTTCTACGCGTGCGCCTGCCCCACTGGCGTGCGGCTTCAGGACAACGGCCAGACGTGCAAGGCAGGTGAGGAGGGGTGGCCGCCGGCGTGGGTGCCCCGCAGCCTGCTGTCTTGGTGGGGGGTGCCATGTGTTCCGGGCTCTGATGCCCGATGGGCGGATGACCTCCTTACTCAGATTCTTGTCTATAAGATGAGGTCGTGACAGACAGGCAGAGACCCCAAGTGCCCAGCACGCTGCCAGCGTGTGTGGACGCATCCTAAAAGTTGGCTGTCTTTTAACTATTAGACCAAGGCTGTATTTATTGTCTCCAGAATGGTGGGGTTAGAAAAGGTGGGACGGGGCGCCCGGCAGACACGTTCTCCGGTCCTCATCCCACCCCTGCTGAGTGCACCTGCTGCTGCAGCCCCGCGGCCAGCCCAGGCGTCTCTGCTTTTCTGCTTTTTCATGAGCGTTTTCCACGTGGATATGGAATGTAGAATTGACTTTTGTCCTTGCGTCCCACTCCCGTGGAGTCTTCACACCATGATAACCCCACTCCGTGGAAACCTAGGTCGCGAATACAGTCTTACTGGGAGTTTTCTTTAGCGGGCATGAACTTCAGTTGATCTCCCCCCACCCACACGTGTTTTTCTTTGCTTTAGGTATTTTCCCACCTCTTTATTGTCTCCCTTAATTTTTAGGCACTTGCTGCTTCAAGGACTCGTGCTCTGGTTATTTTGAATGAAGCGTCTCCCTTCTCTGTGGCACTGCCTAGGGGCCTTCACTGCCTGGTGTTGGGTTCAGGGTGTGCTCCTCCGGAAATGAAGTGCATCCGGGCGCAGCCCGTCCGGAGGGATGTCCAGGGCCCAGCACAGCCAGGTGGTGTGGGGGCAGACTTGGGCCTGACCGGCGAGGGGCCTTAAGTGAGAGATGGCAGGAAGCAGCCGTCCCTGGGCTCACCCCACTTGGGGGAAAGGAAGTGGGGCAGGGGGCTTCCCTGGTGTCCTGGGGGCAGAAGAGAGGGAGCATTAGCGGAACTTGGATATTGGTTTAAAACAAAAAGTTTTAACAAGTTTGAGATGGAGACTAATGCCCTGGCAGTAGGCGGGGACTGGCTACCTGAGATGGAAGGTCGGAGAAGGTCCTTCCCAGGAGACACTGTTTAAGCTGAGACTTAAAGTATTAGCAGAGTGGAGGGAGAAGGAACAGTGAGAAGGAACAGCCTGTGTGGCGGCCCTGAGGCAGGAGCGAGTTAGTGTCAGGACTGACCTCCCAGGCGTCCGATCTGTGCAGTCATCGGGGGCTCTGAGTTCAGAAGGGCCCCATGCTTGGTTTAAAGCTCCGTTGTCAACATGAAATGCTTGATAGTTTTGAGCAAGGGGCCCTGCATTTTCATTTTGCAGTGGTCCCTGTAGTTTATGGAGCTGGTTCCACTTTGTGTATTGGAGAAAGTAAAGGGAAGTTTGGAAACAGCCTACGTGTTTCTGTGCGTCTTTCCCTGCGGTTTGACCACGCGCGTCTGTGCACTTTGCCTGATGTTGGTGCAGGTGCATTCGCAACTGTGAGGTATGTCTGCTTCCAAAACATGTGTTTCAGTGCCTGAAAAATAGTTTCTCAAGTGGGCATACCTCTGAGCCATCTTTCCCCTGTTGGGCAAGTCTGTTCTACTTGTGTTTTTTCAATTTCTGAGTGCTAGTGCCATGAGAGGGCCTGCTTGGGGCCTGGCCCTGGAGTTTGAGGGATCTGGATCGGCTGTCGGGTGCTGCCTGCCAAGCCCCGTGTTGGGCTGGTCAGTGATGTCTGCTCTGGGAGGGGAGGGCGTGGCTAGATTTAGGGATGACTGCTGTCCCTTCCCACTGTCGGTGTCTGGAGCCAGGCTGTGTGTCGACACTTGGGGAAGGAGAAGGGACGGGCACAGCTCCCCAAAAGGTGGCTCATGCAGTAGCGCCTGCCCCGACAAGAGACCTTGTGCAGCCGCTATTGTTAAGGGGCCCTGTGGGGCTCCTTCATGCATCAGCGTTCCAGGAATGGAGTGTGGGCAGAAATGGGGTGTGAACTCTTAACTGAAGCTCAGAGTCATGGTCCTGAGAAGTTGTGCAGCTGGAGAAGCCTGGAGTTCCAGAAAGGACTTGCCCAGGCTACCCTGGGGTACAAACAGCTATGGTCATCTGGGGTGGGTGGTCCCTGGGGCCTTGTCACTCTGTGCCTCCTTTCCTCATCTGCGAGATGGGGGGGGTGGTCACAGACCACCCCCTGCCAGGGGAGCTGTGGCGGACCCTGTGCATTAACAGGAATTGAAAACACCGTGCAGGATGCCCTGTGCATAGTAGGTGCACAGTGTATGGCAGTGGTGTCCACCATGCTCATTGTTGTCATCTCATCATCAGGCCCAAGGGGCTAGGTTTGCCTCCGTTGTCCAAGGGTCCTGCCGCCCCCTGGGGGAGGGCTGAGTTCTTTTCCAACCAGTAGAAGCAGGGCTGTAGGCTCCTTCCTAGTTTCCAGTAGCCAGAGCCTCCAAGCACTGGGGTTAAGCAATCTGCAGGCATTAACTGCGGGGGGGAGAGGAAGGGGGAGGGCATATCAGAAGCAGCCTGGGGTGGGAGGGCTTCCTGGAGGAGGCAGCACTGGGGGCTGGAAGCTCTGCTGTGGAGAGCTGACACCAACACCCACCAGAGCAACTGGCGGATTAGCAGCAAAGCTGCCCTTCCTGTCGGTGGTGGGGGTGGGGGTGGGGACCACAGTTCCCAGCCCCTTCAGTGAGGGTGGCCAGCCCGCAGATGCTCCGTGATTCAGCTGCTTGGAACCACCTTTCCTGGTCTTGTAAGGACTGTTTTCGCCCCACAGCTTTGAGGGACACTTTTACAAATAACTCAGTTGGAGAATGCCAAGTGCCAGGAAGAAAAACATTTTCGTTGTCGTTCCGAGGGCCTGCTTGGATGGGAGTGTGGGGCCGGGTGGGGGGTCTGCACAGAGGTGGGGTTGGGGGAGCCTCTTTACACTGAGCCTGCATCTTTCTGCTTTTGCTCTGGGTGCCCTGTCCAGGCTGTTAGGTCAGAAGGTGGGAACAGCCCCCAGAGAAACAAAAGGGATGGGACAGGACTCTTGTTTTACATGAGAATGTGACGGCTGGTCCCCGGCATTTTATGAGACTGGTTCCCACCCCCATTTGCTTCCCACGAATGCACGGGTTGGTTCTTGGGGCTCATGGCAGCTTCTGGAGCTCCTGCCCTGGACCCGTTGGAAGTTGAAGTGGTCCAGGGGCAGCTGGGGTGGGAAAGGTAAACAGTTTTCTACAAGTTGTAGTTGAAGTTGAGAAGAAACCCAGAAGCTTCTGAGAGTATTTCAAGGGTTTGCCTCCAAGATGACTTTCTGGAAATTTGAGTGGTTCTCAAACATCTCTGCGTATTTCTTCATCCCGTGGGATACAGGCATGAGTGAGAAATGGGTTCTGTCTGAGGCCTTTCTGTGTTCGGGGACAGACCTGGCGAGTCAGAGACGGTACCGTGAGTGAGGACCAAATGGGGCTGAGGGCTCCAGACTTCAGGGAAAGTGATGACTCCATGCGCAAACCGGGGGCGTTAGGATGTGATCTCCCGCCCGCCAGGTTCTATCCCCTGCCTCAAAACAGTTGTGTTAAAGGAAAACATGGGGTGAAAAGACATAGTCTTACCTGTCACCTGAGCAAGGTAGCCATTTCCTTTCCTTGGGCGGCCTTCCAAGTCATTGTGTAGTTTTACATCCGGTTGATGTAAATTATATGTGAAATGCGGATTTTGACTGCTGACAATGTGCAGGGTATCAAATGTGAAAACTGCCTGGAGATAGTAGTTGGTAACGCTAGGGTAAAATGAAGGAAACAAGACACTGAATTCTATTGAATGTCACTGGCAGAGCTCTGAGTTCCTGGTGAGCAGAGGCCTGGGGCAGGACGCCTCGCCAGCTGGAAGGGAGCAGTGTCCATGGAGGGCCACCAGCGCCCGGGAGAGTCTTCTGAGTCCAGCGTGTCCAGTGGGAGGTTGGAATTCAGGGGCTGGCTGTGGAGACCCTGGGATCACTTGGGGATCTCTTGGCCATGGAATTGGTGAGGTCCAGTATCCTGAGGTGGGGGTGGGGGTGTGGTGAAGGGCCGAAGCCCCGTGATGAGGGCTCAGGAGGTGGCCCTGGGCTAGAGGAAAGGCCTTCAGGAAAGACAGAGCTGGAGAAAGGCTATGCTGGTGCGACTTCTACTATTCCAGGGTGGAATGTGTCAGAGGTGACATTCACTATCTAGAACATGGCTGAGAGCCTGCCAGAGACTTCTGGGTGGTGAAGAAATTCGGTTTCAAGCAAACCCAGGATTTAGAGCAATTTTCAATCACGCAGTGACTTTCTACGTCCAGTCTTCATTTTGTGATACCTTAACTTACGTCCTGGCGTGTGATCTTGGGAAAATGACTCAGCCTTTCTGTGCGTTAGTTTCCTCATCTGTAAAAAGGGATGATAAGAGTACCCAACTCATGGGGTTGTTGAAAGGAAGGCCTGGTGGCCCAGCAGATACGAGCTGTGCTTGAATTTGAACTTGAACTTGGAGCCAGGCAGGCAGTCTGATCTGATGGCAGGAAATCAGTTCTTTCCTGGATATTTGGAATCAGAAATAGGTGTCAAGGCTGGGTGTTGCCAAGAGGAGCTGGGTGTGGGTGCAGGGTTGATGGGGAGCTGGTGGGAGACGGGCAGGAGAGTGAGGTGTGTGTCCTGGGTATGCTGGGCGTGGGGATCTCCTTTCTGTGGGATGAAGAGCAGCGTTGGGCTGGATGGCATTCTGGGGCAGGGGCAGGGGCTGACTGTGTCAGAATTACTTGACCCCTATGTCATATCCCGGTTCCCCAGCCCCAGCAAACCAGAGTCTTCCCGATGGGGAAGGGTGTGGGAAGTGGGGGCTGCGTCTGCACGGGACATGTGCCCCCAGCAGGCTGCTGGGCAGCAGGTCAGGAGCCACCTGCACAGCTGGAAACATCTCAAGATTTGAAGCCAGGGCCTCAGGCATGACTTGCAGATTCCTGGGGCGCTCATCCCAGGCGTCTGACCTTTTCTGCTTCATGGAGTTGAAACTGGAGACGTTTTTGTGACGTGTGTGAATCCCAGCTTTTCCTGATTTTGAGTGAATGAGAGCCAGCCTTGTGCATGGGTCAGTGCTGTCCCCAACGAAGGGGCTGAGACGGGGTGATGCTTGGACCCCACAAATGGGGGCCTGCGATGTCCTGTGCAAGGGTTCCCCGGGAATTGGAGGATGAAACAGGTGAATTCACTCACTGCCGGGAGCTCTCTGAGCTGCAGTTTCCTCACCTGTGGAATGGGGAAACCAGAGGGTCCTCCCTTAGTGAGACTTGTCGAGGGGGTCAAAGGAGAGGCTGCGTGTTAAGTGCTTTCCACAGTGCCTGTGGGGGTCCACTGCAGACAGGATGGGAGACTCGGGACTCCCTGCCTTTGGGCTGATGGGTGTCATGTACCATGGCCCTATGGGTGGGGTGACGCCCACTGGCTCTGCAGTACACTGTCTCAGGTCCCCCAACCCCTCCTGAAGTGGCCCCAGGGAGGGTCCTGTAGGTTCTGAGACTTAGCAGGCCGTCACAGCAAGTAGCCTCTCCTCGGCCCAGGCTCTGCTGGGGGCTGGGTGACTCTGGTCCCGGGAGGTGAGTGGGCCAGGAGCCTGTCCAGAGCCAGGCTGTGATCCCATGTGCCCTTTGCCCTCCAGCGCAGCCTCCCTGCCCCCTCCGAGCAGCCGCACAGACCGAGGTGCCCAGCTGGCTTTGGTTTTCCCCATGTTTTTCCAGTTATGTGGAACGGGCTAAAAACAGCAGCAGCGGGGCCTTGTTTGGGAGTTACCACCACCGTCCAAGGAGGCTTGCCGCTGCCCTCGCTCCCAGCCCCCTCCAGTGGCCGGCCCTTGGTGGGACATGCCCTGTCGTTTTGACTTTCGTCCCTGGGCAGTCCTCATCACTGGGGGCTTCTGGACAGTGTGGCCCCCGGCTCGGGGCCTGACCAACCCAGGCAGGTGACCCATGGGCCCGTGTCCAGGGTGTGTGGCTTCCCGGCCCGGGGGTGGCCGGGCCGTGCTGGGGTGTCCTTCTCTGCCCTCCCCCCAGGCCTTTCCAGACAAGGCTGCCCATCGGGACGGGCGGGAGGCGTGGGCTCAATGATTTATGGGTCCGCCTGCCACACCTCGCCAAGAAGGAGTTTTAACAGATGTTCGCAGGGACAGGAAACAAAACGACGGCGGGATGTGGCCGGTGGAGGCAGCGGGAGGAACAGAGGCGTCCAGTGTCGGGTCTGATGGGCAGACTGACAACTGGGCCCCTCACATCCATCCGTCTGTCCAGGAGGATTAGCCGAGGCTCAGGGCCAAGGAATAAGGGGTGCGTTTGTTCCCAGTCTTGCTGTCTTGTCACTTATCAGGGAAGTAGGTCGAAGGGAAAAGAAAGGAGGCCCTTGTGGCCGAGGCTGCTGCCGCCCGGGCTGTGATTGGCGTTGACTCTGCAAACAGAAGGCAGCTGCTGTTCTCAGCCATGGACCGTGAATTTTTAATAGCAAGAAAATCCGATTGCACAGTCCCAGGAAGTGGTGAAACAGGCCCCAGCGCTAACTCTTTTTTCCTTTGGGAAATTGAGGTATAACTTGTAGACAATGAAATGCACAGGTTCTGATTAGCTTTGACAGTTGTGTGCATCTGCATAACCACCACTCACTCCAGGTTAGAGTGCTTCCACCACCTGGAAAACTCCCTGGCAGGACTGTCCCCCACTCCCACCCCCTGGGCAGCCGCCGTCCTGACTTCTATCACCGTGGATTAGTTTTGCCTGTTCTGGAACATCACAGAAGTGGAACCCCACAGCATGTGTTCTTTTGTGTCTGACTGAAGACTAAGTTTTAAATCTTAATAAAAGAGGAGAGGGGAGCATGCCATATTCTTAGAAAGAGAAAACTGTCGCTGTGGGGCTGGGGCATAAGACAGACGGCGCCTTCTGGGCGCGGTGTGCTCCATGGATGCCCGTGTCCACTGGCTGCAGAGTGAGACTGTGGTCAGCCCCCGGCACTAGCCCTGTCCCTCCCAGCCTGTCCACTGTCCCCCTTGCTCCTGCAGCCCAGCTTCAACCTGGCCCCAGGCCGGCCCCAGAGCTCTTTGGAGATAAATTCCGGGCTCTCATAGTCCAGGCCCTAGTGGACCCGCCCCCACTGATGCTGCCCAGAGAAAGGCCCTGCCGTGCTAGCCCACCTGGCCACATGCCCTTTGTGCTCATCCTGGCTTTTGGTGATGACTGCAGATGCCCTGTCTGGGTTCCACTGACCGTACCTTTGTGTCTGTGACTTCTCCAACTCCATGTGCCCTGGGGGCTGTGACCAGAGGCCCCGGGTGTGCTGGACTGACACCTTGAGCTGCTGGCTTGTCATCAGAGACCAGGGCTCTTTTTCACTCTTAGCTCCTCTGAGAACCCCCCTTCTGAGCACCTGCCTCTGCCTTTGCCTGTGCTGTGCCCACAGCCTGGGGCATCTCCCCGTGGCTCCTGACCTGATGTCCCATCAGGCCTCCATTCAGACACTGCTGGTCCCTCTGGGAGTGTGTTATGCTCAGTTCCCACCTCCACAGGGAGGGAAGGAGGGATTCTGGCTTCCCATGGGACCATCGTCAGGCCCAGGGAGAGTGCTGGGAAAGTTGGTTCGTTGCCTTCAAGAGCATTTGCTGTGCAGGAGCTGGGGTTATTGGTTGTTCTGGATCCAGGAATGACTCTGGTGACGGTGCCAAGAGGGGCCTCCCCATGTCCCTTCCTTGCCCCCTCCCCCCGGGACTTGGTTTGGTGGGAATCAGAGCATCCAATGTGGCCATGACCCTGATGAAAAGCAGGATCTTTGTGCCTCATTGACCTGGCAGTATCGGACAAGATCATGTCTCTGAAAGTGCCTTGTAAACTGTAAGGTGCTGTGCACTTGAGGTGGTTTGAACTGTGTGACCCTCAACCACTTTTGAGCTGCAGAGATGGCCTTTTCACGTGGGTCAGCCTACGCTGTGCTTGTGGCCTCCATGACCAGGGCAGGGCGGGTGTTCGCGACAGTAACATTTCTCGGGGGCTGCCAGGCAGGTGCACGTCTGAGCCCTGTGCTCACTGGAGCCTCGCAGGGCTGTCAAAGGGAGGGTTGGGGGCCACCCTGCCTCGAAAGCACAAGCAGTCAGAGCTCAAGGCCACAGAACAAGGGGCAGAGATGGGACTGGAACCTGGGCACGAAGGATCGGGGTCATTTATGGGATACTGGTGGTCCACCTGGGCTCAGAAAGGCACTCCGTGTGGGCTTTTTAAGAACTGAGCTAGGGACGCAGCCCCCCTCATGCAAGTCCCCAGCTGTGTGATAGCTGCCGCCCCTACACCCCTACCTTTCAGGAGACTTGGCCACCCACCTTGAATTTGCCCAGATGAGGGCACTTTATGTGTCTGTCTGTGTCTCTCTCTGCCCCCCACCTCTTGGCCTGGGGCATGAGTCTTCATGGCGCATCTCTGCTCCTAGTTCAGCCAGGGATGGTTCCCTGGGTGTGTGTTCAACGCTACCAGGATAGGGACTTGCTCTGGAGCTGTGGCGTTGAGCTTCGGGGCTTTGTCATGGGACCCTCTCAGCCTTGCTGGAGGCCTTCTCCACACCTGAGTTCTCCCTGGGAGGAGACAGGTCGGGTTACCTGCTCAGGGTCACTCAGGGAGGAAATGGGACTGGGGAGCCAAAGTCGGGTGTGACCAGTGGGTAGTGCTACCTGGGTGGTGGGCGGCCTCTGAGGGGCCTGGGGACAGGAGAGAAGGGGCTGGCTGCAGGGAATGGGGGGTCACAAGGCTGACCCTGACCTTGCCACTGTCCGCCCACCCCAGGCCTCAGGGGAGGAGAGTGACATCCCGTTTTAGAGCTGTGCAGACCAGCCCAGACTCCAGGCCGGGGCACCTGCCTGGTGGTTCCTGGCAGGCTGCAGCCCAGCCCTCCTGTGCCCTTGCTGGGAGGCACGGGGTAGGCCGTGTGGGTGGACAGCTGCCTGGGCCTCAGGTTTCCAGCAGGGCCAGCGCCTGGCCCGGCCACTTCCTCTGTGCATTGTGACCCTGTGGTCACTCGGCGTGGTTTCCTGGGCCAAGGTGCCGTGCTGTGGTCTCCATGTTTGTCCAACCACTCACCCCAGGGGGCCAGTGGGGAAAATCAGTTGCTAAAAAACAAAAATAAGCTGGCTGCCTGCCGGCTGGAGTGCTATTTATGGCCTTGGGAACTGTAGAGTGGAGAGCAGCCTGTGCCAGGACCCAACTCTGCTCACGTGACTCCAGGCCTGGGCCCGGAGCAAGGTCGGTTGTGCCTCCTGTGGGGCGGCCAAGGGGAACGGGCTCAGGAGACCCCAGAGCTGGGACCAGGGCTGAGGACACGCCAGGGAGGCTGTTTTCTTCCGTCCCCAGCATGAGAAGGAGTCGTCCGGGGTGGGGGGTGGCGCCGGCCTTGGGGGAACCTTGTGGCATGAGCCTCCCAGCAGGGGGGGGCTGGTCCTTCCCACGGAGGGTCGTGACCTTGGAGCTGCAGCTGGCTCAGTGGGGGACGGTTGTGATGTCTAACCTGTCTGGTGGGTTCAAGGGCCCTGTCTCTTTCGTCTGTGCTGATCTGGTCCAACCACGCTCTGAGATGTGCTGCTATTGTCCATTGTGCAAACGCCCTGTCCCCACACTGGGCCGTGGAGGGGGTTGACCATGAGGTCCTTCCAGGTCGGCCCCCAGCCTGGGGTGACCACCAGCAGGTTTCCTCCTGGGCTGTCAGGGGCTAGGGGTTCTTCTACCCCATCCCTTCTTTCTGTTTTCTTCCCACCCAAATGTCTTGGAACCTGGAGGCTAATTAGATTGCCCTCGGTGGCAACCAGGGGGGCCAGGTCGTTCATTGCCCCCAGGTCACCCAGTGAGAAAGATTCCGTGGGTCCCCAGAGTCCAGACCCACATGCCCACCTAGACTCTGAGATTGTCAAAGGACAAACCCATGCATCCATCTTTTAAAGCCTTATTTTTTTTCTTATTATGAAGTAAGATTTGTGTTCAGTGTAGAAAGGCAAACATAAAAAAAATACTGGAGGAAATAAAAAGCACCCGTAATTTGGTCACCCAGATATAGCCACTGTTAATGTTTTGAGGTGTTTCTTGTACTTTTTTCTGTGCACACATCCAGCCCTCTTTTTGCATGATTTGTGCACATCACAGGGCAGCGCCACGACATGGTGCCGTCGAGGAAGCTCACGCTGGGGCAGTCCCCTGGGAGGTGGGGATATGCTGCCCCCACGCTGAACATCAAACAGTCCTGTTTTTTTTGGTTTTGGTTTTTGATTTTTTAATTTAAATTTTTTAATTATTTTTTTTCAAACAGTCTTTCGACAGAGCCGTTAGTGACAGGCCTCTCACTCTGACGTGCATGTTACCAAGAAGCGAAGCGTTTTTCATGTTTATTGGTTGTTTTTTCTTCCGTTAATTTGTTTCTATGATCTTTGCCTGGTTATTACTGCGATCTGGGTGGGGGTTTTTTTATTGATTTATATACCTTTTAACTTTGAAAAACTAAACAGACTTTATTTTTTAGAGTGGTTTTAGGTTTATAGAAAAGTTGGGGGGTCCTGAGAGCCCCTCTGCAGCCACCCTCCCTCCTGGCACAGTTCCCTTGTCATTGGAATTTATTTCTAATACTGTAAAAGTCACACGTACTTCCCATACAAGGGTTGGAACCCCCACCCATGGCCCAAGTGGCCCTGTTTTTGTGCAGCCAAGGGCGAAAAAT
Organism: Camelus ferus; assembly: GCF_009834535.1. Classification (NCBI taxonomy): domain Eukaryota; kingdom Metazoa; phylum Chordata; class Mammalia; order Artiodactyla; family Camelidae; genus Camelus; species Camelus ferus. The sequence continues at coordinate 67,739,716 of NC_045705.1, forward strand.
GGTTTTTACACTTATACATGTTTGAAAGAAAATCAAATTGTGACCTGGGAAAATGATAGGAAATTCAGATTTCAGTGGCCACACATGAGTTTTTTCTTGAAGAGGGCAAGTAATTAGGGTCTTATTTATTGATTTATTTTAGTGGAGGCACTGGGGCCTGAACCCAGGACCTCGGGCATGCTAAGCATGTGCTGTACCACTGAGCTATACCTTCCCCCCGACACATGATGTTTGGTTTGCACACCTTTGCTTTCAGGCTGCAATGGTGGGGCCCAGGCATTGCGAGAAATGGCCATGGCCTGCAAAGCCTAGAGCATTTGCCCTCCAGCCCTTAACAGAAAGCGCACAGACCCCTGCTGGAGACTGGCAGGCAGGCTGGAATCATCCGGAGATAACACTGTGGGCGTTCACGTGAGGGGTTTCCTGCTGGCTTTTGTTCCTGGGTGGCCCTGCCTGTCAGACGCAGGTAGGCTCAGCTGCCCAGCTTCCTGCACGCAGAAGGTCTTCAGGGAAGAGTCATGGCCTGCGGGACAACTCCAACTTTCGGGGGGCACCCAGCCTCTGAGCTCAGATCAGATCCCTGGGGTAGGGGGCAGTTGAGGGTCAGCCCTGTTCCTGCCCACTGGGCTGCAGGGCAGTCCCTTCTGTCTGGAGTTCCCTCCCTTGAACCTGTCCTTCTATGGCATCTTTCCCCTCGCCCTCTGCTCCCCACCTGTTGGGAGTTGAATTGTGTTCCCTGCAAAAGACATGTTCAAGTCCCAACCACGAGAACCTGTGAATGTGACCTTATTTGGAAGTAGGGTCTTTGCAGGTGTAACCAAGTTAAGATGAGGTCCTGCTGGGTTAGGATGGGCCCGAAGCCCAGTGACTGGTCATCTTACAAGAGGGAGATTTGGTCCAGACATTGCAGGGGAGGAGGTCGTGTGAAGACGGAGGCAGAGATTGGATGGATGCAGCCACAAACCGAGGAATGGCAGGGATTGCCGGCAGCCACCTGAAGCTGGGAGAGGCAGGAAAGGCTCTCCCCAGAGCCTTCAGAGAGAGCACAGCCCTGCCCACACCTTGATTTCTGATTTCTGGCCTCCGGGACAGTGAGGGAATCAGTCTCTGCTGATACAAGCCACCCAGTTAGTTTGTGGTGATGAGTTCCTGCAACGCGATGCTTTCCTGCGTCTCCTTGTCTGTGTGCTCGTGGGCCTCGCACAGGGACGCTGCCCTGTGATGGACGGTGGCTTGGTCTGGATGGATGTGGGGAGGGAGGGAGGGTGTTGAACTGGATGTGTCCGTGGCATTGGGCCATCCCTCCAGGCTGCTTTTCCGCTTTGGGGAGAGCACTCTGCCAGGAAAGCTGTGCCCCGTGCCCTGCGCTCAGCCCTGAGGCAGGGATGCTCCCCTCTTTCCTGCGTGCGCGGCAGGGGAAGGGGAGGGGTCAGGAGCCCGCCTGGAGGAGGCTCCAGGGACTGCTGCCTGGCCAGCGGGGGAAGGTTTCACTTTTCTTTGGCAGCACTGTGGGGCAGGCTATTTGTTGAAACAACCCCAAAGAAAACCATTTGACCAAACTGTTAGTTTCTAAACAGTTTACTTCCCTGATGTTTAAACAAACTTCTCTCCAGGCTCTGTGTCTGGTCCCAGGGAGGGGGTTGGCCTCTCCGGTCACGGCCCTGCATGACCCGAGGCCAGGCTGTGCTTGGAGCTCGTTACCGACACCCCTGCGGCTGTGCCCGCTGGCCTGGCCCTGGACGGAGTGCCCCACGGCCCCTGCTGGGCACCGCCTGCTCAGACCTTCAGGCAGCCGGGCCGGCCCTGGCCCTCTCCCGGGGGTCAGGTCTCTGCGTTTTTCTCAACAAAGCTTAAGTAAAAACCTCAAAGGCTCTCAGCCTTGGGGGTATCAGAGACCCACCCTTTGGGGTCAATTAACATGGACACACTTATCCCAGCATTTAATTACTGCCTCAGCTAGAGATGGGACTCTGAGGGATGCTGATAATGGGGTGCCCTGATGGTGGGGTGTGCTCGAGGCTTTGTACTGCCCTGGTTACCAGAGCGCCGGGGCCTAGCGTGCTTCGCCCTGGTGGCTCTGTGCCCACTGGGCACACTCCACTGGAATCTGTGTGGTCACAGTCATGTGACTCCCAGAGGCTCTTGCAGCTGGAGGCCAGACCCCCAGTCTCAGCCAGTCTCCTTCGTGGGCACTGTAACCCCAGCTTTGCTTCCTCGCTCTGATTTATGAACAGTCTTGCTCACGGAAGGGCCCTGCCCTGTGGCCCCAGGAGCAACATGGGGCCAGTTCTTACCTCTGTTCTGTCCAACCCGCACCTGGTCCAGGGCCTGGCTGAAAGCAGCTGCCCATAAAGATACTGATGGGGTAACTGAGCCGGTTGGGCCAGCTCCTCGACCTTGGGCTCCCTGCGTGTGCCAGCTCCAGGGAATGAGGTGTTCATGGTACCTTATTTTCTTACTTGCTGCTGTGTGTCTCTGGGTTGGGAGTTAACCTCTCTGTGCACCAGGCTCCTTCTCAGTAAATGGGGGCCTGCTCATACCTGAGGGGTTGGTGTGATGATCCTGCTGTTTCGGGTGATTGTGCCTGGAGGATCATGGGAACCGGGATGAGTGAAACAGGTTCACAGTGTGTTTGGGGACCGCATGTTGGGTTCCATCGGAAACCAGCATTCTCTGTGGACTTGTGGTGCCAGTACTGCTTGAGATCAAGTTTGACATACTCTCTTCCATCCTGCACAGTGAGGCTGCCCCCAGCCTCCTCAAAAAGTTTTGCATGTGCCGTCTTAGACAGAGCTTTTCCTGGCCATGCCCTTGGGGGCTCCCTCCCTGGCTCCCCATGGTGACAGATTAAGACCTTCCATAGAGTTTGGTTTATGGTCCCCTTGATGTCAGAGCTAGACGGGGACTCAGGCACCATTGGGTTGGGCCGATTCTTTGCTATAGAGGAGGAAACCAAGGCCCAGAGAGGGCTAGGGACAGGCTCAAAGTCACACAGCAGGGTAGAGGGCCACGAGGTTTCTGCCCTGAATTCTCCCTGCTTGTCCTGGGACGTTGGCACCTGCACTGGGCCTGGCCCTGTGCTGGGGGCTGCGGAGATCAAAGGAGGCATGTGCTAGAATCCCAAAATGAGCCAGTAAGGGCAGTGCCCAAGCAGAGGGGCAGATAGCTTGTGTGTGTGTGTGCATGTGTGGTCAGTTCATACACTTGGGAGGGGAGGCAGGGACAGCTTCCTGGAGGAGGAGGAGGAGGAGGAGGAGGCCTGTCACCTGAGCCTTGAAAAACGGGCCAGATGTCACTAGAACACTTTGTCAGGAGCCCAGAGGAAGACATTCAGTTGAAATTCAGAATTCCCCTCCTCTGCCTCCAGCACAAACCAAATCAGGACTTGCACAAACACCTCTTACTAAATCTGAATATGCATCTTGGAGGTTTCCAATATAGCCAGGTGCTTTGGGCACCTTCCAAGCACTGCCTGCCACCTCCCTTCCTGCCGCCTGCCTCAGTTTCCGCAGCCCTGGGCTCCAGAAGCCACTGGTGTTCGAGTGCGCCCTCTAGTGGAGGAATCAGACTGTGAACTCTGGGCCCTGGAGCAGGAGTGTCAGGAGGAGGTCCCTGCCTTTACTTGAGACGTGGGGCAGGGGACCCCGGAACCACTCTGCAAAACAGCGGGTTCCTAGGCTGCACCCTGGTGGCAAGAAGCTGGCCCCAGGATGCAGGAGACCTTCTGTTGTGTGAAGCCTGTGGCTGAACCAGGCACTGAGGAGACTGGGCAGTTGGCTGCAGAGTCCAGGCCTGGGGGCTTCGGCGCGAGGGAGATGCTGGGCCGGTTCCATCCTGTTCCCCATCCTTCACTGCTGTGCGACTTCATATTGGTCCTTCCCCGTTTGCCTTTCATTAAACTAGAAGCCCCAAAGTGCCAGAGGTGGTCTCTGAGCCTGATCGTCTTGCTTCTGTGGGTCCTCGAGACCAGAACAGGCCAGAATGAAGGTGTGGATGATTGCCCAGATCTGGGGGAGCGGACCCCACCCTGACCCTGGCAGCCTCCAGAGGTGTTCAGGTCAGGGCTAGCCAGCACCCCCAGGGTCCCTGCATGTGGGTCCTTCTGCTAGAAGTTCTGATGAATCCCAGGGCAGATCCAGGACAGAGTCAAATGTGTCTTGCTCAGGGCAGATTATGCTCAGAGACAGAAATGGCCTTTGCCATTGGTTTATGTAACAGGCTCACTGCAGGAATTATAATTTTATAACCATAATAGTTCACAAACCAATACCGGATAGGATATGTCTCTTAATAAGTCAATAAGGAAGTAACAGGGGTGGGGGGTATAGCTCACTGGTGGAGTTCCTGCTTAGTGTGCATGTAAGATGGTGACATAAATAGCTCCAGCCTCATGGAGCTCTTTGGAGAATGAACTAGTGACTGTGGAGGAAGGTCTCGTCCAACATTACCTAACATCACCTGTGATTGCCAGGATGCCCCCAGGGACCTGGCCAAGCCCCTCCCTGGCCGTGCCCACCTTGGGCCCAGTCTCCCCTCCTGCCATGACCCCACTGCTCACGTGTCCACAGGGGCCGAGGAGGTGCTGCTGCTGGCCCGGCGGACAGACCTGCGGAGGATCTCACTGGACACGCCGGACTTCACCGACATTGTGCTGCAGGTGGACGACATCCGGCATGCCATCGCCATCGACTACGACCCACTGGAGGGCTACGTGTACTGGACGGATGACGAGGTGCGTGCCATCCGCAGGGCGTACCTGGACGGGTCAGGGGCGCAGACGCTGGTCAACACCGAGATCAACGACCCCGATGGCATCGCTGTGGACTGGGTGGCCCGCAACCTCTACTGGACGGACACGGGCACCGACCGCATCGAGGTCACGCGCCTCAACGGCACCTCTCGCAAGATCCTGGTGTCCGAGGACCTGGACGAGCCCCGTGCCATCGTGCTGCACCCCGTGATGGGGTAAGGCTGGGGTGGGGGGCCTCCCCACCTGGCCGAACAGGAGTGAGAGGGGCTGGTGGTTCTGGGGCTTTCTCCTGCGTCAGGATGAAGCAGGTGGCTGGGCCCTGCTCTCAGTGCTCTGGGTCAGGAGAACTTGCATTTCTAACAAGCTCCCAAGTGATGTGCTCATCTGGGGACCAGACTTTGAGAAGCTCTGACGCAGAGCTTGGTTACATCTATAGAAAACCCTGGAGGCCTTGGATAAGTCATTTCCCCCCGGGCTTCAATCTCCCTACCTGTAAGAGGGAGCTGTCCACTGGGGTGATTTCTGGGCTCACGGTGGTAACAAGAGTGATGGCCACCGTGCACTTACTACACCTGGGCTGGGTCTCTGCCAAGCCCACTCCATGCAGCAAGCTCCTTTTTCTCCTCTTACCCTGTGGGGTGGGTACAGTTGTACATTGGAGAAAGCTGAAGACCAGAGAGGTTAAGGGACTTGCCCAAGGTCACACAGCTGGGAGGCTGAGATTGGACCTGGCAGTGTGGTTCCAACTTTCCTTCTTAGGATTCTCTGAAAACTGGGAGCTTGTCAGTCAGTGGAGGAGCCTCTCTGAGGCCCCCCGCAGCTCAGAGGGTTGTGGCTGAGCGCCTTCCTTCATGGGGGGCGTCCCAGCCCCGAATGTGAGAATCCCAGGAGGTGGGGTGGGGTCAGGCCCGCGGGTGAGAGAGGAGAGGGTGGCCACTGTGTTCACTGTGCTTAGGGCCCAGCTCTGGCAGCTCTCCCTGAAAAGTGCTGAAGCCGCAGCCCGGAGCGACCCTCCCCGCCCCCTCCCCCGCCCCCAGGATCTCACTTTGCTCCTTGGGGCTGCAGAGGGCACGTAGCCCGCTTTGCTTTTTGCACATGGGATCCCTTCAGCTACTTGAAGGAGGTTCTACTCTGCCTCTTCCTCCCTCTGTGCCCTCGGCCCCGCCAGCCCCGGTTCCCTTGGCAGGGCGTCTGCTGTCATGAGTCCAGGGGCCTCCTGTGGTTAAGCCCCTACTGTTCTGGTGGAGCCCCTGGTCCTGCCCACAGGGCTCGTTGCTCATCATCCCATCGGCCCACATTCCCCGAGCACCTCCCGTGTGACGGGGGAGGGCGCCGGTCTCAGTCCTGGGGATGCAGCTGGGACAAGACAGTTGGACAGTGTCACAGACGTGTGCTTCTTCTCCAGCCTCATGTACTGGACAGACTGGGGAGAAAACCCCAAAATCGAGTGCGCCAACCTGGACGGGCAGGAACGGCATGTCCTGGTGAACACCTCCCTTGGCTGGCCCAACGGCTTGGCTCTGGACCTGCAGGAGGGAAAGCTCTACTGGGGAGATGCCAAGACAGACAAAATCGAGGTGAGTCATCCCAACAGTTCGCGAAGCTGTTCGGTGCAGGTGGCGCAGCCGGGCAGTCCCTGGGCCCTGAGCTTCTCCAGGAGGCCGGGCCTGGCCGCCCCTGCAGCCAGTCCTGCGTCTCAGGGGAGCGTCAGATGCACGCTCGGCTCTGCTGTTTGGCCGGACAGACTTCCTGAGATACATTTCTGACACACGGAAGGTGTGTGGCTGAGTTAATAGCACTAGGATGCATGTGGTTACGTAGGATGTTGTCACGGTGGGGCTGCACAGGGCACACTGGCACCCTCTGAACTACTGGTGCAACTTCTTGTGAGTCTTAACCTGTTTCAAAATACGAAGTCCCAGTAAAAGAAATAAATAACGCTTACCACCACCTGGCTCAAGAAATAAAACATTATCCATGAAGCTGATGCCAGAGGTAACCGCCATCCCCAATTTGGCGATTCGTTCGCCTGCATTAAAAGACGTTTTCTTTCACCACGTGGGTGTCACCATGAGCGGTACGCAGGCTTGTTCTGCGTGACCTCCCACGATGACAGTGGTGTCCCGTATGTGTTCTTTGGCAACTTGCTTTTTGTGCTCAGGTGTGTTTTGTGAGGTGCTCTTGACCACATGGTGGTTAAATTTATCCCTGACGTTCCTGCCTCTCCTCGGCGTGTATGCCTCCCTCAGACACGTTACTCAAACCTTTGGGTCAGGCCACCAGCCCAGGTGCAGAAGTCCCTGCTGGGGTTGCCGGGGATTCTGAGGGTTTCAGGGGGAACAGCTGAGGTCAGGGTCCACGTTTCCTTTCCTGAGGGCACAGTCGGACTCCAGGTGGGAGGGACGGTCAGGGGAGGTCTCGGCCAGGTTGCCACCTCGACGGGGCATGCTTTCCGCAGTGGCGGTGTCCCTGAGAGGTTATGCCCAAGACAGTGGAACAGCCAGGCCAGATGCTAAGGAGCCCGAGCGTATTTCTTGGGCATGTCTTGCCGAGTTGCCTTTGATGGGAGAAAGGATCGTGTTCAGGGTGGCTGTGCACGTGGCCCGGCCTGGGAGCCAAGCAGAGGCGCCAGCAGGAGGGAGTGCCGCCCGGTAGTGGACGGGCTTTCCCTTTGAAGAGGACATCACTCAGGCTCCCCAGCTCCTCCTGCCCGTGCCCAGGGAGGGCTTCACGGGGCAGCTGCAGCTGGGCCCCTGACAGACTGGGAGGAGAACCAGGGTCTGGGTGGCACTCATGGCACACAGATGGGGTTTATGGAATTGAGTCCAGACTGCGGGCGGGTCTGCTCCCCCTCCAGGTGGGGCCTCCCGCTGCCCTGTCTGGGACAGCCATCCCGATGGAAGCAGGCAGAGGTGGCAGTCCCTCAGATGATTAGCTCGTTGCCATCGTGACAGATGGGAGTCGGGGTGGCTCCCAAGGTGGCGTGGGTGTGGGCTCTGGCTGCCCCCTCACTGGCTCACTCTGGGAGGTGGCCCTGGGCTTCCCTCCCCGCCCAGTCCCAGGTTGGAGCCGTGTGGGTGGGCGTGGGTGCAGCCCCTACCCTCTCCCTACACCCCTAGAGCTGCCTCTGTTCCTTGTTTTCCCATCTTGGGCTCGGAGTTCCCTGGGATGCCTCGTAACCCTCTTCCTGAGTCTAGAGCCTGTGGGGCTGAAGTTCCTGCGCACTGGTGCTCAGCCTTTCCCGTGACTCCAGCCGCACCCACAGGACCCTGTCTCTCGCCCTTTGTTTGCACCTTCGCCTCCCACAGCTGGGCTCCCGACCCAAGAGCGTGTCCCTTCTTCCTCCGACCTGCCACAGCTCTTAGGTCTTGTGCCACAAGATTCAGCTTTATTTGTAAAAGTAACCGAGACTCACTGTCTCCCTGAGCTGTCTCTAATTGATGTCCCCTCGGGCCCTGCACTCCCTCCTCTCCCTCTGGCAGTGCTTCTTGGCAGATGCCAGGCCTGTGACAGCTCAGCGTGGGTCCCCACTAAGCCGTTCCTTCCATCCAGAGCTCTTTCCTGAGCCATGTGCCCGCCGCTCCTGGCCCTTGGAAGCCTGAATTACCTCCAGCCACCCACTAAGGCCTCATGCATGCGGACAGCTCGCCTCCTCCTTGCAGCCAAGTGCACAGTCTTCACAGCTGTTGGCATCCTGGTTCCTGCCTAAAGACCGAAGCTGCAGGGCCTTCCAGATCCACCTGGGCTTGTGCTCTCACTTAGCCCCGGAATTATCATCATCGTCATCATCATCTCACTCGTCTGTGAGCGACCGCGTCTCCCAGAGCAAATGAGAGCTCTCTGAGCTTGAATTGGGGTCTCCATGCTGACCTCCTGGCAGGCAGTCGGGACACCCCAGGCCTGTGTCAGGAGTGACCTCTCCTTCCTTCTCCCTCCCCCACACTCTGTAGCTCCCACTTCCCTTGCCGGGCCCTTCCTCTTGCACTTCCCTTTCCCACAGCTACCGGATGGGTCGTCTCTGAGCAGAACTTGCGTTACATCACAGCGCTGCGCTGCCTCCTTCTTCCCCCAGCTCCTCCCTACCCCTCCACGAGCATCTATTCATTCTGCAGCTTTCTGTGAATGGCGCCTTGTGCTGGAAAAGCAGTAAGGGGCAGACCGTGCCCTGGTCAGGGTCAATGTTCTAGAGGGATGCAGAGGAGAGGGGTTGGGGGCTCGGAGGGTGGGCAGGGGTCATTCAAGTCCCCCCGACAGCACCTCAGCTCTTTTCCAGCCATGTTTGTTCTGAAGCCCTGCCTTCTCCTTTCACTGACTTGTGTGTGCTCTGTCTGTTTCCTTCTGTTTCTAGGGGAGAGGGGGAATCATGCCCATTATTACTATTTTTAATGGAGGTACTGGGGGTTGAACCCAGGACCTCGTGCACGCTGAGCATGCACTCTACCACTGAGCCATACCCTCCCGCCCCCTACCATGTCCATTATTAATCCTGAAGTAGGCACCCCTGTGCACACACCATGATCAGGCGTGTCCCTGGACGTTGGTTACAGCTATTACTGAGTAGGAACAAGGATGGGCCTTGCCCTTTGTGGACTTGCGCTGTCTTTCTAAAGCTTCCTCCCCCAGCTGTTTCCCTCAGGGTTGCTCTGACCCAGGGATGAAATAAGCAGAAGTCTCACAGGCCAACCCACAGTCCAGGCTATTTGGCTTTTGGTTTTTATACTTTGAAATGATCGAAGTTCCCTGGGTGACTTTAGCTGCTCTGCTCAGTTACGGGTGGAGAGACGGAGGGCCATGGAGGTGCAGGGACTTGCCCGTGGGACAGAGCTGGGGTGGTGCCAGCCCCTCCTGGATGACCCTCCAGTGTTGTCCTGTGCTATCCAGCAACAGAGGACCAAAATCTTTTCTGCTCAACACATACCTGATCTGTCTTACGTGTTTGCCACCTGCAAAACAGAGGGTTGGTGGCTGTTTTGATGAACTGGAAATACAGTCTGTCTGTAGGAGGCCCGTCAAGACGTGCCTTTAATTCCTCGTGTCTCTTTCATCTTGGCCTGAGAGCCCGAGACTTTGGATGTTGCATTTTTATCGTCTTCCTTTTAACATAAGCTTCTACAAAATCATCTGTCATCAGAATCACGTCTTACCCTGTTTGTCTGAGTGTTTCAGTTGGTTAAGGCATTTTATGTTTGACAGTATTTTTCTCGTCTGTGGCTTTTGTGGTTGATGCTTTTAATCAGCACTGATGCTTCAGGAAAAAGATCGAGCTTTTACAGCTCAGTGAATGGCCACTCGTGTGTCTGGGGTTGGAAAGCATCTTGGAGCTGTTGGCTCAAGACTTAGCACCAGAAGCGTCCTCAGAGTTCCCCTGGTCCTGACCGAACAAGAAACTAGTCCACAGACAAGCGGGAGGCCTTGCCCAGGGTCTGCAGGGCATTAGTCGTCCAGCCTTTTGAAGCTCAGCCCCGTACTGAGGCTGTGATCCGGTGCCTCCTTGGGTTGCATCTGGGGCAGACGTTGCTAGTCAGCGTGCCCACCCCGGGTCTGAGCCCCGCACCTTGGTACTCCAGGCGGCCACTGCCAGTAGATCAGCAGTGGTCGGGGAGAGGACACCTGTTTGCCTTGCCTGTTCCAAACCACCCCTAGCACAGCATCCACACCCAGGTGGGGAGGTGGTAGGGAAGAGCCCCTGAGCTGCCCCATCACCAGAAACATCTTTCATTTGGCTGCCCCAATGGGCCATGGTGCCCGGCTTTGTGCAGTGGCCTGGCTAGGTGTGGACAGAGCTGGGCCCATCGTGTTGCAGTCAGCTCAGGCCCGAGGCCTGCTTAAATGGCATCTGCCGTCCTGCAGGTGATCAACATGGATGGGACGAAGAGGCAGACGCTCCTGGAGGACAAGCTCCCGCACATCTTCGGCTTCACGCTGCTGGGGGACTTCATCTATTGGACCGACTGGCAGCGGCGCAGCATCGAGCGCGTGCATAAGGTCAAGGCCAGCCGGGACGTCATCATCGACCAGCTGCCCGACCTGATGGGGCTCAAGGCTGTGAACGTGGCCAAGGCCGTCGGTGAGTCTGGTCAGCTGTGCCCTGGCTCGTGGCTGCCTTGTGGTACACAGGCAGCCCCGTCTGAGGCCGAAGCTGGAGCTGTGGGTGTAAGTGTCCGGCTTGGGCTCCCACTCTGAGGCTGTATGGGACAGGAGATGGTAAGAACATCTGGCTAAGGCCAGGCAGCTCTGGGGGGACTTACTGACCAGGTATGGTGACTTGGCAGTGGTGACGGACCAGCACTGCTGGAAATAACTGTTCTAATAATGGCTAACGTTTGTTGAGTGCCTGCGTGTGCTAGGCTCTGGCTGGGTGCCTTAGCGCCCAGAGTAAACATCTACGCTAATTATAGTATCGCCCCATTAACGCCAGGGAGAGGGAGGCCAAGATCAGGACTCAGGCCTGGGTCTCCCTCGACCTCATTGCTGGCCTGGGCTGTGACTGTTGTCCATGGTGACCGGGCTGCACCCTCCAGCCCACAGCTTTTATCTGAAAGCCAGGATCCACACAAAGCTCACTTAACACAGTGACTTGTCTTTTTATGAGTAGGATTCCAAATGCAGGTCTACAAGCTACGCTGGGGAGAGTTGTGTCTGGCTGTGGTGGGGGGACATATTGGGGAACAGGACTCTGATCCCAGCTGGGGCCCCAACGCCTAGTACAGCACCTGCACATCAGAGACTCTCAGCAAACCTTTGTTGGAAGGAAAGAGGGAGAGAGGAAGGAAGGACCAGAGACGCCCCAGGGCTTGCCCTCCAGGAGCTTACAGTCTCGTGGGTGACACCCCAGTGTTAGCTGTGCTGCCAGGTGGGTGACTGTCGTTGAGACATTAGAGGGATGCCTGGCTTTAAAATACGAGGGGGGTCATTTGGGGTTAGGGAGCAGGTAGAGGACAGGGTTTGCCGGGCAGCTAAGCAAAGGCCTGGAGGTGAGACTGTGGAAGGACCTGGGGGGTAGCTAGCACATCTCTGTCTCTGGGAGAGGCCTTCAGTCACGACCTGCACTCCTGAGACGAAGATGATGGAATCAACAAACTTAGTTTACCAGCCACCAATGAAAACGGCTTCATTATCTACCGTGGTGGTGATCCACCGGTGAGTGAGTGTTTGAAAAACAAAAAAATAAAACCCCAGAGATAAGGAAAATGATGTATCTGTGGGATGTGATTTAAAGTTAAGAAATTGGACCCCTCCCTCCCCACCCCCTTCCTCTCTCTCTCACGTCAGGATTTACTGAGGAAGATGGGGAAAGGATTCCTTATTTAGCTGAAATCCTTAACACTAAGTTAAAGCCAGTTTTAACAGCGCCCCAGCAGATGAGTGAGATGCACAGGCCGGCCAAAAAGATACGGATGCCGGGCCGTCTGCTGTACTAAAAAAGAGGTGCCTTTGGCTGTCCTGGGTGAATCTGAGTTTTTGAGGGTGCTGAGAGTGTCGGTGACTCGGGGGGACCGTCTGGGTGGTGTCTCGGGCTGCAGTCCAGTCGGCAGGCTGGGAGTCCAGGCCCGGCCGAGGGGGTGAGGGGGTGTGGGGTGTGCGTCTTGTCCCCAGGTTGCCACGTGGATGGAACGGGGACACCCTGGGCCCAGAACCAGCCATTGTCATGTCCATCCCCTGTACCAGGGGAGTCGCCTGGCCCCCGTCATTCATACCTGCAGCCCGCAGTGGGCACCGGGCGGAAACGGAGCCGTGCCCGACTGGGCTGGTGGCCCCCGTCTGTGCGGGGCCTCGAGTGCCTAGAGCCTGTCTTCCCGTCCAGGAACCAACCCCTGCGCGGACGGGAACGGGGGCTGCAGCCACCTGTGCTTCTTCACACCGCGCGCGACCAAGTGTGGCTGCCCCATCGGCCTGGAGCTGCTGAGCGACATGAAGACCTGCATCGTCCCCGAGGCCTTCCTCGTGTTCACCAGCAGGGCCGCCATCCACAGGATCTCCCTGGACACCAGCAACAACGACGTGGCCATCCCGCTCACGGGCGTCAAGGAGGCCTCCGCGCTCGACTTCGACGTGTCCAACAATCACATCTACTGGACGGACGTCAGCCTGAAGGTACGGCGGCCAGGGGTGCTCCCGGCACGTCCCCGCCTGTGCTGCCTGCGCCTGGCCAGCCACGGTATCGCCTCAGAGGCTTACAGAAGCTTTTCTTGATTTAAAAAAAATTTGAGGGGAGGATGGTTAGTTAGGTTTGTTTATTCATTTACTTATTTTAATGGAGGCACTGGGGATTGAACCCAGGACCCAGGACCTTGTGCATGCTAAGCACGTGCTCTACCACTGAGCTGTATATACCCTCACCCTCAGTTTTTCTTTATTTTTTTATTTTGTAGGGTTTTAAAAACTGAAGTATAGTTGCTTGTACAATATTATATGTTAAAGGTATACAATACAGTGATTCAGGTTTTAAAGGTTATACTCCGTTTATAGTTATTATAAAATATGAGCTATATTCCTCATGTGGTAAAATATATCCTTATAGCTTATTTTACACTTGATAGTTTGTGTCTCTCAATCCTTTACCCCTGTACTGCTTATTTCCCCTGCCCTCTACCCACTGGTTGTCCCTAGTTTGCTCTCTACGTAATCTGTGAGTCTGCTACATTTTTGTTTTATTTACTACTTTGCTGTATTTAGTTTCTACATAGAAGTGATACCATAGAGTCTTTGTCGTCCTCTGCCTGACTTACTTCACTTAGCAGAGTGTCCTTCAAGTCCATCCATGTTGCTGCAATTGGCAGAAGTTCCTTCTTTTTGATGTCTGAATAGTATTCCAGTGTATAAAAAGTTTTTTAAAAAGGAACTATAATACTGGGGGAAGATATAGCTCAAGTGGTAGAGCATATGCCTAGCATGCATGAGATCCTGGGTTCAACCCCCAGTACCTCCTCTTAAAAAAAAGTAATAATAAATAAACCTAATTACCTTCTCCCCCCAAAAGAAAAATAAATTAAAAAAAGAAGTCCAGTAAAATTGGAGCAGCACTTTTAAAAAACTATAATATTTATTGTAACTTGATTGAAGCCAATAAAATATTAGTGATCCTGTGTAGTCAGTAAGCTTGAATGATTATGGCGGGCAGGTCCAACAGAAACAGTTTAATTATCTGTCTTTTATTCTACCATTGATACTACATGGTTCTTTATTTTTTTTTTTTCCTGATTTTAAAAGACATAAGGTTCATTGTAGAAAGAGAGAGATAAACAGGAAAAGTATAAAGAAGAAAATAGAAATGTTCTTCTTTAACTCCACCAGCCTGAGCCAACCTTGCTGACATTTCAGTGTATTTCCTTTGAATTTTCCCATTAGTGTTTCTCATAATTACAGTCGCATGCTCCATAGAATTCTGTATCCTGGGCTTTTTCACTTCTCATTGTAACAGGTATAATTATATACTATTATATAAAATATATTTTTTCATATTTTAATAAAACATACATATAGCCAATCATTTCTTTTAAAAAGGTTGTGTTTTCTGCTTTTCAAATTGTTCATTTAAAAACTCAGAGGTTGGAGGAAAAGTTTAAATTGGAAAAGAAAGAAAAAGAGTAAAAACTTGAATGTTGGTGGTTTGGCCCCAAATGTGGTCAGCAGTTGCCAGGAGGCCAAGGATCTCATGGTTAGACATCTGCAGAAACTCTGGTCTCTAACCGGTGGCCCTTTCCTCCTCACCTGCTCCTAGAGCATCAGCCGAGCCTTCATGAACGGGAGCTCTGTGGAGCACGTGATTGAGTTTGGCCTTGACTACCCGGAAGGCATGGCTGTCGACTGGATGGGCAAGAACCTCTACTGGGCGGACACCGGGACCAACAGGATCGAAGTGGCCCGGCTGGATGGCCAGTTCCGGCAGGTCCTCGTGTGGAGGGACTTAGACAATCCGAGATCGCTGGCCCTAGACCCCACCAAAGGGTAAGGGCCATTTTTGTCTGGCACGCATGTCCCTGTCCCCCATCACGTCTCTGCACCAACCAGGGCAGTGATGGCCTTAGACCAGGGCAGGTGACTGGGGCCGGCGGGACCCTTGGAGGTCATCTGGTTCATTTCATAGAGTGGAAACTGAGGCCCAGAGCAGAAGGCAGGAAGGGAAGCCCCTGTATCAGGCACTGCACTGGGCGCTCCAGGTGGGTCATCTCATTTCGGCAGCTGGGGCGCTGCAGGGGGTGGGTATCTTTACACCTGATTTTGCAGATGCAGAAACTGAGGCTCAGAGAGGTTAGGTGACTTACTGAGGGTCACTTAACTGGTTGGAGCCGGGCTGGGCTGAGAAGTTCCATCCAGGCTCCTGGCCTGGGCTTCTCCCCTCCGGCTTCTTGAAGGCCCCTTAGCTGAGGTCTAAAATCCATATGCTTTTCTCTGTCGGGCAGCCTGGGGGCCCTGCACTGGGGCCAGAGGGGCCAGGGTGGGGTCTTCCTCTGTACACAGTGCTCACCCCATAAACCATCAGCGATGTCTTTGTAGCACCCCAAACTCTGCCTGTTATGTACTCTGTTAGGGAGGGAAATATTTCTGCACGGCAGAACAGAGAAAGGACCAGTGAAACATACATGATTCTAGAATGGGGAGTCCTTCCCTGGAGCCACTGCTCGAGGACAAGGGAGGAGGACCGGCTGGTGGGGGCAGCAGAGCCGAGTTCATATCCTGGTATTCCATTGCCTCTTTGCCTCTGGGCCTCGTTTTCTTCCTTCTTTGAATAAAGGGACTGTATGCCCTGATTTGCCCACATTCCTCCTGCCGCTCCTCCATCACCCCACATCCTGTCTAGTTTAGTGTTTGTCTCTAAAGTGTCCCAGCCTGGACGTCCTGTTACACGGTCCCGGTTTGTGTCTGTGAATGAGAACATCAGCGCTTAGCTTGCAGGGCGGCTGCTGTGGGACTTCCAGAGGCAGGAGGTCGCCGTGACCACTCCTGGGGGGACACTGGGGTGGTGGGGGCAAGGCCGTGGAGCCCCCGCTTCCTGAAGGGATGTCATCGACACGGCTCTCCGGGGCGGGAGGGGCCGAGACGGGGAGATGGCGGCAGTCGTGTTCCCTGACCTGCCCTTCTCCCGTGTCTTCCAGCTACATCTACTGGACCGAGTGGGGCGGCAGGCCCAGGATCGTGCGGGCCTTCATGGACGGGACCAACTGTATCACGCTGGTGGACAAGGTGGGCCGGGCCAACGACCTGACCATTGACTACGCTGACCAGCGTCTCTACTGGACGGACCTGGACACCAACATGATCGAGTCATCCAACATGCTGGGTGAGGGACAGAGGGGCCTGCGGGGAACGGGCATCCCTGCTGGGGCGACGGCCACCCTTGGCCCCCACTGCTCTGTGCCCTTGGCCTGCCAGGCCCAAGCCCACAGGAGGTGTGGACACGCCCAGGTGCTGACCCAGCCTCACCCTCTCCGGGGATTGTTCCTTTCTGCCCCTGGTGTCGTTGCTGTAGACGTGTCCCTAGAGGCCCCGATGACAGCTATTTCCTACACACCTACTGAGAGCCGGGCCCCAGCTAACCCTGTGCCAGGATTCTAATTTGACTTTACACCACATAGCATAGCTTTTCATTGATGGAGAAACCGAGGCCCAGGGAAGTCATGGGACCTGTGTAACGTCACAGGGCACTGCTCAGACCCCGGGGACACTTGCTCCATCTCCATCTGACCCTGAACACCTACTGGGAGACAGCATTGTTGTGGGACCACTCATAGGCTACACTCAGCACCCTGGGACTAGGTTGAAAACAAAAGCAAAAAGAACCTTTGCTCCAAGTCACCCAGCAGTGAAGGCAGGATTTAAGCCTAGAACACGTGACTCTGGACTTGGGGCTTCTGGGGTAGGGAGGTGATTATACTAAGTCTCTTGGGTGAGGCCTGGTGGTGGGGCTGCCCTGTGCAGTTGAGAGAATTCAGCTTCCTTCCTAGTCACTGCTGCTGCCACATGGTTGTACTCATTTTCCAGAGGAGGAAACTGAGGCAGAGGTGGGCTGAATGGCTTATCCCAGGTACTATGTAAACAGAGTCAGAGCGAGAACCCCAGTGACTGCCCTGGTTTATGAGGCCAAGAGTAAGGTTTGAATGTGTCTTCAAGACTGCCACCCCGGCCCCACAGTGAATTACAAGAGGCCTGTGTGCTCTGCTCCTGGCTGCCCGGTGGGTCATGTGACGAGACCACAGTTCATTTCACAAGTCCTTTGCTGCTGGTGTTGGAATGGCATCAGCGCTCCATGGGGACAATGCTGAGTGCAATGTCTGCCTCCGCCCTGTTGGGCCGATTTCCCTAGGACTGAGCTGGGGTGTCACAGATCATTGTCAGCTTGTGCACCTGTCCTGGGGCTGCTGTGTCACCTGACCAGAAATCTAATGGCTTCTAACAGCACACATTTAATCTCTCACAGTCTGGAGGCCAGAAGTCTCAAATGGGCTAAAATCAAGGTGGCAGCAGAGCTGCCTTCCATCTGGAGGCTCGAGAGGGGAATCCGTTCCCTGGCCTTTTCCATCTTCTAGAGACCTCCTACATCCTTGACTTGTGACCACTCCCTCCATCCTCAAAGCCAGGAGTGTTACAAGCATCTACCAACCTATCTTACGGTCCTGCTCTGTCTTACAAGGACTCTTGTGTTACACTGGGTCTATCAGGATAATCTGGGCCAATCTGCCCGTTTCAGGATCCTTCCTGTAGCCACACTGGCAAAGCCCCTTTTGCCACAAGAGGTAGCACATTCATGAATGCCGGAGGTTTGGGTGTGGACCTCCTGGTGGGGGAGAGGGAACGTTATTCTGCATGTAGCCTTTACCAAGCACTTACTTTGTGCCAGCATTTTGACCCTTCTACGTGCGTGATCTCACTGAATATCACAGTGGTATCACAAACCTCATTGATTGTTTTATCACAATTTATTACATTTAAGTATCCTGGATACCCTTGAGGGCACTTGTAGGAATACCCATTTTGCAGATGGGGAGACTGAGGTTCAGGGAGCTTAGACAGCTTTCCTGAGGTCACATTCTGGTCAGGGGAGGAATTGGGACGGGAGTGCCCAGTCCGACCCCAGAGCCTGGCTCCAATCACTGTGGTAGACTGCTAGGCTGAAGGTTTTATTTGGAATTTTTATTGACATGTACATACAGTCAAGTACAAAAGTCTTCAGTGGACGAGTTGAGGAATTTTCATGCACAGAGACGTGTGTGTTCACAGAAGGGCAGCCTGCAGAGCTCCCGCGCACATCAAAGCAAGGACGCTTCCAGCCCCAGAAGGTTCCCTTACGCGGCCTCTGAGTCAGCCTCCTCAGGGGGCATCGCAACCCTGACTTCAAGCTACGTGTTCTGGTTGTGCTGTTCTAGAACTTTCTGTCAGTGTGACCATGCGGCGTCCGGCTTCTTTTTCTCAGCCTAATGACTGAGAGTCCCCCACATTGTCATTCTTTCTCATTGCTGTCATTCCTGTCATATGAAGATCCTGCCCTTTTTCTATCCGTCCGACCACTGACGAACATGTGGGTTGTTGCCGGCTTGTGGCTATTTCGAACAGTTGCTGCTGGGCTCCCTCCTGCCTTTTATCTGGGTGGACGCTGCATGCATTTCTCTTGTACTTTAGGAGGGGCATTGCGTGCCCCCCGGGTAAGTGCGCACCCAGCCTCAGTGGACCCTGCTGGTTTCCCGAAGTGGTCACACACTTTGTGAACCTGACGCAGGTTGCCAGGCTGCAGGTTGAACTGGGTCACCCAACGGGCCGCCCCGGGCTGTGCGTTGCTGACGCCACACCCACGTGTCTCCACGTAGGTCAGGAGCGGGTTGTGATTGCCGATGACCTCCCGCACCCCTTTGGCCTGACTCAGTACAGCGATTACATCTACTGGACAGACTGGAACCTGCACAGCATCGAGCGGGCCGATAAGACCAGTGGCCGGAACCGCACCCTCATCCAGGGTCACCTGGACTTCGTGATGGACATACTGGTGTTCCACTCGTCCCGCCAGGACGGCCTCAACGACTGCATGCACAACAACGGGCAGTGTGGGCAGCTGTGCCTCGCCGTCCCCAGCGGCCACCGCTGCAGCTGCGCCTCTCACTACACCCTGGACCCCAGCAGCCGCAACTGCAGCCGTAAGTGCCTCACTCTCTCCCAACACTTCCCTCCTACGTTAGCTGTGGTGGATAAGGGAGAAAGAAGCTTTCTATCTGGGGACACCTTGGTGCACATGGGCAGTTGGGCAGGTTGTGCACTGCACATGTTGCATAATGTTACCTGGAGGCTCAGGCTGGGTGGAAGACCTGTTGCTTCATCAAGACACAAGCAGTGGGCCAAGCCCTCAGCTAGCACGTTCCTTGGGGGCCTCTCTGGATGTGAAAAATGGTCTCTGTGGGGAGCACTCACTTCTAGAGCCAGGCACTGTTCCTTGTGCTTTTTTTTTTTTCCTTGTGCTTTTGATAGCACTTAATCCTCCAGCCTACAGGGTCGGGAGTATCACTGTCCTCATTTCACAGACAGGGACCCTGGGCACAGAGAATTGTAGTGACCCTCCCAAGGCCACACAGCTCGGAAGATTTGAACCAGGTTTGAATCCAGGCAGTCTGGCCCTAGAATCCCCACCCTTGACCCCTTGCCGTGTGGCCTCACGTCCACTTGCGTAACCCTCACACTGACCCTCTAAATCACATAGGCCTTTTTGTTTTCATTTCAATAATAAGAAAAGTGTAGTTCAGAAGCCTGAGAGTGACTTTCCCACGGGCCCGCAGGGAGAACAGTTGTGTCCTGTTGGCAGGATTTTCTCCTGTGACCTCAGCAGAGAGCTGGTTATAACTCAACCTCTGTGCAGCGCTAGGCAGTTTATTGAGCTCCCTGTCATCGGGGCCTTGTCTGAGCCTCTCACGTCCCTGGGCATTAGGAGGACTGGGCACCCTTAGCCCCACTGTGTGGCTGAGGGACCTGAGGCCTCAGAGGGTTAAGAGGCTCGTTCGCGGCCCCATGCTGGTATGTGACAGGCCTGGGGCCACAGCCTAGGACTCCTTACCCTTGGGCTCCCTTTGGTCCTGTTGGCCTTGCCCTAGGGGTTACAACCTTGAAGGGTCAGGCAGAGATGCAGGTCACCTACCACCCAGAAGTGATGTGACTTGGGTGCCAGCTCCTGCGGCCAGCGGACCTGGGGCCATGACTTGGATTCATATGGCCCAACTGTGACTCCAGCAGGTGTCTTCACACATCCTGGGTGGTGCAGTCTAAACCTAGGCAGCTTTGCTCCCTGACGGCTCTGAGGAGCATCCCCACCACCCGGGGTCCCTGTTCACTTCGTGCGGTTCTCAGCAGTTCCCTGGAGCACCTAGAAGCACACAGAAAATCCCACAGCCACTCAAGCATTGCACACACTTGTGGGTGGGAGTGTGGTGTGCACCGCCATTACCTCCTTGTGTTTTAAGTCTTGATAATCTAAAACAAAATGGACATCTAGTTTTTTGGTTTTTTTTTCAGAGGAGGGACTGGGAATTGAACCCAGGACCTCATGCATGCTGAGCATGCGCTCTACCACTTGAGCTATACCCTCCCCCGACATCTAGTTTTTTTAACTGAAATATTGTGTTGTGTATTTTTAGCAAAGTGATTCAATTATACATACATACATATATATATATTCCTTTTCATGTTCTTTTTCATTATAGGCTATTACAAGGTGTTGGATATAGTTCCCTGTGCTCTACAATAGGGCCTTGTCATTTGTCTGTTTTATATATAGTAGTTAATATTTACAAAGCCCAAATCCCCAATTTATCCCTCTCCATTCTGTTTCTCTGCTGGTAACCGTAAGTTTGTTTTCTATGTCTGTGAGTCCTTTTCTGTTTGTAAAATAAGTTTATTTGTATCCTTTTGTTTTTTTAGATTCCACACATAAGTGATATCATAGGTATTTTCCTTTCTGTGGATGTCTAGTTTTAGAATAACACATGCGCTTATAAAATATTGAAGCAATAGAGACACGTGTCACATAGAGAATGCAGTTCCCCGTAGTCCACCCCACAGAACAGCTTTATGTCTTCCCAGCCTTTTTCCATGTACACCTAGTAGGTACACCCCAGTCTACTTTTTACTGTAAAATAGAGTGCTGCCCTCCCTGCCCACTCACCCCTCGGCCCCCAGACACTGACTTGCAGCCCCCTCCTCTGTTTGCCTCACTCCAGCGCCCACCACCTTCTTGCTGTTCAGCCAGAAATGTGCCATCAGCCGGATGATCCCGGACGACCAGCACAGCCCAGACCTTGTCCTGCCCCTGCATGGGCTGAGGAACGTCAAGGCCATCGACTATGACCCACTGGACAAGTTCATCTACTGGGTCGATGGGCGCCAGAACATCAAACGAGCCAAGGACGATGGGACCCAGGCAAGTGTGCCTGTCGGGGGCGCGGGGGCTTGGCGGGGCACTTCCAGGAGGAGCTTGCCCTGGCTGTTTCCAGGCTCCCCCTCCCTTAGTAGATGGGGTGCTGACAGCACAGTTTTGGGTAAACGATGATTTGGGCTCTGATCTGTCATCAGTGGGTGTAAGGCTGAGCACTTTGCCTCCCTTGGAGTGTGATTATATGCGGAAACTGGAACGGATAGTTGTTTAAGTAGTGGCGGTGGATGTCAGACCCCATGGGATTTTTTTCCTTTCTACAGTGGTTTTGTGCAGGGTTAGTTGCTATTGGTTATTCTAGATTTATCTTTTATTTCACGTGAGTTGTAGAGTCAGTTCTGCTATAATGCAATGTACATGTTTCTGAAAATCACAGTGCTGTGCAACATCACACAGTACAGACCGTGAGGCTGGTGGGAGAAGGGGGGCTCGGCCTGCAGCACTCAAAACCCCGTCGGTGACACACTGAAAAGAAAGAGAGGAACCGGGCGATACAGGGGCACCTTCCTGCACGTGTTAAATGGTTTGGTACACAAACGCTTCAGCGGATGTGGTGCTTGACCTTGGAAAGATCTGAGGTTGGCCGAGGACGTGGGGCTCGGAAGGTTGCAGCTTGTGGGTTTTTATGGAACAGGGACAGGAGGACTGTCTGAGACAGGACGTACTGTAACTCCAGCGTGGATGGCGTGGCTCCTGACCGGCGGGAGCTGGGGGCCGTCAGGGGCGTGCGCGGCCGTGTGCCCCTGCCCGCGCTGTGCTGGGTGCGTGCTCTGCACTTGCCTGGTGGTTCTCTCGGGTGCAACTGTGCATCAGCAAACACGAAATCCGCGGTCTGCTCAAACTGTCCCTGAGGCAGCCCTGCATTGGAAAAAATACGTGTTTTCCAAATGTGAGTTCTAGCAGAACTGACTGCTTTTCTGTGTTAGGTTTTTGTGACCCTTTCCAGGAAGGAGATTGAGACTGCAGCCTCGAGGTGCACCCAGGGTACCCACCCGTGTGGCAGGGAACAGTGATCAGAATTCCATTAGTACAGAATTTGAGGACACGCCTGGCTGGTCATGCCAGTTTCTAAAGACTCCTTTTACAAAGGCTGCAGGACCCAAACGTCTCTTTCTCAATCCAGTGATCAGTGTAACAGCTTATATCATCATGGTGAATTCTTGATCCTGTTACGACAGAGATTCAGAGGAATGCTCGTTGGTGGAGATTTTCTTCTATAACATAGCTGTTGCTGTTCCCTAACCTGAACTGGGCGCTAGTGCCGCCTGTACAGCTGGGCCTCACTTTGGACAGAGCCCTTCATCCAGCAACGACATAAAGTTAACAAGTCATCCTTTGGCTTCCGTGTCCCTGGGTGATGGTAAAAGTCCCGGCTATGCCTGGGTGGCTGCGATCGTCCTCTCTGTGGGAGCAGAGCTGCCGGGTGGAAAGGGTGGAAATGGGTTTCTTTCATCCCACCTACAGCGCAGGTGACAGTCACTTCCACTCCTCTGGAGAATGGGAAGTGATAATTGATGAACCGTGGCTTCCCCTCTGAGAAAATGGCTGGGCGCAAATTGCCTTTAAGTCTCCCGGAGAGGCGTTTTTTGCATTCTTTTATAGCATCTGGCAAAAGAGGGAGGAAGACTTTGAAGAAAAAGCCCTTGCAGGAGCACTTAATTTGGAAAACGTTCGTTTCCCTCCCTGCTAAGCTCCATCCCTTGGTGGCTTTGATTGGGGGCCCCACACCAGCCTCAAGGGTAATGTTCTTAATTATTATCTCCTTGGTTGTTTTTTCCTATTTAATTTTTTTATTCTTTTATTGTGGTAAATATACATAAAACTTACCATTTTAAACATTTGAAAGTGTACAGCTCAGTGGCATCAAGTACTTTCCTATTGTTGTGTGGCCATCATCACCCTCCATCTCCAGATGAAACTCTGTCCCCATTAAACACTAACTCTCCGCTCCAGCTCAGTGGTAGAGGGCGTGCTTAGCATGCATGCAGTCCTGGGTTCAATCCCCAGTACCTCCATTAAGATAAATAAGTAAACCTTATTGCTGCCCTCCAATTTAAAAAAAAAAAACTTAAAAAAACCCCGTCTCCATTCCCTGCCCCCCAGTCCCTGGCACCCATCACCCTCCTTTCTGTTTCTCTGAATTTGACAGCTCTTAGGTGCTTCATGTGGGTAGAACTGCACAGTATTTGTCTTTCTGTGACTGGCTTACTTCACTTAGCATAATGTCCTCACGGTTCATCCACATCATAGCAGGCGTCAGAATTTTCATCCTCTTTAAGGCTGAAGAGCGGTCCATTGTCTGTACAGAGTATGTTTTGCTTATCCGTCCATCCGTCAGCGGCCACCTGAGTTGCACCCACCTTGGGGCCGTTGTGAGTATGCTACTGCAGACTTTCCCACTTGGTCGAGTACCACTCTGTACTGGTGAGGAGGAGGGGTGTTGTGATGCTGAGTAGGATTCCGCTCAGAAATTTCACACTGGCTGGAGCACTGTGACTTAGGTTAAAATGGGGCTGGGGTTCCATAAAGCTGGCCAGCCGTGTAGTTTGCTTCCTCGTTTTCGTCCGCCTGGGGAGGGATGCTGGCAGTGTGTCGTTACACGTGCCCCGCCCTCAGCTGGTGGTTCTGGGGACTGTGTGCCCGGCTCCCACATAACCACCCAACATCAGGAGCCTGACTCTGGCCCCGGCTGGCTGGAATCCTCTCCAGCTGGGTCCGAGAGGCTGGGCCTGGGGAAGGGGGCTTCTTTTTGGCTGCAAAGCCCCTCTTGCCTGCCTTCTTGTTTTATTAATCACTGGAAGGTGGTAGAGAAAGAGTCTGCAAGGAACTGTGATCAGAGCATCATTTTGAGATGATTCCCTTCTCACACAAAGGAACCTTTTATCCAAACATTTGGTGGCGGCAGCCCAGGTGTTTGGGAAGCCCCTTTGTGCCAGGTAAGGTCACCTGAGAACCTGAGAGAACCAGATCCACCAGGGAAACAGGCTGTGGCCTGTGAGGGAGATGAGGGAACCTGGGCTCCCTCCTCCTGCATCAGTTAATGAAACAGGGTCCCCTTTGAAGAGATTCTCTGTCGGTGGCTCTGAAAGCCAGGGCTCACCTGGAGACATTGCGAGCGGCACGGAGCCAGGCCAGTCTCTCTGGGGAGGCTGTGGGGTGGAGACCCGCAGGGAGTGTGGGAGGGAGAACAGGCACTGGGAGGTACGTGGGCTCCGGTGCTGCCAGGATGTGCTGTGGGGCAGCCCTGCACCCTCACCTGGCCTTGTACCCCTGGCCTCTCTCCCTCAGGGAAGAGGGCTGTGAGAGGTGGGCCTCTGTCCTGGACACCTGTTATCCTGACACCCTAAATTTAAAAGACAATAAGACTTGGTGGGAGGGTATAGGTCAGTGGTAGAGCTTATGCTTAGCATGCACGAGGTTCTGGGTTCAATCCCCAGTATCCTCATTAAAAAAAAAAAAGCAAACAGTAAGATTTGAGGGTCTTAATCCAAAAGCCTGAGTCCAAGGAAACAAGAAGAGAGAAAGTGTCTTGAGAGGGGGCTGTGATCCTGGGCCGACTGTCCAGCCGTCAGGTAGTCCTTCTGGATGTGCAGGACCAGGACGGCCAGTCTGTGTGGGGCTGCTGACAGCCAGGTGCAGTGCATTCCCTGATACCTGGGCCTGAATCTGAGTTACTGGGCGGGAGCTCTCTGGAGGCTGTTGAAAGAATCAGTTTCGCTCTCAGGTGGACTTGTGGGTGAGCTGGTTTGAAAGGAAGGTACTTCAAGCAGGGCTGGGATTTTGACTTTTGGTCTGAACTCGGGCACTCAGGCCTCTGCCCTCCCTGAGTCTGTAGCCGGTACTCACTCCTGACTGTTTTTACAGCCCTTCGTTTTGACCTCTCCGAGTCAAAGCCAAAACCCAGACAGGCAGCCTCATGATCTCAGCATTGACTTCTACAGCCGGACACTGTTCTGGACGTGCGAGGCCACCAACACCATCAACGTTCACCGGCTGAACGGGGACGCCATGGGCGTGGTGCTCCGCGGGGACCGCGACAAGCCAAGGGCCATCGTCGTCAATGCCGAGCGAGGGTGCGGGCCCAAAGGGGCGGTGGGCACTGCGGGGTGGGGTGCTGCACTGGCTGGGGCGTGCCAGGCGTCCCTCCCATGGATGCCAGCCTCTCGGGCTGGGAGGGGTCTTCTCATCCATCGGGAGCTCCCCTGGGGCCCCCACCACCGCAGCTGAAGCAGGGCGAGGAAACACCAACTCATTGCTGGTCAGGGAAGCAGAGGCGTCCAGGAATGGACTTAACTGAAAGCCAGTGCAGGTGTGAGGGCTCTGCTGAGGGACACAGGCAGGATGGAGTCCTGATTCATAGGTTTCGTACTGTCCCATCACACCCGAGCCCTATACAGCCGTCCCTCCCGCGGCATCAGGTGGTGGCGGGTCATGTCAGTTGCACGTGTTCTGCCATGGAGAGGTCACTGCCTAACCGGGAGCTTCTTCCTCCAGTGAAGCTCCCTGATGCTCACACAGTCAGCCCTCAGGTTCTCTGGAAGGTGGGAGAGTGCCTGGGATATGTTGACAGACATGGAGGGTCTCAAAGGGAAAGAAAGACAGAGCGGGAGGGGGCTTCAAAGCCACATGACATGAGGTGTGGAAGTAAAGCAAATCACCTGAAGGTCAGGGGGCAGGAGGCGGGAGCACGGTGCCATCTCAGGTCCCCGCAAGGCTGGCATTCAAGGCGGGAATCAGACCCGTCGAGGCGCTGTGTGCCGGAGCTCATGCGTGGGATGGCTGGGCAGACCCGAGTTCACATCCTGACTCCATCCCTTACTGCCTGTGTGGCCTCAGGTAGGCGACCTCCCTTCTCAGGGATTCATTTCCCTCGTGAGGACCGCAGGCGTATCAGCCCTGCAGCACACGAGGGCTCAGTTATGTAAGGGGTTTTCAGGAACCAGAGGAGGAGGCCTGTACTAGTCCCTGGGGCCACTGCCACCAGTGACCACAAACTGAGGGCTTAAAACAGTGGATGTTTATCATCTCGCAGTTCCAGGGGCCAAAATCAAGGGTGGGCAGGGCCGCGCTCCCTCCAGAGGCTCTAGGCTTGCCTGCCTAGATCAACTAGGATCTCTCTAGATCCTGCCTGCCTCTCAGCTTCTGGCCCCAGGGGTTCTTTGACTCATGCCACACCCCTTCACTCTGCCTTCACCTTCACATTGGCTCCTTCTCTGGGCTGTGTGGCCTCTTCTCTTTCTTCTGAGGCCACTCTCATTGGTTTAAGACCCACCCCAACCCAGGTGGCCTCATCTTGATTACACCTGCAAAGACCTTTCCCAATGAGGTCCATTCCGAGGCCCCAGGTAGATAGGAGGTCTTGGGGGACACTCTCCAGCCCCTACAGGGCACGGCCTTTCAGCTTTGGGGGCTAGTCCTTAGAGGCCAGGGCTGTGTGACCGATCACTTTCCAAAGCCCCTCTGGGTGCCCGGGGTCTGGTCTCTCTGGTGTTTTGCAAGCTCGGTCCTGGCTGGGGAGGTGGCAGGACACAGCTCCTGTCCTTCACCTGCTGCCCTCCCGCAGGTACCTGTACTTCACCAACATGCAGGACCGAGCTGCCAAAATCGAGCGCGCGGCCCTGGACGGCACCGAGCGTGAGGTCCTCTTCACCACGGGCCTCATCCGCCCTGTGGCCCTCGTGGTGGACAACACACTGGGCAAGCTCTTCTGGGTGGACGCGGACCTGAAGCGCATCGAAAGCTGTGACCTGTCAGGTACGCGCCCTGGGGCCTCCCTGGGGTTCCGTCCCTCGGCTGCTGCCAGGTCTGACCTGCCAGGATGCCCGGCCTTCCTTGTCATCAGTCATGGCGTTGCAGCCGCCCCATCTGTCGGAGACCTACTGCGAGCGGGCACTGTGCTGGGGCTTTACCGCACAGAGTCCCCTGCTATGTTCCAGGCAGTAGGTCCCAGATGATCCCTATGTGGCAGAGGCAGCTGAGGTTCAGCGAGGGTGTGCTAGCTGCCCAGGGTCCCCCAGCGTGGGGCAGAGCAGGAGTCTGACGCCTCCACCTCCAGAACACACTCTTCCAGCTGCTTTGGCTGCCTTAGTTCGGGAGGCCCCTGGGCTGGAGAGGGGTGAGAGTCATTGCTTAGAGGGGCTTTTCTTCCAGAAGATGGGGTGGCCTGGGGCAAGGGAGCCACTGCAGGGGCCCATGGCTGGGGCTATGGCTCTGGTCCTGAGGCCAGCCTGGTGGAAGCAGGACTGTCTGAGGGCTGGTCTCAGATCTGCCTGATTCCAGCCCCCAGCCCTGGCCAGAGCCCAGAGTCCCCCAGGCTCCCTGGCAGCCTTCCATTCTCCCAAGTCGAGCGTGGGCCGAGCTCTTGGGGTCAGCCAGACTCAGGGAGTCCTCGTCCCTCCTGGCAGGGGCCAACCGCCTGACCCTGGAGGACGCCAACATCGTGCAGCCTGTGGGCCTGACGGTGCTGGGCAGGCACCTGTACTGGATTGACCGCCAGCAGCAGATGATTGAGCGCGTGGAGAAGACAGTGGGGGCCGAGCGGATGCGAGTCCAGGGCCGTGTCGCCCACTTGACCGGCATTCACGCCGTGGAGGATGTCAGCCTGGAGGAGTTCTGTACGTAGGGGGCGGGCGGTGGGCAGCAGTATGTGCAGGGTCGCCAAGGGGAGGGTGTCTGCACAGAGCACAGCGACCCCTGAACTGGCCCCCTTGGAGAAAGACAGGAGGGTGGGCCGACGTGAGAGATGGAGGACTGAGGCCTGTTTTCTTCCTGGCTGTCGGTCAGGTCCACTCTCGGCTCCCAGAGACCACCCTCAGGTCCTCACCCTGTTCTCCCCTCCATCAGCAACAGATCAAACTTCTCTGGAGTGCTCTTATTCCAGCTGGAACCCACTCTGCTTTCCAAGGGCCTGCGATTAGATTCTGCCCACCTTTAGATTAGTCTGCCTTTTGATTGACTCCAAGCCAACTGATTAGCAACCTTAATTTCATCTGTAATTCCCTTCTGCCGAGTACAGTAACAAAACCACAAGCATGATGGCTCATCACATCCTCCCCAGCTGGGAAGTAGGGTGGGAAATTTGGGGGGCATTTTAGGATTCTGCTTACTACAGCCTGGCTGTGCCCAGAGGACTGGGAGGGGGATGTCTGCAACTGGAACTGTATGTTATTTCACAGTAACTCTGATTTATAGCTGAGGGAAGTAGGTCCCAGAAAGGGTATTATTTTCCCCCTCACCCAGACAATAAACAAGATAGGGGTTGGATTTGAAGCCAGAGCCCACATTTTGGCCACTGGACTTTTTTCTATTGGGCTCCCTGCTCAGAACCAGGGGCAGGACCTCTGACACTATGAATTGGCCACTTGTGTGATGGCTGCTAGGTGGCAGTTTCTGTCCTTGTGTGTCCTCAACTGGGGCCTGGATAAGGCAGTCACCAGTCAGCTAGCTTCTGGATAACAGAGGCACCCCATGCATGTGAATAAGAATGCCTATGTTTACCTGGCCTTTTACAACACTGTCAGCAAAGCCTTGGGTTCCTGGTTGTCCCAGCAGAAGGGCAGAATGGTGGGCGCTGAGCCTCTGAATATTGAGACCTTCTCCCTGCTGGTACTGGCAGAAAGCCAGGTGCACTGACTGGTGGCTCCTTGGAACTAGGGGACAGGAGGGGCAGGAAATGTTCAGTGAGCAGCTGTGAGGTTGGAAACTGGGACGTGTCCGTGAGCGCTAACGTGTAGGGCCTAGGTGGACACTAGAGGCTCCTGGTTTCAGGTGAGGGCAGGAAATCCTTGGGTGAGCTCTGCTGTGTTTATCTGGGATGTGGGTCACCCAGCCTGCTCCCCTACAAGATCCCACAGCTGAACTCTAAACCCAGGTGACACCCTGCAGCCCGTGGGTCATGGCCATCACTGTGTCATCCTGGCTGCCTTTGCACTGAGCTGGCCGACTTGCCGAGTCCTGACAGGTGGCCTGGCCCATGAAGTCAAGATTATTTCCTTCCTGACCCTGTCATTTTAAAACTACCTAATCCTTGAGGTTGAGGAGAGGCAACTGTCATGTGTCCTTGGGGACAGGGTGAGGAGCAGAGGGCTTTCTGCCATTCCTCTCACCTGAGGGAGGTCACCCACCCTTCCTAGTCCTTCCCGCTGCCCAGGCATTGGGCACATGAGGTTAGTTGAATTGAAATATCCGAGTTGCCCAGGGGCTCAGCACCCTTGTTACTTTAATGCCCACATGTGTTAGTTTCCTGCAGCTGCTGTAACAGGTTACCACAAGCTGGGTGACTTAAAGCAACAGAATTGTATCCTCTCACAGTTCTAGAGGCCAGAAGTCTGAAGTCAGGGTGTCGGCAGGGCTGCGCTCCCTCGGGAGGCTGGGGCCGGGCAGGGAGAGGGGTGGTTCTTTGCCCCGCCCACTTCCTGTGATTGCAAGCGCTCCTTGTGACTGGGATGGCCTCTGACATCACCTTTTATGTCACCTCATGAGGACCTTTGTCAGGAGATTTAGGGCCCACCCAGATAATTCAGAATGACTGACCTCATCTCATGATCCTTCATGTGATTACATTTGTAAAGACCCTTTTTCCAAGTACAGTCACAGATTCCAGGTAGGATGTGGGCGTATCTTTTTGGGGGCCACCGCTCAGCCCTCTACACCATGAGAGACAGACACACAGGGGCAGCTTGCAGTAACGGCTGTGGGCGCAGCAGCAGCTGTTGTAGGTGGGCTGGGGTGTGATGCCGGGAAGGTTCTATAAATGCTTTTGGCCTCCGTCTCCTCATCTGCAGAATGCAGTGTCAGTAGAAATGGACTCCATAGGCCGCCCTGAGAATTAAGTGGGAGGATCCACTACACTCCTATAAGAGGGCCAGTTCTTGTGCATTCTTGCCTGGCCCTCATCCCCTCCACCCTCTAGGCTGCAGTCCTGAGGTAGGAGACAGAACCCAAACCCCTCCCCCTTTTCTCTCCACAGCAGCCCACCCTTGTGCCCGGGATAATGGTGGCTGTTCCCACATCTGCATTGCCAAGGGTGATGGGACGCCACGGTGCTCGTGCCCAGTCCACCTCGTGCTCCTGCAGAACCTGTTGACCTGTGGTGGTAGGTGTGACCTCAGCACTTTCTGTTGGGACACTGACCAGGGACCTGATTCTCTGCCTGCCATGTTGCTGCCTGGCATCCTATTAATACGTAGTCCCTGTGGCATCTAGTCTCCAAAGCAGACTGTCTCTTTATTTGTCCTCTTTTCTAATATGGGTCCTTCGGGGCTATGAATTTCCCTCTAAGCACTGCTTTTGCTGCAGTCCATAAGTTTTGATAAATTGTATTTTCACTTTCAGTTAGTTCAAATATTTTAAGATTTCTCTTGAGATAATTTTTTGGTGTTTGTATTATTTAGAAGTATGTTGTATAATTTCCAAATAGGTGGGGATTTTCCAGCCATCTTTCTGTTACCGATTTCTAATTTAATTCCATCCTTGCCTGATTTGAGCCCATGCTTTGTATGATTTCTATCTTTTTAACTTTGTTCAGGTATGTTTTATGGCCTAGCATGTGGTCTACCTTGGTGAATATTCCACGTGAGCTTGAGAAGAATGTGTCCTCTTTTGTTGGTGGGTGGAGTGTTCTGTAAATGTCAGCGAGGTCCAGTTGACAGATGTGCTGTTCAGGTTGTCTGTATCCTTCCTGACTGTCTGCTTGTGCCATCAGTTACTCACAGAGGTGTTAACATCTCCAATAGTGGATTTGTCTATTCATAGTTCTGTCTTTTCCCCTCCTTCTACCCTTGAGCCTCTTCTTCCCTAAGGCTGCATTCGGAGTGGTCAAGAATGTAAGCTTTAGGGTCAAAGAGACCTGGGTTCAAATCCCAGCTTAACCACTTCCCAGCTGAGTGACCTTGGGCTAGTCATGTGCCTCTCTGAGCCTCGACTTCCTTCGTTACGAAATAGGGAAATTGAGAGCACTTACCTGATGGGGTTGTTATTAAGTAACAGAGCACTCTGCATGGTCCCTAACGGGAATGCCAGCTGCTTTTAGTCATGGGGATGGCAGTCATAATAAAAAGCGATCATTGTCGTCATCACCATAATGAAGCCCAGCCCCCGGCGCGTCCTCTCCTCTCCCCGGCCCCCAGGTGATCTTGGACCCTGTTGTTTCTGTGCTCTCTTCTCCCCTCCTCCTGTACCTTTCCTTCTCATCCGCACTCCCATGACCCCCACGCCGTGTCCCACCCCCAGCGGATGCTCAGCACATGCCCACCAGCGCATGACACCTGTTCTCAGCCGTTCTTCCTGCCCCTGGAGTGGCCAGTGCCCAGGAGCCCAGGGAGCAGGACCGTGAGCCTGTCCTTCTGGAACTTTCTCCAGCCCCACCTCACACTGTGAACCCAGGGAGCTTGGCCACAAACAGAGGGGATATTTCATAACTGTCCTCTGGTGGGGGCCGCCTTGACCTTCCTGAGCTTCCTGGTGGTTTTTTTATGAGTTCCAGCCAGAGGGCTCCTATGGCTTCATGGCCCGAGAGTGACTGTGCAGCCCCCACAGACTCCCCCACTGCCCTGGAGAAGAGGGGGCTGCACAAAGCGCTCAGCTGTCCCACGGACCCCAGCCCTGGGCCTCCCCACAGGAGGGCATGCCCTTCTGTCACCTGCCCTCCCAGGCTCTGACCCTCAGACTTGCGGCTGCCAGGCCCTTCCTCACAGCCCAAGAGGCCTGTATCTACTGTCCCCGTCTCCATTCTTCCCTGGCCTCTGCTACCCAGAAGGATAAGGGCTCACTGAGGCTCCCGGGAGGTGACACGGACCCTCGTACCTCATGCAGGGACAGGAGCCAGATGGGCAGGGGGCAGCCTGAGATGCTTCAGCGTTCTCAGCAGCACCACTGCCAGTTCTGTGTGAGCCTCACCAAGGTGTACACATGCACGTGGACACACACGCGCACGCGTGCGCGTTTTCCCTGCTGCTCCTTTGCTCCTGTGAGGAGCCTGCGATGGAGGGAGGCTACTTCTGTTTTAGGGAAGAGGAAGTGGAGGCTCTGGGAGGCTGGGGGTTCCTCAGGCTGCACAGCTGCTGGGGGAGCCTGGGTTCAACCCCAGGTCTGTACAACCCACCCCTCCTGTCCTCACTCTCCAGGACTGGGGCCTGCAGAAAATCAGAGCGTGGCCCCACACAGACCCTCCTCTCCCTGGCTTGGCCGTGGGAGGCTGGGCAGTTGAAAGAACAAAGACCCAGGGCCTCTGGGGCTGGAATTGCAGAGTAGGGTGTGGGCCGTCGTCCACACACACCTTTCCATGGCCAGTGTCCGCGTGTTCTTTGTTGGTGGCTCAGTGTGTACACATCCATCACTGGCTCCTGTGAGACACTGTGGGTGTCGGGGCTCCTTTGTCCCTGGCGTGGCCTCTGGGGCTGAGCCCAGTGGGAACAGCCAGCCCTCTTTTCATTTTTACTCACATCTCCTTGCCCACCCGCACCCCCCTTCAGCCCAGTGGGACCCTGGGAGTTATGGGCTCCAAATACTGGAAGGCGTAGTGCACAGGGAAATCGATACTTCTGTGAAGTCCATACTTTTTTCCTTAATTGGGGTTCAAGGGTGTGGAGGACTGTCCTTAAACATTAAAACGAAGTCTGAGTGGGTTTCTGGGCCGCGGTTAGTGTTCTGTGACCTTCCATGCGGGGGAGAGATGATGACAGGACCCCTGGGCAGTGGGGGCAGCCTGGGGCCGAGGGGCTCCTCCTGTGTCTCTCTGCCCACGTCCCGGCCCCTGGGACAGTGCTGTTCACTGAGCGATGCTGCACATCTGGCCTCCACCTGGCCTGCGCTGGGGAAGCTGACCTTGAGGGGTGGAGTGATGTGCCATGGCTACCTGGTAGAAGGCGGCCCCAGATCTCCTGTCCTTCACCCTCCCAGCTCACCACTCTCACAGGACTCCTTCCTCCAGGGAGCTTTGGAACCCTGCCCCTCCCCCTCTGCTCCCCCTGTGGTATCCTCACCGCCTGCTTTCCCCAGCTCACTCCTCAGCAAGGTGCCTGGTCTGCTACCAGCACCCCCCCACAGCGTTCCTGTGGGTATGCTGGCCATCCACAGAGTGCTGGCTCCACTGCTCCAGCTGCCCCTAATGTGTCACAGTGTGGGTGCTGACCATTCGCTCTCTGACCCTCCTACTTCCGATGCGGGTGCAGTGGACACTGGTGTAGCCAGGCCAGGTACACAGTCCCTGTGCTTTGGATTAACAGCTTTGTCACATGCTGGGGGCTGGAGGTGGGACAGCAGACAGGATGCACAGCATTGTGGGTACACCCTCTCCTCCTCCCACTGTACATGTTTCTCCTGGTGAATTGAGTGTGTCTCTTGTTTTGAAACCCAGATGTGCTTTACCCAGCTTTTGCCTGGACAGGCCGGCCTGTGATGGTTTTTCTCTCATCCTCAGAACCTCCCACGTGCTCCCCCGACCAGTTCGCGTGTGCTACTGGGGAGATCGACTGCATCCCTGGGGCCTGGCGCTGCGACGGCTTCCCAGAGTGTGACGACCAGAGTGACGAGGAGGGCTGCCCGGTGTGCTCGGCCGCCCAGTTCCCCTGTGCGCGGGGCCAGTGCGTGGACCTGCGGCTGCGATGTGATGGCGAGGCCGACTGCCAGGACCGCTCGGATGAGGCGGACTGCGATGGTGAGGCCCCGCCCTCGGCCCCTCCCCAGCCACACCCTTCCCTGCCCAGGCCCCGCCCCAGTGTGGCCCCGCCCCGCCCCTAGGCTCCCAGGTCTTCTAGGGAGCCCAGCAATTCCCACAAGACACTTGCTCATCGCCCCTGGAGCTTAGGCTCCATCTGGCCGCACACAGTTAGGGTCGCTGTAGAACCTTTGCCTGGAGTG
This sequence comes from Camelus ferus, assembly GCF_009834535.1. NCBI lineage: Eukaryota > Metazoa > Chordata > Mammalia > Artiodactyla > Camelidae > Camelus > Camelus ferus. Next base: position 67,773,729 of record NC_045705.1, read on the forward strand.
AAATTGCCAGGCCTCCTCAGCTTGGGAGGCAAAAATGTTAGTTTTAGGCCCCTGAGGACCCCTGCCATCTGCCCACCAAGCAATTTGGCTTGAAGGTGGACTGTGAGAATCTATTTTGCCTTCCCTCACTCAGTCAAGAATTTTACAGAAATCCAGTAGTCAGATGGATTTTCCTGGTTTACACCCTGGGTAATTGCCATATCCAAAGGGAAGTCTGTGGGATAATGCTCACTCCTGGGTGGTTTCCAGCATCCCGTTGAACCAGGAGTTGCAAAAAGATTTACTTAGTCGACCTGGGTCCACTCTGACCTGCCGGATTTCCCTTTAGACCATGACTGTTGAAACATGTATCTCTGTTCCCTCTCTGGATTTTCCTTTTGTAAATGACCTATTCAGTTGGTTCCTGTGACATATTATCAGCACCACGGCCCCATGACTAACACTGAGCTGTTAATGGGTGGTTCTAGCTGCCACCCCCTTACCCACAGGGTCCTGCTCTTGGATAATTCAGATGTTTATTTATCACTGTCCACTGACCCTGTTTGTGATGAGCAGCCTTGTTTAGGGGTCATTTCCCCAGATATTTCTGTAAAGCTGCAGTCATTAAGTCTTTCCAGCTCACAGACCCTTTGAGAATTTGATGGAGACTGTAGACCAGGGATTAGCGCAGTGTGGCCTGATGGCCAAATCCAGACTGCCACCTGTTTTGATAAAGTTTTATTGGGACACAGCCAGGCTCATTCATTTACATATTGTCTGTGGCTGATCTTGCCCTCAAACAGCAGAGTTGAGTAGTTACAATAGAGACTTTCGGTCCTTAAGGTCTAAATGCTTACTCTCTGGCTCTTTACAGAAAAGTTTGCTGAGCCCAGATAGGAACCACCCCCTCCTCCTCCCACTGTGAATGTTTCTCCTGGTGAAAGGAAGCATCTGGAGGCCAGCAGGCCCTTGTGCAGGCTCTGGGCTCCACCCTCCTCTCCTGCAGATCTTCCCACCCACGGCAAGGACAGGGTCCCTTATCTCTAGTTTCCAGAGCGAGGTGCCTGGGGCAGAGCAGCAGGGAGCTTAGACAGCAAGTATTGGGGGCCAGGTGATGGCTGAGCCCTACCCACCTGGCCACAGCCTTCCTCATGGCCTATGGCCCTGTCCAGGTCAGCGTTCCAGAGCAGGGAGGCAGAGGCAGCCATCAGTACCCAGTCTTCCTCCTCCTCCCAAAGGCCGCGAGCTACACCGGTTACTTAGCGGGGCTGTCTTTGCCTTCCCCGTTTGAGCTCTACTCCGCCTTCCTGATCTTCAAAGCCCACTGATACATCACCTATTCCCTGCCCCACCCCATCTAGGGAGCCTGGCTCCTTGTGGGTGGTCCTCTAATTGGCTCTCACCTCCCTGTAACCCAGGAAAGCATGGGCGCAGGGGCGGTGTTAGTCCTGGTGCTGTGTGGGCCTGATCCATGGTAGGAACCTGGTGAATGGATACCTCCCTGGGTCGTTGAGATCTCTTCCCTGCCCCATCCCCAACAGTGCACAGGCCTTGGAACAGGGGTCATCGAGGGGAGGGTGAAGACTGGATTTGCCGCGACTGTGCCCCAACCTGGTCCTAGAAAGGGCCCATTTGTCTGCTCTGCATTCGGAGCCCAGACCTTTGTTGCTGGGTCTCGGGGAGCAGGGTAGGGAGCATTGGTCTGTGGTTATCTGCTCAGTGCTCCTGGCCGCGTCATGCCCTCCAGCCTCTCTGAATGCAAGGCCCCTCCTTGCAGCCGTCTGCCTGCCCAACCAGTTCCGGTGCGCCAGCGGCCAGTGCGTCCTCATCACACAGCAGTGCGATTCCTTTCCTGACTGCATCGACGGCTCCGATGAGCTCCTGTGTGGTGAGCTGGCTTCTGCAGGGGGCTCACCAGGGCGGGGGTCACCCCATGCTGGGGTTCTGCCTGGGACTGTGCAGTCTTGAGGGAGGAAATGGCGGGTACTGAGGAGGCTGGGAGGTCGAGAGTATTTAGCCTTGGCAGGGAGGCAGGGAAGACTTCATGGAGTTGGAGACTGCTGTGAGGAGGGGAAGGGGAGACTGTGAGCCGAGGGGCATTCCAGCTGGGACAGAGGCAAAGAGACAGGCCCCTTTTGGAGAAGGCATAGGTTGGTGGGACTGACTGTGCCGTGTAGGGCAGTGTGCTTCTGCCCAGAGACCTCACTCGGCATCTGTCAGGCAAGATCACCCTAATGAAATGGGGGTGGGCCCCTTCCCTGGCAGCCTGCTGTCTGGCTGAGGAGGAGTGATGCGCATGTGCAAACACACACATGGACATGCTGCATGCCCCTTGAGAGACATGGCCTGTATATTCAGGGATACAGGGGTCAGAGGATGTGAAACCAGGGCAGTCAGGGAAGGCTTCCTGGAGATAGTGGCTCTTGAAAGGCTGTCTGATTCAGACAGGAAGTGGGAGTATGTCCCTGTGTGTGGGGATATGGCCACTTCATTCACTGCAGAGGGACCTGGGCTGAGAGTTTTGACTGCAGGATGGAGAAGTCTAGTGAGTGGGGAAGAAGGATGGATCCCCACTGGACTCACCAAGCACTTTCGCACCTTCATGTCAGCCTCCATCCCTCCCGCCTTCCATCAGCGGGTGCCTGGCAGGGCAGAAGCAGTCCCTCCAGGGCACACAGGACTGGCCCCCTGCAGGAGGGTCTGCTCCTTTCTGGTTCACACCCGCCATCTCTTCCTGCCCGTCCTCTGGCAGAAATCACCAAGCTGCCCTCGGATGACAGCCCCGCCCACAGCAGCGCCATCGGGCCGGTCATTGGCATCATCCTCTCGCTCTTCGTCATGGGTGGGGTCTACTTCGTCTGCCAGCGCGTGGTGTGTCAGCGCTACGCAGGGGCCAATGGGCCCTTCCCGCATGAGTATGTCAGTGGGACCCCCCATGTGCCCCTCAACTTCATCGCCCCTGGTGGCTCCCAGCATGGCCCCTTCCCAGGTAGGAGCCTGAGACGTGCAAGGGCTCTGGGCAGGACGTGGCGTGAGTGGGTCAGGAGTGCTCTTTGGACTTGACCGAAGCTGTCCTCGTGGGGTGTGTCTCAAGTTGTCTGCTGGGGAGAGCTGGGTGGGGACACATCTCACATAGAACTTCCTCACCTGAATCTGGGTCTCATGGGCAGCAGAGCACGTGCACTGTGTTCGTGAGGCACCGGGTCCCTGACCTGCCCTGTCCCCCTCCCCCCACAGGCATTTCATGCAGCAAGTCCATGATGAGCTCTGTGAGCCTGATGGGGGGGCGGGCTGGGGTGCCCCTCTACGACCGGAACCACGTCACTGGGGCCTCGTCCAGCAGCTCGTCCAGCACCAAGGCCACGCTGTACCCGCCGGTGAGTGGGGGCAGGAGGAGGCCTGGCTGGGGGGCATATCTCGTGACCTCAGGATTTCCGGAGAGATTAGCTGTTCCACTGCTTAGAATGGTGGGTGCAATGCCTGACCTATAGGTTTTCTCTTTTAATGACATCATCGTCTGCTTAGAAAAGAGTTCCCCTATTCGTTGTGGATAATCTGGAAGCCACAGAAATATCTAAAAAGTGGAGGTCTCACCCAGAATTCCCACCTCCCAGTGTTACTGCTGGGCGTTCTCGTGTCCGGGCGGCGGTCTTTGTCCTGTACAGGCTGCCCCATCCTCAGGGCCTGTCTGGATGGGATGCCTGGGCCAGCTTCCCTTCAGCGTCCCCACTAGAAACACCCGATTTTCCTGCCCAAGGCCTTGCTTGTTCCCAGACAGCAGCTGGATTGTTTTCCAAGGACAGGCACTCACAGGGCGCCTTTCGTGGCTGAAAATGCTTGCTCCCTGGAGCTTCCAGCAGCCCACATGGGGTGAAGGGCGGGCCTTTGGCCGAGCTGCACTCTAGGATGAAATGTTTGTCCAGGGCATGAGATGCTGAAGCCCCAGTGTTCTAGCCACACCACAGCATCCCAAGAGGGGACCCTTTCCCCAGGGCTGGCTGGGAAAGACCCCTACTTCCAAAAGCACGACCGTGGGGTAACTGGGGCAGGCTGGATGCATGGATGTGAATCTGGGGAAACGTTAATGTCAGGTTCTGTCTCCATGTGTTTCTGTGCTTTTTAATTCTTTGAAACCTGACTTCTGGTGATGGTGTGATTGTCTAAAGTGAAGACAGCCCCTTGAGCTTTCTCGGGCCACCAGGGCTGGGCCTTCCTGTACTTATGGGCGTAGTCTACACATCCAGGGTGTAATCCTTCCCTAGCGCTCCCGATGCTGGCAGGGCCTAGGAGGGAGCGGGCGGCAGGGGTCATTATCTCGGGTTTGCAGGATGGGACCTGAGTCTCCTGGAGGCTCCAGGGCTTGACTGTTCTTTGGAGACAGAGGACACAAGGAACCAGAAGCCTGGAGTTTAAGAATTCTTCCTCAGCCAAGGTTGTCGGGGTAGAGCTTAGTGGAAGAGTACATGCTTAGCATGCACAAAGTTCTGGGTTCAATCCCCAACACCACATATACACACACAAAAAAACCCCATACTCCCCGGCATTCCTCTCTTCCTCCCTGCTGTTACTGTCTCCTGACTCTCAGATGCCCCATGTAAGCAGCTAGAAGCACCAGGACCCCGAGTAAGACCGAGCTTACTTCAGAACAGACCCCTGGGGCCCCCCATGCTGCCACGAGGACACTCGAGAAACTGGCTTCTCCATCCCCAGCCCCTGCTGGGAGCTGGGGGAACCCTACTCGGCAGCAAGAGATGACACTGACCAGCAATTTTTAGAAATAGCTTTATTGAGATATAATTCACATACCATACAGTTCACCCACATGAATTGTACCATTCGGTGGTTTTTAGTATATTTGGAGTCATGCAGCCAGCACCACGGTTAATTTTAGAACATGTTCATCATCCCCAAAAGAAACCCTGCACAGAGCCAGCTATTTTTAAATTAACTACATTGGTTTGCATCAGTAATACAGGTTCATGGTGCAGAATTCAAAAGGTGCAGTAGAACGTACAGTGAAAAGAGCTCCCCCCCCCAACCCCGGTCAGGACTCCCCCCTGCCCCGAGGCACATCCTATGGTGAGTTTCCCGTGTGTCCTCCCAAGGGAAATCTGTGCATAAGCGGGTATACAAGAGAATGGCTTAACTATCCCAGCAAAGAGAGGAATTTTTGTTTCTTTTTACTTTTCTAGAAATTGTAGATTTACATTCAGTTGTAAGAAATAATACAGAGAGGTTGCATCTCCCCTTCATCAGTTTTCCCTGGTGGTTATCTTAGCCTCTTCGTGCTGCTGTAACAAAACACCATAGCCTGGGCAGCTTAAACACGCATTTATTCCTCACAGTTCTGGAGGCTGGGAAATTCAAGATCAAGGTTCTAGCAGGTTCGACTGATGTCTGTTGAAGGCCTGGTTCCCAGTTCATAGTGGCTTTCTTGTCTGTAAATGGTGGAAGGGGTGAGGGAGCTGTCTGGGGTCTCTTGTTTTAATTGATTAAAAAAAATGTTTGAGGGGGGAGGTAATTAGGTTTCTTTCTTTCTTTATATTATTTATTATTATTGTTAATTTATTTTTACTGGATATTGAACCCAGGACTTTGTGCATGCTAAGCATGTGCCTTACCACTGAGGTATACCCCCCCTCCCTGGGTCTCTTTTTTTTAAGGGCACTGATCCCATTCATCAGGGCTCCACCCTTGTGAACCTAATCACCTCCCAAAGGCTGCACTTCCTAATACCATCATGTTGGGAATTAGGTTTCAGCATATGAATTTGGGCGGGACACAAAACGTTCAGTCTACAGGAGGAGTACAGTGTCCTAATCAGGGCATTGACAAGATAGCCTTCGGCTTTATTCAGATTTCACCAGTTTTACATTTGCACTTTTTTTTTTCAAGCTGGCTTTTTAAAAAATTTTCCCAAATACCCATTTCCCCCCCTTGATCAACATCCCTGACCAGAGTGAGACATTTGTGACAGTCCGTGAACCTACACGTCATCACCACCCAGAGTCTATAGTTTACATCGGAATTTGCCCGTGGATGGTGTATGATTGTGTGGGTTTGGACAAATGTGTGCTGACATATATCCATCCATTATAGTCTCATACAGAGTAGTTTCATATAAACTTTTTAAAACCCACGTGGTAGCATCTGAAGGTAATGGTAGCTCCTTTCTGAGCTTTGCTTTTCGCTGCCAACAATAAGTAAAAGCTGGCATTGACCTAGCACTTCTGAGGCTCCCCACTGAGAAAATCCACTTTCCCTGTGCTACATCACCCCGGCTCCAGAAGGGGGCGCCATCGCCGTCCCATTTTGCAAATGAGGAGGCCAAGCAACTGAGTGGTAACTACTCACCTGAGGCGGTTGTGTTGGAGCCGACCACTCCCTACGATGCCTCTCCTGCACCCTCAAGTTTCTTTTGCTTGGTGGCTAAGCAGCTCCCTTTGTTGGCTGGGGCAGCTGGGCCACCCCAGTGGGTGTCCAGTCGCTCCCCGGCGGGATCTTGTTACTCCACCAGGGCCGCCTGGGACTCCTGCACTTTCCTCATGTCCCTCCTGAAGGGAGGCTGCAGGAAGAGGCTGGCTGCAGAGGCTGAGTGTTGGTCACCTTGACCTCTCTTGCCAAGTGGCCCTCGTGAGGGAATAGTCCGTCTTCCCGCCAGCAGAGGGCCACACCAGCACGACTGTCCCTCCCAAACACACTCTCTTCAGGTCTAATTTAGGGTAGAAATGGCGTGGTGCTGTCATTTTAATTTATACTTCTCTCACTGCATGTAGCATCAGATATCTTTTTGTGTGTTTAATAACCGCTGTAGTTTTATTTTCTCAGAATGGTGAATTTATGTCCTTTTTCTATTGGGTTATCAGTATTTTTAATTCATTCATAAGGGTTTTTTGTATATAGAGAGAGATATAGTAAGAACATCAGCCCATTGCCTGGGATATGTGTTGAAAATATTTTTCCAAACTTTTTATCTTTTGGTTTGGTTTATGTTGTGTTTTGCCGTGTATACAACGAAACTATCAGTCTTTCGTGGGAATTTGGGGGTTTTTTGGTTATGCTCAGAAAGGCTTTATTTGCTTGTAAGAAATAATTTCTTTCCATGTCCTCTTTCTTAATGCTTTCAAGGTTTCATGTTTATATTGAGAACTTTGATTCTCCTGGAATGCAGTTAGGTGTACTGGGTGAGGTGGGAGGCATCCAACTTTATTTCTGTGCTGATGGCTACCAGGCAGCCTTTATTTATTCATTTTTTAAATGCAGTCTTTTTTTTTTTTTAGCAACTTTTTTGTTTGTTGTTGTTGTTTTGCGGGGGAGATAATTTTGTTTATTCATTAGGTAATTAGGTGTACTTTTTAATGGAGGTCCTGGGGATTGAACCCAGGACCTGGTGCATGCTAAGCACAGACTCTACCACGTGAGCGATACCCTTCCCCCAGGTGGCCTTTATTAGTCGAAGTCCAATCAGGAGACAGAAACCACATGGTGATTTGAACAGAGAAAGTTTAATATACAGAATTATTAGCAGGGATTGGAATTGCAGGGAACTGGCCAATGAGAGGTAAAGAGAACTCTTTGGAACACAGGAAAGGCAGGTCAGCTGAGAGGAAGTGACTGAGGACGAGCCCCCAGCTGCTGCTCACCAGATGACTGAGAAGTTGCTGAGGTGCTGTACCAGCAGAACTTGCTAGAAATCTGCCCACTGCAGTAATGGGAAGACTCCTCGACCTTGCCTTGCTCAGTGCCCTGCGGGAAGTGGCACTGACAGCTGCAGAGGAGGGATCTGGGCAGGATCCCCAAGCTCGCCTTGGAGGCAGAAGTGAAGAGAAGCCAGACCCAGTCAAGTTCATGGGCAGATGCAAAGACGGGACCCCACAGGCTGGGGCACAGGGGCAGCTGGGGGAGGCCCTTCCTGCTGGGCTTCTGTGCCTGGTTTCTGCTCCCCTCTCTGAACACCGCCCTCGGCACCCCGCCCCCCAGTATTGTGCCCTCCCAACCTTGGGGTCAAATCCTGAGGAATCCCCAAGCTGGCTGTTTGTGCTAAAGAGGACCCCCCCCCCCCAGAATAAGGAGAGGAGTCTATGCCAGTTCCTAAGGGGCAGGAGGAAGGCGTGAGCACTTCGTGTATGTTACTCACCAAGAGTCAGGATAGCCTTGGGAAGCCGTCTCCTTAGCCCCATCTTAGAGATGAGGATGCGGAGGCCTATAGAGGTGAAGCCCCTCAGCAGGGGGCATGCTGCCACGGAGGTGATAAAACAAGACTCAGCCCCCTGTCAGGATCCACACCATGCTTTCTCCCTGCCCTAGGGACCTCGGGGAATTCAGTCCTTCAGGGCACATGGGACAGTCCTATTCTGTCAGCTGTAGGGGTGCCAGAAGCGGAATCTGGTGGTGCCCCCTGCAGGGACAGCTGGAGGAGGTGGGGGTGCTGGTGGCAGTGGTTGCTGGGGAAAGTGCAGACTTGGTGGGTGCCTTGGCCCCAGGTCACTCTGTCCCTTTTGTGGGGCCTGGCTCTGGAAGGCACGTTCACATGCTAGAGTTGTGTATTTATTATCACATTTTGGGGCAGTATAGAACTGAGAAAAGGGCACCCTCTCCTGGTTTGCTGAGAGGGTGGGGAGGGCAGGCAGCAGGGCTGGGCCCCTCCCTCCGCATGGCAGCCCCTGGCACAGGTCCCCTGAGTGTTCAGAATAAGGAGTGAATTACAGGGATTAGACTGTGCACCACGTGGGAGGATGGAGAAGTACAAAGTCCAAAAGGGGAGTCGGCAGAAAAGTCCCAGTGGAGCCTGGCAGGGCACTCTGTGGCACGGTGGTGACACTCTAGGGCCTGCTCGGAGGTGGGGTCCCTGAGCCCACAGCCAAGTGTCCAGAACTAGGCCTGGGGTCACCAGTGGTCAGTGGGTGGGCCCTGGCGGCCACCCTGCTCTCCCCTCCGCGTGCCCACCCTCAGGGGCCCAGCTGCTGCTTCCCCTTCCTGGACCATGAGGGGTCGGGGAGGCACCAGCTGCACCCCTACCCTGTGGGCGGGGAAACTGGGAGGGGGTGATGGGCGGCGGGGACCGCAGGCTCAGTGTGACCTTGCTTGGCTCCCCTCAGATCCTGAACCCACCGCCGTCCCCCGCCACGGACCCCTCCTTGTACAACGTGGACGTGTTTTACTCTTCCAACATTCCTGCCACCGCCAGACCCTACAGGTACGGAGCCGGGCGCCTGTGGTACCCGGGCCTGGTCCCTGCTTCCTAGGGGAGAAAGCAGGGAGGTGGGGAGCGCCAGAGGCTCTACGCTGGGGACCCTGCTTCCCCAGCCCTCCTGCCCCTCGGGCTACCCTGGCTGCCTCCCAAAAAGAGCCTGCTCCTGAGTTCGGAAACCACCGGGATCCCACATGCGGAGGGGGCTCGGGAGGTAGCCCCCGTGGTATTTTGGAAGCCAGGGCAGTCGTGCCCTTGAAGGACGCCCCCAGGGCTCCCCCCGCCCCAGACCCAGGGCCCTGCCTGTGCTTGAATCCCATGCTGGGACCCAGGGCAGGGACGCCACTCCTCAGTCCCCATAAGAATGAAATCCACATCCGTGGGGTGCAGCAAGGCGGGCCCTGGATGGGGCAATCCTCTCTCCTTACTGCAAGGGCCTGTTTGACTCCAAAAACCACATAGGCCTGCTCAGCACCCCACGCTGTCCATATTGGGGTTGCACGCCCCACCTCCCTGGTGGGGAGGGGCCCCTGGAGAGCGTTGAGGGTGAACAGGGTGGGGTACCTGGCCTGCATCCCGCTGTGTCAGAGCTGGTGTGGGTGAGGTGAACCTGCGGCCCTTCAACCTGGTGGCCGTGGCCAACTGGTCCCACCCACCAGGTGCCCTGGGTCCCTTGCCCCCAAGCGGGCTACCTGATGGGGAAGGTGGGGGCTGGGTCCCTGCCAGGCCTGCCCGCTGCGTGGGGAGCAGGGCCTTGGGGCCCTTCATCCTCCTGGAGCCCTGGACCCTCCAAACGGCGCCGCCTGCCATCTGGTGGCTGGTTTGGGAACTCCAGGGCCTAGAAGGGGAGCAGGGCAGCTGTGCCGATCCCAGAGGGGCTGGGCCCTTTACTGGGTCACTGCCCTGTTCAGGAAAACTGCGTGGCTCCCCAGTGCCTCAGTGTCACAGTCTGTCTCCAGGGCTGTCACATCCACACCAGCCAGGCCAGGCCCCTTGGCCTCCAGTCTACCTCACGCTTTGCTCATTCTGTCCTGATTTGTTTCCACCTCCAAAACCTCTGCCCTCCGTGCTGTCTGTCCGGCCCCCTTTTTGCTCCCAGGGTTCCGGGAGGTGTGCTCCTGCTGCAGCTTCCTCAGTGCAGGTGTCCCTCCCTGGCTCTTTGGTGCTGACTCCACCTTCCTGCCCATTGTGAGCCCCACTATGGCTCCAGCACACTGTGATCCCACCTCGGACTCAGGCCCAAAGGCGATCCATCTTGAGGGGCAGTTGGGAGACACCTGGGGCATCAGCTTTCTTTAACTCAGGATGGGACTATCCCAGGCCACTTGGTCTCCAGTGATTACAGTAATAAGAGAAGGGGGAATGGTTGTTGAGCACTTTCTGGTGTTAGGCACTGTTTCCAGCACTTCCCATGCAGAATTAATCCTCATAAGCCCCTTTTGAAATGGATAATGTTTCATCCTCCCCATTTTGACCATGAGAAACTGAAGCTCAGGGAGGTAAAGTTGCCCAAGATCAGCCAGGTAGGCTGTGGAGGCCTCGTTCCCCATAAAGGCAACCTTGGCCTGGGGCTGCAGTCCTTGCAGGGTAGGTGCAGGTGTGCCCACTTTACAGGTGGGGATGTTGAGGCTCAGGGAGGCCGCACAGCTGGGGCACGCCAGAGCCTGATGGGTGGACAGGCACGTGGGCCACTCTAAATCAAGGACCCTTTTCCCATTCTTCGTCCCCGCCAGGCCCTACATCATCCGCGGCATGGCACCCCCGACGACGCCCTGCAGCACAGACGTGTGTGACAGCGACTACAGCGCCAGCCGCTGGAAGGCCAGCAAGTACTACCTGGATTTGAACTCGGACTCAGACCCCTACCCGCCCCCGCCCACGCCCCACAGCCAGTACCTGTCGGCGGAGGACAGCTGCCCCCCTTCACCCGCCACCGAGAGGAGCTATTTCCACCTCTTTCCGCCCCCTCCGTCCCCCTGCACAGACTCGTCCTGACCTTGGCCGGGCCACCCTGGCCTCTCTGCCCCCCTGTAAATAGTTTTAAATATGAACAAAGAAAAAAATATATTTTATGATTTAAAAAATAAATATAGTTGGGATTTTAAAAAACATGAGGAATGTGAACAGTGATGGGGTGGGCAGGGCTGGGAAAACTTTGTACAATGGAGAAAATATTTATAAACCTAATTTTTTAAAACATCATTGCCATTCTTTCATGCCACGTGTGTTCGAGTTGAGTGTCCCCACAGAGCGAGCACCAGCCTCTGGCCCTCCCTGGATGGCTCCCTGTGCACTGGTCTTCCTGGGCACCGGCATCTCCCCATCAGGCTCCCAGGGCGGGCGGAGGGGTGAGACCTGTGGACAGGGGGCCTCAGGCAGGGCAGCTTCATGGATGCTTGGCTCATGTACGGCTCGATGCTTGATTTCATGCTCTTCTGTCGCCGTCCTGAAATTCTGAATCATCTTTAAGATCAAGGCCCTGTATTTTCAGTTTGCATTGGGCTCTACAGATTACATACCTGGGCTTTGGGCCCCTGGCCAGTCCCTGCTGACGTCTGCCCTGAGTGTGTGCCAGCCCAGGGCTGCAGTTACGCATCAAGACAGTGCTGGGGGCCGGGGCCCCTCCTGGCCCTGCCATCCGTGTTGACCCCCGTGGATGGGTCTGCCAGGCCACACCGGCCCCAAGCAGGGAAGGGAGCCCCCCTGCCCTCCCCGGGCCGCACCTTGTCCATTTCTGCAGACAGGCCGGGTGGAGCCCTGTCCTCAGAGATGGTCAATACATACTGCCTGCCCCATGCCCACCCAGGTGGTACTGGAGGCAACATGGATCAGGCCTGGTCCCTGCCCCTGGGGTCCCCAGTCTCTGGAAGGAGACAGAAATCAGTAAGGAATGATGTGTCAAGAGGAGGCTGGGCTGTTCTGGGGCCGGACAGGAAGAACCATGTTCCCAGGGTTGGGAGGAAGGAAATGCAACAGCCAGGAAGGGCCTGACCCCAACCAGGATGCAGAGGGAGGTCAGGGGAGAATGATGTGGAGTGCTGGATGCGCTCTCTGTTTGAGAATCAAAATTCAAAGATCTGGAAGAAGTGTCTCCCCACAAGACCCTGAGACTTGCACCTTGACCCACAGGGCCTGGAGTGTGGAGGTGACAGCTAAGGGCGGGGAGCCTACCAGCTGCTGGACAGTCTCCAAGATGTGGACCCCAGAACACATGGCAATCCTGCTGCTCCAGTGCTGAAGAGGTGGGACAAGAAGGATGATGGCCCAGAGAGCTCCAAGACAGCTGGTTTGGCCAGGGGACAGAGCTGGGGATGGGCCTGGTTTCCTGGGACAGACCTTCAAGGACTCGCCTCTCCTGCCCTGGCTGCCATGGTGTTCCCCCAGGTCCTGGGTCAGCACGGCAGTGATGGAGACAGGTGGACTTGCTGGTGCTCCTGCTGCTGGGACCTCTTTGAGAGCAGGTGGTGGGGCAGGGGTGACCTGCCATCAGTGCTAAGCAACAGCATGGGAGTCCTGTCCTAAGTGCCGACCCCGGGCCGCCTGAGCCCCCAGCAGGGGTTTACACTCGAGGTCCCTTTGTGACCAGAAGCATCAGGCCTGACTCTGGAAAGCTTCATCTCTTATCCACTTTATCCACTGCTCTGTCTGTCCAGAAAGGGTGCCATCACCCGCCCCTGGGGCTGTTGTCAGGCTCCCACGAGATAAGGCCTGTGAAGACGCCTCGCCCCGTCGGGGGCCTGGCAGGTCCTTGGTAAGTGGGCGAGGTGACATACTTGCCCAAGTTCATAGCGCTAAGGACCAGCAGAGCTAGAGGGTGCATCCGTCTCCCAAGCCCAAGGTGGGGAGCTGCCTGCGGAGGCTCAGGGCTCTGAGCACTTGGGACCTGCACCCTAAGGTGCTAATTAAAGCACCAGTCTCCATGTGGGCAGCCAGTGGAGCAGGCGGCACCTTTGCTGAATCAGAAGCAGCAGCTGCATCATGGGGAGATGCCCCCTCTACTCTCCTGCTCAGCCAGCCCGTCTGCTTGGGTGGCCAGGGGTCTGGGAAGGGGAGGGGGAGGGGAGGCAGAGCTGCTGCCCCCTGGCAGCCTGCGTGCACACTGGGAAGAGGGTGGAACCACCCTCCTAGAGGCCCTCCTCCTTCCCCTCTCTCTCCCCTGGCACCCTGATAGAGCCATTGCATGGCTACAGGTGCCAGAGGCCACTTCGCTGGACCCTTTCCCACCATGTGGCCAGCAAAGGGGAGTGAGGGTCAACTCAGTGGCCTCCTTCTATGGGCCAAGTAAATCTGTCAGCCTTCAGGAAGCAGCTACTGCGTGCAGAGCCCTGCACTTAATTCACAGGCTGGGCGACCCAGAGAGTAGTCAGATAGGACTCCTCCCTTAAAGGTGCTCAAAATCCAGGAATGGGGGCAGTTTCCAAAGCTGTGGGGAAAGCATAGTGTTGAGATATCCTGGGGCCCCTATTCAGATGGGAAGACAGGGAAGGCTTCCTGGAGGAGGTGAGGTCTAATCCATGTCTTAAATGGGGGGGTGAAGTTAACCTGGCTTATTTCATTTAAACTTCACAACAGCAGAGCTAGGTAGAAGGTATCTCCTATTTGTAGTTGAGGAAACCAAGCCTTGGGGGGAAAAAGAAGTAAACCCAGAATTTTTTCATTCATTTGTTCACTCATTACTTTAGCCAATAAACATCACCAACTGGCTACTGGGTGCCACTCAATGCAGCCAAAAGGGCTTCTACTTTCCTTCCAAACCCTCTCACCTCCACAATGAGACCCACTACTCCTCAAGTCTCTTCCATCCCTTACTGAGCCCTGTGGGGTCTCCCTTATGAATGGGCTCCCTCCAACCCCAGGACAGGTTTGGGAGCTCCCCCCTGCCTGGGATCCAGCAGCCCCCTTGGACCTACAGCTGCCCTGAGCAGTTGAACAAAATCCATATGACCACATCTTGTGCGTGTCCACTGTCAGGCAACACGCTGGGAAACCAGGATGTAGGCAATGTAGGCGGTTCTGTCCCTGAGAAGCCTGGGTGGTTGGGAAGTTGGGTGGGCCCCTGCAGAGTTCCTTCTTGAGAGCCCCTTGGCTGGCTCTTCTGGCACGGGGACCTCCACACCCTCAGACCATGGAGCTGGGGTCCCACTGCGGAACCCTTTGCTGGCTCCTCCCCTCATGGGCCTCTCCCAGATTCCCACTTCTCTGCCTCTTCCTCGCCACCCAAAGGCCCTCTTTTCTTTCCCTGTAAGCTCGTTGGCAGCCCTAATGGTCTGCAATCTTAGCACTTCCTGTTCTACCAACACTCAGGCCACCAACAGTCCTTTGATAGGAAGGGAAATACCTCCTCCCCAACCCAGACTGAATCGTACACAGTGAAGGAAAAGAAAGAGTTACATTTCCATGCTAAAACGGGCCCACCCTTCATAACCCCCTTCTCTCCAACCCAACCCAGCAACCACCCAGCACCAGCCTGGGCGCTTCTGGAGCCTCACTCCAGCCTCAGATCAGGACTGAGTCCTGGTGACACAACGGAAGGAAAGACAATGGGGGTCTTTGTCCTCGAGGAGAGCTCATTCCATTTAAAGCCTCTTTCTTTATCCTAAGCTAGTCTTTCCTATCTGAGTGTATGTGTGTGTTCAAATGTCCTTTCTTTTATGAAATCATGGTAATAGTAAATGGCACTTTAAAAAAAATTATTACTTGATAGAATTAAAATTTGGCAGCTCTGTGTCTGTTCCCAAAAGTGAAGGAGTCCTAGCTGGGTGTTGGGCACATGTGCATTTACTATACTATCCTCTCTACTGTTGAGTACGTATAAAATTATTCACAGTTTTTTAAAAAGTCAAGATGGGTTGAAAATCTAAATATTAAAAATTAAATTACAAAAGGATTAGGGGGAAAAAGAGTGATCTGAGGAAATCTAAACATTTTATGATGGTGAGGCCAATACAAAGCTTTGAAGTAACTCTCCTCCATGAAGCCTTAAAACTCCCCATGGTCCTCAGGAAATGGGCTGAATGCAGATGCCTCCTCCTCCAGGACGTTCTCCCTGACTTCAACCCTGCTGGTTAGGCTAGGAGCTCATCATATTGGAGACTTTGGGGGCCCAGTTATGTTGGGCAAGGTATTGAAGATTTCATGCAACTATAGGGCACATGGCTCTGTGGCCCACCTGAGTCTGGGATGGAGGAGCCTGAAGCAGGTATTGACAAGTTGTTTGATGATGAGTGAGTAAAGGGAAGCATGATCAGTGGGTGGCTGGGCCACCTCTTCCCCAGGAGAGCAGCTCCCAGCCTTGGCTGCCCCCTCCTGCCCACACACCCAGAAGTGTCCTCTGAGGCACCAAACCCTGTCAACAACACTGACTTGTGCCAGAGGACTGGAATAAAGACACGGACTGGCAAGAGAGAGACGAGGCTGAACAGGACTAAGGCTTTGTGCTGGATTATTTGGTAAGGAAAGTCAGGAGATAGCTGGCTTAAGACTTCCTCACCAGCCAAAAGGAATTTGGAAGACCAAGGCGGTCCCAGCTGCAGGGAAGGGTCAGCACCAAGGAATATTCTCAAAGCATCTGGTCAGTCAGAAGGACCAGGACATCTTTAAAAAGTTTTTAATTAAATTAACAATCATTTACTGAGTATCTACTGTGTGCTAAGTACTATGCACTGAAATACAGCAGTGAAAAAAAAAAATTAACCTCGTGAAGCTTCTAGTCCAATGGATCTAGAAATAAAGCTGAGTTTTCAGTGCTGATCAACAGCAGAAGGTCCACCTCATATTTCATATTGTTTGAAGCATCATAGCTGACAGAGTGCCCTTACTGTCCTGGGCTTCCCTGCAGTCTCTCCTGTGCTCCTTGGTCCAGCCCCCGGGGCCTGCCCCTCTGGCCCTGTGCTACCTCTGCAGCATAGCCTTGCTGCTCTTATTCCAGATGGTCCTTTCTGAAGTACGGTCAGCCCTGAATTTGCCCTTCTGTTGCTCTGAAGCTTTTCCTGGCCTCACTATCTGAGGATAAACCCCAGGTTCCTTCACTTACCCCCAACACTTCTATGAATCTCTCCCATTCTTTTCCCCCAGACCTGTAATCACCCCAATCTGGTCCTCCAGATGTGCCTCCCCCTCTACCATGCTTCTGCAGTGCCTTCTGCTGGGCATGCCTGCTCCTGCCCCACTGCTGGGTATCTGTATCTAAGTCCCTCTCCCTAGCGCTCCGCACCAAGCACACCTTCTGAACCAGTTTCAATAGTGACCATGTTCTTCACTAGCTTTGTGGCCTTGGGCAAGGCCCTGAGCCTCTCTGAGCAGCTGAATCAACACAGGTAATATCTGCCCTCGGTTACAGCCTCCCTAGAGGCCCAGTACCTTCAGAGGCACGGACCCAGGTTGGTAGGTGTTATTACCAGTACTCTACAGATAAGACCTGGAGAGTCAGAGGGATTAGATCACCCAGCCAAGGTCACTCAGCCCACATGGACCACACCCAGTGTCTAAAGGCTTTCTGGAAGAATATGAAAATGAATATACATATATATGCAAGACTGGGACATTATGCTGTACACCAGAAATGGACACACTGTAACTGATTATACTTCAATTAAAAAAAAAAGAAAAATTAGGGTCTCAAGGCCAAGAGTCATCAAACCAAAAAAATAAAAAAGTCTTTCTGGGCCTCAGTTAACTAACATGTAAAATGGGGATGATAATACTGATGATAACGGAGCTACTAGAAATAAGCTCCTAGGGAGTCTGCCTCTAGCTACAGGATCAGCTGAAGGGATGAGCTGGGGGAGGGCATCTTTGCATCAGAGACCCAGCTTCCCAGGTGCTGGGGTTGACTCCGTTCAAGCTGGGCTCCATACTCCCTGCCATTTGGTGGGAGAGCTCTGAGATCTGAGCCAATTCCGTGGAGGGAGTCTCAGGCTAGCTGGGGCCGGTGCAAAGGCGGTGCAGAGAGGTGCTGAGCATTGGGGAAGGCACCCCAGTGGCTAACTCTATGGTCTTGCCTTCCCCACTCCCAGCCTAGACTCTGGAAGGCAGCCTGGGGAAGCCCCACAGTAAGCCTGCCTCCCCTCCATGAGCTGGGGTGGTCATTTCCAACCAAGTCAGCGCCACCAGAGATCTGCTAACCTCCCGACACAGAGCCCTCATTATGCTCCAGGCCCACCACCCATGTAAGCATCAGGGCTGTTAGTTTCCCCCGGGGCATGGTGGCACTGGCCTCAAGGCCCAGCAGGACCCGGTCATCTGTGACATTTCCTCTCTCTGCTGTGTGTGTCCCTCTCTCACCACAACCCAGCCTGCTCCAAAGCCTCACCGTGGGGTCTCAGGTCTTTCTCCCTGCCACCTGGACAAAGGTCCACGTCTGTTCTCTGTGTCCTGTGGGTTGAAATGCCACCTGCTCAGGAAGACCCCCACCAGTTTGCAGTCTGTTTTACGTAACCACTCTCTAGTGTTGCCCAGGTAGTGTCTGACGTGCTCCACAGACGTGAGAGGCGGGATCCTTCGCTCCTAGCGCACCCCCGCAGGCTGGGCACAGACCAGGTGCTCACTCCAGGTCTGCCTGGCCGCGAAAGATGAGCACTCCCTCCTCAGCAGCCGGCAGCCTAAGCCTCCCTGCACCACACGCACTCTCGTGGGTGTGCGATTTTGCGTTCCGCTGAACTCCGGCTGGGTTTCACGGGCCCCCAGTCCTGCCTGCCCTTTTCAGCCCCTGCCGCCAACTTTTGCCCTCTTTCTTGTTGATTTACACGTGACTCTGGAGGGCGCTTCGGGTGCATTTAGGAAGGAGGCAGCAGCTCCTAGGTGTCCCAGCCCGGCCCCCTCGCCCTTCCAGGGGAGGCGGGGAGGTGGCAGGGGTACCGGAGGAGAATTTTGATAGAAGCTCGAGTGTAAATCCTTCTGCAAGGCAAAAAGAGGAACCCCTGCCCCCGCATTTCCCCTCCCTAGCAGTGGCAGGTGCACAATTAGGGGTGCCGGTCTTCACCTTCACCGTCTCTCCTGGCACAACCACTCTCTCAGGGATTAAGTGACCATGACGGGTAACCCCCTTCGCCGCACCTTCTAAAATTCTGCCGTGGAGAATGCGGGCATCGATCCCGCTACCTCTCACATGCTAAGCGAGCGCTCTACCATTTGAGCTAATTCCCCAGCTCCCGACGACTTCCGCCGCCGGAAAATATTGTGGCTCACATCATCACCGGCTTCCTCCAGGCCCTCCGACCAGCCTGCCCGCCGCTCTCGCTTCCCCATTGGTTCCCTTGCAGCTCCTAGCTCTACGGCCATGACTGGTTTGGCTCAATTTAGTTTTGAAAAGCACTGGCTATTGGATTGGTCGTCCGAAGCGTCCGTCAAGCGGAGGCCCGGCTGTTGCTACGGCGTAGGGGGACCCGGCCAGGTTTCTCTCGGTTTCTGATTTGTTTCTCCAGACTCCGGGGTCCTAGAGGTTCCGGATCCGTCAAGTCCATGGGAAAAGAATGCACTTGACTGACGGGGTCTCTGATCCAATCACAGTGGGTGCAATGGGGACCGCAGGGTGAGCCAATAGGTTGCAGGGGGCGGGAGAGGAAGGCCAATGAGCGCGGATCTGGGGGCGGGGGCAGGGCCGTGATTGGCTACGAGGCGGCCGGAGGGAGGGCGGGGGGAACTCAAGGCCTGCTTGATACGTCCGCCATTTTGGGCGCTTCGCTGATGGTGTCGGTGAGCGCGTTTCCCGCCTGAGCGCAACTAGCGGCGAGTCGCGGGCACCTCCAGGTAATGGGGGAG
Organism: Camelus ferus; assembly: GCF_009834535.1. Taxonomy (NCBI): domain Eukaryota; kingdom Metazoa; phylum Chordata; class Mammalia; order Artiodactyla; family Camelidae; genus Camelus; species Camelus ferus. The sequence continues at coordinate 67,792,657 of NC_045705.1, forward strand.
GGGGCGGCGGAGCGGGCTGCGGCGCGAGGTGCGCGGGGTGCACGGCGCGCGGGCGGCGGCGGCGGGGCCCCTCTGCCGGGCCTCGGCGGCGCGGGGAGGGAGCGTCCCGGCCCCCTCCCCTCCCCCCCGGAATTCGCCGTTCGGCGGCCGGGGAGGCGCTGCGCCGAGGCTCCTCGGCCCGTCCCCGCCCGCGCCTGTCAGCCGCCGGCTCGCCCGCCACGGGCCGCGGGGGCCCCGCCGGGCCGGGCGCTAGGGCGGGACGTGGGCCGGCGGCGAACTTTGCGCTCTAGTTGAGGTCCGCGGCCTTGCTCGGCGGGCGGGCGTCCGGGGCGCGCCCCTAACCGGGCCGGGCCCCTCTCGGCTCCGCTCCGCGCCGGCCTGTCCGCCCCGAGCGCCGCCCGGGCCCTGGAGAACTTCTCTCGGCGCGGGCCCTGGAGCGTGTCAAGTTGAGGCGGCAGCTCGCCGGAGACTCGCGAAGCCCATTGTTGGACTCCGTTCTCCGGAAAACAAGTTCTGTGGGTTTCTGTTCATTCGCCGCAGTCATCGGAATACGCCAAAACCAGCTCGGAGTATTTAAATCTCCTTCCGAGCGATTTTTTGACTCCGGTGTTGCGACTCCAACGTAGACCTGGTCACGAATGCCTCCCTGGCGAATATGAGCGAGGGGGGTGGTCCTTCTTTCGGCTGCAAGGACCTCCCTCTTAAAGAAGCCCTCTCGCTGTTAACTCGGAGGGGGTCTCCTAGCTCCTGCTCGCTGTGATCACAACGGAAACTTGGTTGTAGGTGGACAGAATGAGTCCGTGGATGTACCTGTGTGTCCTGACGTTTCAACCTCAGAGCTTCGTGTAATTTTCTCGGTACTTAACAATTTCTCTGTGGGTAGGCTGGAGCTTTGTTTATGTTTTGCTTTTATGGGAGGAGCACTTGGTAGTTGTTTCCTTTCATCCTCACAGCACTTGTTAACGTGGCCATTGTCCTAGTTTGTTAATGTGAAGTTTACTTTGATTTTGTCCTCAAGGTCATGTTGCAGGTAGGCAGCAAGTGGGAAAGGGACTCCAGATTTCCAGCCACAGGGAAGTCTCCTAAGTGGTGGTGGTGGTGGTTGCGCTGTCTTGGCTCTCGAGTTAGATAGCCTGGATTCAGATCTCGGTTTCACCACTTCTAGCTCTGTGACCTTGGGCAAGTTACTCAGTCTCACTGCTGCTTCTGTAATGTGGGAATAATCATAAGTTAGTCGGAAGTAAATGCGTTAGTACGTGCAAAGCAGCTAGAAACGGTGCCTGGCACGAAGAATCAGCTTAGTAATTAGCGGCTGCTGTTAGTTTAAATTTGCTTCTTAAATGTTTAAATATTATTAGGAAGTCAGGTCAGTATTTAAGTCCTGGCTTTGGGTGACTGTCTTTAGAAAGTTCTGTATTTAGGAGTCATTTGGGCTGAGAAAATGAACTGGGACTTTAACTAATTTTTTTCAGGAGAGGGGTGGTTGAAGAGTCATTTAATTACAAACGTTTTCTGGAGTATTTAGTGGTGGTGCCTCAGAATTTTAAGAGATAGTTAAATAATGAAAAGCCCATCAGGACCCCAGTCGAATTCTGTTCCCGCTGTACTTTTGGATCTTACTTAATCAGTGTGATTGGCTCCCAAATCAACGACTCCAGAGTTTCTCCGTGTACTCCTAGGTTCTTAGTGAGATTTGAAGGGTTACTGTGGATTGAGATACACTTCAGTGAAGATAGTTTGGGGAGTAACTCTTTCCTGGATGGACACTTTGGAAACTGTTTTGCATTTCAGTATGTGTGATCAGGGAGTCTAGAATATCTAACAAAATGCCATCCACTCAGTCACACACATGCTCACCATCTTTTAGTTCCTGCCCTGAGCTCTTCCCCCTGTACTTGAAACCATCCTTGCTCTTCCCCTGTATTACTTGTTTGGGACCTGGCCTGCTCTGTTGCACTGGGGAAGTGTTATTTTGATAGACTCAATCTTAAGTAGAGATGAGCATCTTGCTGGTGTAACTTACTCAAGAACAGAAAGAAGATTGTTTTAGATTAGAAAACTAGCTCTTGTGTAAGGTATAGCAAAACAAAAACTTGCTAGTTTCAGTTAACTACTTGGGAATTTGAGAATCAGACCACAACAGAAGACAAACAGGGATAAAATTAAGGCTTTAACAGAATGAGGTTGGCTTAGCCTCTTTAAGATACAGTTTTGCATCAGTTTGGTTCAGAGTTAATGTGCTTATTACAGATAAAAACATCTTTTTAAAAATACTGTTTGTAGGATTGGTATTTAGTTTATTTCTATGATAAACTTGTATCTTTCCATTTTATATTTTAGATATTTGAGAGAGCCTGTGAGTATACATTGGTCTAAAATTTTACAGTATTTTATTACTCTTAAGAATAATGATAGTGACAGTGAAGTTCTTCTAATCATCTGCTCAGCTGAAACGGCATTGTTTATTTCATAAAAAGCACAGGAAGCTGTGGTTGGTCTTCCTCAGAAGTCAAGATCTGAGCCCTGGTGTGGGCTGAGTAGTGTTCGCTACTTTTTCTTAGGTGAGATGGACAGAAAATACAGACCTGGCCTTTTGGTTTTAAGCACTTTTCTTATTTCTTTCCTTTCTTAAGGGAACCTCAAATGATTGGTTTTTGATTTACTCTAGATCAGTGGTTCTCAGCTGGGGGATGATTTTGCCCCAAAGAAACATTCGGCAATGTCTGAAGACACTTGCTTGTCACACTTGTGGAGTTGGTCACTGTACTGTTGGCTTCTAGAGGGTAGAGACCAGGGATGCTGCTAAACATCCTATGGTGCACAGGAAGGCACCTCACACCCCCCGACAGATGAATTCTCAACCCCAACTATCAGTAGTGCCGAGGGTGAGAAACCCTGGATAAATGCTACACTGGCCTACATTATAGTCATTTGGGATACTGTTTAAGACTGTGGGTGATGGACCCCACCTCTAGAAATTTGTGATGAGAGTTTTAAAACCTCCCCAAGTGATACTGAAGTGCAGCTAAGTTTTGGAACCACTGTTCTAGACCACAGATTTTGGGGACTACTGCTGGGTCAAGGAATCCTTTGTGTTGTCTGTGAACTCTGTCTATACCTAGATCCTACCTTGGAGATTACTTAGTAGGGAAAGATATGTGTATTATTATTTTCAGATGCCCTAAGACTGAACTTTAAAAGAATTTTTAAATGAATTTGTTCTATAAAGTAATTGAGAAACTTATTTTTCTGTTGCTTTATGAGACTACATCCCATATTGTGCTGAAACTTAGCACTCTCAGGTATTTAGGTTGTCTGTGCTAAATAACCTCATCCTGCTGTGACTTTTGAGTTTTGTATCTTTTGCCCTCTTCCAGTCAGTCAGCTGTCAGTTCTGATTTTAGATGCCAGCTTCATCATCATCTTGAAGGCCTGTTTCCACAGAGCCCTGAATCAGTTTGCCAATTCTGCCCTTTGAAGACAAGAGAGAGGCAAGCTCTGTGCTTAACCTTTTAACACAGTGACTCTTTCTGGCTAGTAAAGGGGGCTCCTCTGTGCCCCGGACCCTGACCCAATTAGTCAAGTGTTTTTCCTCCTGGAGAGGTGAGGCGCAGTAGAAGAGAGAAGAGCAGAGGTCCTTTTCTCATACATACTTAGAATTTAGATGATCTAGTTTATTGAATGGAAGAATGTTAGTATAAAAACTATACACATTTTCAGCAACTGAATGTTAAAATCTGGACATATGAAGGGGAGAAGAGCAGGAAGGCACTTTCTAATCCTTTGTCCTTAAATTCAGCCTATGGCCATGTTGGAAATGACAAGTGACCACTCCAATCTTCTAATCTTCATTTATTTGATCAGCAGCTATATTGAGTCCTTACTCTGTCAGAAACTGTGTTAGGGATTCACTCACGAACAGGCACTTAAGGACTTGCAGTCTGTAGGGAAAGGCAGCTTTGACAAGCAAGATGATGTCCTATTGGCTGTGAGACCAGACAACACAGATTGTTAGACTTGTACATGATTTAAATAAGTTTGTGACTTTGTGAGAGGCCCTAGAGGCTTCAGAGGAAAGAGCTTATGTTTGTTGGTTGGGTGGTTAAGATTGCCAGAAGTTTCTTGCCGCGGAATAAAATTGTTACACTTTTGTTTTTCCTATGTATTAGTTACTTTCACTTGCCTCCTTGGTTTGGTGTGTCTTAAAAAGTAATGCTATTCTTCCCCAGCTGGTGAAGCTGGTTAGTAATGACAGACAGAATCTACCTCTATTGTCTTTGCTTCTTGTATGTTCGTCAGTCACTGGATCTAACTTGCACTGTTGACTGGTGCAGTGAACCTAGACATAGTGAGCACCCTTGAAATCGATGGTGCTTCCTGTGGGAATGGGTTTCCTCTGCTGCAGTCTGGGTCTAGGTTGACTGGAGATTTGTTTTTGTGGCCTTTTGACTTTGGCTTAGATTTAGTTGCCTTGGAAACCTCTTTCTTTCCCTTTCCCTCCCCCTTTATTTTTCTTTACCCGGAGAGAAGAGAGAGTTACTAGTCGGATCAATGCCCAGTTTGTTTCAGGTTTTGAATGATTATGAACTGACATCTGGATACCAGGCAGATTGGCTAGATGGTAAAGAAGCAAGCAAAAGGGAATCTTGGCAGTACTTGAAAGGCTTCTTACCTTAACTAGGACACTTTTTTGTTACAGACTTGGCAAAGATCTGGGTTTGCTCTGAGCAGAGGAGGTTTACTACTTCTCACTTCTAGTTGACTAGTGTTGACCTGTTTTATTAAGTATTAGTGAAGACTACATGGTTGACTGATTTTATGCAAATAAAGTTTGATACTTTCTGAACATCTTTTTACTGATATAAGGAGGCTCTGATTTTGTACTTCTCAGCAACTCTGGAGAAAACTAGGGTATTATTAGCTCTAAAATTCTTACTGTGGGAATATGTATTGACTTAGAATGTTTTATGTGCCCCAGAGGCTGACTACCATGAAATCTGGTGGCCCAAAGAAAAGATGAAGGAAAGTTTTTTGGTTTTTTTGAAATGTTAGGAAGCAGAACTAAAAAGGCTGCAGAAAAATAAAAATAAAAAGGCTGCAGAAACAAAAGTATGACTGAATGTTGAGTCAGACTTGGAGAGAAAGCTGTGTGGATTGCTAGTCGGAGCCTTGAGTTCTATGTACCTGGTTGTAAATCCGAACTGTAATGCTGGTAACAGAGACACTGACAAGAAGAGAAAGGGGAGCTTGCCGGAGAATGTGTGTCCCCTGAGACCCTGATCAAGGCACGTAAGGCAGCAGGTACATTAGCCACTGAAGCACATTCCGGGATGGCTTTGCGTAGTCAGTAGACATTGGTGGACCTTGATGAAATCTGGGCCTTCAGTTCCCAGATGAGGCAGTGATGGGAGGAACACTGACAGATTGACTTGATTGGTTGTTTGGGGCTTCCTTTCATGAGAATCAGTGGTTTTGGAGCTGGAACAGAACTTAGAGGTCATTGATTATTAGAGAAAAATTTAGGTCGTGCTAGAGAATGGACCTGTAGGCAACAGGGAAATCTCAGTCCCTGGGTGGTTCCTTAGGGTTTTGGTGGCCCCACCAGACCATAATTCCACGTGTCATTTGTTTCAGTAGTGACATCACAGCTGAAGCTCACTGAGAGTTAAGAGTAAATGGTGAACTTTTTTTTTGTGGTATAGTACATGTCAGTTTTTGCCATTGTAGCAGATGAAGGCGTAGTGTCTCCTGGTTCTCTTTGTTGGTGTAGAGATACACAGGGTTTCTGTTGCCTCTGAACTGTGGGCAGGTCTCACTTGCCTCTGTTGCCTGTGAGTGAGACCCTGTACCTTTCTGTTTAAACAACATCCTTTGAACGACCCCCACTCCTCTCCGCCAACTATGGACCTCTTGTCCTCGATTTATTATACTCCTAGATGGATACAACAGCTATGCATTTGGCACCTATTATTGGCATAGTCTTTTAAGCTAAGGGAGTTTTCACAGATTAATACCTGTTCTCTGTTCTCAATTTGGAGTGCCTTGTGGAGGTTAAGAGGGCACAGGATCTAAAATAGCTGACTTTGAGTTCTGGCTCCCAGTCTTCCAACTGTGTAATTATAATATTAGATGACATCTGTTTTTTAGTTTCCTTATCTATGAAATGAATATTAAATTTAAATTAAATAGCACAATGCCTAGCATGCAGTAGTATTTTAATATTGTTACTGTTATCAGTCTTCCTAATAACAATAGAAGTATGTTCAGAAATGACTCTAATATAAGTTGTAGTGGAATACCCTAAAGAAGTGAAATGGAATACCATGGTATCATAGAGGACCTGAGAGGTCTAACTGCCTGCTTTGGGGAAGTATAGGGTGATGGTGACGTGGGTCAGGGGAGGTTATGGGGTTAGGTTTTCCCCCCACATTTAGATTATGTTACATAGATTTTACCTGTATAAGTGTGATAATATTTTCTTAGTGTGGTGAGAGAAGAGATCGTAAATTTTGTTTGCACTTTGCTTTCTAAAACATTCATCTTTAAAGTCTCTTTCCAGAGCTTACGACAGTATCAAAACTCTGCTTTGGAGTCCCTCATGTTACATAGAACCATCATTTTTCAATGTACTGTGCTTTTGGAGATAATCACACATGCCTTGCAGGATCCGTGTATTTTAGGAGATGATTAGGTCTTTTAAATTTTGCTCTTACTTTCTTTACATATTTCGCATTATAACCAGATGTTTTTCTGTAAAGGTCTAGTTGGTAAATATGTTAGGCTTTGCAGGCTGTGTGGTCTCTCTACTGACTGTTCTGCTGCTGTAGTGTGAAAGCCGCAGTGGGCAACATGTAAACAAATAAAGGTGTCTGTCCTCTAATGCAGTCTTATTTACAAAAACAGGTGATTCTGCTGGGTTTGGCCTGTCCTGCTGGAAACTATTTTTTATTTTAATTCTTAGTGAGATTATATATTCAAAGAGTATATACCAGCATGTGTAGAGATGTTTAATGTTAAAACCAACAATCGTGTGCGCATTAACCAGCGCATTAAACAGAATGTAGTCACTGCTTTTGGCTCCCTGTGTGTCCTCCCCTGACCACTCCTCCCTTCTCTGACTTCCCCAAGGCAAGCACTACCCTGCACGTATCATTTTTGTTTTACTTTATGGTGTTGCCATCTGTGAATGTATCCATATATAATGTAACTTAATTTTTGCATGCCTTTATATAAATGCAATCATTTTGTTCTGTAACTCACCCACTCCCCTCATATTGTTTTTGAGATTAAGTTATTCAGATGTTTTGAGTTCTTATGTTCTGGGCACTAACACATATGTTCCAATGCTGGGTGTATTAGCAGTGAGCACAGAAGACATTGTCCCTGCCCTCTGGAACTTACGTGTTACTGAGGAAAGACAGTTAACAGGTCAAAGATACAGCAGTCCTGTGGTGAAACAGCTGGGAGCAGAGTCAGGCTGGGAAGTGGGTGGATGGCGGCTGTTTGCAGGTTGAAATGAGGTGGTCAGATTGGACCTTCCTGAGAGGGGCCCGTTGAACACAGGAGGTGAGGGACGGAGCCAAGCCATGTGGTACAGGTCGGGGTGCGGCAGGGGGGTCTGATAGAGTCCAGTGTATGTGAGGTGCTCAGAAGAATGGTACCTGTTGTGTTGGAGGGACAGGAGAGACCAGCCTGGCTGGAGGGAGAGCCAGAGGGAGAGTGGCAGGAGGCAGGTCACAGAGGGTAGCGATGGGGTGGGAGCCAGTCACACAGGCCATTGTTGGGATTTTGTCTTTTTTTTCTGAATGAGATGGGAAGTCATTGTAGTGTTTTGAGCAGAGATGTGGCATGAGATCTGATTTATGTTTTTTAAAGGTCCCTCTGAAACTGTTAATAGCTGCCCAGGGCTGCCCAGGATCCAGCAGAACAGTAACGGCAGCTCAGACGAAAGTGAGAAGTGGTTGGTTGCTGGGTGCATCTTGAAGGTAGAGCCGACAAGATTTGTTGACAAATATGGAACACGGCTGTGAGAGCTGAGTGAAGGGTGACCAGGGATTTTTGCTTGCTGTGGAAGGTGGCGGGAGGCACGGGCTGTAAAAAGAAAGATCACCAATTGGGATTTGGACCTGTTATGTTCGTGAAGATTTTAGAGAGCGGACTGGAGGCATGTAGGATTAAGGTGTTTGAAGTTGAGGGGAGAGGTCTGGGTTGGCGATAAAAATGTGAGAGTCTTCAGTGTCTTGATGATACTTAAAAGTCCTAATGTTGAGAGGGCAGTGAGGAACGAGGGCTGTGTTGGCAAGGAAGGTGAGGAGGGGCAGCTCTGAGGTAGAGGAGAGCCAGGTGAGCCTTGCATCTTTGAAGACAAGGGCAGTGTTGTCATGGGAGGGAGTGGGGAGGGAGGACTGCGCCAGGGCTCGCTGCACAGTCAAGTGCAGTGTGGGCCCGGGCTTGTCCTGTGGCTTTGGCAGCACACAAGTTGTTGATGATCTTGACAAGAGCGGTCCCTGTACGTGGGGCAGTAAAAGCCTGAAAGGAAGGGTCACTGGGGTAGAGAGGAGAGGACGGCAAACAGAGAAAGCCCTTTCGTGGGCACTTGTCATGATGCTGCAGGGAGATTTGGGACCCGGGGAAGGTTTTGTTGAGTGGCAGAAATTACAGCATTTTGTAACACTGGTGGGAAATGGTTCTGTACAGAGTGAACAGCTTGAGGAGGTGGGAGAAGGGGGCTCTTGCTGGGACCATGTCTTTGGGAAGGCGTGGGCCCAAGTGATAAGTCCATAGGCTCTTCCTTGGTGAGAGGAGGGAGAGCAGAGTTGGGGAGCTGGGAGAGTGGGAGCAGCAACGTTTTCTTCTTTCCCTCTCAGTGAAATAGGGAGAAGCCACCAGTCAGTGAAAGTGAGGGTGAGTAGGGGCAGGTGGGGTGTGAGGAGACAAGAAGGTCTGGAGTGTCCTATGGGAAAGTAAGCATGTGAACGGATGAGCAGCACGGAGTGGCCTCCTGAGGGGAGCCATCCTGGGTTTAAAGTGAAAAGAGCAGTTGTGTTCTTTTTACTGGAAGCAGAGTAGGCAGTGTTGCAGTTGTGTGGGAGTTGTGGTTTTCTTGAAAGAAAAGTGGCAAAGCAGGAGAGGGTCAATGGGGCGATTACAGTGGTGAGGCGCAGAATGGAAGCTGGGAAGGGAGGGAAGTGAGGCCATGCTGATATTGAGTTTTGTCCACATTGATGTGTGTGGCTGTAGTTTATTCATTTTCATGTCTGTGTTCTACTTCAGGCTGAATATCTCATTTTAATCTTTGTCCTAGCATTGGAGGATAGGATGGTTTCCACTAAACAGGCAGAGAGGCTTTGAACGAGTGCAAAAACAGCTCTCGAGGGAATAGAGCCTGGAGAGGATCGGAATTGCAGGGTAGCAGGACCTGTATAGCTTTCACTTCAGTGATGGTGCAAACTCTATTCCAAAATAGTTGGACCAGTTTACCCTCCTACAGGCATTGTTGTTCTGCATCCTTATCAACTCCTGGTATTGTCAGACTATTATATTTGCCAATTTAGTGGGTGTCAACTTCCATCTCATTTTTAAATTAATAGCTTTATTGAGATATAATTCACATATCACTACAATTTACTCATTTAAAGCATAACATTAATAGGTTTCAGTATATTTACAAAATTGTGTAATGATTACCACAGTCTAATTTTAGAACATTTCATCATCCTAAAAAGAAACCTTGTACCCATGAGAAGTCACTCTCCATTTCCATTTAACCCCTAGGCAACCACTAATGGACTTTCTATGGGTTTGCCTATTCTGGACATCTCATATAGGTGGAATCATCCAGAATATGGTCTTTTGTGACTAGCTTCTTTCACTTAGTGTATTTTTAAGGTTTATCTGTGTTGTACCATGTATCAGTATCAGTACTTCTTTGAATTTGATTGCTGAATAGCATTCCATTGTATGGACATACCACATGTTATTTATCCATTCAGCAGTGATGGACATTTGACTTGTTTCCACTTTTGGACTGTTATGACTAATACTGCTGTGAGCATTTGTGTACTGGTCTTTGGATGGACATATGTATTTCTCTTGGTGTATACTTAGAGGAGTGGAATTGTTTGGTAGTGTAACTCCGCTTTTAACATTTTGAAGAACTACCAAACTATTTTCCAAAGTAGCTGTACCATATTACAGTCCCACCAACACTATATCAGGGTTCTAATCTCTCCATTTACTTACCAACATTTATTATCTTCCATTAAAAAAAATTGCAGCCATCCTAGTGGTTGCGAAGTGTGGTATCTCGCCGTGGTTTTGCTTTGCCTTTCCTGAATGACTAATGCTGCTAAGTGTATTCGTGTGCTATTCGCTCTTTGTATGTCTTCTTTAGGAGAAAGTCTATTGAAATAATTCTATGCCCATTTTTATTAATTCATTTATTTCTTCATGGTTTCAGTGTTCTTTTTTTTCTGATTTCTTAATGAAGTTGAGCATCTTTTTGTCTGTTTGGATTTCTACTTTTGTGAAATACCTGTGTCTTATTTTTTTCTATTCAGTTGTTTGGGTTTTCTTATTTGTAGGAATTCTTTCATATTCTGGGTTTTATTGCTTATCTGTGTGACAGGTATCTTTTCTCCGTTTGTGACCTGTCTTTCGCTGTGTTTATGGGATTTTTTAAAAAGTGTTTCATTGAAAGCATGGAATAAAAGAGCAAAAAAGGGTCTTAATATCTTCTAATCTTTTTTCTAGTCCTTATACTACCCAGGTGGAAGAGGAAATAGATTTTTGGCTTACAGATAGTTATCTTTTAAAAATTAAAAAAATTTTTTGTTAGATTTATTTTTTGGTTACTTCATAGTTTTTGTTGCTGTTGTAAATGATGTTTTTAGGTTAAATTTTCAATTTGCTGGTAAATGGAAATGCAGATGACTTTATATGTGGCTCTTATATTCAATAACTTCTCTAACTTAGTAATTTTCTCATGGACTTCTTTTGTGTAGATAATCGTCTCACCTTTGAATAATGACAGGTCATTTCTTTCCAGTCCTTTTACTTTTTATGTCTTACTTTCATCTTACTGTGCTGCTTCCGGGCAGCCATCACCAGTGGGCAGTGTGAATGGTAATGGCAGGCCTCCTTGTCATGTTCCTGGTTTAAAAGGAAAATGCTTTTATTTTGCATCATTAAATGTGTGGATACTTTTTTATTTTCTTAACAAGTTGACGAAGATTCCTTCAATCTTCGTTTATGGAGAATTTTTTAAAAGTCACAAGCAGGTATTGAACTTAATTGAATGCATTTTCTACATTTATCGCCATGATGCTAATACAGTTTTCTCCTTTAATCTGGTGGCGTGAAAAATTGCTCCCAAAGGAGCAGTTAACATTGGAATTAACTTTATACTCCTGGGATAAATCCAGCTTGATCATGACATACTCTTTAAAAAAAACAAAAAACTTTTGTCTTGTTTTCTTTTTGTCATGTATTTTTGGTGTTTATTTTACTTGCTAATATCTTAGGATGTAAGTATCTATGCTCATTGGTAAGATTGGTCTCTAATTTCCCTTTTTTTGTATCAACCTTGATGAATTCTGCTTTCAGGTCTAATAAAATGTTATTCTAGTCTAATAAAATGAGCTGTAGTATTTCCTCCTTTTTATTCTCATAGAGAATTTATGTGTAAAACTGGAATTGTCTGTTCCTTCAGTGTTTGTTTAAACTTGCCTGTAAAACCATCAGGGCCTGGTGTTTTCTGCCTGAGATTTTAAAATTATTGATTTGGTTGCTTTAATATTTATAGGATAATTAGAGTCTTTATTTTTTCTTGAGTCACATTTGGTAATTTCCATTTTTCTAGATTTTATTTTGTCTGCATTTTCAAATATATTGGCAGAAAATTCTAATTTCTTATCTTTTGAATCTACCTGATTTGTAATTAATTACTGATGTTTATCTTCTGAAAAGGATGCTTAGATCGTTAATTTTCAGCTTTTTTTATGTACATAATTTGTACACATATATGTAAATAAAGTAGTAATTACCCTTTAATTACCACTTTAGCTACATCTCAGAAGTTCTATGTAAAATTTTTCTTTCAGTTCTGAATATATTCACATTTTCATTTTGATTTCTTCTTTGACTTAGTATATTGAAAAACCTTGCTTTCTGTATCTTTTAACCTTTATCTTTGTTATTGATTGCTAACATACATTGTGCTAATAAAATGTGCTCCAGTGTGATTTTAATTTTTGAAATTTGTTGACGCTGTTTTTATAGTGTCTATTTTGTGGCAGATTTTTATCAGTATTCTGTGTGTGTTTAAAGATAATGTATGTTTCCAATTTTAAGATAAAGTTTTCCCATGTCTATTAGATGAAACACATTAATTGAATTAACATTCAAACTAATCCTTAACTAATATTGTCTGCTTGTTCTGTCAATTTCAGAGAGGGGTGTTGTTAAAAATCCCATTATGATGGAATATTTGTCAGATTCCTGTAGTTATCTCAATATTTTTGCTTTTTGCCTGTAAGTTAGAATTATTAAATTCCCAGTGACTTGCAAAGTTTGTCATTTCTGTAATGAATCTTCGTTTTTAGGAATATTTTTTCCATTAAAGTATATTTTGTCAGATAATGGCATAACTGTACCCAGTGACTTTTAGTTAATGTTTGCCTGATATGTATTTTTCTACCCTTTAACTATCAAGTTTTCGGTTCCCTTAATGTTTTAGGTGTGCCTTTGAAAGCAACACATAGCTGGATTGCATTTTTATAATTTGACTGTAAGCTGATGAGTGAGTCTGTTTATGTTAATTGTGATCAAAATATTTGGTTTATTTCTCCTATGTTATTTTGTGCTTTCTAACTGGTCTTTTCTCCTGTTCTTTTTCTTTTCTTGCCTGTGTATTGTGAGATTTTTTTCCCTTCATTCCTGTTTGCTGTTTTTACCTACACCTCGTAAGAGATTAGACACTTCTTTTCTTGGTAATCTTATATATTTCATATTTAATTTAGGGCCTAGAGCTATTTGATATCTTGCACTCTCATAAGAATCTTTGATTGCTTTTAGTCTTAGACTCTTCCTAATTTTTATGCAACTATTGTCTCATTTTTATTTTGCTGCCCTTAAAATCCCATAAATAGGTCATTTTTTTATACTGTCATTCTTGAGAGACAGTTTTGCCTAATACCTGATTCTAGGTTGATTTAACAATATTTTCTTTTTCCATTGTTGCCACTGAGATTAATTAGAGGTTAGCTGTCAGTTGTTCCTTATCCACGAATCTGAGATATTCTGTACCTAAAGCACTATTCATGTTGGCCAGTCTAGCAGATAATGTTTACTCTTTAATTTTTAGGTTGCTGGTCTTATTTTGGATTGCTCTTTGGTGTCTTGCTACTTCTGAATAATCAAGTACCAGGTATTGTTTTGGATATTTTAAAAAACTTTAAAAATTACAAGTAATAGAAGATGTTCATTTTGTTAAGAGCTGGCAAATATGTTTTTTTCCCTCCTTTAATGTGGAGTGTTTCTGTGTTAATAAGGGATTTCTTAGAGATTTTCTTCTCCTTCAGATTACTTAGTTCATTTTTATATCCAGAAATGGGAAAGATTTCAAGGAAAAGTACTTTTTTAAAATGGTATCATTTGATTACTAGAAAACGTTTATCTGAACCTTAAATGTGACTCCAGCCACGTATAGAAGACCAAAAGCAATCTGGAAAAAGGATGTGGATCAAAACAGATTATGAACCAAATTTGTCTTTGGGAAAGAAAGAGAGTGGAATTCAGCATTTATAATATGTGGCCTATCCTGAGGGAGAGGAGGAATGGTTTTATAACTTTTTAATATTTAAAGTCTTTTCTTACTCTGACTAATAAGTGAAAAGAGGCAATCAGAAACAAAAGAGGCATGGAGGGACATAATAATGGCCTGTAGGCTGGGCTAGGTTGGAACTCCCTTTGTGACACTGTAGTTAGCAGACCATATCAGTTGAGGAGGGTTAGGGGGTTTGGTGCCAGCGCTGCTGATCCCAGGAGCAAAGAGTTAATAACTACTTTTAGTTTTGTCCCAGGAATTTTCAATGAGGCGAAGGAGTTTGGAAATGTATAGGCATTGTAACTATTGTATTCAAAAAATAAAGCTTGATAATCTTCTGGGGCAATGAGGAAAGAATGAAAAAGGATTGTAGGGGCACAGGGTAGAGAGAGAGCTGGTTTAGCATAATTGTTGTGAAGACTAAACATTCCTGGACATGTTTGTGTTTATAAACCCCCAGAAAAAAGTAGAGTCCATTCCTGCCATTAACTGTATTGTAAAGTTTTCTGGTTCTTGGAATGAGTTACTTTTTTTTTAAAACAAACTTTATTGTTGTTATTATTTTTGGAGGGGGGTAATTAGGTTTATTTATTTATGTTTAGAGGGAGTAGTGGGAATTGAACCCCAGACCTCGGTGCATGCTAAGCGTGTGCTCTACCACTTGAGCTGTACTCCCCTTCAGCTCAGTTAGTATTGAATTGCCTCTTGATTAGTGTGAACCTTCAGCAGCCTGCCTGTGCTCACCTACCTGCCTTACACTGGGAAGATGTAATTGTGTCTCTTCCTATTTTGCTTGCCCAGTCCTGTTATTACAGTTGTTACTTGGGCTTGATTCATTACTTAGATTATTTTAACTGTTTTTACCCCAAGAAGGCTCTTCATATTTTATATGAAGAAGGAGCCACTGGGAGGAAGTGAAGGAGGGAGACGTCTAGCCAGAATGATTTCGAGAAAGGGTCAGTAAGTTGATGAGAACTGAATTGGAATTTTGGTTTGACCACTGAAGTGATTTTGGGCAAAATGTTTCACTTTCTGAGCCCCAGTTTCTTCGTACACAAAATGGAAATAATGTTAAAGTTCTCCTCTCTTTTCCATAGAAAATAACTGGGTAATTTGAATTTGTAAGGGTTTTTTTTCTTGCAAGTGTATTAATGTAGAAGTCACAAACTTTCACAGAAAAAGTGATTAAGACTAAGCTGACTTTATTAATGATTAATATCTTATTTTATTAACTTTTACTGGGTTTGGTTTTGAAATCTTGACTGATGGTAGAATATTGTGAAATTTTCTTTTTTACTCGATTGCCATTTTTCTGTTTAGAAGTCTTAGTTTAAAAAAATTAGTCAATATGTGATTGTATTTGCTTTGAAAAAACAGTAAAGTTGATAAGACTAAAATCTCTTCTGATCACATTCCCCCAGTCCATTTCCACCTTATGCTGTTAATAGTTTTGTCTCTATTTTCTTGATTTTTTTTCTCTGTGTTTGTATACTTACATATGTGTTTATAAAAACTATATAGTGTTGGAAATAAACACTTAGTAAAAAATCATTCATCACTTTTCATGGAGTCCCCTGCAGTACACAGACATCTGCCCTTTTAATTGCTGTATACTGAAGGTGTACTTGGTAGCCATTTCCCGTAAGAGTGAGCTTTAGATTTTTTTTTTTAAATCACAAACAACTCAGCTTGCTTTCAGTTTGGTATAATAAAGCACTTTGTTCCTAGAAGCTGTTAGAAGTATAGTGTTTGGTACAGAGGTAGGTAAAATACTAAATATAAAGCTGGAGTCTTTGCATTTAAAGTACACCTGTAAGCAGTGAAATGAAACTTTTTTTTTTTTGAAGTCGTTGCTGTTTTTCTCCTTTTCAAATGGTGACATTGTTTTTAAGCTCTACTATAAATGAACAATGATTTAAGAAATCTTTACTGTTTTATTATAAAATACGCATAACAGAATTTACATTTTAACCATTTTTTAAAATTAATGAGCTTTATTTTATAGAGCAGTTTTAAGTTCACAGCAAAATGAAATATAGTAGAAATCATGCAATATTATGGTCTTTTCATACTGGCTTGTTTCACTTAGTAATATACATTTAAGGTTTCTCCATGTCTTTTCATGGCTTGAGAGCTCATTTCTTGTTAGTGCTGAATGATATTCCATTGTCTGGATGTAGCACAGTGTATTTATTCACTTGCCTACTGAAGGACATCTTTGTTGCCTTCAAGTTTTGGCAGTTAAGAAAAAGCTGCTGTAAGTGTCTGTCTGCAGGTTTGTATATGAACGTAAGTTTTCATTTGAGTAAATACCAAGGGGCATGATTGCTGGATTGTATATAAGAGTATGTTTTGTTTTATAAGAAACTGCCAAACTGTCTTCCAAAGTGGCCATATCATTTTGCATTCCTGCCAGCAGTGAATGAGAGCTCTTGTTGCTCCACAAGCTCATCAGCACTTGGTGTATCGGTATTTTGGATTTTGGCCATCCAGCAGGTATAGTGGTATCTCACTGTTTTAATTTGCAATTCTCTGATGATATATAACATTGAATATCTGTTCAAAAGCTATGTGTGTATCTTCTTTGGTGAAGTGTCTTCTTAGGTTTTTGGCCCATTTTTAAATCAGGTTTATTTTCTTATTGTTGAGTTTTAAGAGTTCTTTGTATATTTTCAGTAACAGTGCTTTATCAGATGTATCTTTTGCAGATATTTTCTCCCACTCTGTGGCTTGTCTTCCTATTCTTTTGACATTTTCTTTTGCAAAGCAGGTTTTAATTTTAATGAAGTCTAACTTATCAATTATTTCTTTCAGGAATCATGCCTTTGGTATTGTATCTAAAAAGTCATTGCCACACCCAAGTTAGTTTAGGTTGCTATAACACAGTACCATAGACAGGGTGGCTTATAAACAACAGGAATTTATTTCTCACAGATCTCAATCAGGGTGCCAGCATGGTCAGGTTCTAGTGAAGACCTTCAGAGTTTCAAACAGCCATTTTCTCATTGCATCCTCACATGGCAGAGAGAGGGTAAGAGCTCTCTGGGGTCCCTTTTGTAATGGCACTGACCCCATTTATGAGGGCTCCACTCTCATGACCTGATTATCTCCCGAAGGCCCTACTTCCTAGTACTATCACCTTGAAGGTTAAGATTTCCACATAAGAATTTTAAGGGGACAAAAGGTCCGTTGCACAAGGTCATCTAGGTTTTCTCCTGTGTTATCTTCTAGGAGGTTTATAGTTTTGCATTTTACTTTCTAAGTCTGTGATCCATTTTGAGTTAATTTTTGTGAAAAATGTAAGGTCTGTGTCTAGATGCAGTTTTTTGCATGTGATGTCCAGTTGCTCCAGCACCATTTGTTGAAACGGCTGTTCCAATATATTGCCTTTGCTTCTTTGTCAAAGATCAGCTAACTGTGTTTGTGTGGGTCTGTGTCTGGATTTTCTGTTCTCTTTCGTTGATCTATTTGTCTATTTCATCAGTTTCATAGTCTTGATTACGGTAGCTTTCTAGTAAGTCTTGAAGTTGAGTAGTATTGGTCTTCTGACTTTGTTTTTCCTTCAGTAGTGAATTGGCTATTTTGGGTCTTTTGTCTCTCCATATACTTTACAAACTATTTATTTATTTACTTACTTACTTATTTTTTTACAAACATTAGAATTAGGTTATCAGTACCTGCAAAATAACTTGCTAGTGTTTTGATTGGGTTTTGTTTGATTAGAATTGTTCATGATCTTAGTGGGAAAACTTTCTCACCATTGAATATGATGTTTGCTGTAGGATTTTTGTAAGTGTTCTTTATTAAATTGAAGAAATCCCCCCCTGTTTCAAGTTTGCTGAAGAGTTTTTATCATGAATGGGTGCTGGATTTTGTCAAATGCTTTTCCCGCCTCTATTGATATGATCATATTATTTTTCTTTAGCCTATTGATGTGATGAATTATATTTATTGATTTTTTTAAGTGTCAAACAGCCTTGCATATCTGGGATAGATTCCACTTGATGTATAATTCTTTTTATAGCATTTTGGATTTTATTTGCTAACATGTTGTTGAGGATTTTTACATCTGTATTTATGGGAGATACCTGTTTTTCTTTTCTTGTAGTTCTTGGTCTCATAGAATGAGTTAGGAAGTAGTCCTGTTCCTACCTTCTGGAAGAGATTGCAGAGAATTTGTATAATTTTTTCTTTAAATGTTTAGTAGACTTCAACAGTAAACCCATTTGGACATGGTGCTTTTTGTTTTAAAAGATTAGTAATAGTTAATCCAATTTCTTTAAAAGATATGGACCTATTCAGATTGTCTATTCTTAATCTGAGTTGTGACAGATTGTATCTGTCAAGGAGTTAGTTATCCATCATGTGTTATTTAGAGATGTGATATTTAACTTTTACGTACTTTGGATTTTTCCAGGTATCTTTCTGTTACTGATTTCTAATTTAATTGTATTGTTTTCTGAGTACAGACATTGTATGTTTTCTGTTCCTTTAAATTTGTTAAGGTGTGTTTCATAGACTGCATTCTATCTTGGTGCATAATCCACGTGCATTTGAGAAGAATGTGTGATTTGCTGTTGTTGGATAAAGTAGTCTATACATGTCAATTATATACAGTTGGTTGATGATGTGCCGTCGAGTTCAATTCTCTTTACTGATATTCTGCCTAGTGGATTTGTCTATTTCTGATAGAGGAGTGTTGAAGTCTCCAATTATCATAGTGACTTAATCTATTTCTCCTTGCAGTTTTATCCATTTTTGACTCATGTATTTTGATGCTGTTGTTAGGATTGTTATGTCTCCTTGAAGTATTGACCCTTTTTTATGTTGTAATAACTCTTTTTCATTGACAACATTCCTTTCTCTGAAGTCTCTGTCTGAAATTAATATAACTACTCCTTTGTTTTAATTAGTGTTAGTACGGTATAGCTCCATCCCTTTACTTTTTTTTTTTTAAACAGTATCAGTTTATTTTTAACTTTCAACGTTAATGCCATCAATTGAGAATGTTTCATCTTCATTAAGAGAACTTCAGGAAATAAAATGCTGAGGGGGGAGTCCATCCCTTTACTTTTAACCCATATGCATCTCTGTACTTAAGGTGGGTTTCTAAAACCCAATCAAAAATGGGCAGATCTAAATAGACATTTCTTCAAAGAAGACATATAGATGGCTAATAGGCACATGAAAAGATGCTCAACATTGCCAATTATCAGAGAAATGCAAATCAAAACTACAATGAGGTATCACCTCATACTGGTCAGAATGGCCATTATTAAAAAGTCCACAAATGATAAATGCTGGAGAGGGTATGGAGAAAAGGGAACCCTCTTACACTGTTGGTAGGAATGTAATTTGGTGTTGCCACTATGGAAAACAGTATGTTGATTCCTTAAAAAACTAGAAATAGACTTACCAGATGATCCAGCAATCCCACTCCTGGGCATATACCTGGAGAAAACTCTAATTTGAAAAGATATATGTACCCCAGTGTTCATAGCAGCACTATTCACAATAGCCAAGACATAGAAGCAACCTAAATGTCCATTGGCAGATGATTGGATAAAGAAGATGTGGTATATTTAAATAATAGAATACTACTCAGCCTTAAAGAAGAATGAAATAATACCATTTGTAGTAGCATGGATGGTCCTGGAGATTATCATACTAAGTGAAGTAAGTCAAATAGAGAAAGACAAATATTATATGATATCACTTGTGTGGAATCTAAAAAATAATACAGATCAACTTGTTTATAAAACAGAAAGAGACTCAGAGACATAGAAAATAAACTTATGGTTTATTCCCCAAAGGGGAAGAGGGGAGAGGGATAAATTAGGAGTTTGGGATTAGCAGATAAAAACTACTATATATAAAAGAGATGAACAACAGGGTACTACTGTATAGCACAGGGAACTATATTCAATACCTTATAATAACCTGCAATGAAAAAGAATATATATGTATAACTGAATCACTGTGCTGTACACCAGAAACTAACACAACATTGTAAATCAACTGTATTTCAATTGAAAAAATAAATAAAGTGGGTTTCTTGTAAGACAACATATGATATGCCTAGGTGTAGGTTTTTGGGTTTTTTTTTTTTTTTTTTTTTTTTGCTTCGTGTTCTCTGAGATTCCTGATCTGTGATTTGGTGTCTGACATTAATTTGGGGAAATTCTGAGTCATTAAATACTGTTTCTGTTCCCTTTATCTTTCCTTCTGGTATTGCCATTATGTGTATGTTACACCTTTTGTAGTTGTCCCACAGTTTTTGAATATTCTGCTGTGCCTCCCCCAACTCCCCAGTTTTTTTCGTTTGATTTTCCATTTTGGAAGTTCTAATGTCATATCTTCAAGCTCAGAGTTTCTTTCTGCTGCTGTGTCCAGTCTACTAATGAGCCTATCAAAAGCATTTTTCATTTCTGTTACAGTGTTTTTGGTCTCTGGCATTTCTTTTTGGTTCTTTCTTAGAATTTTTCTCTCTGTTTATGTTACTCACCTGTAATTGCATATTGTCTGCCTTTTCCATTAAACCTCTTAGCACATTCATCATAGGTTTAAAAAAAATTTCTGATCTGGTAATTCCAGCATCTCTGACATATATGACTGATTCTGATGCTTTTTCAGTCTCTTTGAACTGTGTTTTGCCTTTTGCTGTGCTTTGTAATTTTTTTTTAAAAGACAGACATGATACACAGGTAAAAGGTACTGTGAAGAACAGGCCTTTAGAGATGTAGTGGTCAATTGTCCAGGGAGGGGAAGTGTTCCATAGTCCTATGATTGAGTCTTTTGATGAGCCTTTGCCCCTGAACATGAACTTCACCAGTGCTTCTCTGCTTTTTTCCTTTTCTTAGGTGGGACAGGATGGCTAGAGTGGCCTGGAGTTGTGTACTTGCCTTTCCTCATGCAGAAGGTTAGAGGGGGCTGGAGTTGGATTTTTCCCTTCCTCCAGGTAGGTTAGGTTCCGGTAAAACCCCAGTGGGTTAGGCTCTGGTAAAAGAGTTTTTCTTGAAGGCAGGCTTTGTTAAGAACAGAATGTTCTGGTGTATTTCAAAATATGTTCCTTTTTCCCTCCCAGAAACAAGAGGGGAAGGGAAAAGTCTATCTACTCACCTACTGAAGGACATTTTGGTTGCTTCCAGGTATTGGCCAGTATGGATAAAGCTACTTTAAGCATCTGTATGCAGGTTTTTGTGTGAATGTAAGTTTTCAGCTCCTTTGGGTAAATACCAAGGAGTGGGATTGCTGTATTGTATGGTAGGAGCGTATTTAGTTCTGTATGAAACTGCTAAACTCTCTTCACAATGCTTGTACCATTTTGTGTTCCCAGCAGCAATGAATAAGAGTTCCTATTGCTCCACTTCCTCCTCAGCATTTGGTGTTGTGTTTTGGACTTTGGCCGTTCTGATTGATCTGTAATGGCATCACATTGTTTTAATTTGAATGTTTCTGATGACGTAATGATGTGGAGCATTTTTCATATGATCATATCATTTTTAATGACTATTTCATTGGATAGATAAAAGAACCTTGATATAGACGAAATCATTGCTATTTAGGTTCCATGTATTTGTGGATGACCTGGATTTTTGTCCTATGGTGGTCCCCACAGTGTCTTGTGACCTCTATATTTAGATATTTCTCTTTTTTCTGGTATAAACTCTTTGGACATTTTTATATATAAGACTTTTTACTCAGAATAAACACCTTAGGATGAACTCATAAAAGTAGAGTAATTGGGACAAAGGACTTACAGATCTTAACACCCTGTGATATCTGAGGCCAGAAAAATTACCCCACTTTATACTTTTCCCAGCAGTTCCAGCAAGTTTTATATTGATATATATTTAAAATCTTTCTTATTAGGGGAAAACTTTTAACATAGACAAGCGTAGACTAATATAATAACCCTCAGGTACTCAGCTCCAAATCCCAAATACCCAAGACCAATCCTGTGCTACTTCAAGCCCCACTTCTCCCTTATATTGTTACTATTTTAAAACTCCATTGAATTGTAATAGAAATACAGAGAACTACACCCATCATAAGTGAATTTTCACAATCTGAAACCCCTCTGGGTAATTAGTGTCCCAGATATGCCTTTGTCCCCTTTCAGTCATGCCCTCTCTGCCAGGGCAACCAGTATCCTGATATGTAACTGCATTGATTAGTTCTGCCTAGTTTTTTTCCTTAAGTAAATAGAATCTTATGGTATGTTCTTGTGTCTGAGTTTTTCTCTTGGCATTGCTTGTGAGATTGTCCGTGTGCTTGCAGGCAGTTGTTGACTATTTGTTCTTGTTTTATGTGAAATTTTATTGTATGAAATTATTTTGTTGTTGATGAACATTTGGATAGTTGCCGCTCTGGGGCTACTACAAATAGTGCTGCTCTGAGCATTCAAAGTTTGTGTCTTTTGGTGAACGTATGCATGCATTCCTTTGGGGGGATATACCCAGAAGTGAAATTTCTAGGTCATAGAGGTATGCATATATTTGATTTTGGCTGCATCTACTAAAGTGATTGTACCAAATTATACTTCCACTACCATATCCTCTTTAGTAGCTTGCATTTTACATCCTTTTCATTTTAACTACACTCCTAGCTGTGTAGTGATAACTTATGATAGTTTTAATTTGCACTAGTGAAGTCAAGCACCTTTTCGTGCTTTTATTGGTCATTTAGTTATCCTTTTTAAATGAAGGGTAATATTTAAGTCTCCTGTTCTTTTTTCTGTTGCATTCTCTTTTTCTTACTGTATTAGCTCTCTGTTGCTACATAACAGTTGTCCCCAAACTTAGTGGCTTATAACAACAATAAACATTTATTATCTCACAATTTTTGTGGGTTAGGAACTTGGGAACAGCTTGGCTGGGCTATTCCAGCTTGGATGTCATCAGCCTTCTGAAGTCTTGACTGGAGTTGGAGGGCCCTTCCCGAGGTGGCTCATTCACATGCCTGGCAAGTTAGTCCTGGCTCTTGGTGGAAGGCCACGGTTCCTTTTCATGTAGGCTTTTGTCAGGGATGCCTAAGTGTCCTGTCCTCAGGACATGGTGACTGACTCCCCCCCTGAGAGAGTGATTTGAGAGAAGGAGCGCCAGGGGGAAGCTATCGTTTTTCTGACACAGCCTCAGAAGTCACATGGCATTTAATTTTGCTGTGTTCTGTTTGTTAGAAGAGAGTCACTTAAATCATCCCAGCTTGGGGAGTTATGTTCCACTTTTTGAAAGAAGTGTCAAAAAAATTTGTGGGCTTATTTTCAAACACAACTTTTGGTAGGATTTCTTTTGTGTTGGAGGTGAATCTTTCAGGAGATATAGGCATGGTGACTATCTTTGTCTACTCTGTGGGTTGTCATTGTGTGAGGAAGAGGAGTTAATATTAATGTAATTCAGTTGATTAATTTTTCATTTATTGGTTAGCCCTTTCCATATTCCTTTGAAGAAAATTCCCAAATGCTTATTGTTTCTTCTATAAACGTGTCAGTATAGATCTTTCAAAGATAAACTTTTTGTTTTAACCATAACATAACCACAAAACTGTAACATCTAAAACAAACTCCCACACAGTAGTTGCTTAATATTATCCAATATCTAGTCAGTGTTGAAATTTCTAGTTGTCTCAAATATGATAAATTTTTAGTAGAGTTTTTTAATTTTGTCAGATCAAGATCCAAATAAGGTCTACCAATTAATACTATCTGCAGATTCCCCAGTTGTCACTCTTCCTCCCACCCGCCTTGCCATCTGTGTGTGAAAGACCTGGATATCTTGTTCTGCAGTGTCCTCACAGTGCTCTGTGTTAAGTAGGTAGCCATGGATTTTTCTCTCTGGGCCGTAAACTTTGTTGCAGTCTCACTGGTGTTTATTTTTCGGTTGTGATCTGTCTCTAAAGGTTGAATGTGGACCCAAATTGAAATTTTTAAAGGGCTTCCAACCTAAATCAGGTAGAAATTCATTCAGATCATAGTTCTGTACTTAAAATATAATAATGTTTGCTTTGAAATGTACTCTCTGTGTGTTTGGGGCCATCTGAGAGTATATTTTCTGTTTTCTGTAGATCACACATTGACTGAAAGCCTTTCCTCTTGAGGAAACCACACCCCCTCTGGTAGTTTAAATGTTGCAGGGCATAACATAAGGTGGTCTGACACCTTTTGGGGGGGTCCAAATCCCTCTCCCCAGTTTTTTTTTACTTGATGTATGGTTATATATGTACAATGTTATGTTAATTCAGGTGTACAACATAGCGATTGGACATTTAATTGCATGACAAAATGATCGCCACCCACCTCTTATTAATAACCATGTTAACCATCTACTTTTTTTTTTTTCTCCTTGTGTTGTCCACTAGCTGACTGATTTTTTGAGTTGTGATGACCAGTGTTTTAAGGGTTGATGACTCAAAATCTTTTTAGGCTACCTTGAGTTTCCAGTCTTCCTCAGTTTCTGTTTTTCCCTTCTAATAGAAATTTTAACAATAAAGAATTAGAAAAATTAATGATGACATGATTAGAATGAATGTTAGAGAATTAAACAAATCATTTCTTAAAATTCATATATGTATAAATTTAAAAGGTCATTTTCTTAATACCAATTGTATTCAAAAAGTGTGGTTCAACTTCAAGTAAGAAGTAAATTTTCAAAAAAAATTTTTTTTCAGTGTTTTATTTTTAAGTGAGTATACATAAAGGATACTGATTCATAATTCATTCAGCAAATATCTGGGTGCCTGCCCAGTACCAGGCTGGTGCTTCTAGGCTTTGGTCATAAATGGTTAAAAAGATGGCCATGGTACTGGTGACTTCAGTGAATCACAACAGTGTCTCAGTAGAGATACAATGCAAGCTACATGTGTAATCTCAAATTTTCTAGTGGCCTCATGAAAAAGAAACAGGTAAAATTAATTTTAATGTATTTTATTTAACCCAGTATTCCAAAATATTGTCATTTCAACATAAAAATTATCAATGAGATATTTTCACTTTTTGGGGAACTAAATCTTTGAAGTCAAGTATGTATTTTATACATACATACTTCTCAGTTTGAACTGGCTACATTTTATATGCTCAGAAACCTTATGTGGCTACTGTAGTGGACCACATAGGTCATGGTTATCATCATTGTTATCATTGCTCACATGGAGTGGCAGGGGACGCTGACTAGGAACCTAAGTAAACAGTGGCTAGAAGGACCAGAGGAGATGCAGGGAGATGAATTAGGAAGCTGTTTCTGTCCTCCAGGTGGCGGCAGAAGAAGATGGAAAATGAGAGATACTCAAGAGGTGGAGTTGGCAACATTTTGATGAATTTGATGGGGAGGGAAAAGAGGAACCAGGCTCTGTCTTTCACAGCTGGGTGTGCCTTTTCTGGGATGGGGAAGACTTGGTGAGGAAAAGGTTTGGTTCGTGGCTGGTATATGGTAGAGAGCAGAAGCTCTGTTTGGGGGATACTAGCTTTAATGTGCTTGTGAGACATCCAAAGGGAAATGTCTGCTAATAGTAGGATACCTGTGTTTGAAGTGAAGAGGTGGCCTTAACTGGCTTAATGAATTTGAATCTTAAATGTGATTATGGAGGTATTTTAAAAAACCCATGGAAATGGCTTCATTTATTCAACAACCCCCTTTTTTTTTTTAAAGTCTTGTTGGGTCTTGTTTTAGTTGCTGCAGCCACAGCATGAATTGAACAAGTGTAAATTGACACTTCAGCCAATGTCGTGAACTTGAGAGTATACCTAAATAGTGTCCACAGTCTGGACCCTGTGGGAACTTCTACCTTAGCAGTTGTGGAGAAGAGACAGAGAGTGGGGGCAGTGAGGAAACAAGGAGAGATGAGCTTAAAGAAGCCAAGTAAGGAGAATGTACCAATGAGGAGGACGGTGCCATGGTCTGCTGTACTGAATGCTCCGGAGAGCGAGTTTAAAACGAGGATAGAAGAGTTTCATTTGGATTTAGCCCCATCTGGAGGTCACTGGTGACTTGAAAGGTAGTTTCAGTTGAGTGGTACAGATAGACACCGGATTAGAATGAGTTGAAGAGGGAATGGTTTGAGACAAAGGGCTCCTTTTCTTACTTTTAAATAACTACTACAAATCATTGAGAAGACAAGCCCAGTAGAAAAATGGACCAAGGATATCAACAGAGAGTTGGCAGATAAGTGAAGTATAAATAGCTCTTAGACCTATGAACAGTGCTCCTAGGAGAAAAAGATGTTGTTGGCCAGGGTGTGAGGAAACAGGCATACATACCTCCTGTGCCGGTGGGAATACGGGTAGGCGTGGCCCTCGTGTAGAGCCATCTGGCTGTATGCATCTAGTTAGAAATGCATGTTGTTCACTCCAGCAGTTCTACTCCTGGAACCCTGGCATTTTTGGTGATAGTAAAAATTGAAAACTAGATGATCATCAGTGATGGCCTGGTTAAATGAACTGTACTGTAAAGTCAGTATCAACTAAAATGTTTTATTCTCCAAAAAGTAGAATTTGTTTTTGTTTTTTCTACCGTGCTATAAACCAAGCTCTTTGAAGAGTGATTTTTTTTTCTCCCTTCTTAAAGATTGAGAAAAATATCAGTGGGTCTGGTATAGGTCACAGAAGGTATTTGGAAATACGCTTTTGAAGAGCGATGTTAAGCCTGTCATTCTGTCTTGACTTTCTGCCTTTTAACACACTTTACGTAAGTTACTAGTCTATATTCCCTTGTCCAGATACATGTTAGGATTCTTTTTAAAGGACTCTGTCCTCTTTTATATGTTTTGGGTTATACACCACAGGAAAGATGGGTATAGCATGTCTTACAAGCTTCGTGGATGAATTCACACCCCAGTTTACCTTATTGCACCTAAAAGTAACTAGAGCTCCTATCACGAGAGCTTTTACTTGGTTTGGGTCACTGACAAGGCAAGCAAGCGTATGTTGTTTGAGGGCCCTAAATGGAGCAATGGTGGTTAAACTGTAGCTGTCTGACGTCAGAGGAAGACTTTCGTGGTCAACTTTCTGTGAGGGAAAGGGACAGGACAAGCCTTTGTAAGCTGTATGTTCTCCTGTCACCTATATTAACCTGGTTTTATTGACCTTTCCATAGTTTGGCCTTCTTCGGAGAAAGTAGCATATTCAGTTGTGGACTTACAGCAAAAATGAAAAACTTGGCACACCCACATAGACCAAATCAGTCTGAGCAGAGTACAGTGACAATGTGTAACTTTAAATTCTTTGTCGTTGGCACTCTCTACTCGAAGATCTTGTTTAAATTTAATTAATTTCATTTAAGAGCTCGAGATTGTGGTTATTCATTGATTCCTTTTTCTTTCTTTCTTAGAGTACCCTGGTTTCACTTCTATTTTATATTTCTTCGTAGAGCCCCAGGAAAGAAGTAGTTGAGGATTTGAAGCATCTTAAGTGATCATTTAGTCTAATCCTCTCATTTTACAAACATGAAAACAAGCTCAGAGAGATGAGGTTACTTGCCCAAAGGCTGACTGAACTGAATCAGTGTTCTCTTCGTCTTCCTCTTTACATCTGGTGAAGTGCGGGTTGTATGATACCCTGCATCATCAGGTTGAGGTGACCTGCCATAACTTCGGGGTGAGAGTGGATTTAATTTACATTACAGCAGTTCTGGTGAAGACTTTTAGGTTATGTGCTGCACTGCTTTATTTTTAGTCATGGAGACAATCTAATAGAACTGTTTTTACACTTTTTGGTTGAGAAAGTTGAAGCCTAGAGATGTGAGCTTAATTCATCAATGATTATAGACCAGAAATGTTTATTCTGTGCTTAGTTTTAAATGTGGGTCAGAGAGGTGCTGTTCAATATAATGATTTATCTGTGCTCACTGTGGCTATTAAAATGAAAAGAAATTTGAAAATTCAGTTTCTTAGTCTTACTAGCTGCGTTGGAGGTACTCAGTGGCTGTGTGTGGCAGGTAACTACTGTGTTGGACAGTGTAGGTCTAGAGCATTTACCTTAAAAATTTTTTTTTGAGAACTTTACAAGTGTTAGTGGGGGACACCAAGGCTTACGAGTATAATTCGAATTGCCTACTGGAAATCAGGTCTGTGTTCAAAAGTAGGAGAAAAAATTGCTCTTGGAGCTTATGACAGTGCTACATACAGCTGGTTGTGACTGTGGGCCTTTTCTCGGTTCACATTTCATCCATTCTTTAGGACAGTAACCAAGAACCTATATGAAGGGCTTTTTGTTTCCTGACTTGGAGGTGTCTTGTTTTGCTTGTTGAAAACCTCATCCTTGGGTTAAGTTTTCAATGAATACATTTATTCACCTTCATGGTACTCAGCATGTTTTTCAGTCTCTGTACTTTTATTTCACATATTAATCACTTGGTTACCCAGATGCCCTACAAAAAGTTGGATGTCTTTCTTGCTGTTGTATTCTAGATTTTGGAAGTTTCAGCTTTTACATCAAATTCATTCTGGTGTATACCATGCATGGCTGAGCTAGCTAGATATAGCTTTTGCGATTGGAATTGTTTAGTCTTTGGTACCATTGCTATGCATCTTTGTACAGTGTTGTTGTAACAGACAGATTGGTTCTCTAGGCTTTACTTTGGATGCTAATTGACTAATTTATGATTTGGCTCCATTTTAATAGCAATTTAGATTGGGTTGGCTTGATGCATGATGGCAGTGGATTTGAGTGTCCATTAGGGTGCATAGCCAGACGATGATGTAATCCAATCAGGTGCCAAAGTTTTTTACTTAAAGTACTTTACATACATGATTTTACTTTAAAAACGTGGTAGTATGGATTTACCTTGGGTATTCTGTACTTTAAAGAGTTGTCTTTTTGCATTCTTGGCAGAGTAATTTTTGATTAATTCTTTAGAAGCCTGGGTATTCTTGCTACCGTTTGTGTTAAATTGATTGGTGTTTCTGAAATTACATGTGTGTATATGTGTATATATATTTATATATATATATATAGAGAGAGAGAGAGAGATACCTCTGAAATCATCCAAATGATGTTACTTATTTAGGTTGTTTCTCCCAATTATGAGTGTTCATGCACTCATTTCTGGTGATTTTTGTATTCAGCATTTTGTGGATTTATTTTTTAATTTTTTAATTTACAGTGTGCTAGGCACTGAGGATAAAATGGTGAACAAGACCTCCTAGAGAAGGATTATCTTCCATCTCTTTGGTCTTAGGTCTTTGAAGGTGTGTGAACACACTTGCAGAAATAGGATCATTGAGATCCCCATTAAGATAATGCTCTGACTGAGCTGGTCTACCTTAGGACTCATGTTAGTAACAAGTAGAGCTACTTGCTTTTGTGTGTCCAGGCTCTAGGGTGTATCACCTGTCAGTAACAGAGAGGTTGTTTTTAGTTGTTTGTGTCTGACACGTGGTGTAAGAGGAAAATATTTTCTTGCATGCAATGTAATAGCTGTAGCTTCCTCTTGAATTTGCATCAGTAAACAGTATCATATAATTTATATTAAAAATTCATACTAGAGCATAGGGGTCAGGTTATTTTTTCTCTTTTCCCCAAAAGTGAGTTTTTAGAAAAAATAAATTCAGTGTTCTTGAAAGGATTATTTGGAGTAAATCCTTTCTTACTAGTCTCAACTATAAAATAGGAATAATACCCAAGAGGATTGATAGGCACCTGTATAATACGAGCACAAAGGGTTTTTGTGGGTAGATGGTCGTTCTTGCTATTCTTGAGTTTTGTGACTAAGCAAGTGCATGTTTAGATACCATTTAGTTGATAATATGTTCCTTGGCTGTTTTAGGTTAAAACAGCCTCATTCTTGACTGATTTTTGTAATTATGCTCTTACATTCTCTTTATTGGCCTTAATCAAAGTCAGTAGTATTGGGAAAGAGGAGACCCTATGTGATAGGGTTAATGTTGTATGGCTGTTGAGGAAAATGTGGCTCCTTTAAGGAATGATTGGCAATAATAAATACAAAAGTAGAAGTATATTATCTTCTTTTAAAAAAATACTGATTTCCTATTTTGAGGGGGTCCCTTTGGATCCATTTCCTCTGAGAGAATAATCTATTGATAACACTACTGCAGACTGAATATTTGTGGTCTGTCCCGTCCCCCCCTCTCCCCCCGCCACTGCCTCCCCTGCCAGATTCATATGTGGAAGCCTAATCCTCAGTGTGATGGTATTGGGAAGTGATTAGGTCATGAGAGTTTAGCCCTAATGGATGCGATTAGTGATCCCAGTGAGTTCCCTTGCCCCTTCCTGCCATGTGAGGACACAGAGAACAGGCAGCCATTTATGGACCAGGAATGGGGTGTTCACCAGACGCTGAATCTGCAGATGCTGTGACCTTGGACTTCTAGTCTGTAGAACTGTGAGCAATAAATTCTTGTTGTTTATAAGTCATCCAGTCTGTGATACTCTGTTACAACAGCGTGAATGGGCTAAGACATCACCTAGTAAACCACATAATATATATTCTTTATTAGCATATCTATATTTCTCCTCCTTTAGCTTGCACGACGCTGTGCTTTTGCTGCCACTGTCTTTCAGTAGTCTGCGCTCTGGCCATGCCCCTTTCTCATGTTTGTCCTTTAATTACGGTGTAAAACTTAACAGTTTCCTGGAAGTTAAATACTTGGGGAGTTCCTCCTTTTTCAGCTTCTGTATTCTTTGGGAAGAAACTTTCGTCATCCTCATGGATTCCACCATCATCTGTATATTTTAACTTTTAAAACAAACATCTCTTTCTACCTTAGGTTTTTTTCCAGTGGTCTTATGTCATACTTTGTCTGGATACTGTCAGTTAAATTCTTTCTGGGCTAGGATCAAGAACTCTTTGTTTTCATTTCTTAAACACTGCTTTTCTAATTTCTTCTGCAGCGTCAACATCATCTCAGTACACACAGGCTTACAGCAGAATATTTTTTTTTCCATTTTACTTTTATCTCCATTTATTATTTCACCAATTCCTGCTTAATTCTTTCTGTAATTTAACTTGCCGTAATCGGTAGCCACTGGCACCGTATTTAAAGCTTTGATTATTTTTATATTAGACTCATAAATTTATTGAAATTTGAGAGTTTATTTAGTTCAGCTCTTTTATTTTGTAGATGAAGAAATGGGTACTTAAGTCAAATGACTTGTCTTAGGTTGCACAGCTAGTGAGTAGCTGATGTTATAGTTCTTTGGTCTCAATACTTCCGGTCTAACATCCTTCTTAAAAATTTACTTAAAAATTTTTTGGGGTAAGTTTTACATCTGCAGTTAAGAGTGAGCTAGTTTTAGGATGTTATGTAAGACGAACAGCATTTCTTAGCCACCCTACCGTCTTTCCCTGCTTCCTGAAGGTAACAGTAATACTTAGAACTCTTTTAGCCAGTTAAAAAACACATATTTACCTCCATCTATCTGAAGAGCATTTTGGAAGAGTTCATACTTGTGTGCATGTTTGCTGATTTTTCTTAATTTTCAGCACATCTGTTGATTTCCTCCTATGTGGAAGATAAGGATTAGCTTTCTCTTCACCCCTCACTGCACCCTCCTCCCCACATCCTGTGTTCCCCATCTTTCCAAAATAGGTTTATAGCAGTTTTGGTTTAATCAATACTTATCTTTATCCATTATGACTCTGGATGCTATTTATGGTGTCAAGTGGTAAATTGCAAATACTTTTTAGGAACAACTTTCGGCTTTCCTTGGAAATGTATCTTTTTTTTTTTTAATGTAGTAATCACTAATTTGGGCTCAGACTTTTAGCCAGTTACATGTTCAGGTATTTCGCTAGCTTTATCTTTTTGAAGTTTTTACCTGCTCCAGCTTGGACTGCTGGCCCTCTGCCCAAAGCCTGGGGGTTCTTTTTGCCTCCCTCCTACATTGAATTTCATATTCCTCTTTCTCTGTTGTTCTCCCTCTTGTTTAGTGGAGCAGCCTCTAGTAGTCTTCTGTGAGAAAGGTGTGTGGGAGGTAAATCTTTTAAGTTTTCTTGAGCTTTTCTTAAGACTTTTCTGTGCTTCTTTCTGGGCACTATTGATTGATAGTTTGGCTGGGTATAAAATTCTGGGTTGGAAATTATTTTTCTTCTGTATTAGTGTGCTAATGATTCTTGATGCCTTTTAAAAATAGTATCACATTTTTATTTAATGGATACTTTATCTTCTCTTATTTCTGAGGATGTTAATCAATTTTTCAAATGTACTCTTTTTCTTGTACAGTCTTTCCTCCAACCTGCATTTTTCTGTTTGTTTTGTTCTCTACCTTTCATGATAGAGGCTTTCCTGAGATGTCTGGTAACCCTTGGTTTTTGTTCCTGTTTAAAAGTTGGGATATGCACACACTTGGCACATAGAGTTGAATCATAGGAAATTGCCATTCTTTCCCAGCTTTGTTCACTGTGAACATGCTTAGTTTTCAGATATTCATTTCTGTGTAACACCCTCACTAAAAAGGAACCAAGGTTTCTTGGAGAAATGAGTGATTTTAGAACTGGGACAGAGAATGTACAAGATGAATCTGGAACATGTTATGCAAGGAAATAAGAAAATGCTCAGAAAATATGAAAAGCATGTAGGCATCTGCTTGAAGGGGTTACCACTGGCCAAATTTGAGATAACTGGAGCATCAGAATGAATAGTGATATTAATTAATAAAATAAGAATCTGAGTCCATACTGTTAATAAATTAAAGGTAATTGGGGAGAAGCAGACATATCTTTACTAAATTTACAGTGTCAACTGATTAGTGCAGAAGGAACAGTAGATTTACAAAATAAAGATCATTTTATAACTGTCAGTAACAATTGATTCAGATATTACCAAAGGATACTAAAACTGTTGGGTGAATATTTTAAGAACACAATCTCAAAATATCTTCCTACAGATTATTTACTAGTTAATTACTGAAGGAAAAATGGTTATTTTACAGTGGAGAAATATTGCAAATATCATCTTAACCAAGTGATCAGAATTATCACCAACAATGGGACAAACTGACATCATCTTGCCTACTTATGTGGTACTGTAGGAAAAACAGATCTCCTTTATGTGGTATTACTGCTAGAAATTCATACCTTGTATTCTTTGAAAATGCCAGTGAAATGAAAGACAAAGAATTGCTTGAAGAGATAATGACATTCGGTGTGATACATGATCCGGGATTGAGGTGAAGTGGCATTGCCGTAAGGGATGTTATAGATACATGAATTGGCAGAAGTGGAGTGTGAACTATATGGTCTGTATGGGACCGTTAATATGTTAACTTTGTGACTTTGACATGAGTACTGTGGTTGTGGTAAGAGAATATCCTTGTTCTGAAGAAATACAAAGTGAACTATTTCAGGGGTTAAGGACATGATCGCTGCAGAAACTCAAAACGTTTGAGGGGTGTGTAGAAGGAGAGAGGGGTCGTACAGCAGCAGAGATAGTGATTAGTTGTGAATCTGGGTGAAGGCTCTGTGGGAGTTTCTTGAATTGTTCTGCAAGTTTACAATGAAAAGTTTTGTTTTGTTTTGTTTTGTTTTGTTTTTTTAAAGATTGGAGTAAGAGTGGTTGGTTGGAGGCTGATGAGTGTGAGCTTTTCAGCAGAGTGACTAGTTGAGCTCCTTTGGTTGGGAAGTCCCCAGTGTCAGGATTTTCCTGTCACTTTTTCTTGAAGTCAGTGATTAGAAGACACTTTGAGTCTTCAGCCTGGAACGTCAGAGTTCAGTGGGCAAATCTGGCTGAGGGTGGGTGGGCATTTGGGTGTGCCCATGTCTCTGTGCCCTTTCTGCAGATCACACGGTCCCTCTGTTTTTAGTGTGGCAAGCCCATCTTCAGCTTTGCTGGCGTCATCTTCCTTTTTGGCTTCCTCCTGTCAACTGCCAGTTTTGGGAGGGACAGGAGAAGGCAAGGAGATTGAGGGATCTAAGGGTTCATTAAATAACTTTTTCTATCAGTATTCCTTTTGCTCCCTTCTGGCACTCCTCTAACTTTGTTGGTCCTTGGGGTTGTGCCTTTAAAAAGCAAGACAGAACAACCCAAACAGTCCTTTTACTGTAGTTTTAGAGGCATTTCAGTGTGTTTAATATGCACTCTTTAACCCAGGAGTACTGCACTTCATTTTGTTTTGTGTCTACCTTTTGGTCTTGTTTCTCACATTCTCACACTTTAGAATAACCACATTTCTTATTTGCAATAGTGTTAGACCCACTTTTCCCCCTAACTAGTCTAAGTGAAAAGACTGAGCAATTAAACAAAGACCTTTTTCCAGAAAAGTGGATAATGTCTCAGCATAGTTGTTAGAGCTTAATAAGCACCTGGATTTGTAATGCTGTGAGCATGTTTGATAGCTGTTTTGTCTTTTGGCTTCCTTGGATGGGAGTGTGCGGCGTGGTGAGGCAGGCAAGTTGGTACAACTCTGCTGGGAGCCTCCGAGGGTCTGTAAGTGGGTGAAGTGGGTGGTCTTGGCTGAGGGGAGAAAGGATTGCAAATCTGTTGCAGGCCCTACAGCTATTCCAATTTAAGTGGGGTGTGTGTGTGTGTGTGTGTGTGTGTGTGTGTGTGTGTGTGTTATGTAACTTCATCAGATTTTAAAAGGGAGCTGGAACGCCTAACACAGAATGGTTGTGTTGGGACTAGAATTACCTATGACATTTAGAAATGCACTTTTTACACTAACCTTTTAAGTTGGTCATGTCTAAGGACTGTGGTGTCACATAATCTGTTCTTAGAATTTAAAGGAAAAATTTAGGTGATCGATTACACTTTTTTCAAGTTTTTGTTCAAAAAACATTTAAATGGTGAAATGTTTTTAGAATCAAATATTCTCTTTATTTTAAGCTAGGTTTGTGACTCTTCTTGTTGATTTTTGTTTCAACAAACGGTTAGTATTGTTTATATTTGGTAGAATTTTATGGAACAAAAGCATTAAATGAGCAGCATTTATTTTGAGATGCCTTGTAGACTGCATCCTCCTAGGACTTCTGATTAGTATATTGTCCATGTGTGTTGGAGTCTTTTTCCACAGTATTTAGTTATGAATGAAGTGCCCTCAAAAACCGTTTAAGTTTATAGTCTTTTCACGTGTAGCATTTGGTTAATTCACATTAGAGACAAGATTTGGCTACAGCTAGGACTTCAGTGAACTTAACGTTCTGCTCAAAATTCCTAGTAAGTTATGATTGTTTAAAGGTATTACATGAGGCTACTTGGGTGCATTTAGAGGGAGATACCTTTAAAATTTGTTTTAGTATTTTAAAGTATGGTAGCCTTGCAGTTAACTCTATGTTGGATGAGAATATCATTGATGTTTTCATAAGATAAAAGATAAGTGTATGTATTTTTTCTTATTTATTCACTGATAGCACTCTTATGACGACTCTGTTTCTGGGTTATTTTAGTAAGTGTAGGATAAAAGCTTTAGGTAGAGGGATGACAGTGCCTTTTTCCTCTTGTCACATAGAAAAAAATTCAATTAACTAGAACTTTTCAGTCCTCTGAGGTACAGTTCTGTGTGGACCAGCGCTCATCAGACCAAAAGAGAACATGTTGTGATATGCTCTTTTTTTTCTTCATAGGAGAGCTTCTGTTGCATGCCCACCACCCCACTTTATTCCTGCTAATGTGCTAATGCAATAAATTGGAAGACAACTGTTGCCAGGATAACCTGTAATGGGCAAGGAGCCACAGAGAAGAAAACATTTCTTTTAATTTTTAAACTTGGTTTGAAAGGTAAGGTCATCAAGGTTATGAAGTTTTCTTCCATGAGTTACATCAAGGAAAGCAGTTTTCTGTCATGAGACTAGGGAGTCTAGGTGGACCAGATCTAGCTCATCTCTGAGCCAGATACCACATGGTTCTGTGGCACTGTGGTATTTTTAGGAAGTTAAACGGCAGCCTCTGTAGTTTGCTCAGGTGTGTCTTGGAATCTGTAGCACCCATGGGATTCCCAGTTTTCCATGGGGTGGGGGGTTTAGGGGGTGGACTGGGCCTTAAGGACCAGACAGGCCTTGCAAGCTAAAGTAGCATGCCAGAGAAAGACTGCTAGCAGAGACCCAGCGCTGCTTCTAGGTCATCTGGCTCGCTCGCTAGCTCGCTCGCTCTCTCTCGCTCTCTCTCTCTCGCTCTCTCTCGCTCTCACTGTCTCTCTCTCTCTGTGTGTGTGTGAGTGTGTGAGAGAGAGGTTTTTGTTTTACACTAGCCAAAGGGCATCTGGCTTCTGGCCAGCCACCTGACTCTTGAGTTTTAATTGCTATCAGTTTGGAACTCTTCACTGAAATTTTTTGTTTGTTTGCTTGTTTGTGTGTGGGGGGGCAGTAATTAGGTTTATTTATTTATTTATTTTAATGGAGGTACTGGAGGTTGAACCCAGGACCTCGTGAATGCTAAGCGTGCCCTCTACCACTGAGCTATACCCTCCCCCACTGAAGTTTTTTTATTAAAGACCAGAGGTTTACTTTGCATATTTGACTTTTGGGTTGGTTGGCATTTAATAGATAGTGGCCCAGTAGGACCTTTTTGGTAACACGCACACATTCTTAATCCAGTTTCATTTGCTCCACAGTATCTCTAGGAGGAGGTGGGCGTACACCATTTAATCATCTGCCTTTCAGGCTTCGTTATCTCAGGAGATACTATAGCTGTTCTGTTGTAACAGCTCTCAGTTTGTAATCCCCTGGCCAGCATCTTTCCTAGGCGGTATACCACTTTGTATGTGGTCTCTTCCACCTCCACCCCTTTGTGAATGACTCTCCTCAACACCCCCTTCTGCTTACACAGTCAAGTGCCAGCTCTTAATATAGAGGTTCTCATCTAAATCTTCTGACTTGTCAAGCTTTTATCTCCATGTTATTCTGTATAAATCCTGACAAGGAGAATTCCCTTTCAGTGGTCATTCACCTCTTGGCACCTTGTCGCATGTAGGTTTTTTTTGTTTGTTTGTTTGTTTGTTTTTTGGCTAATGGAGCCCAGTTCTTCTTTTTCTCCACCATGGGGTATGCTCTAACCCCTTGGGTAGGGCCTCTTTTGTTGCTGTTGTTTGGTTTGGTTGGTTGGATTTTTCTATTTCTTTGTTTGCTGATTTTTTGTATATAGGAATCTTAAGTGTATGCAGTCACCTCATAATTTTTCTGTATGACTTAGCCAGTTAGGTAATCTTTTATGGTATCTTGATTTCAGATTGTGCTTGCATTTATAGAGCCCTTACTAAGTGCCAGGAATTGTACTAAGTGCTGTTATATTTTCTTTCTTTTCATACTTTTTTATTTTATAATACATCAGTACATAGTCTGCATAGGTGCATAGTTTAAATAGTCAAATGGTATCACAAGATTTATAACAGAAAATGACAACCATCTCCTTCATCTTTCCTATCCTGCCCCCTCCTTATCTACTCTCTAGGAGCTGCTACCTTCATCTTTTAGCTGTTTCTCATATTTATTTATTTCCGCATTTCTAAATCATATAATATGTATAGGTAGCAGTTTCTAATCTGTCTTACTTCTAACCATGAAGGTGAAGGTTTAGCTCTTATGTGCATAGCTCTTTCCCTCTCTCATCTCCTAACATAGTTAAAGCACAGCTTTGGTTAAGATCGGTAATAAAAATTTGTATATTTTGGTTAATTAGTCCCTAAATCTCTGACCAAATTTTTAAAAAATTCTTCTCAACATGGTAACATACCTCTGGCAATACACTTCCTTGAACATGTCCTTTCCAGAGCCCTCTGCCTCATGGGTTACTCCGGACTGGTTCCTCTTGACTTTCTCTGTAGCTGCAGGTGTCCCCCTTCTGGGAGTCGGCTGTGTTTCTGGGTGTGTCTTAGCCCTGGTCTCATGTTTTCTGGGTCTTCCCTCACGGCTTATTGCCGTGCTTTGGTGAAGCCTATTCTCCAGCAGCTTCCTGAAGAAATAAATCTTTCAGACCTTCCATGTCTGAAAATGTTCTTTTCTAGAGTATTGAGGAAACTGATGTCATTTTGATTTCCAGTCCTTTCATAAGTATTTTTTTTCTCACTAGAAAAGTTTAAATACTCTTCTTTATCTCTGATACCATGGACTTTCACACTGTCTTAAAGGATCTTTTACCCCTCAGTGTGATGGCCTGTGCAGGTCCTAAGAGTTAGTCGCATCTTTATGCTCTGAGAAAAAAACATTTTTATGATAAGAGAGGATGGTGGTAGATTATGATATGTTCTAAAATTTCTGTTACTTAGATGTTGGACTTCCTGAATTGTTTCTCCATTTTCTATCTTTTCATAAAATTTTTGGCCTTCTCATTGACTGTTCCTTTTCTTTGTCCTCTGTTGTTGTTTTAGTAGAGCTTCTGGAGAAGTGGGGAGTTGTGTGGGTTTCAGCTCACTAAACATCTGGAAGTTTGCATAATCCTTTTTCTGTTTTCTTGTTGAGACTCCATGTCAGCCCACATGTCACCATGCCTTTTATATCAAATAGACTTTGAAGAAATTCATAAAACAACATGGTGATCACTTAGGATAGCCTTCTTCTCCAGGATGGAGAGTTCTCTGCCCTTGTCCTTGTAGAGAATCATCCAGGCTCTGCCAGAGCGCCTCCAGCCTCAGGGCCTTGATGTGTTCCTCACCTTTGTCAGGTTTCTGCTTCTGCTGCTCACAAATGATCTGTACTTTTCACTCTTTGGCTCTTTATTCTTGGGAGCTATACATGGTAGTATAAAAGAGCTTTAAGATATTCAGAGCTAGTTATCTTTTCCTCCAAGTGGCGAGTCCTTCTGCCACCCTGGTCCTCTTTGGGCGCTGTGCGGTGGGCAGTCCCTCCATCCTCACCAGAACAGGGTATGAAGCTGCCTGGCGTGAGGTGACCTGCGCAGGGAAGAAGGCTGCAGCAGAGTTAGTATCTCCCGTGGTCCTAGACACGATTAATCTGTGGCTGCGGTCTGAGATAACTTGCTTATTAGTCACAGCATAATATAACTTTATGTTGAGCTTATAATTAACTAAAATCTTTGAACTTGTTTCTTTCTTCACTTTAACAGTTTATTATGCCTGGCCTAGTGCCCCCCCTCAACCCCTCAATATATTTTTCAGTTTTTATTTTACTTCAGTCCTTTATTTTAAAAGGACTTTGCAATTATCCATGTTAAGTAAATTTCTCTTGGTTTCATCATATCAAACAGTTTTTTGAATGCTGATTCGCTCTTGTTTTCTGTGCATTTTGACAAACCTGTGGCATCCTGGCCAATCAGCTGATAGCCACTGGCCCTCAGAGCGAAGCTGCTCCCTTGTCCCCAACCATTCTCAGGCTGAGCTGCCCAGCCGGCTTGTCTGTCAGGTGACTCTTTGCCCTGCACACGAAGACCGGGGGTTCCCATTCGTGAGTGTGTCCCAAGATTACATTAGGCTGCTGTGGTTTCCCTTCTGCAGGCTGGCCTAGGACCGGCTTGTGCTCTTGATTACTGCTGCTGTGACATTTGCTCAGCCACTGTCCCTGCACCAGTCCTGTGGCATGCACTGTAATGGGAAGAGTGCAGACTTCGGAGCTCAACAGATCTGAGTTTGGGTCCCAGCTGGCTAGGATATTTACTAGCTGTGGTCTTTGGTAGGTCATCTGACCTTTCAGAGTCTTAGTTTTTTCATCTGCAAATGAGAGCAAAACCTTGAAGGGTTGTTTTGAGGTACAGATAATGTATCTAAAAGCATCAGGCCCAGGGTCTGGCATATGATAGGCACTTAATAATTGTGAGCTGCTGTTAGTCATTTTTCTGCCTTTAATAGAAAGTTGCTGTATCAACAGTTACTGTTACTGTGGAACAGCTAGAAGAGACTGAAGACTTTTTCATAAGGAGCTGTAGAGACCTTGAGCACTGCTCACTTCTCATGTGCTGCACTGCACTTTTGTTCCTGAGTAGAAGCTCAACAGTTCATGAACCTGCTTTTCCTTTTCTTGCACATACTGGTGAAACATTTATGAAGGAGAGCACTTCCTGGAGGTTACCAGTTTATTACTGCTGGTCTAGGGACTGTCGAGGTAGCCCTGAGTGCTTTATGATCATACATGTTCGGATTGAAGTTTGTTGGACAAGGAAGATTGAAGGTTAAAAAGAAGTTGGGGGAGGTGCTTTTAAAAGATTTTTGTGAACAACCTGCCACTTCTGTGTTCTACTAAAGAATTGGTTATAACTCCAAATTAACCAGGATAGTTAGGTCATTCTTAATCTGAAGCCTGTTTCTTACTGGCCTTTTTTCAGAGGATCTCAGTATGTCTAGTTTGTATCTGATTTGGAAAGGCTGTTCTCTTTGGGCATCTTGTCTGTAACAGGTGTATGAATACACAAGTGGCCACTGTCACTTGTTTCAAGTTGGTTGACTCAAAAACTGTGTATGACTTGCTTTTACTTTGTGAAAATGTGGGTGAGTTGGATTTTCCAAGTCTTTCCCCTACCTTGTGTTAGTATAGAATTCTCTTCTAGCTGTGCGGTTTTCACCTCATTCTTGGCCTAGATAGGACCTCCCTGTAGTTTTAGATTAGAAACTGTTTTGGAGTGTTTCAGATAACAGCCGTTCTAATCACATCACGTTTCCTCTTGCTCTCCAGTTACATGTCACTTCTTTGTGATGTTTGAGTCAGATTTGTTGACAGCTCATAAGAATTTTCTGGTTGGACTTTCATCAAGCTCTCTTACCCATGCCATCCCTTTCAGCATGTGCGCGCGTACACACGTGCACAGAGTAGACACTTAGATCTAGCTGGGTTTTCCTTGTGTTACTGCTTTGATCTCTAATAAGGCTCCTGGCGAAAACCTGATTACCGTTGTGTTATCCTCATTACTTGTCCTTTTTCTTTCCAACTCCTTAGTCTCACTTTAAAAAAACAAGCACAAAAACAAAACTTCATTCTCAGTATAAATAAGTCATACTTTGCATATACTTGTATTGACGTTTTTGAAGTTGTGGAAATTATTCACACAAATTCATGTACATTTGCGTTTTCATAATGAGAATTTGTAGAGGAACACTTTATGTACTTGCTTTAGTGTGGACTCCGGGACAAAAGTGAGGCTGGCTTTCTCTTGATTGGCAGGTGGCTTTTTAAATGTAAAAGCGAAGTGGGCGATTTAAGATCTCATCTCTCCCTGTACATAGCATCTTAGAAGTGCATTTGGAGTAAGCCCCAGGGCATGGGTAGGCATTTGCTTTTTGAGGGCCTGTATTTCCCAGGTAGCTCA
Source organism: Camelus ferus (assembly GCF_009834535.1). Lineage (NCBI taxonomy): Eukaryota > Metazoa > Chordata > Mammalia > Artiodactyla > Camelidae > Camelus > Camelus ferus. Next base: position 67,833,614 of record NC_045705.1, read on the forward strand.
GAATTCTAGAGGCAAGGCAGAGATTTGTATCATCTGATACCGAAATACAGGTAGGAATGAAGAAAACATGAAGACTCTGAGGAATTTTGTTTGAAATTGGAGGGGGGATAGTAATTCAATGTGAAATCTGTCAGGGAATAATAATTTTCAAAATAGAGGCTGTTGCAGGGTCTCACCGTCTTCTGTGAGTCCTTAAAATGGTCTCTGGATCTCTTTCTGTGGCCCATCCCTCTCCAGCCCCTCGTTCACGTTTCTGACAGTATGCAGACCGTAGGTCTGATCTTGTTGCTGTTTGTCTTGCCTTACCTGACTCCACTGTTCATGTCTTAGTCTGGCGTGTGGTACCTGCAGTGTCCCTCCCTGGTGCTCTTGTCCCCAGCACTCCCTTCCCTATCCTGCATTTCAGTCCTGTTCAAATATGTAGCCATTCCTAGAACAGGTTTAGTTAGACCTCTTCCCTCTCTTGGCCTCTGTGGGAGTATGTCCATTGAAAATGGGCTTGCCACAGCTTAAATTTCATCTCCTTCAATGTTGTTCCCTCCTACTTCTATTCAGAATCATTTCTTTCTGTATACTTTGTTTCGTCTTTGCTATAGCTATTTGAATGTACGTCTGTTGCAGTTAGAACTCACTGGGTCCTCTTTGCTCCTGCAGCAAGCCTGCGCTGCTCCACTGTGCACTCACGCATGGCTGTTTGAGATGTGGCCTTGTGTTGCCTGACCGTTTCCTAGTGCCCTCCCAAAGGCTCTTTCTTCTTGTCATCAGGACCGTCTCCCTGCTGTGAATTTCCTGAAGCTACTGGGTCTACCTGTCGCCTGTGCTTGCAGGCTTACTTCTGGCCCAGAATACTGCTTGCTTCCAAATCAGCCTAATGAACCTTACCTATTTTTCAAGGCCTAGCTCAGGCCTTGTGTGTAATGAAGTGTTTTCTGGCCAGTCTCCCCTCCATTGAGCTCCCTTTCTACAGAACAAGCTTGGAGTTTGCCTTTCGTTTTCTGTGTTTTCTCTTAGTGTTACTGTGTTCTTTGGGGGCAGGCACCATTTATCGTATTACTTCTGCGTTCGTCGATACAGTGTGTATTAGTGCTTTGAAAGTACCTGTTGGTTAATATAGTGCACAGTAAATGGATTTGACTCTTATTTACTATTCTCAAGAAAAACTGAAATAGCAAATAAGTTTCATATTAAAACTGGGAAAGAGTCTGTAATGTCTGGGTGGTAGAAAGTTGATTGCTTTTAACATGTTCTTCGGAAGAAGCAATTGCAGAGCAAATACAATGACACTGTCTCTGGGTTTGTACTGCCCTTTACTCTAAAGAAATTTGTTATCTATAATAGACACTCTGATACTTGATTTGATTAGTCCAGCCTTTGGGTGGGGGTGAGGGGGTGACTGAGTGAAATGGATACCTTTACTAAGAATGGAGAAGCAGATACCGGGTAGGCTTCCCGGGCCTTTGTGATCATTTTCCATAGTACTTAAAGAGAACTGCCTGCAAAGGCCAGCAGTTATTTCTTCTCTGTGTTCCATGTTCTGCCTCTTCGTGTGAAAATTATAATGTTCTCCTAGGCTTTGAGCTTTGCTGTTAGGGGGAATAGTTTATCGTTAACTTATAGCACAGAGGTGATCTCCCTTTAGAGTGGCTCTGCCTTTTACTATTTATAGATTCTTTCCTCTCTGTCCCCTTCCTAGTGGTGTACTGCTTTCAGTGAGTGAGCAACCACCAACCCCTCTTGGGCTCAACAGTTCCCCATTTGGGTCTTGTCAGATGCTGCCCAGCTAAGTTCCCTGCATACCTGAATCCAAGCCCAGGGGTCCTGAGACTCCAGGTGTCTGGACACTGGCAGGAGTAGGTGAGCCAGTAAGAACAGCCTTTCAGCAGCTCAGTTTGCTCAATACATCTTGTTCTCAGGCTGCTCATAAACTCAGCCAGAGGTTTGGGGTAAACATGTCTGCTGCTCGTGGAATAAGCAGGTGGTTTTGAATCTAAATGGAGACTGTGAGGACTCAGTGTTCTCCAGAAGAAGGGGGGAGTTTAGTTTTTTTGTTTGTTTGTTTTTACATTAATCAAACATCACTGTTTCCCAACATGCTTAAGTGACCTAGGCATTTTTTTTCTTCTTCATAATAGTTTTGCAGTAACTTAGAAAATGAAATAAATTCCCAGAGACATGCACCTGTTTCAAAATTTGGCCAAGTATGTCTATACCAGTAGTGAGCCACTTGTGGCCCTCCTGATTTTAAGATGTAGCCTTCTCCGTTATCACAAAGTGAAGAATTTGAAAACTTATCTTCTATTTCTATATATATTCCTAGATATTAGAGGCTAAAAACCAGTTCTAGTATTTTTGTGACCTATTTTTTTAAACTGACGAATGTCCAACATATACACAAGAATAAACATGTTTCTCATGTATGTTTATATTTTAGAAGGAAGGAAACATGGCCCGTAACCTCTCCCCACTCACTCCGTGTCGACTCTTGTGTGGGAAAGATGATGATTAACTCCTGACTTTGGCTGTGGAAGGAGATGGGGAGGCTATTTTAGTACCAGGAGAGAAACTTGGCATCATAATTGTAGCAATCATATAATTAGAGCTGTCATGGCCACATGTGACTCTTGAGCACTTGAAAAGTGGCTGGCGCAAATTGCCACGTGCTATAAAATGTCAGAGCACCCAGATTTTGAAGACTAGTATCTAAAGAATTACATGTTGAAGTAATGATGTTTAGATGTATGAGGTTAAATACACACTTAAAATTAATTTCGCTAGTTTCCTTTTTACTTTTTGGTGTGGCTACTAGAAAATTTAAACTTACATGTGGCTCACATGGTGCCTCGAGTGTGATTTCTGTCAGCGCCAGCTTGGGCGATGGGTGGAGCCAGTGCGGTTCCAACAGTGGTGAGAGGAGGCCTCGAGGCAGTGCTGCAGGCGGACTTGAGGTGTGTAGGAATTTGAACTCGGGCAGTGTGTTTGCATGCTTTTGTATAAGGTCATGAAAAAATCTTTATTACAGATATTCCCTTCATGGCACATTTTAAAGAAATAGTATTAAAAATTTATAATACATTTTGTTGTCTTAAAGTGTTTCCCACGTGTTCTCTTAGGTGGAAGCAGTGGCTTCTTGTTTCTGTAGTTTGTGCTCCTTACTTTAGGTAACTGCAGCTGTTTAAACTGGAAGCATGTTACACAGGTTACTGCAAGACTGGAGCATGAGAGGAAGTATTCACGTAGGACATGGGGTCTGGGGATTCCAGTGGGGCAGGTTATAGAATGGTATGGATACATTCAGCTGGCTTCCTGGGTGCGCGCGCGGCCATGCCGTCTTGTGGGGTCCCCACGCCCAGACACATTGGCTTGAATGCTTAACATTGCTGTCCTGAGATTCTTCATAATCTTTGAATCTTTTTTTGAATCTTTGAATCTTTTGCCCTGGGCCCAGCCAGTCCTGGATATCACAGTTGGGATAGCAGTGTGTAGACTTGGGGTTTTGCAGAACACCGTTTATCCTACTTGGATAGAAAATTGCCAAATTTAGGCAGAGTTAGGAGTAGGGGATTTTGAATTTTAAATTCATCGAAGTTCTTCCTTGTCATTTCCAGTTTCCTGCTCATTTTTGGTATGACCATCAGCGGTTTCTCTCTCCAGAGTTCCAGTGGTTTGTTTTTCAGTGTGTTCATGGTGTCATTTCTTCTGGGCTCCTGTTGGAAAGTGATATGTTCTGCTCTGCTTCTGTCACATTGAAAGAAAACCCACTAATGTCAGTTTATCCACAGGGAGCTTCTGAAATAAATAACACAGTCATGTGTTTGCATGGTATGCTTTTCCTCTATTTCTCATGGTTATGTAATTATTTTGAATATACTTACTGCAGTTTATTACAAATGATCAGCAGTGGTTTAAGCCCAGGACAACAGCATCTGGGAACTTGCTAGAGATGCACAGTCTGGGCCTGATCCCTGCTTTCCTGAATCAGAGCGTGAGACTGTGTTTTAATCAGACCCCTAGGTGTTTCCATGCCCATGAAAAGTGTGGGGAGGCGTGGTTTACAGCTTGCCGACTCCGATGTGTTTATTGCACAGGAGGTTCCAGTTGCCGAGTGCCTGTGCGTTCCAGCTACGAGACCGGGCCTTTCTCATCAGCTACTCACAGCCCATTTACTTGGTGAGAGTATTGAGGCTAGAGAGGGGAGGTAGTTTTCCTGAGGATGCAGGACCAGCCAGTAGAGGAGCTGGCATTGGAATTCAGGTCTGTTTAGATGCGTAATAGTCCTACCAAGAGTTGAGGAGAAAATGATGTTTATTGGTTGTAGGTGGTTTACATAAACCACAGTTGGGCCTTGTGGGATATGCTCTACCAGCAGGGCCTTGGCGTAATCTACAGAGGGCATATTCCACGGAGGGACAGGCCTTCTCATACCTGCTGCAAATGATTTAACCACATCCCCATACCAGTTCCTGTGTCAGAGAGACAAGGTAGCACCTTTTCTTTCAGAAACAAAGTGACTCTGCTTGACTGCTTTTGAAATAAAAGTACTGTGGCCCAGATTTTGCTTCCAAGAAGGAAGGTATTTTAGTAATTTCGGAGGACCTTTAATTAAAACAGTTGATCTAAGATGAGTAAATTTGTGGATCCTTTGATTCTATCTTGTGCATATATGGTGGTAATTTACACTTGTGGGGAAGGCAGAGCATAGCAGAGGTTGTCACCTCCGTGGTACCAAGTAACGGTTAACTCCTCCCACGTCTTCTTCAGCTCTTTTGGAGAAAACCCTATTTTCAGGCTGCCTAATCCAATTTGCAAAATAACTCTAGGATTTTGCAGAAAGGTGGAGGATAGTTCTGGTTTTATCGTTTTCCCCCTTTGTCAATATTGATTTAAAAGGCTATAATTTGGTTTGTAAAAAATTGTATTTCCTCTTATCTCTAAATCCTTCTGAGTGCAGCTAGGGTAGCAGTTTTAAAGTGTATTTGTGTTTACTAAAAATGAGCTGTTGACGTTCTGACTTTTTTCAGTTTTTCTGAGTATCTTAGAGTAGTTACAGTATTAAAAGAACTCCATTCTACCTCCTGGCCCTGGGCAGTTGAACTTTGAAACTGTTAGTTCATACCTAGCTTGATTCTACTTCAGAGGGCACAAGTTAGGGCCAGGCCAGAGGTAACTAATTTACTAGTGCTGTTCGTTTTCAGTCCAGTTTGCTGTTTGGCTAAAAGATAAAATACATAATGTTTGCTTACGGAGTCTACTGTGGTTATATTTTATTTTTAAGTTTGTAGTACACCTACCCAATTTAAAGAAAATGTACTGTGGAAATGTATATTTCAAAGTGTTCTGATTTAAAAAGGTGCTATTCTGATTTAGGATAGTGGAAAGTAAAAGGAGTTTGGCATTTTAAAAGATAGTTGCTCAAGAATTCCTTTTCTTGTGTTTAAAAAAGTATAATAAAACAAGAAGTTGTGGGCTCGGGAGATCAGAGGAGCTGGTTGGTCAGGTAGGCCATCCTGCTGGAGCACCCGGTCCAGGTTGGGACGGCTCATCGTAACACAGCCCAGGGCAGCCTCTCAGGTCAGCAGGCAGCTTTCTTACACATGGTGACCTGGGGATGGAGGCACCTTCCATTTTTCAGCTCTTCTGTCCCTTAGGGCCCTTTTTGTCATCAGCATCCAGCCACATGCAGGGGAGAGCTCATGAAAGTTTTTATGGCTCACAGCCTATTGGAAAAAACTTTGTCACGTGGTCATACTTACCTGCCCAAGAAGTTAGGTACGTGGTCTAGGTGAGTGCATGAGGGAGAATGGGTCTGGTAGACAGTCCCGCCTGGCACCACGTGGCTGCATCCCTCCAGGCAGGCGGTGAGGGCTGGGGGGTAGGTGCCTGTGTGGGTGCAGAGATAGCAGAAAGGAATGTTAGTGTTAGTGGGTACTCTTTCCTCTTGAGCAAGGGACGCTAAACTTTTTCTGTAAAGGACCAGATAGTAAATGTGCAGGCCACATATGGTCACTGTTGCATATTCTTCTCTTTTCCTTAAATAGCCCTTTAAAAGCCATCAAAACCATTCTTAGCTTGCAGGCTGTGGGCTTGATTTGGTCGGTGGGCCATAGTTTGCCAGCGCCTGCTGTTATTTCATGACTACTAATTATCAATTTTTTCCTGTATATCCAGTATGTAATAAGTTACCTTTATAAGGCTAACATTTTGGAAGTCTGTTTTTATTTGAGACAGATATGAATGATTATATCTCAATCCATATTTTAGAAGTAGACATTCATAGTTTTCACTTGATGGGTATAAGTGTTTATCTTATTTATAATTAATCAATAGTAAGGGCTCAATATCAAATTTGCTTTTGTGATTTATTAGTATTATTAAGTATACCTTGCCTTTATATGTAGGATTACCAAAAAAAAAAAAAAATAGACCATGCCACTTTAGATGAGACCTAATTTAAAAAGACTTATGGCTAAATTATTAACTATGTCCAGTTTTCTGACTTCAGGTGGAGAGACTATTAGATTATCAGAAATTTGTGTTACAGATCAAAATAAGTGCATACTGATCTGATAAAGCTGGGGTGTGTGGGAAGGTATTTGAATACCCCTAGTAGCTTTTCAGTCAGTGACTTTGCAGAAGTATTTAAGATAAGTGAACTATATTGTCAGTCTGTAGTCATCCTAGTATTGAATTTTCCATGATCAAGTTTGAAGACAAGGTAGAAGACTGAAGACAAGGTGAATAATTGTTCTTTAAAGTGATTTTGCTATTTCAGTCTTTAGTTTTCTTTGTTAAGAATGGCATAGGTTTTTTACCATTTTATGGCTTTCAGATTTTCAGCTGTGAAAGTACTCAGTGGCTAAAAGTGCTGGTTCGTGGTGGTTATTTATTTAACTTTTTAGCATTCTAAAGAATATCTCAGTGCTTGTCATTTATTGCTGCAGATATTAGTTTTATGTAAGAATGTGTTTTTCACCCTCAAGAAAGGGTTTATTTTCTTCCTTTTTCCCAGCATTAAATTCTTAGCTACATATGGATGGATTAATTTTATAGGCTAAAATCATCCCCAGTTTTAGCTTTCTTCTTTCAGCATTTTCAAGTAAAATTTTTTGTTATCAATAAAAATATTTTCTTTTCTAAGAAGGGAAAAATCTTGCCAATTTTACTTATTTAGAAAGTGTTTTATAGATTCAGTATGAAACTTGTTTTTCTTATGTGACCCAAGTTTGCATTTCAGACTAAAACTAAATGGAAATTTGAAAAATTAATATGTGATGTTGAAATTTTATTTGAAATACTCTTTGCATTTTGTTTAGACCAGCATGTTTTGGAAATTTGATCTTCACTCATCATCCCACATAGACACACTTCTAGAAAGAGAAGATGTAACCCTGAAGGAGTTAATGGATGAGGAAGACGTCCTACAGGAATGTAAAGCTCAGAACCGCAAACTTATAGAGTTTCTGTTAAAAGCAGAATGTCTGGAAGATTTAGTCTCATTCATTATAGAAGAACCACCTCAAGACATGGATGAAAAGATCAGATACAAGTAAGAAAATTCAGTCTTCTGTTTAGGGTGGGACTAAAGCAAAGTGGGGGTAGAACCTGGTCATTCTTGTTGGCCAGCAGCTCTGCAGGGCTGCCCTAGACAGTTGCAGAACGTTAACGTGCTTAGGGGCGCGAGGCTCAGGGAGCAAACAACCTATTCTAGAACTAAGTCCAGTGAAGTCACAGGATTTGAGAAATGAGTGTTCTAAATTTCACCAGAGTGTTTTGTCTAAGGGTGAATTGCATTATAAACAGTGATGAAGTGTCTTAAAATAGGAGGACGATCCAAGTAAGTATTTTCTCTTCTTTACAAATAGGAAGAGAGTGATTATGTGACTACCCAAGATCACATGGCACATCTAAGCCAGAGCTTGCTTTATGAATGGCTTTGCTGATAGAATAAATTCTGACCTTTTGCTAACTGAAAATAAGGGTATGGATTTTGGTGAACATCAGCATAGCTAAATTTGAGCAGCGAACACCTTGGGTACCTACAGTGGCTCTGTCTCCATCACTAGTTTCATCAGCTTCTAACACTTTGCATTCAGACCCCTGGAAATTCTTTGTGAATAAATACTCTTATGTATTTAAAGTATTGGGGTTTCAGTTAATTATTTTTCGATCTTCAACTCTATTGAAATATTTGGCTCCCCTCCCCACCTGAAAATAGAACCAATTCAGGAACAGAAAGTGATTGATTATGTGTTAAATAAGCTTAATGGACTAGGAAGAATTATGGCTTTTAGTAGATTCTCCTTTGCCTTTTCTCCCCTAGTCTGTCCCTCCTTTCAGGTATCTTTTCATTTCTTTGTGGGGAGAATTTTGCTGTCAGAGAAATAATACTTGTGAATGCTTTCAAGTTGTTGGTGGCTTGGATCCTCAAGGAAGCCCTGTTCTTATCCAGCCATTACGGTTGACAACTAGTATTCAGCAAGTCTCCACTTAGAGATCAGAGCCTTACGAAAGGAGAGGAAAGAAATTTGGCAGCAGAAATACTAGTGTACTCTCATCCTCCAAAAGACAGCTGCTTTGCTGTTTTGGAATTCCCTTCCCAGTGGACCCGCATGTGCGGGTGCTGCTTGCTGTGGGGCTTATCTGGGCAGGAGGCACTATGGTGTGGGCTTTGCATCAGACCCACCTGGGCGGGTGCAGCCCTCTCTTCGTAGAGGCTCTGAGAACTTGAGCAAGAGACTTAGCCTTCTTGGGTCTGTGTTCTCACATACTGAATGAAGCTATTACTTCTTTAACTGGGAAGAGCAGTCACACCTTATGGAAAGTGCAGATTCTACCAGAAAGTAGCTGTGGCGTTTGTTGTAGTGCCATGCCAGCGGTTTTTGTGTGTGTGCGCTACCTTTGAGGTTATGAGAGCAGGTGTGTTTCCCTGGACGTACAGCCTTCTGGTTGGCACCATTTTGAGGGAGCATGACTTGAGCTGAGCAGAGCAGTTCTTTGCTGCACTTCTGGCTGGACTCGCAGAGAGGGATTTTTCATATGGGATCTGAAAAGCTTTTAGGGTTAGAGTTGACTCTAGGCATCTAAGGAAATTTAGGCTAGTGTTTGTAGTTTATGGAGTGACTGCTGCACTTTGTGAACTTCGTAACTGTTAGTCACACTTGTGATTGATCTCATCACTGTTTTAACTTAAATCAGTGATCACATACAAGTAGTAACGGTCTGTCGTTTTACGGTAGCCTTTTAATAACAGATACCTCAGTTTTAAATAATTTGACAGAAATTTGAACTAACAGGACTTTGAAAATAGGTCCTTAAGTAGTATTGTAAATTCGAAGTCAGAGATGCTGTTGGTTGGGTCATGGTTCCTGCTGAAGGGCTGCCACCCTGAACATCAAGGGAAGACAGGCTTCAGGGGGAGGGACGGGACAGGGGTCAGGGGCTGCTGCTGGCAGGCCAAGTGAATGCCAGCATTTGCCACTTGGAGCACATGGGCCCTGTCAGTGCAGGTTCCTTGGAGTAGTAGACCCGGAAGCCGGCTGAAATGCTTTTGAGGAAGAATTAGAGACAGAGCAGGGAGCTCTTGCAAGTAGTTTCCTAGAAAAGGAGCAGAGAGAGAAAGTGGGAGCTACAGGCAGGTGCAGAGTCAGCAGAGGAGTGCTGTTTGGTTTTTTCCTAGATAGAGGAAGCATTGGGGGTTTATGTGCTGTGAGCGGGAGATTCGGTGATTTGGTGACATGCTGTGCTTGAGTCGGTGAAGGGAGTGCCAGCCATCAAGCTGCGGTGGCTTTAGGAGCAAGGATGGCTCCTGTGCAGCAGGAGGAAGGGGCCCAGATGCAGGTCAGGGATGCAGTTGCACTGGGCTCTCTTCTGATTAGTTCTGTGTTCTAGGACAGGACAGTCAAGGTCAAAGAGTTGGGGGTGGGGATGGCCTTGCTGAGAGGTGGAGTAGAGGAAGTCTCTGGGTGTTTGAGAAGCTGGTTTAATCTTAAGGAGTAGGGAGGGAGAGCGAGAGTAGTCCAGCCTGTTCTCAACCAGAACTTGGAGCCTTTTGTATCAGTGCCTGGGCTGGATATGCCTTCTTCTTCAGCTAGATCCTGCCTCCAAGTCATCCATGGAAAACGGTGAAAAATTCATGAAAATTTAAAAAGATACCTGTGCCCTCCACTGGACCTTGCGTCAGAATTTTGAGAATACTCTCTATACACTGGGTTTACAGTCAGGGTTGAGGTCTCCTACCTTTTACCAATCCTTTGCCAGCAACTTTGAAATTGGGGCAGTTCAGACAATACCCTCCCCCCAGCATAGCAGTATTTCTGCAGTTTTATGAAGTACAAAATAAAGCAGAATTAAAACAGCTAGCATGTATTTATTTCAGGCCTTTTTTTCCCTCAGTATTTTGTGTGTATTCTCCTCCCCTGTGAGGTAAGGACTATTGTCTTAATACTGCGTTCTTGGAAACTGAGGCCCAGAGAAGTTAAGTAACTTGCCTAAGGTCACAGAGCTTATAAGTGGTGGAGGTAGGTTCTAGAAAGCTGGATGGTGTGACTCCAGAAGCCACACCTGTAACCACTGCATAATCCTGCCCCTGGCATAATGGTGACTTTATGTTATGGCATCTTTGAGCCCATATGTTCTATATAGCGAGGGAGACTTTAATTTGGCTGAGCCAGAAGCCTCTAGAAGACAACTATTTGATAATGTGATCTTCATGCCCTCACAACTGCCAGTTCTGTTGCCTGTCTTTTCAGTTTTTTCCTCCCTACAAAGGTTCATTTGGGGATGTTCTCATACTGTTCAGTCTTCCGACCAAACAGCAGGTCCTCTAGGTTCTGCAGCTTTGTGCTCTGTTGCCAGTTGCTTCTCAAGCCAGGGATCTCCAAACAAGCAGCCACTTGCTTATCTGGGACGCCTGGAGGGCTGTTGCCTGGGTTCTAGCCCACAGTCTCCTGCGTTGTATAGCCCCTCGGGGCTGTTTTGTCACCTCCCTGTTAGCATTTGAGCTTGCCACCCTGATGACTAGTTGGTTCTGGATCCTGGCTGCTCGAAAGGGAGGAATAGAGAGCAGAGAAGTGAACTGTGGGTCGGGGAGAGTGTAGTCTGGACATCCTTGGGGGGGGCCCGTTGTTGTTGTTGGAAACAGATGAAAAGTCATTTGTGGTAAAAGAAGTGAGTGGAGAAAATGGGTCTACTGCCTCTTTTTCAGAGAGAGCGAGCGCCCTGGTGCTCAGAGGTAAATGTGCTTTCGGGGTGCAGGTATTTCTAGGGCTGTGGGGTTTGTAGAAGAGGACTGTCCCACAGCAGGGAGATCTGATGATGGACGGATCCCCGGAAGAGCCTGGAAGGCTGGTGTGGAAAGCGCATGTTTTATACACAGCTTTCCCACTGGGTGACTCAGGCTGCTGTCCTGTTCTCCACTTCAGTATACTGGAATGTGTAGAATCTTTTAAGATGTAATGTAGACTGAACACTTGATAAGCCCCCCAGAAGAACTTTCTGGTACCGTTTACAACCCCTCTGGGACTGTAGCAGCCAGTCCAGGGACTTGGGTGTGTCCTGAGCGGCTGCAGGGCGCTGTGTGTGGTGCGGGTTGCTGGAAGCCCGCGGCCGCTGTGGTGGCGGCCCGCAGACTGTGCCGCTTTCCCCGCCAGAGGAGGCCGCCGCGGGCTGTGGCTCCGGGCTCTGACTGCGGCATCCCCCCCAGCTGAGGAGGCCGCGCCCTGCAACACGACTCCCTGGACTCTGAGTCCTCGGTGTGCTCTGGTTTTCTTTGGGGAAATGTATTCCTATTAAAAGTGGGTTTAGAAACCATTTTTTTAGACACACAATAAAATTCACTTTAATGTAGAGATTGGACAGAATAGATTGGAATTATTTTCTCATCCCCAGAAGATGGTTTTTTAATTTTTCGCAAGTTTTAGGAAGTTTTTCTGATTTGTGTTTTACTTTATGTAATTAAACTGTTAATATAGATGATGATGTAAGTATCCTGTTCTTCTAGGTATCCAAATATATCTTGTGAGTTGCTCACTTCTGATGTCTCCCAAATGAATGATAGACTGGGAGAAGATGAATCCTTGCTAATGAAATTGTATAGCTTCCTCCTAAACGATTCCCCTTTGAACCCACTACTTGCCAGTTTCTTCAGCAAGGTGCTAAGTATTCTTATCAGCAGAAAACCAGAACAGGTAAATATTGTTTTCCAAAAGGTAAGTATTAGGGCTGATCATCCTCCTGAGATGATCCCCCGGTAATTTTGTTCCTTCAGTGTTCTGAGTTGTGCCTTAAGTCCAGGCTCTATAAGAGAATATATTTTAAACATTAAGCATTCAAGTGCTTGCTGACTTAACACTGACTTACACATTAATGAATATGCTTAACTTGACCTCTTCTTTCTGAGTGCCTCACATCTCAGTTTTTTAATATACTTCCATTTCTTCTTTTGACAAGTAGTCAGAAGCATGAGAATGTTGGGTGTCCGTTTGTGAAGACAGCATGACGGTGCACACTGAGTGCCTTGAGTGTGTGAGTGGCTTCTTAGTGACTCTGTGATAAAGTGACTTTTTTTGTTTGTTTGTTTCCCCTAATGATGACCACAAATGAAACTTATAAAGCTTTCCCAGAAATGTAATTGATGGTAGTTCACACAGATGGCAATTACTTCTATTTTGATTCCACTCAAAAACTCGAGACATCTGGGTATTGACTGTCATAAACATACATGTGTAGCTCTTCTGTTCTTTCCAGTAGTACGTGACAGAAGTTCATACCTGACTGTTACGGCAGGAACCTCCTCCCCCTCTCCTCCTCCTCCGTGGTGTTATCTGGCATGTCCCCACGTCCCACCCTGCCCCCTATGCTTTGTTTTGTTCTTAATTCTATATGTAGTTGGGAAGTTGTTTTCTTAAGTGTCTGTTGTATGTGTAGTGGTTCTTGAATGAGGGCCACATGAGAATTTGTTTGAAAAGCAGGATCTTGAGCCCCATTCCAGACTGACTGAATCGGACACTCGGGCTGGAGCCCAGCATCTGGGGTTTTAACAAGCCTTCCAGATGACTCTGACGCTGGCCAGAGTGTGAGAATCACCGCTCTAGTGGGTATTGGTGAGGAAAAGGATCTGCTTACAAGGAGGTTGTGATCCACTTATGGAAACAGGCGCCCAGGGAGCAACAAGAGCCTCAGGTGCCCGAGGACAGACTGGTAGTTCTGCCAGAGTGCAGCCAGTGAGGGTGTGATGACAGGGGTGCAGGCGGTCAAACCAGTCGGGCCTGGCATCCTTCGTGTGGAGAACAGGCTCCGTGACCCGTCCTTGCTGTCAGCAGACTGCAGGGACTGGAACTATTTTAGGCCCAGTCCGTCCATCCTGTGCCATGTGGGTACATGTTGTATTTTAGGAAGACGAGGTCGTTCTTTCATGTTCTTAATTGAGAAGGATTACCTTCCTAAATGTATTGGAATTGAGATTCTTTTTTCTTAGATAGTAGTCCCTGAATCACAATCACTCTGATAGATTGTCTTTCCTCCTCCTGTCTTTTGATGAGAAGTGACAGCACTGCTGACTGACAGGGGAAAGTGCAGGTCATCCCGTCAGTGTAAGCAGTGTAAGTTACCAGTCAGTTCCAGATGCTTGTAGCCTTGATCGAGACTGGTCTTCACCTTCTTCGTGCTATTTCTTCTCACTCTGTGCTAGGGAAACCCAGATTTGTGGGTCCTGGTTTCAGTGCACCTTTAGTACAGAGTGATGGACAGTATTTGTATTGATCTTTAAGGTCAGAACTTAGCGTGTGAGGACGATGGCACATGCCAGGTGAACCCTGAGCAAAGGCCCTTCACTCTGTTGCTTGTTGTGCTTCTTGGTTCAGCCCTTAGTAACGAGAGGATTCAATAACCCTGCTCTCTTAGCTACAGGAAAAGTCAGACTGGCACCTTTCTATCCTTTTGAGAATTATGAGTGTAAATAAAGGCTTCCCATCACATGATAAATTAGTAAGAATATATGTAACTGCAAGTAACGAAAAAACCCAGACTCAGTCTGGTTGACCCAGTGCTGCGTGGGGCCCCTTCAGTGCAGTCTGGCTGACCCAGTGCAGACCTCTGCTAGCTCGTGGGGCACCGTCAGTGTTGGATGGGCAGCGCCTCAGTGACCTGGGTCGTCCTCGATACAGGAAACCTTGCTGTCCTTGCTGTGCTGTCCATGGAACTGGCTGTGACTTGTGCCTCTGGCTCCAGATCCAGGGCTTTTGCCATTAAGTAACGCAGTATTTTGGTCAGTTGTGACTTTTTCTTCCTCTCTCCTCCACTGCTTTTAAAAACTACTGTGTGACTCAGTTGTGAGTGGATTAATTATGTATACCTTCTTGAGGGTTTATGTTACAGTGTTTACCCTCACAGTCTAGAGAAGCAACGGGTGACGGTTAATCCCGTGTTTACACCTGCTTGTGTGAAGCAGTTTTAGTTGTCACCTCTTGCTGTTAGACTTCTTCATGTGGGTTAATGGCAGAATTGTGGCTTTGGGGACATAGAAATCTAGGTTTACATCTCAGGGCAGTCACTTTTTAGCTTCTAGTGAGATACTTAACCGATCTGAGCCTCAGTTTCCTCATCTATAGCATCGAGTTAAGCAACCCCAGTTGACAGGCTTTGAGACTCTTCAGTGAGACTTTGTCAGGGCCATGCTGCTTCTGGGACTTTTGAACAGATGGTTCGTGCACACGGACAGAAATGAGGAGGTGTGCATGGGTGTTTAGGACAGGACAGTCACATTCTTCCCCTGCACAGTGGAGACCCAGGTGGCAGCCATGACTTCATTACTGTTCTCATGTCCCCTCAGGGTGACTATCAACCTTGTCCACACTCACCCTCCTTGTATTAATCTGATCAGGTGAATTGCTGAAATAAAATCCAAATGTGATTATTCTGTAGTGGGTGAGTTAGTCACTTTGATGTAGAAATCTTCATGTTTGAATTTTTTTCTTAACTTGCATGAGTATAATTAGGATTTTGAATATTAATCTGCATTATAATGCAAAGCCCAGTAGACTTGCTTTATGTCCATGAACTGATAAGTGGTATATTCTCTTGCTCTTTATATGTATAAGGCATTAAATTTGATCCTCATTCTTTGAGAGTTAATACTGAAAGTCAACAGAAATAAAAGATTCTGTTATGGTTTGTTTGTATTAGGGAACATGTGGTAACTTAGGAGTTTTTTCCAAGAGTTTTTTGAGTATTGTAACAGACGGCTTTCCAGTTTGGTATCTTACGACTAATTCAGCATTTGCCTTTCCTCACCTTGAAGTGGTGATGGGATTTTGGAGGGGGCAGCTGGATAGGTCAGGACTGAAAGCATCCTAAAGTTACATTTTGTTAAGTTAACATGTCTTTCAGTTGTGGCCTGTTCTCCTCTAGATTGTGGACTTTCTAAAGAAGAAACGTGACTTTGTGGACCTTATCATCAAGCACATAGGGACGTCGGCTATCATGGACTTGTTGCTCCGGCTCCTGACGTGCATCGAGCCTCCGCAGCCCAGGCAAGATGTGCTGAATGTGAGTAGATTGTGGCCAGTGTCACTGGGATGGGGTGGTGCCTGAGCCGCGGGGCTGCTCAGTTTGGGCGGGATTCAAGGGGTTGGTGGAAAGGTGACTGGGAAACTGGGGGTGGAGGGGGTGGATTTCCAAGATAGGAGGAAACTTAGACTTTGCAGGATTAGGATCCCAGGTGTGCACTCTAGGGACATGGGCTGTTTCCTTGTGGGGTTCTTTTCCCTTTGCTGGTTTGTTCTTCAGCGGGAGTAGGAAGGGAGAATGGACGGAGGCTTTGTCCTAAAGCTGGTCTGGTGGTAAGAGCAGAAGTAAGACGGCTGAGAGCTGCGCGTCTCACCTGAGTATCCTATGAGGCCTTCTCCTTGAGAAGGTGGTCACGCTGCAGGGTTACCTCTGAGAGTCAAAAAGCAGAGGCGTTAGTATTTGTAGGGAGTCAGGCTGCAGAAGTAACATTCTCCTTGTGGATACCTCGGAGCAGGGGGTAAGGAGAATGGAGTTTATGTCCAAAAGGGTACATATTTTAAAATCTGGGGAGATGGTCATTTCAGGATATGTGCTCTTGAGGAGCTGTCCTGGGTGGCATCTGGGCGGGCCGAGGAGGAGTGTGAGTGACTCGAAGACGCGCTTTCTCACGGGCGCTCTCCTTGGCTTCCCCTTCTTGTCTGTCTCTTCCCCTCTCATTCCCTTCACATCCTCCTCCCAGAGCCATTCCCAGTCCATTCTATCTTTGATACTCAACCTCTCACACCTTAGAATTTTTCCCTGGAACTGAGTTTTATTGAAAACGTTAATTAAAGACGGGAAGGATCAGGAGGAGAGACAGAAGGGCCTGTCAGGAGGTTCCCCAGGAAAGGACGTGTTCTGCCGAGGTGGGCAGGCAGTCCTGTGTTCTTGTGACTGGGAGCATTGAGGGATGGGGTCAGGGCCGGAGCAGTAGAACCGGGCAGAGGTCTACTGAGAACTGTGGTCATTGTGAGGAAACTGGCTCAGAACCAGGTGAACATCCTGGGAGCTACCCACGGGAAGAGGCCCCAGACTGGGGCGCTGGTCCCCTTTAGGTGTGTTTTTGTATATGTGAGTCTTTCCCAGTAGAGGTCAGGGATTCCAGGGAAGCCGTGGAGGATAAGGAGGAGGGTCATCTTTATATTTAGATTATTATAGGGGTAAGTTATTCAGTATGGTTTCTTAGAATTCCCTTGGTCACTTCCAAAGGAATTGTAGGGCCCACTTCCAAAGGAATAGACGTGCTTTTGAGGGGGAATGTAGTGGTAGGTGGTTAATAAAAGCACAGGTCAGGGGAAGGGTGGTTAGAAACTCCTAAATGTCTTACACTGATTTGGGAGCCCAACATGGGCTTGGACTGTAGGTGCTTGTTAATAGCTGTGGAGGCAGTGAGCGGGTGGAGGGCTGACTAGTTCACTGCCCACAAAGTTTCCTACATTTTCCCAAGGTGTTCAGGCCCCACTCCCTCTGTAGAGGTGTTTGCATCCTGTTTCAGGACTTTGCTACTCAAAGTGTGGTCCCAAACATCACCTGGGAGCCTGTCAGAAATCCCAAAGCTCAGGTCTCACCCCTGCCCCACTGAATCAGAGTCTGCATTTGAACAAAACCCTTGGGGGGTCAGGTAATTCGTGTTCACATTTAAAAACTGATCTTAAAATGTAAAGTTGGGCCTCTGCCTTTGTGGTAGTTTCCTAATGACTTTTGTTTGCATTTTTCTTTGATGTGTTCTTCCTTAAGGAGGGGAGACATACCTAAGATTTTTCTCTTTGCGCCTTTAGCAAATTGTGTTTGATTTCTCGCCACCCAGCCCTTACTGCCATCCCCCATCTCCTTTAACCTTTGGAGTGTGTGTGTGTGTGTGTGTGTGTGTGTGTGTGTGTGTATGTCCCCGTCCGTCCTCTCTAGGTTGTAAACACCTTGTTTGTTATAGTGTTTGTGTTCCTTGCAGAGTTAATATTGATTGTACCAGCTGATTTTTCATTCATTCTTATTCTCATGCCCTTCATATTTCATTCATGGCAGTAGTACGTGTGTAGATGAGGAAGAGTGTCCTCGTCATGATAATAGCTCTTTGCTAATGTGTGACAGGGCAGATACACTCTGTTTCTGTGGTGCCCCCAGCCGCCACATTTCCTGTGGTGGTTTTGGTTTTGGAATCTAAAAGTTCATCATGTTTTAAGCCAGAGGCTTGATACTAAATACTGCTTTTCTAAAGCGAATGCTCTCTTAGGACAGAAGTTGTATAAATTCCATTCCCCTCTTGCCCTTAATAACCAAAGCACAGACCCTTTCAGTGCCCAGTGTCTGAGAGTTACCCCACGGCTGAGAAACTGATGTGTAGAATTTTCGTATATGGGTGTTGTGATTTGGGGAGGAGTTGGTACTGCAGCTACTGTTAAAGTAACATATTCACTGGTATTTTCCTTGGGGGACTTTTAATTTCCTGTAGTGTTCAAAGTCCAGAGAAACCTGTAACATTCTACTTAAAATGTGATGGATATTTCCGAATATGTTAATCTTCATTGGGGCTTGAACCAGAGCTACTCATTGCTATGATTCCTTCTACAATGTGTTTTACAGTGGTTAAATGAGGAGAAAATTATCCAGAGGCTTGTGGAAATAGTTCATCCATCGCAAGAAGAAGATGTAAGTTCTCTTTTGTGACTATAAACTTGATTTTTTAAAAAAAGAACCATGTTTATTTGGGCCCAGAGCATAATTGTGCCAGGTGTGGATGAAGGCAGAGGGTAGGTAGGACAGCGATGAACTGGCATTCTTCAAGTTGGCAGTTTCCTGGACACTAAAGGCTTTTTAAAATACTGCATTTTACTGATACCCAGAAAATTTCCAGAAACGTGAAACAGTGAGCCCTGGGTCTGGCACCGTCGTCTCTTTAGAGCTGGGACTCTGTGCTCCATCTGTTCACCTTTGTTACAAACCTTCATCCATACTTGTTTTTTCTTTTATACCCATCTTCAGCCCAAATGATGTGGTTGCATCTGTCTGCATTTATTTTTTCCATTCTGGCTAAAGCTTTCCAGGCAGCACAGCAGGACCTTGGTCACCAGTGAATCCCTCACTGTCAGGCTCATTCCTGGCTTGGGCTTTTGTGCTCTGACAGGTTTGGCCTTTGTCCTGGTGCTACAGATGGACTTGGCAGTAGAATTGAAGCCGCTTGTAGTTTACAGATTGAGCCGTGTCCTGGGGGAGGCCTGTCGGGAGGCGGGTCACCAGGACAGCGGGTGTGCTTCTCTCCTGCTACTCCTGTTGCTGCCTTCAGTAGCAGACTGGGCCACGTGGAATTGCCAGCTTCTGCAGAAATGACAGTTCTGTATGGCTCAGTCTAGTGTCTACAGAGGAGTTGGCTCAGACAGCATGCAGGGTATGTCATGGATTACGGGGACCTCCTTGTATGCCTATAGGCGGTGGCTTAGTTGGAGAGTGAGCACTACAGAGGAGCAGGGCAAAGGAAGGAGCGTGCAGCCTGAGGGGTTCTCTCTCGTGAAGGCAGATCTAGCCCCTTCTACTCTGGTCTGTTAAAAATCTTCTGGTACCTGGAGTTTATCTAAAGTGAGCTCCCTATCCCGCTACCCCTTTTAAAAGAACAAACCAAAACAACAACGGAAAAAAACCAAACTAACCGTTAAGGGGGCTGTTGATCCCTCCCACTCCCCTGCAGTATTGTTACCTCTGACACTTGGGACATTCCAGTACGTACCCGTGTCGGGTGCTGGAGTGTGAGAGCCCCTGCTTCGAAGGAGCCTTTGGCCTGCTAGGGTAATGAGCCCTCCTGCTGGGGCTGGGGGAGCTGGGTGGATCTAAGGGCACACTTCCAATGCAGTGGCAGTGTGGCTGGTGTAGGTGGTGGTGAGTGAAGACAGGAGTGTGGGCTGCCTGCTCTCAGGGAGGGAGGGCACATCACATCCTTGGACGAGGCTTGTTCGTCTCTAAGTTCACGTTCTCGAGCAGAAGAACATGATTGTTCAGCAGGATACCCTCCCTGTCTGGAGGGTCCAGGAGGAATTGACAGAGGAGAAACCCAACTCTCCAGCAAGTTCTTTGCAAAGAACAAAGCATTTGGGGCATTAGCACCATCTCTGCTGTACTTGCAAGAAGTTAATTTTGTCTTTTGGGCAGTCCTGTTGGTACTTCTGTTTTGTATTAAATGATGAATTGCATATTAAAATTATACTGACTAATTTGTATTTATTAAGGAAATGTTAGACTCTTGGTTCCAAATTGTGGGTTTTGATATCCGGGTGTGCACTGTCGTCTGTGCAGGAATCTCCTCCTTCTCCTTGCACTGAGCACGCTGCTCAGTCTGCAGGGAGTGCTCAGTGCGCGTGCCACGGGACACGCAGTGTTTGGCGCCAGGGTTTTCAAGCTTTCCTGTACGCTGGGAGAAGACGCACTATTTCTTATCCATTACTGTATTCCAGGAAGCTGGATTTTTGTTTTTAAACCGAAGAAGTGTATGCATCTTTCTGTGCTGATAAAAGTGTATATTTTGAGGATGTATTTTTCTTCAAGTATTTAATTGTAGAAATTTTTCCTTGCCAGAACTTTAATCAGATCTCTGTACGCAAAGTAACATGTACTATGTTTGCGCTCTTGTTAAGTAAAACTCTTCAGCCTGGCACGATAAAATATTCGTGCTTTACATATGCTATTTCTTTTGACCTTGGCTTTTTTTTCTTTTAACTGTAGCTTACGGTCAGTATTAATTTGTGTTATTAAACAATTTTGCCTAACTGTTTATTAAAAGTTTGACTTCTGATGTGTTTTTGTAGTTAAAATTGTACTTCTTTCCTTTAGCGACATTCAAATGCATCACAGTCACTTTGTGAAATTGTTCGCCTGAGCAGAGACCAGATGTTACAAATTCAGAACAGTACAGAACCAGATCCCCTGCTTGCCACCCTAGAAAAGTATGTTTGAAACTCCCTTCTTGTTCTTTTGTATTGCTGCTCTATGTTATGTTACTGTTGTAAGTGGTTGGTAAGTTTCCTTATGTGGGAATCTGGTCTCTGCAAAATACTCTTGGGTAGGTAAGAAGGCAGGAAAATCTGTTTATCTGATCTCAGCCACTCCTGATGTTCAGCAGAGACTAACAGGGTAAGAATGTAAATAAATGATATTTACATGCAGACTTTGAACGTTTCCAATAGTTATAAACTAAATTCTATAAAGCTGTCTTAAGATGGGGCAGTCACATCATTACTGCAGTCACTGCCTCCGTGGTCTTCAGGGGGGGAAATAGTCTTACGTATGAACTAATTTGACCCATTTTAGTCAATGATTTTTATTGGAAGTTCTTCTTAGGATTTACTTTACTGTAGCAGCTGACTAGAGGTCACCTGACCAGATTGATTTGAAGAGTTGCACATCTTGTATGTTTTATTTCTTTGTATTTCTTACTTTCAGACAATTCCTAGTGAACAGATATCTCACGTTTAGGTGGAAGACAGCCTGGGGATGGTGTGCTATTTTGAAGTCTGTGAATGGCCAACTTTCACATACTGGTTTTTCTAAGTTCACACATTTTCAGAAGTAATATCTACCGTGAAGTATGGGCATACATTTGGCCTGCATCCATACAACTGAAAGTTATTTTAATAAACAAAAATAAGACATTTCCCCACGTTGAGTGGATAATTGGAAAGAGTGTGAACAGTTAGCATTGTTACGTACGAGTGGTAGTCTTGCTTCCGTTTGCTGCCACTGTTCTTGTTCTTTTTAATGTCTTTGTTAAACATGGTTACATTAGGGTTGGACTGTGCAGCTCTCAATTCTTGATACTAATGAGCTTAGAATGAGTTGGAGTTGGATCTCAGTTGAGCCCGTTAATTTTATAGAAGGGAGTCTTTACTCTTAGCTGCCCATATAAAAAAACAAAAACAAAACAAAAGCGAGCCTATCTCAAAAGACTTGGAGAGAGACCCTGGATGGCTTCTTGCGTAAAACAGTTCGTATCATGAATTTTATCGATGCTCATCCAAAAACTCATTTTTTTTTTGTTTTTGAGGGGCGAGGTAATTAGGTTTATTTATTTATTTAATGGAGGTACTGGGGATTGAAACCAGGACCTCGTGTACACTAAGCATGAACTCTACCACTGAGCGTATTATACCCTCCCCTCCAAGAACTCCATTTTAAAAAAATGAAAGTGAATATATTTTCTCACTTGTAAATAAATGCCTAATTATTTAAAGAGTATGAAGGCATTTATTTCTTGTATCCTGTTCAGCAAGCTCAGTCCTTCAGTTTATGATGTCCTGTGTATTTGGTCATCCTTACATGTTTACACAGGGCTCAGAATATGGCTCAGATACTGTGTTGCATCTTGATTGTCAAATTTTGCTGGTTATTGTATCATTTTTGCCCACGAGTAGAATGCTTTCACGGATACAGTAGATTTCCGACTGGATGCAGCCATGAAAGAGAGCCTCTTTGTTGGCCGCTCCCTCCCGTCCTCACGGAAGCGTGGGCCTGCGCTCTGGGGAGCCGGAGTGCGGCAGCTGATGGACGCGGTGGGTGTCTGCAGTCGGCCTTGTGTCCATCCGTCCCCTCTTCCTGGAGCCGGGCTGCTATTTGAAGAATATGCATATTGACTGTAAAAAAAGCAGTCTGTTTTCCAGAGCTCAATCCCAAATTTAATATTTATTCTATTGACTGCTGTGTGTTGAGTGACTTCTACAGTGCTCTTTTGGGTAGAGGTCTTACAAGTTTAGGGCTGGTCTGGGAGTACTTGAAAGCTGCTTCCTGCAAAGGGCTCCTCTGAAGTTAGGTGAGGTACCAGTTTTATTTGCTTCCCCCAAATAGAAAGAGATTCTCTCCTACTTGCTGCCCTAACCTGGCAAAGGAGCTGTTGCTATACCCAGTGAGCACAGCTGCACCGTGGGACGGCTGGCGTGTCTGCCAGGGGAGCAGCAGGGACAGCCCAGCTGCACGCCATGTTGTAAGGGAGGCTCCATTTCTTAATCCACATGGATCCTGAAAGTGACTGAGACCCTAAGAAACCGAGGTTTCCCTTGAGAACATGCACATAAATTTACCTAACAGGTCACCCTTGTATCTTACATTAATTGTGACTTTGTTCACGTGTGGGCGAGGTGTAACGGGAAGGGCCTGTAGCGAATACTTCTGGGGCAGTGGTTCAGTCACATCCATTTCATTGCTGCCACATTGTTAGGATTTACCAGATTTTAACTGTAGAGCAAAATGCAGCAATTGATGTTTTCTTTTACCTGTTTTAGGTGTTTATTAATTATACACTCGTGCCTTTGTGGAAAAACATTTATAGTTTCTAATTAGAGCCTTTTTGAAAACTTCCCTTTCTTTTGTAGGGGTAAAGGGGTAAAGGGTTCTAAGTCTTGTTCTCTAATACCCCCGTCTGACATCTAGTCCAGGGTATTTTCTGGCTCTCCACAAGATTGGCAAAGGCAGGCAGGCCCCAATGATTTTGCTAAAGGCAGGGGATAGGAATATATACGTATGCCTACTTTAATAAATGTACTAGAAGTGAAATACTGTTAAGTAAAACAAATATGCCCAAGTGAGCATATTTACTTGTACTGCTTGCTTTATTGATACCATGATCTTTTTCTGTGAAGTTGCTGGTGTTAAATGGTGCAGCAGTTAGCACTTGACTGTTGGTTTTTTTCCCTAGGCAAGAAATTATAGAGCAGCTTCTGTCAAATATTTTCCACAAGGAGAAAAATGAATCAGCCATAGTCAGTGCTATTCAGATATTGCTGACTTTACTTGAGACACGGCGACCAACGTAAGTTTTTCTTTTATCCTACAAAATAAGCCCTTTGGTTTTGCTTTTAGAATTTTTAAAAACTAAGAGTTAAGTTGTTAGTTGATAGCTGCAGTATCACACCCTTCATTTTCAGGTGCTGAATCTTTTTTTACTATACAAGCTATAAGTTTTATATGAACGTGATACATAGATGTAGTTGAAAAATACGGATTGGTGAACACTGTTGGCAGTATTTGGATTCTAGTCATTTGGGTTTATGAAGTAGTTACCAAAATGCTACTGTAGTAAGCCAAAACCATGTAAAATCACTCAAACACAAAGGAAGCTTATTTTTTGCTTATGAAAATTGAAAATAGCCGTTCCTGGTTAGTTTGCAGCTCTCCTCCAAGCGACTTTCCATCTTGTGGTTCTTTCCAGTGCTTGCTGACTTGAGACTTCACGTTTTCTGGGGAGTTTCAGTGTGAGGCACCACGGTTCATCAGGCTGCTTAAAAATGGGTAGGCAGGTGGCTTGAGGCACTAAAGAAAAACTTGTACTATGTGTTTCGGAATCAGAAATATAGTCTACTTTTGTGCCTCTGGACAGCCATTTAATGTTTTGTCATATTATTTTTTTACAGTTTTATACCCAAAGCTAATTTGCTTATTAATTGTCAGAGTTTTCTAATTGTTACCTAGAGCATGAGAATTTGAAGAGGTATGTATATGCAAGTGTCCTAGGAATGTGTGGTTTATATTCTAGAATTTGTATTTTCTTACTCACTTTTGGATCCAACCAGTGAACCAGAGGGCATGAAGAAGAAGGACAGGTCTGCTGTCAGCAGGTGACAGGTTTAGCCCTCCGGGGTTTCTGGATTTACTTTTAGTAACATCATTTTTGTTTCTAGCAAAATAGTAAACACAGCCTTAGCAAACCCTACTTTCCGCAGTCCTGCTCTCTGTTCCTGGTCTTTTAACCTTTGCTTAGTGATCATGGAAGGGCAGTGTCCAAGTTTGTCATAATTTGGGGATTGTATCTGCAGTTTTTGACTTTGTCCATGTCTTCCTTGGTAAGTCATATTTTAAATAATGTAACCAATGACTTAAGGTATTAATCAGGTGGTACCGGACTGTTACCTTCTACTCACACTGCATGGCAATTGCATCATCTCTTAAAATGGTTTAAACGCACGTGAGCTGGTGCTGTGAGATTTATATTGACTGCTCTGGCTTGAGAAAGGAATAAATCTGAGAAAAAGGATGCACATGGAAGAGGAAAAACCCCACATAATCGCACAACTTAGAGCAAATGGAGACAATACAACAATAAAAGAAATAATAGGGGGAAGTTTTTGATCAGAGGGAACGTATCCCCAGACCATAAAGGTTTATCAGATACTAAGCAGGATTAAATTGAGGGAGAGGGGAGGGTGACGACTAATATCTTAGTCTTATCCTTATGAGATTTCTGAATCTCTAGGATGAAAGGTAAATCTTAAAAATATTTGGACAAGAAGAAATGGGTGTACTCCAGAACAAATCACACTGCCAGACATCTCATTTGTAAAGCTTAATAAACACTGAAAAACAGGGCAGGATTGTGACCCTGAAATACTTTTCTTGATGTGTAAAGGCAAGAGACATTTTCAAGTGTGAGACCTCAGTGTTCCATCTGTCTTCTGTTCCTGGGGTGAATTACTTGAAGATGGACTTTACCAAAGCCAAACAGAAAAATAAGTTAGAATAAAGAACTTAAGGAAATATTTTGGTGAAAGTAATGATAAATGAAACAGATAGGAATGTGAAAATTAATGTGACTATTAAGAGTGAATAACTGAATAAGCCAAATGTTGAAAAAATGCAGTAAATTCCAGATTATTTTAATAAAACTCAAGAAGTGAGGAGAAGAGGGTGGGTTAGTGCACACTAGAGTTCCTGTCTTCTGCTGAGGGGCTGGGGTGCTTTCATGTGCAGTTTCATTTTTCATCCTGAAAAATCTTGTAATTCAAGTATGTTTTTTATGAATGTAGAATGATGGTAGGTTGTGTAACTCCCAAAGCATTTTAAGGGCAAGGAGAGCAAAGATACCCCAAGAACTGTAGACACAAGGGTAGTTGGCACGTACCTGTAAGCCCTTCTCAAGAGGTACAGGCGACTGGTGAGAGACTGGAGAAAGCTTTGCTTGCAGAATAGGCCTGAGGAAATGCAGCAGCAGCCTTTGGGGAGATACATGATTCCCCATTAGGATCCTTCTCTGTTTTTGTCCCTATTGAATAAAACCCTTAAGCCACCAGGGAATGGGTAGCAAACCCTATTATCCTAAAGACCCAGGTGAAGACCATTTGCAAGTGAGAGCAAGGAACCAGGGAACCTCTTTCCCACTGGACGAGCAAGGACATGTTCAGGGCCCAGACTATTAGGGTTCCCCTACCCCTGAAGTCAGGGCAGGATCTCTGAGGAGCCCCACCCCTGAGACCCAGGGACACTGGCTGCCTGAGACTGAGGCTGACCTAGAACAACAGAGCATTTCTCCCCCCACCCTGCTGCCACAGCAGTCTGCCGACAAGGGAAAGGCTTGAGTGTGGAAGCAGACCCTCAAGGCGCAGGAGCAAGCTTAAAGGGAAGGACTTTAGCTAAGGAGGGAGCAGACATTGAGAAAAACTTGGCAACAGAGCCCTGACTATAAACACAAAGTAACTTGAGACAAATGCGAAGTCTTTAGTGCACTGAGAGAAACCAACCATAGCAACAACAAAATCCAGCCTCGCTCAGCTGCTGACTACAAGTTGGTCTAAAAACCCCATACTAAAGACCTGGGGGGAAAAGGACCTTTGTCGTTCACAGCAAATACTATTCACATCAGTTTCTGTGATCTTACATAAGATATCCACGTTTCAACCAAAAATTGCAAGACAAAGAAACAAGATAAAAGAACCCTAACAGAGGTCTAAGGAGAAAAGGCAATTAATGGAACTAGATTAAAAAATGTTGAAACTATCTGTCCAGAATTTTAAATAACTATGATTAACATGTTAAAGGCTTGTGGAAAAAGTGGACAATATGTGTAAAACGGATGGAGAATTTTAACAGAGATATGGAAGATCAGATGGAAATGCTAGAAGTGAAAAAATACAACAGAAGTGAAGAATGCCTTTGGGCTCATTGGTAAACTTTGACATATGCGGGAAGAGAATCAGTGTAGGATGTTAGACATCGCCTGTCCTGAAATACGGAGAGTTAAAGCACAGGGAGAGTCGCTCTGTGAGCTGTGAGGACCTGCAGTAGTGACCTGCCACGAGGAACAGGGGCGCTGTGCCCAGGCCGCAATTTCTAATACTCTTCTTCAGCAAAAGGACCCAGTGCTCCGTGGAGAAGTGGCTGGTTCTGCGACTGGGGTACAAGATACTGGGCTAAGATGAGTGTGGAGGGTCAGGTAGTGAGGAAAGTAAGGGCACGCTCAGAAACCCCGCGGGAAGAGGGCCTTGGGAAGGGCAGGGAGCCCTCTGCAAGAGCTCCCATTGGCCAAGCTGGAATTGCTTGCACAATAAAATAAAGTAGTATCTTATCATAACGTAAATTGTAAAATGTCCGAAAGTCCATACTGCTGTAAATAAATGATGAATAAATAAGTGAGGGAAGAGAGACAAGTCTCCCATGGAGGAGAGTTCAGACAGTTCATAACCCCTTCTCAGGAGCAAGAACTAAACCCTCCACTCTTTACGTGCTGACTGCGGCCGTGACTTCCTCCTGAAGAGCGCAGCACAGGAGCAGAGGAACGAGAACCTGGCAGGTCCTCGTCAGTCGTGGTGGAGAAACCTGACAGACACTCAGCCAGACAGTCAGAGTCAACAGCCAGTGATAAGTTACGTGGATGGTCTGTGCCCTTGATACGATATAATGAAAATGGCATTCTCCCTGTGTGGTCTTCCTCTCAGAGACCCATGATCATGAGAAAAACAAGACCAAATCCCAGTGGAGAGACAGCCTGCAAAATACCTGACCAGTAGAGTAACTATCACAGCCAAGAGGAGGCCAAGGAAACACGACAGCTCAATATAATGTGAAGTCCGGGATGGATTCTGGAACAGACAAACAGCTTTAAGTGAAAACTAAGAAAGTCTGAGTGAAGTGTGGATTTCATGTATGAGTATCGGTTCATTAATTGTAACAAATGTAAGATGATAATGGGGGAAACTGGGTATGGGTCATATGGGGACTCTGTACTATTTTTGCCATTTTTCTATAAATCTAAGGCTGTTGTAATAGAAATTGGCATAACACGTAGGCAGAAAATCAGTAAGAACAACACTAGCAAATCCACAAGACGTGATTGACAACACCAAATGCTGGCCAGACTGCCAAGCAACAGGAACTCATTCATTGTTGGTGAAACACAGAATGATACACCTAATTTGGAAGACAGTTTGGCAGTTTTTACTAAAACTAAACAAACTCTTACCATACGATCCGGCAGTTGTGCTCCTTGGTATATTTACCCAAAGGAGTTGAAAACTTATATTCACACAAAAACCTGCAAATAATCGTTTAGCAGCTTTATCCATAGTTGCCAAAACTTGGAGGCAACCAAGGTGAGTGGATAAATAAACTGTAGTTCAGACAGTGGAATACTATTCAGCACTAAAGAATGAGCCCTCATGCCGTGAAAAGACATGGAGGAACCTTAAATGCAAGTGAAAAGAAGGAAATGAAAGAAGCCAGTCTGAACAGGCTACATACTGTATGATTCCAACTATATGACACACTGGAAAATGTCATATTTTACTGTGGAGACAGTGAAAAAATCAGTAGTTGCCAGAGGTTGGCGGTGGGGGCAAAATTAATAGGCAGAGCACAGAGGAATTTTAGGGCAGTGAAAATGCTCTGTGTAATATTGGAGCGACAGATACTTGTCATTATACATTTGTTCAGACTCCTAGAATGTACAACACCAAGAATAAACTACAATGTAAACTGGACTCTGGGTGGTTATGACGTGTCCGTGGAGGTTCATGGATTGTCATAAATGCACCACTGTGGTAGAGGATGTTGGTAATGGGGTAGGCTGTGCACCTGTGGGAGCAGACAGTATATGGGCAGTTTATACCTTCCCCCTCCATTTTGCTGTGAACTTGAAAAATTGCTCTATAAAAATAGTTTTAATAAAAATCAATCAATATAACTCTTATCAATAGACTAAAGAAGTAAAAACATGTGATCACTTCATTAAATTCTTTTTTATAAAATGTCTCAGCAAATTAGGAATAGAAAGGAACTTGGAGACTGATAAAACCCTCTAAAAAACAAAAAGAAATAACCCATGATGGCCACCATCGTTCTTAATGGTCATAGCGTGAAATCAGCTCCTGAAATCAAGGGACTTGTCAAGGATACTCCCTATCACCAATCCTGTTCGGCCTCATGCTAGAGGTCCTAGCAGCACAGCGAGACAGGAAAGAAAGAGGCATCCAGATTGGGGAGCAGGATGTGAACATAAGTTCTAGGGGCCACCGTTCATCCCACTAAGCGTAGCTAAACCAGACAAACACCATAGACGAATACCCAGTGCTAGTGACAGTGGGAAGCACCTGGAAGCCGCACATGCTATTTGAGATGTAAAGTCACGTGGCCGCTTTCTGAAAGCACTTGGCAGTTTTTAAATAAAATTAAACAGATCTTTATTGTATTACCCAGCACTCTCTTAGATGTTTATCCAAGGAAATGAAAGTGGTGTCACACAGAAACTTCTAAGTGAATGTGTATGCTTTATTCATAATCACCCCAAGCTGCAAACAGCCAGAGAGTGTCCTTAACTGATGAGTGGATAAAGAGGCTGTGGTCCATTTGTACAGTAGATTGCTATTCAGCAGTGGGAAGGAACGGACTGCTGACACCTAAAACCATCATCACGTCTTGTGCCTTTCCAAATCTGAGTTCTGAATTTAACATAGCTGTACTTGGAATATCAACATGGTTTTTGTTTTGGATTTGGCAGATTTTTACATGTATTTGAAAGACTAAAACTATGAGAAACACAGTGGATATTGACAACAGTACATAAACCAAAGCTAGTACATAAATTGATGCTAAGTATTTATTAGATGTACAAATAGAATTTGTATGAATGACTAAGGAGCTTTAGTATATGCTTTTGCATGGCTTTTCACGTAAGTGGGGGGAAAGCAGATTATTCTGTAAGTGTGGCTTAGTGAGTCACCACTTGGGGAAAGAATATGTGTATCCCTGTTATGAGTAAGAATAAATTCAAGATGGATTAAATAAAAAATATCAGAGGGAAAGTATGCAAATGTTCAGAGCCGTGGCATTGTTAAGAACCTTTAAGCATGGCTTCCTGTACAGAAAGTACAATGGAGAAGGCTATATTTGGCCATATAAATTATTAAAACCCCTACACATTAAAAAGCACTATAATAAAAGCAAAAGGCATTTCCTTTACCTACCCCCCTTCTGGTAATCGAGTTTCTGAATGCTGTTCCACGCAGCTCTTAGAGATCACTTAGACGTGTGAGAGAAATGTCTTCTAGGAACAGGCGTAACAGCAGGCCTCTGGGGGCCAGCAGTCTGCCGGGACGTGCGCTCAGTCCTCGGCTGCGTCAGCCTGACCCTCACGGCAGTCCTGGGAGATGCGTTCTAGGGTGGCTCCCATTGTCCATGTTAGAAGCAGTAACTAACTGGGGAGTGAAGAGCCGGGGCTTGGGCTCAGGCAGTCTCGCTCGAGCAGCTACATTATTGAGCACGAGTTGGCACTGATGTCCAGCTGCCACACCACTCTCAGGTACACCTTGTCATTTGAGCTGTATACCCACGTTTTTAGACCCCTCCTTCCTATGCCCTTCTTCCCCAGCCTTGAGAACCACTGGGCCCTTGTGCTTATTACTGGCACTGATTGGGGTTTGGGAGTCTCCTTCCGCTTGTCATTGTTTTCCTGTGAAGAGGGGTTTTAGTGAGTGGAGATGGAGCTTAATATGGAAGAGTGTTTTAAGCCTTTTAAATAGGAGGCCGCATTGATCTTCAAGGAAAAATATATAGAATAAGCACATGCCTGTTTGTCATTAACAGCCCTCCAGTGGCAGGCAGTATGCTACGCCCTGTAGTTCAGGGAGCAGATCTGTGGTTTTCTAAATTTTCTGGTGTTAGTGCAGTAGGTGTAAGGAATTAGAAGGTTTAGGAAACTGGGAAGAAAGGGCGTGTAATTTCTCACCTGACACAGCAGGCCTTTGGATTTCAGGTCGTGTTGGCTGATCCCCGTCAAGGTATTACTACACCCTCTTCCTTTCCCTCCAGAGTCTTCTGTATAATTATTATATAGTCTGTAGCTGTTACATATATACCTATGGACTGATACGGAGCATCTTGAATGGTTGTGAAATAATAAATAAAATTGACTTGCTTTGTTTCAAGATTTGAAGGTCATATAGAGATCTGCCCACCAGGCATGAGTCATTCAGCTTGTTTGGTCAACAAGAGTGTTCTAGAAGCCATCCGAGGAAGACTTGGATCTTTTCATGAACTCCTGCTTGAGCCACCCAAGGTAGGGCAGCTGCCTCAAGCGTAGCTGGCCAGCACGGTAGTTTGATTTAAGCCGTTGTTGGAAAGTGTGTGAGCCTTGTGAGTCGTAGAACTGGCTGTGACCAATGTGTACAAAGCATGTTACAAGGTATACACTGACTGTTTTTATTGCTTTTGAGCTAGTTTTTAATCAGCTTTTATCTATATATGGTATCTAAATTGATGGATGGGCTAGAATTAAAATTAAGTAAAATATTGATTATCTGCTTAGCAAACTTTAGCTTTTTGTTCCTCCTGTAAATTCTGGGTACTTACATGCTACTAAAGTAAACAGCTTGCTTCTCACAGCACGGTATTTTCACATCTTTGGGATAAAAGTTAATCTTTTAGGAATTAATATTTGAAATTGAGTTGGACCATTGTAACTGCCTGATGGACAGATACCTTGTTTAAGTAGTCAGTTGAATATGACTTGGAGTGTTAGTTTTTCTGTTAGGAGCACCCGTGCGCTAACCTAAAAACTACTGTTTACTCAGACAGCCACTGAAAGCACAAACAGCAGATGGCAAAGACCTACAGAAGAGGGGTGTCTGCTGTCCGTGGTGGTGTCCTTCCGTGACCCCCGTGACCCTCGGGTGGGTGCAGATTTAGGTTAGGGGAAGAGGCTCTTCCTTCTGGAATCTTGCGGGTGGGAGGCTCAGTTCTGAGAGTTCTCCCGCCAGCACCAGCTCTTACACTTTCTTTTTCCCCTCTGCCCTGTGTCACTGAGGCTAGCACCCTGGACACCGTAGTGCACATCTCTGTGAGAGTTTAGTATGCTAGCTTCTCCCTTCTAAATTAGATGTCTTCTGTTAATTTAATCATTTTGTGGAGGAGGGGAGCACAGAATAATTTATGTCCGTTACTTGGGGAGTCCAGTGCAGCTTCCAGATTGTCCCTTCAGACGACAGGTGCTCCCACCTCTGCCCTGCTGTCTCCCCTGCATTCAGCCCGTGTGGGATACAGACCAGAGTGTTCGGCGTTTCCCGCCTTGGAAAGGGCCTCTTGTGGTGTTCAGCAGTGGCATCCTTCATGCCAGACATAGGAAGAAGAAAAAGAGAGTAAGAAAAGAAAAGCATCGTTTGGGAGAAACAGAGAGGACATGGCAAGTGGGGAAGTTGGAGGAGGAAGGGCCTGCGAGAGGAGAGGGTGGTGGTGAGGAGCCCTGACCTGTCTTAGACGCCACCATCTGCTTTCTAGGTGGACAAAAAAGAAGCATCTGGTGTGGGCTCTCACACTGGTATTCTTAGACCTGACTAAGAAGTAAGGCAGTGTCCTGTTTTTACTGCTAGGAGTGAGTGAGTTCAGTTAGTAACTGGTTTTACTGTACGATGTGTGTGAGAAGCTCCGGGAAGCTTTTTAAGCTGTCTGCTAATTAGAGCTGTCCTACATGGAGTAAAACTGAGCCTGGCGGCTCCATTAGGCCTGGGGGAGAGCAGGAGGGAGCATGGCCACTCGCTGCATGGGCGGGGCGTTGGGAAAGGGCACCCCCATCACTGCATTACCGGTCATCATCCTTTCCTGCCAAACTCCTGAAATGTTCAGTGTCTGTCTTTTGTGATTCCAAAGTATAGAAACTCCCTTTTATGGAAAAGAACAGGTTTGAGGTTGGCCCTGTTTCAAGGTCATGATCCAGAGGCAACTTCTGAGTTTGCATTTTTATTGCATATTTGGCAGATTGAGGACTGCGTTCTAACACCGCTTGTAACTTTTCTTAGTTTCTGGTCAGGTTTAGAACATTGTAGTTCTTTTTTCATGGACTTCTGTGGCTGTCTGCTTTTTTCCTCTGGTGTTTGTAATGTTGAAGATGGGGATACTTGATTTCTTATAGAATTTATAGTCCAAGGAAATTGTTTAATTTTTTCCCTCATGTTTATTTCATCATACCTTAAAGAGATCAGTAGGAGTTTTGTATTTTCATTTGTGTATAGAATTTAAGCCACAATGTTTGCAGCATTCGTTTACCTGGTGTTATATGTTAGTATGTACTCCTCTACCCTTTATTTGTGTAGTTAACTGAGTTTAATTGGAAAGCCTTTTCTTCCTCAGAAAAGTGTGATGAAGACTACATGGGGTGTGCTGGACCCTCCCGTGGGGAATACTCGGTTGAATGTGATCAGATTGATATCCAGCCTCCTTCAGACAAATACCAGCAGTATCAATGGGGACCTCATGGAGCTGAATAGCATTGGGGTCATATTGGTAAGATACTCTCTGAAAGACGTTTTTATTTGTCCTTGCTGTTTTACGGATACATAACTGAAGCTTAGAACCTCACAAATTTAACAGTATATGTCAGTGACTTTTCTTGGTCTGAGCATCAGCAGTCTCTTATATAGTTTTCCACTTGAGTTTATCATTAATTTTGAATGCTTTTAATTTTTCAGTAATAATTTACTGTTGCTGTGTGTAAAGGACTATACTCGAGAATTTCAAAGATGATTTAAGACAGACGTTTCCCTCAAGAAGCTCAGTCTCAGGGAGACAATGGAGTGAGTGTGGTCACCTCTCCAGGGGACTGTCTTAGCTGTAAGCACCTGCTGCTTACAACATTGTTTTCTCTTCATAATTAGCAGAGGGTTCAGTCTTTATCTTCTTTCCACTGAGGTAGATCAGTAGGAGACATCTGAGACTGTCTTTTGAAATTGTTCCTTGAAACAGTTGTTAGTCTGTTACAGTGGAAGCAGAGGAAATGGAAGGAAGAAGGAAGAGCCCAGAATTAGCTGGGGCTCCCCTGACCCCAGAGCTCCCCAGCTCCAAGGTCTGTGCTAAGAACCCTCGGGCCTGGCTCTGGTGCCTGTGCTTGCTGGGTCCTGCTCTGCACAGAGCAGACGGCTCAGGGGTTGCCTCTAAGCAGGTTACCCAGGACGTCTGGTCATACTGCACACATTGGGGAAGTTGGTGTGTGCTTCCAAGGAGGGTCTGGTATTTGCTCTTTACATGAAAGACCTTGATCCTGCACCTCATCTACATTGCTCATGTGATACTGAGTGCAGAACCCTGTGTGAGAAAGTACCTGGTTTTTCAGATCATGCCCAGAGAGGGGATACATTCCATGGCTAGTAAGTGGTGGAGCCAAGATCTGAATTCACATCCTGTTTCAAACTCATGCGTGCTCTGTCAGCCACGCTGTGTTTTCTAGTGTCATTGAGATATTCGTAGTTACATTTCCGCTTGGGTTAAATGACATGTTGGTAGAGGGCGTCGAGAGCAGGAGCATTTTTGGAGAAAGGTGACAGCTGCTTTGGTAGCGGAGCCGTTGCCCTCTGGGAGCATAGTTTTCGCTCTACCCTCTGACTGGGTATAAAACTCCAGGATTGTGTCTTTCTACTCCTGTCTCTGGGATTCTCCTTGAAGTCATCAGTTACAGTCTTTAATCTTGCTACCAATAAGTATACCGCTATTGTTAATTCATTCTATTGTTACTCTTGGAGCTACTTTTGAGGGCTGACAAATCTGATAAAACGCCTAAATGGATCATTAATCATTACTTTTTCATTTTGAGATTAGATAACCAGACTCAACAATATCCTGAATACATACTTCAGCTGTGCATTTTATGCTTTTAGGAATTTTCTTCCCTTTTTTTGGTGATACTGTTAACCTTTTCAGGTAATCAGGAAAACTCTTGCAAACTTCCAGGCGTTCCATCCGTCACTGCCTCTCACACCTTTCCTGCTTTGCTCCGTTCGCTGGTAGTTCTGAGTTTTGAATGCCTGACTGGTTATTCTTTCTTAAGGTGTAAGCACCTTGAAATTGGAACCTTTATTTTTGTCTGTCTCTGTCTCCCATATTGCACCTGGAACTGTGCCCTGCTCAAAAGCCATCAGTAAATATTGAATCAAAATGAAATCCTCAAATTTCTTTGAAAATTATTGGAAATTTATTGAACTTAGTATCTGTATTAGTTGCTTTGAAAATATAAAAAGATATTCCCTTTCTCTTTGAGAAATTTACTGTTTTCTTTTCTTTGTGTGTTTATTGTTAGTCTCTGGATTCCAAGCAAATTCTAGCATGTTGAATGAGCATGTATTTAGCCTATGTTCAGCCTATGAAGGAATTTCAAACTGCCTTAAATAAAATGTGCTCCTTTTAATTAGTCCTTTTGGACTAGGAACATACCATTTTTACTTTATTAATTCACTGGTAAATGTGTTAAAGCAGCGGCTTAAACCTTGAGGTGGCTGAGTAAAACAAAGCATTGCTTTTCTTTTTTGTAGGACATGTTCTTCAAATACACATGGAATAACTTTTTACATACGCAAGTGGAAATTTGTGTTGCACTGATTCTTGCGAGTCCTTTTGAAAACACAGAAGACAGCACAATTACTGATCAAGACTCCACTGGTGACAATTTGTTACTGAAACATGTGAGCTGACTTGGTGTCTTTTTTTCTGCCACTCCTGGTTATAACGCTTTTCCACTAAAGGTGTAAAGTGAATTGAAGTTTAAGGGTGTGAGGTGAAGTTTCAGAGTCTAAATATTTAACTGTCTTTTCTTCATTGTACTTTTAGCCAGTGATTCTATGAGACATATCCTGGACAAGTAACCAGTAGGTGAATTTTTTTAAAAAGGTTAAATGACTTGCTTATTTGGTAGAATTAATAGATTGGAAGATTTAAAAATCTTTTGGAGATTGAAAGAACAATAGAAATTTAAATACTGCAGAAAACATTTGCATAATTATTTGGCTTGCTAGAGTTTTAATTTCTGGTGCTGAAAACATGACTTCTGGAAAGTTGGGAGAAGTGAGTTCTGTGTGGTGCTGAGCAAGTCTCTTCTTGGGCTCTCTTTTCTTTTATTGAATATGAGGTGATTTTACTAAATCAGTCATGAGGTTTCTTCCTGCTCTGAAGTTCTGTGATTGTATGACGTTGTCTAGCTCACACTGGGTTACTTCCAAACCGTGAAGATGGGAGAGGCTACCTGGAATAACCAAGTAGACGGGGAAGACAGATGACATTTGATTAAAACTGGCCTTGCGCGTACTGATAATGCAGCCCACAGCACCTGCCTGCAGAATTTTGGCAAGCCACAACTATTTTTAATATGAATGCAGTAATGTTAGTTCATCTACAAGTAAGCGTTGCTCACATTTTTAAAAAGTACAAGTATTGCTGTGGATTGTGAGTTGAATTTTTGCCAGGGCATAATTTTCTTTACTCCATTGTCATTTTGGTTGGGCTCTGTATTTCTGGGCCCAGTTTTTGTGGCTTATCAAACCCGACTTTTCTTTAGGTCATTGCTCACTGGTGGTGGGACTTGAAATAACTATTTCCCGGTAGAGGCGCAGCTGAAGACCCAGAGCCTGTCTTGAGTCCCCACAGTGTTCTGAGGGTCTTGAGTACATTTATTATCACATTACATCTGATTTAGCCAGTAATTCACAGCTGTATTTAGCTTGCTGGGTTTTACATATCACTTGTCTGTTTATTAGAGTTGTATTTCACTTTGAAATTTTGACGCTTTTGACATTTATGTGAATGTTAACCAGAGCATTCTTTTTTATTCAGCTCTTTCAAAAATGCCAGTTGATAGAGCGAATACTTGATGCCTGGGAAATGAACGAGAAGAAACAGTAAGTAAATTGTTTTCTGATAGGGGTTCAGTGTGATGTTTTTCCTTGGAAGAAAATAGCCGCCCTTGCCCTCTACAGAGAACAGTGAACATAACTGCGCGGCACAGGCCACTTCACAGGCACACATGCTTCTCTGAGGACTTCCGGATCATTTAATTGTGACAGATAGCTTTGTAATAATTTACTTTTAGACTTCCCTGTCTTTCAGCCTATCTTGATGGGAATCCAGGGGTTGGGAGAACTCCCCACCTCTTTCTGTCTTTGGAGCTTCCAGTCCTCTGTGAATGGCAGTTTGTCTGAGCAATGGGGTGGTGAGAGGAAAGAATTATGAAGTCAAGTCCTCCTTGATTATCAGCACGTTTGTCCTTGTTACCCCAGCTTCTCATTGTAGAGAAGAGTCGCTCTGTGCATGGAACTAGAAGGGGGTAAAATTGCCTAGTGTTTCTTTTTTTAGGAAATTTCTGTTAGCCAGTTGGCAAGATTACTTGAAATACTAGCCAATACATGTAAGTAGCTTTGTTATGTAGACTTTTTCCTTGTGGTGGTGTCTGGAACAAGCGTTCCTCTCTAGTACCCTGGAGCTTTTATGCCATCCTGCAGATTCTGAAGCAGGTGGGGATGCTTGGAAACAGTGTCAAGGCATACTTCTTGTGTTTGTGTTTAAGTCAGGTTTATTAAAGTGCACGGTTTTTGGTAGACGTTTCTCGGAGTTCTGACAGATGCCTGCAGTCGTGTAACCACCACAGTCAGGATGGGGAGCATTTCCCTCATCCCCCGAAGCTGTCACACCTCCTTACAGTCTAACCTTTCTCAGGAGCCTCCCTACTCTGTCTCTTTTCAGACTTAACTTGCAGCGCCCGGGAGAACGAGGTAACTCAGGGGAGGTGTCAGCTTTATGTTTCTGAGGTTTGGTTTTTTTTTAAATTGCTTACTAAGTATTGATAGGGCTTTGCCTTGAGTTTGTGTGAGGAAAGGTGGCATTTAGTTGGAGTGTGGCAAGGGATTAGTCTTGCTGGACCTCAGATACGTCCTTCCAAATGGCGCCCCTTTCAGGGGGCTGTCTGTGGCCAGACTGACACCTCTTGTTATGTGTCTGACCTTGACCTCCCTTCCTATCTCTGCCTCGTGTCACCAGTGCTGAGGCGTCCCTTGCGCTCTGCTCCCCACAAGCTGTATCCTCTGGAGGCCTCGCTAATAATCTCATTTTTTTAAGGAGTCCTGAAAGAGCTTTGCAAGGTTTCCTCGTACAAGAGACCTAAAAAGCATCAGGGGCTTGGGCCAGAAAACGTGGAGACGGGTGTGTGTTTTCACCCAGGGGGCGGGGGAGGGTGGCACTGGGGGAGCACAGCAAAGCTTCTGACTAGGACGTTGCCCAGAAGGGACACTGGGGTCTGGGGTCTTGTGAGACTGGAAGAGGCTCCTAGCAGCTGCGCTGAGATCAGCCCTCTGCCCTCTGCCCCTTAGGTACTCAGCCCTTCTGAGATTATTAGCAGATATTTTATTTTCCAGGCAAGCCTATAAGCATTGTATGGTTTTTTAAGTGACTCCTGAGTCTCCCTTTAAGCAAAGTTCTGTTCGGTGTGTTCCCTTCTATCTGCAACCAAAAGTGTTTTGTTGCATAGAATTTAAAATCTTGACACGTAGTAAATACTCGGGCAGAGAAATCACAGAGATGTGAGAAGTCTTGTGTGAATGTGAGGCAGGGTCGTAGTTGTGAAGATCAGACCCTCCAGTCAGGGAGAGGGATGAGGCGCGGTTTGTCTGTCTGTGTCCCCAGCAGTGTGTGGGCAAATACCAGCTGACCGCCTCTCATCTCTGCCAGCTCCTCAAATCAGCCAGTATTTTAACTTGAGAAATGTAATTGGTAGATAATTATCTATGATGATTGATTGATATGATTAAAATGTGATGTCTTTAAGCAAGGTGAACCAGCAGAATTCTCACCTCAGTCCCATACAATCTGTTTAAAATCTGAGAAGCAGTTTCATAAAAAGATACAAAGGAAAGTCACAGGAACATTAGACATCAGTGAATGTTTGCTTTTTTGTTTTTAAAGATAATGTTATTGAAGGTTAATGGTTGGCTTGTATATGTGGGTAAAATTTGTTCTGTTGAGTGAGGCTGCAGTAGACTCTTGGAGCAGACAGTTACTGCCACGCTCCACCCTGCCCGACCCTGACCGGGTGGTGTTCTGGCACCCTTCTTTTCTGTTTGTTCTTGTCTTTAGTGCCTCAGTTTTAGAATATATGCTTAAATCCACTGTAGTTATCAAGCTCTTTCATCGCTCTGTCCTCTCAGGAGTCTGAATATTTATTTGTTACCCCTTGTTAGGGCCGAGGGAGGAAGACGGCACGGCTACATGGGACACCTGACGAGGATAGCCAACTGCATCGTGCACAGCACAGAGAAGGGCCCCAACAGCGCATTAGTACAGCAGCTGATCAAAGGTAATTGCTTATGGACTTGTAATGACATGTTGTTGTTGGGTTGGAGAAAGGATTGAATGCATTTCATAACATTTCTAATAGCTATCTGAGGAGTTTCCTTATATTCCCCAATTATCTGGAGATGTGAATGAGGTTGTGGAGACTGTCTTTCAACACTAGCTCTCTACTGTATCTCTGTTCTTCCTGCCGCAGTCCTTTAGTAAGCATTGGCAGGCTCGGCCGGTCACTGGGGCCACGCCCTTCCATGCTGAGAGCATTCACTGCTCAGTGAATTGTTCCTGTGAGCTTGAAGTGCTCGTAGGCTGACAGTTGAGCCACTTGAGCTGCAATTACTCTCGCTTTCTGTTTTCTTCTGAAGGCCTCCATGTAGCCTGTGGATTTAGTTCCTTTAGCTGGAGTATTAATGCATTTATCAGCACTTCTTCATCTCTCTATTGCTAAAGTGAAGGTATTAGCCAGTGTCCTGGAGGACTCCTGTACTAGCGTTTGAATGTTACCTGCCCAAGGTTAACTGGAAGAACTTGTGTGAATGCTATTTACGTTGGCACCCCGGCCATGAGTCCATGTCCTCCCAGGTGTGACCTCTGTGTGCCCTAGGTTTGATGCCTGTGGGGTAACTAACTAGTCCTGTGACTTACTCTGAAGGTGAAAAATCCTTAACTTCTGTGGTACAGCATTCGTTCAGAGTTAACTTGCTGAAAATCATTTCCCAGTCTGTTCTTCTGTTTCAGTCTTAAGAATGTGTGTGTGTTCAAAAGGCTGTTGTTACCTGTTAAATGTGCACTGAAAGCATAGGTGTGCCCAGTGGTGGAGATGTTGGGACTTGCTTGCCTGTAATTTTGCTTCTTGAGAGAGATACAAGCCAGTTCATCACACTTTATGTCCTTACCAAGGAGAACTGGCCATGTGAATGCTTGTTTTTAGATTAGTCTTCGTTTTATGAAGTTGTTTGCTAGGTGGCGTGTGTGTGTGTGGATGTGTGAGGGTGTACGCATGTGTGTGATTAAATTGTTAAATGACACCTTGAATCTAGTAAGGTCTCCAGGATTACAGCTAGAATTTCATTTTCTCAGCAAAGTATTTGTATATCCTTTGCTTCAGAATTTCTCTAGGAGGTAGAACTCACTGTTGCATATGTATCCATATGTTGACCTATGACACAGACTTTTAGAAAACGTTATCTTTGAGCGTTTCGAGAAGCCAGACTGGATTTGGTTCCATGGAACATTCATTAGCCTGGTGCCATTCAGAGTTTATCAAGAAGATGTATAGGAGGTGACATTTGCAGCTTTTTCTAAACTTACATGACCATGGAACACGGCTGCTCTTACCCCACCTTGTAGGCTGTTACCTTTCCTGGGGAGTTTATTGGAATCATTCACGTTTTCCAGGTTACATTTTGACGAAAAGTTCTTTAAAACCTTGTTAAATTCATAGAGCTGTTTAGGGCTCTTGGCGTCAAACGTAGACCACTGTGGGGAATGTGGTTCCTGAAAGTTCTCAGGGTTCAGACTGAGCAAGGCTGTAGACCTCGTTCCTCTGGGAGCCGGGTGCTCAGCTTGCTCCCCTTTGACAAAGCACACGGGTGGTGCGCGCCCGTGTTCCCTGTTTGTTTTACTTGTCTGTGTGTAAGTCACTGTGGTGATGACGCTCTTTCCTTTTCTCCCCCTGAAGATCTTCCAGACGAAGTCCGGGAGCGATGGGAGATGTTCTGCACAAGCTCCTTAGGGGAGACTAACAAGAGGAACACGGTAGATCTAGTAGGTTCTGCAAGGTTACATTTCTGTGATTTCATTGCCCTTGGTCTTTGCCCACTTATCCAGGAAGATCTGAAATACCTTCCGTTTGTCCTGTTAATTGTGGGCCAAGGATAAGTTCATGTTTCTTTACCAGAAAAAGAGGTCAGTGTTCACAATATTCTTGCTAATTTGTCTAGTCAACTCCTAATTCCTGCCTGGGAGGACATAAGGGTACAGAGAAGCTACTGGTGTCCACCTCACACCAGACTTGTCTCCACCTCCCTCAGTGCCCTGCTCCCTCAGCACCTCGGCAGGCAGCCTCCGGCCTCTTTTCACTCTGTTGGCTTTGTTGCCTTGTGCCTCAGGTCATCCCAGGTGGTTAGAAAACCTAAATACTCCTTTGTATACTTGCTA
Source organism: Camelus ferus (assembly GCF_009834535.1). Classification (NCBI taxonomy): domain Eukaryota; kingdom Metazoa; phylum Chordata; class Mammalia; order Artiodactyla; family Camelidae; genus Camelus; species Camelus ferus. The sequence continues at coordinate 67,874,642 of NC_045705.1, forward strand.
ACGTTACTGAGTTGAGTTCACCCTCATTTCAGACCATTCCCAGTGGGGGAAAATTTTGTAGATGACTTTGAAACCCCAGCTTGAAAGTTTAACAGATTGGTACTTTGAGCCAGGGAATAATGGCATTGATAATATTTTAAAAAATTATATTGGACTTTGGAATGTAGTCTTTGTGTTTTTTTTAATGCAGTAAGTTTTAAGGTAAGTATTACTTTTGCTTTTAAAGATGAGGAGAAGCATTTCCTTTTGTAAGCACATGCCAGCTGATAATAGAGATGGTGGTCTTGACTCTCCATGGAAATGGATGTGTCAGGCATTGGATTCCATATTTGAAATTTAGCAGCTACAATCTTGAAATTCTAATACACAGTCACCGCCCGATTCTTGGACAGTAAAGCATCCGGATCTGCTGAGGACAGAATTTAGAAATGAGGGCAGCAGAAAGGCTCTGGCAGCTACAGAGCAATCACTGGGTCATCCTAGTCACACCCCAGCGGGCCTGTTGCCCCCTGCCATGTGATTGTCTAACAGGTTTGGTTATCTTTTTCCAGACTCTTGGCAGATTAGTGGCTTGGTGGATATACTGATAGAATTACTAGGTATTAGGAGTTGGAAGAATTTTGAAGTTAAGAGACAACTGTTAAAAGGGAGCTGTGTGGGGCCATTTAATTAAAATAGGTTTAATGGTCCTTAGTGTCTCAGTGTATCCTAGCCCAGTGGAGAAAATGACATTCACTTTGACAGCCATGGGTCGTCAAGGAAGGGTTGAGTAATTTTTAATGAATGTATTACCCAGTGTACATTGGTTTTTTTCCTCCAATCAAATTGGTTAGAGTTCTGGATAATCAAGGTTTTATTATGGGGGAAATTGTTCTCCCATACTGTTAAATTGAACCATTTAATTTTAGAGGCTCCCATATTGATTCCTTGTTAAGAATGTAGGCCATGTCTTCTCCTTGAAGGGGATTTTTGTCTTGTTTTATTATTTATAAAGGAACAGTTAAGAATTTAAATTCTGATCTTACTTGGGAAACTTCTTTTAAAATTGTCCTTTGTTTGACTTCGAAGGTAGAAGTGAAAAACGTCCAGTTAAACTTGTTGTTATCAGGATTTTAAAAGACCTTTCTCTCTGGTAATTTAAGCAGCTTTCTCTTGCGAGTAGTTACATATAAAGAAGGACTTCATTGCAGTTCAGGTGACACTCTACTTTGCATGATGCTGTCAGCGATCTGGTCTGTGGCTGTGTAAATGGTATGTACGTCCACTGGGAGGAGTGTGGGCGTGCAGTGCAAGATGAAGGCACGGCCCTTTTGGGTCAGACTCACCCAGGCATATTCGCACCTGTGTTGAAGGGGCGCGGTCACCCTGGGCTCCGCCCCTCAATCTAATTGAAGCTCAGTTCTCCTTTGCCTGTTGCGTGTTCCACCATATTACTTGGACCACATTAATAATCCACGGTAAAACGAAAGAAGTTGGCTTATGTAGTCAAAGTGGTCAGGTAAACAGAGACCTGCTAACAGTGCTCATGTCCTGTGTTGACTTAGCCCCACTCTGTCATTTTGTTGTTCTTGAGACGTTCGTATTCATCTCTCAGGATCCCTCTTCACTTCCTTGGTCTCACATACCTAGTACTAAAACACTGCCTCCAGTTAGTGTTAGGTCTTACAATAGAGAGTTTTGCTTTGTAGCATTTTTAGGGATATAAGTGTTCCAAGTTTTTAATTAATCGTAGACCACCAAGGGGACTTGAGCTACAGCCTCCAGGATCTCCATTTTTCTACCCAGAATGTTCCAGGCTTTATCTCAGCAGGATTGGGTACCACGTTCCAGGGAAAATGCACTGTTGTGAATAGTGGTATAAATACAACTTGGTAAACGCAGTGGGTCTTGCCCTTGTAGAAATGTCATGCAGAAAGCGTGCCCACCTCATAATGTAGTGGAAAGTCCAGATAGAGCATTTCCCTTCTGATTGTTTCAGGTACATTCACTCATCACTGAAATCGGCAGTTAAGTAATAGATTGCTTATCCCCCACCTCCCTCCCCAATTAGGTAGATTAGATACACTGCTTTGACTTAGTTGGTTTTTGGATGATGGCTCAGATACCTTTCTGGGAATTATCTCAGGTATATTCATGAGACTTGAGTCAGCCTGTAGTTAGCACCAAATGCTTGAGTTAGTACATTGTTAGGTTGCCCTGGTCTGTTCTTCGTTGTCTGGTCACAGCAAGGATTTGTCATTTACGCAGCAGACAGCCACTGTTGTGCTGGCTGCAGGCCTGGGGACTGCTCGTGTGTGCAGGCTGAGCTGTGCTGCCCCAAGCGCCCGTGTCTTCTCGGGCAGCATCTTTCTTCAGGCTCTGGTCACTTCCAGGGCAACATGCTGATTACCTTCTCGCTGAGATCTTTGAAGTGCTTTAATCTTTTGACCCCATCATGCCAAAGTATATGCCCAAGAGATCCATATACTCCTTATATTTTTATGTTGGGAGTTTATTATGAATAAAGTTTGGTCTTTTAATTACATCCAGAGACCGCGCTGTTTTGACTAAGCCCCCAAACTATAAAAACTGGTGAGGATTTAGAGTAAACAGAGATGATGCAGGAGACGTTTTTAAACTGACTTTGGAAAAGAGGATTGTTTCATTCTCTGCCTTCCTCTTTAAGGGGGAGAATTTTTTTAAGTGTTAAGGTAGTTTTTGAGCTAGTTTATGGAGGTTGTATAGAGTGATACAGATGCTCCAGCAGGTCGGGGTGGAACCTCGGAGAGTGCGTGTCTGACCAGCCACAGGCATGTGGGTGCTGGGAGTCCATGGTGGGGCCACTGCTTCTGCCTCTCACTCAGAGCTTACCAGTCAAGTCATGCTTTCGGTGTTCCTAGCACCCCTAATCAGCCACAAGGAGGAAGACTCTTGTTTGCTTTTCCCTGTAACAAGAGTTAATGAAACTGAAATTTTATTGTGAAAGAAAGGTACGTCTCAAAAGTTTTTTTTTCCACTGCTGCATCAAGAGTATAGTTTACTTAGACTACATCTTGCTTGGCAAGAATGTTCTTATATATTTGTTACTTTTTAAAAGGTTATCATTCTGTATTCTCATTTAGGGATTTATTATGATTATTCATCAATTCAGTAAGTATTTGCGTGGCTGCTGTGTGCCAGACACTGAGGAGATTGCACTCAACAAGACTGGCAGAAATCCTTGCCTCAGTGGAGGTGGGTGAACAGCTGGACGAACCAACTAGGGGAAGAGCAGGTGTGTTTGGGGTGGATGTGCACCTTAAAATTAGGTGGTCTAGGGAAAGGTCACTGAGCACTGTTGTGTAGAGGCTGAGGGAGGTGAGAGAGGACAAGCGAGCACAGAGCCCCAGGAGTGGGTTGTGCCTGGTGTGTGCAGGGTTTGGCTTGTCGGCAGTGTGGCCGAACCAGAGCGCAGGGGGAGGGAGGGACGTGAGGTCTATGGGACTCTGCAGGCCAGGTCTCATGAGCCTGACGGCATGCTCCTTGGATTGTGATCTTAATGAGGTGAAAAGCCGTTAGGTTTGGAACTGAGAGCTACATACTTTGATGCACAATTTATAAGACCATTACAGAGTTGCTGGGTTGAGAGCAGACTATATTGGGGTGAAAGATCGAAGCAGGGAGACTGATTAGCTGCCTAATACAACGTTAATCCGGACAAGAGAAACTTTCCAGAACTGTGGTTACAGGCTTGCACCAGGAGGGGATAACGGACTTGATGAGAAGTGATGGGATTTGACAGTAGCGTGGACAGGTGTGAGCGGGACAGGAGCAAGAAGATGGCCTGAGATTTTAGCTAAGGAAGCAGATGAATGACAGAGGCATCTGCTGAGATGGAGATGCCTCAGAGGGGTGTGTTCTGGAAGTTTGGATCAGGGACTCCATGGTGGATACACCTGTGTGATGAGCTAGTGGGATTCCAATTAACAGGTTTCCCCCCTGTAGGTAAATCGCATCATCGTTTAGCTCATTTTATTAATGACGGGTTCAGACCCGGCATGGAATGGGTAGAATCGAATCCCATATCCTTTGGTAACATAATTGAAGCTTGCGTGCATTCTGTCGTTATTAATCATAACCTCTTAAAGCAGTAGCTTATTTTTGGAGAAAGGAATTGTTTTAATTGCTTTGAAGATACAAGTTAAGGAGACTGTGAAGGGGTCACAGTGTCTGGCACATAGTAGTTTCTCAACAAAATCTAGTTTCTTATCTTAATGAGCTGATAAAATCTTATTTTGTAGCAAAAAGTGTGAATGAGGATACGTGTGCTTAGACAAGACATGCTGGGAGTAGCCAGCTCTTCTTTTTTGTTCTCTCTTGTGCAGTTCACCTGGCTTGCTCTTGCAGTTGTCTTCTACTTTTGTGCCCCACATGGGGTTGCACCCCTAAAACACACATGGGCTTAATATGATTCTTGTATTAGTCTGCCAGCCAGGTAGCTCGAAGCTCCTCTAAATCCACTGCAGTAGAACCACTTGAGCGGCTCTCAACTGCAGCCACCCCGTAAGATGTCGGCTGCCATGACCAAGCAGTGTTCCACCACCTCCCTTCTGCGTTCTGTCTGGGCTCTCCGGGAGCAGCCCATCCCCGTATCTTCCCCACTGACTTGCTAAAGCCATGGCTGGCCCTCAGACAGTCTCCCTTCATCGACCAGGTTCTGCCTTTGATTCTATCAGGCCAGATTCAGAATACCTTAGGGAGGATGGAGAGGGAATTAACTGGAAGCACTGGGTGATTCACTTGAAGTTAGTATCTTTACCAGAGATGGCTAGACAAAGGGAAAAGAGATTGATTTTATTCAGGCAGTGGTCTATTCAGAATTTCGTAAGTCACACCACATATAGACCCATTTGGATTCTACTTTGGGCTTCTTGAATCAGTGTTGGAACATCAGAAAGCAAACCAGGCCAGTTTCTGGAACTCTGTGCTGTTAGGCACCGCTTTACGGGTCAGCAGGCAGCAGCCACTCACGTCTTCCTCTGATGACAGCGCCCTCTGCCCAGGACACTTCTGCCAAGAGTACAGGATGAGCGACTCAGAACACAGTGCGAGTCGCCCTCGGAAGCATAGTGCTTGTTTTTAGAGTTTCCTGATGGTTCACGTTGACCGCTCACTGCATCGCGGTTACTGCTGCTAGTGCTGTGTTTAGTCATTTGTGTGTTCTCGTTTCTAATGGTTAATACACTCATGAATTAACAGAAATCACTTACCGTGAATTGATGAGCAGTTTGTGTTTATGTTTTTGCTTATTTAATTAATGTGAGTTGGTTTTAAATTGTGAGGGCAGGGGGTTATGTTTTAAGGAGCAGAAGATTTTGGGTCTTTTTTGAGCAGGGGACTATTCGCTCGAGTCATATTGAGAGCCTATGAACAGTGATTTTCTCAGAATGTTCAGGAAATGCAAGAATTTAAAGAGAAATGGTTGTATTTAAACCCGACCTTTCTACTGGCTCATTAGTGATCCTTAGGAATTGCAGTTTACCCTTCAGGCTTGGCATATTTAATATTTTTATATTTTATCTGAGCCATTACTTCTCCCTTCCCTTTGTAAACATTTAATTGGAGAAAATGACCAAAATCACTTAAACAGAGTACCTCATCTCTCACGTGTTTTCTGGTGATGTTACCAGTGAGTGAAATGACCACGGGGGCGGAAGGACAGGTAGCCACGCCTTCTGGTTGAGTGAAGGGTACACTTGAATTATTGGGTGGATTTTACAACTTAGCTGTTACTTGTTCTTGTTCTTGCTATTGTTACACATTGAGAGAAAAACTAAATGTGATTTTTCCATAAAAATGCTGATACAAATGTCCAAAACTTCTCTCTGTTAAATAGTTTTTTACATTTTTATGCATATAGGTTACAACCTGCCATATTCATTCATCCAGTGATGATGAAATTGACTTTAAAGAAACGGGTTTCTCACAGGATTCTTCTTTGCAGCAAGTGAGTCATGCCTAAAGTTTTGCTTTTTGTTTTTGTTTTAAATGCTTAGTTTAGTTGCCATTTATGAATCAGCTTTGGAGTCAGACTGTGCATTAGGGTGTGATTTGGGGTTACTTATTAGTTAGGCAAAAACTTTTTTTTTTTTTTGAATTGTTGGGTACGTGAGAGGAAGGTTTATGCTGATCATGTAAATCTTAATCATGATATTTTATAAATTATCCAGGGAATGTTTCAGATCTGGTAACAATGATGAGTTGGGTAAATTTTCAGGAGTTTGAATGAACTCTGAATAGCTGAGTAAGTATCTCAGATGTGCTCATTATGCAGACTTTTACAATAGATGAGTTGTTGCTTAAAGATTCCTATAGTAGAGATCTGTGGATAAAAATAAGACTTCTAATGTCAGTGAAAGTAACTTTCACAAATATCCCTGAACCAAATTGATCTCCATTTATCAGCTGCTTGTTATCTTTGTGAGGGAGAAAACAGAATATAAAAATAAGGATACTAATTTATCATCCATTGGTGCTTCTTGGGGAGGTGACAGATGATTTTACTGTCTTGACTGGATATCAGGTTGGGGTGCTAATTTGGAAGCCCCTTTGAAAGTTACCAGCTCCTCATAGGGAAAGCTGCCCTTAGTCAGGACCGGGTCGCCGTGGCCTGTCGTTTGTTTTGTGTGGCAGTGGAATTAACACAGCCACCTTCCATCTAGCACTGAATGTTACTTAGCTGCTTTTTTCTCAGTCTTTAAGCCTCTTTCTCCAGGGCCAGGACGAAGCTTCTGATGATTACAGTAGCATCTAAGTAGACTGACATACTCCAATGTAGGTTGAGCAAAGCAACTGCTTGGTTTTGATACTAAGGCAATTTAACATTCGTGTTTTCAGAATAGGTCCAAAGTAGCATTTTGGCAGCTAACTGGCTTCTCTTGATTCTTGACACTGCTGCCCTTTGGAAACCAGCTTTCCCAGGTGAGGGGCACGGAGCAGCCAGCCCATGAGGGGAGCTGCTGAGCAGCCTGGGGACCTGGAGAGTGCAGCAGCCCCTCCCTCACAGCCCCTCACCGACACCCTCTCCCACCCTCGCACCCGGGATGGCCCTGGCTCATCCTGAGCTCTCAGGCCTACGAGTGCTTTCCCAACCCTGGAGTGCTCTGCTGCCGCCCCAGGAAGCACCTTGACGGCAGCCTTCCTCTATGCTGAAGCACCTGGACAATATGGAATTAGTCCACTCAGCCTAGTGTGAGCCCCAGTGCTACACATTGCTCCACCCCTGTAATGACGCTTGATGATGTAAAATGTGCATTTTCAAGGTGATTTTGATCTGGTGAATAGCTTTAAGGAAAAGAATGCCCTAAACATCTATTTGTAAATTAACTAATAAGCTTGGAACTTCTGGGCCACTGATAATTGAGGATGGTGACATTTCGGTATCTGGAAAGCAGACCTCCTCACTTCTCATGAAATCTGGGTCCAGGGTCATAGCTTTTCTGGGGAGAAATTTCTGTCTTTTTTTGCTTTGGCTGACTGCTGATGTACATATGAAGCAATCGCAGTCACAAAACTGCCTTACTAACACCACGCTCCTATTCCTGTGGGCTTACCCACTTTTGTAACCCTCCAAAGGTAGGAAGGTAATTACCGTTTTCTGATTGACAGGCTTCCAGTAAACTTTTCTTTGCACGTTAAACTATAGATCAGTCATGGAGCATTTTGAAAATAAGAAATAGGCTCCAAAGCATTTTTTTTCTTTAAATTCGAGAATACAAGTCTGCCTTAATTTACGAATTTCATGCTGGTCTCCATTATAATCAGGTTAGTTTATATTTTATATATATATCAACTTCGAGTTCCTGTTCACCTTTGAAGTTAGCAGAATGTTGGTAAAAGCCCGAGTGTAGGGAGCTTAGGGCAGGCCGCTTAGCAAACCTGTGGGGCTGGCTTGGCTCCAAGTACCTTGCAGCGCTGGTGCCCTTCTGATTTCCTCGCCTCCGGTGCTGGGCTCTCCCGCCTTCCTGAGGAGGTCCTCCTTGTGCGGCGGCTGGACAGTCGGGGCTGGCTGCCGCGGGTGGGCTCTGGAGCGCTCATCTCACTGCCCCTGCTGCGCCCTGCCCAGCAGGCGTGCTCGGAGGCGGTCAGGTCAGGTGAAGCGGACAAGGGTGCTGTTGCCCAGCCGGCACCCCACAGAGGCTCACTAGTGAAGCTGTGGGCTCCCTTCTCAGTGAGTTGAACAGTCCCAGGCTCTGGAAAATGTGAGGGAGTTTTTTTCCTTTTTTTTTTTATAATTAAAAATTTTTAATAATTACACAGCCATATGGTGCTTTCCAGATTTGGATTTCTCAGAGTCCAAAGCACTTTTTATAAAGCTTTAAATAGACTACAGTAATAGTCTTCACTTACGTGGGTTTAATAAGCCACGATAGCTTTATTAGTGAAAGTCAGATTTGAAACTTAAGTTCCTTGCTGGCTGTATCTTCCTAGAAGCTATAATGGAGTCAGAACCAGAAAGGACTAGTTCGTTGGTTTTCTTTTTCCTCTGCATTGCTGTGTGGAGGCTGGCTGTCAGCCGCCCCGTGTCTCCCTAGAAGGCAGACGGTGCAGATGTGTGTGCGCATATGCATGTATGTGTGTGTTTTCACATCTGCATGTACACACATGTATGCATTCACACATGTACTTATAAAACGCTTAGTATTTGCATTCTGTTATGAAGCAGTTAAAGTATTATGAAGCATTTAAAGGAATACTTTTGGAAACATTTCTTCCCTTTTATACCCAAAAGATTCATAATATGATCTCTAGAGGTACAAAACATTTAAAAGAGAAAAAAACGGAAATCAAAACAGTTGGAAAGGACCTTTTGCACTTGTTCCACCAAATTTCTAATCTGTAAGTAAACTCAGAGCCTGGTTTATGCTGCTCGCTCAGAAGAATGACTTCGTGATTCTTTACCACATCTTTAAAGTTACCAACCGTCCATTCTGCCTTACAGATAAAGCTTCAATTCAGAGGAATTGGTTTCTTTCTACTTCTGTTTTCCATTCATATGTCCAGAACTCAGCCCAGCCTCCCAGAATTGGTCCCTCCCCTTCCTTCTACTTTCACCCCATCTCCCACAGCCTTGGTTCCCTTACCAGATGCAGCCCGTGAGGGTGGCCCCAAGCCTCCATGTGATATCGTCTCTGGGCAAGAAGGGGGCAGCATGAAATGTGAGGGTGAACAGAGGGGGCAGTGGGGTACCTTGAGTGAGAGAAAAGTGAGGTTTTAGGTCCTCAGTGAGCTCGATACAGCATTTTCTAGACCTAAGGAAAAGATGCCTTCCAAAGCCAAATATAAGGTTTATTTTTAAAATTTTACACAATTTGGATTATCCATGCCATAATTCCCTGCCACCAGAATGAGTAATCAGGAGTCATCGGCAGAGGCATTTCTGCAGTGTGTCTGCAGGGTGGGGTCCGTGGGCTCTGCTCAGAAATCGGTGGAACTCAGTTACAGCTGCCTCCTGATACATGGCCTCAGGAGTGATGCCTTTAGTTCAGCCACCGGCTGCTGCCTGCGCCCCTGGCGCAGGCTCACCTGGGGAAAGAGCTGTCGCGTCATGTGCAGCCCCATCTGTGTGGCAGCTCGCATGCTGTTTGTCTCCAAGCCTGTCACTTGGGGAAGAATGAGGAGGGGCACTCCTCCTCATGTGTTCTTTACTCCTGGTCGAGAACGGAGGACATGTTTACCGATTTCACTTGCTCCCCTGGGCCTGCTTATTGCTTTGAATTAGAATAGTAACATTTCTGTGGAGTACATCTGAACATTTGCCCATTTCTCACCTAAGAAAACCCACGTGAGCATGGTGCGCTCCAGAAATGGTGTAGGAACTGGCTCCTCCATGGAGCTCTCAGTGTCGTAGTCTTTTCAGAGTGATTCTGGATCAGTGCTAAAACTTTCTGTCCTCTCTCTAAGGTAGGATAGTAGTTACTTTTCTTCTCTTCCGGGCCTGTAAGACTTAAATCTTTTTTTAAGAAAATGAAATGTCCCTGAACGTTGTGTTGTAGGGTTGTAATAGTGATGAGTAGTCATTTTTCCTCTGGTGCCATGTTGCTGTAGTGGATTGGGGGTGGGGAGATGCAGAGAGGGAGGGTGGGTGGTTACCAACGTGTTTGATCTTAAGGTTGGTTGTGTTCAGAGGTGACTGATAACACCTTATAATTTCAGACTGGCACATGTCACTTGATCACCTTTTTTGAACTAGACCCAAACCTTTCTCTAAAGATAATTGGGAATAGAGGTCACTTAACATTTCTTACATGACATGTGCATTAGAATAACTTGTGGATCGAAATCCAAACTTTTCCTTTTGGGAGTAAATTGTGTCTGAAATTATTTGACTTAAAAAAAAACACACACACACCAACTTTCTAAGCCATATGGCTATATAGATAAGATGGTTTCTGGAACACAAATGGGCAAATAGTATGTAGAATGTCATTAGAATCATTATATCACTGTCACTGGTCCTGGGGTTGCCAGGCCTTTTCTGATTATCAGATGCAACAAATGACGTCCAATTTTATTGACCAGTTTGGCTTCAACGATGAGAAGTTTGCAGATCAAGATGACATTGGCAAGTGAGTATATTTTTCTGTTTCCATAACTGTCTAGTACACTCTGCTCTTTGTGAGGTATTTTGTGGTTCTCCTGGATTCTTAGAACTCTTGCATTCGTGAGTTGGGAGGAGCCTGCCCTCCCAAGTGCTCCTTTAGTTCCAGCCAGTCCAGCCTGAAAGCACTCAGAGGACAAGCAGGAATAGAACGTCACTCCCACAAAGAGGGCTTGCCTTTGGGCTGGACGTTGGTCACAGAGGTTAATTTTTATTCGATTTAGGGACTCACATCATTGTTCCACTCGTAGGTTACAGCGCTAGATAGCGGCATGCAAAGCGGTGAGCCGTGCGCTGGTTTACTGGCGTGAGCAAGCCTGGCTCTGCAACACACAGTGAGGAGGGCTTTAGCTCACGGCTGGAGCGGTTCCCCTCACGTGCGAGTGTTCTCCTGTAGGCAGCTAGCCGGAAGGTAGAGTTGGGTTTTTGTTGTTGTTTTTTGTCTTTTTCCCGCAAGAGCCAGGCAGGCAGGGTAAGAGGAGTGCACAAATGGGAGTCTTTGGTCCTGGGCAGAATTGATGAGTAGAAGGTGTGTGGTCTGTGTACCACAGACATGAAAACGACCATTTGGTCAAGCACCTGACCTTGGGAAACAAGAGGTGTTCATAAACAAAGTATTTACAAGATGGGCGTTACGGCTCCCAGGGCACAGGGATCCCCCCCGGGGACTCCCCGGTGATGGGTGCGAATGCCCAGCGTCGCTCTGGTTCCTGAGCACTGGCTGCTCAGTAGTTGGTTGCACTGCAGCCAGTGGAGGCTGCTGTTTGTCGCAAGTTGTGGTTTATACCAGGCGAGAAGCTAGAAGACTTTTGTGGCGCATTCTGATTGTGCCGCACAGCATGCCGTGTTGGCGCAGGGGCCGGGGGCTCCACTGAACAGAGCAGGGGTTGAAGGCCCTCAGCTGCCCTAAGAATCGGCTCATTTAAATCCAAAAGGAGCAAGGACCCACCACTCGGTGTGTGTCTACACCCAAGAGCGCTCACACCAGAGCCTGCAGGTCTCCCCACGTGGCACGTCAGCACCTGCCTGTCTAGACTCGTTATTTGAACAGTTGCTAGGTAGGGATCCACACACAGTCTTTAGAATTTGTATGGGGTACTTGGAATAATGATTGATTAGAACAGGTCTTGTAGAAATTGTAAGACAGCCCCACCCACTCAAAGATTATGTTCAATAGGCTATGGATTCTTTTGTTCCCTACTTTCTTCCTGATTATGCCACATTATAACATAAGATTTCAGGAGGCTCTGTGTATTTTATGTATGCATTTGGCTATATCCTGAGAAAGTTCAGGGTCTGACAGCTTCTACGACCCTTTTCACGTTTTAACTTGTTTCTTCTTTGCAAGTAACCTTTTTCTTGGTTATGTAAGTGTGGCCTCTGGAGCCAGGTTGCTACCATGGATGTTAAAAATCTTTTGTAGGAAGGTTTCAGGGTATGTTTAATATGTCTTAGAAGGCTTCTGTTCCAGCCTTCCCATCTTATATAAATTCCTTAATACCAAGGGAGGAGATATCATTTCATGCAAGCACAGTTTGTTTGTTTTCACTTACGGAGATTTTAATGACAGTGTAAATATTTAAATTTGGAAAATTTCATGAATGCTTTTTCTGAGGCTGTAGATAATTAACTAGTCCTACACTTCTGTTTTGTTTACAGTGTTTCTTTTGATCGGGTATCAGACATCAATTTTACTCTCAACACAAATGAAAGTGTAAGTATTAATGCCTTTCATGAGCAATAAGGCATATGGGAGATGGACAGGTGGGAACAGGGTTCTGCTAGAGCCTGCATATGAGTGCTGTGTTCAGTGGGACCCTTGCCAGTGTAGACATGGTTGTAGTGTAAGTTCAAAGGCTGCAGTTTGACTCCAGCCTGCTGCTTTTTACATCTGAAAGTTTTGAAGAGAGAAACTTGGGCTAGATCAAGGCCAGCCTCTCATCACCAGGCAGTTGTGAAATGCCAAGTCAGCCACACCAGCAGATTGACATGAGAATACTGTCATTGGAATGGGCACAGTCTTGATTTTTATGTCAGTTAGCATGTGAGACCACCTGTTGATTTGCTGTTGTGATAAGGTATAAACTGACTGGTCTGGACTGTGAAAGCAGAGGAAGTGGCACAGGTTGCTTTTCCTGTTGGGGTAAATCTGTGACTGCATCTCAGGTGGGTGGGCAGGGAGGCTCCTAGATTTCAAATGGTGCTTTCACTAGATGAAGGCGAGTTATACATAGCCAGTCGCAGTTTCTTGTATGCTAGTTTTGAAGCCAGTCTTTTGGAGGGAACTTTTTGTTGTCACTTACACAGAAGTTGACATTAGATGCTTACATTTTATTTTGGTATACGTAGTGAGGAAATGGAATAATGTAATTTACATTGGTAATTTTTAGAGAAAATGACTTGATTTTTAAGTTTGTTTCGCTCTTTCTCTCTTGTTTTTATTTAGGGAAATATTGCCTTGTTTGAAGCATGTTGTAAAGAAAGAATACAGCAGTTTGATGATGGCGGCTCTGATGAGGAGGATATCTGGGAGGAAAAGCACATTGCATTTACACCAGAATCCCAGAGACGGTCAAGGTGAGAGGCAGTTCGTTCTGGCAGTGACCCAGCCACTGCAGAAGCACGTGGTCATTAGGAGGCATGCACTGTGTCCTCTCCAGACGCAGATACGTGGCCTGGAGATCAGTGCTTTCGTCATGACCAGAAATGCCCTTGTTAATTGACACGAGTTGGTGAAACTGCTCTTGTCTGCAGTGTGACAGGAGTATGAGCAAGTCACGGGAGTCTGCTTGAAAATGCTGTCCGTGTTGAGACGTAGTTCAGGAAACGCTGTGACACAGCCTCTTCTGAATGGGAAGTGATGCTGAGGAATGTAGTTGTGTAGTGCTTGGAATAAACGCCCCCTTACCAGTAATAACAGCAGCAGCTGAGTTTATGCACTGTGTCTTACAGAAGACTGAAGGTTTCCCTGGGGAGGGGAAAAGTCGTTTCTGAAAGTTCATTTAACTTGGGGAGATGGAGTCATGGCAGTTGATACCCATTGGGATCAGTCCATTATTTGTTTGGGTTTTTTTGTCCCCTGATTTTTAAAATTCACTCTATCCAAAAACCCCAGTTAAAATACAGAGCTTGTCAGATTGCATAAAAGTAAGATGTGACTTATGCTGCCTGTGGGAAATAATTTAAATTATTTAAAAACTTAAATTTTATTTTTTTAAATATTTTAAAATCTAAGTGTAAAAGATTTAAACAGGTTAAAAGAAAAGTTGGAGGGGTCTATATTAATATTAAAATGAATTTCAAAAGAAAGGGCCAAAGAAAAGATCATAAAGGGATCACTAGGAGGACATAGTAACAATTCTAAATGCCTACCTACCTAATAATAGGGCTTCAAAATACACAGAGCCAAAACCGTTAGAACTGTGAAGAGAAGTAGGCAAATTCATAATTATAATCAGGTATTTTAACACTCCTGTCCCATAATTGATAAAACAACAGGCAATAAAAATACAGAAAATGTAAATACTGTCAGCCTGCTGGGCGTTTATAAAGCACTCCACCCAGCCTCACGGCGGAGTTCGTGTTCTTTTCAGGTGTACGTGAAATATTTACCAAGAAAGACCATGTTGGGGCCATAAAGCAAGTCTCAGTAAAAAGATTTCAAGTCATATAAAGTATGTTCTCTGATCCTGGTGGAATTAAATGAGAAATCAATAACAGACCTCTAGAAAAACTCTCAATCTGTGGAGCTAAATGATAATGAGTTAAAGAAGAAATCAAAGAAGAAATGACACAGTATTTTGAATTGAAAGAAAATGAAAGCACGGTATATCAGAATTTGGAGGGTGCAGCTGAAACAGTGCTTGAAGAATTATTTCTAGCACTAACTGCTTACATTAAAAAAAAAAAATCAGTGGCCTCAGCTACCACTTTAATAAACTAGAATGAAAAACAAACAAAAAAAAAGCAGTACAGAAAATCATTGTAATCAGTGAGTCGTGATCAAACATTGGTCTCTGAGAGGATTAGTAAGATCAGAACACCTCTAGATGGGATGATCGAGGGAAAAGGAGAAGATACGAATGCCTAAGACCAAGAACGAGGCGACGTCACTACAGATTCTGCAGAGACTAAAAGGGTAATAAGAAATATTAGGAGTGACTCTGCCAATAAGTCTGACAACTTAGATGAGTTTTGAAAGATACATACTACCAAACCTCAAGCAAAAAAAGATAACCTGAATAGTACTGTATCTATTGAAGAAGTTAAATTTTTGGTTTAAAACTCCCCCCTCTCCACACACACAAAAACTCAAGGCCTAGAAGGCTTCTCTGATGAATTCTACCAAACATTTCAGGAAGAAATTACAGAAGCTTTCAGAAAACTGAAGAGAGGAAATAGTGCCCATCTCATTCTATGAAGCCACTTTATTGTAACCTGATGTCAAGGACTGGCATGACATGACGTGACATTATAACAAAGGTGACCTATTATTCTCATGAACATAGATGCAAAAGCGCCTGTCAAAATACTTAGCAGATAAATGCAACAGTAGTGCATCGTGACCGTGCAAGGTTTATTCCAGCAGTGCAGAGTTGTTTTAACATTTGAAAATCAGTCGGTAAGCATGTCCAACAGCTATTCCTGATAAGAATGCCTGGCAAACTGGAGATATTTCTTCAGCCAGCTTAAAGCTGCAGTAAACCTACAGTTAGCATCATACTTAATGGTAAAAGACTGAATAATTTCCCTCTAAGATCAGAGACAAAACAAGGATATCTGCTCTCACCACTGCTTTTCAGTATTGTGCTGGAGTGAAGAAAAAAATAAATGGTATCTAGATTGGAAACGAAAAGTAGTATTAACTTTCTTCATAGACAGTATGACTGTCTATGTAGAAAGCTGTTGGAATCTACAAAAAGATGGCTGGAACAATTCAGTGGGCTTGCAAGATGGCAGTCATGGATCAGTATCACATTTCTACATACTGCAGCTGACAGTGGTATTGATATTATTAAACAGCACTATTCATAGTAGCATCAGAATATTAAACATGTAGGGATAAATCTAACAAAAGATTGCAAGGCCTACTGAGTGAAAGTTGTAGAACAGCCGAGAGAAGTCAAGTCTGAATAAATGTTTGTAAGCTGGAAGGCAGTATTGTTGAGATGCCAGTCCTCCCCACATTGATCTAGGTTCAGTGCAATCCCAAGCAAAATCATAGCAGGTTTTTTTGATAGCTGTTAACAAGTTGATTTTTAAATTCATATGAAAGTGCAAAGGACCTAGAATACCCAAAACTACTTTCTTAAAGAAAAAGATCAGAGTATTAACATTACCTGATTTCAAGATACAGTAATTACAACAGGAAATAGATTAGGGGGACAGAATAAAGAGCCCAGAAACAGGCCCACACATACAGACATCTGATTTATGGTGGTGGTGCAAAGGAAGTTCACTGGAGGAAGTATAGTCTTTTGAAAAATTAGTGCTGGCATAGTTGGTCGCCTATATGTGTAAAAATGAACTTAGTCCATACCTCTTGCCATGTATACACATTAACTCAAAATGGATCTTAGACCTAAATGTAAAACATGAAACTAGAAAACTTGTACTAGAAAGTCTGTGACCTTGAATTAGGCAAAGATTTCTAAGATACAACACTGAAAGCACTATACATTAAATTATATAATTATATATGTTAAACTTGATCAAAATTAAACACTTCTGTTCTTCAAAGGACATTTAATATTAAGAGAATGAAAGGACAGGCACACACTAAGAAAACTTTGCAAATCGTGTATCTGATAAAGGACTTCTATGTAGAGTATATAGAGAACTCTCAAAACTGTGGTTATAAGAAAAAAGGTAACTCAGTTTTTAAACTAGGCTAAAGATATGGAAAGACACTTGAGAAAAGAAGAGAGGTGGGTGGCAAAAAAGCACTTAAAAGGAAGCTCAGTGTCCTTGGTCGAGAGGGAAATGCAGTGACACCACCATAGGATACCTGCGCACACCCACTGGGAGGCAGGTTTTCAGACTGCTATCTGCGTCTTTCAGCAGAGCCCACACGGCAGAGCAGCTGATGCCTTAGGTAGGATTAGGCAGCATGAAGTCTTAACAGTGACAGGCAGATGTGGGCCAGTGTAATGTTTTTGTTGTTAGATGACCTCAAAAATTTTTTGGATTTAGCTGGTGGCTGATATGCAGCACCAAGTATTTTGGTCCTTTTCTTCTTAGCTCGGGGAGTACAGACAGTGAGGAAAGTACAGACTCAGAAGAAGAAGATGGAGCAAAACAAGACTTGTTCGAGTCTAGCAGTGCCAACACAGAGGATAAAATGGAGGTGGACTTGAATGAGCGTAAGTTGTACCTTTGCCGCTAGAGCATCTCTGTGGTGTGGCACCCACAGGGTGTTACTCTTTCTCCAGGCTGAGCAGTATTCTGGGGTCTGTGTGTGTGTGTGTGTGCGTGTGTGCGTGCGCGCGTACAGTTCAGTGGTGTGGCTGTACTCACGTGCAGTAGATCCTCTACAACTTTTTCTATCTTGCAAAGCTGAAGCTGTACCATTAAACAGCACTCCCATTCCCCTCCCCAGCCCCTGCGACCCCTTCAGGTGCCAGCCACAGGCCGGGGCCTCTGGTACTTCTGACCAGCTGGCTACAAATTGGGAGTTCCCACGACCTCTTTGGGTTGGATTATCTGCTAGAACTGCTCATAGAATTCAGAGAAGCATTTTACTTACTGTTACCAATTTATTACAAACAATACTTTAAAGGACACAAATGAATAGCCAGATGAAGAGATAAATAGGACATGGCCCAGAAGGGTCCTGAGCACAGGGGCTTTGTCCCTGTGAAGTTTGTGATGTGCCGCATTCTGTTCATCGGGCCCGAGGCTCTGCGGCTCTGCAGTTTGGGATCTTATGGGGGCCTCACTAAGCAGGCAGGGTTGGTGAAGTCATCTCTACTTCCAGCTCCTCTGTCCTTCCAGAAGGTTTGGGGGAGGGGTGGTAGGGTGGGGTGGAAAGTTCCAACCCTCTAGTCACTTGGTTGCTGCCCCCCACCACCCCCATGCTGAGACTGCCCAGGAGCCCCCAGCCACCAATCATCTCATTAGCATATGAAAAACCTTGTCACTTCAAAGATTCCAAGGAGTTGAGGGGGGAAGCAGGGACCAAATGTGTATTTCTTATTAGTCGCAGGAAGCTTGCTGCTTGTGCTAATAACTGCAGTAGGCTGCGGGAGGCCAGGGAGCATGTGCATAGGAAATGGGGCAGATGTGGACTGGGAGGCATCAAAGTTGTTTCCAGTTTATTGCAGTTGACTAGCCAGCATACTTTAAAAAATTAATAAACCTTTTATTTTGGAACAATTTTAGATTGACAGGAAAGTCGCAAAGCTTGTACAGGGAGTGGCTGTGTACCCTTCTTCCGTCTTCCTCCCAGTGTTAATACAACCTTGGGACCTTTGTCAGAATTAAGAAGTCAATATTAGCATGTTCTATTATGTGTGGCTTTGTATTCTTGTGTGATACCTCTGTTAAAAAAAAAATCATAAAAAAAGGAATTGCTAAAGGATCAGGAGATAATAGGACAGATGCTATCGAATTGCCTTCCAAGTGATGGTGCCACGTCCATTCCTCCCAGCAGTGTGTGAGAATGCTTGTGTGACATTGAACTACCGAAGTATTCTCAAAGTGGAATTCCTCTCCTCTTTGTAGCACCCAACTGGTCAGCCAACTTTGATGTCCCCATGGAGACAACCCACGGTGCTCCCCTAGACTCTGTGGGGTCCGACGTCTGGAGCACAGAGGAGCCGATGCCAACCAAGGAGACAGGCTGGGCTTCCTTTTCAGAGTTCACATCTTCCCTGAGGTGAGCACACATGCTAGCTTTCTAACCTTTCCACACGAGAATTGGGGAGGATATCTGTGTACTGTTGACACCGCTTGTCACCTTGAGTTTTTTCCAAGTTGAATGTAGTGCATTGAACAGGATTGAAAATCAACATGGCAGAGATACCAACACAGCTGGGAGTTGCAAGAAGAGCAGTTGTCCTCCTCCTTCCTTTGATCCAGGGTGAGCCAGGAAAGGGAGAGACTGCTAACACAGTAGGCTGGGAGGATACAGCCCAGGAAGGTGATCAGCAGAATGCTGATGAAGGTGGTGTCTTCAGAGCTTGTCTGGTCTCACCCAGCTGTCAGGACAGGATTGGGAACGAGGTGAAGCCAAGTAATTCCTGACAGGCACCTCTGTGTGGAGTATTACAGAAAAATGCAGGATGCATCTTGAATTTAATAGATAATATAAGCTTGTAGCTAGTCTAGTGCTGTAAATTAAGGGTTATGACAGCTGTGGCTGTCAGTCTTGATCCTTGTGTTATTCTCGGTGACAGCAACCTGTCATTTCATAATTTTCCAGAATAACATTGTTAGCATTTGAGTATTAACCATGGATTTCATGTCTTGTTAGGCTTAGTTTGATTTGCTTAACGTTGCTTTATTTTGTCTACTGAAAAAATTAGTCTCTACCACTCCATCTGAAAGATTTTGTTGCTTTCTTGTTCTAACAAGTGACTTTTTAAACAATCACTGTTGATGGAAAAGATAAAAAGACAAACTATTACGCGTTAATGGTTACCGTTGTACATGAACCAGAGAGTATACTCGGCTAAAACCCATGTTGCTTCGTAGCAGCTCTAATAGTGGCAGTAACCTCTCGCTCAGAGGTGAAGGTGAGACTGGTGGGAAGCGCCTCCAAAACACTACGAATCATTTCACTGCCTCTGCTCCGGGAGCGGACAGTCACGTTTCCACCTCTCTCTGGCTGAGAGTTGTTGAAGCAGCTGCCTTCCCTTTACAAACCCCTGTGCACAGGCTGCTTTCTCATGAAGTGGCATTAAGAGGGCCAGGCCCTGTGGGCAGTTTGGCTCGAGGTACTGAGGATTCTTGTTGAAGATGGCACAGTAGACACGGTTGATGCTGTGCAGTAGGTGCACTGCCGTCCCAGCCCCAGGAGCCTGGCGGTCACGGTGCGCTCGAGGGGCTGGGAGCATTTGAAACTGTCTAGAAATTTCTAGGAAGTCTCTGTGTTACTGCCCTGCTGGTTTAGCAAAATATTTAGAGATTACCACACTCATTACCAGCGCCAGGCTGCTCTCAGTTCTTAGATCTGCGTGTCGTTGGATATTTAACCAACTGCTGATGTCTCCCCAGTGGAATCGGAACTCATTTTCAGAGGTTTTTTGTGACTAATGGTAACCGACGGCTATTTCCCACTGCTAATATCTGAATTTTCTCTTTTCTAAAAGTACAAAAGATTCTTTAAGGAGTAATTCTCCAGTGGAGATGGAAACCAGCACTGAACCGATGGACCCTCTGACTCCCAGTGTTGCTGCACTGGCAGTCCAGCCAGAAGGTGGGTGCAGAGACCACCAGGGTGCCTGGCCTATGGACCGGTCATTTGGTAGTTGTTCAGACTTTAACTTTTGCTTAGTTTTCTAGATCTGAAAAGTTGTCTTTGGCCTCATAGCAGGTTTGTAAAACTAGACTTGACTCTCAGGCTCAAAGGACCCAGGAAAATAAGATGATGGGTCTGATGTCCACAGGCAACTGATGAAAAGGAATTGTGTATTTAGTCCAGAACTACACCATGTTGAGTCTAGAAGGGGTTAGGTATCAAAGTTATCATTCAGTCCTCTCAGTGTACAGAAGAGGAAAGATGGTCTTTGCAGTCCCCAGGGTGAATAAAACCAGAATTAGCCACGTGCATGCCAAGCCCAGCCTGCACCCAGCTCTTCTGTCCCTCAGAGTCTGCTTTGTTGGAGCACGTCTGTGTATCTGGGCACATTTCAGGCTGTGTGGTTGTTTCTGTGCTTCTCTCCTTTATGAACAGATGAAATGGGCAGGGGTACCCAGTGGCTGTCTTGTTACTTAAAATATGCACATTGTTCCTTGCATAGGCCCTGAACCATTTTCCAACCTGATGATTAGGGCTGCGGGAGGTGAGTGGAGTGGAGAAGGGGGTGTTGGTAGTGTGGAGGGAACAAAGAAGCGAGTCTTTAAAAGAAGAAATGATGCAGCTAGAGGGCACAAGAACCAAGGGGCAGAGAAAAGAACCCAGTAACTAGTAGTTTGTATGTCACTCTTCTAAACATTCTCTCTGGATGACCTGATCTGTCCCTCAGCAGGTCTCCATAGGTTCAGTCACCCCATTTTGTGGAAAAGAAAACCCAGGCACAAGTGGGGCACCTTGTCCCAGGGCTCTGAGACTAGTAAGTGGTCAGGCTGGGTTTGAATTTAGGGAATCTGACTTCAGAGCCTAAGCTTATAACCAGTATACCCCTCTTATAGAACAAAGACATAATCCACAGGGAACCACGAAAAGGTAACTTGAAAAAAGAGAAAAGAATGGGACCCAAGGGGCACAAGTGATAGGAAAAGGATGACTGAGAACAGTACACGGATGAACCATGAACAGTACATGGACTGTGGTGGCTGGAGGCTGCAATGTGCAGCCGCCGCCTCTGTCCCGTGCTGGAGCCAGAGAGCATTAGGAACAGGAAGGTGGGCTGGGAGGAAGGTGGTGGGCTTGTGGGCAGCTGGGGAGACAGGGGCACCCAGGCAGCTTCTCTGCCCTGGGTCCCTGTGCCCGTCAGTCAGCCCGGGAGCAATAGGTGGGCCATCTCACTTTTCTTCTTCAAGCAGTGGAGGTAACGCTGGGTGGATGGGTCTGCACAGGACAGGGGTAACCGTTCTTGTTTGGTTTGGTATACGTGACCATCAGCTGTGTGTGCTTTTCAGCGCCAGGCAGTGTGGCCATGGAAGCCAGCTCTGACGGAGAGGAGGATGCTGAAAGCACGGACAAGGTAACTGAGACAGTGATGAATGGCGGCATGAAGGAAACGCTCAGCCTCACTGTGGATGCCAAGACAGAAACTGCGGTCTTCAAAAGGTAACTAGGGGCTCAGTCATCCTGGAGCTTCTGGTTGTTGGGAGGGTGGTGGGCGAGAGGCTGCAAATACTAACGTCTTTAATTTGCTTCAAATGTGGGTTCAGACATTAGCCTGACATCTTTCTGATATCTTCATTAATTCATTAAATCTTAATGAAGAGATGGAATTTTGATCCCTAAGTTTGCGTGCTCCTCCTCTTTTATAATGTTCAGAAGACTGTAGTTTAATCTTACAGATTCAAAATACATAAGTATAAAAAATTGACAGGCCTCTAGCCATAATAGGAATTGCATTGTATACAGGCCACATAGCCTGGTGCATCTAAACCAGAGGTTCAGTGTTTACAGATCATTTTCTCCAGGCATAATGCAACCAGTAGAATTCAGTAGCAAAGTGATAGCTTAAAAAACGTATTTGGAAATTAACCTCACTTCTAAGTTCATGGGTATCAAAAAAGGAATCATAATGAAAATTTAAAACTTAAAACTGAAGGAATAATGAAAAAATTCTATCAGAACCTACAGACTGCAACTAAATCAGTGCTTTGAACTTCGGTCTCCATCTTATATTAGACCCTTTCAGATCATGAGAAATAATGGTTCCCAACTTATGAACCAAAAACAAGCAAAGCATGAAAGAAAAATTAATTGTAGGTTAATATCTCATGTATAGGTGTATATGCAGAACACTTTAAAGATAAAAGTGAGCAAACCAAATCCAGCAGTGTGTTTTTAAGTCATGACCAAAGATGTTTGACATGAATGTAGGGATGTTGTAACATTGTAAAGATTATTGAAAGTAATTCATAGGTAAAGGGATGAAAGCCATTTGGACCTTCAGTAGACAGACAGAAAGCATTTGACAAAAAAATAAAGCTGTTCATAACTGTTTAGCATCCCAAGAATAGAAAGTAGCTACCTGAAACTGAAGTGTCTACTAAAAATCTGCAGCAGACTTTATTCAGCACTGAAGCATTGGAAATAGTCCCTTCAAAGACATGACCCAGATTTAGCAAATGTAGCAGAAAATAAAAGTAAATTTAAAGTATAAAGATTTGAAAGAAATAAAATGGTTATTGTTTGTAGATTATGGTTTTCTACATAAAAAACTCCCAATTGAATCTATAGGCAAATATTAGAATTACTAAAAAAGTCTGGCAAGTTTACTGGATACAACCACAAAACAGTTGTGTCTTATAAATCAACACAAGATGTCCTAGGGTAGGCCTCTCCCTTTTTAAAATTAGAATGTTAAAAACCTTGTCTGTAACGCAGGCTGAAAGATACAACAAAGGCCTAAATAAATAGGGAGATATGCCATGTTTGCTAATGGGATGATATCTTTGGCATTTCTTAACAAATTAACCTATAAAATGAACATACTTCTCCACAAAATCCTGATGGAGTTGTTGTTGTTTTTTTTTTTTATGAAGGGGAGATGTTGATTCTGATACTCACAGAGAAGATCAAGGAAAACCAAGAACAGCCTAGGTCACTTCAAAGAGGAAAGTGAGGGGGTCTTCACCATATTAGGTATCAAGGCTTATTACTGAGGTGATGTGTGTGGCCTTGGCACAGAGTTATACACACAGGCCCCTACAGTCACACGAGCTTGATACATGTTAGGATGACATAATTTGAGGAGGGAAGACTGGACTAATAGTGATTATCCATATTAGAGAAAAATAAAATTAAATCTCTGTCTTAACATAAGTATGGAAGGCAAAGCTACAGCTTTCAGAAGGCAGCATGAGAGAGGGTCTTTAATGTTGTGGTAAAGGATTTCTCAACCATAAAAAAGCCAAACCATTAAGGAAAAGACTGGTAAATTTGGCTTTATGTAGTTTCTAGTGTTCCAAAAGATGCCGTGAGATGGAAAGACGAGCCATAACCAGCAAAGGAACACGCTGTAGCAGAGCATAGGAAGAGCCTAATGCCAATAAGAAAGAGACAACAATTTAATAATTTTTTTAATGGACAAAGGACACAAACAAGTTGCTGTCTGTGGAGGAAAGTAAGGAGCAGGCTAGCTCCAGAGCAGGCCAGCCTCTCAAGTCAGCTGGTGTGTTAGTGACAGTGATGATTCGGTGCTATTCCGTGCACAGTAATCTACTAACTCCTATCTTAGGTTGTTACAGAAAATGGAAAAAGTACAAAAACTGCCTGGATCTTTTTATGAGGCAGTGAAATCTTAATTGCAAAACCAGGTAAGTATAATTACAGAAAATGATCAGCTCATGTCACTTACAAGCAAACTAAATGCAAAAATCCTGTATAAAATATTTGCTATGAACCCAAAGGCTTACTAAAAATAATTCATAATGTTCAGCTAGAGTTTATCGCTGGACTGCAAGGATGGTTCAGTCAGAAAAATCTATCAGTATAATTCACCAAATATTAATAGAATGAAGGAAATCATTTGATATTTTTGAAACTTGTGAAAAATTTTTATACCTATATATGATTAAAACTCTGAGCAAAGCAGGAAGAGAAGTGAGTTTACTTAACTTGGTAAAAGTTAAATACTGGAATACTACAGCAAAAATTATACCTGATGAAGAAATTTTAGATGCGTTCACTTTAATGTAAGGAACGAATAAGGCTGCCCATTGTCATTGCCACTTGCAGGCAGTTCTGGGCAATGTTAGTAGGAAAGAAAAAGAGGTTTAGGTAATGATGAGACGGGGAGTGATTTGGAGTTAATAATGATCAACTGCAACCAGGTCAGAAGCAGACTTGTAACTAATAAGAATTCAGCAAAGCTACCAGGTAAGAGAGCAGTTTTAAAAATCAGTAGCTTTTCTCTACTTCAGTAATAAACAACTAGGGTGTATATATAATAAAAGGAGAAGTACCAGTCACATAATATTTCAAATTGTAAGTTATTTAGGAAATATCTTAACCCAGATATCTATAGAGAAAACTTGGAAGTGGTAATTACAGCAGCCACAGAAGAAGCTGTGCACAAGGGCAGGCCAGCACACTGAGCGACGTGCCAGCTCAGTGCTGCAGAGACAGTCGCCGTCACCAAGTTAATCTTTAAGTTTAATGTAGTCCCAGTCACAATTTCAGTTGGATTTCTTTTTTCAGGGCATTTTTACTGTATTTATTTATTTCACATAAGCCTAGAGCTGATCTGTACTCTTTTCATTGGTGATACTGTTCATCCGAAGACTGAAATATCCACTAGCAAACTAACAGAATCACAAAGGCTTTTCACCTTGCAAATTGTGTCCTAAAGTTCATTCAGTAGGACTTTTAAAAGACGTTTGATAAACATGCTCTAAAGTTCATGTGGAATAAAAAGTTTCCCCAATTGCCTAGAGTACCATAGGAAGATTAGTAACAGGCTGCCCTGGCAGGTACTGGTCAGGCTACAGCGTCAGAATAATTAAAGCACAGATAAAGGGGCTGGTGTGATGGGAAAGAGCTCGGTCACAAGACCGGTGGCTTAACAGGTGCTGGGGCAGGAGGTTGGCCCTGTCCAGGGGAACAGAGGAGACGAGCCATCCAGATGGACTGGAGCCCGACTGTGAAGGCAAGAGCACGTGTGCAGTGCCTGCTGTGTGCCGGCTGCGGTACCACTTGTCTCACATGTGTCCCCTCGTGTCTTTCTCTCAAGCATCCTATAGGATGAGTAGCACGGTTATAATCCCACTTTCCAGAAGAGGAAAATTAAGCACTGGAGTTAAGTGATGTGGCCAAAGTCTCATGGTAGATAGAAGACAGTGCAGTGTATCTTTCTGACCCATGGGTAAAGAAGGACTTTTTTCCAAAACAAAAACAAAACAACAACAAGCCTCCAAAAGCATAAACCTCATGCAAAGAACAGAATTGGATTACGACAAAGTTAAGAATTTCTGGTTGATAAAGTACTGTAGACAGAATTAAGAGGCAGATGGCAAATTGAGGGGGGGAAAGCTCATAGTTCTAAATCAATAAAAAGAAAATTAGCATTTAATAGTCAAACCAATAAGGAAAAGATAGAAAACCCAAATCACAAAATGGGCAAAAAATATCAACAAGCCGTTTACAGACTAGGAAACCCAAAAGGGCAAAAACAAAACAAAATAGACAAACAAAAAACCCAAACCCAGAAACCTAAGAAGAGATACTCAGGACTCACTTGTTATCAGGCACCTCTTGCTAGACTAGTGAGAACTGGAAAGGTGGGTGATGCTGAGTGTTGGTGGGGCCACAGGAACCGTGTTGCCCTGCTAGCGGGGCAGTTGTTCTGGAGAATGACAGGGAAAGATGACCAGCATTTTCCACTCTGAGGTGCAGAGCCCTGGGAAGTGCCCGGGCAGGCCCACTGGGGCCGCGGGCAGGGGAGGTGGTTGCAGCGTTGTGCCAGAGGTGTGGGGGAGAGACAGTTTGGTGCTGGTCACCGTGGGAGGCTGGAGTTGGGAGGTGCACCCGCACAGGGTGTGTGCCAGGTTGGCAGGAACAATTGCTCTTCCAAACTGCTGTCACAGCGATAAGTACAGTGAGGTGTGTGATTCGAGGGCTCATTGTGTGTCTCCAAACACACACATATGCATTGACTGTTCATTTCACAAGAGTGAAAGTAGTAACATGTCAGACACATCAGGATAGTTGCTCTGGCCGGCAGGGAGCAGAGAAAGGGGATAAAGTCATGAACTAGACTTCAGTTCCTTTTCTTCCTTATAAATTGCCCAGACCCATCTGAAAGCTGCCGAGAAGTCATCTTGAAGTGAGGTTTTCTGTAAGCAAATCTGGGACCCAACGCTAAGAACGATGGACCATCCAGAAGGGAATCTCTGGCTGCCCTTAAGCTCAATTTAATGCCATCTTGAATTGTGTCAGAATGGGAAATCCAGACAGAACAGGCAGAAATCTTTTAAGTTTCCAGCCCACAGACAGTTGAGAGCATTTGCTGTTTGTCTTTCCTCCCAAGAGCCCGCTTAAGGGGAAAAAGCATCCTTTCATGTTTTATTTCCCTGGCCTTTGACCCCTCAGGATTGGTTTTTATCTCTTTTGGCCGCTGTGGTTGGCTCTCTTTTCCTTCATGGCGTTGTCGGGGGGCCACTTGGGAAGTTCATCCCGGCTCAGGCCGCGCGGCATCTTGCTCAGGTGGTGCCGGCCAGCAGGCTGCTCGGGTCTGTCCAGCTGACTTCAGATGGTGGGCTTGGCCCTGAAAGCAGGTTGCTCTAACTGAAGACTCGTTCCTTCAAACAGGTTCATTTGACACCTTCACCGAGTCTGCAGTTTTGCTTATGTGCAGTCATGGACATGTTATTCCCCAAAATACCCCATTTATAGGAGTATTCTGAAACTCTTGTACATTTCTTTTTCTGTTTTGCACACTTGGCTTCAGAGTATTGGAATCCTATCGGTATGTACAGCGATGTGGACCGCTCTTTACCAGACACCAGCCGCGTTGCATCGTCCCTCTTCTGGCTCCCACTTGTGTGTGGTCCTGCCCTTCCATGATCGCCCAGTTGTGTCCGTGGTCCCTGTGATCCCTCACCTGAGCATGCTCGGCCCCAGGGCTTGGGTCCATGGCCGCCATGACTTCCAGAGCCACCTGCATGTGCCCTCATCCTCTCCCTGGCACTGCTACCTAGGGCGTCTAATGCTGCCTGCCATCCTCTTTCCTGCAGTGAGGAAGGAAAACTGTCTACCTCTCAAGATGCTGCTTGTAAAGATGTGGAGGAGAGCCCTGAGACGGCAGAGGCGAAGTCTGCGGTCCCTCGGCCCCCCAGCAGTAGTCCGGAGCAGAGGTAACTGCCCACTTCTCAGATCCTGTCTAGGCTCTGCTCTGGCTTTGGCTTTTGTCTCTGGGGAGCTGGAAGGGAAGTTGGCCTGGATGGGGGCTGGGAGGGAGGAGGGGGTCATTACAGTTGTTCTCAAGCGCTCGTGACTTTCCTGCACAGGAGTGTTTTCTCAGTTCCCTGTGATAATCGGAGTGACTGAACTGAGCAATTAAGCATAATTCGTCTCCTACTCCAGAAGCTGAAAGCTGGTTTTTGGAGATTGGATAATGTCGCCGACTCTTTGAGAGATTATTGGGAATGGAAGGGGCTCTCTGGCTGGCATGTCTCCCCTTAGCCGTCCCCCTGTCTACTTGATGAGGCACTTAGTTGAGGCTGACATTGAGCCCCTCCACGATCGAGTTCCCATGAAGTCACCCAGCTGCCAGGCACAAGCAAGTCCCGGTGCCCACTGTCCCACGGGTGTGTCCATGTGACACGGGGAGAGCACTGTCCTGACGACCTTTTCATACAGGTAGCAAAATGCTCTTAACTCAGGTGATTCCCCCTTTGGGTTTGTTCAAAAAGTATCTGTTGTCTTGTCTGGGTGAAGTGTCGAAATCCCACCACCAGAGCCAAGATATTTGAAATGTGGTGTCTCTCTAGTCACCTGCTGAGACTGAGCTGGTGGTCTGAAGGGATAGGCCCAGCCAGAGCCTCAGCCCCCAGTTGCTCCAGACCTTGAGGATTTGCCCTTGGGCCACAGGGACCTTTGCTCCGCACTACCCAGTATTAACTAGTTTGATTAAGTATATCCAAGCTTGTGCATTCCTTCTATAAGGAATAAAATAACCTTCAAAACCATTTCAGAGAAGTTGTACTTCCCCCTCACCAGACCCCCCCAGATCTAGGCCTTTAGGGGTACTGAAGCCAGTGGAGCCAGCAGGGGGCACTGTCTGTCCACCAGTCAGTAACCTCTGTGTTCATGGAGGAGCAGACCCTGCTTTTGTTTTTCGTGGAAATTACAGCCAGAACGAGGGGTTTGCCTTTGCCAATAAAAATTGTGTGTGTATATAAAACAAATTAATTATAAGAACTACTTGGTGTACGTGGGGAGGCTTGGGGAGGAAGAGACGGTGTGACACTCCAATTGTTGGGCGTCCAGCCCCAGCAGGGCTTCTGAGGGTTTGGACAAGTCGCTTTCTTTGCCTCAGGTCTTCAGTGTGTGTTTTTTTAAAGACCTTTTATAGGTCTAATTCCTAATCAGTTGCACCGTCTCCCTCGTATGTAAATGCCCTTTATACCGAAAGCTGCCTGGAAGACAGTCCCCCCACTTGGGAGTAGTTGCTTCGGGAGCCTGTTCCGGGTGTCTGTGACAGAAGGGATACAGGCCTGTGGGTGCAGTTACGTGGCTGTCTGGAATGCGGGACTGTCTGCCTCAGGGGAGCCCACTCGCTCTTCTCCCTGCACAGAAACATCTGCCTCCCCCTACCTGTAGGACTAGGATCTGGAGGGACAAGTTGGGGGCAGTCAGTGGAAGGAGAGGGGCACCCTCGTGACCACTCATTTGCCTACCTGCCCTTCCTCCAGCAGCACACATTCGGATGTGGCAGCCGCTGGTTCGGGCCTGGTGATAGCAGTAGCACAGGAGACACACGGGCAGCATGGGGCCGGGAGGGATCAACGTGCCTGGGTGAAGGAGTCGGAGTCCCGGCTCAGACAGGGCAGTGGGGAAGGCCTCTGAGCAGGCTGGCGTTTGGGCCGCTGTTGGGGCAGCGGGGATAAAGGTGAGTTTCCAGTGTGTCACGTTTGCTTTCTAAGAGTAGTTTGTAGCAAGGCTGAAGGTTAAGGTAGCTGTCTGGGACTTCCTGCATGTAGTCTTAGCCACACGGTTCCCACCGCAGCCAGGTATCATGGTCCTTCGGCTTGACAGATGAGCACTATTGCACTTAAAAGATTTTTGTTGCCACAGAATTTTATTTTTCACTGCTAATCAAGTATGGTCCAATCTCTGTGCCCACAGTGTGCTAAGGAGGCACTTTGCACATAATCATTGCTTACTAATGCTGGTGGGGAGGAGTGTTGTCCCCCTTTCACAGGGGAGAAAACTCAACTGAGAGAGGTTAGGAACTTTACTTACGGTCACACAGCTTGTCCATGGTGAAGGCAGGATGTGTACCCAGCTGTGTCTGGTTCCAGAACTCCAGGGCCGGTGTCCCTGGTGTATTGAGACACCATCGAGTGTGAGTAGGGCTCGTTGTGTGTGTAGCTGACCTCGTGGTTCTGTTAGGTTAGCAGTACCAGAAGTATCCGGTTTGTGAGTTCTGAGTGCTGATTGAGAAGTGCTTGTGCTTCCCAGTTTCAGCTCTAAGCATCCTTCCCCAAGTCTACTTTATAACCATTCTGGTAACACCGTCAAGAATATCGTATGTTTAGGTGGCTGTTTTGGCAGGAGGGTCCTGGGTATCCTGTCACCACTTTGTTCGTATAGCGTCCCTGCCCCTCCTGCTCCCAGGTTCACCTGACGTCTGCTTCCCGGGAGCACATTTATTCATGTGCACGCCTTTGTTCTCAAAGTTGGTCCTTTTTACAAACTTTTCTTTTGTTTCCTTTTTTTTCCCTCCCTCAGTAGCAGAATCCTATTTTTCAAGTGAAATTTTATGTGGATTCCAATCAGTGGAACAGATAAAAAGCTGCTTGGAAGGAGGGATGAGCGAGTAGCTCCTGAAGGCTGGGGGAGCAGCCGTGTAAAACCACCGACCAGTCCGTTCTGTGCTTCCGAGGGCCGAGGCAGGGAGGCCCTGCAGCACCGGCTTTGGCCGCCCTTGCCGAATGCCTCCGTGACCCAAGCTGTCTGTGTCCGCCTTCTGTTTTCTGCCCTGCGTTTCTGCTCTAAGTGCCTCAGGTGTCCGTCTCTCGCTCCGCAGGACTGACCAGCCAAGCGTGCCCGGCGACGCGGCGGTGAATGGCCCCGTATGATGAGTGAGCTCCGCTGCTGCTGACCGAGGACCGCAGGCTGTCACCAATGGGGCTCCGGGGCCTCGTCTGCAGCCCGCCGGGCCGCCACGCTGCGCTCACTCTGCGAGTGATCAGGACCAGCAACCTTTATATTCTAGATTCTAAGACATTGTACAGAGAAACTCAGAAGTGTAAAAATATTGCACATTGACGAATACCAAGAGTTTTTGCGTATGTTTATATTGTATTGTTCTAAATAATGGGTAGCCTGTGAAATAAGATCTTGCCACCCATGTAATAATAGTAGTAATACTATAGTTAAAATGGCTGTAAGAATAGTTTTATAAAAGTGAATACACAGATCTATTGTATTTGAAACATAACTATTTGACAATTATTAGTGTGACCAAAGTACTAGGCAGTTTTCATACATTTTTTCACCTTGTACAAAATTCTGAATTCATTTTTCTTTCAGGTTGGCGAGGAGTTGTAGGATTGAAATGCCCTCTAAGTGTTATTTTGGTTGTTCTAACTTACAAAAGTGATTTTGAATAAGAAATATTTGGTGTTCTTTTTATAACCAGTTTTTGATTGGTAACTGTTTTCTGTATTGTTTAAAACGGATCAAAAAATGTAAGTCTATTGGTAGAGATTAAGTATTTATTGCTACAACTTAGTTGATAAATTGATGTTATTGTAAAGCCATATGTTCTGTTGAAGTCTTGTTTGCTTGAAATGATTATTCCTACAGGTGAAACACTAGACTATTTGGAGTGTACATGGCTTGTGGTTTGGGTTTTTTGTTTTTTTTGTTTTTGTTTTTCGTTTTGTTTTGGTTGTCCATCTGCCTTTTAACCCATTCACCAAAATTTACCTTGTTAACAGGCATCACCAATGAACATTTCAGAGCGATCTGCATACTTAACACACCTAAAATCATATTAGGCAAGGCAGTTGAGAAATGCTCGTGCTGCTAATGGAGTTGGAGTGCGTCCATTCTACAGGCTAGTATTTCTAAACTAGAAATCAGCCCCCGGCACCTGAGCATGTTCGTTGTTTTACTGTTCCTTGTGAGGTTTTCACTCGTAAATCCTAAACCAGTGTATTTTTTTTTAGAGCTGGTTTGTGTACATATATAGTGATTATGGATACTAATTCAATGTAATTTATAATTTTCTATGTCAATATAAAAATACATCACAGCCTTCTCAAACAGCTGAAGCAATATATTGTATATTGCCATATTGTCTGGTGAAAGGGTTAAATTACTTCACCTCTTGCACTTTTAGATGCAAATCAGTTTTTCATTTCTGTAATAGAAAATTATTCACGTATTTTTACATCATTTGTTTTTCCTGACCAGTATTTAAAACCAAAAGGATATTCTGAAAAATGGCCAACAATTTTTTTAGAAATAGCATCCCAAGCAGCGTGCCTAAACATTACATTGCATATGGAAATAAAAAAATCAAATGTCTGATGCCTTATCTCTCACTTACTTCCCCACTGTAAGCGGCGTAGACGCTCTCAGCGAGGCAGACCTAGCCCTCGAGTACCGTGGAGCCGGCAGCGCGCCCTGGGACACACGGCAGGGGCGCTGACCTTGGCCTCCGCGCGCCTCCTCAGGAACCCTTTCTGTCGTGAGCTCCTCTCAGAAGAGACTGTCTTCGAGCGTTCTCCCCGGATCCTCACGCTGCCGGAGGACAGGGCTCCCTGCGTTCGTCTCAAGGGTGCTGCCCGCATGTGGCCCGGGACCTCGGGGACTGCTGATGGCTGGTGCGCTCTCGTCTCGCCGGGCTGAGGGCTCTGGTGGCCAGCAGCTTGCTCCGGGGGCGCGCACACTGCCCCCGGCAGCTTGGATTCGGCTGCGTCTCCATCCTACCCAAGGTAAACCCAGTGTCTTGTCTCATCCCACCCACTGCTGACAGAAGGGCATTTGGGGCTTTCCTTTGGGGTAGTGTTCTGCGTTGCTTGTCTTGCGGGGCGGGGAGAGGACGCGGGGTGGGCAGAACAAAGTCTGTTGGGGGTGGAGGGTGCCGGCCAGGGAGCGGGAGCGAACGCACTCTCATTGAATTTCGACTTTCATTTCTGTGGGTTGGCCATTCTGAACTGCAAGACTAACATGTCTACAATACAACACCTGTATTAAAAATAACAACCGCAAAAATAAAGCCTGATTCTTTGTTTCTAGAAATCTTCTCTTGTACCTTGATTGGGCTTTAGTAACCAGACCAGGGTGTGGGGGCTGGAATGAGTGTTTCATGGTTCAGGCTTCCCGACCCCCGCTCTCCCCACTCCCCTGCTCCGGGCCCGAGTCTGGGCCCGCGCGATCAAGGCTGAGCCGCCGCGTCCAGCCTGCCGTCTGCAGGGGGGGGGGGCTCAGCGAGCCCATGTCTCCGTAGTGTATCTGTCCTCGGCTGTGTTGTCTTCCCCGTCTGTAACACCGCCCCAGCCCGGGTTTTTTGGCTTCCAACCCTGCCGATACCTTTGGTGGTGACCCTTCTCAGGCGGTCCATAAATGTCCAGAGCGTGGTGCTGTGTCACAGCTGCTCGTTCTCCATCCTCCTGTCTGTCTGCATAAACAATGGGTCCCCGGTGGTCATCCCAGCACCTCCGTGCTCATCTGTGCATACACCTCTAGACACTGGGCATGGCGGTCAGGGATGTGGGCTCCAGGGCCTGGGGCCAGTGCTGGCTCACAGGCCACCCCACCCATGCAGGACAGCGACTTCCCCCTTTGTCTCAGCTGCTTTCTCCATCAGGTGGAGAGAACGACAGCAAGTCCGTGGACTTAGTGCAGGTAGAAGCTCTTGACTCCCTTCTCAGCCCCCCAGTGTCACCTGCTGGTGTCTCTAAATCCTGGCTTCGAGGCTGCAGTTGTGTTCACAGTTGTACCTACTGGAAACTCAAGCGCCTTCACTCCATGGGGGTTTAACAGTTTCTGCTTTGGGGTCAACTCCATCCCATGTGCCAGCTCTGGCCTGCCACCTGAGTTTGCAGGTGGCTTCACGGGGACAGAGCTACGTCCATCCGTTTGTACATTGTCTGCTGCTCTTACACCATGGTGACAGAGGCCAGGAGTGGCATTGTTTGGATTGTTCCATGGCCGCTGTTCATTCTTCCCTTTGATTTCGTTTCTTCTCTCTGGGTCCCGTCCCTGTCCTTGCTGACGCCTTTACAGCTGCCCGATCTCAGCGTTCAGCGCGTGCTGGCTTCCTTTGCCCTGCCGTCTGCACAGTCAGCATTACTTCCTGGCATGACACGCAGACGGCGTGGTCAGTGTGGCCTTTGCGTGTGTCACCCTTAGTAGGTTCTGCATACTTTAAAAGCAAGGGCCACACCGCTGACAGTGTCTGATGCTGCCTTACTTAAGGCGCTGGGTATTTTTGTTTCTCCTGTACAGTCCTCTACTTCGTAACCTGAAACTGCGTTCTTGTTACATGCCAGGCACCGTTCTACCTTTTCTTCGCAGCAGGTTTATGAGACAGATGGCTATCCCCATTGTACACGTGCGTAAGGGGGACACAGAAGTAAGGCGTTCCGTCTGAGGATGCCCAGCCAGCAAGTGACGGAGCTGTGACAATTAAGTGTAACACATCTAAATATGTAACAGAACAGTGCTCGACTATGTAAATACTCAATTAATCTTAGCTGTTACTATTAGGGTGCATGCCCAATCAAATCTGGTATTTTTTTCCTCAAGAGTTTGACAACTTGATATTAAAGTGGAACAGTGAGTAGAGACTCAGTGTTTGATAGCCAGTAGGACCATAAAAATGTTACGGGCAGAGCAGTAGACAAAGACCGAGAGTGTACAAAACTGTCAAAACAGACCGATACACATGAGAGTTATAGCGGGTAAGCTTACAGGAGCGGGGACTTCTGAGTGACTGGTGGGGACGCCCCTACTTGATACTGGACCCGACCCCCTGGCTGCTGTCATGATACGTTGGCAGAGTTGAGTAATTGCAACAGAGGCCATGTGGCCTGCAAACCCCAAAATCTTTACTCTCTGGCCCTTACAGAAAAAGTGCCAACCTCTGAAATAGATCGATGAAATGGAATAGAATCCAAAAGTGGACCCACAGGTACAGTCAGTTGATTTTCAGCAACATTACTAAGCAGTCACATGGGAAAGGAGAGTCTTTCCAACCAGTAACTGGATATCTGTTGGGAAAGAAAGAAGCCTTGACTCCTACGAAACACCATATACGAAAGTGAATCCAAAATAGACGGTAGGTCTAAACATGCACATCGAGACAAGCTTCTAGAAAAAAAAACAAAAATGTCTGATCAGCTTTGGAACAGGCAAAGATTTCCTAGAATACAAAGCACAAATCACAAGAGAAAAGAAATTAAGCTTCCACCAAAAGTAAATTTTTTCTCCTCTTCAGAACGAACAGGTAGACCATGGGCTGCCAGGAGATAAGTAATCTGTGTCCTGACAGAGGGCTCGTAACTAGAAGATGGACAAATGCAAATGAGAAGAGATGAAAAGCCCAGTTTAACAAAAGGACAAGAGGCTTGAACAGACCATCAGAGAGAAGGTGCATGAGTGGCCAGTAAGACCTGAGAAGCTGCTTAAAGTCATTAGTCACTAGGGAATGCAAATGACAACAAGCTGCCATTTCCCATTAAGACCAACAATATGTCAAATACTGCTGAGAATGTGGAGCCACCAGAACTCAACCTAGTCCACAAAGCACATACCAGGGTGTTTATTGCCACTGTTCATACAAACAAAAGATCAAAAACATGTCCACCAACAGAAAAATGGGGGAGCAGATGGTGGCATGCTAATGCCCTGGAGTATCACCCAGCTGAAGACAGGCGTGAGCTGTCATAAATGCCACGTATTGTGTGAATCTCAAAAACGCATTAAGCGAAAGGAGCAAGACACAGCAGAGTACGTACTGTGTGTCTGCACAAAACTTTACAACTAGCCAGACTGATTTACGGGGCTGAAAATCAGGATGTTGCTCCTGAAGGGGGAGAGGAAGGGTTAGTTGGAAAATGGAAATCTGCATCTGATCTATGATCTTGGTTACGTAAGTGTGGATATTTGTCAAAACTCACTGAACTCTGCACTTCAAACCTATGCATTTTATTATACTTTTTTTTTTTTTAAGATAAAGGAGAAGAACAGTCACACTGGGGAGAACACATGCCCGTGTCACACAGGTAGTCAGGCTCTCCCCAGCAGAAGAGAGGCCCGCTGCTGATGGGTCTGCGAGCAGGGCCTTGGGCTTGCCTGGTTTCGTGTTTTCTGTAATCCGTTTGGATTGCCCTTTCCGTACAACAGGCTTTTTGTCCTTGTGAGGGGAGAGGTCTGGTGCGCCCTGTGACCAGGTGTCAAGTATTAGGAAACATCCAAACCGTGTCCTTCAGGAAAGGTTCATTACAC
The DNA here is from genome assembly GCF_009834535.1 of Camelus ferus. Lineage (NCBI taxonomy): Eukaryota > Metazoa > Chordata > Mammalia > Artiodactyla > Camelidae > Camelus > Camelus ferus. Next base: position 67,910,290 of record NC_045705.1, read on the forward strand.
ACAGGTGGCCAACAGGCATGTGAAAAGATGCTCAGTATCACTGATTATCAGAGAACTGCAAATCAGAGCTACGGTATCACCTCACACTGGCCATCATTAAAAAGTCCACAAAAAGGAGAGGGTGTGGAGAGAAGGGAACCCTCCTACAGTGTTGGACGAAATGTAATTTGGTGCAGCCACCACAGAAAACAGTGTAGAATTTCCTTAAAAAACTTAAAACTTAAAAACTAAAAATTGCTTAGAGTTACCATATGATCCAGCAATCCCACTCCTGGGCATATATCCAGAAAATACAAAGACTCTAATTCAAAAAGACACATGCACCCCAATGTTCACAGCAGCACTATTCACAGTAGCCAAGACATGGAAGCAACTTAAGTGTCCCTTGACAGATGACTGGATAAAGAAGCTGTTGGGGGGGGATGTACACATAAACATACATATATGTGTATACACTATGAAATATTATTCAGCCATAAAAAATGAAATAATGACATTTGTAGCAACATGGATGGACCAAGGGATGATCATACCAAGTGAAGTAAGCCAGACAGACAAAAGACAGACATGTATCACTTATATGTGGAATCTTTAAAAAAAAAAAAAACAGACTTATTTATAAACAGACTCACAGACATAGAAAACAAACTGATGGTTACCAAAGGGGAAAGAGGAAAGGAAGGGATAAATCAGAAATATGGGATTAACAGACACACACCACTGTATATAAAATAGGTAAACAACAAGGCTTCACTGTGTAGTGCAGGGAACTGTATTCAGTATCCTGCAATAACCTGTAATGAAAAAGAATCTGAAGCTGTCTGCCTGAAACTAAAACAGTATTGTAGATCAACTTGAGTTAAATTTAAAAACCAGCTAAAAAAATGGTTCACCAATAAAATTAGTGTTTTGAATCCATTTGTTTGCTGTGTCTTATTTCCCAGAGAGGTGCTTTTAGAAGGTTAGGAGGGGGCCCTGTACATTGCCTTCTCGGAGACTCCAGCCAGCCTCCTCCCAGGAAGAAGCATGAAGGGGCAGGTTGAGGGAGGGCCTGAGGTGGGAGCAGAACTGTCCAGGGAGGCCGCAGCCTCCCTCAGGCACAGCCACGCCCACTGTTAAGTCCAGTGGTTTAAGAGGATGGACCGTTGAGTAATATTAGGGGTGACTGGCGGGGAGGAGGGTAGAGCTTGGGGGTAGAGCGTGTACTTGGCATGCACGGGGTCCTGGGGTCGATCCCCAGCACCTCTGTTAAATAAACCTAATTACCTCTACCTCCTCCCAAACAGATAAAAAATAGTAAGGGTGATTGTTGGCCTCAGGCTTTTCTGTGGAATCTCAGTGCAAGAGTTAGCACTCTTGGCCTCTCTCTACCTCATCTCTCAACTCGTAGGCGACGTCACAATGATTTATCTGATTAATTTGGAGAGGGTCTGCGTTTGTGTTCAATGCCTTCTGCACTCTTTCTTGCATTTGCTGGTCTACCGAGGAGTATGTTCTGGTCTGTACCTATCTGCAGTCTGCCTGGCCCGCTGGACGGGGCCCGCGGTTGTCCAGCTCTGCCGGTGGTTAGGTATGCCCTCGTCTAAATCAGGAGTGAGGCGTTAGCAAGCCCGTTTGGCCACACATCTCAGCTTAGACTTTCTAACTAGGTTTTCTCCACATGTCTCCCAAGTGTTAATTCTCATTTATTTCTGAACTTGAGCTATTGATTGCCCTAATCCACTCCCACCGCACCCCCCACCGACAAAGAAATAAGAAAGGATGTAAGTTGCTACCCTAAATCTGGATTTTCTTTCAAAGGCGTGGTCAGACTGGAGTTCAAAATAAAACCCAGCAATTTGTTGTTTGTAAGAAAGTCATAAAAACGAGAAAGGCTGAAAATAAATGAAGAGAAAAATAAGAAAGCAAACAAAAAGAAAGCATGACAGTATCAGACAAAGCAGAATTTACAGTTAGACACTGTGCAGGGTTAAGAGACTGTGCATCAGACTAAAAGTTATAGCAGCCAAATATAATTACAAAAGCAAGGAAAGGGACTTATGTTTCCAGCTCTGAGTGGTTTTATCAGATTATCCTGCCAACAGCATCATCAAGTTTTAAGAGCAACTGTTTGAAGGCGCTGGAGAGCTTGCAAGGCTGTAAGTACTCAAAGGAGAAATGCATTGAAATAAACCTGATAATCAATGCCACCTTTCCCCTTGTGGCTTTTTGCTAATTAAGTAAGATGAGGCCCAGCAGAAAGCAGAGGCTCAGAGCTTTCAGCAACCTTATAGGGCTGGGAAGACTTGGGAGTAACCAAGGCTAACGGGACAAGACCCTGGAGGAAAGCGGATTATAAAGAAGTGAGCCTGGCGTTCACTGCTCGTCCTCTTAAGTAAGGCCTTTGATGAGTCCTAAGCTGTGTAGAGAGAGATGCCAAAAAGCCAAGGAGGAAACAGCAGAGGCCAAGGAGAGTCTAGATATGTTCGTTTTGGGGAGGCAGAAGTTGGCGTTCAGGGACTCCCAGGGAGAAGGGACTCCGGTCCCTGTCAAAACCACTGAAGGCCCGCACCCTAGGAGTGAGACATCAGAGAAAGACCAGCCCTACACGCCGGAAGAAACAGGTCCCGCTCAAGGAAAACTGTGCCCCCCAAAGCTGCTTCTATTTTTCATATACAGCGTGGGCATTCAATGAACATTTCTGAGACGTGTCAGGAGACAAAGCTGCCAACTGACTGAAAACTGAAATTGATGAGTTGATCCAGATACTAGAGATTTTAGATTTTAAAATCGGATTAATACACTCGACAATAGATGAACAATTGGAGAATTTTTACCAAAGAACTGGAATCTATTACAAAAAAAAAGTTCAAATGAAAATTCTAAAACTGAAATATACAGTAATTGGAATTAAGACCCTAATAAATGAATTTTAAGGCAGATTGGACAAAACAGAAGATAAGATTTGTGAACTTATTATTGTGAACTTATTGTGATAGGTTTGTAGAAAACATTCAGACAAATAGAAGAGGAAACAGATGGAAAATACAGAACAGCAGCTGAAAGATTCATAGGTTACAGTGAAAATACAGCACGTGTATTTGGTGTCCCGGAAAGGTGAGGAGAAAATGTGGTTGAAGAGACACCAAGAATTTTCCAAAACTAACCAGTAAACATTACAGATTGAAGAAATTCTGCTTATGCCCAAGGAGAATAAACTCAAAAAGAACCACAGCTAGCAGTGTCACAGTAAGGCTACCAGAACGAAAGAGAAAATCTAAAAGCACTTGAGAAAAAGGCATGTCTTTCATAGACATGCTATTTTCAGTAGAAATGATGAAAGCCGGAAGACATGGAATGACATTTTATACACCAAAAGGAAAACGTGCCAGCCTAGAATTCCGTAATTAGCAAATTATCCTCCAAAGTGAAAGCAAAATTTAAGATATTTTCAGACAAACAACAGATTTCAACACCAGCAGAGCTGCACTCAAAGGAGTTTTCCAGACAGAATGAAACCCTCCTGGATGGAAGCCTAGTGATGCAGCAAGAATTGAGAGTCCCAGAAAAGGAAATAAACTGTAAAAAGAGATGAACATGAACATGTGTCCTGTGGGGCTGAAAATACACTTGAATTAAGATAGTGCTGGGAAAGCTGGAATCTACACGCAAAAGAATGACATTGGACTCTTATACCATGCACAAAGATCAAGTCAAAAGTAAGATTTAAGTATAAGATCTGAAACTGTGGAAGTCCTAGATGAAACACAGGGGGAATGTTTCCTGACATTAGTCTTGCTTGGCAATAATTTCATAAAAATGACACCAAAAGCACAGGCAGCAAAAGCAGTAACAAGCGAGACTACATCAAGCTAAAAAGCTCCTGCCGAGCAAACGAGACAACAAGGTGACAAGCATCCTATGAGTGGGCGTAAATGTTTGTAAACCATGTATGTGGCAAGGGGCTAATCTACAAAATATATAAGGAACTCCCACAATGCAATAGTTTTTTTAAAAAATTAGTAACATGGTTAAGAAATAGGCTAAGGACTTGAGTAGACATTTCTCCAAAGAAGACACACCAATGGCCAACAGGTATATGAAAAATGAGCCTCATTAATCATCAGGGAAATGCCAGTTAAAACCCCAGTGAGTTATCACCTCATGCTGTCAGGACGGCTGTTATAAAACAAACAAAATCAAAAGACACGTGTCGGTGAGGATGTGGAGAAACGGAAACCTCTGCACATTTGCTGGGAATGCATTAGTGTGCAGCCACTGTGGCAAACAGTGTGCTGGTTCCTCAAAAAATTAAAGAAAAGGAAAAAAAGAACTGTTACATGATCCAGCAATTCCACTTCTGGGTATTTATCCAAAAAAAAAAAATTGAAATTGGGTTCTTGAAGAGATTAGCACACCCATACTCACCGCAGCATTATTCACAATGGCCAGGATGTGGAAATCACTTAAATGTCCATTGATAGACAAATGGATAAAGAAAATATGGTGTATATATTAAATGGAATACTATTTGGCCTTAAAAAAAAAAGGAATTCTGCTATATGCAACAGCATGGGTGAACCTTGAGGACATTATGCTGAATGAAATAAGCCAGTGACAGAAAGACAAACATTGCATGGCTCTGCACACGTGAGGTATCTGAAACAGTCAAATTCACAGAATCAAAGAATGGAGTGGTCGTACCTGTGGTCCTGTAGTCACCCATAATGTATACTTAAAATTTTTTTAAGAAGGTAGATTTCATGTTAAGTGTTCTTACTACAATTCAAAAATAATTTTTAAACGAATAAGCAAATGTCCAGTTTCACTAGTGAACTAAAGGACTTCAAAAAAAAAAAAAAAGATGTTTGTCTACAGCACAAAAGGTAGAAGGAGGTAAAACAGTTTACCTTTGAAGGTCCTGGCATCATCTAGTTGGTGTTGAAAATACTAGTGACCTTCTAACAAGGACGCGTGCTGCCGTCTCTGGGGTCACCACTGAAAGAATATGTAACTAGAAGTGAATAGAAGGGTGAAATAGAGTTATGCTTGATTGCAGCAGACAAGACGTGCTGCTCTGCTTGAAAAGGACTTCAAAGGACTTGACGTCCATCTTCAACGAATGGGCTTGGCTGACAACCCCTAGCTCCTTCAAGGTCTGCCCCAGTTTTCTAGTCTAAGTCATGCTCCACTGGCCCTCAGCCCATCACTGAGCAAAATGGTGATCCAGAGGGCCTAGCCAGTTCTGCCAAACGTGGGACTTCTCCAGACAGCGATCTTCACTCCAGGACTCCAGCTCCTCACTGGGCTGAAAGACACTCACCACGTCTGCATCACAGGCTGACAGCACCCATCCCATCTAACGTCTTCCCTTCTCCTTCCGCAGGTGGTCCAACTGCTGAAATGGTCGCCAGCGGTGTCTTGATGAGATGGTGCGGGGAAGTGTGCTGGCCGGGGAGGTGATTCAGGCACTTGAAATACACAGCGGAGTGGGAGAGATGACGATCAGGACCGTGGAAACATGGTTGTCACTAAGCTGCACTGAGACCCTTCAGAACCATTGAAAACTAAGTGTGAGAGTCAGAGGGTCTTTGTAGCAGCTTACAGACTCCCTCACCTCACAGAGAAAGCGGCTGCACTTCAGGGATGGTTGAATGCTGGTGCCGTCAGGTTTTTCGTGTCAGTGCCAGCACCCTGGTCGGGAAAATCTGGAATCCTGACTCTTGGATGCGGACACCTTGGCAGGTGCCTATGGAGAATCTGACCCCCTCCGACCTCTCTGAGTCTAGACATGGCCCACCCCACCCCCACTGTGCAGAGACAGAAGAGGAGTCTTTCCCACCAGGCGTCAGGTGGCCCCCTCAGCTACATCCCCATTCCCTCTCCTGGCTGCCAGGCCTCAGACCTGGGTTCAGTTACAGCATAAGCTGTTCAAGGACCTGGGCTTGATAACGGGAGGGTGACAGGGCTGGGAAGCACCCAGGGATTGGATTCTGAGGGTCCAGCCAAGGGGCTCAGAACTTAAGACTAGATAAGGGAGCATTTGTTGATTTGAGGGCACTCTTTTGGGATCTGGAATTCAACACCCTGTCAAGGCGCAAACCTGCTTAGAAGTCTGTGAGAAGCAATGGCCGGTGCTGAGAAATGGCCTGAGTGGAAGGAAGGGCCTGAACTGCGGTGCATACGGTAGAGCAAGGCCCATTGGCCGGAGCGCGCTGGAGTCCTCGTGATGTGCGAGGCCACGAGGCCCACCAGAGTGTCCCGTTCCAGGACGGCCCAGAGGACTTACCATTCACCACGGCCATCAAGGCTGTACTGCTCCCAAGGGCCTCCTCTGCAGGCTGGGGCTGACAGCAGGTGTGGCTGTCACAGAATTGGCTGTGACAGCAGTGGGACGTGAGCCCCGAAGCAGTGGAGACCAGGTGTGAGCACTTACCCCCCAGAAGCCGGGGGTTGCAGGTACCGCCACAGCTGGAAGGGTCAAGGGGTGGCCTTGAAAGACAATGACCAGGGAAATCCTCCCACTGGGCAGAGCTTCACGTGGAGCCCCTGGACGAGTACTTTGTGTGGAAGAAGCGGCCCGAGTTTAGAATATATAGACTCACATTTGGTGCCAGATGGCTTGGCTGGCTGGTCCAGGACCTAGTAGGAGGAAAACTGATCAGGGACGAGAGTGTTTGGAGCAGAGACATGCGCCAGGCGTGTGGGAGTGGACACAGTGTGAAGAGCGCTGCGTATCAGGGTGCCAGCAGCTCTGACGGAAGAGGCTCTAACAAGCAAGCACACAAAAGCCCTCGACCAGTGATGTTACCCAGCACCAGCGACCACACCAGCCCCAAAATGATGGCCACAGGAGTAAAGTGGCCACAGCCGCAGAGACGGAGGACGCAGCTGGGCCCAGCATTGTAGACTCCTGTTTTCCAAGGCCAACCTAGCTGCTTCTCCATCTGAATGTCCAACCTGCCAATAGGAGACCATCCCTGAGCCACCAACCTGGCACTATTCCTCAAGGAGACAAGCCAGCCACTTGGTGGCAAGTTGGCAGTATTTGGCCCCTTTTATTCTGGAAGGGGCAGTGGCTTGCATAAAAATAGACAGCTCTTCTAGGTGTGGGTTTGACTTTCCTGGCTCCGGAGTCTCAGCCAGCACCACTCTCCAAGGGCCTGGGGAATCTCTGACCCATGGGCATAGACTTCCTCACGATAGAGCTTCTGACCAGGGAGCGCACTTCATAGTGAAGATATGGGAATGGGCCCATGGGCACGAGACTCACTAGTGTCTTCCATCCAGAAGCTGTCAGATGGGCGGAGCATTGGAATGACCTGAATGGACATCAGAAGGACGCGCTTGGAGGCAGTGTCCCGTCCTCACGTCATCCAGGACCCAGCATACACACTGACTCACAGACCTTGAAGACGGCGCTGTGTCCTCAATAGGAGGAACATGTGGGACTGGGAGCCCAGAGCTGGAAGCAGGAGGGGCCCACCTAGCGTGCCTCCCAGGGACCCACAGGCGGCTTGGTGACTTCCATCCCCACAACTCTTGGCTGTACAGCTTTAGAGGTTCCCCTTCCCCAGAGGGGATGTTTGCTTGCCTGGGAACAGACTAAGCATTCTTCTGAATTACAAGTTACATTTCTTTCTGGGCACTTTGGGCCCCTTTTGACCCGGGGTCAGCAGGATGTAAAAAGAGTCACCATCCTGAATGGGGTAAACTACTCTGAACAGCAGGAGGCAGCAGGGCTGCTGTGACCCAGGTGGCCAAGGGGAACGAGGGTAGGACTCCAGTGCCCCACGTGGGCACTTCCAGTACTTGCTCTTCCCGTTATGACGGGGGTGGGGGGGGTGTGTGAGCAGCAACCCTAACCCAAGAAGGGTGTGGTCACCGGGAGCTCAGGATCCTCAGGAACCAGGGTTGGGTCTGGTCACTGGATAAGCCTGGGACCCACAGGTGATAGTTGGGTCTAAGGGAAATGCAGAATGGACAGTGGAGGAAGGAGATGGTGGTGACCACAGTGGCCCCAGGACTGCCACAGTGGGGGCTGATGCATCCCCCTGAGGAGCTGCTCCCCAAGGAGTCCGGAAAAGTGGACCCACACAGCCAGGAGTGATGAGGGGTGGACGCAGAGCTGATACAGATTCCTCTTCAGGCAGGAGTGATCTGCTGCACAGCTGAAAGAAACGTGGTTAGGTGACAGCCTCCAGCTGTGAGCCCCCTCAGGGGCCCCCTCACCTGCATGGTGGAGCCAGTGAATGAGCAAGGTGGTGGGACCCAAGGTCACGTTTTCATCAGGGTGCTCCCTCACCCTCAAGGATGAGCAAGACCTTGGTCTGTGGGCCCAGCCATGTCAGTCCCATATGGAACTGTTCTATGGGCAATCGTTGTTTTCAAATGCCTAGCTGTGCTGGGGGAAACTTAGATCTGAATCATGGTTTGATACCCACCCCCACCCCACCCAATCCTACTTCCTCCCCTTTCCCTGCAGTGTGTTAATCCCCAATAAACCTTTTGTGCTCTGGCTCAGCACTCTGCTTTTCACTGACCTTAACTGGAGCATTGAAGAGGGCAAATGAAAAAAAAAAAAGAAGAAAAAGGAGGCAAGAACAAATAAAGAAAAAAGGATGGAGGATTTAAATCCAAATATGTTTAACTAAATGTAAATGGACTAAATTTTCCAATTAAGAAACAAATGTCATGAGATGGAAAAATGTACTAAGTCCAATCACTTGGTGTTTACTAGAGACACCTGGGAGTGTTTGATGCGATGGGGTTTTAGGTAGCTTTTTAAAAAGTGATTTGAACATTCAGTCAAGTTGACACAGAACATTTGCCACACGATCTCGACGTTGCCACAACATAAACTCATTAGACACAGCTGAGAGCATTGAAAAGGAGAAAACTGAAAAGGCACCACGGGACTCAAAAGGAAGGAAGACATCTCCAGGACCAGAAACGAAGTAGATGGGAATTGGAGAGAAAGGCTGAATGTCCAGGTCTAGAAACAGGTGGTGGCCCCTGGGAATTCAGACGCCATGTCGGGTAACAGGTATTAACAGAGGTCTGTGCAGAGGGAGGCTGAGGCCAGGGCTGGGGTGGGACCACTGGGTGTGAAAAATGCGGGAGGAAGGAGCCGACCTCTGCTTGGGGCTTTGACAGAGCAGCTGCGACCTGAAACAGAAAGACATGCTGGGGACCCGAAACTGGATCCACCTGCCCCACACTTGATGACTACATCCAGGACCTTCTAGGGTCCCTAGACAGAGCAGGCGCTAAGCACCATCATCGAGAGTTAGTTCGTAGCCAGGACAATCACAAAACCATTAAACAAAACAGTGAACCCAGAGGAGAAATAAAAAGAAATTCATGCCCTTCAGAAGACCTTACAACCCCAAATTCCAAAATACACACAGAATTCCAATGTTAACAAAAAATTGCCCAGCTCAATATTCAGGACCCACTTTATTTTTTCATTTTTCTTAGTGGAGGTACTGGGGATCGAAACCAGGACCTCATGCATGCTAAGCATTGAGCTATATACCCTTTCCCCCCAGGATCCACTTTAGATGAAACTGATTTTGTAGAATAGTCTGATAAAGGCTAAAATAAGCATGCTTAGGAGGCTCAAGGAGAGAAATGAAGGTACATGGAAATACTCCTCCCCATTCAAAGAAACACAAAATTACAAATAAAACAACAAAAAAGAGGGAAACAAAAGCCAATTTGAAAATTTGGAAATGAAAAAATATAGTTGTTGAAATTTAAAAAAATCGTCAATAGAATAAACTCTAGGTATAGGTAGGGGACTGATGAATCAGAAGATAGTTCTGAGAGCTTCAGCCAGAACACTGCATGAAGAGAAAAAAAGTGCTGAGAGAGCTCGTGCGGGGCTTGGAGGAGGGCCTAGGAGGCTGAAATGTGGTCTGAGGAGAGTTTCAGAAGACTGTGGAGAAGCAGTATTGGAACAAATATTAGCTGGTAATTTTCCAGAATTAGAAAGACATGACTCAGATTGAAGTTGTGTTTCAAGTCCTAAGCAGGATAAAGGACAATCCCTTAATGCTTGCTCAGTTGACCTGAAGGGGTATCTGCAGGATATTTTTGAGACAAGATGGCATTTTCCAGAAAGTCTATAAAATGTGGTCTCATTACAGTACAAATGGGGAGGGGGAGGGTAGAGCTCAGTGGTAGAGCTCATGCTTAGCATACACAAGGTCCTGGGTTCAAGCCCCAGTACCTCCTCTAGAAATAAATAAGTAAATAAATAAGTAAACCTGATTACCTCCCCCCTCCAAAAAAAAGTACAAATGGATGGTGGGAAACCAGTATGCAATGACCATATGGTTGTGGGAGCATGGGGGAGGGGTGCACACACCCGATGTGAGACACCATATTGATAGAATGAAGGAAAAAAACCATTCAGTGATCTCCATAGATGCAGGAAAAAGCAACTGACAAAACTCAACATCCTTTCATGGTAAAAACACTCAACAAATCGGGTACAGAAGGAACGTACCGCAACATAGTGAAGACCACAGATGACAAGACCCTGATTTCATTTCCTTCCGATACTTGCCCGGCTTTGGCACTGCTGGATCATATGCTAGTTCTAGTTTCAATCTTTTGAGGAAACCACATACAGTTTTCCAGAGTGACTCCACCAGTGACTGCACATTAACGGTGCCAAGGGGTCCCCTCTCCCCACATCCTCGCCAGCGCCTGTTGTCTCCTGTCTGTTTGACAGCAGCCTTTCTTCCAGGGGTGAGGTGACAGCTCACTGCAGTTTGATTTGCATCTCCCTGGTGGTTAGTGATGCTGAGCACCTTTTCATGTACCTGCTGGCCACTTGTATGCCTTTGTAAAGATGTATGTTCAGGTCCTCTGCCCATTTTTTAGTTGAATTATTTGGGGGTTTTGCTGTGCATTGAGTTCCTTATATATTTTATAGATTAACCCCTTATCAGATACAAATATTTTCTCCATTTGTAGGTTGCCGTTTCATTTTGTCCATGGTTCCTTTTACTGTCCAGAAGCTTTTTAGTGTGATGGAGTCGCACTTGTTTATTTTTGCTTTTGTTGCTTATACTTTTGGTGTCAAATCCAAAAAATTATTGCCAAGACCAACATCTTTTCTATGTTTTCCTCCAGGAGTTTTAATTTTCAGGCCTTACATTTAAGTCTTCAATCCATTTCAGGTTAACTTTTGCAAGTGGTATAAGATAGGGGTCCAATGTCATTCTTTTGGGCGTGAATATCCAAGATTCCCAACACTATTTATTGAAGAGAATTTCCCCGTTGAGTATTCTTGTCTCCCTTGTCAAATATGAGTTGACTATATATGGATGGGTTTATTTCTAGATTTTCCTTTCTTGTCTTTAGTGTATAGTTGCTTTTTAAAAACCTCATCCGACATCTGCCTTTTGATTGGAATATTTAGCCCAGGGGTTGGCGGTTTCCTGTACTGACCAGTACTGTAGACTTTCCCAGACAGGCTTGGTCCTCAGTGCGCAGCACTGCCGTTGCGTTGCGGCGTGAAGTCCGCCGTAGGATGCAAACGAGGGGGCATGGCCGTGATCCTTCTGGGCCTTCCTTTTTCTGCCGTGATGTTTCTTGGGTGACTCCTGCTCTGCGTTCTGAGCATCCGGTTCACCCATGACTTCAGAGTGTGTCCATGTTCATAAAGCCGAATAGGATGTGCTGGTTTCTCCGGAGCTGGTGTTCTTTATTTTTAAAACTAGCCAACACAAAATGTTTTGCCTCAGCCCTCTATTCTCTGCCTTTGGAAAGAGAACCCAGCTGCCGAATGCCAGGCAAAAAGGGGACCCTTCTGAGAGAAGGGCACAGCCCGGAGTCCAAAGCCTGAAAGCAGACAGAGCCTGAAGACAGATGCAAAACCCCCTCCACGTGGAAGGCTGTAGGCACCAGCGACGCTCTTGGACGCAGGACTGACCACGGCTAATGCTGGTGTTTTCAATTAGCCTCATTAGCAGAAGCAGCGGGCGCGCAGGGGCGCATTACTGTCATTACTGCGAGCAGCTGTTCGTTTGCGGAGAGGGTGCATTTCCACAAAGGTTACCCTGCCCGGAAATTAATCCTAACCTCCGCATTGTTGGAAATTCAGGAAAACGGGGGAAAAAAGGTAAGAGAGCAGATGAAAGACAAAGGTGAGGGAAGTGGCACGGCGATTTTCACTATGATTTTTCTACCATTTTATTTTCTCTGCCAAAGTGGATGAGGGCCATTGTATTTTTTTTTTTTCCAGAAATCTGTGAGTGGGAAGAAAAATTACTCTCATTAGAGTTCACCCAAGGCATGAAGGCTGTTAGGGAGGCAGTGCAGAACAGGGGCTGGGAGGGGCCCTCTGCCCAGCCCTCTGCCAGCCCCTGGCCCCCTGGCTCTTCCCAAGGGGCTGCTCCCTGTCTGCACCCTGAGCTGCTCCGAGGGCCTGTCACAGGCTCCCACCCGCCCATGCTGTTGATGGGTCCCTGCTGGGGTGGGGGGTACACTGTGGACCCAGACTCTGCCCTAGAAGCCAGGTCCTACCCCCATGCCCTCAGCTCCAGCCAGAGGGGCCCTGCCCCAGGTGACACGATGTGTCTCCGGAGATGGGACAGGACACCCTGGGCTCATCACAGCTCCCCTCACCCTCTGGTCTCAGCGTGGTTACTTGTGCCGCATCCCGTCCCCCACCAGGGCCTGTTATGGGTCATTTCAGGGCCTGGACCCAAGCCCTGCTCCCTTCCTCCTGAGGCAGGCCCCGCCATCGAATTCTGCATCTTCTCCTTTTGGGAGTGGCCTCGTCCACAGAGCAGGAGAGGCGCGCTGGCCCGCCCTTAACCTCCCGCCCAGGTCCAGTCTTGGTCCAGTTTGGCTCTTGCTGCACCCCAGGCCCTGACTTACGGAGCTGACACTCTGCGGGGGGCCCTGGTCCTGGAACACATAACAGTCAAAATGCAAACATGGCATGCTTTGTCACGAGCCCAGAACCACAGACTTAAATATTTGCAGCACAGCGTAGATGCGATGAAGTGGGTTTCATGAGGGCCCCCCCAGATCGCTGCAGACGCCCTGAGAACACTGCCCAGACCCGGGATCCCCCCAAGAGGTTGGAGGTGGCCGTGGGTCACTGGCTCTCAGCTCTCGTTGCTCTGCAGGGTTCCTTGAACAATCGACCATGGTTTGCTTTTCTGTCACTGTGTGGAGGGACACATGCGGCAGATAGGTGTACTTCCATCCAGACAATACAGCGAGTGGCTACTGGGTGATGAGCAGGCCCCCCGAGGAGGGAGGAGGCTCCGCCAAACTGGAGAGCCCGGCCCCCCCCCTTGCCCAGCCTCCCTCCTGCAACCCGGGTGGGCTGTCCTGAGGCTGGGGCTTCCGGGCGCAGACGGGGACACATTCTCCTGCACAGACCGGGCCGTCCTCCTTGCCTGCATTTATGCTGCAAGGTGACATTTAAAGGCCCCAATAGTCAACATGCTAGGTGGGAGCAGCGTGGTCTCCTGCCACCGCTCCTGGGGCATGCCGAGTCCCAGAACAGCTGCCTTTGTTCTCCATGGTGGAACGCGTTCCTGGGGGAGTTTGCTCTGAAAACAAAGCCTGTTGGTGCAGCATCGCCGTGGTGACCAAGAGGGATTTCTGGTGGCCATGGGGTGATCCCACACCCTGGGGGACGCTCACACCAGACGGGCCTCAGCAGGACAGCGCCCTGCCAGCCTGGATGCCTGAGCCACCTGTGTGCCCACTACCTGGCCTCAGGTGCGCCTCCCCCAAGGCAGGGGCAGGGGAGACTGAGCCCTCTCTGGGGAGGTTACCAGGCCCAACCCTGAGGGCAGCTGGTCCCCGGCTCTATCCTGGGGAAGGGTGGTGGGAGGAGGCCCAACACCCGATGTCTCTGTTGAGGTGGGAGACACAGCCCCTCCCTCCTGTGTCTGTGTCTTCAGCCTGGGAGGCGGGGGAGCCCAGGCGTCCTCCTCCCCTCTCACCCTGTGGGTTGTCCCGTCCTGTCCCATCCCACCCCACGGGTGTGGAGGGCACAGGCCGAGGCAGGGGCCTCCAGGACATGCTGTTCAATCCATGTCACAGCCTCTGCAAAGGAGCTCCCTGCAGCTCACCTCCTCGCAGGCCCGTCGCGAAGACTCCTGTGGTGGTCGAGCTGGGGGGAGGCTGCCTCTGGCCTCCGGGGTGGGGGGAGGCCAGGGAGGAGGCTCACCGTTGTCGATGAAAATGATCCGTAAACCATCAGTAAGAAGAACAGAAAAGAGTTTTATCTGAGCCAAACTGAGGACAAGCCTGGAAGCCCACTTCCCGGATAGCTCTGAGGAACTGCTCCAGAGAAGCAGGGTTTTCTGCAGTGATAAGCCTCGTCAGAACAAAGAACATAACACCCACAGCCGACTCCTCTGGTCCGCTGTCCGGCACCTGGGCTGTTCCCAGGTTTGACTGCTACACAGGAGGCCCTGGTGGACATTCTGGAAAGTGTCCTGGCAAGACCATCAAGGCCTGTGTCACCTGAAGTGCCTCCACCCCCACCAAAGACCCCTCCCCTTGGTCTCCGCCTCCTCCTCCCAGCCGTTACTCTTTCCCCCATCAGCAGGTAAGCACGTTCCAGTGTCCCCATCCTGATTTCTCAGAGGCTTTGCCAGTGGCTCAGTCCTGATGCCTTTGTCTACAAGGAATAAAAGGCTGGGCCAGCAATGACTTAAAGCAGAGACATGAATGACTCCTCTTCCCGAGCAGCAGGCCAGGCAGGGATCATCTTGGGGATAGCTCCGTGGCACCTCAATGACCCGGACACCTCAATGGCATCCTCTCTCTCTGCTGTCATCCTCAGAATGCTGGCCCCCCCATCCTTGTGCCTGTGACTTCGTGGTCTTAAGACAGCTGCACAGCTCTCGCCATCACACCAGGATCCCAAACAGGGAAGAACATTTCTCCTCACTCAGCTGGGTGAGCCACAGGGTATCAGTCACCCAGGGAGTCTCTGCTCAGGGCATGACATCGAGTTGGCTCCCAGGAGGAGTTTGTGGAATAAATGAAAGAGAAAGTATAGCAAGAGAAAAGCACTGAAAGCCTGTGGATGTTCCTGCGGCTGGTCCTGCGAGAATGTGGAGCAGGCCACTGCGGGCACATCCCTGGGCTCCGCTTCCCAGACCCAGGGGGGCAGGCGGGCTTATCAGGCCCCCAGGAGCCTGCTGTGGGGACGCTGGGGTCCTGGTCCTGCTGCAGCCCGTCTGCCATCGGCTCTGGCCTGAGCTCCCCGCAGCCTTGTGCCCACCTCTCCCCAGCTTCCCTCGCCCCTGTCCACCTCCTGATGCCCCTCAGGTCACAGCCCCCTTCACCTTTCATGTGGGGCAACCCAGAAGGGTGGGGTCTTTAAGAAGAAGAGTATAAACTAGCTAAAACCGGATAGGAATGGGAGTGAGTATCATTCAGAATGAATAAGAGATGAAACCACCACAGATTACAGAGCGTTAAAAGTCGATTAACATCACCATCGTCACCACGTGCAGGGAAGTCATGATGCTGGTGACGGCCTGACTCGCGCGGCGACGCGTGTGCTCGCCCACTCTTCTCTCCGGGAGCGGGACGCGCGTTACTGTTTTCTGGGGAGAGAATACAAAACTGACGCAGCTCTTCCTCCGGGGCGGCTGCTGTGAATCCCTTCTCGTCATCCACGGCGTGGGGAGAGATTCTGAAGCCTCAGAACTCCTCGTGGTGACACCTGGCGCTTCGAGGATTGATGGGGCCTCTGTCACAAACGAGCTTTCACAGATGTGACTCTAGTCAGCAGTGGCCGCCGCAGGTGTGTGTGCCCCAAACGCAGGCACCTGATGAACTGCAGTCCCCTGGGAACAGCGGAGGCTGGCCCGGCAGGCCCTGCGTGCGGGAGCACGGCCGGGCAGGAGGGCGCTCGGGCGGACTGGGCACCAGCACAGACTCACCCGTCCCCTGAGACTCACACGTGCTGCCCGGAGGGATGGAGGGGCGGGACGTCCCGCAGACCGGCTTCTGGCTCCACACCCCACGTCCCGCTCCCCTGAGCTCCCCATGCGACCCCCAGGGCTGGGCACCCAGAAGGCAGCTGCGTCCCCGGAAACTACTCCTGCGAGGGGGTGGCCATCAGCCCACTAACTGCACAGAGTCAATGGGTTGGATCGTGTCCCCCAGAGAGATGGGTCCAAGTCCCACACACCATGGAGCTGAATTCTGCCAAAAACCTACAGGAACTTGGGGGACCACCCCGACAGCGGAAATGGGATTCCGACTGGGTTGGCAAACTCTGGCCCTTGGGCCACACCCAGCCCGCTGCCTGATTTTGGGAAGTTTTACTGGCACGTGGCTGAGCTGGGTTGTCATGTGTGGTCGCCATGGCTGTCACGTGTGACAGACAGTGTGTGGCCCACAAAGCTTCCGCAGTCACTCTCTGGCCCTTTGCAGACCCGCCTGCTGGCCCCTAATGGAGGTGTAGCCACTGCTCCCAGGGTTGCTCCCCTCTAGTCCTTACAGGGGAGACCACCTTGAACTGAATCCAGGCCGGGCCTGGGCTGGCCCCGGGCGGCCCGAGACCTCTTGGCCCTGAGCCCCTCCGTGTATAAGCCCGATCAGGGACCAGAGATGAGTCTTCCCCTGCAGACTGCTGTGAGCTGGCCCTCGCTCGGAAGGGTCAATTCTCCAGAATGTTCTCAGCTCAAGTTCTTAATTCTGGCCAATATCCTTGAAATGTGTTTTTAATAGTTTCAAATGAAACTCAAATCTTGTTAGGTGATGCCACAGCAAATTCAGATATAAATCTCCATTTGTTTTTATCGTTTGCAAATATTAAAGTTATCAAGGGAGAGGCAAGTAAAGGAATAAAAATGCAAAGTAGCTGGGGAGAGAACTGCCCGCGGGCGGTGGGCGGCAGGTCCCCTCCCGGCCGGGCACTGGTCACGCCTGGCCGCCTGGCCGGCGGGGCTGTGGGCCGCCCTGCAGCCTGAGCTCCTGGATGCGGGGGAGGCTCGAAGGCACAGAAGGAGCTTCTACCTCAGCTGCGGGCGCATTAAAAAGACAGCCCAACACCAAAGTATCACCACAGAAACGCTGCTCCAAAGAGTTCATCTTTATCCTGTGTTCGGGAAAAGCAGTCATCAGCCCACGAGCTTCAATGGCCCAAATTACCGATAATTTCAGCATAAATTAGGCCATTATGTGCTCCCACTAGGCTTCTCTCCCTTGCTGATGAAAGCGAGCGCTGAGCCTTATTATCCTCTCCAGACAGAGAGGCGCGGGGAGGGCGTGTTTGGTGTCTGTGGCCCAGGGGAGGGGGCTCGATCTGCTTTTTGGAGGGGAGGGGCCGGCTGAGAGCCTGGGCCGCACACACACCCTCCCCCGTCCCCCACCCCGGGCCGGCCCCAGGCGAGGCTCCGGGAGGGACCAGGCTCACCAGGAGAGAGGCTCCCAGTGAATCCGACATGACTTCTGGAGCCCACGGGGTGGGGGGCACTGCCCTTTGGGGCTCCCTGGGGTGGGGGTGACCAAGACACAGGTCAGGCACCCTCAGAGCGGGAGGGTCTTCTGGAGACAGAACTCAGCAAAGGGGGGAAGGGCGAGGCTCGTAGCTGGGAGCTGTGGGCCCAATGCGTGTCCCCCCGGCCCCCAAGGCGCATGCGGAAGCCCTAACCCCCAGTGTGATGGACTCTGGAGGCCGGGGTCCCCCGGAGGTGACTGGTGGGGAGGCCATGAGGATGGCGCCTGCCTGCCGGGAGAAGAGGCCTCAGGGAACCTACTCTGCCAGCCCCTTGATCTTGGGCTTGTGGCCTCCAGGACTGAGAAACTGATGTCTGCTGTTCAAGCCCCTTGGACTAAGACCTGGGGAAAGAGGACCCGGGTGTCGGGGCGAATGGCTGGATGAACATGGAGGAGGAGGAGGAGAATGAGCAGGGGGCCGCGGGCCCGGGGGAGGGGGCCGGGGGAGGGGGAGCCGGGAAGGAGGCCGGGCTGGGGGAGGGGAGGGGGAGGGTGGGGAGGAGCCGGGAAGGAGGCCCGGCTCGGGGGAGGGCTGGGAAAGACCCCGAGGCCAGGCCGAGGGCTCTGCCTTCACGCTGTTTGTGGGCTGTGGGGAACCACAGAAAAACCAGTTTTAGGAGAAAAGTGCACCTTGCTCTGGCGCAGGGAAAACCGTCCTTGTCACCTGCCTCTCCTTGGCCACGTTGGACCAGGCACATGCTCTGTGGCCTCTGGGTGGCTTCGTTGTTGTGGGCTGTGCTGTGTGTCACGGGATGTTTCAGGACCATGGCCTCCAACCGTAGAGGCCAGTAGTAATGCCACCCACCCCCATTGTGACAACCCCGAGTGACTCCAGGCACTGCCACATGCCCCAGGGACAGAATTGAGAGCCTGCTATAGGGGATGAGGTGGCCAGGTCTGTGACCGTCCTTTGGAGGCAAAGCAACCAGGTGATGCGGCGAGGTGGGGGGCAGGAGGTGTCCCCAACTCTGCCAGGTGTGGTGCTGGGCAGACTCACCTCTTAACTTGTCACAGGATAAAAAAGGCCCTGGGACAAGCTTGTCCTCTGAATTTGCCATCCGGTCTGGAGCTTGGTGTCGTTTGAGTAGTCAGGAGTGTGACCTGGTGGCATCGCTGTGCCTTGGGCTGTCCTGCACGGGGATGAGGTGCCCTCTGTTTTGGGGGAGATGCTGAGGCAGTGATGGGCATCCACGGGGTCCCCTTGGGTCCAACTGATGCGGAGTTCGACATAAATGAGCTCTCGTCTCCCAGGCACGCCCAGGAGGTTCTACAGGTCTGTTGGGTGGGTGGCATGAGGGCAGGTATGAGCTATACCGGGGACTGCCGCGGGCGAGGAGCTGTTCCAGCGCAGGAGACAGAGCCCAGAGAACCCCACAGCCTGAGATCCCACCTGGCTCTCCCTTGTCCCTCCCCACCCCGCTTTCCCCTCCTCGGGTGGCCAGACCAGGCTCAGCCTCCCCTGTTTCTGTAACAGCCCCAGACTGTGGGCCACTGGGAGGGACGGCAGGGCCATGAAGCTGCCCTGTGAGTCCTGATCTGACTGGTACCCTCCCGGATGACCTGGGCCAGCTTGGAAAGTTGCAGCTTCTTTCGTCAGCCTCTTCCCTGGCCAGCTGGGTGCCCCCTCACCAACCAGCAGCCAAGCCCACTGCAGAGGGAAAGGAGATGCCCTAGAGGAGGCTGGCCTGAGCTGGGGGGGAGTGCGGGCTGCTCCTGCCCAGAAACCCAGCCCTTCCAAGTGCACAGTGTTTTCAGCCGGTTTCTTTCTTGCTCTGAATCCCCTGGTGGCCTGTGGGCTTTGACGTGTGGGAGGCAATTTTCTCTGCTAAGGAAGGGGCTTAACCGGTAGGACAGGAGGCAGACAGAAGTAGCCTCCTGCCTCATAATGTTTTTAGGGGAATGGCTTTTTTTCTTTCTCTTTTTTAAAGAAAAGTTCATTTGCTATATGTTATTCAATTAGGAAACTTGCCAGGCACGGTGACGGTTTTTGTTAAAGGGCAAAAATAACCTAATAAGTCAAATTTGATTTGGCAAACTAGAGTCTGTCTGTTTTCCAGAGTTGCCGAAAGACCGTGTGGCCCAGATCAGGAGAGAGGGACTGAAAGGCGGGGAAGTGAGTGGGGAGTGGGGGGCGGAGAGGTGCGGTGAGGCTGGGGGACAGATGCCCAGAGCTGGGCCCACCCCCAGCCCGCCCCTCCCTCCACAGGCCCCTGCCCAGGACCCCTAAGCTCAGAGGGCAGAGACCTCAGGCCTGGGAGACCTCATTTCCTTGACCTGAGGCCAGGCAGAGCTGGAGGGCAGAAAGGGTCTGTCACATCTGGAAGAAGCAGAAGGAATTCCAGGCAGGGCTAGGTGGCGGTGACGCAGGGGTTGGGGGGGGGGAACACCCAGGGATACAGCCAGGACACGCCTGTACACACATTCACTTACACACACTCCGGGAGGCAGGGCCGTTATCTCTTTCTTAGTCCCAGGACCAAATTCTAAGGGAGGAGTTCTGACTCGCTCAATCTGAGTCAGGCCCCCAAAGTGCTCAGCCCAGTCCCCTTACTCCTGGCTGTTGGAGCGGGAACCTCATGGCACATAAAGGCTGCCAGGCACTAGCCTGAGCAGATGAGAAGGAGAGGCTCTGGAGGTCGCTGTGAGTGGGTGAATGGCTCGTGTAGCTCATAAGATCTAAGACTTGAGGCCAGGTCTTAATAACTTCAAACTCTTGGCTTTTCCCCCCTGCCCTGTCTTAAGGGTCCCTTGAGCACATCCTGAGACCGGGGTTCTCATGCAGGTGGATTGTGAGGCAGTGGTCTCAGGAGAAACCTGCAGGCAGTGAGGGAAGCAGGACAAGGCAGGAGCAGAAGCCAGGCGACCCTCAGCCTGGCCCCACGGGAGCTCCGGGTTGCTTGTGGCCTCACAGGGCTCTCCCCTCCTGAGTCGAACTTTTCCGCCACTCACCAGGGGCCACACAGAGGGAAGCATGCCCCCCTGGCCTCTCTGGGCAGAGGGCAGCGCTGCAGGGAGGGGGCAGCAGCAGGTGTGGGCACCCAGGACGGGTGACAGTGTGCATGGCGAGGGGTGGTCTGAACGCACCCCCATCTGCTCCCCCTACCCCCTACCCATGATCTGGGGGCTGCAGGTGGCAGCTGACAGACCAGCACCTGAGATCAAGGGCTTGGCTAGACAGGAGAAGGGGCCCTGTGCACCCCTCCCACCCCACGTGGTCCCCAGGTCCCTAGGAGGGGGACCCTTGGGACACAGCACCCACCACACCTGGAAAATGAAGGTCCCCTCGCCCCCCGCCATGCTGTGGAATCAAAGCAGGACAAGTGCACATCCAGATCTGATGAGAAGCAAGCAAGGGGCACTCGCTGGTGTTTTCAGATCTAAACTACAATATTCATCTACGAATCCTTCCATCACGATGACCCAGAAATGGGACTTAGAGAAGTTGGGATGGTGCCATCAAAAGGGTCACTCCGCCCTCATGAGTCTCTTGACAGGAACAAATTATCTAATAATCAGAAAGCATTTTCTACATTAAGGGGCCTGGCAGGCCTCCCAAGGACAACAATGACATTATTCACACAGCGTCACTGCTCAACGGCCTGTCGCTTTGTCACTTTGCACCAACGTTTCCAACTTTTCTGAGAACACAGTAGACCTTGGAAGCTAGGCTTTGAAACTTGTAAAAAAAAAAAAATTTCCAGATTACTTTCGGGGAGACTTTGTAATGATGCGCATCACTTTGCGGATAATCGTAGCTGACCCATGAAGAACGCAGGGGTTGGGGCACCAGCCCCCTACACAGTTGAAAATCTAAGTATAATTTTGAGTCCCTCCAACCTTAACTACTAATAGTTTACTGGGGACTGTAAATTTTACTGATAACATAAACACATATTTTGCATATTTTATGCATTTTATATGTATTCTGTGCTCTATTCTTACAATTAAGTGAGAGAAAAAAATATTATTAAGCAAATCATAAGGGGGAGGGTGTGGCTCAGCGGTAGGTTGTGCGCTTAGCATGCATGAGGTCCTGGGTTCAATCCCCAGCACCTCCATAAAACAAAGCAATAAATTACAGTATTTAAGCTCTTTTAAAAAAATGTCCATATTCTGTCACCAGTAATTTCATTGTTAGGAATTTATACAAAGAGAATCAGGACACACCCAGAGAGGTGGCTGACAGCTTTACCACAAGTGGGGTTCTAGGGACATTTGTTTATAGACAAAAATTTTTAAATGCTTCTCTGCGCAACCAAGTTGGGGTGTGAGTTAAATTTGCTCCCCATGGCGTCTCTAATGATATGTATGTGTGCAATCTGGGTCATATATAGACTTTTCGTGATTCACCTCTGTGACCTGTCCAAGAGAGAGGCTTCGGCTAGAATGATAGCCTGAGGGAGGGGAAGAGGGAAAAGCGCATTGCTGGGTAAGACCCATCCGCAGGGACCCAGAGGGGCATCCGTGACCAGGCTGGTAAGGGGCCTCCCTGTCTCTCCCCACCTGGGTGCACTGTCAGCTAAAAAGAAAAGCTTCTGCAAAAAACTACAAATTGGCAACACATTTTTGCAATCAGATGAAACACTTCCCACCTGTGAAGATGGACATTACCCTTCCTTTCCCCGGGGACTGGGAAAGTGACCTGCCCCAGGAAAGCGTCCCCCACACCAGCAAGTAGCTGAGTCCCTCCCCGGGGCCACCCTGGTTCCAGGGGCCCTGGGACTGGGACTCCACAGAGCCCTGGAGGGCTTGGGTTCCGGAAGAAAATGGCAGGTGAACGTCCCTGTAATGGCCTTTTCATGTCCCATGCTAGGTCGGGAAAAGGGAACTCAAACCAAAAAGCGACCCAAGGAGCCAAATCATGGTATTTCAGAAGCATTGCAAAGAAGGCGGCCTCTAATGCGACGCCAGCAAATGGTCCACCCGAACTGGCAAAGGCGCCCAGCCCTTCGGGCTTAGAACTGCGGTAACTTCCCCGGCTCCGAGCTCCATCAGCAGCAGCTGCAGCTGCGGGAAGGAGGTGCCTGGTTTCCGCATGGACCCTCCTGCCCCGGCCTGCCCACCCCTGGCCTCTGCCCTCCACCCAGTCCCCCAACCCCAGCCCCTCCCCCCAGCCCCCCGCCTCGGCCTCCCTAGGAGACCGGTCTCACTGTGTGCGCTTTGTCGTTCGCTCTGCTTTAAGAGCTTCCCTTTCTGGACATTTCATTCTTGGTGAAAATACATCTTCATTACTACACACTGTTTCTTAGGAAAGGGAATATTTTAAGATAATTTCCAAACATCATCTTGGTTAAGAGGCGATAAGGCAAACAGTCGTTTTCACAGCTAAACTCTTTTCCAACGGGGAAAATAGATGCTCTTTCCTCCTCTCCCTTGTCACCGTTCTGAGGCTTCATGCAAGACTAAATTACCCGGAGGTCACTCTGTGACTGTGTCAGTTACAAGGACTAACCACCGTTCTCACAGGATGTCCCTTCCTCCATCAAACTAAAATGGCAAAATGAGCATAAATATCCCAAAGTACATTAATCTCACTGTGTTTGGACGATAATGAACCTGAGACACAGACAGAGCCGCCTCCTGTGCTGTGCGAGGGGACACGTTCAGGGACCCAGGGCCCCCGAGGAGCCTGTGGGCACCGCTGCTGCTCCACCCCCACCCGGAGCCTGAGCCCCAGCCCCGAGAGGCCGGATGAACAGCCTGGAGCAGAGACAGAGGCCCCTGCGAGTGCGGTCCTTTGGCTTGCCCTGCTTGGGGGCGAAGGGCTCACAGGGCACAGGGGGAGAGATGCCCCAGAAGCTCAAAGCTCCCTCCTAAGCCCGCTTCAGAATGAACCTGGAGTGCATAAAAGCAGCCGGAGACACAGCCACACTTTGCCCACTGAGGGGCAGCGTCTGCTTCTCCATCCCGCTGCGTCTGGGCAGAGCCGGGGCCTTCTTGGACCACCCTCCCCTCCCCTTGAACAGGCGGGAGTGCGGCTGTGGGGGTCCAGGCCGCTCCTCCTTTTGGGAACTCAGGTGCCATACTGTGGGGAAGCCCGAGGGGCCGCGGGGATGCGCCCACATGGAGAAGCCCCAGGGGCCTGCGCTGCACTGCCAGCCGAGCTCCAAGCTGCCGGCCAGCACCCACGTGCCCAACCTGTGGGTCCAGGTTCTTGAAAGTGAGCCCTGCAGGGGATGCTACGTGCAGCAGACAAACCCCTGTCCGAATTGCGCAACTGGAATAAATAGATGTTGCTGTTTTAGATAGCTAAGTTTTGGGGCAATAAATACCTGAAACACTGGACATAAGGAGGCCTGGAAGGAGGACTTGGCTGGACTCCACTGGTGAGCACGAGCTGGGGCCAGCACAGTGGCCGGGGGGAAGCGGGGACAGGTTTGACAGCTGTTCCCAAGTGTTGCTTCCTGCTGAAATCACAGCAGCCTCCTCCCCACCCTCGTGCCCACAGCAGTTTCCCTGGCGATGTGGCCAGGCTGGGGGGCCAGCTGTCGGGCAGGGGGCTGCCGTCTGGGCAGCTTGCAGGACAGCTGGGCTCCCCGGAAAATGATGGCCCTGGAGATGGTAATTGGCAGTGTCCTTCCTTTGGGAAGTCAGCCTGACTCTTCAAATAAAATAAACAGGGTTTGAGAATTTAATTTTTATTCCCAGGGTCACGATTTGTTCTGCTGTCAACGCATTACAGGGGGAGGAAAGCTCTGGCCACGGAGGGTCTGTCAACCTGATTTCCTCTTAATTGCTGCACACATTCACTTTCCTGCCGGATCTGCGTCTTCTTTTCAAAAAAGCCCACATGGGCCCTTTCCTTCGTCTTCAGAGCTGATCTTGACCCCAAATACTTATCTGTGGAAACGAGAGAAGCTTCGCTCCGGACCAGCTCACCTCTGTGACGGAGACACGAGGTTCTGGTGGCTGAGGTTTCCCCCACCTCCCATCTGACCTCGACCACTAGGGCTGCCCAGGAATTCAGGACACCTGGTTAAATTAGAGTTTCAGATGACAGAAAATAAGTTTTTATTATAGCACATCCCAAATATTGCATGGGACATACTTAGATTCAAAATGATCTTGTCATTTATCTGGAATCCAAGTTTAATTGCGTGTCCTGCGTTTTTATTTAACTGCACCTGTGTCAGCTAAGGGAGCCATTTGGGGTGAAATGGAACTGACTTCAAAGCAAGAGGGACCCTGAGGGACCCAGATGTGGCAGGAACGACCTGGGGGAGGCAAGGAAGAGTCCAGGGAGAGTGAGCTTGGCCAGAGTCCAGGCCAGCCAAATCAAAGCGGGAGAGGAAACAGCGAGCAAAGAGATGGTGGGAGCCGGGTGGCCAGCTGTCCCAGGAAGCCCGGCCTTCCTGGAACCACGTGGCAGCGCTATCCATGGTGGCCAAGAGGTAGAAGCCGCCAAGGGTCCGTCTGCAGGTGAACGGGTAAAAACGCAGTGCATCCTTGCAGCAGAGACTCATCCAGCCCTAAAACGGCGTGAAGCGCTGAAGCAGGCTATAGCTGACAAGAGGCTGCTCAGTGGGGGCACAGCAGGCCACGGGTACCGTGTGATTCCGTTTTGTGAACCGACCAGAACAGATCCTCCCTCAGCCTTAGAGGGAACCAACCAACCCTGCCGACACCCTGACCTCAGGCTTCCGCCTCCAGAACCATGAGGCGTTACACTGCTGTCGTGTGAGCCGCCTGGTCTGGGGTACCTCGCTCCGGCAGCCCCTGCAAGTGCCTGCGGGCCCCCACATCAGGTTGGCAAAATCTGAACTTTTGGTGGCACCCGGCCAGGATTTGGGGCAAAAGGCACTTGGACTCTGTAAGGGGACTTCCCACAGCTGTTTGTGTTTCTAATAAAAGTGAAGATGTGCACGCCCCGCGTCCCGGCCCCACGGCTAAGACTCCATCACTAGATCGTGGAGGATTCTGCAGGAGGGCAGGACACTGGGAACCGGGTGACGTATGTGACCAGGGCGGGTCAGCTGGGTTATGTGCACTGTGCAGCGGAAGGCATGTGACTGCAAAGACACGGTGGAGATGCGTGAATGGAAGAGGCAAGTTGCCCAAGACCAAGCCTAGCGAAGTGCCCTTCGCTTCCTTTTTCAGCTGCACATGAGACTGTGGTGAGAAGGCAGAGCCGCCCCAAAGGGCACACACGCCCGTCTGCAGAGGTTCCTGCCAGATGTGTGGACGGCAGGACGTGTTTCTTGTTTTAGAAACTTTTTAAAAAGTGATCTGATTACGGATGATTTTGACTCTGTGTCTTCCGTCTTTTGCAAACGTCACGTGTCTGGCGATAAGCAGTTAAAGTAAGTCGATTCGGAGACTAAGACAGGAAGGCAAAGTCCACGCTCAAAAGAGGGTGTTCCCCGGGCCTCGTCCTTCCAGCACTGCGCCCCTGCCTCGGGCACCGCCTGACCTTGACTCCAGATCATTCTGGGTCATTGGTCAAGACCATTCAGAGTCCTCGGCTGGCTGACCTGTTTCCCCTCGCCCTTGCTTAACTTTCACAGCGACCCTGTGAAGTAGGGCTTTTCAGGCAGGGAGTGGAGGTGGGTGGTGTGGGGTGGAGGGTTGGTGACAGATTCAAGGCAGGACTTGAACCTGGCCTCTCGGGCTCCTGTCAGCCTCTGTGTCGGTTGCCGTTGTTGGCTCTGTACATGGAGCAGAGTCAGGGGCCACGATCCAGCCCTGACCCACTGGGGGTCTCTGTCCCTTCAGGCAGGCGGCCGCCAGCACCCATGAGTGGATGGAGGTGGTGAGGGAGTGAGCTCTCCCCACAGCCCTGCTCTCCGGTGACGTCTGTCACAGCGGTTCATAGCACCTGGGGCCTTTGAGTGACCAACTCAGCTCCTGTCCACCCATGAGCCGACCACAGGCTGGACACTCTCACCCACGAAGCAACATGGAGGAACCATGGACAGAATGGGGAGAGACTCCCATGACCCCATTTCCAGTCTAAAACAGGTGAAGTCACCACTGCTAGAAGTCCCCTAGTGGCCACTGTGGGAAGGGAGAGACCAGGAACAGTGCATGTTCCACCTTGACGGGGGCTGCTGGTGACACTGCGTCCCTCTGTGAGGACATCCAGCCAGCTCAGCACTCATTAGAGCACCTTTTTGTGTGTGGATTACTCTTCAACTAAAGGTTTTCCAAATGCTCATGGGTCTTGAGTCCCTTAAAGCATTTTGTGTCCCTGAGAAGCAGGTGGGGCAGAGTGCGGCTGCTTCTGAGCACGGCTCAGGCCCCCTGGTGGAAACGCTCTGCCCTTTGGGCCCCCACATCCCATTAGCCAGATGGGCTCCCACATGGCCCCGGGGCTGCTGCCTGTGGCTCTGACTCAGGGCCAGGAAACAGGTGCTGCTGCCCAGGCCTGCAGTGGAGTCACCAGCCCCAGCTCCCTGTGGGCGGGGAGTCGGCTCACCCTCCTCCAGGCTGAGCCGCCGGCAAAACATCCAGCTGGGTGAGTCACCCCAGGGCACAGGTGGATTCTGGACTCCCTGCAGGGGCTGAGCCTCTGGCAGCAACAGTCCCTGGGGCAGCCCCTCAAGATGGGCTGCCAAGGGAGGGGGGGAGAGGCTGAGATGGGAGGACCTCGGTGGGAGGAGGCGAGAGGGTGGGAGGGGAGCAGGAGGGGCTGGGGGAGGAGTGGAAGGTGGAGGAGGGGGCTGCGGTGGGGAGAGGAGACTTCTGGGCACCGAGCCCCTGGCCGTGTGGAGTGGGCTGGGGGTTGGGAATTGGGGGAAAGAAGATGCTGGGGGTGGGCTGAGGGAAGAGGAAGGCTCCACACTGGCAAGAATGGTTCAAACCAAAGAGCCTGGGTCTTGTAAGAAGACCCATCCAGAATGGACCATCCCGAATGCCATGCCTGCCCCAGCCCCGCCCCCAGAGGTGAGCCTGCACAGGAGCTGCTAGGGGGGTGATGGAGTGAGGGACGCTGCTGGTGCCGGATTGTGGGCCTAATGAGAGGCCCCGATGGTGCCCAAGACCCTGACCGAGGGTGGCAGCTGATCAAGAGACTGAGCGCCTTTAAAAGCCACAGTCTCTTCCTCCAGGCACCCCAGGCTTGTTCCAGCACCAGCTCCTTGGGGAGGTGGCAGCTTTCGGAGCTGTACCTGCAACTCTGGAGG
This sequence comes from Camelus ferus, assembly GCF_009834535.1. Lineage (NCBI taxonomy): Eukaryota > Metazoa > Chordata > Mammalia > Artiodactyla > Camelidae > Camelus > Camelus ferus. The sequence continues at coordinate 67,937,895 of NC_045705.1, forward strand.
GCTCCTCTCCATGCCAGGGTGTGGGCACTGTGGGCAGGGGGTTATTCCTGGGGGCCAGCAGCACCTCGTCCATCATCGTTTGTGAGATAAATCGACCCCACTGTAAGTCTACCCACCACGAACCAGGTCAGCCTTCCCTCGCACCAGAACCCAAACTAAATGCACGCCCAGCCCAGCGTCCCCTGAGAACCTGGACACGCCTGCAGCCTCCCCGGCACCACTTTCCAGCAGGGCAATTGCAGCACAGGGAGCGATGTGGAAAGACACTGGGCCGACTGATTGTGCTTGTAGCTGATTTCCAATCTGACAAAGATGTGCAACCTTGAAAACAGCTGCCTTGGGGCCCCTGCCCGAGACATAGCCTGCCGATTGCCTCGACCAGCACCCAGCCTTCCGAACTCTGGCTGCAGAACCCCGGTCGCAGTGGGGCACCAGCACTGCACAAAGTTACAGACCCCATTTTGCAGCCTGCATTGCAGCTCGACGTGGATGTTCAAAGTGGGAGGAGGGGTCTCCCCGAAGGACTGGTCTAGGAAGGAGGGAATCCTCTCACGCAAAGCCCCCCAACCTCTAATGCTGCTTCTCTGTCCCCTCTCCCTTCTCCTCGCCCACACCCTTACTAAAGATACCCGACTGTCCCTGTGGACAAAGTAAACAATCTTTACACTTATCATAAATCCTTTAACAGTTGTATTGACGAACTGAACACATAGACTCAAAGGCCATTCATAGAATTATATCAACTTTCACTTTAGCTCAATCCTTAGCAAATTACTGTCTGTAGGGAGCACCTGGGAATTTTTCTTGACAACTATGTTACTAAAGTGGGGGTGGGTAGGACTGGGGTTCGCAGCTAGAAGCCATGGAAGGGAGGATAAAGGACACAACATTTCTAGGGTCAAATAAAAGCCAAGTTTTCTTTAATGGAGGTACAGATGATCGAACCCTGGACCTCATGCATGCTAAGCACATGGTTTACCACTGAGCTATATCCCCTACCAAAAGCCAAGCCATTCCCTGATTTCTTCAATAGTAATGAGATTGTCATGGGCTCAGTAGGTGGTATCCCTTTGTCACCTTCTCTTCTAAGCCTCCTCTTTTTATGAGTCCATCTCCCCAACATTAGCTTCTCACCAGCACTAGAGGTGTGCATCCCCTCATTTGTTTGTATTCATTCATTCATTCATCAAACATTTGTTGACTGTTTTATGTGAGACACTGTATTAGTAAAGAGTCATTCCAGTCATTCCATACATATGGTAGAACTGCCCCCCCCCCCAACAACACTTCGCTTGAGTAAAAGAGTTTATTTCTCTCTGTTGTGAAACAAGCCTGGAGGTCAGCAGCCCAGGGCATCCAGGCCCCTTCAGTCTTGCTGTCATCCAAAGTCATCACTCTGTGGTCCAAAATGGCTGCTCAGCTCCAGCCGTCACATCCACATTCCAGGCAGCAGGAAGGAGGAAGGGAAAAGGACCAAAAAGGGGGCCTATCCATTCAATCCCTTTCACCTGGAATGTGCTGGGTCCTACCTGGCCAATCCTGCTCATCTCTCAGGTCAGGCTCCTTGAATACACATACTTCTTTCTCCTGATAAAGGACCAGTTATTTGTATAACTGTTTTTGTGCACGTGGGTCCCACTAGACTGTAATCTCCAGGAAGGCAGGGACGTGTGTGTAGAGCTTTCCGCCGCAGTCCCAGTGCAGTGCCGGGGAAGCAGCACCTCTCCCTGGGGGGTGGGGGGCATGGATGAGCTAGACCTGAACCTAGGTTTTCTCTGGACCCTGTTCTTGCTTTTCAGACCTGGGTGGTTTTTTGCTGGTGAACAGGGCTTCTAAGGGAAGATGTGCCAGCTCAGGGTGCAGGGGTAAAATTACGCTTTCTGCTTCGTTTCCATTACTCTAATGGTGACCCATTTTGTCTGCCTTACACTGGGCTGTCTTCAAGATGACAAGTTGACAATGTCCCACCAGGTCATTGCTGAGTGCACAGAGCCCATTATAGCACTGGCCATGGGTCCCAGCACAGCCTGTGCCAGGAAGCAGGTGTCCGCCGTCCGGGTACACTGTCCTCCTTTGTCTGAACATGTCTGCTGGCCCCGGAAAAGCATGACACCCTTCCTCGCTTCTTCCTTGCTTGGTCTGCAGCCTTGCATTGCCCACCTAACTGTTCCTGGCCAGGGTCACCAGCCACACCCAGGATTTGTACTAGACTGAGGCAGAAGCAGCGACGCTGGGTGTCCCCCCCAAGTGGTGTCATGGTGACAGACTGTGCCAGCTTAGAGGCAGCATATTTGTATAGAGCACGTGTCTAGTTATCCACTGTAGCTTTGTTAAGGGGGTTCACAATACATGTGAAGACTGCTTACAGTTTTTCCACCAGACACGTGGAGAAAGAGGCCAGAGGGCAGGATTCCGGTTTTTGGAAGCGCTCTTGTTCTCTGTCTGCCAGCCCCATCGCCATCTGCCCTGACTGCACCGGGCCCAAGCCTGCTTCCCGGAAGGCTTGGGGGCTACTGGCAGGATAAACAATCTGACGGCCCTACCTAAGAGCATCGCTCATGTCCTGCTTGTCTGCAGGAGCCACCTTTGCCCACTTGGGGACCTGAATGCTGGCTCTGCGGCCACGGCGTTCTCGACCCAAGGACTTCAGTTTAGAGCTTCTGCTTCTTCAGACAGATGCAGGGGCTCCTTGACAAAGTACACTGAGAGCAGAAGGGTACTCAAGCTCTCGCTGACGGCAAGAGGCTCCTAATGTGGAAGACGGAAGAAGGCTGAAACTGGCCAAACGGCCGGCACTCTGGGATGCGTTCCTTCCTGGTCTCTCCGACTACACCAGCCATTGTCAAAAGGTGGTGGCATTTCTCAGGGAGCCCGAGGCAGCCGTGGCCGGCCCCGGCCCCAGCGGCATCTGCAGGAGAGGCTGTTCCCATCGCTTCTCCAGGGAGAGAGCTGCCTCCTCTCTTCTGCATCTCAGCTGTCCATCAGTCTGCCCACCACGACAGAGGCTGCCAAGGAGGCAGCCTCCCACCCCCTCTTCCCTCCCCAGTAGGAGTGCACTCCTGAGCTGACTGTGGGCTTCAGAAATCAGCCTGTGACTCCTGCTCAGGGGCCCCTTGTCCCTTACTCTCCTCCCACCCCCGGCTGCCAAAACAGTGACCAGAAGTCAAAATGTGCCCTTTAGAATGCACCCCACATTCCCCTGTCACCTCCATCTCAGCCAGGAGTCTGTCCCTGAGACCCTTCACCAAGCCAGGTGTCCCCACCAGCAAACCAGGTGGGCACTCAGCACCATGGTTTAGGGCCTTGCTCCTTCCTAACCAGTCAGCTGGCCTTGACTGGAGTCCTCGGGCACTCCAGTGTCGCTCCTCGGCCCTGCAGAGGCAAACGGCTCTCTCCCGGAAACGGCCTGAGCTATCAGCACTAAGGCTCCTAAGACTGAGTGTTGGACCCGGGTAGGGGGTCAGCATCGTTATTATTTGTCCTGAATCCTGTTCACTCTAGGGTCCTCGATGACATCAACCCACCTAACACTCAACTTGGCAGGTGGGGCAATGGCTGCAGCCTCCTGGCAGCAAGCTCCGGCCACCGGCTGGCACCTCCAAGCAGGGCCGCCTCTGTCTGCAGGGCTGAGGACTTCAGTGGCCAGTAGCGTCCAGCCAGAGGGGAGGAGAGGGTCAGGCAAATTTTCTCCTAATGGCCTCATCTTTCTTCAGAAGCCTGGAGGTGCCACACCGGCGTGTCCCCTGCTGTCCATGTGTGGCTGAGGGACAGACTGGGCCTGGCAGAAGCTAAGAAAGTATTTGTGGGTAAGCCAAGGAAGGCCCTCTTCCTGCGAGATTTTTGTCACCTGCCACGGGACAGCCCCTCCCAGCCGCTCTGCCACCTGCCAGCCCACCCACCCCTGGCTGCCTCTGGGAGCCTGAACTGGTCTCCCTCTGGACCCCCCAGGCCCTCAAGGGCTCGACCACAGCCTGACCCTTCTCCAAAGAGCTCTGTGTCCTGCACTTGGGATTCAGGGGCCCCTTTCCACCCAGCAGGGCCTGTGGGATGTAGGGAAAGCCCACAGCTCTGAGGTCGGATAGCCAGTCGGCTCCCAAGAACTGACAGCCTAAGGGCCTTGGCTGATTAGGCCCGTTTTAGAAAAACAGAACAGGGGTCTGCGCACCCGAGGGGCGCTGGGTACCAGGAGGCGGGGGAGCTAGGTGGCCTTCCACCTCCTGCCCTCCCTCCATGGATGGCTCCTGAGAGGCTGAGCGCGAAATTTGGCTGCTGCAAAAGTGTGCGAGTGTGTGTGCGCGCGCGCCCAGGACAGTGTGCCCGCGCCTATCTTGGACTGAGGGGTCTCAGGCGGTGGCGCTCCTGCCGGGCGCAGTGGCCTGAGAGGCTGGGGGCGCTGTGTGGGTGTGGGGTCCTTACTCTGCCACCCCCGGCCGGGTAACAGGCTTGGGGCCCTCCCCCGCGGGTTTGGGGCTCTGGATTCAGCGCGATGGGGGCTCTCCCGCGGGGTGCGGGGGCCTTTCCGCCGCCCCCGCCCCGAAATACAGGACCACCGCGCGGCCCTCCCGCGGGCGCTCCGAGTGGCGGCCGCTCCCGCCCGCTCCGAGGAGGCGGAAACCAGTGGCTGACGCGGCGGAGCGGCTCCCGGGCCGCATAAATAGCGGCAGCGGCGGCGGCTCTGGGCGCAGGCACGTCGAGGCAGCGCGGCCGCCGTGCACTTCCCGCCGCCGCGTCCCCGAGGCCGCGCCATGTGGTGAGCGCTCCCGGCCCTACCAGACCCGACCCGACCGGACGCGCGGCCCCGCCGACACCCGGGACCCGCCGACACCCCGAGATCCGCCATCACCCCAGGACCCTCCGTCCTTCAAGGTAGGGCGCCTCCTTGGGGCCCCGGAGGTAGGCGGACCCCGCCTTCTCCGCACTCCCCTCCCCAGGGCACCCGCCTGCGGGGCCCGGCTCGGCCCCACTGCCCCTTGCTCCTTGCCAGCTCTTGCCCTCTCTCCGTCCTCGGCCCCCTGGCTCCTGGCCGCCCCGCCCGCCCTTTGGGGGTTGGGATCCGAGCCTCTGTCCCACATCTCTGGGAACAGGGCCGGTCTCCCCGAGCAGTCCCGCAACCGCCCGCCTTCCTTTACAGATGCCCAGAGGCTGCGCCCTCCTGCTCGTCTCTCTGCTCCTCGCCGTGGCCCTTTCAGCCACCCTGGGGAACGGGTCACCGGTAAGTGCAGGGGGCAAAAGTCTCCCAAGCCGGATCCCCTTATCGGAGAAAGTGGGGAACACGGCATCGGAACCAGACCCTGCAGAGGGTGGGTGCCTTGTGCCAGGAACAGAAACAGCCATCAATTCTGCTCCGGGGTCGGGGTGCGGGTCGTCGGAAGACTGGGAGGTGGGGGTGTCCCTGCCGCGGGCGCGGCGCCGGGAGGGGCCGGGGTCCTGCGGGCAGGCCGGCGGGGGCTGGGTGGAGGGTGAGGGTTTCTGCTGAGATGCTGCCTTGGGCCCTCCTGACATGCCTCTCCCAGTGCGTCAACAGCCCCTGCTCGGCGCTCTAGATCTGGGCGCTGCTGCAACTGCGGTTAGCGCCGCAGACCAGTTAGAAGCAAATCTCATTGCCTTCAGCTCAGCAGAGCACCGGTTACACCGCCTGAGAGCTGGACGCTCTGAGTCTGTGGTCTGTGCCTCTAAAGGAACTATTTGATAAAGCAAATTGTCCTCTTTTCATGTCATATATAGCTTATTTGGCTGCAAATCTAGAATTTCTTGTACCTTCCAAATGTACACTCATTCTAATTCCTGTATTATGCTTGGGAAGCCTGGGTGAATTTCATTTAATGCTCACTTTTGCTTTAACAGTTTGCATCTCTTGGCTTATTATATACCTAGAGTGTGTTTGTAATTTGAGTGCTGTGATTATCCGAAGTTCGTAATACCCTCATAGGCTGCCGTGGTGGGTTACAGAGGCAGAAGCTGCCTTCGGGGCTTCTTTGAGGCAACGCAGCCTGTCCAGGCAGGACCCTTACCATCTGACCCCCTTTCTCCCATTTAAGGAGAAGGAAAAGAGAGGCTGGACCCTGAACAGCGCTGGCTACCTTCTTGGTCCACGTAAGTGACGCAGGTGCATGGCCTCTCGACGCTGAACTTGCTTTTCTGATGCTGGCTGTAGCCCTTGTGCTGACCCCGCTCTGTCTGCAATAAGGGGGTAGCGAGTCATCATTCTGAAACTGTGCCATTCCAGTTTTAGTCAGATGAAGGGAAACGGAGGACTTCCTTGAGGCTCTGAGGCAGGATGGGCTTCCCTGTAGGGTTACTTATTCCCTCAAAGGCAGCCCCAGGATGTGCCAACCCTCCTCCTCCTCCCCCTTTTCTCCCCTCACTTGTGGAGGACAGGCTAGTTTCTGCACCCCTAGCCTTGGGGCAGCTCGCTCTTTCTTGAACCCTGACCCATCCTGCATCCTCTCCTGCCTTCTCTGCCGGCCTTGCCCCTTTTGCCTCCGCTCCTCTGCCTGGCCAGTCCCTACAGCTCGGCACACTTGACCTAGGCACCTCTTCCTTCCGGAAGCGTCTCCCTCCTCCAGCTCTCCTGCCTCGCACCCTGATGGAATTCCCAGCCTCAGACCTAGCTCAGGCTTCCCTGGTGACCGTCATGGAAGGCAGACATTCCTTGGGGCTTCGAAGTTCTGGGCCCCACCCAGGGTCCCTCCGTATCTCCCTACGCTCTCACCCACTCCTCAGTTTCACAGAGCACCCCACGTCAGTTGACCCCAAGCCCTATCTCCACCTTCCCCTAATCTCAGCCCTGGATGGGAATTCCCAGGTGACCTGAAGAAGCCAAAACATGCTCCCCTCCAGGCTAAAAGACAGTGGTTCTCTTCCTGCTCCAAATCTGTCCCCGTAGCCACCCTGCAAGGTGACTGATACTCGGTGTCTTATCCTTGATTTGCGTCACCTGGACGCGGTGTGAGTAGTTTTACTACATTTGTGATGCAGAAAATCCGGTGACTCTAGGGTAGCTGGGGACTTCAGAGACCCACCCCCAAGACCGACTGCTGCGTTTACAGACAAGCACACCACGCGTGGGGCTCAGCGACTGGCTCACGGACGTGGAATGCCTAAGCGGGCGCAGGAGACAGCAGGAAATGTGACGCCGGTGCCTGCAAGCGCTAAAGGGGACCGCTCTGGGACACTGCAGGCCGCGGCTGCTGATGCCTCCCCTCACCCGCCCCCCTACCCCCGCTCTCTGCTTCATGCACGTCCTCTGTCTGCAGTGCCACCTTCAGATTTTAATTGTCCCAAAGGAGGGGGCAAGGGGAGACCTTTCGCTTTCTCCTCCAACCCCGCACCTACCTGTGGCTTTCAAATTTGCCAGCATGGTTGGCTTTGGGACAGCCATCAACCTTTAAAAAACCCTCCCCTATTGATTTCCTATTTCCCCACAGGAAAGGAGGCAAACAGCATCTAGCTCGTAACGCCGTCCTTCCAGCGTAATTGGGACAAACGGTGCCTGTTTAAACTGCCATGGGGAGTTTAGCGCTTAATCCCAGGGTTTAAGTACAGACCCTCTTCTACTGCAGGCGGTGGTTCATCTGATCACCTGGCGGGTCCTTGAGAGCTGAGCTTTGAGAAACACAGGCATAGAAATGACAAAAACTAGTTGGGGCAACAGGGAGCATCTTTGATCTCAGATCAAAGGCAACAGCAGATCCTCCCCTGGTCTTGTCCCTGAGAGCTGCCTGGCCTCCCTTCTCGGGGAAAGGACCGGCTCCAGTTTCCCTGACCCCTTTGCAACCCTGAGTTCTTTGCCTCAGAGAGCACTGCTGGCCCCAGAGACAGGAGGAACCCTCCAGCAGCAGTGCCTGTGTGACTTTGGAATACTGAAAAGACATTCATCAAGAAGATTTTGAGTCCTGAGTTAGAAAACAGACTCTTTTTCGCTGTCAGTTTGGATCAGCAGAAGCTGTACATCTACACTATCTGTTGGTCAAAATTCTTTACAACTTCACCCCACCCTCCTGACTTCTATTGTCAGCGTAGCAAACGGGGTGTGAAGGCCGCGTCTGCAGACGGTTTGAGCCCAACCTCACGGAGCGGTGTCCGAGAACTCTGTCTCTGGAAAAGTGAAGTCATTCTCTTTTGTCTAGGCCTGGAGAGGGTGGAATCCGTCAGGCCAGGCAGCCAGACACCTGCAAGCCACCCTCCCTCTTCTCCTTCCCACCCGAGGGTCCCCACATCAGTCCTCTTGACTCCAGACCCCTTGGTACAGAGCCCTCAGCCTTTCTTTCCAGCAATTTCTTAAGGGATCTCTGCTTGCAGTCACCATTCCCCCATCTTCACTCCACCTAACACACACACACACACACACACACACACACACACACACTAGCTTCCTTCCCTCCCTCTTCCTCCTCCTTCTCCTTCTGTCTGTCTGTCTGTCTGTCTGTCTGTCTCTGGCTCCAGTCTGTGTCTTGCACAGCAGCCAGAATGGTCTTTGAGAAATAAAGTCTGATTCCATCAGAACTGCAGATCCTTTGGTGGTCCTCCCACCACTGTTTTCAGGGCCACAGGACCCCAGCCCCTGTCCTCTGCCTGGGAGGCACCCAGCTGGAGCACAAGCCCCCCCAGACCCCTCAGCACTACCCCCCCGCCCCCGGCCTGCCCCCTGGGGCCAGTCCCCTCTGCTGGAGCCCCGGGCTGCCCCCTCTTGACGGGGGGCCCCTCCTGCTCTTGGGGAGCCCCAGCACCCCAGTAAGCTTCGTGCCTCAGGCCCTTGCATGAGCTCTTCCCTCAGGTTCCTCAGAGAACGGCCTTCTCTCTTCTGTGGTTTCCCTACCGTGGCTTTATTTTTACAGTGTGGTTGTGCTGCGTGTTGATTACTGGCGCGCACGGGTCCTTCAGGACCGGGAGGTCTAGTTAGAGGCACAGCCCTCAGTGCTTCCCCTCTGATTTGCAAACAGATGCCATTGACAACCACAGGTCCTTTCAGGACAAGCATGGCCTGGCTGGCAAGCGGGAACTCCACCCCGATGACGAAACAAGGCCAGGTGAGAGCACTGTGATCCCAGGCCACGCGGGGCAGCGGGTGGCGCCGAGCTTCTGCCACCCAGACCCACAACTGGGGCCCAAGCTAGGCCCTGCCGCATCTGTCAGCCACCAAAAATAGAAGAAGCCCCAGCGGGGTCAGGGGTCCCTCCAGGGTGCCCAGCAAGGCTCCATAAGAGAGGGAGGTCCCTGGTGATGCCACCAGGTGCCGGGCCTAAGGTGGTCACCATGGTGGTAGGTCGGCAACGCTGGCCCTCTACTTTCCAGGGAGCTTTGACAGGCCGCTGTCAGAGAACAACGTTGTGCGCACGATAATAGACTTTCTAAATTTCTTGCATCTCAAAGGTATGTGAAATTTTACCAAACTAAAATCCCACGTCTTAGAATCCTGGGCTCCTAAAAAGCCTGTCAAGAAAGGAGTCCATAGACTTCTACTGGGAAGTAACCATTGCCCACCTCCACACCTGAAGTCAGGCTGGGGGGGGGGGTGTCCCATGGCCTGGGGACCAGAACCAGCTGCAAAGGGGCTGGGATGGCCGTTCGTCCCAATGCTGTTCCTGGAAAGGATCACCCACCAACGCTGTCACCAGGAGGAGGGGGCTCCAGGGTTCCATTCACTCTGCTGGATCCACATTTCTTGACATGGTAACAACTGCTGTCCCTTTCAGGGCCGTAGTTATGGCACCCAGGCAGGCATGCTGGAGAGCATCTTAATCCATATCTTGTGAGCCATGTTTCAGAATGCACTTTTTTTGCCTCCTGTGGGGCAGGCCGCATTTAAATCCAGCACCTCTCCATCCTGGGATCTGGTCTCTTGTGCAGACACTCCAGCCGATGAGGCCGCTTGTGGCCCATCCAGCCCCAGCTCTTCTGTGCTTTATGCTTGTCATTCATTCAACAGTGAGAGTCTGGCCTTAATCAATAATCATGGGTCAAAACCACCCCTGTGGAAGGCGCTCCGAGAGTTCACCCGGGGAGGTGGCCCAGGGACACAGCGGGACGTGGGCGGCTTTGATGCTCCAAGAGTGACATCTGGTTATCACGTTTTGCGCATCACAGTTTTGTAGTCTAGTTTGGCAGAGTCAGGACTGTTCTTGGATTCTGTTCTGATCTGTTTGCTCTCAGGCTGCACTGCCTCAGTTGAAGGACTTCAGGTGGGCGTGGGGAGGGGGAAGGAAGTTGAGCCCAGTGGAGCCTTTGGGGAAAACCTGCTGGTGACTTTTCCAGCCACGGGCAGATCAACTCTTCCAGGTTTTTGTTTGTTTTGTTTTGTTTTGAATTTTGTAACATGGAACGTCTTTCATTAGGAGACATCGATTTTATTACCCAAACAGGAATTACACTTTTTAAAAAGTCTGACAGTTTCAGATGCATACCAGATGTGAGCGCTGCATCGTTAAACAGTGAGGAACGTGAGCTGTGCGGGACTCTGGATCTGACCCTGTGAGGTCAGGACAGAGGACGGCCGCTCCAGCTTGCTCCCTGCGTGTGGCCCCTCCCTTTGCAGAGGCCGGGGCCCTGGAGCGCCTGCCCGGTCTCCCCGCAGCGCTGTCCTCAGAAGACATGGAGCAGTCCTGAGGTGGCCCCCCGGGCACCTTCGTCTGTGCCTTGTCATCTGAAGTCAAGCTCGAAGTCTCATGCGATGTCTGCGGAGTAAACCACCCCGTCCTCTCTGCCCTGGTGCCGTGTTCCTATAATTTAAGATTTTTTCCCTTTGGTAATGATTTTGAGTGGCAAAATAAAAGAATAGCAACTGCTTGTGATGATCATTTTCTTCCTCACACCTGTCTCGCCACTACTGCCACTGGCGTGTTTTTAAGAGATAACACTTGGTTACAATCACCTGTGAGGGCTGCAGGGCAGGCGGGGCTAACAGACAGCTTAGCATGCGCGTGGCTGGGTTAGAAAGGTGAGTGTCGTAAGCGCTGTACTTTAACGCTCAGGAGATGTGCTGAGTCACTGCTGCGCAAAAGGCAGCCTGTGGGGACAGTAACGCCAAGATGGCAGAGATGCGGTGAACTTTGGGGCAGAAATGAAAAGATCACACAGAAGATCTGAAAAGAGCACAGGTGAGGACGAGAAGCCAGGCATCGTTCTGTTAAGTTAAAGGATGGCCCGCGGGCTCTGAGCACGGCCTGGGGCAGGGCGGAGGTGGAAGTGGGGGCCCCCCTCCGTGATCTGCCCCCCAGCAGTGCCCCTCACTCCTGGGGGGTCCAGGCGGCCCACGGACCGCTGCAGTTTGTGCTTCACGCCCCGCCCCAGGTGACGGCAATACGCAGCCAAGCAAGGGAATCACCCCCGGAGACCCCCCTCCAGGAAGTAGACACTGAGGGTAATTATTCAGGCCCTGCTGGCTGGCCCCCGCCCTGCCCTCCCCACCCGCCCACTCCGGGACACTCGCAGAGGCTTTCCCCACGACTCCGTCTGCCCTTCCCTCCCCTGCACGTGCCCCCACACACTCTGGTGGCCTGGTCCCAACTGCGGGTGTGGGAACGCCATCCGCAGGGTCACCAGGCCCCTGCCCAGAGTGCCTAACTCAGGACGACTGGGTGGGCAGAACCCGCACTCCTAACAAGCGCCTCAGTGATGCCGCCGCTGCTGCTCAGGGCCTACACCTCACTGACACGCTCCAAGCCCGCAGCCTGCCGCCTGTCCCACCTGGTCTCCCTCTTGCCTTGGCCCCTTCCATCCGGTGCTCTCGGACATAGACCTGTCCCCACCCCAGCCTGTCCTACTAGCCACCACTGATTGCAGCTCCTGGTCCAGCCTCACTCACCTAAAACCTTTGCACACACCCCTACTGATGCCTGGTAAACTGCTACACATCCCACAGGATCCCGTTCTGCGGTGGCCTCCTTGAGGGTGCCCTTCCTGCTCACTCAGCAGGGCTGTGTGCGGGCCCCACTTGTGTGGTGCTACCCCCATTGGAGTGCTCGCCACTCTAGTTCTGTTTGCTGCTGTTTCGCCTCGCTACACTGGAAGTCTTTCCAGAAACAAACTGTGCTTGATGAAACAGAGATCAGACCGGGCCAGGCTCTGAGTTCCCCGCAGCTGAGAGAATGAGAAGACAAGTCACAGACTAGGAGAAAGTATTTGCAAAAGACATGCCTGATTAAGGGCTACTAATCAAATATACAAAGAATTCTTAAAACCCAACAGTAAGGAAATGAACAACCCAGCAAAATAAACGGGCAAAGTATACTTCAGCGATACCTCACTGAAGAAAACACCAAGATGGCAAGTAAGCACATGAAAAGACACTTCACAGCGCGCCATTAGGGAATTGCAAATTAAATGACAAGCTATGGCCACACGCCTATCAATATGGCCAAAATCCAAAACACTGACACCACCCCGTGCTCACTTCTGCCCACCTGCACCCAGTGAGCTTGCTAAAGAGAGCTCCCCACGCAGGGTGAGCAGGGCCCTCCCCATCCTTATCCTTTCCTCAATCTGCTCTTCTCTTAGATTCTCTAACCTCTCCCAACATTTTTATCTTGGCTGAAACTTCTACCTTCAGTTCCTTAAAACAGGTATTTTAACTTACTTCATATAATGATTTGTCTATTGTGGTTTTAAGCTGCACCCCCATGGAAACTAGACCAAACCCCGCAGAATTCCAGGTGTTGATGAGAGTTTCGTAAAAGGAATAAAGGGTCTCAGAGCCAAGATGAGGGTTACAAGTAGGTTTCTGCTGATATTTTGCAGTAGAAGTTTCCCTCCTGAGGGCGGCTCGCTCGCTGCCACACTTTTGGTATTACGTACAGCCTGCGGTTAACTGACAGGCAAGACGCTGTTCAGCATGTGTGACGTAAGAAGTGTGTATCTGGGCTCTGCCCCGGCACAGAGCTCCTAACACCCCTGTAATTTCCTGAGTGATGGAGATGGTGGGAGTGGCTTACACAGAGCACCCAAATCCTCTGCAGTTCCCTGGGTGCTAGGAGTGTCTTTTGTTCTAATGAGGTGACTCTTGGTGGGCCCCTGGACGGCTTCAGAATGGGGGTTGATCTCCAGAAAGACCAAACCATGATTAGAAGCTTGGAACTTTCAGTTCCATCCCCCATTCTCCAAGGAAGGGAGAGGGGCTGGAGACTGAGTTAACGATTGATCATGCCTATGTGATGAAGCCTCCATAAAAATCCCTAAACTGCGGGCTTTGGAGAGCTGCCAGGTTGGTGAACACATCCAGGTGCCAGGAAGGTGGTGCCCTCCAGTTCCAGGGGACAAAAACTCCTTGCTCAGGACCCTTCTAGACCTCGCCTATGTACCTCTTCTTCTGGCTGCTCATTTCTATCCTTTATAATAAACCACTAACGGTAAGTAAAGTGTTTTCCTGAGTTCTGTGAGCTGTTATAGCAAATTATCCAACCCAAGGAAGGGGTCATGGGAACTTCAGATTTGTAGCCAAGCCAGACAGAAGTGCGGGTAATCTGGGAGCCACTACTTGAGATTGGTGTCTGCAGTGGGAGCTGTCTTGTGGGACTGAGTCCTTGAAACTGTGGAATCTGACACTAACGGTGTCAGAATTGAGTTAAATTATAGGACACCCAGATGATGTCTAGAGAGCTGGAAAACTGGTTGGTATAGGGGGAAAAAAGCCCCGCTCACGTGGTATCAGAAGTGTGAGAGCAGAAACAGTTTTCTTTTAGCGTGTGTCATTTTTTTTTTTTAAATGACTTTTTCTCAGATTCTTGAAAGACAAGCTTTAAGTTAAGCTGCATTTCTGGGAAAATAAAGACAAAAACAAAAAACAAAACCCACCAGATAATCTAACCTTAATCACAAAGGTGACCCACATCATTTAGTACGTACAGAAATTTGCACAGCCACACCCAGAAATAAGGACATACTATTTTTATTTTTATATGGTTTTAAAATAGCATTGGTTCTCTAACAAAAACAAAAAGCTGCGGTTTTCTGTCTTCTTGGTCATCCTCTGTAACTGCTAACTCTGGGTGTTGCAGTGGCTTTATACACAACCCTGCTTTGGCTTCTACTTCTCATATTGAATTTTCTGCAGGTTGTGCAGACTTAACAAATTCTCCCTTCTGAGAAGCCCTGCAGAGGTTATGCTTTCCCAGATGCCCTTTCCCTAGCCTTCAGGCTGTAGCTCTGTATCTGGCCACAGGCAGAATGCCCTCAGGTAGCACTGAAGGCCCCCCAGTGCACAGGAGCCCAGGTCCCAGGTGGGCCCCCTGCAGGGCTGGTGCAGTGCCCTAAGGGTGGCCGCTGCCCTTCCTTGCTGCCAGTCCTGCCTCCGGGCTCTGCAGGGGCGACACCTGCTGCAAGGCCCTTTCTAGGCAGCTCCCTGCCCCAGAGCAGTGCTGGAGCACAGTGTTCCCACCCCGCCATCCGACAGCACTTGTCTACCTCCGGCTTTCTGCCGCAGAATCCAGACCCCAAGGGGTGACAAAGGGGTTGAAATGGAGAAGAGTTAATTTCTTTCTCCTGGTTTGGCTCCCCATCAGAACTAGGCTATTCCAAACACAGCTCTACAAACTGCCAGCTAGCCCCTCACTCCTTGCTCACTGACGTGCCAGGGCCAGGCCCTGAGCCCCACTCCTCTCCGCGGGGGGCTGCGAGCCCCCTAAGTGCTCTGGGGCAGCCGTGCTGCTAACGAGCACGGAAGCAGAACTGACACGTTAACAGTTATTAAGTTAATTACGACAATGGAAGACATTTGAAATTTTTATTCCTCTTTGCTTTTACAATAGAACCAAAAGAAAGTTGACTTAATAACTTATCTAACCTGCTGGTTTCTGCAAACTAGTTATTTTAACTGTTTTACAAACAATAATAGTATTATAACAATAATTATGGAGAAGTTAATTGGATAATAGAGCTTTTCCACAATTCAAATGGAAACACATAAGAAACTAGATAATTTTTAATCTCACAACCCAAAACGGTACTGACCAAGGCACGCCTGTGTGCTGTGTGGGCCACCGCCCGCGCCTCACGGAGGCCCTAGAGGTGACTGGTAATTCCTGTGACTCTGGGGAGGCGTTGACACGCAGACACTCTTCAGGGCGTTCAGCAGTTCTCTACAGACTTTAAGTTGTATCTTAGCAGTCTATCTGGGGACTTTATTTCTAAATAATTTAGGGGAAAAATCATCATGGCTTTTTATGCAGAGAAGCCCCCGGAGGAAAACTCCCGGAGAGGATAAAGTCGGGAGGAACGGACTTTTATTTCTGCCCAGGGCCTGCTTCCACCCTCCATGACTCAACGTTGGTGCAGACACCCCCCTGCCCAGGACCACAGGAACCCACTCTCTCTCCTGGGGTCCAGACAACAACGGTTATGGCATGCACTTCCTCAGAAGAGGGGAGGGTTTCCATCGCCAAATCCCTCAGAGACTGTGAGCACACACCCGCCCCCCCGTTCCCCGAAAGCAGAGGGAGAGCTTAATCTTAACGATGAAGCTGTTGCCGCAGACCCAGCCTCGTGTTCCTTAAAACAACCTTCTAAACTCTAGATTTCCTTCAGAATATTGAGACAAAATCCACATCACTCACATTTCACACATTGCACTCTACTCAATTTTCAGCCCTTTGGATTTGAACTCAATAAGGAGAATCTGTGACAAGCATCTCCCGAATTCCTCTAAGATCATCTGCTCCGCCAAGCACTCGGAGCGGCGCTCCTTCTCCGCCTCTTCGCCTTGAGCCAGCAGGCAGGCGCACGTGGCCTCCACCACCTCCCAGGAGATGCATGAGGAAGACGGCCTGTCAGAAGAGAGCGGGTACAGGCCACGTTCAGTCACGCCATTGTTTTAAGATACCTTGTGTATTCAAGGGGACATGCTTGTCAAGGCATTTTACAGACTGTCACAGGTAAAATCTAACATCGGCTTCCCGATACTGGAAACTCTATTGCCCATGTGAAGTAAAGGATCGCCTTTAGAAGAACACTACCGAGCACAGGTGCGTCTGTCAGCCTCTAGACACCCTCTTGTGGCAGATTCTAAATTTTCTCAAAATTAGACCCACTAACAGGCCCTGAGACCTGGGCTGCGGTGCCCAGCCGTGGGCTGCGCGGGGTAGAAGCAGCCGGGATCTTAGATGAGACGCATCCCTGCAGACAAGCCCGCGGCCTTGGTCTAGGCTCCCTGCACAACGTCTGCCTCAGGAGAAGGGGGCAGGACAGCGCCCCAAGGGCCGGCCCTCCTCCCAGGACCTCCGAGCTGCAGAAGCCCTCGCCTCCGAGGACTCGCCTCCTTGGGGCACATGAGCATGGCCTCGCCTCTGAATGCCTCTGGGAGACCTGAGTGAGGCTCTGAGAGACAGCAGATCTGTGCCATACAGGACACTGGCCATCTTCCCCCCGGGCTCAAGGGGCAACTGGGGCTTAGCTGGATAGTCACCCAGACTGAAACAACGCAGGAAAACTATAAAGTATCAAGAAGAGTTATATTATGAAAACAGAGATAGGCGCTGGGATTGGTTAAAGTCTCTCACGGAGGCAATACGCAGTGCCTTTGGTGGAAGATGAAAAATGAAATGTCTGAACACTTGAGCTGGACTCCAAGGTATGGAGCGTCCATCACAGTCCTTCGGACACACACCATCCTGATGTCGGACAGTGACATTTCCACATAGAATTTCACAGAAGATGCAGCCATGTTTCAGTACGTTTTTCCTGATAAAGACCTCTGCGGATCACAGTGATGAGTATTTCCGATGTTTCTCTAACCAAATGAACATGAACTTGGATTTTCAAAATGATATCAATTAACTCATGACATCTGGTACTTTATCATGACATGACCCATCACACTGAACTCAATATTTTTTTAATGGGTGAATCTAGTCCAATAGACAGTAAAATTATTGCTCAACCCTTGAGAACCTGCTAGGAATATAATACAACCTCCAAATAATTAAATGGGAAGATACCCAACTAAAGTGGAATCCGCGATCCCTTCAGTAAGGAACACAGCTTACGAAAGCTGAGAAATTCTCCCTGCTGTCACTTCCTATGGCACAGACTGGTTCAAGCACACGCTGTCGAGAGAGCATGCCTTTGCGTCCTGATGTCCTGCAGGGCCCTTCTACTCTTGTGAAAAGCCGGGGGTGACCCAGACGGTGAGGACCAAAGGGTCACGCTGAGAGGACAAATAAGACCAGTTTTAGCAGCAGGGCCCCCCGAGGTAACGCAGTGTGTGATCAAGGGAAGGTCCAGACAGGGAGACTGGTGCCCGCTCCCCATCCCGTCCCCACCGCCGCTGCAAGCACGCTTTCTTCCCAGTGCGTAAACTGTTTTAACTCTCCTCTCAGATTAACCTTGAATTCCCCTTTAGGAGGGTTAGTTCAGAGTACCTACCTATCTCTTCTGAATTTTGGTAGTCCTGAAAATTTAGTTGGTGATAAATGATGGCTGCCTTCAAAACCTCCAACTTCCATATAATTTGGCATATTCATTAGCGTTTTTCGTTCTGGGCTTTCTTCATAATTTTTGCAACCAATGCATTTACAAATAGAAGAACACATAATTTTGGCCTGGTAATAGAAAATGCTTCAATAAAATTAGGTTGCCCTGCAATTCATCAAAACCTGACACATTCTATTTGGACCTTAAATACCTGTTTATATTTGTGTGTATGTGTATGTGCATGAATGTAATCTGCAATTTTCACACACACAAAAAAGAAAAAAGGCAGATGAGAAGAGGAGTGAATGATGGTGATGTGAGGAGGGAGGTGCCTTCCCGCACGTGTCACTGTGAGGGGGAGGGTGATGGGGAGAGGACTTCCAAGGTGGGCGGGTGTGGGTGCGGGCCCGGGTCTCCACCCTCCTCCTCCTCCGGCAGCCAAGGGTGCCGTGCTGGCGCTGCTGTTACAGAGAATGTGTGGGTGGGTAGAATCTGAAACCCACCTGAGGGTAGGCCTGTGTTGGGTGTTCTAGGGGAGGCCCTTTCTGCTTCCTTGTGGGTGGACTTTGTTGTCACGTGGCCGTGTGACACCTGGGGCGGGGGTTCCCAGCTGTGCCCGGCAAGCCCGGGGCCAGCCCCTTGCTCGGGCCGGGCCGTGGGGCAGTCGGAAGGCTGACCCTGCCATCCACAGTGGTTTTCAGCTTCTTCTTAATTTTAGCCCCTGGGAATTTCCCTCTGTCCTTTTGAGCTCAGATGGGCATCTGAAAGGGTGTGTTTTATTCTTCACCTCTGAGTGTTTTGAGCAGGAGGTTTTTTGGGATTTCTAGTCTGCTCGAATATCAGAGACCTCAGGACATCTGCCTTTGCATGGGCCACTGCCTGGCAGAGGAAATGGGCTGACTCAGTCTCATGGCAGCCCCAAGGATGCTGTGAAGAGCAGACAGAGATGCTGTGAGGACATGTGAAAATAGTTCCCCTGGGGTAATGCCACTCCTTTTCTGGACCTGTGTCTCTGCAATGTTTGTGGCTATGTTTTCAGAGCCCCAGCTGGGGGACGCTAGGTCTGCTGGATCTCCAGAATCATGAAGACTTTTCTTAAGCCTTTGATGACAACCTCTTAAAAATGAAATTTATAGAAACCCCACCCCCGTTGCCCCAAGAGACCCCAAACAAACCAAAGGAGAGCTTTTTAAGGAAGAGTTTCTCAGCTGCTTCACTGATAGGGCTGGGCCTGAGGGTTCACCCCCTTCCTCTTTCTCCCTTTCCTTCAACACAGAAAAAAGACACAGAAGAGGGAGGAGAGAGGGGTGAAACTAAAGGAGAAACAGCACATCCCTCTACTGTCGCCAAACCTTTGAGAAGAAGGAAGAGCCTAGTCCTAGAATTGACACCTCAGTTTGTTGGCATCTCTCTCGTAGCAGAGGTAACTGTCCAGGCTGGTCTCTGTCCGCTCAGGCGCTGGCCGCTCAGAGAACCCAGGTGAGTGCTCGCTGGAGGACAAGGCTCCCCAGGGACCTACTGGCCCACCCAGAGCGTCTTTGCTCTGCTCAGGGAGGAAGAGGCCCACCGCCAGGAGCCACTGGACTGCTGGCCGTGAGTGTGGCTCCCGCATGAAGTCAGCAGAGTGGGCAAGGCCACGGCAATGGGCGCCCTCGGCCAGACACTCAGGGTGGGCTCGGGGACTGCAACACGCACCCAAAGGGGCCCTGGGCTAAGGCACCTGATTCCTAAAGTGTAATTTATATTTGAGAAATTAAGGTAGACTAATGAGTAACCTTTAAGAATCCCTGGAAGGGAGAAAATTAAATTATATTTCTCTCTTTAAGTTAAAGCTTTTTAAACCACAAAGTTACTTATTCGCCTGGCTTTTAAAAATAACACTCGGAAGGAGGTGACTGACCTCGTAGCACTCACAGTAGTTCTTAAGGCAGCCTGACCTCCTGCAGTTGCAGCCTTTGCTGTGCCGAGGCTTGGCGTCTCCCAACTTTCCTTTCCCAATTTTTGGTTGGAAAGCTTCCGGATTTCTGTCAAGACATGCCTAAGGCAGAAAGTACAAGACTCCATCACGACATACTTCATCGTTTAACAATAATGTGCCGTGAAAGGGCTCTGTTTTCCTGTCACGTCATCTGGTAGTTACTTCAGGAGGAGCCAAGGCAAGCAGTGGGCCCGTCTGCTCATGTCATTAAGAAAGCGTGTCCGCTTCCTGTTCCATCGCCACTCATTTGCACACTTAAAGGCAGAAAAGTAATGGACAGTAAAGACGCAAAGAACATCACTGTGTCTGTGTGGACTTCCTTCCTTCCCGCATTTCTCTTACGTTTTTTCCTGAGACACCTGGGATCTGGAGGCCAAGGCTCCTGGGGACCTAGTGCCCCACCCAGAGTGCTTTGACAGCTCACACTTATTAAACATTTACTGTGTGTCGGGCATCCTTCTGTGTGATTTATACACATTCTCTCGCTTCATCCTCACAGCGACCTCGTGAGGTAAACATGACGCCTGCTCCTGCTGCCTGACGGGTGAAGAAGCAGAGGCGGGGAGAGGTCAGGTAACGGAGGGCAAGTGGTGGGAGCGGGTCCAGGCCCTGTGCTCACGTCCAGCCCCGGGTCTCAACCACACAGCACGTGCGGCTTCGTGTCTTGGTGTTCATTAAACTTTTCTGTCTACTGCCTACCCATCTAGACATACACTTACGTATCTATTTCTCATAACAAAGTGGTTCAGGGCTCTACGAAGCTGTCTGAGCATCAGCGCCAGCCCCTGTCCCCCCCCCCCCAACAAGTGAACAGCGGGACCTCTGCCCCCCAGCACCAGAGCCCCTAGAAATCCCCAGCGGCCCAGAGGGACCACTGGGGCGGCACGGCTTCGTATTTTCACTTTTGACAGAAGAACGAGGGGCGGTGAATGCACGAGTCTGTGGGTGGAGTGTGATGAATTTGAGCAGGCATGTGCCCTCACCCAGGTCAAGTCAGAAGACAGTCCAGCCCCCAGAGGCTCCCTCATGACTCCTCCCGTCAACTCAGCTGCAGTGGGAGCCTCTATTCTGACTTGGATCGCTCTAATTTTGCCTGTTCTGGAACTTCATCTGAATAGAGCCACGTGGTGAGTACTCTTGTGCTTGGCGTCTTTCAGCAGCACAACGTCTGGGAGCCTTGCCCACACTGTAGCACATGTATGTGGCTCTTTCTTTTGCACCGATGTGTACTATCCCACTATATGATAAATCTCACCAGATTCATCCATTCTCTCATGGATGAACATGCGGCTTGTTTCCAGTTTGGGGCTATTACAAATGAAGCATTTTTGTACAAATCTCTAGTGGGCGTGTGCTCATTTCTATTGGCTATATTTTTAAGAATGAGACTGCTGGGTCATGGCACATACAAAAGTTTAGCTTTAGTAACTACTGCCAAACAATTTTCCAAAGTGGTTGTACCAACTTACATTCCCACCAGCAATGCACAAGAATTCTGACACTTTTAAAACTTTTTACACTTTCAGTTGCAGACAACACCGTTAACCCCTAAAAATGCTACTACACTGAAGTTTAAATGCATCATAGTTTTCTTCTGCCCTATGGATATGCCTGTATCAAAATTGGTATTTTCAACTGATTTATCTATAATTCAAGAGGGGAATTCAATGATTTCAGAAAAAAACAAACAGACCAACCATGGCAGAGTATGAGTCTCAAGTCCGCAGGTGGTGGCCCTCCGCGTCCCTTTGTAGAGAGAGGGCATCCAGACGTGTCCCTGCAGGCTGGTGGTGCTCCCCTCCCTGGTGCTCTTCCGTGCCTTCGGGAAGGGTTGAAAGCTCCCAGCTACTGCATGTCCCTCCAAGGTGCTGTCTGCCCCTAGATTCTCCCCTTCACCCGGAAGCCAAGGAGAATAAAAACCAGCCAAACGTAACGATGGCTGAGAGCTTTCACCTGGTTTTCTTCACTCACTGGACTGTCTATGCCTTTTCGGACTACACTCTTTGAACTCAGGCTTATCTGCTATATAACACAAGCCAAGCTTCTAACCCCCAAATCAGGACAAAGTGGATATCTGCATGCTGTTAAACCAGAGCTTTCTGGGCCCCTGCCGCCCCTTTGAAGACATCCCACGCTGGCAGGGAACAAGGTCTCTCTCCGGCTACCATGCTCATAAGAGCCCCCATTCGTGGCCAATACCCCCACCTGCAGGAATAGAGTCCTATGCAATGAATACTTTTCAACACTTTGGGTTTTCCCAATATTGAAGTTAGAAATCTGTGGAGACAGTTTTGTGACTAACCCTAGCACTTTTAAATGCTTTTAAAATACGTGTCTTTCATGGAAATTTCTTACCTTAATGGCCTTAAACCGTTCCATTTCATGACGTAAATTGTTGCAACAATTATTACAATTGCAGTTGTTGCAAAAGTCTCCACCAGCAAAGCAATCACAGTACCTGCGAAGAAAACAACACGATGCGTCAAAGGCACTGGCTGCAGAGTGAGCAGATGACACAGGCGCGCACAGCACTCCGGGAAGGAGGGAGAGAGCCGGCCAGCACGCGCAGTCAGCACAGCTGTGTCTTATGACTCTCCTTTTCATGTGAAAACAGACCGACTGGGATGGTGTTCTCCAGTGACTAACACAGAAGAGAGAGACTAGTTAAAGTCATTGGTTTCCTAATATAGGAGTTTGCAGAGCAAAACAATTTCCTGGAACATGTCCACGGATGTCAGTTGCCTCCTGCTCTGATGCCCACTGCCGCCCTCCTGGGAGCACTGTAAGCTGGTGAGTGGAGACTTCAGGTAATAAAGAGCTGCTTCCCACCAACCATCCCCATCCTCCCAACATGAGCTCACCCCGGCCAGACCTGGCCTTGGAGAGAAAACGAGAGGCACCTAGAGGTGGAGCCTGGCCCAGGCTGTCTCCCTTTCGCTCCAGGTCAGTGTGTGGAGGGAGGAGAAACAAACGGCGGAAGAAACACGTGTGGAACGACTGCCGGGACTGTTATAACGCGGGCTGTCCGTGAGCTCAGAGTCTACCCGACTGCTTGGTGAGGAGACCCCCCCCCCCCCCGAGGCCCTGCCCTCTGCCCCGGGGACCCTGGCTGTGTCCTGCGGCCCGCGGGCAGCGCTGGGCTCCTTCTCTGCTGGGCTTTCCTTGAAGAGCTCGCCGTGTCTCTGACGGCGAACTGCTTCACAGGCTCTGGGAGGTGCCTGCCCTCAGGCTGTACAGCAGAGTTCCTTACAGGCTCTGGTTTACGTTTTTTCCTGTACGGGCAGGGACAAGACACTTCCCTCGCTCATGTAAAATCCAGTGTCCAGGAAAGGACTCCTGATGCCCTACCTGTAACCTGCACCCCAGAGGGGCTTTGGGAAGCTTGTCAGCCACTCCATGGCTCAGCTTGTGACCAGAGGGCCTTCTGGTTCTCAGGAACTCTGTTCTCCTCTCAGGGCACGATTCATTGAAAAAAGCTTCAAATGCAGGTTTAATATCAGCTCTGCTACCAGCTCCCTACATCATCTGATACAGGTTATCTATCAAGCAGTGCCTAGAGCCATGAAATGGAACTCATGGCACCCCGTCTACCAGTCTCAAAGGGCTGCTGAGGGAAGCCCTGAAGACTGGACATCCAGCATGCTTCCACAGAGTAGGTGTGATTCCTGCAGGGTGCTGCCTGTGGCAGCTGGCAATGCAGTAGACCAGACGACTGCAGAAACCTTCCTGTTACAGAATTTCTAAATATAATTCTTTTAACGTTTATTATTTTAATATTTTAAAATAATGTTTTAAAATGCAAGTCAAGCCAAGAGGAGAGTGGAGGAGAGGTTGTCAGATGGGAAAAGAAGAGATTGTGAACCCAGGGGCTGAGTTCTGTAACTACTAAGTACTGTCCTGGGCCATCTGCTGGTCCCTACTGACCCAGAGCTTGGGTTCAAAGGGCCACTCATGCAGGAGATAGGGGACAAAGTCTGAGCTACAGAAGGTGGGATTTGGATCAAAAACACTCATATAAAGTGTGGATCCTTGAAAGGCAGCCTCCCCACAAGTCTAACTTCACAGGAGGAGGGTGTGGAGACATGTCACTTTCTGAGCCACACAGAGGAAAGACCTCACGCAAGAGGTGGAAACCAGAACAGACGCACAGGAAAGTAAAACCAACAGGAGAGAGGAAGATGCAGAGGGCCGCCAGAGTGCCCGCCGTTTACGCACCAGAGGGTCCAGGAAGATAGGATTTTAAGAACGAAAGGGAGAAAGTAAGTCAAGAACATTTCCCAGAACTAAAGGGCATGGGTTTCCAAAGTGAGAGGGCCTGCCAAGCGGCCAGAACAAGACGTCTCATTACCGAATCTCAGAGCATGGGGAGCAAGGAGAAGGTCCCACAAGGTTCCCGAAAGGATAAAATAGGCTTCGTACAAAGGTCAAGGAAAAGAATCGTGCCAAAATTTCAATAGCAACACTGGAAACTAGAAGAAAATGCAGCAAAGCCCCCAGAATTGTAAAGGAAAATTTGACTAGCTGAAGTTGAATGGAAGCTGGAAATCTCACTATCCAATCCAAAATGATCATCTCAGTGTGAGGACTATGACATGTTCAGACATGTAAGGTCTGAAAAATTAGGTCCCATGTACTTTTGCTGAGGAAGCTACCAGAGAATGTGCTACACCAAAATGATGCAGTGACTCAAATGAGGAAGATAAAGGGATCCAGGAGCCAGGGGACCAAACATGAGGAGGAAGCAAAGAAAACCCTGGGCCTGATGGGAGAGGCGGGTCCACGAGAAGAACTGTGCAGCAGGCCTGGAAACCAACCACTCCGAGTGGGACAGGTGACGGCTGTGGGAAAGGCTTCCTCCAGGCCAGTCTCAGCGAATACCTAGTGTGTGGAGCACCTTGAGAAAACAGTTACCCAAGCAGAGGAGAATTAATGGGTAAGTAAGTGCTGTGTACATAAAAAACTAAGTATTAACTAAGTGTTAACTCGAGGGAAAAGGTAAAGAAGTGCAGGAAGAAAATCAATCAAGGCCCAGTAGTGAGGAGTATTTTCACGGTCATAAAAATAAATACTTGCCACCGCTCTACCCAAGTGCATCCAATGCCCGAGTATGGGAAACATGCGTGTCAGGAGGCGGATTACAAGTAGGTGGGAAGAATAAACAGAGCTTTTCTCACATCTTTCATGATGTGAAAACAAGTGGTCACGCCAGAACTTAAAAGCCAGCAAGCAGCAATACAGGCATGTTGTTTAGATTTATGGAGGCAAATGTTAAAAGATTTGGTTAAGGGCTGAAAATTCCTGGAGATCAGAAAATAAGGAACAATTGTCAGGGAACTCCTTTTTTTTGTCATAAATCTTGTATAATTATTTGGCTCTTTAAACTATGTGCATGTGACCTGGATAAGAATAATAACTAAATTAAAAGTCAGAAAGATAAAACTGAAACTGAAAGATACAGAAATTGGATCCAGATTCAGCATAAAAACACAAAAAAGTTAAAAATATGGAAGAGAGGCTAAGAGAAATGGTCAGTAGCCAGGGGGCTCATGTGTATCTGATTAGCATGGCAGAAGGACAGAAAAGAGGAAATGGAAGAGAGGCATCTTTGAAGTGAGGATATCTGTGAGTTTTCCAGAGCTGTTGAAAGTTGTAGATCTTCAGATTTCACAAACCCAATGAACCCCTAAAAGGCAGGTAAAAAGAAAAACCAAAGATAAAAAGAAAATTGCAAAAACACCAGAGAGAAAAGACAGATTACCTAGACTGACCACTGACTTCTGTTAGAAATAATGGAAAACAGTGGAATAGCATCTTCAAAGCACTGAGAAAAAAACTGACAGTCTGGAATTTTATACCTCGTCAAACTGTTTTGTCACTGACGTGGGGCTTGGCATGTTTCTTTTCTTGCTTTACACATTTTGCTGGGTGATTTTATTTATTAACTCTTCCCCCTCTTTGTTTTAAACTCTAGGTTGGAGATTTGTAAATCTGTACCACCAACCCCTCATTTTCTTCTTCCCCAAACATCAGGGAAGGGCTGGCCACGTTTGAAGCTTATCCTCCTCATCTCCCACTCATTCTTTTTTTTTTTTTTAATCAACCAAAGTCCATAGTTTACATTAAGGTTCACTCTTGATGTTGTACATTCTATGGGTTTTGACAAATGCATAATGACATGAGCCACCACTATAGTATCACACAGAATAATTTCATTCCCTAAAAATCCCTTGTGCTCCATTTATTCATTCCTCCCCTCTTCCCTCTCCCCAAACCCCTGGAAACCACAATCTTTTTATTGTTTCTGTAGCTTTGAATGTCATTTGGTTGGAATCATACATTTTGTAGCCTTTTCAGACTGGCTTCTTTCATTTAGTAATATGTCTTTTAAGTTTCTTCCATGTCTTTCATGGCTTGATAGCTCATTTCTTTTTTTTTTCACTGTGTATATATTTTAAAATTTACATATATGTACCGTTCCTTGTTTCTAAGAACATTTAGAGCTTTAGATTTTTAAATTTACATAGTTATCAAAGGAATAAAGCCAATCACAAAATAAAAAGTAATCCAAAAAGATACACACACCCTGCTATTAACAGTAACATTATTTATAATTGCCATGATATGGTGGCATCCTAAGTGCACATCAATAATTGAACACAGTAGACGCAGCATATATGTGTGGGTGTGTGTATATACATATATAGAGAATGGACTACAACTCGCCCATAAGAAGGAAGGATATTTTGCCATTTGCAGCCCTTCATTCATTTTTTTTTCATTTCAAAACCCACAATTTTATAACTAACACAAACATTTCCATTACATCAAAAACAACAAAATACCTAGAAATAAACTTAACCAAGGAGGTTACCTATACTCTGAAAACAAAAATGACACTAAAAAAGGGAAAGATTTCTTGTGCTCCTGAACTGGAAGAATCAACATTGTCAAAATGGCCAACTACCCAAAGCAACCCACAGACCCAACCCGACCCCTGTCAAAGTACTCGTGACATTCCTCACAGAGCTAGAGAAAGCAATTCCAGAATTTATAAGGAACCACAAAAGAGCCTGAACAGCCAAAACAAGCTTTTGTAGGTCTCTGTTTTGTTTTTCTCCTTCTTCTTTTTGTTCTCTTTTCTTACGGTTTGATGACTAGAGAAGGTCCTTTAATAATTTGTTGTAAAGCTGGTTTGGTGATGCTGAAATCTTTTAGCTTTTGTTTATCTGTGAAGCTTTTGATTTTTCCAAGTCTGAACGAGAGCCTTGCTGGATAGAGTATTCTTGGCTGTAAGTTTCCCCCTTGCACCACTTTAAATATATTGTGTCACTCCCTTCTGGCCTGTAGAGCATCTGCTGAAAAATCAGCTGATAACCTTATGGGAGTTCCCTTGTATGTTTTGTTGCTTTTCTCTTGCAAATTTTAATATTTTCACCTTATCCTTAATTGTTGTCAATTTGATGACTGTGTGCCTCAGCATGTTCCTCTTTGGGTTGATCCTGTGTGGAACTCTCTGCACTTCCAGGACTTGGGTGGCTACTTCCTTCCCTAAGTTAGGGACATTTATGGTGATTATCTCTACAAAAATTTTCTCAGGTCCTTTCTCTCTCTCTTCTCTTTCTGGGACCCCTATAATGCGAATATTAGTGCTCTTCATGTTGTCCCAGAGCTCTCTTAAACTATCCTCATTTCTTTTCATTCTTTTTCTTTTTCTGTTCTGCAGTAGTGATTTCCACTAATCTGTCTTCTAGCTCACTGATTCGATCTGCCTCATATAGTCTGTTCTCGGTTCCTTCTAGTGTGTTATTCATTTCAGTGATTTTGTTCTTCAACTCTGTTTGAGTATTCTTTATTCCAACCCTTTGCTAAAAAACTTCGCTCTGTGCCTCTATACTCCTCTCGAGTTCTCTGAACATCTTCACCTTGATTACTTTAAACTCTTTCTCAGATAAATTGCCTACCTCCTCATCACTTATTTCTTCTTCTAGGATTTTACCTTGTGCCTTGGCCTGGGAGATATTCCTTTGCTGCCTCATATTGTCTATCTTTCTATGTGTTTGTGGACTCCTTCCACAGTCTTTGGGATTATTGTTTTCTTATTTCTAGTATCTGCCCCTGGTGGATGGAACTAGACTAGAGGCTTATGCAGGTTTCCTGGCAGGAGGAGCCAGTGCCTGCCCACTGCTGGGTGCAGCTCGGTCTTGGACCTCTGGTAGGTAGGGCTGTGTCTAGAGGCCTTTGCAGCTGAGGAAGCCTGCTGATGGGTGGGACTGCGTCCCACCCTCCATGTTGTTTGGCCTAAGGCTTCCCTATAGGCTGTTGGGTGGGGCTGGGTCTTGGTGCTAATGATCTAATCAAGATGTCAGCCTCCAGGAAAGCTCATGTAGATGAACACTCCCAGAATATCTGCCACCAGCTTTTATGTCCCCTGGGTGAGTTGCAGCCATCCCCCACGTCCCTAGGAGACCCTAGGCAGGCCTGGCCCAGGTTCTTATGAAACCACTGCATCTGCCCCTTGGCCCTGGCGCACACAGGTTTCCATGAACGCTTCCCTCTCCCACTCATTCTGTAACCCATGGTGCTCAGATGTTCTCTACCCGCTAACTCTCCAAGGTGGTCAACAACCTTCTTACTGGAAAATGTCAGGACCTCTTCACTGCACCGCACCTCTCAGCCACGTGTGACACCGTGGTGCTCTAGAACCACACTCCTCACTTCCTGTCAGACATTTCTACCTCTGCCTCACTGCACCTGTGCCTCAGCTCCTGACCTCTTCTTCATCCCTCACCTGCTGGCGCTGTGGTCCCTCTCTGCATTCGCAGTGTCATCCTCTCCTCGGTAACATTTCTGAGTCATTTCTGACCATTACCTTTCTCTCTTTTCTCACACCCAAGGGGTTACCAAGTCTACCGATTCTGGCTCAGAAATCTAATTTTATTCTTAATATAAGTAAATCACATTTGTTAGTTTTTAAAAGTATAAAAAAGTATGGATTAAAGAAGCCTATTAAAAAAATGGATCATTAGATTCGCTTTTTAAGAAGCTAGCTATATTTAGAAAACAGGAGACACACCTAAAACAAAACTACCACACAGAAAGTATGAACATAAAGGGATGTTATGAACACAACCTGCTGATACTAACCAAAGAAAATATGGTATAGTAGCATTAATAGCAAACTCCCCGCCAAAATAATTTAACTCAAAAAGCAACAGGATACAGAGTTATATTTACCAGCTGAAGGAAGAATTCACCAAAAAGATGTAACAATCATGAATTTGTATACTTTTCACTATGGACTTAAAATATATAAACCAAGACGGAATCATAAGGAGAAAACAAGCAAATTCACAAGTTATAGCGAGAGGTCTTAATGCACTTTTATCAAAAACAGATAAATCACACAAAGTTTAATAACATTCAGCATATTTAAAAAACAAAGTGAACAAACTCAAGCTAATGAATAGTAATGCATCCAACAAAGAGAATATACATTTTAAAGTTAATATAGAATATTTTAAAAATTGATCAAACATTAAGATATATGAAAGTGTTCATTAATTTCAAAGCATTGATATCATATAGACCATATTATCTGACCACATTATAATTAAACATAAAAATTAAAAAAGAATATTGCTTTAAAAAATATATATATATACATACATACATACACGTATATGCATACATACACATCTGGACACTATGAAATGTACACCTAAATAAGTCATGACGTGAAGAAAACATTACAATGAAAACTACAAAATATTTCAAGTGAATGGCAATGAAAGTACCACATGTCAACTCTTAGTGGATGCAGTAAAGCAGTATCTAGGGACAATTTATAGCTTCAAATGCATTTGCTAAAAAATCAAAAAAAGATTGGAAATAAATAAACATTTAACACAAAAAGCTAGTAAAACAAGAGAGTAAAATAATAATAGTGTGAGGGAGAAAATAGTAAAGAGTAATAATAAACTTCTGAAATAGGAAACAGAAATACAAGTGAGAAAATCAATAAAACCAGAAGTCGGTGCCCTGAAAAGACCGACAAAATAGATGAACGTCGCATGAGACTGACCGAGAAGGAGAAAGGCACAAATAAACAACAGCAGAAATTAAAATTAGAACATTTAAAAGGCTATAACTACAGATACAGAGATAATTTTTAAAATAATATAAGAATATATGAACAGGGTATATGAATAGATTTGAAAATTAAAAGAAATCAACAGTTCTCAAGAAAACATAAAATATCAAAATGGACCAAAGAAGAAACACAAACTAAGAGAAAGCAGTAACTACTAAACAAAGTGAATGACTAATTCCGTGACTCCAAAGCCCCAAGACACCAGCCCAGAGAGTTTTACAAGCAAAGTTTAACCAAACTTCAAAGAACTAATAAATCCTACTTTACCCAAACTTTTTCAGAGGCTAGAGAAAAAGAATAGGGTCCAGTGGGGATGGAGAAGACTGCTAATGCATTTCATTAGGAAATACAGCACTGACGCCGAAAAAAAAACAAAGAAAATGTGAGAAAGGAAAATTACAGATCTATCTCACTCATGAAGAAGATACCAAAATCCTAACAAAATATAAGAAAACTAAATCTTGCAGTGCATACAAAAGACAAAATCAGTACCTCATGATCAAATTGGGTTCAATCCCTGGCATACAAAGGTGGATGACCATGAAAAAATGTTGTAATAGATCATATTGTAAAATTAAAAGAGAAAAATAATTCAATCATTTCAATGCATATAGGAAAAAAGGCTCTGATAAAATCCACCATTCATTTATAACAAGAACAAAAAAAGGAAACCCCTTAGGAAGCCAGACACTTCCTTAGCCTCCCCCCCTTACTCTATACTGACAGCAACTCTAGTTGAGCATGTGGTCGTCTCCACCCAATTTCTACTCCATTTCCCAGCTCCCTGCATGGCTTGGTCTGACCACATGACAGGTTCTGGCCAAGGGAATGTGAGTGGAAGTAATTGTGGCCATTTCTAGTTATGCCTTAAAAGGCAAAGAGGGTATCTTTGCCCTGCTCTTTTCTCTTCCCCAGTGGCTGGAATGTGAATGTGCATGCGGAGGCTGGGCCAGCCTTCTTAGCCACAGAGTGGAGTCACTCTGAGGATGGCAGAGCAACTGATAAAGGAGGCTGAGACACTAATACTGATTAGCTGCCATGAGAGCCCTGAAATGGCTGTAGTTTAGTCTCTGTTACAGCGTCTTCCTCCTACAGAGACCTCAAAACCTTAGAGCAAATATCTCATTTAGCGCAGGGCAAGTGTTTCTATTAAAATCACGAGCAAGGCAATGCCCAGCATCCGCACCTCCCTTCATCACTGCGGTAGAGGTCCCAGCTAAGACTATCAGGCAAGGAAAAGGAAAAGATGGGGGAGGTATCGTGGTCTTTACTTGCAGATGAGGTGATTGTGTAAATACAAAGGTGAAGGAAATTCACAGATGAATCATTACAACTAAGAAGTGGGATCCATGCATGGGCAGGATCAAAAAACCCAGAACCAGACCTACACATGTACTTCTATCCTCAACAGCTGACAGTGAACACATTGCAGATTGTGGGGGAATTTATTAGGGTTTTGCAGTAAATAGTGCTAGACAATTAATTGTATATACAGGAAAAATAATTAGCTCCCTATCTAATACCATTCACAAAAACCAATTTCAGGTGCATCAGGGCCTCAATGACAAAAAGCAGACTTTCAAAACTTTTAGAAGACACTCTATTTAACCTTGGGATATGGGCAGATTTCTTGAACAAGGCACAAAAAGGCACAAATAATAAAGACCAGTGAAAATTTAGACTACATTAAATTTCAAAATTCTGTTAATCAAAAGTCACTGATCACTTTAAGTCACGCGTATTGAGTGTCCAGTGAACACCGGACCTCGTGCTAGACGCTGGCGATAGTTGTAAGAAAGACACAGTCCTCCTCGTCGTAAGGCTTATGGTCATGCACACGTGCTCTTTTCCCAGGGCCAGAGTGAGGGCTAGACCGGGTTGAAAACAGTATGTAAAGTCAGGATACACACCTTGGCCCCCAACCAAACTTCCACTCCCTTCTTACCACTTACGTGGGCTTCCCTTCTTTGCAAAGTTGCTTTCCTCTCCCAGTAGGCTCAGTCAGACTTCTCTCTCCAGTTGGTAACAGCAACAGTGGCAGCAACAAGAGAGCTGGAAAAGCGTCATCCTGGGCTCAGGCTCCCCTGCTTGGTGAGTCAGTCAAGATCATGGATGAGAGTGGATGGTGGTCTTTCAGGGTATGCCTCAGTCCTGTGGGTCCCTGCTTTGTCACCATCCCCACCCACAGTCTAGGTATTCTTGTACTAGGTGTTTGCATTGTCCCCCTTCTTCAGTCTACTCTCACAGCTGCCTAGGAAACCACAACTGCAGCCATCACTTGAGGTTTGGTGGCTCTCCCCTTGGCTGTGAAACACCAAATCGGCATCATCTATTGAAGATGCTGTCCTTGAGGTACAGACGGTTCCAGTGCTGGCAGGCTAGCAACATTCCAACACCTTGTGGGTAATTCTGCTCTGTCACTTAATGAGAAGGTCATGATACTGTTCAAGAAGATACCTGATGCCCTGTGGTACGTTCACTTCCCACAGGCACATTATATCCTAGAATTTTAGTCTTAGTGTTTGAAAAGACCTGAGACGATCTATTTTCCAAACTCATTCTTCATTCATTGGCATCCCGACAAATCCCCAGCTATATAACACTTTAAAACACTGGATTAAATATTTAAAACATTTTAGATGCATATTTGAGCTGGTAAAAAATTAAAGAAACCTCTCAAAGGCCAAAAAATAGAGAAGTAAAAACTAAGGCTGAAGCCTGCAGCTATCCCAACAACCAAGGGCCTTGGTTTTAACTGTTACTTGGAGAAAGAAGGGGGGACAACAGCTATAGTGATGGCAAACAGAACATTTACAACGTGCCAGCCATTGCTCTAAGTGTTTTATATATGTTAACATATGTGTTTGCATATTTAATGTATTTATATATATTAATGCTCAAGGCGTGGGATCAGCTCAAAGATCTACACATAAAGCTGGAACAGTGGAGGGTCTGCACCCAGTGCAAGAATGAACTAGGAAAAATGCCTGCAAAAGAAAGGGCAAGAAAAATGCATCTGGGCATTGGCTTGGAAGGAGGGGGGCTCAGCTGGGTTTGAGACCTGAATTCATACTAACTGTGTGGCCTAACAAAAAAAATCTTAGCCAAAACTTTCAGGTTGTCCAAACTGAAAGTGCCACCAAGCCCCAAGTAAAAGCAAACGCAGATGTTCTCTGAAGGAATGCACTCTCAAGGTAGCCTCAAAGAATTTCCACAGATAAAGTTCCAATGATTGTATTCACACACACACAAAATCACAAAGTACATGAGGTCACAAGCCATAAAGAGTAAAGATCAAGAAACAAACACCAGAATCAGTAAGCAGAAACTTTAATTCTAGAATTATAAACCACAGAATAGAAATAAAGTATTTTTTAAATTGTAAAACAAAAGAAGGGATCAAAAGTATAAGTAAGGAACAAGAGACTACCAAAAAATGGCCATGCAGATTTGACGACCTGCTCCACAGAATTCTGCCTAATTAATGAGTTAATCCAATTAACCAGAGACTAAAGTTCATTTGAAGAGCAATATCGGAGACTGCTTAATCTATGATTAAAATCTTGATTTAAATTTGATTAGGGTGAAAAAATTAGACCATATAACTGCTCCCCCAAAAAACCCACCCAATATCTCAGCAAAAATTGAATTGAAATGGAAGATGCTTAAAAACTGAGTCTAGATTTGTTTAAAGTCGATATAAGAAAGGTCTAATTAAAATTGCCCTGAAAAATCTCTGTGCTCATAACATAAAACCAAGTCCTTCCTTCAGAGTGCTCACGAAGAAGAGCCCTTTCTCCACCCCACTGCATAGGGGTCCTTCTCACTCTATGAAATTATTGTCCAAAGGTTTTAGAATTTATCATTTATGTCCCTGCCTGTATCATAAAAAGCCCTGTTACAAAAGTGGGTTTACAATGAATGCTTTAATAAACTAATCATGAAGGAAATCAATGTTTCAAATGCTTAAAGATTATTTCAACAGTGATGGAAAGTTGACATGAGCTACTTTTAAAATCTTAAAATTATTTTTTAATAAGCGGTAAGTTTTTAATAAAATAATCACAAAATATTTATCTACTTTTTAATTAAGTTCACATCAATACCATTTTAATTGTATAGATTCATTTTATCATTTAAAAATAATTTCCAACTTTTTATGGCTAATTGAATAACAACAAAAGTTTGAAGTATATTATTTCAAGTTTTCAGGGTACCCAGAAAAGAACCACAAGGGCACCTCTAGCTCTGTTTGGAGGAGGAAGGCGAAGGGGATGTGTGCAGAGAATGGACCCCTCATCTACCACAGCAAGAAGGCAACAGATCATCTTTACAGATGTGGAAGCAAACCTAGAAAATCTGAAAACAGAAGTCAGTAAAATGGTAGCTTCCAGGGGGAGTCCAGAGAATGGGAAGAGTGGAGCAGGGTACCATTACTTTCCATCAAAATCCAGATATAGTCACTGACTTTTATCCATGTGTATCTATCACTTTGATTTTTTAAAAATACAATAATGCGGAGGAAGGGTAGATCTCAGTGGTAGAGCACGTGCTTAGCACATACAAGATCCTGGGTTCAATCCCCAGTACCTCCACTAAAAAGAAAAAAAGAAGAAAAAAATACAATAATATGGTTTTGTCTTTATTAATGTACAATTAGTATTAATCCTTCATAACCTTTATCCAGTAGAGACTTCCAATAAAGTAGGACAAATGCACCCTAAGAAAATTACATTCTATTGCCTTGAGAACATGACTTAGCTGTGGGGAGTAGACAGCTGAAGAAAACTAAGAGCTATTACTTGTGATTATGCCACACTTGATAGAAGAGGAACTAATGGTGACTCCACTCCTATATCTGTTCAGTACGAGTGCCGGTGGCACACGTGGAGAGACAGCGTGGGGTTGCCACCAGCACAAGGTCACAGCTCCTTCACCAAGAAGCTCTGTGTGGGTGAATTTGCCCATTCCTTAGCCTTTCCAAAAACAGCATTTCCAGAGATAACTGGTTTCTTAGTGCTACTGATACCAACCAAACCAGGAAGCACGTGTTAATTTATGATGGAAATAACAACTCCTCCAGGGCCTGAAATATCCACATCCTCTATCGAGGGCCCCCTGCTCCTCAGTATGGAGCGACCGAGGAAGCTACATCATTGGTGATGAGCATGGATTTAGAAGTGCAGAGTCACAGAGTGTCATGTGAGGCACGCAGCACATGGCACTTATTGGAGAAGGCAGTGCCCGCATCCCCCGGAGGCAGTGCCCATGTCCTCCGGAGGCAATGCCCGCGTCCCCCGGAGACAGTGCCTCCTCTGTCTGGACAGCACTGGAGACACTCTGGACCTCCTTTTCCTTTGTTCAAATGCTGACCAAGCCCCCTTGTGATGATAAACTCTTTCTTTAGTGTATCAGTCCCCAATTAATCTGGAAAGCTGCTTCTAGGCAAGAAGCTATTTCTTTGGCTTCTCCATTGCGAGGTAGTCAACAAGTGAAACACTTCATGGAGACTCATCTTATTTCCAAGTCCTTAGGAGTTACCTCTTTGTCCCCAGTCATAGTCAACCCCTTCCTCTAGGCTTCGTGGGTTACGGACCAGCAGTTTAGCAGCCCCTGTCCACGGGAACCCACCCCTCTCCTGGCTCTGTCCACTCTAGACACTACCACCTCGTCCTCCACCGCGTCAGAAGTCTCCATCTGGGCAGGCCACTGGCTCGACAGTGTCACAGAGTCCGGCTTTCCCCTCTGTTCTCCTTCCTCTCACCCCGCTGCGCTTCCAGAAGTCCTGATCAGTTGTCTCCTGGCGTTTCCAGTGTTCAGAGAGGTACGTGACTTGCATTCACATACTAAACCAATGACAACTCAATATTTACATACAGTCAACCCGGACTTCAGCATTAACTTAAAAAATCAATTCTTTTTTCAGTTTTGTTTTGTGAACAAAGTTTCACGGGCTTCTGGATTTTTACCCACTTCTGCACCCCCACATCACCGTCCCATCAATGGAGCTCTCAGTGACTTCAGGAGGAGCTCTGCAATGGAAAAATCGTGTGGAGACGGTGGTTAGGGTTGTTAGACACTGGGATGAGATGAGATTCTTCCAACAGGTAACTTAGGGCTAGGTAGGCTTTTGGGGCAGAAAATGGCAGCCCGCAGGAGAAGCTGAGAGCGGGCAGACCACACAATTGTCTACAAGGGACATGGGACAGGGTGGGAGCGGAACCTCTAGTTCACAGTGCTGTCAATCATGGTCACTGGCCCACCTCCTATATCAGCCACACGGTCCACCCCGGCCCATGATTCTGCTTCACCATCTGCCCCACCATCCCCTGACTGAGCCTCCGAGGACCTGGCATCCCTTGGGGAGAATATTTCTGAGAAAATTTCAATATAGAGTAAACGGATTCATCAGACTTAAAAACTAGGATGTGGAAATGTTACAGTTAGTGCTCAGCAAGGATGCTGTGTGCCGTGCTTGTCTGAGGGGCTAGAGGATGTAAACCAAACCCTGAGAAAATCACACCATTGGAGGTGGCGGAGGTGCTTTTACTAAGTTAGTTGGTCAAGATGATACCAAGAGATCCTAACTGGGTTTGTACAGAGTGTGAATTCTCGTTGCTCTGGTTTACGATGAGCGTCAGGGCAGGGCTGTTGAGTCTTAGCTGTAGCATGTACGCTGCTCGCCATTCAGGTTTGCCTGGACTCTGCTCCACTTACTGACTCTAAACAGCCTTATTTCTACTTAGTAACGAAGGATTTGTGATTACTTACAATTTCAGACACTGGGATTTGGTACAGTTACATGGCTTTTTAGACTTTGTGTCCCATGAACTAAGAGTTACTCTATAAAGATTAAAAAAGAAAATGTATTCAGATGGTTACTCTTTAAAAAGAGAATTAGCTAAGCATCTGGTGTTTTTGAACAAATACTGAAAAGCTCAACACCGGATAGATACAGGTATTATCTATCAGTGCCTGGTCATGCGATGGGGTGGTCTGCGTGTTCACAACGTGAAGGAGCCACCCAGCCAGGCCCAGCTCAGCCCAGAGATCCAGTGGGGTGCTGGGCAGGGTCCTACTGCTGTCCCCTCCCCAAGAAGCCTTCCCTGCATTTATATCCATTGATCTGTTTAAACCTCTATTGTGTGTGGCTCCCCACACCAAAGAGCTCTTTTTGTTTTTATTTTTTGTATTTTCCCAAATCTGAACACTAATGGAAAGTATGAATGAAAGAACAACAGATAAGCCATCACTCGCACCGTCACAGCAGCATGAGAACTGTCCGACCAGTACAACCAGCAGTGTCAAAGTATGT
Source organism: Camelus ferus (assembly GCF_009834535.1). NCBI lineage: Eukaryota > Metazoa > Chordata > Mammalia > Artiodactyla > Camelidae > Camelus > Camelus ferus. The sequence continues at coordinate 67,974,738 of NC_045705.1, forward strand.
TTTGCATGTGTCATGTGGGCACTGGGGTTCACCCTCCCAACCATGCCTTAGGGGGTCAGCCCAGAAGCCATCCTCAGGGGCATCAGAGGAGGAGAGATGACCATGTGTAGGATGCTGCTACACACGAGGGGCAGCTGCGGGCAGAGAAATTGGGACAAGGTCCCAAGCGTTGCTTATAAATGCTGCTCCCTGTGGGAACTCCTAGGGTTCCCTAAGGGTTGAGGGAATATTGCCAAGCTCAGATGTTTGGTAGATCACAGTGAGGAGGACCACACATGCCAAAACACAACTGTGACCAGGGCTCTCCCTCCTGGGGTGTGTGTCCATCTCCTGTGGCCACCTGCTCCCTGAGGCCACATGTACAGCTTCACCTCTGTAACCACTGGCTGCTTCTGATGGGGCGGGGACACCTCTTGGTTTCAGGTTTCCTGCAGGTCTACACCAGTACTTGGCACACACGATGCTTGCTGACAGTCTCCTGTCACCCCACAGAGCACGGGAATTACCCCAGTTGGAACCAATGCAATGACCCTGAAGGGCGTGCTAGGCCAGCCCAAATGCCCTGTGCTCTGTGCCCAAGCACACATGGGTGCCTTCGGTTGGAACTGAGGTCAGCGTAGCCCTCGCTCGGCCCACCTCCCCTCTGCCCCCGCACATTCCACTCATCAGTCCTCCCAACTACGCTCATGACTATGCTTCTACTTCATGACCTGCTCCCACCATGCCATTTGAAACGGGGAGTGGTAACTGGCACACAGGTGAGCTGCTAAGCCTTACTTCTCCTGGAGATGTATCTCATTTTTAAGATAATGTCCCCATGCTATGTCACGGAATGCTATACTAATTTATTCTGCATCTGGTTAATTTTCCCCTTTGTAGACCAGAGAGCTGCAGCCTTCCTTCCTCTCGGTGCCCGGAAGTGGCAGATCCGGCTACACTGCCCCTGCCCACCCGTTGTGGATCGGACATGGGCTGTCAGGGGAGGGGGACGTGGCACCCACTTCACTGCTCTCACCCAGCCCTCAGCCCTGCCTCTAAAATGGGGCACAGGGTAGCCTGGCATTATTTGTCCAGAAGAACCCAAACTCTTCCCTTCAGAAATGGGATGGGGTACACGGAGACACTCCAGTGGTGACTTGCCATAACTGTGGAAGGAGAGAGTACATGCAGTAAGTGTCTACGGTGTTAGCAAGATGCCAACAGGCATTTACTAAGAGGTCATCATATGGCCAGGACTGTCCTAAGTGCTGCAGGGGAACGCCAAAAAAAAAAAATATATATATATATATATGTGTGTGTGTGTGTGTGTGTATGTATATGTATATGTATCGGTACAGTGCCTGTCCTGGAGGAATCCATCAAATAATTTGGGACATGATATATACACAATTGAGAAATTAGAGAATAGATGAAATTATAGAATCAACTATCAAATTGTTTGAAACTGATTGTAAATGATACAAAATTCAGAGGCAGGATAGTTTGATATAGCTATAAAAACAAAATACTTCTGAAAGAAGTAGAACTTGACATCAACTTTCAAGGGTGTGAAGGTTTTTGTTATCCAACAAAAGGATGTTGAAACAACTGCATGAGCAAAGACGCCATGTTAGGGATGAGCACAGAGCACCTGAAGGGACAGCAAGGGGACAGGCTGATTGTGATGGACCACACTGGGAAAAAACTTCCATGGGTCTAGTAATGTTTGACCACTTTCTTCTGCCAATTTGAAAATTAAAGAGAAGAGATCTGCACAAGTTTGCCTCAGAGAATCATTATAAATACACTGTACCACAACGAGATATGACCTCATCTTTAAGTAAAAATTTCCAGAAGCAGACTCTTGAATATTCTTTATTATAATGTTCATTATTTTACCAAAAATAATAGCATCAATGATGTATGAAACAGAATTTCATGTAATCTGATTGATAATCAGATCATTAAAGCTATGCAGAGTGACAGGATGTGAATTTTTATTAATATGATAAGCTAGTTAATAAGTTAGCCAGCTCACCACCCGCCTGTAAAGAATGGTGACGGGGCGAATTCGCCCACGTGGACTACTGGCCATAGGTCCGAGCTGGCCTTCTTCCATGTCATCTACTAGAGTAGAATGTTTAAACCATATTGGGCTGAATTTCCTTTCTGATTATCTTCAGACCTAATCTGACCTCATTATCTTGTGGAAGTCAAAAGAAAAAAAAAGCCGAACAATGCATCTAAAGAGGTGAAGAGGTACAGCAAGTCAGGTGTGGCTGGGACTCGTACAGAGTGAACCCACCAGCGGTGTTCCGACTGCTCCCTCACTGCAAGTGATAAACCAGGTAGAGATTCCAGGACACCCGTCAGCACTGCGGATATTGACATAAAAATCATCTGGCTGATTTAGTGCAAGGACATCAAATCAACTAATTATTTGCAGCAAAAAAATTACCGAAACAAAGCTCATGTTGTTCCTGGCACATCATTTATAATAGAGAAATATTTTATGACCTGCGTAATTACTTCACAGTCAAGAAAACCTCATAGAGACTGGGAAAGTGGGGGCTGGGGGGGGGGAAGAAACACACTGCAGTGAAAACTTGCTCACAACTGCTCCTCTGTGGAAACTGCATCAGCTACGACACAGAGAAACCTCAAATGGCACTGCAGCTCTGAGAGCACACACTTGAAATAGACTATTAGAAGCACCAAATCCCCTTAGGGTTCTAGACACAGTAAAGCACATGGTGGTACAAAGCTGTGGGCCGGATGCTCCCAGATTACAAGTAAGGCCAAGTGAGTATCTTCAGGATTGTAACATCTTAGGTCACACGGTGTGATCAGAGAGCTCATACTGCCAGCAGCAGCCAGAAGTTGTTTACACAGGTTTTGCTTTGATCAGAAGTGTTAAGAGCCACAGTTATAGGAACAATTGCAGTAACAGCAACCACGCCCTGGCTGGTCCATGACGCCAAGAGAGTGAGGCCAGGCCAAAGGCCCCGGACAGTATTATCCCATCACATTGATTGAAAGGCATCAACTGACGTGGCCCTGATTGCAACCAGCTCAAAGACCAACTGCTGAAACGGAAGCAGTGAATTACATGAGCAACTGACACTTTTCAGAGAGGACGCAGAGGTGAGTATTAATTGAATTCGTGTGTCTCCAGAACTCTACCAGGTGGTTCACCTTTCACACTGCCCTGCACAACTCTCCTCACACCAATGCCACAGTGAAGGTGCACCTGGTGGCAGACACTTCAGGAGCCTGGAATCATGAGAGGCCACAGCTAACCTTCTGTAAATTGCCTGACCTGATTTCTTTCAGGTCCTCAGATGTCCATCTGCATTAGACTGTGTGCCCTAAAACTTTTGGAATCAGGAAGAGACTGATCTTCATAACCAACTAAAGGGCTCAGTGAACAGAAAGAGCTACCCTGTCCACTGGAAGCATATGAATATTACCTCCACAAATAGTTTCAACCAGCCTGGTTAGTTTAATTAGTTGCAATTATAGACATGAGTTTAAAATGGCAAGACAAGGTCACAGATACGTGCTGCCACGTCCACAAGGAGACCACGTGCCTCGACACCTGCCACTCAGCGTGAGCTTACCACACAGGGACCGAAGCTGGCAGGGGCAGCCCATAAAGGCACAGTAAGACCGCTGGCGACACGAAGTGACTGCCACACCATTACTTGCGTTGACGATAGCAAACAAGAAAGAGAGCAGCTAAGTTTAAACCAGTGTGAAATCCAGACAGAGTTGTGAATGGCAGCAAGCCTCCAAAGCACTGACACCAGCAGTGGACAGAGATGGAAGCAAATGGAAGTTACAGGTCAGCCCCTGCAGCAACCACCAACCAGACACGCACAGTAACACTGTCAGTACACTGCTTCAGGTCAAACTGGTGTTCCAGGAGTCATGAAAGTTTGCAGGTAAAGCTAATTTTAAAACTCAGAAGAAAATCACAAATGTACCCAAGAGACTCTTAAACTCTTACATTAAAGTAAGTGACAGCTGATTGCTTTTAATCCTTACCCAGCCAAAGTTATATTTGGTGGTCCTGGAAGAGTTGATCCCGAGGGAAAAGCAGACCCACTGACTACGGATGGTAAGGCTGTATTATCCAGCTGTTTAAAGGCAAAGGCAAGCGTATTTTGAATTAGTAAACATCTTAAGAGTTTATTCCAGTCAGCCCCTAAGTACAGATAAAAACGATTCTTTTTCCACAATCCCTTTACAACAGTGTCTGGGCCCTGTTACCCCCATGATGTGACTAGCACCTGAGCAGGTTCCAGCCAAGGCTTTTCAGCGGCAGTGGGAGGAGCCCAGCCCTAGTCAGCAAACAGCCCCACCCAACCACAGGACGCCCCCGGTGAGAAAGCCCTGACTGTGGACAAAGGGACATGGGTTAGGGGTTCAGGGCCAGGCCATCCACAAGCTGACCAGCAGTACACACAGCTGTCAGTCGGCTGGTCAGTGATACTGCAATGCACATCGTATTCATTTTTATGAACTACACATTGTGAACTAAATTCAGTTGCAAATTTCTGTAAATTTAAAATGTTCTTTAATTATTATTATATTCTTGGTATAACACGAGATCTTGACATTTGAAGTCTCATTGGCAACCATGACTTTTTCATCTAGTCATGAAAAACTTTGTAGTCGATTTTAACAAATTCAGAAGCAATGTCATAATCTCGGCATTATCCATGTCCTTTGTTTCTCAGTTCTCATTTTCCTTTAAATTATCCACTAGCATGACTCACAAGGAGAGGAAAGGGTGGCAAAATCAATACTGAACTAATTTTCTTCTTATCAGAATCTTGAAGAAATTTAAAGCATTGACTACATCTAGGTTTTGAGATTATTTGCATATACCACAGTTAAACATCCTATCCTGGTCTCTTCCTCCCCTGAAGACTTGAAATTAAAAAATAAACTTTGTTTAAGAAGCATAGTCTTGGAAAACACATTTTACTCATCTTCCTCCTTTTCTCTCTTCTGCCTCTTTTTAAACTGTGTGCAATCGCTCCCCGTTGGGGCCTGAAGACACTGAGAAACCAGCCTGGGTCCCACTCCTTCATTACAAATCCCCCCAAGTCCCACGGGAGTCACCCCAGGGCCCCTCCTTGGGTCTGGCTGAGAGCTGAGGGCTCTGCTCTCCTTTCGGGTCACTGGAGGGGGTGCTCACAAGTTACTGTTTCTTTTACAGTCACCCAGACACCTACTGGGCAGACGTCTGCAGGTAGCAGTGCAGAGTTTTGCATTCTTTTGGAGAAAGGATTTCAAGTTCTTGGGGTTGAGGCAATTCTCTGCATAAACCAGATACAATTTCTCTTTTTCTCCTTTGCTTATTTAGCCCCAAAGTAAAGCAGAGAAAAAGAGACATCTTTTAAGCACTGCATAGGTAGTAAATCTAGGGCAACTTAATCCTAGAAACTATGACTTTCCTCGGCAACATCTGGTGGCCTGGGATAGAAGTAAACTCTAAGGTGCCGCTTTTCCCTGTCACAACACCTAAAATGCAGATTCTGCGTCAGTGAGTCTGGGGTGGAGCCTGAGATCCTACATTTCTCACAAGCTTCTGGGGCTGCCCGTGCTCCTGGTCCACACACCACACTTGCAGCAGCGAAGCGCTGAAGAATATACAGCACTGGGGTTTGGCAAGGAAGCAAGGGGCCCTAGCGATGCAGCAAGGGCGCAGCTAACGTAACTGCCCACGCTGCGTATGGCCCACCCTGGATGAGAAGCCAGGGGAGCCAAAGTGAGAACACGAATAAACACAGCCGAGGGAGAGTGTGGGGGACGGCAAGGAGGTTGTGGCCCAAAGGGGCCTTTCAGTGCACGATCTTAGCGGTGGGAGAGCAAGTCCGACGTGTGCCCCACCGACTGGGGCTGAAACTGTTAAGGAGGCGGGTGGCGTGGAGGAGGCCAGGAAGGAGAGGCCCCCGAGCCCCAACAACAGAGACTCCGTATGCGGTGCTCGCGGCATCACAGCTCACTCATCTCCTTCCCTGATTAATACTCTCACCTTCCTGGCTCATGGATCATTTGAGAAGGATTTATTTACTCTCTCTGCAAATAGTTAACTCTATTTATCTCCACTGCCTCAGAGATCTCCTCTAGTCTCGGGGTGTTCAGTGCCATCCACACGCTGGCAACTTCGTCCCTCCAGCCCAGTCCTTCGTCACTCTGGATGCCAGACCTGTGTATCCTACACAACGTCATCACGCGTGTGTCTGAGAGACACCTCACATTTAACATTCCAAGTGGAGCTCCTAGCCTCCCTCACAAAACTTGCACCATCTCATCGCTCTTGAGGGAAGCTCCATCTTTCCGCTAGTTCAGGCAGAAGGTCCTGGGACGTCCCTGACCCCTCTGTTCCTCTCACAAGCAGTCCCTCAGCAAACCCTGCTGGCTCAGCCTTGAAAGTATCCTGACAGGCTGTTTCTCGCCTCCGCTGCCACCTCCTGGTCAGGGCCACCACCGTCTCTGATGCAAACCATTCCACCAGCAGGTACACCTGCTCTCACCTCATCCCGCCTCAGGGCCGGCCCCCTTTCAAGCAGAGAGAAAGCACAGGCCTTCCGTCATGTCCCTCATCTCTGTCATCTCCGGCTTCCTCCTGCCACCTCCCTCTTGCTCGCTCCGTCCCAGCCCCACTGGCCTCGTTGCTGTCTCCACTGCAGGCTGAACCTGTGCTGTGCTGTCCCCCCTGTCTGGAATGTTCTTCTGTGTGATAGTCACATGGTTCACCCCTCCTCTTTTTCAAGACTTTGTTCAAGTGTCACCTTCTCAGCGGAGCCAGTTGTGACCTGTGCAACCTGCCTTCCTCCCCTAGGCCCCATCCCCCAGTGCCCATCCGCTGCTCTTCCAGCATGCAATACAATTTCCTGATTAAATTTGCTTATTGTCTGTCTCTCACACAAACATATAAGCTGCAGGAGGGTAGAGCTGTATGTTTTGATTTCTTTTAGGGGGTTCACTTAGCATTAGCTCCCTGATGTAACCCAAGTGCTAGGACCAGGGCCACCCTATCAAAGGTCACCCCGTATGAATGCCATACATGCTGGCCTTGTCCCAGCTCTCAGGTCACAAACAACAATCACAGGATCTCTGCTCCTTTAGAGCTTGCATCCCCGTGGGTGGATGCAGGCAAACAAACAGCCAACTGAGGAGCGCAAGACAGTGACAGTGCTGTGCGGAGACTCAAACAGGCGCTGTGACAGCGACTGGCTGTCTGCACTGGGGAGTTACAGAAGACTTCCGGGGAAGTGACATTTTACAGCAAGACTTAGGGAAAAGAGAACATTTGTCTTATATTAACTCTTGCATATTATGGTGTAATCATAAAAGCATTTTAAACTTCTAAAGCCATTTCCTTAACCCTGAGGATGGTGAGAGATGTTCTAGACCAAGTGGGTGGTATATGCCGATGGGTGGCAGGACCACAAAGGACAAGTTCAGCAAATGGGGTGGAATTATGGCCTGGAGGCTGTGGGAAAGGGCCAGGCATTTTCATGAGTTGGCAGAGAATGGGGTCTTAGACTCACTCCACTACCCCCAGTGACTGACACAGGGGTGAAGGTGTTAAACCCTCGGTGTATGTTTCACTGCTGATTGTAAGATGCAGGATAGATTATATTTTCTGAGTAATTCCAACTTCGACAATTGAAATTTCAAGAAACAATAATGCCCCATTGTATTTTTTTTTATTAAAACAATGACTTACTTGTTGTGTAATGAGATTTAATTTTGCTGGTACTGGCAAAAATCTTCCTACTAAAGTAGTCATAGGTTTAGGGGCATCTGTAAGGAAGACAATTGCAATTAATTGACAGCACATATTGTTCCTTTTCTACTTGCACATGGAAGAAAGTACAAAAATAATCATGTGTCATGAGTTTAACATGTGCAAAGTCACTTGTCTTGATCTTATTTATGTTTTCTATAAAACCTTTCCGTTTTTCAATGTTTTGGGGTTTTTGGTTTTTTTCTCTTACTACACCCTTTTTCTTTGTCATAAAGCTAACTTGACCTCCCAGGGACACTTTACTACTCTAAAAAGTGCCTGCTACTGCCCAGGCTCCCAAGCTGCGTGCCAAGGTGCCCTGGAGCGCCGCAGCACGCTCGCCAGGGAGGCACTCGATACGTCACGTTCTCAAGGAAAGCACAGTGTCCTCCGGAGGACAGCACATGGATGACTTTCAGTTTACGTGTCTTCTTTCTTCACATGCTTACGAACTTACTAGGATGTAAACACTTACTAGGCGATTGGGACCAAACTACTTAAGACTGAAACTGATAGCTATTTCTTTGGCCTAAGGGTGCTGTGAAAAACATTCCTGAGACACTAAGGGCTCAGTAAAACTCCAGGTTTGTGAGTCAAGGTGGCAGGAGGAATGTGTCTTAAGTCTCCTGATCACCTACCAGATAACACATCTCCTGCTCCAGGCAGGTGCATCCTAGAGTGGTGTTACCTTGAGACCTCAGCAACAGAATGCACTTACTTAATGCTGGTAGAGTGTGCTCTGTGTGACACAGGAGATTGGGCTGCGTGTGCGTGGCAGAGGGAGGGTATGATGACGTGACAAGGAAATAGATTTGGAGAACACTAAGTAAAGCTTCCTTCTATGGGTCTAAATGCATTAGGATGTTGTCATGTTTTCAGGAGGAAGAGAATTAGCAAAGAACCCTCCTCTGCCTGTGTGGGGATCAGATGCAGCTCTGACCCACCGGGAACGGAGCCGGAAAGTCCGTGGCTGGTGTGCAGCAAAGGCCTTCTGGGAGCACTTTGCATCCTAGAAAAGTGAATGTCTTAAAGGCATGTTATCTGTCCCTGGATAAAAAGGCCATCAGGATAAAACAGGAGATAACACTCTTTTTGCCCTGGACTCCAAAGGCCCATTGAAATGACATTTGGATTTAATATTGATTTAAATTATTGGCAAGGTCTGTGAATCATCTGATAATGAAATATTCTGGTTAACTCAGCTTTAGAATAACATGATTATGTATATAGTACACACAGAGATGCCCAGTTTTTAAGTATTAGTGTCTAATTTTGTAAACACAATCTTAAAACTATGTCATTTAGTCTTTCTTTAATCATTCATAAATCATTTGATGATAATCAAGTACTTACAGGTCATCTATTATTATTGCACCAGTTTAAAGGAGTTTCTGAGTAAACGATTGGCAGATAAATCAGCATTTGAAATGATTATTTCAGAGCTCATGGTGATTAAAGCAGAGTGATAGTTCTCACTGATTACATGAAAACATTGACATGAAAATGTGTATAGCTTACACCACATCTGAACAGTCAACCTGCCACCAGATCTGGACAAGGCAGATGTTTCAACCCAGGCACCTGCAGCCACACCCACTTGTGGCTCTCCGCAACTAGCAGAAGTGGAGGACAGCTCTCCAAGCATTTGAGATAGTCAATACAATACTCACTTACCAACTTCCATATGATATGTGACATATTTTTATTAATTTACTTTGTACCTGACTGTAGATAATTATTTTGGTCTTGATACTGAGGAACCAAATGAAGTGCTTTTAGTTCTCTTGTGCCAGAATTGTCTATACACAGCATTTGTGTACCCCCTTTCAACTGACATATCACCTAAAATGAAAAATAATGATCAGGTTTCATTTTTTAAAAGATATCCAGCAATATGAATCTAAGTAAACTTTAATCTGAGAAAACAGCTTTAATCCAGAATTTAAGTTCTAATGGAAAATGGCAAATTATAGATGTGTTCTCCATTTCTTACTCTGCAATAGCACGCTCTCTGAGGTATCACAGGGCAAAAAGTCCCTTGGGAGGTGTTTTCTGAGATGTGTTCAGGGTGCTAAGAGAAGGTCCTGCTCACGGCTTTCCCTACAGGTGTCTTACCGATGAGGCTGAGGGTAAAGAAGGGGTGACTGCGAACCAGAGCTTCCGTCCCCTGCCCATTACTCCATGGTCTACAGGGATGGAGAGAGTGTGTTGGACTCCAGCCCCACTCAGACCCAGTTAACTATAAGAAGGACTCTGTCCCTCTGACCCCATCTCTGTAGCTGGACAGATACTTAGAATAATCTTTAATTTATAACAGTTGTTCTTTTCCACCACTTCCACATGTTATAATTTAACACGTATGGTTTTTAAAAATATCCATTGATTTTATTTTCTAAAAGTACAGTTAAAAAAGGTTACTTTAAGAATGGGAAAATTCTAAGAAGACACGTCAATCTCTCATGGCCTGACTGGCACTCTCAGATCACCTAGTTGGATTCCGACCATAAATCAGTGCCAGTGAGCCAGGTGAGTCCATCAGGCAATCACACCGGTCAAGCCCAGCATAGATGGAGCCCTCCTTGCGTGCAGCCCTGTCCATGGCAATGCGGCCTGAATACGAGGCAAGAGAAGTCATCGTCTCTGCCTGCACATAGCTTCTAATTCTGAGGGTAAAACCACAAACACCCAGAGAAGCAGTGGTTTTTGCCTTTAGGTTGCCTTTGGGTTTCCTAGACAGGAAAATCCAAATAAGCATAAAGGATCAATGTTACCAAAATTACAGACGTAGAGCCTTTGTTAACACGGTGCTGATCATTGGGTCAAAACTTCAGATCACCCTGACATTGGATAAAAGGCCAACATTCATGTTTGGTTGGAATTTTATTTGTATTTAGAGGATACAGTTATAATCTCGCCCACACAGGCGCACAAACTGGGGGAAGGACCCAGAGTGGACTCTCCAGGCCTCTGTCCATTGCACAGTTCTGGGCTCTGTCCTGCCCTTTTCGGGAGCATGGTAACATTACTCAGGGGTCTGCTGTAATTGGAAGAGCTCTTGTCCTGCTATGTAGTCCAGGTGTCCTCGCAAACTCTGCCCTCGGAACCCACAGGCCTGAGGAGAACCATGGACAGAGGCGAGGACTGCTGTATGCCACAGCAAACCACAGTTCATGATGATCCCATTTTAAAGTATTTTCTAGTTAAAGCATATGCTTTAGAGCTACGGCCTCATTTCCCCAAATGAACAGTTGCCGAGGGCAAGGCAATTGTTGGTTCTTTGAACTCTTTGCTAAAATGATACTTCGGGCGAGATTCCCTGTCTTCCCTCCTTCCCAGTCCTCATCACACCGAAACCTGGCGTCCTCGATGCCCCAGTTATAAGCAGACTGTGTAAAATCTTTGTTTTCTTATCCATAAGATGTAGATAAAAATAATGCCTACCCTACAGAGTTGATGGGAGGATTAAATGAAGTTACAAGCATGTAAAACTGTCACATAAGCCGCAGATGTTACTGATTACCTATCGTACACAAGTGTTAGTTGGTATTAGGAATCTGAAGGTAGGCAGGGAGGAAAGTAGCCTCTGTCCTGCAGCCACAGAACTGTAGCCTCACCGCCCCCTGACATGCCTGACCTTACAGCTCAGGGGCTGTCCCACTCCTGGTCTGCACTGAGCGATGTGCCCTGTAGTTTCTCTCCTTAATGAATACAGCAATGTCCTAATCTTTGTTTGATTTACTAAGATCAAGTAGAAATGAGAACCTTAGATGTGAAAGAAACATAAGAAAGCCTCTTTTGATAAATGAGACAACCAAAAATGCTGATTTAACAGGGAAACAGAAGGAAAACCAATGACTGAAATAACTATTACTGTTGACTTAGTAATGAGAAGGGGTAAACACTTAAAATAATGTTGGTCAGACACATTTTCCCTGGCATAGTTACCATTGGGTTCAAGTCCTTCTTCTGGGAGCAGCCAGAGGCATCCTCTCTTTCCTGTGATGATGAGAACTTGCCACAGGACTCCTGGGCAAGAGGGTTCTGAAAAGTTGCTTCGTCCAGGTTGTTACTTGTAATCGAACCACCGGCTTCCTTTATTTCAACCTGAAAAAGCAAATGTTATTTTAGAAATCACATTGTGGAAGCTAGATTTTGCAGTTGCATAATCTAGAAAATTCTTTACAGAAGTTACCTTTTCAAAGTAAAATGCACCCTTGCCCTTAGTGCCTCTCTTCTGCACTATTATTCCCTCTATGGGGCAGCAAGATAGGGTGACAAGTATCTGACCCGCCTCCCTGGGGACTGGGGACCCTGGGGACCACAACCATCTGCCCACGAGATGTGGACATGTGATTTTGATGTGGCACTCTTGCTGTTTCAGAAACACAGTATAAGTAACTTGAGAAGGTTCCATGGCTGGTCAGCTGCCCCTCCAGCTGCTGGACAGCCCCCGCTCTAAGGGAGCTGGCTGCCTTGTGGGACCTTCCTTAAAACTGCCTGAAATGCTGATCCTCTAGCACCGTTCTTAGAGTGCGCTCATTAGGTTGTATTAGATGTTCCAGTTGATTGTTTTACTTTTTCCTCAAGAAGCTTGAAATCCTTGCTGACATTTTAGTAATATTTATATTGTAACTTACAACATATTTATAGTAATGTTTATAATTAAATAGTAGAGCTTTCCTGAGTGGATGGTAGGATAATAATTCACATAAAACAGTGAAGGGAGGGTGTATTTGCCAACTCTGTTTTTAAGCTATCCTCTGCAGCAACTCAGTGACACAACAGTAAAATTACCAAAAATAGGGAAAACACCAATGATATTACTGAAAATCAATGGAATTTAAAAAACTAAAAAGTCTCGATGGTTAAAAAAAATTACCGTCAGATTTAAGTGTTTTAAAATCAGGGTGCTGCTTCTTAAATTTTGATAAGAATGTAAGGAGGGTTGGGAAACAGCAGTCAACCCACACTTTACATCATCTTTCCCCTCCTTTACCTCCACCCACCCAGACTGCCAACGAGAGAGTGCAGGTGAGTCTCCCCAAAGGCCAGGAGGCAGGTCACAAACCCTGCAAAGAAGACGGTGATTCTCAGGTAATATTCTGAAGACCTCATTTAAATCATGGAACAGATAGCTATCTTTCAAAGTGTGGGTGTTGACTCAGATTTGGAGATCATCTAACCTAAAATCTGAGACCCAAACAAGTAACAGTTATCACGAACTGGCAAATTCCTTAGCACAGTAGACTAGTACCTAGGTATAAATCTTTTAAAAACACAGGGAAAGTTTATCTATATTTCAAGTTATAACCTTATTTAGATATTTCAAATTGTAATTTGAATTACAATTGGGGATACTTTGTTTCCTTTAAAAACTGATTTGTTTAGTTGTAGCAAGAACAAAGCAGAAAACTACCAGTAGTCATATAGCAAAAGAGGGCAGTTCGCTGACAATTAGCAGAATTTACCTAGACTCTGATTTATATTACATATGATGGAGGAACAACCACTTATTAGCAGATGGAAGCTCTAACAACTTGATTTCAAGGCTCACCAAACACAAGTATTAATGAGTCCTTGCTGCAAATTACAATCTTTAGAAATCTAAAGGGGGAAAAAATGCAAAATGCAAGCACAGGAAAACTCACACTTGCATTTGTTTTATAGACACTGGGGCTTCTTTCCTAAAGCCAGTTTCAAAATTTTCTAGTTGTTTTCCCTACTCTTTTGTTGTGTGCTGTCTGCCTGGCTAGGCCAGGCTTGGCCAGGTTTGAACCAGGGACCCAGGACCTAATTCACCTTCAGGCAGGATGGCTTGGCTGGATAATGCATCTCGCATAACCAAGGGATGTGCCCTGTTTAAGGTTAGTGAATCCAACCAGGGATGCTACTGACACAGGAAAAACACCCGTAGAGGGAAATCTTGGTATAAGCTGGAAGTCTCCCATCTCTACTTGGGAAGAGGTAGGGGTCGGGGCGGTGGGACTGTGCGACGTGGATCTTACTGGAATCACCCGGACACCGGGGTGGCCGGCTCCTTCCCTGGCCCAGGAGCCCAGGGGCAAGACAGCCGGACTCCTGTGCGGAGTCAGCAGGGAGGACAGGAAGTGGACGTTGTAGGCCTGTGGCTGCAGGGGCCGCGGGCAGAACGCTGTCTTTCAGGGGATTGAGGTCGGGGAGGCTCGGATACTCCCCGAGTACCTCCTCATCTTCGTTCTCATCCATCAGGAGCTCCACTTTGACCTTATTCTTGCAGTCTACGCTGAGCGGGGGGTTGAACGTGTGCAGCAGGGGCTCTCTGGGGTCAGCGGCGCCCAGATATGCGTCTTTAAGGACGTGGAACTCATCTTCCTCGTGCTTCACGGCCACCGGGGACTTCAGAGGAAGGTTTTCAGAAACAAACTGACTCTCCGCGCTGAAAAGGTTGGTCACCATCTCGTCTTCTGGGCTGGACATGCGGCCCAGCAGAGGGGTGTCTTCCATGTCCACCGAGGGTACTCGGGGCCAGGCATCGCCCGGGATTCGGGGAGGAAGATGGCACCTGCAACGACGCGGCCGGCTGAGGCGGCGGTCCCCACCTGCCCGAGCCGCTGACCTGGGGCCAGCCGCCTCCAGGGGCTGAGAGGGACCGGGGCCCGCCGCCCCCAGGGGCTGAGAGGGACCGGGGGCCCGCCGCCCCCGGGGGCTGAGAGGGACCGGGGCCCGCCGTCCCCGGGGGCTGACCTGGCGGTCCCCCCGCCCCTGGCGGGGACGTTTGGAGAGGGGTCCCACCGCCCCTTCAAGGCTGACTAGGGACCCGCCGTCCCCCTCCCCTCCTGCAGAGCCGAGGCCAGGCCCGGAACCGCGAGGAGACCCGACGGCGGCTGGGGTCTCAGGCGGCGGAGGGGCGCCGGGTTAGGCCTCCTCAGACCGACGCACCTGGCAGAGCGAGGAGCGCGGATACCGGACGGGAGCGGGGGTGCACTGGCCCCTCAAGCGCCAGCGGCCGTTGGCGGTTGGGAGGGGGCGGGGTCATGGATAGGTGGGCGGGGCCGGAGTGTGGGACGGGTTCGGGATGAGGCGAAGGCGGGGCGCAGAGGTGAGCAGAGGCGTGGCGAGGCGGAGCCTGGAAGCGCGGTGGGGTAAGGCTTCAGAAACCGAATCAGCAGGGACCCGGCGGAGCGCGCAGGGAGCTGAGGGGTGTCTGAGTTGGGGACATCGACCGGCCGGCCGTTGAGGGGAGGTGGACAGGGAAGAACACTCCCGGGACCAGCAGCTCCAAGCTCTGGTGGGGAACTGAGGCCCCAGGCCAGTCCAAAGCAGCGCTGGGTGGGACTCCCTAGCTTGACTTCAGGCCTTGGTCTTTAGAATATTTTTTTTTCTGCTCTCGAGTCTCTCAGGACAGACCTGGCCGCGGAGCACTCCACGGGTGGGTGGAGGACCACGGGTTTGCACTTGCAAATTCCCAACCTAGCATGCAATTCAGGTCGGTGGTGCTGGAGCTTGGGAGGAAAGCTAGGCATCCCTAGTCAATGTAAACAACCCAACATAGTTGATTGATGTTTGGAGGGAGAGACCTAGAAGGAACAAGTATAACTAACGCTAATAAAACGCAAACTCTGAGTGGCGGAGGTGAGCTAAATCCACCTTTCACAGAAGCAGAATCCCACTGTTTAATCAAGGAAAGAGGTGAAATCTTATTTAAGCTTACGGCCATGAACTGCAAATCCAACCAAGCAGTTGGAAGAGGTTCTGGGGATGGGGTTGGGGCTCTGGGGGTAAGATTACATGGCGCTCTGTTTCCATTGAAAATATTGTTTTGGTAACATAAAAATGTAAGACATCAGCTTTCTAACCTCATTCAAAAAATACTTTCCTGAGTCAAACGGTAGCAACCAAGACGCACCAATGCTATGTACTATTTAGCTGTACACTTCAGCATTCAAGAAATCCCAAGCAAAATTTGCACAGTTGAGGATTCCTAAATTTGAGACACAGCATTAAGTGTCCTAGGACTTTATCTGAAAAATTATTCTGGGACATTAAAAGCTGGCTTTAAAAGAGCATAATGTGATTAAATTCTCACTGTTGTAATTTTCCATGTGAACAACTTAAAATATATTCCCAGCAACTAGTTCATTGCAGATATACTTGCCTTGAAATACTGTCCACTTCTTGGAGGATTCACTTCCTGTGTGCCTATGATCTGTAGGGCAGGGCTCCATAGAAAGCTCTAGCGGCTTCTTCAGACTAAAATTAGGACAGCTTTTGGGGGGAAGGAAATAGCTCTGTGGTAGAATGCATACCCAGCATGCACAAGGTCCTGGGTTCAATTTCCAGTATCTTCATTAAAAAAGAAATAAAAATAAAGTCAGGACAGCTTTTTCCCTTTAATTATACAGACTGTCCTTGACTTTGGGTTTTGTGGGGGGTTGTTTGTTTTTTTAGTTTCTTGGCAATTTACTTGTACAAACATGGACTCTTATACACGTGTTTGTGTGTGTTGGCTTCCTTATTCTTAATATTATGGCTGGAAAACTCACATCTCATTGAGCTCTGCTGTGTTTGGGGGTAGGCCTGAGAGTGCACCTTGGGCTTCCCAACCCGTAGGGTCTAGAAGGTAGCTGACAGACACTGCAGAGCCCAAGTAGAAAACCGTGAAGCGCTCGAATTTGCCTGAGGAGGACTTCGAGCCCCAGCCACCCTACTCACTCACCCGCACGTAGGCATGGCTGCTGAGCAGCGCCCGGGGTCTGGTGTGCATGGCCACCCATGAGCCACCTTGCCCGACAGGATCAAAGGCCTGGAACCTTCTCACACTCGCAGTTCCTAGAACACTCTCCCGGCCCTGTTGGATTGGCCAAGGCCGGCTCTGTCTTGTGATTCAAGCCTCAGCTCAAACCCCTTTCGAGATCAGCCTCCTTCCCATGCCAGCTACTCTTCCACCACCCACACAAACGTGCCCAAGGAACCCATGAGATCCTCTGGGAGGTTCCCTTGGTTCTCCGCCTCCTCCCACTGGAGCTTGATCTCCACAAATTGACAGTCAGAACCTGGTGGGGTCCCTGCTGTATTCCCAGTGCCCAGAACAGAGCTCAGCACACAGTAGGTGTGAAAACTGAATTCATGTGCTCATTTAACAGGTGTTTCCTGAGCACCTACCACAGGTCAGGCACTGTTCTAGGCTCTGGGGCAAGGAAGAGGATACACAAATGAATGCAGAGTGGAACTCATTGCCCTCCTTAGCAGCTGCCCTTCTCTGCCAGGTGCGTGAATTTAGTGATGTCCACTCTGCCCCACCTGAGGCCTTTTCTGTACATCTTGACCTGTCGCCTTTGTCCCGGTGCCTGAGCCTGGTACCTGACTTAGAACCTCCTGATCAGCATGACAAGAGACAGAAACCAATACTGTGGTAGACTGGGATTAATGTTTTTATTAATGATAACATTCAGGTGGCATTTCTAAGATTTACATCCAAAAGAGCATATTGTATTTACACGCAGTGGACAGTCCCAGATAACAAATTCAGACCACAGCTCTGTTAAGACCATGGCTGGTTCCAAATTAAATTAAATACATAATACTCTTACCTCCTCCTTTCAACGTGTACAATAAAACCCCCCCTCTTCCTCCTTTTAAGGAATATAAAATTGCATTGATAACTGCACTGATTAGCAATACTACATTTGAAACATTTAAAACCTGAGAGACAAGCCTGAATACATTCTGAGTGCTATCACGTCTGCGCTTGACTTCCCGTGTGGCCGCCAGGCAATACAGACAGGTCAGTGGTCAACAGTGTACAATTTCGATGGCCCTGGCTTTGACAGGGAGCCAGGCCTGGCTGAGGCAAAGGGGCTGTATCCACCCCCAACATACACACATCCTTGACTACAAACCACAGATAAACAGGGTCTTTTCTCACTGTGGCTGATGGATCTCCTTGTTGCTTTTTTTTTTTTTTTTAACCTCTTCTCATTTCTGCTTGCTTTGAAGAGGAAAAAAAAGTCTTTGGCCCATTGAGGCCCATTCACATCACAACCTGTATGTGAATAAAACACGCACGTGCTCTGGGGCAAGGGCCGTTCCCTGGCTCCAGTGGGTCAGCCTGGTCACTGTATCACTGGGCACAAAACTCTTATAGAGGCAAGCCCGACCAGAGCAGAGGGATCAGAAAAATAAATATACAATCTAAAAAATGGACAAGCTTAGCTTCTCATTACAGCCCAGAGTAGGTGATCTCATTCCATGATCCTTTATTTTTTACATTAAATACTGAAAATGATTCAGTGCATAATCACTTTTTGGTCAATCACTCTTTCAAAAAAGGCACTCCCACCTAAAGGGCCAGCAGTGTGAAACCCAGCGCCCATCACACACGGCGTTCGCCGAGATGACCCGCCCCCCTCCACCGCCCTGGAAACGCGAGAAGGCCCCTCTCTCGCCAGGTGGGGTTAGAAGGTGCTCCTACCGGTGCATCAGCGCTGCGTGACCCTCACCTCCTTGGGGTTCCCTTTTCTCAAGTTTTGTTCCTTTCTCAGTCTAGGCAAGCAGGAATCCTGAGGCACCTATTCTATTTTAGTTTTCAGTGAGTGCTCGGGACACACACCATTCCACCATCACAGCCCTGGCTCCCCATTTCTGACACATGCCCGTTTTCTTTTGTAGCTAAATGATGAAGCTGAAGGCAGGCAGTCTGATGGGGGAATCCAGTGCAGCTGCCCGCATAAGGGGATAAGGGGACACCACAGGAACATGCTGAACACAGGGTTATCCACTCAGTAAACTGAGGCGGGAGTGAGACCTCCACAATTCCACCTAAAGGCTCTGCAAAAGAAATCTTTCATGCGGTCTCCCCTTACACTGAGAGCCTTCCACTTTTAAGGCACTGGGTTTTGAAGACTTGCAAGGTCAGTAAAACTAAAGATGAGACAGACTATGTGCTGCAAAGAGGCAGAAGCGAATGCAGACGACCAAACCGGCCAGTTACAGTTACCACAGCGACAGAACTGTTCCCAGAAGCACAGCGTTTCTCAGTTAGTGCATTACTTGTGCGTCCGCTATTGACGGTTACCATCTTCAGCTCAAATGGTGCTTTTCTCTCCAAGCAAAAGAAACGTTTACATTGCTCTGATAAAATTAAATGCCCATAAGTCCCAGGGATGCGGTGGCTGCGGAGGACGTGGGCCATGTCCATTTCCAACGTGTGTGAAGTCACAACCCCACTCATTCCTGAATTCGCTCAACAAGTTTCCTCCCTGAATAAACACAAGTCAGCGTGAAGACTTTAGGGGGACTTTCTCAAAACGTCCCCCCAGTTAGGACCTGCTTGGAAGTAGTCGGGTTATACTTCACATGGTGGAGCCTGCGTTCTAGAAATGCAAAAACACCACACCCTCGATGGGAGGAAAGCAACTCTTCATCCTGAACTACACAGGATTCATAGCTATTTATCATTTGGTTTTTCATCAGAAGAGCTCACTTTCCTTCACCGCAGCCATCAAGGGATTTACTTGTTGGAATTGGCGCTGAAACCGAACAAAGTGATGATGTCAGCCATTGCTTGTTTCAAGTGCTTCCCGAAGCGGTGAGAATCCTGTCGTTTAGAAACAAAAAACACAGATCACAAGGTGGACGTTGCTACATTTCAAGTCTTTTCCTCTGTGATCTGACTCAAAGAACTAACATTCCTTTTTGCCAGATCGCTAAGCTTGCTTTAAAGGCTTAATCACTAAGTTATACAGTACAGGGAAATGTGAACAGTTGGCAGAGATAATGATTTCTGTGTTTGTGCCCTAAAGCTTCCCCTGATGTCATGCATTACATAAAACACACAGGTAAGTGAATTCCAGTCTTCTCTGTTAAAGGTGAACCTGGCACTGCCTGTCAGGCATTGCACAATGTGGAAAGGAGAGAAAGGATTAAGTGTGCTGTGCTAGGAAGGGGGTCACATGATCCATTCACAGAGAACACCGCCGACCCGTTTCCTCACACATGTGTATTTCTAAGCACGTGCACACGAATCTTAGCCCACCCCTCAATGTTACCCAGAGGCTCGAAGTTGCAGAAGCACTCCAACAATAAGATTTAAAACCACTGCTACCAGCAAAGTTGAAAACACTTTCAAGCAAATTAGACAGATCTTGTTAAAACTTTTAAGAGAATTTTACGATTCCTTTTTTGGAAAACTTCCAAACTGAGTGAAAGTTACACAACTGAACGGAAATTTTCTGTCAAATTAAGGATGTGCTGCTCTTAAAAAGAAAACAGTAAAAATACCCCGTCTTTAGAAGAGAGGACTTTTTCTACTCACTGTCTCGGGGCACGAGAACTTGGAAGATATGTGAAAATTGATGAGGTCATCCCCCACGAGAATGTACGACACACCATAACCATCGTCAGCAACCTGCAGAAAAGCACGCTTGAATGTAATCGTGGGAAAGGAGCTGATGTGAAGAGGGAATTTCAGACATTCTAATTATGAGACTACCATTAACATCTGCATGAATGACCAGCGAGGTTAACGGGCGCTCAGAACAGAGACAGACACACCCTATTCCCGAAGCTCGCTGCTCTGCAAACACGGATGCCCAGCCACTCACCGGTCCGAAGCCCCCTCCGCTCGACACATACTCCGGATTCCTCTCCAAATTAAAGAGCTCCACCTGCTGTGGAGGGGTTTGGCTGGTTGATAATCTCCAAGGTTCAGATAGGACCTGTTGAGTAAAACAAGGAAATGCTGCAATAACATGCCCCAATCCCAGTCTCTTCTGTCCCCGAGGAGCCCCGGTGGGAGGACAAGAAAAGGCTTGCTCGGTGTTTGGACCATTTCAGACACCAGAGGTCCCTGAAGGGCTGGCCAGCTCAGGGCAGTACATCTGCAAAGAGGGATGGAGCGGGTGAGGACACCTGGACTGGAGGGGCCAACACCGGCTGAGTGTCCTGCGAAGGAAAAGTGGCAGATACATGAAGCAGGATTCAGAACCGGGGCGGTGGTGCACTGGAGCAAACTGGTACCAGCTCCCGGGAGCTGACTGCCCCATTTCCAGGAATCTTCCAAGCTGCTTGTTAAATCCAACCGTTATTAAAAACTTAATTTTATAAACTGAAAAGTAAATAAAACTATATTAAAAATGAAGATGATAAATACTCAGAGCACATCATTTCCTAGTTATTTTAGTGCAAGCCACAGCATTCCAGAGGTTGAAGAGACGCAGCTCACATTTTCCACTGTGATAACAGTTAAGCCCTAAGACCCACTCGTTAGCCTGCTCTGAATGGCAAAGCTGTACTACAGATCTAAGTTTCAGTTTAGCCAACAAACCTGAGCGGGCTGCCACAGAAATGACTCACCTCCTTCAGGAAAGGGGAGTCGACAGCCAGGTATTTGGACACCACGTAGAGGCAGAAGAGATGGCGGTCAATCCCCGAGCCGGTCATCGCCAGGCGGTAGAGATGCTGGTGCTTCTTGGATGCAATCTTGAATAAGTTGAGCCTCTGTTCAACCTAAGTCCCAAAGGACGGGGAGTTTCAGGTTGTGCGTCCAGAGTCTGAGCTCCAGGATGAGGGTCATGGCCCTTCTCCCCAGCGGCCCGACTGGGCGCTGAGACAGCCGGCCACTGAGTGGCTCTGGGTGGTTGCCAAGGCGACCTGACCAGACACCCCACCAGCCGACTGCCCCTTCCCCAGATTCAGGCTGCAAACTGGGAGGCTCAGAGGCTACTGGGAGGCGGGTTATTGGAGAAGCAGTTTTGGGTCCTTTGTGCCACCTGCTGGGTGTCATGTCACCTTTTACACAATGGAGGCCACTGAGTAGGTGGGAAGGCCCGAGCCTCCAAGTCTCCTTGTGCGGAAATGGAGCTCCGTCCCTCTTGCTCACTGCAGTGTTACTGCAGGTTGTAAAAAGTCCTCCAAAGTGGCCTGGCAGCTCTGCTGAAACAGCGCTCTGGGGCCTCCAAGTCTGACCCGAAAAGGCTGCATGAGGTTCCGCTGGGCCCTGTCACGTCAGTCACAGAACCAGGCAGCGCGGCGCCCGTACGGGGACGTGGAGGCCCACCCGCTCTGGATCGGGTCTTCAAGGCTGCTCTGAAGGCAGCTAATGACAGATCAGAGAGACCCGTCATGATACCCAGAGTTCTGCCCACCAAATCGAAAGCTTTTCCAGAACAGAGTTCTCCCCAGAGCAGGGCAGGGAGCCCCAGGCCGTGTCTCCTCCGGGGTCAGCAGAGTCACCTGCCCTCCGGGTCAGGCAGAGCCGGGCATGGATCTGGCCTTGGCCCCTACCTAGGTGGGCGGCCCAGCCATTTGCTGCATTCACCTGGATCTCTGTTCCTTTAGCTACGAAAATGAACTGATAAAACTTCAGGCCACCACCAAGATTTTCAAAGGCAGTGGAGAGAAAACCCAGAGCCCTGAGCAGGGGAGCTTCAGTGCGGGCAGCAGGCTTCAGCAACCCCGAGCAGAAGGCTCCCCAGTGTGAATGAGAACTATTTCCTGCCATACCATTAAGCAAAGGACACTGCAGCCCTCAGCCATCAGCCACTGCCACCGGTCCCGACAGTGAGCCGGAGGGAACCCAGGATGGAGACAAGCAGACAGCCCACAGCCAAGCTCTGGGCCTCTGCAGCCTCCCCCAGTGGTGTCCCCTGAGGGGACTCAGGACAGGAAAGAACAGGACACTGGCCCTCGAGAGCTCGGGTGCACATCAAAGGAGTGATGTCAGTGAGCCCAGACTCTTGCATCTTCCCAGACACAGAAAAGAGATCTCTGGTTTTCTCTGATTAACAGTAATCTTTCCATGTTCCGACTACCTGCTTTGTTGCAAAAACTCCTATATATCCTGGTCCCTCCCCAACTTCTTCTTAGAGCTCTTCTGAGAGGCCGCCTCCCCACCCGAAGTCCTCAGAAATGTCTCCAGAACAAAACTAACTCTCAGTTTTGGGGCTGGGCATCTTTTTTCAGTCGACACATGGATGGTCACTGTTTTCTCACCTAGACTCCAACTGCTTGCAAAGTCTGGCAGCACCTACCTCCGACTCCGTTCTTCCTCGGCTGTGTACCCCTGGTTTAAAGACTTTTAGGAAGTATAATCTGATTGGTAGATGCCACAGAACGGCAGAAGACCGCCACAAACATTAACCTTTGCGTCTGCCCTGATGGTTCCCTTTTAATACTTTCTGTCCCCTCAAGGAGGGTAGAGGAAAGGAGGAGATGGAGTTGCTGGAGAAGGAATGCCTGGGGTCTCCCCTGGGAAGCCTGCCCATTAACCTCAGGAGTCCTGAAAAGCACGGTTGTCCCCGCCGGGCACACATACCGTCTGCGTAGGGTCCACCATGGCCAGCACAAAGTTGCACGACTCGGTGGTGCAGGACCGCACCGTCTCCGTTCGCCCTTCTCGGAAGAGCCGGGTCATGGAGGCCTCATAGGTGAGGGAGAATTTGCCCATGTCCTGGGGGAGGAGAAATAGTTTAACACAAGGCGGGGTACGTTGACCAATTCTGAAGCCTGAGGGGGTCGGGTAAGCTCAGCAGGGAAAAGCAGACTTCACCGTCAGCTGTAGTTTTTAGTCATCGTCAGTTTTTACACGGGGTTATGCAGCAGGCAGGTAGGAATGTCATTAGCTTTGAAAAGGGTGGAGGGTCCGGGCTTCCGTTTCCAGATTCAACCGGTGCCTGGTTCCTGAGTGTCACCCACCTGCCCGAGTGCAGACGTGGTTATGGGAGGAATTCAGTACAGGACAAGGAGATCCACATGCAAGAGTTGGAAATTATCTAAGAGAAGGAACTGGTCAGGAACGTCCTTCTCCAGGTGGGCAGCAAGTGGGTGTGCGGTGGGAGCCTAAAGCCCAGACGGCCCCTGTTAGACAGGAGTGGGAATAAAAGCAGAAGGAAGAGCCGTCGGGGGCTGGCAGATGCCAGGGGACAGCACAGGGAAGGTCTCTTTGGAACATTCTCATTTTCTCAGTGAAATAAGAAAGTTTGCCTGCTTGGGGGGCTGGGTAGAGCTCAGTGGTAGAGGGCGTGCTTAGCATGCACGAGGTATGGGGTTCAATCCTCAGTACCTCCATTTAAAAAAAAAGAAAAGAAAAAACACTTTTTTAAGTTTGCCTACTGAGATTGAGGATAGGGAGGTGCTGGGAGTCAGAGAGGGGTGTGAAATGGCTCCTGGGGTGTAGACAGTGGGTTGCCGGTGCCACCAGAGTCGGGGCCCACAAACTAAAACGAGCCGGCAGTTTGGGGTTTTCCTCCAGCCACGCTGACTTCTCGGTGCAGGGTCAGAGCAGGCAGACACCTGGAATGAACCGCGGGTGGTTCTGCTGTGCTTGGAGCCTCAGGGCCGAGGTCAGGGTGATGGTGACAAGCTGTGCGCTTCATGCCCAGGGAGGGAAAAAGAGAGGCAAGATGGGCAGGCGGAGAGGGGGAAGGGCGGTGGCCGCGATGGGGCCAGAGGGGGACAGGATGACAGGAAGAGCTGGTGGTGCCTGCAGCTGGGACCCTGCAGGTGGTGTGAGGCCGGCACACAAAGGCTGGAGATGGAAGCAGCAGGTGGCACATGAGGACAGAGACAGGTCCAGGGGCACACGGGGCAGCCACCACCCGTGTTCTGGGAGGACACCGCCCGCAGACCACCAGATCAAAAACGACCAGGTTCCCCACGTGGACAGGAAAGTGATGAGAAACAGTGTGTGGACCCAAGTCATCCCTGAGCAGACTACATCCCTCTGGGTATATGGGTCCTGGTGGCCCCAGAGGGACAGAGGACACCCTGCAACAGGCCAGCGCTGTTAAGGAAATTCTGGCGAGGGCAAGGCTGAGCTTCCAGCGTGTGGTCCAGACCTGTGGGTAGCCTGGCAGGGCTCTTTCCCTCCCCACGGCTGGAAGGGTTGACTTAACATTGGCTGTTCCCGCCATCCTGCACATACAGTGATAAAGCCATCGGGCCACCGGGTGAGGGACACAGCCCGGAGGTGTGTGAGTGCCGTCCCAGCCTCTGGTGTTCCACACCCAAGGTTTCCAAGGCGCCCCCAATACCCAGCACAGAGATCCACCAGGTCACAATACACATCCTTTAATACACCGGTTATTAGATTTCCCTTGGATGGCATCTGAGAGGTTCTACCCCCTCACTCTGCTCCACAGTCAGTAGGGGGGCCCCAGGTGAGTCACCAAATATGCCGTTTGGAGAACTCTGTACAGGAAGGGAGCTTATTCCGGGGGGCTTTCCAAGGGGCTCATCAGGAAGCAGTGGGGGATACAGAGGGAAGGAGGGAACATGGGAAAAGTCTAAACGTGGTATCTTAGTCATTTAATACGGGTTAACTTGGGATGTATGATGCAATGGTTTATTTGAAGTCAGCTTTCCAGCATCACACTTTAATTGTGTAAGTGGTGAGCACGATCATGCATTACACCCACAGTTTAAAAAATGACCATCTAAAAACCTCGTGGCCAATGCACTGAACATTAGTGTGCTCAGACGCCTCACAGAGCCAAGCCGGGTTATGCCTGCAGCCCCACTTAACCTGCTATGATCGGGAGGGAGCGCGGCCGCCCGCCACCGCCAAAACATCTCCAGTTCCTAACGAGCAGGATCGACAAAGTCTATAAAGATATTAACACACAGGGCGTGAGAACACAAACTTCCACACACTCGGCCTGCTGCCCTGCAGCTGCTGCTCAGGTTGTGGAACCTGGATGAGGGGCTGGGGGGTTTCACCTCTAGTTTCCAAATGGGAACTAGATATGACCTTAAGGCCGGAAGTGAACACCTACAGACTAAAACTACGACCACGGCCCAGTGTCTTCCTTAAATCAATCATTCAGTATATAGTCGCGGACGCCTCTTCCCCGGTGGCTGTCACGTTCCTGGCACTGGGCAAACCAGACAGATCACAGCCCTGCCCTCAAGGAGCACACATCCTGCTGGGAGAGATGGGGTATGAACACACGTGTGATGTCACAGAGAGACAGAAATAACGCCCGGTGAGAGAAGAGTGTGACGGGGAGTGGGGCCATCGTAAACAGGAGATGGCAGCACTTGAGCAGACACCTAAGCAACCCCGCCTCAATCTGGGAGGCAGCAACTGCCAGTGGAGAGCAAGTGCAAAGGCCCTGCGGTAGGAACGGGCCTGGCACGTTCAAGAGCAGCAAAAAGGCCAGTGTGTTGGAAGCAGAGGGACTGAGGCCCAGAACAGCACTAAAGGTTAGTACAGGGACCAACCAGATCAGTGGTCACTAACCTTGAGGAAGTTAGCTGGATGGGAAATATGTACAATTTTTAATTTCCACCCATTGCCAACTGAAATACATCATTTAGAAGCGCAGGCAACAAATCCCAGTCCTTATGAGTAACGCCTGTGACTCTGGACAGAAAAATCACAACTATTTTCACATCAGATTACAGTTGTTGCAGATCCCAAAACAGCACCTACACGTACCACTACCTCTGAGTCAGCAGACCTGCTGCTTGAAATTTAGCGCCTCAAGAATTATGTCTACTGTGCCACAAACTGATGCTTAACGCTTTGACGTTTGCATGTTAATCACCTGGTTACCTTTGTAACCCTGTGTCTTCCATTTTATGCTTTATAAACATTATTCTGAAAAGGGGTCCCCAAGGCTTTCTCAAACTGCCCAAGGGGTCCAGGACACCGAGAAGGTTCAGAAGCCTGGACGGGTCTGAATGTCAGCTCTGCAACAAACCCTATCCCTGACAGGGCTGGCGTTCAACCAAGTGTGCAGGGAAGAATTTCTGAATGGAAGCATCTGATTTACACTCTCAACAGATCACTTCAATGGGTCATTTATAACAGACTGAGTGCTAGGTGAAGACCTGGCCTGGGGGAGGGACAAAGAATGAAATTCTGCTCATTTCTGGCCAGAGGGCAAAGAATAAACTTAAGTGCTGGGGTTATTAAAACAAATAATCCTTAACTTTGAAAAAGTAACTTAAGAGTAATTGTAATACATGTTTGTGCAAAAAATTAAAACAGAAAAATGTAAGAAAACGAAGATGAGCCTTCCCAGCACGGCCGCCAATACTTCCCACCTATCCTTTCCAGACTGCACACTGTAAAGCCAGAGGCATGAAACGTCTTCTGTCGGATGCAGGCAGTGAATACCCTCGTCTTGGTGGGCCGGTGGCCTCTGCTGCAGCTGTCCAGCTCGGCCACCGCAGCCCCAAAACAGCCATGGACAGCATGGCAAAAAGCGAGTGTGGCCGGGTGCCAATGAACTTTATCTCTGCTCTATGAAATTTCACTTGATTTTCACCTATCATGGAATGTTCCACTTCTTTTAACTTTTTTCAACTATTAAAAATGTAAGACCATCCTTAGCTCAAGGGCCACATGGACACAGGCGAAGGGTGGTGGCGATCTGTGGGCTAGAGTCTGCAGACCCCTGTAAAAAATGGCTAGTGTCCCGTTTTGTTTTGTGGACAAGGTTTGTTCATGGAATATACCGTAGAGACCGTTTCACAGTTAGGTAATACTCCATGTATGAAAAAATATCATAATTTAACAAATTTCATATTGAGAACTTTTTAAGATTGCTTCAAATTTTTACAGAGGGGCAAACTCATCTTTGCGAACCTGTCCCTTCTTTATGGGTACAATTTTCAAAGCAGAACTAGCCCGGGAAACAGAAGTACTTTCCCATGTCGTGCTTCCGGCTGTGTGCGCTGCACAGATCACTACTCCCAGCTGCTGAGGAAGGACACCCCTTTCTCAGCCACCCTTACAAGCACAGCAAGCTCTCTGCAAAATGCAGAGGCAAAAATTCAGATCTTATTTAAATTGCACTTACTAAATTCTCCACGTACCTTCCATGAGCCTTTGTATTTTTCTTCTCTTCTGAACCACCAAACTCTGCTCTGACTCCATGTTTCTATTGGGCTATTTTTCCCAAATGGAACCATTTAGCCAGTTTTTCCCACTCCATTGACTAATCAAGTCGCCCCTTCCCGCCAATGTTAGCTTAACTGTTATACAGTCTCATGGAACCATTCGGGCACCCCAACCACACCATGTTAATTACTATTAGCTTCTAATTTCTATATTTTAGGCTTTTGAGAGAGCAGGGCTCCACCTCCCCCTGCCCCATCTCCACTCTATTGCTTTTTCTTTCTCAGAATATTACTGGTTATCCTCAAATATGAGCCTGTCATATGAACTTGGAGATCCATTGGTCAAGCTGCTAAAATCATCTTCAGACTTCTGACTGTGTTCATACTGAACGTGTGAACTGGGAACACTCACCTCCAAAATCATGGCCTTCCCTCCTTTCCAAGGGTGTCCATCCCTTCCTGCCCAAAGATCCTGTCTGGCTTATATACAGAGGCCTGGGGAGCCTAGGTTTTTGCTTCTAATTCACAGCACATTTTCCAACTGTGTCTCCTACTTGGAAATCACTGCTGTACCAGGAAGAGCCTGGTCTCTGGGTGATTCAGCATGAGGTCTCCCTGCTGTGCATGCTTCCTCATCAGAAAAGCTTTTCTGCTGTCTTAACCAGAGTGACACTGGTTCTGGGAAGCCATTGGGCAGCTTCCTTCCTTCCTGAAGTCTCTGGAGCCACCTGCTTATCAAAGCCACAAAGCTGCCTTGAGACAGTTCCTGGTGGCGGGCGGCTCTCCGACAACCTCCCACTGTCACTCACACAAAGACCTTCTCAGGCTGTCTGCCTTGTCTGTGGCTGGCTTTACTCATTTGTGCTGCTGCAGAAAATCATCCTTTCATCAAGATTGTCAAGTGTGTTTCTATGCAACTTGGTGTTCTCTTATTAAAATCTTCCCTGATCTGAAGTTTCACCACCTTTTTACAGCTCTTATATTTATGTGCAGTTTGCTTATCAACTTTAAAGATGAAGATAATGAATTCTAAGATCCAGCATCTCAGTCTTGTTAGAGCTTTTAGCCGCTTGATCTGCCAGACAAAGTCCATGTCTCCTGCAGTGACCCTGCTTCTGTCTAACTGCTTCTGGTTCATGCATCTCAGGGACTGTGTGACTTGGGAAAAGAAAGCATCGTGATCGTGATCATCTTTATGGAGAACTGCATCACAGTCGATTTTAAGTACAGTTTTGACCCATCAGTTGTTGCTTATCTGATACTAACGCTGCCCCTTTTACTGTTATGCATCTGTTTATTTTCCCTGCTTGAGTTACAGAGGGGTCGAACCTGCAGGTACAGACTCCGGTGCCGCCACCTGGATCCATCCATCCCTGCCACCTACATTAGTGTCACCTTGGTGGATCACTTTGCTGCTCTGGACCTCGGTTTTCTCATTTGTAAAATGGGCCAATAACAGTGCCTCCCTGGTGAGGGGACTGCGAGAGTGATATGTGCAAAGCACTCAGACCAAAGTCGGATCTGAAGCAAAACTCAAAAAAACGCAGAACTGTTACCCAGGACTGCACGTTATGTCTGTGCACAGCACTCAAGGTTTAAAATAGAAGTACTCCGTTAAAAACAGGGCATGTCTTGAGCCAATGCCACAGGACTTCTGCTGCCCCTGGAACCAGGAGTGCCCTCTTAGGGTGGAATGTTCCATCCAATGAAAAAAAAAGTCCCACTGAGGTCCTCCTAGAGGCCTAGGCTGCGCCTCCAATGGGGCCGTTGAGTGCAAGCCAAAATTTGCCGAGAGAGGTGGTTGAAATATCCCAGGCTTTTGCACATCTAGGGACCCTCTGCGTCCCAGAGCACCTCCCAGGGGGCAGGCATGTCCCATTTTATGGGAGAGGATGTGAAAGGTCAGAGACACCCAGTCATGTGCCCTAAGTATTTCCGCGTTACCAAACCCCAGGATCGGTAGCTTAAAGGTTTAATTCCCTTGCGCAGAGCAGACAGATCTCCCTTGGTGTCCACCCCCCACACTCCCCCATCCTGCGTAATACAGGAAACGGCTGCTGCCCGAGGGGTTCTGCCGGATGCGCGGCCCCTCCCGGCTGTGGCAGGAGCACCGCACACGGGGACACGAGGAGGCGGTGTCCACTCCCGGGACGGTCTCCGGCCTTCCCTACCTGTCGGGCAAACGGCCTTGGGCCCGCGTGGAGGGACCCCACGGGGCTCAGGACGGAAGCCCCGGCTGGCGGCCTCACCTTGTAGTGGGCCAACTGCAGGGCGAGCTGCACGAAGCCGTCCGGGCTGGTCCGGCACTTCTTGATCAGCCCTTTACCAAAGGTGGTGAACGGAAAAGAATGGAAGTCCACGTCGTTGGCCAGGCGGGTCGCGGTGCTCAGGGACATCTCTACAACCTCCTGGCACTTGAGGAAGAGGAGAGAAGGTTTACTGAACGGGAGGGAAAGTCCTGACACATGCCCTGAAGAAAGTGGCAGCTGGCTTCCTGCGCGGCCAGCAGGGGTGCTGCTCAGATACACACACATCACGCTCTCTTCTTGGTTTTTTTTCCCCCTGATCTTTCGAATCTAAGAGCCGCAGTAAGTTAGCTATGTGTCTCCCCTCCCCCAGGTCCCCACTCCCTTGAAGAGGGCGGAACAGGACCAGGAGGGACGCATGGAGGAGACTGGGGCTTCCTGGTCTCCCATGGGCCCCCAAGGCCATTTCAAACAGTCACGGGTTTTGTTTTGTGAGATTCACTGTCCTGACGTGCTGCCCGTCAAGGGACCAGCGTTAAAAAGGACACGGACCGCGGTACAAGCACACAAGGGAAGCGAGCCCCCAGCCACGCAGCCATGTCACACGCACATCTCTAGGTGAAAGAAGCCAGCCCGAGACGCCTGCGTTCTGCACGGGCCCAGCTCCGCGGCGGCGGGGAGCGGCAGCATGACGCAGCCGGTGAGAAGACCAGAGGTGGCCGGGATGGCGCCCCCGGCACAGGGAGCGCGCCGCGGGACGCTGTGACGTCCTCAGACGTTTGTCCACAGCACAGAGCGCACAACCCCAGGAGTGGACCCTCCTATGGGCCATGGGCCTTGGTGACGATGACCTGTCGGTGAGCTCTGTCGACGGTAACGAATGCACCAACTGGTGGGGCAGTGGGAGAGGCTGTGCGTGCATGGCAGCAGGGAGGACACAGGAAGCCCCTGTCCCTTCCACTCAGTGCTGCTGTGAACCCAGAACTGCTCTAAGAAATAAAAGCCATTAAATTATTTTTAACAAATGGTAGGTGACTTGGTCAGCTACAAGGACCCTAAGCCACACACTTTAGCACAAGGTTACACCTCTCTGAGGGACACACACCAGCCCCGGGCATGCAGGGTGGATGCAAAAAACGCAGGCAGGAGACTGCTGCACTAGATCTGATATTTTCTACATCGAAAATGACTTCTCAGGTCCCAGGAGGTCCTGCTTGGATTAGATACGCTAAGATTTGGTATTTCCAGCCCTAAAATCTCGTCCTGAAAGGGCTCCCAGTGACCCGCATTGGAGAACACTTCAGAGGGACAAAGGCTACAGATCAGTGATTCAGAGTATTTCGGCTCCAAAGGAAAAGCTCTTGCGTCTCACTTTTTTCGCTGGCATGTCTAGCTAAGTGTGAGCTGGGACTCTCACTGACAATCTTAGCCAGAAGCTTTACATGGAAGAAGAAATATTTACCAAGGCTTCTAAGCAACAGAAACCATAGTGGCCCCGCGACTCCAGGAGGAGCTCCCCGGGCGGACAAAGCTCCGTCTCCGCGGCCTTCCGAGGAGCTCGCGGAGCACTCGGGAAGGGCAGCCGGACAATTCGACTGTGAGCCTTTCAACTCACTGCCCACCCAAGGTAACGGGCAGCTGCCTGGTAACCCGGACGTACCTCCTCCGGGATGTCCCACTGCAGCCGAGTGGGGTATGGAATGTTTGGGTTGGTGTCCCCTTTACAGTGTCCGTCCTCCGTGTAGCCCAGCTGGAAGCTGTCAGTGGCCATGACATACTGTCGGAGAGAAAACGATGTACACGTCACGCCAGAGGTCACTACAGTTTATAGCGTCACATACAACGTACCTGACCTCCCAAAGTGGACAAACCCTTGTGCTCTCTCTAGAGGTGTCACTAAGACTTAACGCTGACGTCCGGTACGTGCCTGCAGGCTGCTGCGCATTCACACCCTCTGCACGGCCACCTAACGGGACAGTTCTCATCACCATCTCAGGGGAGAGAAAAACGGACCTGAAGGGGCTCAACAGCTTTCAGATGGGTGAGGAGCACGGCCCAGATTCAAGCAGGGTGTCCGCTGCGCACGGAGCCTCCTTCCAGGTCCCGCCTACGAGCTCGTGCCCTCTGGGCACTAGCCTGGGGGAATTACATCCAGCGGACGAGGTGCTAACTATTTTATTCCCGCTCATAGGAAACGGCCTCGGGGAGGGGAAGAGTGTGTCTGAGTTCACACTCTGGTGAGCCAGGACCTGGGCACAGGTGCAGAAGTCCTCTCTTTGCTGGCAGGTGAACCTAAGCCAATTTATTCAACAGTATTGACTGAGCACCTCCTATGGGCCAGCAATGCTTCTGAGCACCAGCGACAGGACAGCGAACAAAACAGACAAGAATTTCTGCCTTTCTACAAAAGGTTACATGTGGCCACATGGCCTAGCGATTCTGCTCCAGGGTACGTACTCAAAAGAAATGAAAACCCATGTTCACATAAACGCTGCACACTGCGAGGAGGGTACAGCTCAAGTGGTAGAGCGCATGCTTAGCGTGCACGAGGTCCTGAGTTCAATCCCCAGTACTGCCTCTAAAAGTCAATCAATGAGTAAGAAGATCTAATTACCTCCCTGCCAAAAAAATTTTTTTTAATTTTTAAAAAAATTTTCAAAAAGTGAACCACACTTAAAAAAAAAAACTTAGACACTGTGTAAATATACCACATCTTCTTTATCCAGTCACCTGTTGATGGTTGTTTCCATGTCTTGGCTATTGTAAATAGTGCTGCTATGAACACTGGGGTGCAGATGTCTTTTTGAAATAAAGTTTTCTCCAGATACATGCTCAAGAGTGGGATTGCTGGATCATAGGGTAAGTCTATTTCTAGGTTTTTAAAGGAATCTCCATACTGTTTTCCATAAAGGCTGCACCAAACTACATTCCCACCAACAGTGTAAGAGGGTTCCCTTTTCTCCACATCCTCTCCAGCATTTATCACTTATATGTGGAATCTTAAAAAAAAAAACAACCCACAAATGAATTTATTTACAAAACAGAAACAGTCACAGACATAGAAAAAACACTATGGTTACCAAAGGGGAAAGGGGGAGGGGGAGGGATAAATTAGGCATTTGAGATTAACATACACACAACTATACATATACAATAGATAAACAAGGTCCTACAGTACAGCACAGGGAACTATATTCAGTACCTAGTAATAGCCTATAATGAAAAAAACATAAAAAGAAGTATATATGTATGGATAACTGAATCACTATGCTGTACACCAAAAATTGATACATTGTAAACTGACTATGCTTCAATTAAAAAAAACATGGAGGGAAGGTATAGCTCAGTGGTAGAGCACATGCCTAGCATGCACAAGGTCCTGAGCTCAATCCCCAGCACCTCCATTAAGAAAATAAATAAATAAATAAACCTAATTACCTCCCCCCAAGAGCAACAACAAAAACTTGTACACTAACGTTCACAGAAGCATTATTTACAGTAGCTAAAAAGTGGAAAAAATACACATGTCCATCTAGTGATGAACAGAAAAACAGTATGTGGTCTAATCATACAAAGGCATAGTATTCAGCCCTAAAAAGGAGTGAAGTACCAATAACAGCACAACACAGATGAACCTTGAAAACATTAGCCAGACACACAAGACCATGCACTGTATGATTCCATGTCTGTGAATGGCCAGAACAGGCAAACTGACAGAGACAGAAAGGAGATCAGTAGTTACCAGGGGCTGGGGCAAGACAGGGGTGGGGAGTGTGTTTTGAAGGTGATGAAAATGTCCTGGAATTAGAGAGTGGTGATGGTTAAACAACACCTTGTAAATACACAAAAAACACTGATTACACTTTTAAGAGGGTGAATTTTATGGTATGTGAATTTCACCTCAAAGTAACAAGCAAATTTTTTATTTATTAGAGGTAAGATTTATTTTTTTTTTAATTTTATTTTACTTTTTGTTGGGGGGGGATTAGGTTTATGTATTTATTTTTAGAGGGGGTACTGGAGATTAAACCTAGGACCTCGTGCATGCTAAGCATGTGCTCCACCATTTGAGCTGTACCCTTTCCACCAATAAACAGATTTTTAAAAAGGAATCCCTGCACTCAGGGAGCTTACATGCCAGTGAGGGAAGGCAGGAAAAAAAAATCCAAGGTCAGATGGTGATATTGTCAGATGGTGAGGGGGCAGGGGCTCCAGGACAGGGCAGTGTGGAGGGGCCCACGTGCATGTGTGTTCAGCATCCTGCAGACCTGAGCAAGTGAAGATGCCAGCTTATTTGTGTCTGCTCTGCATCAGATCCCCCAGAGTCCAATACAATTAATCAGAAGTGCACTGAATGCCAACAGGATTCAACCTGGACCAGATTTGTTTTTAACTAGCCTGGTGTCCCCATACCGGCCCCTTAACCAGCCCTTGCATGGGCCTCTATGACAAGACTGGGTCAGTTCCCATCCACGTGGGGGAGCATCTGGGCTCCTGTCCCACCCCTGCAGTCATCGGCCATTCCGTCAAGTGGGCAGTTAATAGTTGAACACCCCACTTCCAGCTGGTCACCCTGGTCTAATACTAAACCCTTTTACCCTTATCTTCCCCAGAGTACTGAGGAAAACACGCCTGACCTTGTCAATATCCCACAGATTTCACTACTGCGTAACTTTACCCTCTGGAGTCCGGACTGCCTATGATTCAGTCTTTCTCCAAAGAACAGCTCATATGCACTCATTACTGGGAGAGTCCTTGGAACAGGGTGTAACAGGCCTGGACCACTATGCTCTGCAGAGAGGTTTAAAGTGTCTTGTTGCTGCGTCCAGCGGTGCCGAAGGGGTTTGATCTTTGCTGGATTTTCAGCTGAAAGGCTCCGCTGAGGCCTTTGTCGGCACCAGCAAAGACGGCGCTAAGTGGAGAGCCTTTTTGGTACCTTTCCATCATGTAGTGATGTCTCAGGACCACACCGCTGTCTTACAGACTGGAGTAATTTTTTTTTTCTTTTTTACCCTTTATCCCCACATTATTAAAAAAACCTCCCTTGGTTGAAGGAACGGCAGGTTGAATTTTGCCAAGACCCTAACCAGAGGCATGGAGGTCAAGAGAAGCGGAGACGGGGTGACAGAACACCCCTGTGGTCTCCTCACAAGTTCACCACGAGATGTGATCTCAGGGACACGCCCCGGGCTCCACACCCTGTGCAGGACGGTGAGGCGACCAGCCTGCCGTCACAGGGGTGTGTCTCCCTCGTGGGCAGGGATGGGGGGTACATTTTGTTCCCCTCCATTTATTAGAGCAGCAGCAAAACTACGTGTTCCGTTTGACTCTCAAGGGCGGTGTTGCTTTAAACAAAGTTACCTCAAGTCTCATGAACACAGGATGACACAATTTCTGGGTCAAGTCCACTGTTTTGTTTTGGGTTTTTAGGGTTTTTTTGTGTGAAGTATGTTGTGTCAGTTTCAGGTGTATAGCAAAATGATTCAGTTATACATTTTTTTCAGATTACAGGTTATTGCAAGATATTGAATATAGTTTCCTGTGCTGTACAGTAAATCCTTGTAGCTTATTTTATGTATAGTAGTTTGCATCTGTTAATCCCATATTCCTAATTCATAACCCCCCCTTTCCCTTTTGGTAACTGTAAGTTTGTTTTCTATGTCTGTGAGTCTGTTTCTGTTTTGTAAATAAGTTCCTTTGTGTCATTTTTTTAAGATTCCACTTACAAGTGATAGCATATAATATGTCTTTCACTGTCTGTCAGATCCACTGTTGATATGCCTTGAGTTCAGCAGTTTCCTTCAACAAGAACCTCACAGGTGAGTTAAGAAAATAAAACCTTCATTCAGCTGTTCATGCCAAATGTGACACAGTTCAAACAGCTCAAAGAGAAATGAATCTTAAAAACATTTTAAAAGGTGGCAGGACCAATCTGCACTGTGTTTTTAAAATACAGGTGGAGGGAGAGGATGATAGAGATTTGGTAGTTTCTCAAAAACTTAGTAATTCTAAAAATTAAAAGATATGGTAAAAGGCACGTTGCATTTTTATAAACAAAGATTTTAATACACTTGCTTTTATTTGGCAGACAGGGAAGTCTAGAGCCAAGAAGGGGTGATGTCTCATGGTACCTGAACTTCAGTTCCGGCCTGGAGTCTTGGCGTTAAAGCCAAGGCCATCTCATTATTTCCGCTCAGGACATGACATTCGATGTGTTTCCATTTAAGGAACCTCAGCCACGGGGGATGAAGACAGGAATACCTTGGGTGACTCATTGAACTTTCTATGCAGCACTGACACCCGCTAAAACTGCTTTCTGTCTGGATACACCACGAAACTAAATTGTCTGGGGTTTGGCTTTCCAACAGCAATTTTCACTCAAATTCAACCTACAAAAAACTCACCTCCCAAAGGTGGCCGGCGATGGGGGCGTCGGCCCAGGAGTGCTCTGCGTTCATGCCCATCTTCCCGTTTTTGAAGACGACAAATGTGAACGACTTATCAAACCACCTACGGGAAACGGAGACACCTATGGAACTTAAACGTTCACAAAGACAGAACTAAACCCAACGATGTGTGTTTTCTTCCGGTAGGGCCCACTGACTCTGCACCCTCCCCTCAAATGGCTCACAGACGTTCACAACTCTCCGCAGGGGACAGTAAAAGTGCACATGGGGCTCTGAGTCATTCGCTTCTCCTCTGTTCCCGACACAGAAGTATGTGTTTAGGTACCGGAGACCAGAAGGAGAACAGTGTATCGTAACAAAAAAGGATGCACAAGACAACCGCGGAGAGACCGGGGGTGGGGGGTGAGGGGGTGGCTGCATGGTCGTCCCCCAGTATCTCAGTGGGTGGGTTCCAGAACCTGCTGCTAATACCAAACTCTGAGGATGCTCACACCTCAGATGGCCCTCCGTGCCTGCAGGTTCCACAACCAATCGTGGCTCTTACACACAGTCCACAATGCGCAGTTGGCTGAATCCACAGGTGCAGAACCTGCGGATACTGGCTGTCCATGCCACACACCCCCGCCCCCACCTCAGCCAGTCCTTGCCCACAACCTGATGGGCAGGGAGGACCTCACTTCACACGCAAGGAAAAAGTGGCTCCAGGAGGTGGAACAGCCTCACTGCAGCCACGTGATCAGAACTGACATCCAGGTCAGGCCCTGTGCACCACCTTCTCTCCCCTGGTTCCAGGTAACCAGTAGCCATGCCTCCCTAGCATCTCCGAACGGAGGTGGTCGTGCACAGAGAAGGGGAGAATCTCAAATGTGCTGTGGGAGGCGTGTGCATGTGTGTGTGTGTGAGACAGTTTGGGTGGTAAGAAGAGAATCACAAGTTAACATTTTCACGCTAGTCTTATTCCTTACAAGCCTAGATACTTGAGACTGGGTATCAGCCACGTGCAACGTTTCCCCCACGTTCACAGGCAGACCACTGTCTTCCAGAAGGTAAGTGACTACCTGTCGAAACACCTGCCGTGCAGCAGAGACTTGGCGTAGCTGTCCATCGACGTCTCCACGTCTTCCTTCCTGT
The DNA here is from genome assembly GCF_009834535.1 of Camelus ferus. Classification (NCBI taxonomy): domain Eukaryota; kingdom Metazoa; phylum Chordata; class Mammalia; order Artiodactyla; family Camelidae; genus Camelus; species Camelus ferus. Next base: position 68,012,132 of record NC_045705.1, read on the forward strand.
ATCCTTGTTCGGTTTCGTCCAACGTCACGAAGAACGCTGCTTTCTCCACGGCATCAAGGGACTGCTTATTTTTGCCCTGTCCAAAATAGGCTTGGCGACACCTGGCCCAGGGTACTCTGCAGTGAGGATTAAATACAATTCAACCTGTCGCAGTTTGGTGACATCTCCATACATGGGATGTTTGAAATGACAATGTTTTTAGGAGCTGAAGGAAAACTACATGTTTGTGACTTTCTCCCTTTATAGACGTCCGTCCACCTGCCTGCCCTGCTCTGCGGGCTGGGGCCTCACCTCCTCCTGGTACCCGACCCAGGGCATCACAGACACGGCACGGAACTTCAGCCCACAGACGCCACTTGAACAAGAATGCTGCCGGGCCCGAGCTCGGCTGTCCAGGCAGCAGACCCGCAGGCAGCACCTCCCCCAACCCTCCCACCCCGGCTCCCAGAGCCCCTCCACAGGACCACCCTACGTAAGCTCTGGCAGTGACGGTCACAGCGAGTGACAAGAGCACATCCCTCATGCCAGGATGAGCTCACAAATCTCAGCGCCACCGTTCTCATCTTTCGGGTGAGGACACTGAGGCCGGACAGGAGCTCTGCGGCAGGGAGGGAGCCAAACCCAGGACAGCCGACCCCGAGTCCACACGTCCACACTACAAATGACTACATGACATCCCCGCAATGAGGGGCACCCTCGGGAGCCAAATTCAAGGGATTCTTTTCCGTCCTGCCCCACATGGGACATGCGGAGCTGACGTGACACCCACTTCTTGAGAGTCGCCCCTGAGTGGCTTCCCCAGATTGCTCCTGGGCCCCACACTCAGACTGCTGCCCACCCTCCAGATCAGGGTCATCTGGCCTGTCTCCCGCCCTCTTCTCCCTGCAAGGGCTCAGCCGACACCACCTGTGGTGCCAGAAAGCCCAACAACACAATGGGTCCCCTCAGCCCAACATTTCCTGGGTTCCCGGGGACAATGGTGACCACAAGGACGGCTGGCGTGCGCTCGGCACTCAGGCAGGTGAGGTGTGGGAGCTTGAGGGGTGGGCGCTCACTGAGTGTGACAGATGACACTCCATCAGCACTCGGGACCTGGGGCTCAGTCCCCAGGACACTCTCCACCTCTGTTCCAGCTGCATCCATGCCCCCAAGTGATGGCCAGATACTCTGGTCTGAGCCTCCCCTCCAGCTCACCCTGCCCATTTCCGGTCCTCAAGCAAGGAGGACTCCTGCCTCCAGGAGGCCCCAGACCAGAATAAGTTCGTAAGACTCCTCAGGTCACCCCAGCCTAAAGTGGTCCTTTAACAGCACTGGGTCACAGAATCAAGCCCAAATGCCATCGGGCACACGGGCAGTCGGATCCAGCCCTGGCCCACTCCACAGTTTCCAGCAACTGTTCCCTGGCATCCGCCACCCCTGGGTCCACCTGGCTCATGGCCGCCCTCTGCGTGCCCTGGCCCAGGCATTCTCCTCTTCTCTGCAGACCACTCACTCACCACCTCACTTACGACAGCAGCCATGCTGCTGACCTCAGGGGTCCTCAACCAGGGCCCCAGAGACCCTGGGCCAAACTGAAGACAGATTCCCTTGTGACGCTCCAGTGGGAGCGGCCAGAGACACCGCTCATCACCCTGCAGTGCACAGGGCCCCTCCCCACCCAAAACAAAGTCTCGTCCAGCCCCAAGTGCATCAGAGCGCAGGCTGTGCAGGCCAGGTCCTGGAGCTTCAGACAAGGCAGGAAGTCACCCCAACACAGAGGCCTTGGGGTAATGGCGTCTGCTTCCCCTTCCCATTCATTTGCTGCTAGAGTCTGGATGACGTGAGCAGTTATATGCCCGGGATAAAACAAGGTGGGGCCACTGCAAGCTGGGGTGGGGTACATTTCATCTCTTCTTCGTGGTCTAGACACTGTGTTCACGTCTAAATGCCCTGTGTGAGCAGGCTTTAATCAATGGACTTACAGTGAATTTCCATATGGATTTAAGAGTTTCACTATTTTAATTTTTTTTTCCTTTTTCTAGTGGGAGAGGTAATTAGGCCTCTTTATTTATTTAATTTTTTTAAATGGAGGTGTTGAGATGGAACTCAGGACCTCACGCATGCTAAGCACGTGCTCTACCACTGAGATATACCCTCACCCCTAAGAGTTTCCCTATTTTTTTAATAAAACAATAAAAAAAAAACCCTTGTCTGTTTCCTCAGTCAAATACACTGCAGCCCCGTGAAAAAGCCTACCTCCTTCCCTCCGTTGTGCGCCTGGGATCCTGTCGCCCAGAGATACCAAGGAGACCCGAGGGGCTGCGGGACCTGCTCCCCAGGGACAAAGCCCGGCCACCACTGCAGGTGGCAGACAGGACCCCGGTGAGGAGAGTACCATGAGCTCCCGACAGCCCCCCCAGGACACAAGGACGTCACGGAGGGGCGCACACCTCTCTCCCGCAGTGAGGGCTGCCAGCTTCTCCTCCCCAGCCTGGGGCTCGGACGGGTCATCCAAAATCCTCTGCATCTGCTGTTCGATTTCTCGGGGCTTCAACAGCCTGCCGTCGTGGTAGAGCCAGACCTTGAAGTAGCGCCCTCTGTGGAACACGACTATGTGCTTGCTGTCCCGCATGTGCTGGATGGTGTCTGCGCCGGGTCGGGGTGGACACAGAATCCAGAGGCACCAAGTTAGAGGAGGCGAGAAAACCAGCCCCAGCCTCTCGACGGCACCGATTCCCCTCCCCGAGTCACTCCCCTCACTTCCCGACAGTCCTCAGGGGACTCAGCCCGGCACCAGGGCCGACAGCTCAGCAATCAGACAGGCCTGTATGCTGAGCCACTCCGGGACGTGCCACCTTGAGCAACTGACTGGACCCTCCCTAAGCCTGAGCCCTGGCTGGCCTGGGATGGGCCCAGGTGGAGCCGTTGACTCTCCCTCTCATTCCTGAGGGTGTCCACACCTGGACTGATTACGTGGCCACCCTACACTGGGGTGCAGGGACGAGGGGGCAGGTCAGGCTGCTGGACCACAAATCTGGTTTCCCTGAGTACAGTCCAGCATGTGTTCAAATAAACCAGAGCTAAACGCCCCTGAGGGACCCAGATGAAGACACAGGAACATTCCTAACCCGACCTGGAGAAAAACACTCAACTGCCAGACAGCCTTTAACCAAGAGAAACAGAGGTCTGCAGGCAAGTTAGCCATCCCGGCCTAAGGAAGGCAAGGAACATAAGAAAGGGTCACGAGTCTCAAACCTCCGAAATCTCAGGAGAGGCCAGCCCGCATCTCCTCACACTGAGCGCGAGGATCACAAATGCCAGTTCCCGAAGGAGCCCTGAGGAATCCACACACCTGTTTCCTCTCCTGGGATCCGGGACGTATTGAACATCCGCTCCCACTGGGCAGAGCAGAGCGGAATTGTAGACCCCAGAAGAAAAATCTGCAATAGAAATACGTTTCAAACGAAAATTTAAGGAGCAAATTAACATTCACACATTTCAATGCTGGGTTTGTTTTCTGTGCACCCAGCCAGGTTTGACTGCATCTTTTCCAAACTCTATAAAGAACCGTGGTTCCCGGGGACACTATGCTTCACTGGCGTTTGCTAAACCAGACCAGGGCACAATGTCCTGCATCTTATCCCTAAAAAACACACCCTAATAAGTCATAAATGACTCTTAAACCAAAGGGGTAGTTAAGAAAAAAATTCCTTGAGGGGAGAGGGTATAGCTCAGCAGTAGAGTGCGTGCTTAGCATGCACAAGGTCCTGGGTTCAATCCCCAGTGCCTCCATCAATAAAATAAAATAAATAAGTAAGCCTAGTTACTTCCCCTGCAAAAAAAAATTTTTTTAATTAGTTTTTAATTTTAAAAATTAAAAAATGCCTTCCTGTGAGTAGTTCAACAACTATGTTATTTCCTTCATAAGCAAACGAGCATTTCTTTGAAGAACAAATTACGGAACTAAGGTACATCAGATGTATATCCATTTAGGATACAAAGGAGAAATAAATAGCAAAATAATCATGCTGAGTGAAAGGCTAGACCAAAAAAAAAGAGTGCATGCTGCTAAGATTTCATTTCCAAGCTTTGGAAAATGCAAATGTATCTGGAATGACAGAAGCAGATCAGGGTCTCCCTGGTGGGCAATGGTGAGGGCGGAAGGGGACACAAAGTCACACAAGAGAACTCCTGGAGCGGGGAGCGGATAGCTCAGGGGTAGAGTGTGTGCTTAGCATGCACGAGGTCCTGGGTTCAATCCCCACTACCTCCGTTAAAAAAGGAACAATTAAAAAAAGTAACGTAAAAATTTTTTTTAATTTTAAAAAATAAAAAAAGAGAACTTTGGGGATGGTCCACGATCTCCATTGTGGTGATGACTTCACAAATACAGACACAAATCAGCATGTCAGAACTTAGACTGTACACCTCAAACGTGTGCAGCGCATCCATTATCCCTCAATAAAGCTGTTTTAAAAGAATTTTTTAAGAAGCAGTTGGTTTGCTTACTGGTTTGATTTCCTCCCGGTCCAGTTTGCGTCTGTAAAGCAGGATGGCGTGGATACCGTTGCCCGCTCTCGCCGCCTGGATGTGCGTGGGTAAGACGTACAGCAGATCCTGACGCGGGAAAACACAGGACAGCAGGGAGATGTTCACAGGAAGGAACAAGCTACCGTCAGCACACAATTAGAGCGTGCCCACGGGTGTGTTCAGGACGCCTGCTCTGCTGGAAAATAAACTGTTCTCATTTTCCACCCTTGGTCAGTTTTATTTTTGTTCACGTTTTTTATAAGGATATAAGCCCCCAGGTAAGTCTTGGGCTGTGAAAGGTAACAGTATCTTTTTAAATTAACTTGTAGGGGGAGGGTATATAGCTCAGTGGTAGAGCGCGTGCTTAACATGCGCATGGTCCTGGTTTCAACTCCGCAGTACCTCCATTTAAAAAAAATTCTTTTAAAAAATTTTCAATAATTTTATTATTTTGCAAAGACTCATAGGTTGTTACAAAAGAATTCTTTAAAAAAGTTAGATTGTAAATAAATATAATTCAAGTTTTAAAAAAAGACAACAGTACTTCATCCCAAATAGCCTCATACAGCACACAAAAAGAAAAGCAGAAATAAAGGGAGTGATTAGATAATGAGGAAATTTTCTGAACGAGAAGTAACCAAAGGTTAAAATAACCTTTCATATAGAGCAGTGCTCGCACCTTCCGGAATTTGGCGACACATTTCTAAAAGTCTAAATTTTTCGAGTCCAAGGGACATTCATCTCAACCATACTCTGAGAGGTCCTACGAGCAGGGCAGCCCCGATGATGTGGGGAAGTGCCTCTGTCTGTAGGAAACAGACACCAAAGTCTTCGGGAACCAAAGGGCACCAGGTGGCTGGCTTGCTCTCAAAAAGAAGTTCTCTGGGCCACGCCAATGATTTCTCTCTAAGTTTGAGATTATTAGAAACAGAAAAGAAAAGAAAAAATTCCAAAGGAAGACAAGCAGAAAAAGCAAACAACAAAATAGATATGATGACAGAAAAAAAAAGGAAGCAAAAAGCAGAAAGAAAGGGAAAGAAAGACCCCTTAGTCACTTAACGCCAGTTATCAGACCCCAAATGAGGTGCTTCTAACAAACAATGGAGTGTGCTCTCCCAGACCACCCGCGTCTCGAAAGACAAGAGACGTGAGATGACACTCAAGGTGGGGCTGCTGGCATCTCAGGGCACAAAAGGTCCTAAATGAAATCTCAGGTGACCCACATTCCCGGGAGGGCGCCAAGGGGCGCTGGGCAGGGATGTGAGCCTTCATTGTTACCCGGGCTCAGTTATGAAAACAGGGAGGAAGCCCACTGGCCACGGGAGCACTCCTGCCAAGTTCTCTGCAGTGCTTGGTGGGTGCCCGTGAGCTACTCTGCAAATACAAACCACGTCCAGGGGGATCTCCAGTATCAAAAGCAGGTTGTGGGCTCCCTGCTGGGGCGTGAAGCCTTTGGACAGCGGAAGCCCAGAGCACCCCTCGGCAGCTCGCAGGGCCACCCCAGGCAGGGGGCTCCAGCAGACCCGCGTGGGCCTGGGGACTCACCATCGCGTAGTAGTTGCTGTTCACCATCAGCGGACCCCGGCCTCGGAGGTAGATGTACTCCTCCCACCAGTCACTCACCTGTCAGGTGCAAACAGGAGAGAACAGCCAACAGGCTGAGGAGGAGGGACTCAGGCTGCCCTGGGCCCCGGGCCGGGGTGGGGTGAGAAGGGGGCAGGGGAGGGCGCACGCTCTGTCCCACATGTCCCACAGCACTTGCGGTAAGACAGCCCTCTCTGGATGGGATGCAGAGCAGCGGGAAAGGGGAAGTGGCTGTATTCAAGTCCGGACAGCCAGAAGGCAGATCACCTTCATTTTACAGATGGCTTTAAAAAAATAAAATAAAATAAAATAAAATAAAATAAAATAAAATAAAATAAAATAACCAAACGGTCAACAAGTGACACATGTGTGGCTTGCCAGCATTTCTTCACAATCAATACCATCCAAAACTGCCCCGCAGACGGCTCCTCCTGCTTGATTCCCAAGTCTCCCCGAGACAGCCACTGGCTCAGCCCGGTTCAGTTTCCTTCCAGAGCCACGCAGGGTCCACAGTGTTGTCCTCCCTCCCCAGCATGACTTCCCAATCCACTGCAGAGGGCCAGCAATCTCATCCTAACCACACCCCAGCCTTCAGGACCCAAGGAGCACAGTTTTGTCCCTTTGTGTTAAAGTACACATACACGCAGCACAGTGTGCATCTAAGGATCTAGGTGTATGTGTGAAAATGTTTACAAATTCAACACACCCACGTAACCAGCACGGGACCAAATCAACCAGGGGATGTGCCTGGCCCCACTCCAGCACTCTGCACTCTGGTGGCTGCCCACCCACTGGTTCTGTCCAGTCTCCTTTAACGCCTTCTCCTCTGCATTAGCTGTTCCTCAGAACCTCAGCTCCCCTCCCTTGTTTCATCCACCAAACATCTCCCCCAACCCCATGCTCGCCAGGCACCAGGAAGCTCAGCTGGTTCGTGGAACAGATGATATTCATACAAAAAATTCCACTAAGAAAAATGGCATGTCTGTACACTTACATAATTTGTAGCCCACCAGGATTTCAACTTCAAATACCACTGCAGTCTGGGTCCAAGACTGACAGCAAAATCTTGGGCCAGAGCCGTCATCCGCTGGAAGTCTGCTTCCTTCATAAGAGGCCTCACGGATTCCAGATACTGGGGTTAACGAACAAAGCACAAGCCTAGTTAAAACGGGGAATTTCCTCACCTGTGCCTTAGAAAAGGGCTAGTCTGCATGCAAGGTCACTAACTCCAACATGAAAGGGCGTTTCAGGTCAGTGGTAACAAAACAATTCAACTTTTTTGTCCTGTACTGGCATCCAAGCTCCCCAGATCTTGCATATGCGCGAAGTCACCAAAGGGGATTCCAGACTGACAAGATCATGGTGTGTCTTTTCTCCATCACTTGGTCCTTTAGAAGAGCTCTATTCTCACCTTAGCTGCGAAGGTGCCAGTGAGATGGCTGGGGAGGCCCTGAGAGTGGAGGGTGGAACTAAAGGCCGGTGCTCAGGACACCAGGACAGGAAGGAGGAGACAGGACAATGACGAGGACGGGGGCGGTCACGCCACCAGGCCGAGGCCAGGCCTCCAGATCAGGCTTTCGGGGCCCCCACTTTGATCTGCTCCGGCTGAACAGACCCTCGCAGGTGAGAGCGCGCAGGCAGCAGTGCAGGGCACGCAACAGCGTCTGCACGTACCCGAGCGAATGCACCGGATGGCGGCCTGGGGGCAGCGGTGGGCCCCAGCTTTCCCCCCAAAACGACCAGTTGTTAAACATGGTGAAGTTTATTCAAAGTAAGTGCATTCATGAAACAGAGTATCACGCTCTGAACAAGCTCCAAACGCGAGCGGAAGGCAGAGCCCGCCAGCCGAGCGAGACGCCCCCCAGGACAGCCCGGGGGCTCACCCCCACCTCCCGCCAGCGCACGGGTCAGGGCACAGAAGAGCTTGTGAAGGCCAGAAGGGACTCAGTAACTAAGCCTGGATTCAACAGTGAAGATGTTTCCTGCTTATAGTTTTTAAAATGGGGCCACAGGACATGGAAAAACTCCTATGTTGCTGGTGGGAACGTAAAATGGTGCAGCTGCTGCAGGAACCAGCCTGGCGGTTTCTCAAGGAGTAAGACACAGAAATTCCACGTGATCCCTCAATTCTTCCACCCCTAGATCTGAGCCCAGGAGAACTGAAACCCAAACACAACCTTGTACGTAAACGTTCACAGCAGCACACTCACAACAGTCAACAGGTGGGAACAACTCAAATGTCCATCAACAGATGAGTGAATTTTAAATTATGCATACAGTAGGACGCTAGTTATAAAAAGCAATGAGGTACTAACAGAATGTACTTAATGCCACAGAATTTTACAGTTTGAAATGGGGACAGGGTCGGGGTGGGTATAGCTCAGTGGTAGAGTGCATGCTTAGCATGCACGAGGTCCTGGGTTCAATCCCCAGTGCCCCCATCAAAAATAAATAAATAAATAAAACCTAATTACCCCCTCTCCCCCAATTTTTAAAAAATAAATTGGCTAAAATTGTTAATTTTATGTTATATATACATTTACTATAATTTAAAACAATATATCAAAACCCACTGTACTGCTTTAAATCAGTGAATTGTATGATACAGTGAATTATACCTCAATAAAACTGCTCAAACAATTCTGCCAAGCAGATTTTGCATCACATATGATGCCTTTTTAAAAAACACCTAAGATGTGCTGATTCACTAAGGGGGAAAAAAGATTCATAACTTTTCACAAGCCTACAAGGTCTATTGCTGAGCGCTAACACAGCCTGTGACGGTAAATTAACTTACACTCATCAAGTCATAATAAACCTCAATCCCAAAGACACTGGCGTTTCAGAGGGAACGTTCCAGGGGCCGGAAGCCGCACCTACCCTGTTCACAGTGTCTTGCACGGCTGGGACCGGCAGGCGGGGCAGAGACGTCTGGAAGCTGTATAGCATGGGTTTGCGGCCTGAAAAGATCTTGACCATACACTGAAAAAAGGAAGAAAAAGGTACATTGTCAAAGATGAGACTCTGTTAAAGATCTGAAACCAGTCATCGAGTGTATATAACCTCCTGACTGTTGACTGATTTTCTGTGATGGTTCATTTCTCCTCTAGTCCATTTTCTGTCCCCACACTCGCAGGTCTCAGCTTACAAACTGGTAATCCCGAATAAAACCAGGTGGAACGAAAGCCTACGTCTGACCGATGCCTTGGAAGTCCTGCCCAGTCTAGGACACCCAGACACTGGGTCTGACTGTGCTTCTGCACACAAGGAAAGTTCCACCCACCTACTGGGGTGAGGCCCTTGGCTTCGGGGTCGGCTCCAGGCTCTGGCAACAGTGAGCAGGGCCTGGGAGACATACAGGGACTTGGAGCCAAGCCTGGGAGAAGCAGGGCGGCCCGTTCGGTCACTGTCAAGCCTGTGGACGGCACGCACTTGCCTGCAATCAGCCCCTGCTCAAGTCTGGAATGATCTAAACTTGGTGTGATAGCCGGGCATCCCACGCTGCCCAGACCGCGAAGAATTTCTAGGGCTCACGGCGTGTGTATGTATGGGGGGCAGTGACTTGGCGCCGAGAGCTCTGGGACTCAGCTGGACACGAGCCACAAAGGCCACCCTCGGAAATGCCGTATACCTTACTTTGTGAAGTGTGGAAACCACCTCAGCATCTCGTCTGGGTGTTAAATTCGACTTCTCTGGAAATCAGAAACCTTACATCCAAGCAATAGCAGAAGTCGGTCTGGGAAAGAGTGCAGCCCAGGCTGTGGTGGCTACTCTTTTCTCACGAAAAGCCCCCCAGAGGTGGCATTTAGCCACGGATGGAACCAGCATGTGGTGAGATCAGGACACATCCACGCACACGGCAAGTAAGTGACCGCCAGACCGAGGGCCGAGGTAAGCTGGCAAACATACGAGAAGCTAAGGGCGAATCAGGCAGCCCTGGTCACACTGGTTAGCTGGGAAACCACTGACCGCCACATTTGTTAGAAAAGCTACAAGGAAGTAGATGGACAGCACTTTTGTTTCAAGGATGCCCTGGAAGACAAACCCAGCATACGCTGATACAAGATACTCAGGAAGTACTAACACCGTTAAAGACAAATAGTCTCTGGCCCAAATGTACGCGTCAACGTTTCAGAGAGAACGTCGAGGTGGCTACAGGGTCGGGGTGGGGGTAGCTCAGTGGTACAAACATTGGACGCTGAGCAATCAAACCTCTCCGGCAATTAGAGGTGGGCACCCAAGTCATCACCCAAGTGTCAAGGGTGAAGGCCCATGAGGACACTTCTTTCAGAAGGAAAAGCCCCCTTCCTACACCAGATACGGGACAAGCCAGGCTCAGAAGGACACACCCTACAGCACCTCGCGAGTCTGTGGAATTGCGGCAGCGGCGAGGAGAATGGGGGTTGCCAGGGGCTGGGGGACGTGGGAGTGGGGGTGGTTAAAAGGTACAAAGTTTCAGTTACACGAAATCAGTCTGTTCTGGAGATCTCCCACACGACGTCGGGCCTGTGACCAACAATACTGTGTTGTACTCCTACAAATTTGCTGAGCTAGCGTTTGCTCAGCATGCCTGAGGTCCTGGCTTCAATCCCCGGTGCCTCCACTTAATAAATAAAAAATAAACCTAATTACCTCCCCCCAGCCTCGCAAGAAAAAAAAATTTGCTCAGCGGGTAATCTTATGTTGAACGCTCTTATTGCCAAAGGAGAAAGGCAGGAGGTGAGGCAGAGGAAACTGGGGGTGGAGTGGGGGGTGGCAGTTGGATAAATCTGTGGCCTTGGTAGGGATAAAGGTTTCCCAGATACATACTTAGCTCCAAACACATCAAACTGCTAAAGAGCCCCGGCTTCCCGGACTTCAGGCATACCCCAAGAGAGCGGTTAAGAAAAAATGCACCCAGCCCCGCGCGGCAGTGGGGCTGAATTACCATCCAGATTTTGGTGGCGCGGCTGATCTTGCCGTGCTCGAGGAACATCCAGCCGTGGTAGGACAGCAGCACCTTCAGGGAGTAGCGCATGGTGAAGATGAGGGCCACCCACAGGCCCGTGCCAAACAGGACGCCGCTGACCACGTTCTTTGTCCGGCTAGACATGGAGCTGCTGCCAAACAAAAGCAGACAAGCCACGGGATCGTCAGCCTGGAAGAGGGGCCGCGGGCCAGAGTGGGCCACCCGCGACAAGGCGGAGCAGCCTTACGGGGACACAGAAGTGGCCACAGGCCCTGATGAGACTCAGGCCTGATGGGAGAGGACAACCCGTACTGACCAGCTCTCCAAAGGCTCAACCAACTTTCCTCCTGCCTCCAAATGAACCGGCCCCATTGGCCTCAAAACAGACTGAGGCTAATCCGTGTAATTGGGAAAACATGCCACCTCCTCCAGGTCCAGGGACGACGACAAGGTGACGGGTGAGGCCAAGGCCTGCCCACGATGAGAACCACGCCCCGGACTGACCTGCACTCTCCACGGCCGGGAGCTGGCAGCAACCCTGTGCCTGCCTTCCTGCTACCCACGAATTTTTCCCCTTGAACACATCTTCGGATTTCCCTGTTACTCTCAAGAAATGCAGATCATTTTGGCAAAATTATTACTTAAATGATTTATATCAAAAGAGCTTGTTTTGGATCTAGGCAGGAATATTTATCATGAATAAATGTAGAAACCGATCATGCAAAATGATCATTTACATTGAAAACTTAGAAGAGATTTTCATTTGCTACGGAAAGTGACTACAGTTTCTGGTAAAGATGGGACTTTAAAAATGAGAAGAAATGCAGCAATTTGTACATCTTGGTGGGTTGTAGTTTTAGTTGTTTTGGAAACCACAAAATATTTGTGAAATAAAATCATTTAAATAACAAATGTTGGTGAGGATATGGAGAAAAGGGAACTCTTAGGCACCCTGGTAGGAATGTAAACTAATGCAACCACTGAGGAAAAGAGGATGGAGTTTCTTCAGAAAAATTAAAAACAGAACTACCATGTGATCTGACAATTCCGCTTCTGGGTATTTATGTGAAGGAGATGAAATCACTGTCTTGAAGATACAGGCACCCCATGTTTGCTTCAGCGTTATTTACAATAGCCAAGATATGGAAACAACCCAAGTATCCACGGGCAAATGAATGGATAAAGAAGAGGTGGTAGATACACAACGGAGTATTATTCAGCCAAAAACAGAGAAGGAAGTCCTGCCATTTGTGAAAACATGGATGGACCCTGAGGGGATTACGCCAAGTGAAATAGGTCAGACAGAGGAAGACAAATGCTATATGATCTCAGTTACATGTGAAACCAAAAAAAAAAAAAAAAATCTGAAGCTACATGTGGTCATGGATGTTAACTAAACTTGTGGTCATCATTTTGCAATATATACATACATCAAATCATTATGTTGTATGCCTAAAAACTAATACAATGTTATATGCCAAATATATCATTTTAAAAAGCTAAAAAATGATTTACGTGTCCTTCAAATGATTAAAACATCCATCATACATAACCTAAAGGCATTGCCAATATTCGGAAACCACCAATCTAACATCTCCTGTTACTGAAGTAAGATAGAAATAAAAAGTAAAATACTGGTAAAAAAGTTTGCCTCAAAATTTGTATCCTTCTAGAGGAGGGAGGTGGTATAGCTCAGTGGTAGAGTGCACGCTTAGCATGCAGGAGGTCCTGGGTTCGATCCCCAGTACTTCCATTAAAAATAAAAAGTTTAAAGAAAAAAATGTTTAAAAACTTGTATCTTTCCATAACCTGTCAATTCTTATGTTCAAGTTCAACCGTAGTCTCCACTTTAAACCTACACCTTCTTTTCTAATAGTCTCAACTGCAGGCAAACCTGGATCTAGGGATTTAAGAATGTATCTTCCAGATAATCTGTATTTTACATTCCTAAGTGCTATGCCACTGAATTTTGAAATGACACACATACTTGATTCACAAAAATCAAACAGTATTTTAACATGAACAAACAAGTGACACGTCCAGCATTTCTTACATATATACACGCAGACAGGCACTTGGGCAGCAAACATCGGCAGGCAAGCTTTTTCCTGGGGGCGTTCTCCCAGGCTGCGCGGACCAGCCGGCGCAGAGCACCGCGCACACCTGCACCAGCGGAAGCCGCAACCTCGGGACGCCGGAGACCCTCTCCGGGAAGATTTCCCAGCACAGCCCTTGAACCTGGAAGGCTCTGGCCCTTAATCTGATCTTTCTAAATTTGAGCCAGGAATGGCCCAGTTTACCGCGACTGGTTTAGTGGGACCAAGAAACTAATCGCATAAAGACTCAGATTACAGAGAGCTTTAAATAGCCAACTTGTCTAAATATAATCGTGTTAGGAGAATCAGTTAAATATCTGTGTTCAATCCATGGCAGTCTGAAAAGCAGGCAGGGACAGCACAGGGTGGAGATGAGCTGTCTGCAGCGGGGCAGGCCTGCAGCTCCCTGGAAATAAAGGAAGGCGGGGAGAGGCTCGGGCTGGAGTGACCAGCACGACAAGGTCCCTGCCCCGGCTGCCTGGCGCCCAGGCAGACCGAGGAGTCTGGCAGGCGTCCAGTCCAGGCAGCACCCACTGCGGCGACAGGGATCTGCTTCCTAGGCCTTGCAGACACTGCTGAAGGCATGAGCCAGCGTCCCGAGGCCGTGAGTGACTCAGAGGGACTCCCTGTGACTCCCCTGTGTCCCAGGGCTTCGAGAATATGGAACAGCTCTCAGAAGTAAGGGGCACCCACTCAGAGCAACAGAAGAAGAGTCAGACCTTTAAGTTAAAACTGCTCAATCATTTCTTTAGCATGACCAGGCTGGAATTCAGCCACAGGCTGCGGGTTTTCCTTTCTGTCACACTTTGCCATTTTATTTTCCTCTCCGTTTCTGAAAGAATAATATTTAAATCCAAACAACTAACTGATTTTATTCAAAGGCTCAGAAATTCATCTGTTTAGCTTAGGCCCAGCTCCGACACTGGCCCTGGCCTCGGGACCACACGGGCATCCCGCCCCACGGACCCCACCTTCCTCCCCAAACCCCCGGCCCGAAAAACAAAGCCCAATCATGAGAGGAGGACTTGGGGACTATCATCTCTCTAGTAATAGACCGGAAATGCTCACCGGTGGAAGCAAGCACACGGGAACAGGATCGGGGGTCCAGCACGGGGAGCCACGGCCGGGCTGGGCGCACTAGACCTTTCTACCCAGAAAATCAAACCATGTCCTCCAGAGCAAGGGCCACAGTCACACAACCCGGGGAACGGAGACAGCCCTGTGTGTATCCCCTCATTTGACCACTCAAACACCCATCAGGCAGGGGTGTTTGTTTTGCGTTTGTCTGGCAGGAAGTTCCCCGATGGGAGGCTCAGGGCGTGTTGAAGGAAGCTTGGGTTTCAGAGGTTTGGGGAGCTGGGTCTGAGTTCCAGCCCCCCCACTTCCTCTCTCTGTGACTCCGGCCAAGAACCTGTATCTCTGGAGGTCGCCACAGCGCAGGGTCCGACTGGCAGGAGATCCCACACAGGAGCCAGGGCCACCCCCAGGGCTGGAGGGAAGAAAGGACATCAGAGGGGCCCCATAAATGCCCTCCAGAGGCATATCCTGGCCTAAGACCCCAGGCACCACATACCTTTTGAGAAAAATATCAACCCAAAGTCTCCTCTCCAGGTCGAATCTCATGGTAGGAAAAAAGCCTACTTTCCAGATTCTAAAAAAATCTACAGCTCGAGGAGAGTGTTAGGGTCCCCCCAAAGTTCAAAGCCACTCTGACAGGGAGCTAAGGGGCTAAGGTCCCCCCAGATCCCCCACAGCGGTCAGCTCTCAGGGTCCAGAACTCCAGGATGGACTCCAGTGCAGGGAAGAGACCTTGTCCAGAACCAGCTCCTGGGGCAGAAGTTTGTTTTGAGGACCCCGCCGGCCAGGCTAAGTGGACTGTCACCGCTGGCCCCGCCTCGGGCCCTGACACGTGCCTGCGGTACCTGGGACCAAGCTGCACCTCATACCCCTGGTCTTCAGAGAAAGGGCCACAAGGGACCACAAACTCCCCAGGGAACCTTAATACCAGTGCAGGACACGGGGAGAAAGTGGACATGAGGGCAGCAACGGTCCTCATGTTTGAAAAGACATAAAAACGCCAGCAACAAAAGAGTCGGTAACTTCCGAGACCGTTCTGAGATTTGAAAGGATGACTTACGTTGAGTCAAGGGTCCGATTGATTTTTGCAATTATTCCCAAAGAGGGGTCGATCTTGGCATACATCGTTGACATCACGCCCACAACCACGATGAGCCAACTGGAGGGACTTGCCGGGTACACGCCGGTGATGATGCCATTCTAAAAACAGACACACACGACATGAGCAACATCCCGCCTGGTGATGGGGCCAGTGAGCTGTCAGGTAGTGGAGGGGGGTTCGCACATGCGGACAGCTAAGTGACCTCACTGTTACTGTTGGAAACCTCTCCCAGAGCCTCCAGCCACGGGTTGTTCCAACTTCTGTCCAGCTGCTTCCCTTCCTCACTTCTGAGCCAAAACCCTAGCTAAGACAGTTTCCCCTGGGAGCAACCCCGGGACATTAGAATCACCCAAGGCACTAGCCCGAGATCCACCCCGATTGACTGGGGACACCAGCCACTGAGCCAACCACGATGTCCTCTCCCCAGCCTGCTATCCCTGGGATGCCCCGAGACCCCCACTCCAAAACCACCGCTCCTGCTGCTCCTGAATCAGATGCTGCTGGACCCCGAGGTATTTACAGGAGACTTCACTCCATGTCGAGGATTTTCCATAAGATGCTTCAGCCAAATCTTCCCAACCCCTCTTCAAAAAAACAAAACAAAAAACCAAGAACTATCATGGTGTGGGTGGGAGTGGGAGGAAATATGACACAAAATTGGCAAAATGTCGACAGTTGTGGAAACTAGCAGGCAAGCAGTTCTGTTCATTATTTTCTTTACTTCTGTGTATGTTTCAGAGCTTCCAATTAAGAAACAATTCTTACTAAAGCCATCTTAATAAGGGACTGATCTGACCAAGACAATGGATTTGAAAACTCTCAACGCTTTATCCAAATTCCCTCAGAAGATACTTGCATTCCTACGTGCTATTCCCATGGTCAAGAGGTGTGAGAAAAAGATTTCAAACATGGTGGAGGGGTAGGGGGGCTTCTAGTGTTCTCTGAAGTAAAAAGCGTTCTTGTAAAATAAATAAATACATACATACATTAGGTTAAATTAAAATGGAGGGAGGAAGGTTCTAGATACAGTGTCTCTGCTCACCACATCACCCCCACCCTGCACCTGCTCTGCCAGCCCTGCCCCACCCCACCCCGGGCATCAGATGGTCCTCCAAGGAGCCATGTGGTTAAGTGGGGCCCTCGCCGTTCATTGTCTATTTTTGTATCTATCTGTCTTGCCTCCTCAGCAGTATTACAAAGAGCCTTTATTTTGGGGGGAGCGGGAGGTAATTAGGATTATTTATTTATTTTTAATGGAGGGACTGGGGAATCGAACTTGGGACCTCGTGCATGCCAAGCATGCACTGTACCACTGAGCTATACCCTCCCCTCAACAAAGCCTTTAAAGTCACAGAACAACGTTTCGGAGGGGCTGAGATGAGGGCCACACCCGTGCACCCCAGCATCTGCTCTCCTTCACGTGAAGGTAAAAAGGAGGCTCAGCAAGGCCAGGTGTGCAAACGGCACTTTCCACGGTAGGGGGCGCCCTCCTCATCTTCCAGTGGGTCATGCAAGGGCCCAATGTGGCCTGGCCACATAGCTGGGCCCTGGAACCCTCCGGCTGAGCCCGGGGACACCTGTCCAGCCAGGCCAGCTCCCAGGGGCCCGCCCACCTTCTCGCTGGCCACCGTTCTCCCCTACTCTACCTCCTGGGCCTTCCTTCCCAGCCCTCCTCATCCTTCCCTCTGAAAGGAAAACCGGAGAACAAATACACAAACCGTAGGAGTTACCCTGGGGGACTTTTGAGTCAGGGGCTTTCACCTTGCTTGAATTTTTTTTAAAAGATGCATTTACTTGTTCCTTCTGTGATTTTTTAAAAATAAATTAAAATGAATTAAAAACAAGACACGTGCTTTAAAATGGTGACTAAATGTTCACTCTTTCCGGTGAACAGAACTGAGAACCCATGTCATTAACTGTGTTTGAATGTACATGCATCTTTTCCAATGCTGGACTATTTTTTCAGCCAGTTATCTGTTAAAGAAACTCACTACTGTTTTGCACAGCTGGAAAACAAGCCTTTTTCTACAAAGCGTAGAGGCTTCTGGACTCAGAGCCAGAGACATAGATATCAGCCTTTACTCTGCTTCTCCCAAGCAGGTCACTTACCCTCTGGAAGCCCCAATTTCCTGGCCTGCACTCGGGGGTCCCGATTTCCTACTTGCCTTACAGAATTTCTCCAAGAACCCAGTGAGCCAATCTGCGAAAGTGTTTCATAAGCCTTAAGCACCGCGGAACCATACAAACACATGTGCTGTGCCAGCAACCACTCTAAGACATGCCTACTCCAGTAGCACCTGGAGTTCTCAGGCGGTAAAAGGAATACTGAACGGATTACTGAACAGAATACTGAAGCAAGTGTCTGAAAACCTTGAATCTGATGAATTTCTTCTTCCAGGAGTGAAGTCCGGACAGACAGATCTGCTTGAGGGCCTCATGGCTCAGCCGGAGGTCGATCCCATCAGGAGTGACCGTGAACTGGAAGGCCACGGCTTGGTGAGCCTCTGCCATGGTCAGCGATCTCCTGGAAAGACCAGAGGAGAACATGACACGGGGGGAGTTCACCGGACGTTAGAAGACCCCTACTTGCACAGAAGTGTCATCCATTCCAAATTTAAGGGTTTCGTCCGTGTTGGACAGATTCAGTGTTTTTCATCAACAGATCCAACTCCTTGATCACACATCGACCCTGCCCCTGCCCGTCCAGCACCTGCTTGGAGGCCCTGGGGGATCAGCAGAGTCCAGGCGTGGGACACCCCAGCCCTGGCCTTGGCCATCCCACCTCGCCTGCAGGTCCAGCCCGGGCACACCCGGCCGACACAGGAAGCTGGTGGTGGCTTAGCAACATGCTCAGCAGAGGCAAATCCCTTCCCTGCCCACCCGGCAGCTGGGAGGCTGACACAGAAAGTCCACACACAGTCCTGACAGCCCTGAGCCGGAATCTTCCAGTGGGAGCTCGGGACCGACTCCAAATGCCCTGGCCCCTGTGTAAGTGTGGTTGCTGCCCTGGGAAACCACTTGAGGCCGCACCCAAGAGTCCATGAAAACCGGACGCTCGCAACTCTCAGGATCAGCTGGGCCTTCCTCCTCGGAGGCTGGTGAAATCAAAGTGGCGTCAACAGCGCGAGGGGCTGTTCCTTGCTCACCCGGTGCCAGCTCGGCCCCCTGCGGGCTTCCCACCTGGCAAAGGAAAGCCCACCTCATTCCCTGGGCCTGCTGGGCACCTTCTGTCTTCCTCCACCTCTTCCTCGGGGGACCACCTCCTCCTAAACTGTCCAACCAACAGCTCGAATCCACTTCTCAAAAAGCGGCCCAGGTGGCTCTAAGATTCCCCCAGAGCCTGGAGGCTGACTCTTAACCTCTCCTCCCATCAAAGCCTGGGGTGAACACTAGGCCGGCCCTATGGAGATAAGGATTCTGCACGGCCTGTCACAGCAAATAAAATTATGCGTTTGGCTACCTTTCAACGATTTATCATCTTTTTACACAGAACAGGAAGGCAGAAAAGGCAGGAGATTAAACATAGTGTTTGTAAACAATTCTCTGCAAAGGTGATGCGTGCCGGGCGAGGGCAGAGGGACTCAGGATGTTTGCAGTCTCCTTGTCTAGTCAATGGCCTTATCAGACCTCTCTGAATTTCACTAAGGATTTGCTTGTTTTGAGTGGCTCAGACTAAAAACCGAATGCAACCCCCATCCCAAAATGAATAATTTGTTTTTTGAGTTTTGCAGAAGCCAAGATGGCTATCCTGAGTCGGTCTCTCCTGACTTGAGCCACGAGCACAAAATGAATGAACCAGACAGATGGCAAGGGTTTGAGAAGCTCCCTTCACAAATCTAACTACCAAAAATTCCACCCTGGAGTCTACAGCCTCGCACCTAGAAACATTTATCACTGTGATATACCCGCCTCGACGTCCCTGGACCGTGGCCAACAGGAAAATGCAAAACAAAGCTGCAGCCAAATACCATTCACACCCACCAGGATGGCCACGAAGTCGATGCGTGATAGCGCTGCTGGCGAGGCTGTGGACTGACTCGGAGCCCGCCGCGCGCGCCGCCGGTGGAGACGGCAGATGGCGCAGCCCCTTCGGAAGCAGTCTGGCAGCTCCTCAGACAGATAAACACCAAGTTACCACGTGACCCGGCAACTCCACGCCTGGGCAAGTGCACACAAAAACCTGCACCCGGTGTTCACAGCAGCACGAATTGCAACGACCCGAAGTCAGGACAACCCAACGTCCCTCCAGGGATGAACAAGCACGTGAACCTGCTCTTCCACCCGGCGCAACGGGGCTGGGCAACACAAAGGGGTGAAACACTGGCACCAGCCACCACACAGGTGGACCCTGAAAACATGATGCTAGTGAAAGAAGCCAGACAGGAGTCCACCTGCAGGAAAAGTCCAGAACCTGCAAATCCACAGCGACAAAGCAGCGTCGCGGCTGCCCAGGACCGGGGGGCGAGGGAGGCTGGGAGGAGGGTTTCTTTTTGTGGGGAAGAAATCTTCCAAAACTGGGGGTGACGGCTGCACATGCTCTGAATCTGCTAAAAACCACTGACGCGTACACGTCGGCTGGGTGGATTACGTGGGATGTGGACGATAAAGCTCCCAGTAAAGCTGTCATGACAACACCACCGCCCCGTGAAATCCAAGTGTTTGCCTATTTCTCCCTCACACACCTAAACCTTCTCTCCTCAAATACGAGAGTCAGGTGGGTGGGTGCATCACTCCCTCCTCCCTGATGCGTCCACCCTGTGCTCCATTCACACTAAGGCCCCCTTCAAACAACTGTGACCTCACGGCAATAAAGAATTACCATTAAATGCTTTCAGGTGTCGTACGACGTTAGTCATGGTTGTGCTGTCTCTCAGCGATACTGACATACTTACCAATGGCCTTTTACCTTTTATCATGTCTGGAGTTGCGTTAGACTGTCTTACCAGTTCATCCGCTGCTGCCACTCGCCCCTCTGGGCTCCGAGCTGGGAGGTCACCGTTCCTCTTCCAGCCCCCCTGCACCCCAGTTGTCACCACCCATGGAGCTCTGCCTGTACCTGCGCACACAACTCGACATTTCAAGCTTGTCTTCACTCATGCCGAAACAAGACAACCGGAAATTAACCTTGCATCTTTCCCACACCCTCCCGGCCACCTCTCCTTGCAATACCTCCATCATCTGCTGTGCCCGGGCAGGAACGGGCTAGAACGGTCCTTACCCCATTCCTTGCCCCGCACTGGACGCAGGCACCAGAACCTGCTGGTTTTCAAAGGCATGCTGCCTGCTCACCAGGACCATCCCCACCTGGGTGGAGAGAGGGGGGCTGCCCTGGGGATCAGGTTTACGCAGCACAACCGGGGGGACCCACCCACATGGCAGAACAAACACTTGTGCCCCAAGTTCCAGGGGGGCCAAAGGAGAAAGCGTGTGAACTGTCTCCCCTTCTGTCATTCAATTGTTTCTGCAAATCATCACTGAGCAACTACCGGAGGGAGGCCTTCTGACAAGAATTTTGAACTGGGAGGGGCGGACTGAGAGCGGAAGCACCTTCTAGAAGGTCTGGGTGGGTGACGGGAGAAGGCCCCTTTGGGGGCTGTTCTTGATGTAAGGCCACCTCTTGCCTTGCACCCCCAGACCAGCTCAGGGGGACACTGGGGGGCAGCTGCTTGTGACAGCAAACCCCCCAGCTGCAAGGAGATTCCCAGAAATGTATCCCATACACTTAAGACAAAAGCCTTCTTTGTCTGTGTGTCCGGCATGCTATGCGGTTCCTTCCCCTGGAAGGACAGAAATCACTTCGGGCTGCATCAGGTGGAGAGCAGCCAAGCGATAAGCCTGCACAAACCTCCAGGCCTGGGACACACCTGGTCGCTGCTCCTCCCAACCCTGCCCCCCGCCCGCCAACCCTCCCCCTCCCCCTGGGGCTGACCATGGGAACCATGCGATGGTGCCGCTTTAAAAAGCAGGAGGGCCACTAAAGGAGCGAGACCACCACCAAGGTCTGTGCCAGAGCACTTAAGCACCTTACGCTAATCTGCTCCAGGAAAAACACCAAGATACAGAATAAGGCGCTCTGGTTGAGAATGATGACCTACTTATTGCAATTTTTAAAAAACTGTAGTAGAGCTGACTTACAATGTTGTGTTAGTTTCTGGTGCACAGTGATTTAGTTCTACGTATATAGTCACTATCATATTCCTTGTCAGTACGGGTTATTAAAGCTACTGAATATATAGTTCCCTGTTGTTCATCTATTTTATTGCAATTTCGTAAATCCATATAGCTGATCCATCACGTGGCTCTTCCCGAGGCCTTGCCAGGCCGTCCCCTGGTCACCTCCACTCAGCCAGGCCCTTCCAAGTCTGACTCACAGCTAGGATGCCTTCTGCCCTGTGTCCATTTCTCTTGTCCTGCCTCACATCTGGCTCAGGGCTCCCCTCTCCAGGCGCCCAGCCTTGGAATCTGCATTCCGGAAGCACAGGAGTTCCCTCAGTCACACCTAGCAATTTCACCTGCACTCGCTGGCACACGACTTTCACTTGTAAATGATCCATTTAACCTTCCAGCATAAACTGTAAACTTCCCCGGGACACGAATCCTTGTTGCATTCTCCGAACAAATCACGAGGTCCACAGATAGTTCTGGAACACAGAACCGCAAACGGACAATTTGACAGGAAACGTTGCAACATCTCATTCAATTTTGCTAAGATAACCTTAATTCTCCCAATGCTACTCCCCAAATTCTTGGCCAGTCAGTTGGTCTGTACTTCGTTTTTCAAATCTGCTCGCTTTTGCTCTTTCTTCACAATAGATTCCTGTTAACAAAAACATTTCACCTCAGAGGGTAGTGGCCTGCAAATCACATGACTGATCACGTGATCAAAAAGCCATCCTTAAGACACAATGTGTCCCTCCAGAGCCCTGCCCGCCTTCAGCGCCGTCTTCCCCCGCCCCCACCCTAGGTTCTGTGACCAGCAGAAGGAAAGGAGGTGAAAGGTCATCCAATGCAAAGTATGGGGCCAGACCTCAAAACGGCCCGGGGAAAACAGAGATGTGGAAATCACCTCTGTCAGTCAAAACCAACAATAAAGCTTGCCATGTTACAGTGGACTTCCTAGAAAACAATGGAAATATGTAAGTAAATTACATGTTGTTAGAAGTCTTTTGACATAATCTTGAACTCCCCAAACAAGGAGGGGATAGGCTGTAGGTAGGCAGAGCATACAGATGAATTCTTGTGCAATTAACAATAAAGATACAAAATCTTCCTTCTACCAAACTCTTTGGCATATGCCCGACAAATGTGATCTACATTTTACCTGCATTAATCCATTTTCTTTAAAATTTATGGCTGACTTTTTAAAATATTTAATTTATTTATTATTATCTTATTTAACTATTTTATTTTGGTTAGGGGGAGGTAATTAGGTTTGTTTATTTTAATGGCAGTACTGGGGATTGAACCCAGGACTTCATGCATGCTAAGCATGAACTCTACCACTTAAGCTATACCCTCCCCCAACATTAACCCATTTAATTCCCACTGGAACCCCAGGAAATGGGTACTAGCACTATCCCCATTTATTAATGAGAAGACCAAGGCTTGGATGTCAAGAAACTTACCCAATGTCACAGCTAGCAAACAGCAGAGCTGGGAATCAGACTCAGGTCCAACTCCAAAACTCATGTTCTTACCTATCAAGTCAAGTGCTAAGTACTCCGTGAAAAGTTCAACTTAAGATTCCTAAAGTTACAACACAGATATAAAATTAGGTCACTCTGTCGTAACCAAAGTGATGTGATCGCAACCAGCAATAAAACAACAGTAACTACAAACACGATGGGTGCCAACTCGAAAATTCTTTACATGCTCTGGTCTTCCCGCTAGAATTGCACAATTCATAGGCCCGCAGGCCCTGCCTTCTATTAAAATCCAGCTGACAGACAGCAGCCCATCTCATCCAGTGGGAAACAACTGTGCTGGGAATCCTGAGAAAAGGTTACCCACAGGAAGTGACAGCTTACAGCAGCACAAATACCAGCCAGGGCCTCCAGGAGCACAGCCTGCCTCCCTCATCAGAGAGAAAGGGTGAGGCTGGATGACACCTGGGCCACCACCCCTGGAAAAACTCTTGAGAGAAGACACTGCAGGCAGAGACTCTGTAACATCTTTGGTGGAGGGCAGAGCATTTATCATCCACAACATACTGTGGCCAACGCCTGGGAGGCGTTCTGCTTGGCTAAACAAAGCTGGTTCTGCCCCCTAGGACTGGCTCCAACTTGGGGAAACCATGTTCCCGCCATGCTTGGCGATCAAGGTGATACCCAAGCCAGCCTCAGCACTGCTACCCAAAGCACTTCAAGGAAAGCGCCAGGAGGGTCCTGCAAGGGATTCACCAGCCCAGGGGTTCACGTCTCTTCTCAGGTTCCGTTCTGCTCCTTGGTATTTAGTATTCCTGCTATTACGCGGATGATGAAGTTGAGGGGTTGGGTGTGGGCAGAAATGAGCAGTAATGGGAAGAAAAATGAAAGCCCTCCTTTCCACGGGGCTGGGGGCGCCCGTTCCCTGTGTGCCCACGAGCCACATCCTTATTCGCCTACAGCCCTGATTCTCTGTACAACCCTGATTCTCTGTACTCTCGCTCATTTTTTCACCAACTGTGTACACAACAAATGCAAACTGCTCTCTCCCTAATCTGATGGCATCACCTTAGAAGCAAGGATATGAGACTCAAAACTCACTGTACGTTTTGGGGAGAGGCTTCATGTACCAGAAAGGGGCAGGAACTTTCATTTGTGAAGGGCTGTATCTTTTTTTTTAATTTCCTTATTTTTTTTAATTTTTATCTATTTTCTTTGGTGGGGAGGAGGTAATTAGGTTTTTACTTGTTTATTTTTAATAGAGATACTGGGGATTGAACCTAGGACTTTGTGCATGCTAGACACACACTCTACCCCTGAGCTATACCTCCCCACTATATCTCTAATTCAAAACTGAGCATTTAATGTTTGCGATATTTAAACCGGCCATGTGGTTAATTCCTTGCAGTGGAGTATATCCTAGTAAGCCGTTCACAGGGGCAAGATGCTGGGTCAAGGCGGGTTATAGGGGAATTCTGACTCATCATCCTTTTCTCTACAGCTCTCAAAAAGCAGCACAGCTCCTGCCAACCGAGGCACTGTCAAAATCAAGTAAAAATTTTAACTTAAGGCTTACAGTGTGTCATGTTAACAAGTAATAGTTAATCAAATACATACAGAGAAATACAGAGAAATAAAAGAACTGGGGAAAGGGCATCGAGGATCACTTTTTAATAAAGAGAACACAGCATGTCTTGCAGGCCCTAATTATCTGCACTATCTATTCAAGCGTTTTCTCTGGATGCCCACCCAGAAGGACCCCCTCCAACCTGGCCGACATCCTGACCAAAGACAGTTGGGGAAGGCAGGCATCCGCCCAAGAGCAGTCCCCAGACCTCTAGCCCCCACCAGAGTGTGGTTCCCACAACTGTCCCTAAAACTGGGGGAGTGGTGCCCCTATTCCCCATGCAGGTGCTTGCACCCAGAAATGCAACTGAACTTAAACCACATGTTCCAATCTGGGAGACTGCAGAACGCAGCCGTTCCTGTAAATCCTGCCTGCAGTCATAGTATTGTTTGCCGGAAGCTCTATTCATCTCACACCCTCAAAGCTACTCTCACATCTGGCTTCTTACTGGATACTCATAAAACCCCTGTGAGGCAAAGGACAGCTGTCAGAGGCACCACTTTACTGATGAGGAATGGAAACCCAGAAACACGCACGGCTGATTCAGTGTCATGTCCAGTGGGCCCCGGGGTGGGGGTAGTGCCAACACCCGGGCCTCTGCCTGCACGGTGGTCTGGGGAGCAGCTGGTTAAAGGGAAGGAGTACACGCTTCAGGGAACACAAATTCAGGTTAAAATTCCAGCTCTGCCACTTACTCAGAAGGGTGTGTGTGTGTGTGTGTGTGTGTGTGGTCTGGAGCAAATGTCATCGCCATTCACAAGATCTGTTTCCTGGCATATAAGTATGCATATTACCCTTCCCTCACATGAACCCAAAGAGAGCAAGAGATGGGCCTGATACCACACTAGGTCTCCACTGCAGGAACACACTCTTTGCACCTTCCCAGCAGTCCCCCAAGAATGTGCATTTCCATGTAAATTTCCATCCTCTTTCTACTGCCCCCAGCCAGTGTTTGATACCCTGGTCCAAACATCTTTGACATTTTTCAGCAGCATTCCTGATTTACTTTCTGCGCCCCTTACTATACCTCACTCTGCACAGCAGTGTGTGCTTGCAAAAGTAAAAAGAACCCAAAACTCCGTGTATTTAATCTTTTTAAGGCTCAGAGGAGCTGACATGGGAAATCAGTGATAAATGTATAATTTTATCAATGAAGAATTATTTCATAAAAAGTAAAGCTTGAGTTACAGCATATGACAATTTCTTAAAGGAAAGGTTGTTTTGTGTCTGCTTTTAATACAAACATGTATTACTTTTTTAATGGGGGGGGTGTTTCTAAAGAAAGGGGATTAACCCCTAGCTCAATTTCTTAGAAACTCAGTGTCCCCGGCCTCAAGGAGCTTACTCCCTGCCAGGGCATCGTAACACAACATAACACAACGTGCTGAATGCTGTGTGTGTGTCAGGTACCCGGAGCCAGTATTCTGCGGGGAAGGTGGGGGTGCTGACCCCTTCACATGTGGAAGGAAGGAGTTGCTGGTCTCCAGTGCAACAGTCCCGGACCACAGTAACAACGTGAAGCAAGGTCCACCGAGGGGGGACCCAACAGGTGCACCTGCCCTTGCTTCCCTCACACCAATGTCCCCTGCCCCAAAGGCCCCTTGCCACACTGCAATCTAGGGGAGAAAGGGGCTCAACCATTCTGTCGCTTGTTCAACATACAACTGAATGCCTGCTGTGGGTCATGGAAACGGGGAGGAAGGCGAGTTCAAGCGCCTCTCAGGAAGCAGAAGCAGCTCGTGGGGCTCAGGGGACAGCTGGGAAGGCTCCAAGATGCCCTCCGGTTCCTGGGGTGGGTAGGTGAACCACCACATGGAAGGTATGTTAGAGTCCTTTCCTTTTTACCTCAAGAACTCGGTGCCCAACAATCAGCCAATAATCCTTCAGAAGCTGAGCAGTAGCTAGCTACCCAACTTCCCAGCCCTCCATGGTGGCCAAAACCCTACCCTCTACCCTGAGAGGTCACCTCACCCAGCACAATCTATTTCTTTCAATTATTAACTTCCCATAACATTCCTGGACATAAAAAACACCCAACAACGCAAAAAAAAAAAAAAAAAAAACCATAAAAGGCATTCCTCAGAACTGCGGCTCCGGGTTAACTTACCCAAGAAGGTCAAGCTGGCCTTAGCCCAAGGCCTGCTGGGAACCCAATGTCCACCTAGTATTTGTTTGGGGTAAAAGGTGAAGTTCACAAAAGGCAACAAGATATCAGAAATCAACAAGCAGAAAATATTCCTCCTTATGTTAAGTAGATTTTTTTTAAATGCCCCGTGCAGCCGGGACTATCTCTACAGTCGTCAAAGAAACTTAACAGCGGTGCCTTCTGGAGAGGGGCGCTGCCTGCACTGAATTTCCACTCGCACCCCTTCATCTTGTGCTTATAATACCTCTTTTAAAAATTTTTTCTTTTGGGGGGGGTAATTTGGTTTAACTTATTTTTAGAGGAGGTACTGGGGATTGAACCCTAGGACCTTGTGTATACTAAGCACGCGCGCTAACACTTGAGCTATATCCTCCCCCTATTATTTATCTTTAAAAAACAGAAAAATCCTCGCAGGAAAAACTCAAGAGGGGCTCGAGACATTCGAAGGAAGTAGAAGCCTGCTTAAAGTCCGAGACAGAATCTCGGAAACACTGGAAACAGACCAGCTTGAACAACAATTCTATTCTTAAAAGCAGCAATTTTTCCGGAATTCAAAGTGCAGGCTTCCACCGGCAACAGAACTCTGCTCTGCCAATGATAACCATGCAGAGTGACTAAACATTTTTTCCAACAAAGGGAAAAATGCACTCGTAACAAAGTGCAGAACCGGCCCGGGGCCGAGCGGGCACGCGTTTCCGCCTCCCACCTCCCCGCGGCTGCAGACCGCAGGCTGCGTCCCTAATTGCTCGCTGCGAACACGTCGTCGCCCGCCCCGCCAGCAACTGCGGTCGGCGCGCCCCGCCCCGCCCCCGAGCGTCACGTGACGGCTGAGAAAAGTAGGGGAAAGGTTAGCGCGAGCCCCGCCCCCGGCCTGGCGCGTCCCAGGCGCTCAGATCCTGTTCCACCCGCCAAGCCCGCAGAGACCTTCCGGAGGGAGCTGGCGCGCGTCCCCCGCGCTGCCACCCCGGCGACAGCGGGCAAAACGCAGCGCCTCTCGGTGGGAAGGCCGAGCCCTGCGTGATCAGCCTTGGGGACACTTAAGAGCTTAGTGTGCCCGAAGGCAACCCACGCCAGAAACGCGGCAGTGCACCCCGCGAGCCCGGAGCGCCTTCGGAAGGGGCGCGTTGCGAAGCCCAAGGGGAAATTAAGGGTGTTTCCATGAATGCGCACTTGGGGCCAGAGTTGCGTAAGCCCGGGCCCTCGCCCCAGGACTCCCCGCAGACCCAGGTTTGACCGCTCGGTGACCACGGGGCTGGGGCCCCGGGCCAAGGGCGACAGCGATGCCAGGTTTCTTCCCTTCAACTCTGGGTTAGGCCGCTTGTTTTCAGTACAAACTCGAAAGGTTATTTTGGCCTGTGCTTGACGCCAATTTCTGCTGCTCTGATACAAAGTATGTGCACTCCTTAAGATGGCCCATTTTCTGATTCCAACAGCTGTTCAGATGGAGTTCAATGTGCAAGATCAGGTCCAGCAACACATCTTGGTAAGAAAACCGGTTATTTACATGATAAAAGGCGCCTTGGGCACGCAGAGGCAGAACCACTAAACACTCCCTCGCCTCAACGATAACATTATCATCAGCATTAATGCCCTCATATTTACACCACACTAAGAGTCACCTCAAATAATTTGGAGGTGGGGGTGATGCTTGCTGCCATTTAAAAAAAAAAAAAAAGACCAGTGAGTTCGGCCATTTTTTATTTATTTGGTTTGTGGTTTAGAATAAAAATGCTTGAATATCTGGAATGACCAGAAACCGGATGCCAGTGAGAAATGGTATAACAAGATACACATTTCAAAAGATTAAACTGATTGTCACTTTATTAGGTAACTTACAAAGTTACCAGTTTCCTAGTAAAATCTATCCTTCAATATTTTAATATCACATGGAACAGAGGAACCGAAAGTCAGTTCTGAGTTGGGAATATTAAATTTCTCCTAATTACTAGGGATTTTTAACTCTCAGAGTTAAATAAGTGTAAGATCATCTTTGTTCCCTTCGGCTTTAAGGAAAGCCAGCCACCGATTTATATTATAAAGACGCTGACCCACCGCCTTTCGAAACAAAACGAAAGGAACTGACGGTCGGCTCGCCCAGAGTTGGGGTTAGGGGCTGCCAGAATCGGGGCTGGGAGCGGGGGCTGCTCCACCGCCCTGACCCTGCCGACCGGTCTCTCGGGCCAAGTTCGCCCTGATCACGTGACGACCCCACACCCTCCCACCCCTGGCAAAACTGCTCCCACTCCCGGCGCGACCTTGGGCTGACTCTGTGCCCACCTGCCCTAGACCCCGCGCTGCACGGGAGGATGGAGGACTCTCACAAGCGGGGACCCGGACCCGGCACCCCCTTTCGCATCCACCGAGGAAGCGCGGACAGCGCCGGGAGTCCCCGCGCCAAGGGCGTGTCCAAACGGCTGCACTGCGGGGGCGGGCGCCGACAGTTGGGTGGGGCGGTCCGCGGTCCCCCGCTGAGTCCCGAGCGCCCCCCTCCCCCGGCTTCCGCTTGGGACCGGCCCGCGACTCCGGGACGGTCCCCCGAACCCAATCCACCCTCCGAAGGGGAGGGAACGGGGTGGGATCAAGAAAGGATCGGCGGCGCCCTGCCAAGTCCGGAGGGCTGAGCATCCCTCCAGCTCCCGCACCGTACCTGACGGCAGGCCGACTGATCCTCCGGCGGACCCACCAGACCCAATCAACCCACTCCTGGAAAGTGAGGGTGAGATGAGAAAGGGAAGGGAGCCCGTGGCCCTACTGGCCCCAGACCGGAAGCGTCCTGCCAAGTCCTAAGGGTTGAGCATCCCTCCCGCAGCCGCACCGGACCTGCCGGCATGCAGACCGACCCCAGGTCAGACCCTCAGATCTAATCCACTGCAGGGGGTGAGGAGACCTGCCCTACTCCAGCTTCTGGCTCTCTACGAACTGAGTCCGAGAGTGGGCTAAGGGTTCCCCTCCGCGCCCCGGTACAGGCGGGGGCTTCCCACCCCCCGCCTCAGTCCGGGCCCCGGCAATCTCCGCCACCCCCCGCCCTGGGCCCCGCCGCAGCCCGCCCTCCCCGCGGCGCGCGGCCTCTGCCGGGCCTTACCGAGTCGGCGGACAGAAGCGCGGCGACAGCGGCGGTGGCTGCGGAGTGAGCGAGCAGCAAGCGAGCGCCGGGAGCTGCAGGGCCGCAGGCGAGGCAGAATGGACCCGACGCCGGTCTCGGCGGATTGGCTGAGGCGCCCGGGGCTGCGGCCTGGGTGGGCGGTGACTCCCCGCGCGCGGCGGGCCGGGGGCGGGACCTGGATGGGGCAGGGCGGGGCGCCCTGGGGAGCGTGCCAGATGAGAAACCGAGGCACGCCACCTCGGCCTCTGCCAGCACAAAGCGGAGGGCGAGATTTCTCGCCCTGCCAGCCTGTTTCCTCACCTGAAAAATGGGCCAACTGATTAGGGCTATGCTCATAAAAGCACTTAGCACAGTGCCTAGCTCATGCTCGCCCTTTATAGACATTGCCCTATATAATACCTACGGCGCCCCTATAAATAGCTAATCCTAGCCCGGGTCGGAGAAAGGATCACTAACCTGCCCACGACCGCACAGCTAAGAAGATGGATCCGACTTTGGGCCCGGGTCTGACTCCAGAGCCCAAGCCCCAAATCGGACCTTATCCGGAGTGACAGCCGATAGACGATCTAGAGGCAGTGGTGGCTTGCAGGGCCAATGGGGTAATGCGAAATCCGGTGACATTTCTGAGCCTCCTCCTCACAGTAACTGGCATGAAGTTCCTCCCTTGCAGGGATTTGGTAAGATTTAGGAAACTATTCTGGCGCCTAAAGCATAGCATAGGTTCCAGGCCAGGAAAGAATGACTGGAGGTAGGGACAGAGTGACCCATATACCCTCGAACCGATCACTGACCTCGCACCGGCTGATCCCAGGTTCTGAGCCTAGGGCAGCTGTCACCTGCAGCTATTTCAGGGGGCTCCTCACCTCGCGCAGAATGAGCGGCCGCTTCCCTATCTTTGCCCGAAATGTTCCTCAGGCCCCTGCTGGTGGTCCTGCATACAGCAAGTGCTCCATAAAAGAACCAGTTTTATGAACAAATACTCGGCTTCCCTAAAAGTCAACCATTCCTTTTGGCTATGAGAAATCTGTGCCTGCCTGTCTTTCCGTCTGCAGCGTTTGGTCGTCACTGCATAAGGGTTTAGAAGAGAAAATGAAAGTCCCTTCTTATTCACGCCCTCACCAGCCCCCACCACTACAGCTGCTGCAGGGAACTACTTGGCGCCCGCTCTCCAGGCTGTTTTGAATAAAGTCATAGGGTATGTGCTGTTTGTAACCTTCCTTTGTTTTCACTCGGTTTGTGTCATGGATGGAGTCCCCTGTCAAGGCACAGAGATGGCGGAATCTTTCACAGTATTGAATGTACCCCATGAATACGTTGGCTTTCCTCTTGCACCACTGCAGGCATAAATATATCTGCACTGGCCGTCAGTGTGCGTCTTTGAGCTCCTTTATCTCTCTGTAGATTGCTAGAAGTGAAGCAGACAAACAGATCAAAGGACAGGCACATGAGGCATTTGGGGGCCACTTTGGTGTCACTTACCAAACTACCTCTGGAAGAGCTTACTAACGTCCACTGCGGTGCGCACATGGGAGCCCGGCCTCCTCTCTAAGAGCTCATCACCGCTAGCTTGACCATCCTAAAAGGGATGGTGGAGAGATGTCTCTTATTTTAATTTGCATTTCTTTGAAGTTGAAATTGCAGATGCAAGAAGTTCCCCTGCTGGATCCTGTCTGGACCGTGAGATCCCAGGCCCGGAACCGCAAAGATTTCCTGGCCCAAGAGGGCAAGTGGGCTGGGCCAGGGCACACCTGCCCCAGGCTCTGCTGCGTGCACCTATACTGGCCTTTACCTGCCTGTAGGCCTCCCTGTCTTGTGCCTCGCAAGTTGAACTGTCGCTCTCACCTCAGATGCCCTTTTATCCTCTTCCTGGAACCCCAGATGTCTGCAGGTCCCGGCCCTCAAGGTCACTTTCCCCTTCACTCCTTGCCCCAGCCGTGCGCTCTGCTGGGATTGGCCCTGGGCCCTGTCAATTCCCAGAGCTCTGCGGCCTTGACCTTGCAGCCCCTCCCTGCGCGGAGCCACCTCTGCCACCTGCAGTCCCGGCGGGGAAGCGGCAGGGACTGCTGTCAACCCTGCGCTCACCTGTGCCCCAGTGGCTGGGATCTCTCGGCGGCGGTAATCCGTTCACGCCTGCCCCGCCGGCAACTCTAACCTAGCCGGAGACGCTTCATTCCCTCCTCGAACTTTGTTCCCTGGGACTGCAGCTCCCCGGGGCAGCACGGCATCGGCTATTAATAAAAAGAGGAGGAACTGAGTCCCCGGGGGAGCTCTGGGTCGGGTCCAATCCTGAGTTTCCTCGGAGTCAAAATACTCCAGTCTGCCTCAGAAAGTGATCTTTCTCAAGCTCTATTTTTTCCTTCAAATTCTTCCCTAGTTTGAATGGAACATACTGTAGCAGCTGCCTTGTGACTGTAAGAAATTCTTTATTTTAAAAAAATTTTAGAAGTAATTTTTTATTACTCCGAGATTTCCCTCTTTTTTCTAAAAATATTTTTATGGAAAAATTTAAACATATTTTAAAAATTAACAAAAACAGTGTAATATACTGTATAACCAAAACCCAGGTTCAGTAATTATCAGCTAGGGCAGAGTAGTTTGTCTGTGTTCCTGCCCACCCCACCCCCCACCTGAATTCTTTAAAGCAAATCCAGAAATCTGTTTCATCCACAAGTTCTTGAGTATGAATCTCTAAAAGATAAAGATTCCTTTTAAAAACATGATGGCAATGCCATTGTCCAACCTAAACTAGAGGAAAATGGTAAGACACAACTTGTAAAGCCTTCTTGGTCTGCCAGGAGCACAGCTGAGTCCTACTCTCTTGCCAGCCTCATTTCTTGCTGGCAGCTCCCAGCAGGTTCTGATCCAAAAGTGCGTAAGATTTTTTTTTGGAACTCAACTCCTATTTCCCAGAGGAAACAATTTGATAATCTCAGAGTTCTGCACTTCTGAACTTGAACCTTGAGCCCCCGTAGGCCATGAGTAAACAGTGGCGGTTCCATGTCAGGATGGTGATGTTTGCTCAGCCAGCATCTCTGGGGTTTGGTGAGGACAAAATGAAGTAATACAAGCAAACTGAACGAACACAGTTAGACCATGTGCTGGCAAAAGGAAGTCAGAGCCATTCGGAATGCATTCTTTTTTTTTTTCCAATTGAAGTATAGTCAGTTACAATGTGTCAATTTCTGTGTTAACATCATAATGTTCCAGTCATGCATATAACGTATTCTTAATTGAATGGGCTTGGTCTGTGACCCAGTAATCCTACTCCTGGGTACACAGAAAAGGGAAATGGCAATACATGTCCATGCAAAGACTGGTACAGGAATATTTACAGATGATTCACTCGACAAAAATCCAGAAACAACCCGGATGCCCAGCGGCAGTAGAAGGGATACATAAGTTGTGGTTTCTCCACATGGTATAATAATAATAGGCAGCAAGAAAAAAGAATAAACTACAGACAAGCACAATGTGGATGGGTCTTACAGTTATTGTGTTAAGCAAAAGAAAGTCAAACACAGGGAAGTAAATACGACTTATTTATTATATATGCACTTATTTACTTATTAAAAATAAGTATGATTTCAATAACAGAAGTGATACATGTTCACAG
The DNA here is from genome assembly GCF_009834535.1 of Camelus ferus. Taxonomy (NCBI): domain Eukaryota; kingdom Metazoa; phylum Chordata; class Mammalia; order Artiodactyla; family Camelidae; genus Camelus; species Camelus ferus. The sequence continues at coordinate 68,045,580 of NC_045705.1, forward strand.
CAGTGATGGCTATTGACCTAGAAATGCATGAAGGAGCCCGTGGCAGGCGTGGAGGTGCCCCGGGTTGGGTCGTGGGAAAATGCGTCACTCTGTATGCTTAAGATTATGCACTGATGCTCGTTGCTACCTGTGGGTTGGGCCTTGATTTTAAAAATCAAAAATTTAAAAAGATTTAGAGGTTTGGGTGAGGGTATAGCTCGGTAGAGCGTGTGCTTAGCATGCATGAGGTCCTGGGTACAATCCCCAGTACCTCCGTTAAAATAAATTAATTAAAAAACCTAATTATGTCCACCCCCCCCAAAATATAAAAAAAATTTTTTAATAAATAAAATAAAAGCTTTTGTCTGTAAACAGCACAGTTAATAACTTATTTCCTCATTTACTATTCAGAGGCATGGGCACAATTCCCAGCTGCCCTTACAATCAGCTTGGGGTGCATTCACTTCTTCAACAGATGCTTGTCTCTCAGTACAGGAAATGCCAAGATCTGCTGGGCTGCCAACCAGGGGCAAACAGATGCACATTTTGATCCTTATGGGTTCCCTTCAGATAAGTATGGGACCTCTTTAAAGCTGTTTAGAAAGGTCCGAATAGGTCAAAGTTCACCATGATGACCTCCTCAGATCCCAGTCATCTCTGAGCCCACCCGGAGCATGTGTGCTCCAGCCAGGACCTGAGCTTCTTGCTGTGACCAGAGAAGCCTGCAGGGCACACAGCAGGGGACGTCTCAGTGGATGCTCCTTGAAGTGGGTGTCTTGACTGACATGCCTGGATGCTGGGACCTCAGAGATGGGAAAGAGGTGACTATCCTACAGTGCATTTTAGCGGATGCTTGAACATCCAAATGAGAGCCCTGACAGCAGACTTCTGTGTCAAGGTGCTGAGTCTTTCCGCTTGGAGAAGGAGATGGGGAGGTAATACTTTGAGTCAACAGTTTTTAAACTTTGGGGATTGGCCGGGGTCATTGACCCTTTGAAAACCTGATGACAGCTACAAACCCACACACATCAATGGTAGTGAATAATTTCAGTCTTGGATCTTCTAAAGCCAATTTATCAATTCCTGACTCATATAAATCATGAAAAAATTATCCAAAATTTGGAAATAAGGCAAAAGGTTGTCTAGAATGGCCTTTCCTTGGCTCACTAATAGGTCCTTCCAAGGATTAGCTCATTCTCCAGGGAACTGTGTCTTGACTAAGCCCCAGATCCTATGAAGTCACATGTTAACTGGTAGGTTTTTTCCAATAGAAATGCGAAAGTTTTCTGTCAGTTGAAAAAAAAAATGTATTCCCCAAAGTTATGGTTTTATTGCCCTGAAGAATATTAGCTAGTTTTTCACTTATGTAGGAAAACCTCAGATTTTGTCTACCTTCTTGTGCAGGGAAAAAAACCCTAGCTCCTTCCCACTGTGTGTTTTTCTTCCCCATGTCTCCTTTACTGCTCACACAAAACACTTCATGTCTGAAACCACTGGCACCCAATGTGTAGGAGATTTCCCTACACCAACAAGCAATTCTCCAACACAACACCAGCAGGATGTCCAAGAATCTCCTCGATTCTGACACCACCAAACCGCTGATAGCATTGGATTTCCCATGTTGAGGGCTCAGTCCCACAAGACCATCTCCCCCTCTGCCTTTAGTTGTCAGTTGCAAGCCCAGGTAATCACTTGTGCTTCTGATCCACCTGCTCCAGATCAGAGGTTCCAAAGACCCCCTCCTTGGGTTTGACCGATCTGTTAGAGCAGCTCCCAGAACTCAGGGAAACACTTACTTACATTTACCAGCTTAGTAAAGGGTATAATAAAGGCTGCTGGTGAACAGCCAGATGAAGAGATATATAAGCTCACCAGGCTCACCAGTGACCACCTGTACCTGCCCCTTCCCCACGTCCCATCCTGTTGGGACCCTCTGCTGCGTTTCACTGCTGCCCCATCTCCCCAAGCCTGGGAACCCTCTCCTTCTGTAACCTGAGTCACCCCTGCCCCGGGTTCTCCCCTCCCCTGGGACCTGTCCTCAGATGCCTCCCTGGCTCCCTTCCATCTGGTCCCTGCCTCCCAGCTAGATGAGGTGCCAAGTCTCTTGGCTTGACCTGCCCCTGCCACCAGCCCAGGTCCCACCCTGCCACACTGGTACCTTCATTCTGATCCTTCCAAATCCCCAACAGAGGGGCCCTTTTCAAGAGAAATGATTTGACTTGCTTGCTTCCTAGGGCTGAGTTAACCATCAGGAGGAGAAGTCAAGCTTCAGGTGCCAGCAAAGCAGGGCTACAAAGAAAAGAAAATGCACGTGCGCATGTGCATGTGCGTGTGCGTGTGTGTGTGTGTGTGTGTGTGTTATGTTCTGTGTTAAAGAAAGCAGCAGATAGCCTTCAGGGGAAGCATGAGAATTTTGATGGATTTTCTTACACTTATTTTATTTTATTTTCAATGTCTTTTTAAAATTTTTATTGAACTATAGTTGATTTACAATGTTAATTTTAGGTGTACAGCGAAGTGATTCAGTTATACATATACATACATATATATATTTTTTTTCTTTTCAGATTCGTTTCCATTATATGTTATTACAAGACATTGAATATTGTTCCCTGTGTTATATGGTAGGTCCTTGTTGTTTATCTAGTTTATATATAGTAACGTTCTTCCACTTATTTGAAGTATATCTCTTTTTAATTACATATGAGGAGGCTACCATAATCCCTTCAGCAAGCAGGGCTTTTGAATGATCTAAATCCAGCCCTGGTCTTACCCAGATTCATTCATTCATTCATTCTTTCGGCAAATATGTACTGGGCGACTCCAAGGTGCCACTACTGTTCTAGGTACTGGAACTCAGCAGTGACAGAGACTTTAGACCAAACTCTGTCCTCAGGAGTCCACATTATGGTGGGACAGGCAGGCAAGAAGCAAATACTCTTTCATGTGGAAAGAAAGGGCAAGTGAGAAAAAACAAAAACAAAGCAAAACTCAAAACCAAAAACCAGGGAGTGGAGCAGCGTGTATGTGGCCTAGGATGGGGTGGGTGGGGCTAGTATTTAATGGACCATAAGCTTCAAAGGATGGAAACCTTGTAACCAGCACTTGATACATCACAGGTCTCAGAAATGTTAGCTGCAGCTGCATGATTCACTGATGGATGAGTGGATGGATGGGTGGATGGATGGTGGGAGGGCCCTGCAGGATTCGCTCCCTCGTGCCCCTCCCATCTGGCCCTTCCTGCGCCTAAAGTCACCTTCTGTATCTTAACACCTATGATGCATCCTGTGGCCTCAGGCAGACCTAGCTACACAATTTGCCCAGCACAGCACAAAGTGAAAATGCAGACTCTCGTCCAAAAACTATTAAGAATTTCAAGACGGTGACAACTGAGCATTAAACCAACCACAGGGCCCTTCTGAGGGCTGGCTCTGTGTGACTGCACAGGCTGAACACTTAGGCAGCCGGCCCTGTCTCCAAGGCAGGCCCATGAGACCTTCCTAGACCTGCCCCCGAGGGACCACCCCCACCAGTGCTTATAAGCCTCGATGGATTCTGAGCTCCTTCCACTCAAGACCTCGTTGCAGGAAAATGGGGCACAAGAGAGCACATCCCATGTCTCAGGTGAGTCCCTGGGACTCAGCCCTGGGATGTGGCCCTGCCAAGTGAGGGGGAAAGGGGGGAATTTCCCAGAGTTAGGCCCCACCCACTTTTGGCCTTTTATGGCCAGCCTGGGAATTGTCCTGGTGCCTGTGGGTGTGTCATTTAGCTTGCTAATGTATTACAATGAGCACATAATGAGGCTCAAGGCCTACTGGAAGCTGAATCTTCCACCATCTTGGGCCAAGTTGGTTCTAAACAATTTGTCTTATCCTCAATTGCTGTGTCATTCTTTGAATGTTTGTGCCCTGTCCCCTTCCCTCCTGTTTCAACCTCACCCCACTCCCTGCCTCTGTGCATCTGTGTGAGACAGGAAAGAAGGGGGCAGGGCATAGCCATTAAAGTAATCATGCAGCACTTAGCAACAAGGTGGAGGAAAGGTCGATCCCCCATAGACCCGGAGGCCCCGGATGGCGGGAGATTCGACCTCCAGAGGACCTTGAGCTTCCTTACACACACTGTACTGTACTAGCATGGTTAAGGGCACACCCACTAGCACCAAGACAGTTCCCAAGCTAACCATGAAAGGTCAAAGAAAGGGCGGTGGCCCAAGTCTGGGGAATTCCCTCTCTCCCCTAAAATAGTTGGAATGATCCTCTACTCGTTAGCATATAAAAACTAGCAGCACTGCCCCGCCCCGCACCCTCCTGGTCCCTCTCTCCCTCCTGCATTCCGGGGACGGCCGGCACTCTGTGGAGTGTGTATCTATCTTTACTTTAACCTCCCCTGCCCTGTACATCTCTCTAAATACATCTACTTTTACTCAACTGTGGTTTGCTCTTCAATTCTTTCCTGCACGAAGCCAAGGATCCTCACTCGGCAGGGTGCGTCCCAGGGACTCAACCCAAAGCTAGGGCACGGCCATCCTCTCGAGCCCGACCTCATTCTTTTTCTTGTATATGTTTACTCTTCCTGATGCCCAATGCCCGGGGGTGCCTTTCTGCTCACATCTTTGTGCACAGCCGTGGGCCAGGTGTCTGAAGGAGAGATGGGGAAAGCCAGACCCAGTCCCGACTCCCCAGAGAAGATGCTCAGAGGGCATCTGGGTTCTGGCGCAGCTGCAACCCCGCCCGTCTGTGAGGCCCAAAGCTGGTAAATTTCCTCTGTGGCCAAATGGGCGGCAAGGAGGATCCACGTGGGGCTCTGTTCACAGCTCTCCTCCCTTTTAAAAACTCTACTAAACTATGACTCACGTGTACCACAAAACCCATCTTTTCCAAGTGTACAGTTCGGTGGCTTTAAGTGTATATACAAGGTTGTGGAGCCACGGTATAGTTCCAGAACATTTCCCACAACATTCTCTCCTAAAAGAAACCCCATCCCCATTAGCAGTGCCCTTCCCACACCCCCAGCCCCTGGCAACCACTAATCCACAGTCTGTCTCTATAGATTTGCCTATTCTGAAAGTTTAAGATAAATAAAATCCTACCATATGTGGCCTTTTGTGTCTGACATCTTTCACTGAGCATAATGTTCTCAAGGTCCATCTGCCTTGTAGCCAGTGTCAGTGTTTCATTCCTTTTTATGGCTGAATAATATCCCTTTGTACCAACATGCCACATTTTGTTTATCCGTTCATCACTTGATGGAAGCCCAGAGCTCTTTCACACATCAGTTCCCAGTTACCCTGGCGATGCAGCTCCCATTCTGACCTTGACCTTGAAATACAAGCTGTTAGCTGTCTCCTTTCCCACCTGAAAAATCCCCACTTAGCCTTCAAAGTCCAACTCAGACACCATCAGCTCCAAGAAGTCTCCCCAGATGACCCCCAATAGACTGATAACGCCTCGCTGGGGGCCTCCCACAGGGCCAGGTTCCAGGACGCCTGCCTTCTCTAAGGTCCGAGTGTGTCCCCGCCCCACTCCCGACCTGGAACAGCGGCAGAGTCCCGTTTTTGAAGCCCCAGGGCTTGAGCTCAGCCAAGAGGCCAAAACTTCTGTGGACCAGAAAGAGGGGAGTTGGCCGGGCGCTTGCTGGCCGCCGGATAAGCTAATTGTTTCCTTGAGGTCACTTGCCCTCGAGGAGAGGAGAGGAGGGAAGAGCCGGGGAATTTCGGGGGCCGGGGTAGGGTGGGAGGAGGAAGTGACAGGCCCCGGGAAAGGTGGGGGGGATGCGACGGGATGGGGCGGACGGAGCGGGAGCGGCGGACGGGCGGTTGCAGGAAGGCAGTTTCAGTTGAAAAACGCCCAACTGGCCTGCTCCCTCGAATCTGTTTTTCTCGCTGGAAGTTCGGTGGACGATCCCCAAGCTGCAGCCTCCTCCCATGCCCGCCTGGATGCCCGCCGCAGGCCCGGGGAGTCGAGGTCCCGGGCACCCTCGCAGCCGCGGGTCCTGCGGGCTGGGGAGGTGCTGCTGGCGGGTGGGGCGTGGGCGCCGGAAGCCCACCCCCTCCCCGGCTTCCTCGGCTCTCCCTCCGCCGCCTCCTCTCGGCGCCCACCGACCGCCCTTGTTGCGTCCAAGGGTCCCCTGAGGCGCCTCCTTTACGCAGGAGGAGGAGCTGGAGGTTCGAGGGGGAGGAGGCCTGGGAGGCGGACTAATTCCCCCGACTCCCGCCCGGGGTCGGCCCAGGTCAGCCGGCGGGCGGGACAGGGTGTCCCGGGGCGATCGCGGCGGGTCCAGGTCGGCCGGGTCCGCGCGCTTAGGGTCAGAGTCAGACTTCGGGTGGGTCGGGCCGTGCGCGACGCGGGGGTGTGAAACCGCCCCCTGGCCAATGCCGAGGGCGGCGCGCGTGCCCCCCGGCGCGGAGCCCGAACCCGGCCGGCCGGGCGCCTGGCCCGCGCCCACCCTGCGCCCCTGCGCGAGCGGGTCTGCGCGGCCCGGTGCCCTCTGTCTCTGCCGTCTCGGCGGATCCGCCTACGTCTACAAGGACAAAGAACCGGTGGCCGCAGGGGCTGGAGCGGGAGCCGGCTTCCAGGGCTGGCTGCTGAGGCCACCCCTTTATTAAGCTTTTAAATTAGCAGTTAAGGTGTCTTCACTGTGGAAAAACAGGAACCGTAATCAAAAGGCTTTAAAATTGCCTGGGGGCTCACTCCCTGATAACCCTCGGCTGCCCTTCCTGTCCGTCTTTCGTGGGTGCTACTTTCTACGCGTCTTTTCACCCTCATTTCGCGCCTGATTACAAAATGGAAGTTTTACGAAGTTTCTGTTGTTTTTCTTGATTTGACGTTATTTGTTTTTCCCAAGTAATAGATGCATTGGCTTGGAATACATGGAAACTGTACAGAAGCCCTGGTCACCTCCCTCCCTACCCCATCCACCTCCCCCACCCCCGATAATCTTCCAGACTTTTCCACATTTTATGTCACACCTTTTATATATATACGCGAGGTTTCATGTACGATGCATGGCTTTGTTTTAGGGATCTCTTATTTTTTTGCTTAATGGAGGTACTGGGGACTGAATTTAGGACCTCACGCAACGCTAAGCACACACTACCACTGAGCTATACCCTCCTCTCTACTTCAGGGATCTCTTTTACGTAAACCAGACTGGGTTGTGTACATGGTTCTGGAATCCTCCTGCCCCCACTTTGCAGCTTGTTTTGGAAGTCACTTAGGCTAGATACTCTTCTTTTTAGCCGCTTCATGATATCCCCCAGTTTGAATGCACCATCCTTGTTTCAAGCGTTCTCTGTTGTTTGTTGTTTTCAATTTGTTTCCAGTTTTTTCTATTCAGCCCTTCTTCCCACATGTGTTTCCCCGGCACCTGCTGTGCCCCGGACCCAGACCTCTCCTAGGTTCAGGAAGTACCATAATGAACAAAATAGACACCACCCCCCTTGGTCTCCCCTTCTGCAAGGACAACGAACAAGTACACTGTAGGTGGGTGAGGAGGGGGCATTTTAATTTTTAAATAGGGAATGTGTTCCAATCATTAGTATGGTTCAAATATCAAATCAATATCAAAAAAGTATCCAGGAAAAAGTCTTAACTCCCACCCTTGCCCCATCTGGCACACAGGGTAACACTCACTGCTTTCTTTTGTTATCCTTCCAGAATTTCCTTATGAAAATATAAGCAAAAACAGATTGTACAAATATTTCCCTTCTTTCTCATGTAAAAGGAAGCTTGCTAGCTCCCTACTCTGTGTTTGCCTTTTGAAACATTTACTTATATGTCTTGGTGCTATTTGCCTGTCATCACATAGAGAGCTTTCTTGTTTCATGTTATTTGTATATTGTTTTAGGGCACAATGTTCCAGCATATGATTTATTTTTCCACAGTTTATGGCACCCTGGGACGTTTGGGTATTTCCTGTCTTTCCCCTATAACTTTGTTGTGAATAACTGTACAAAGGTCAGTTCTTCTACCTGCAAGTCCATCCGTAGTGTGGGTTCTCAGAATTGCAGTTTGCTGGGTCAAGGCCTTGTATGTGTAAAGTGTTGATGTCTGTTACTGAACTGTCTTCTGTATTAGTCAGAGTTCTCCCGAGAAACAGACCGATTAAATATAAAATATTTATATATCCTATATATAATGTAATAATTATAAGGAATTGGCTTACACAGTTTTGGAGGCTGACAGGACCCCATATTTGCAGTTGACAAGTTGGAAACCCAGAAGAGTCCATGGTGTATTTCTACTATGAAATCCAACAGGCTCAGGACCCAGAAAGAACTGATGTTTCCGTTTGAATCCAAAAGCAGGAAAAAAATCAATGTCCCTCTTCCAAGGCAGTTGGGCAGGAGGAGCTCCCTCTTACTCAGGGGGAGGTCAGGCTTTTTGGTCTCTTTGGGCCCTCAACTGATTAGATGAGGCCCACCCAAATTGGGGCGAGCAACCTACTTTACTTAGTCCACTTAATCAAATGTCAATCTCGTCTAACCCCCCCCCCCCCCAGACACAACCAGAATAATGTTTGACTAGATATCTGGGCCTCAGTTGGCCCGGTCAATTTAACATATAGAATGAATCCTCACACCCTCTGTGGGTCTCCCCATTTGCCCTCCCATCAGCCTGGTGTAAGATTGCTGCTTCACAAGGTCTCAACAAAATGTGTCAAAATGTTGGATTTCCCCCAGTCTAAAAAGTGAAAAATGGTATCCAAGTATGCTTCTTTTTTTAAGTTTTTTTTTAGTTTTTTTTTGTGGGGGTGGTAATTGGGTATTGATTGATTGATTTTAATGGAGGTACTGGGGATTGAACTCAGGACCTTGTGCATGCTTGGCACTCACTCTGCCACTGAGCTATACCCCCCCCCCACCCCAGTATGGTTTTAATTTGCATTTCTTTTATTATGAATAAGGCTGAGTTTCTTTTCATAAATGTGAGGGTCATTTGTATTTCCTCTTCAGTATGCTGCTCATATACTTTGACTATTTTTCTATTAAGTTGCTGATCTTTTTATAGATTGAGCTGAAAAAGAAATTTTCTTTTTTTACCAGCATGTCTTTTTAAAAACAGCATTAACAACAACAACAAAAAAGCACTACCAAAGTATAATTCATATAAAATAGAATTCATCCCTCTAAAGTGTATATTTCAATGGCTTTCAGAATGTTTATAGAGTTGTGCAGTTTCATCACCATCAATTTTGGATATTTTTCATTATCCCAGAAAGAAATATCCTATCTTTAGCAGTCAATTCCCATTTGCCCGCAAACCTCCCAGGCTTCAGCAACCACTAATCTACTTTTTGGTCTGTATGGATTTGCCTGTTCTGGACTTTTCATATAAATGGAATCATACAATATGTGATCTTTGAGTCTGGCTTTTTTCACTGAGCTTAATATTTTCGAGGTTCATCTGTGTGGTAATACATATCAGTAGTTAATTCTTTTCTGTGACTGAATATGATTTCATTGTATGGATATATGACCTCTGTTAATCCATTCATCAGTTGATGGATATTTGACTTCTTTCCACTTTTTGGCTGTACGTATTTTACATTCCCATCAGCAGTATTTGACTTTTTCCACATCCTCACCACACTTGTTATTACCTGTAGTTTTGATCATAGCCATCCTGGTGGCACTGCAAATTTTGCTGCAAACTGTCAACTTGTTCTCCAAAAAGGCTGTATGAAATTATTTTCCCTCCCTCTTCACTTTATGTTAATTCAATACCATATGCTATTTTATTAAATATTTTCAAAACATAGTTTAATGACTGAATGTTTTTTTAAATCTTCATTGGGGGTATAACTGACATATAGTTGTGAAAATTAATAAAAGGAAACATTTAAAATGGAGTCCAGATGTCCTGAAGGCAGTGGGAGTTGCTTTCACGCACTGCCACTCCTCATGGTCTGCAGACTCCAAACAGGAAGAGTTGTACCTCGCATCTCCAACTGGAAGAAGGCTGCTAATTTACTACTACAGTAAGAGGAAGAAAGATTTTCACTTTGCCCAGCAACTGCCCCAGCCAATGAGAAACTACCACCACTCAGCCAATGAGAAACTGTCATCACCCTGAACTCTCGATTTCCTCCAATGGGCTCTGTTTATAATAGTCATGCAGGAAAACAGATGTGAGGCCTGAGGAGGGCCATGTCCCAGGCTTCGTTTGAGCCCCTGGGATGTGCCCCACCAGGCGTGGGTCCTTGGCTTCACGCAGGAAAGAATTCAAGAGGGAGCCACGGTTGAGTTTAGGTAGATTTATTCAGAGATACATTGAAAGGCAAGAGAAAGGCCATGAGGTGTGGGGGGTTGGGTGCTCAGTTTAAAAGTAGGTACACACTCCGTAGACAGAATGTGGGCCGTCTCCGAAGAGGGAGTGAGAGGGGTGGCCGCGAGGCACACCGTGTTGCTGGTTTTTACTGGGCTTGGTGGCTTCATATGCTAATAAGTGGAAGGACCAGTCTAAGTAGCCTGGGGAAGGGGCTGGGAGTCCCAGGAAGTTGGCCATTTCCCACTCTTTGACCTTTTGTGGCCAGCCTCGGGACTGCCATGGCGCCTGTGGGCGTGTCATTCACCATGTTAATATATCACAATGGGCGTGTAATGAAGCTCAAGCTCTGCTAGAAGTTAAACCTCCCACCACCCTGAGCCTCAAGGCCTCCTGGGGGTGGAACCTTTCACCATTTTGATGTTAATTGCTGTAGCGTTCCTTGAATGGCTGTGCCCTGCCAGCTTCCATCCTGTCTCAATAGCCCCTCCCAACTCCCGCCTCTCCTGTATAAAAGATTGCTCCTCTCTTGAGTTTTCTGAACTTGCCTGTGGTTCACCATAGCTTGCACGCCCCAAGTTGTAATTCCTCTGCTATTCCTGAATCACCTTGCTGGTTAAGTAACTGGCTATTTTATTTTTAAGACTGACACAATAAACTACACATATTTAGAGGGTATGATTTGGTAAGTTCTGACATATGTGTGCACCCGTGAAACTATCACCAGAATCAACACAGTGAGTACATCCTTCACTTCCAAAAGTTCCTCCTGCCCTTGGTGTTCCCCTCCTTGTCCGCAGGTGACCACCACTCTGTTTTCTGATAATGACCCCATAGTTTTCACCATGTGACTGTTACATAATTATCGGAGCAATTCTGTATTGTTGGACACCCACCTTTATCCCACTTTTGCTCTTCATTAATCCGTCCAGAATGTGCATCCTTGTAACACATATTTCTCCACATATCTGAAGACAAATGTTTAGAACTGATATTACGAGGCCAAAGGTTATGAATAAATGTTAAGATTTTTGAGGCGATTTGCCAAATCCTCTTCATAAGGCTTGCTAGGTATGATGTTCACTTTGCATTTGATTTTCTTTCTGAAAAGTTGAATCTTTCTAGTACAAAAAATAATGAGAAAAAAAGAAAAAAAGAAAAAAGAAGGAGGAGGAGGAGATAGAGCAGCTCACTCTTCAAGGGTGGTCCCGGCCTCAAATCCAGGTGCCTCAACTTACTAGCGGTGTGGCTTTGGATGTGTTTTTTCATTTCTCTAAGTTTCAGTTTCTCTGTTTGTATTAAAGGGATAATAAAACCTACCTTGTAAGATTATTGTGAGAATTACCTGGGTGTGATGGTTAATTTTATGTGTCAACTTGACTGATGGATGCCCAGGGAGCTGGTAAAACATTATTTCTGGGTGTATTCCTGAGGTGTTTCCAGAAGAGATTAGCGTTTGAATCACAGAGTGAGTAAAGAAGGTGGCCCTGCCCTCACCAGTGATGCAGCGCCATCCAATCCATGGAGAGGTTCACATAAAAAACAAAAGTGAGGGCAAGTATAGAAGAGTACCAAGTAATAGCACCCAGGGTGGTAGGCACGGCAGAAATCACCAAGGTCAAAGTCGAAGGGAGTCTGGGAACAGGTGTGATAGGCCGGGGTCCTGCTGCTCCGCCTTGCCCCAGGGAAACTCCGTCCTCCTGGAGCGTAGGGCAGGTAAGGAGGACAGGTGAGAATGGGGGCCTTCAGTTTCCATGTGCCCCACTCTACTGGGGCAGCAAGACAGGTCTCACCTTCCCAGCCCTGCACCCAGCCCCGGACCCCTCCCCACTCTCCATGGAAGGAAGGACAAAGGCCGCCGGTCCCAGGTGTCCAGACACCCACCCCCAGCTAGAGTCTCTGGGGGATGGGAGGTGTTGGAAGCTCCCAGGTGTCCAGCTGGGCAGCTTTGGCTTATCTTGCCTTGGTGGGTCCCCACAGTGAGTCCCCGTTCTGCTGCGATGACACCCATCCCAGAGGGAGCACTGGGCCTTCCCTAAGACCTCCTGGCTGCCTGCCTGCTGCTGCTAACACTCTCAGGTCTGCAGCAGACTGAGGGCTCCCTTGGACCAGGACCCCGCACCTGTCCTTCCTTCCTGCTGGCTTTTCCTGCAAACCACCCTAGAGACATTAACAATCCTCTTAAATTTCCTTTAACCATTTTTCTGAATTACAGCCCCTGTACCCTGTTTCCAAGCTGTGATGTTGTGATTTATAATAAGGAAAGTATATCTGGTCTTCATCGCTGTTCCTGGTGCAGAGTTCCTAAAAAAAAAAACAAAAAAAAAAACCCCCAAAACAAAACTCGTGGAATTTCCTAAGTGACAAGAGTCACCCAAGTGGAATGGATGTCTTTTGTTATAACTGGTCCCTTTCAGCTACACCTGAATTTATATTAAGGAGGTGACTTTTGGGAAGCTCCTAGACAGCCTCAGGATGGGGGCTCATTGGCTCTTTCGGCCCCACCCCCAACCTTAGGGAGGGGAGTGGGGCTAGAGGTTGAGCTGATCACGAAGTGCCAATGAGCTAATCAACGACGCCTGCTTAGTGTTTGCCTGAAGTGACGGGGGGTGTTAGCTAACACCACGGGGTAATCATTTCGCCATATATGTGTGAATCAAATCACGCTGTTCACCTTAAACTTACACAATGTTACATGTTGATTACATCTCAATAAAGCTTGAAAAAAAATTTTTTCCCTATAAAAAATAAAAGTCTTGCCTCTAATGAAGCCTCCTTAAAAATCCTTAAAGTACAAAGTTTGGAGAACTTTCATGATTGGTGAACAAGAACACAGTCATGTGCCAGGAGGGTGGCGCACCCCAAACTCCACAGGAGCAGACGCTCCTGTGCCCGGGACCCTGCCAGGCCTTGTCCTGCATGTCTCATCACCTGCGTTCACCTCTTTATTAGCATCCTTTACTAGCCTTTGTAATAAGTGAGTCGTTTAGTAAGGAAAGTGTTTCCCTGCATTGCTGGGAAACAAGCTGCTGGACAACTAGCAGCTGGAAAGAAGCCACTCCTGAATGTCCATGAGCTTAAAATACTGTATTCACACTTACTTGCTTAAAATGCATATGCTTGCTTTGTTTTAGTGTTTTACACAGTAGATGCAATTTGTGGTGAGCAATCCTGACATGGACCCTAAGGGCACGAAGGAGGGCAGATACTTCCTTAGGGTGAAACAACAGACGGTCTTGGAAAGCCAGATCATCCATTAACAGAACTTGGTTTTGGCATGAAAGCTGCTGTTGAACCCAGGGGAAGTATCTGCTGTCTTGAGATGTCCCAGAGGCAATGACGGGATAGACTCATAACTACCTTGTCTGTTACTAGGCCAGCCAGTGGCCCAGTTGACGGCAGCGTCCCCAGCACAGGCCCCCCGGCGCTGGTCTGAAGGGCGTAGCTGTTTGGGTGGTGGAAGGGGGTCCTGCAGGAGAAAGGCCTTGGACGGGCTCTAACGTTTGCTGTGCCTTATAATGCATGGGGCTGCGTTCAGTTAGCACAAGGAATCCAGGGAGCTGTTTCCTGTTTAGGGTCTGAGGGAATAGAGGCTCAGGAAGCTTCCGTGCTGTTACATAACCAGCACCTGTCAACGGGCCAGGAGTCTGGGATCCAGACTCTAAATCCACTGCTCTTTAATCATGTCTTTTTTTTTTTTTTAAATCGAAGTATAGTCAGTTTATAATGTTGTGTCAATTTCTGGAGCACAGCGTCACGTTTCAGTCATACATGTACATACATGTATTCCTTTTCATATTCTTTTGCATTATGGGTCACTACAAGATATTGAATATAGTTCCCTGTGCTGTACAGAGAGACTTGTTCACCTATTTTATATATAGTAGTTTGTATCTGCAAATCTCAAACTCCCAATTTATCCCTTCCCACCCGCTTCCCGCCCCTGGTAGCCATGAATTTGTTATCTATGTCTGTGAGTCTGTTTCTGTTTTGTAAAGAAGTTCACTTGTGTCTTCTTTTAGATACCACATATAAGTGATATCACATGGTATTTTTCTCTCTCTTTCTGACTTACTTCACTTACAATGATGATCTCTGGTGCATCCATGTTGCTGCAAATGGCATTATTTTGTTCTTGTTTTATAGCTGAGTAGTATTCTCTTGTATACCACAACTTCCTCTTTTATTCCTACATTTTTTAATTGAATTAGAGTCAGTTTACAATGTTGTGTCAGTTTCTGGTGTAGAGCACAATTTCTCAGTCATACGTGACTATACATATACTCACTGTCACGTTCTCTTTCACTGTGAGCTACTGCAAGATCTCGTATATATTTCCCTGTGCTACACAGTATAATCTTATTTATCTATTCTGTATATACCTGTCAGAATCTACAAATCTCGAACTCCCAGGCTGTCCCTTCCTAACCACCCCCCGGGCAACCACAAGTTTGTGTTCTATGTCTGTGAATCTGTTTCTGTTTTATATTTAAGTTTATTTGCCTTTTTCTTCTTCCTTTTTTTTTTTTAGATTCCACATATAAGCAATCTCATATGGTATTTTTCTTTCTCTTTCTGGCTTACTACACTTAGAATGACATTCTCCAGGGACATCCATGTTGCTGCAAATGGCATTATTTTGTCATTTTTGATGGCTGAATAGTATTCCATTGTATAAATATACCACATCTTCTTTATCCAGTCGTCTGTTGATGGACACTTAGGCTGTTTCCATGTCTTGGCTTCTGTAAATAGTGCTGCTATCAATGTTGGGGTGCGTGTATCCTTTGAAATTAGAGTTTCTTCTGGATATATGCTCAGGATCGGGATTGCTGGATCATATGGTAAGTCTATTTTTAGGTTTTTTTGGGGGGAGGGATTAGGTTTATTTATCTATTTACTTATTTATTTTTAATGGAGGTACTGGGGATTGAACCCAGGACCTCTTGCACGCTAAGCATGCGCTGTGCTATTGAGCTATACCCTCCTTCCTATTTTCAGTTTCTTAACATACTGTCCTCCACAGTGGCTGCACCAAATTACATTCCCACCAGCAATGTAGGAGGGTTCCCTGCTCTCCACATCCTCTCCAGCATTTATCGTTTGTGGACTTTTTTTTTGTGTGTGTGGACTTTTGAGTGATGGCCATTCTGACTGGTGTGAGATGATACCTCATTGTAGTTTTGATTTGCATTTCTCTGATAATTAGTGATATTGAGTATTTTTTCATGTGCCTGTTGGCCTTTTGTTTGTTTTCAGTGGAGAATTGCTTGTTTATTTCTGCCCATTTTTGGATTGGATTTTTTTTTTTTTTGCTATTAAGTTGTATGAGCTGTTTGTATATTATGGAAATTAAGTTCTTGTCAGTTGCATCACTCGCAAATATAGTCTTCCTTTCTATAGGTTTGCATTTATTTCTACCGCCTGGGTAGACTGCCCTAGGAGAACATTGCTAAGATTGAAATCTTGTCTTGTTTATTTTTCTGTATTTTTGGGGCCCTGGCACGAATGCCTGGAGCCCTAATAATCCCAGGGCGGGCACCAGACAACTGGGTACAGCACCTATGCCCCAGGGCCCGCTGAGGTGATCCACACTAGCCAAGCCCAAAAGTGTCCATCTTGTGTCACCTGTTCCTTCCCTAGGAGGCCTCAGGAAAGGCTCTGCCCACAGGTCTCTCTCTCCCTTTGCTTCCTGAGTGACCCTGGTGCTTCTCTGTGGCGTCCCCCCGGCATGGTCTGTCCCCCTCCCCTCAGGAACTGTGAGTAACAAACCATCTTCAATGGCAGTATCTCCAATCTGATGGCCTCCCTAAACCTGAAAAGTAATATGTATATATATGCATGACTGGGACATAGTGCTGTACACCAGAAATTGACACATTGTAATTGACTATTCTTCAATAATAATAATAATAAAAAAATAAATAAAACCTACCTTTTAAAACAGGGATGTGGCTCCCAGAGGCCAGGAGAGAGAGATGTTTGCACAGGTGACCACCTGGGATGTACGTCCAGGCGGCAAAGTGTCATGAGTGGCCAGAGGAGAGGTCTCTGCACCCTCTGGATACCGAGGCTAGTGGCCAGTGCCGAATGCCCCAGGAAGTGAATACTGCTGTGGCCCCATTTGGCTGAGGAGGCTCAGAAAGGGGAAATTGTTTGCCCGCGAGAGCTGGGACGCTGAACCAGCTCACCTGTCTTGGGACAGTGAAGGGATCCCACGAGAAAACCCCATGTGAGCTCGGTAAACTCTCTTAATGACAAGTGTCATTCATACAGTGACATTGAAAATGTGCTGGTTGGAGAGGGGGCAGGGAGAACAGGTGGTCTTTAAGGGGGGTCATTGTCTGGGGTCACGGAGGGCGCCAAGTCCTGGCCTCAGTCCTGCCTCCTGAAACAGCCCCATCCTGGAGGCTCTTCTCAGCATCCTGGGGGTTTTAGTTCAATTTGGACATTCCTAGTAGAGGGAATTCCTCCTACAGGAAGATCGGCAGCAGGCGGAGGTGGGACGGGGGGGTGGGGCTGGGGGGTGGAAGGAGGGCCCATCAGACCTGGCTTCCAAACTCGGGCCTCAGGCTGGCCCTTTGGGAGAATGCCTTCTCTCAGATTCCTTCAGAGATATGGAAGGTTTTCTCCAGGAAAACTTTTCTTATCAGATGAAAGACCAGTTTCAATGTCAAGTTGTGGGCTGGACAATTAAATAGAGTCGGACCTTAAAGGGGCAGGCAACTCATGCATTTCCATCTGTATGCATTGCACTGGCCTGTGAGAAGAGAATTTTCTGGAAGGCGAGAAAGTGCCTGTGACAATTAGTCACAAACATGTCCCTGACACTGATGCCTACCCTTGCACACCCACTAGTGCAAAGCTAGGTGGGTACAGTTAATGCCCCCACTTTGCAGACAAGGAAACTGAGGCACGTACCACCTTGCTGGGGTCACAGAGGGAGGAAGCGGCCCTGCTGGGCTGACGGAGGCTCTGCTTTGAATGATTCCGATATCCCCTCAGTTCTTCACTTGTCCAAACTTTCAGCCCTGAGAAGACCTCCCTTGACCTTGGTTGAGAGAGGAGACTCTGAGGAGGGAGGGTAGAGCTCAGTGGTAGAACGTGTGCTTAGCATGCACGAGGTCCTGGGTTCAGTCCCCAGTCCCTCCATCAAGTAAATAAATAAATAAATAAACCTAATTATAATAAATAAACCTAATTACCTCCCCCACTCAAAAACAAGTTTGGGAAGGCTCGGCAGCTGAACAGCTCAGCCCTGGCCGCCCACACGGGAACTGGCTGCAGAACAAACACCGGCATGGGTCTGGCTGCCACCCAGACCCAGCGAGTCAGAACGTGGCGGGCCGGGGCCTGGGGGTGGCTTTTTTAAAAACTCCTGTGTGCACACTGGCTCCTCTGCCTGGGCGCCCCGGGAAAACAATACCTTCCAGCACCCCACTGGTTCTGGGGTCCTACTATAGGCGTCAACCCAACCTGCACCAGGTTTTTTGTGACTGAGAAATAAAAATTTCTAATGTCTCTTCGTGTGTAAAACAGTGAAAAGCGATGTTCCCCTGTGCTGGGCGGCTGGTTTACTGCACCTCGGCCGCCCTGCCATCGTCCGTGTCCCAGCCTCCAGCCCTGAGCTCCCACCCCCAGGACCCGGGAGCACTGGGCACCACCCTGCTCCTCTGTCTCCCCGAGGAAGGGGCTGCATCTCCCCCTCTTTCCCGATTTTTGCTGGCTCCAGGCAGCCCCCACGCCAGGTAATGATACTTTAAAACGATCCCTCGATGAAGTGATCTTTGTCCCTCTGAGATCATCCCGGGACAACCCGATAAAGACTCGGCAAGCCCTGAGTTTTTATCAGGAGGCGGGAGTAGGGCAAGACCCTATCTGGCCATCCTGTTCTGCACATCAGGGCCTGGAAGCCTCGGCTGTGCTCCGAGGGGGGATGGTGTGTCTCTGGCAGCCGCAGCGGGAGGAAAGGAAGGAACCAGATGGCGGTCTTAGGGGAGGTTAGGCAACCTGGGTGTGTCCCTGCTGGGTTGTCTGTCCAGAAAGTGGGTAAAAGGGCACCCAGCCTTCCAGGTGTGTGGCTCTTATCTCCGAGGAGCAGCCCCAGAGGGTTTGTGCCTGCCTCAGATGAAGTCCCAGGGCTGGAGACAGTGGGAGGAAGCTGCCATCCCGCCTGCGGGGACCAGAGCAGCCCAGCCTGCCCTGCAGAACAGTTCACAGCTTCAGGGCTACTAGGCTCTCTTACTGTGGTCCCGCCAGACGCCAGGGACTCCACCTCTTCCACAGAACCCCTAGCAGCCTTGCCTGACACCGCCGAGCAGGTTGCACCCACCCTCTTCCTCCCTCAGCCCTGGTCACCGCACCCAGCCCTACCCCCCAGCGTGGCCTGGGACCCCACAGATGTCTGTGCATCGTGGAAGGAGCCACTTCAGCCCTCTGGGGGACCAGCCCCTGGTCAGCAACAGTGCAGAATTAGCGATTTGGACAGAGACATGCAGGCAGCTGCATCCTGGCCAGGTGCCAGGTTCCAGGTGTGTTAGTGGATGCTGGGTACACATTAGTGAATAAACAGGTACATCCTTCCTCCTGGAGCTGGCAGCCCAGTGGGGGAGGGCACAGGGGAGAAACCAGGGACAGATAAATAGATACATGTGTGCAGATGCCAGGAAGAAGACAGGGAGCAGAGACAGTGTCCTGGGGGAGGGACCGACCCCCTAAGGTGGGATAGCCTGGTGGCCCATCTGAACGAGTGACACGTCTCAAATAACAGCCAGGCATGCTGGTTAGCAATGGAGTTGACAGTCTGATCAAAGCCCTCGTGCCTGTCCCTGGGCTGTCCTGCATCCCATTCCCTTCCAGGCTCTCCTTACAAGCAGCAGCAGCCTTGGAGGCCGTCTGTGGTTCTGAGAGGGTGGGCCCTGCAGTCCAGCAGAGCCAGCTGGGCAGGGGGATGGAGGGGCTGCCTGAGCTGGGGAGCTAGGTGAGGCTGAGGTTGTGCCAGCCGGGTGGGTGGCTGCATTCACAGGGGCAGAGGGGGGCACAGGGAGGCAGGTGGGTGCTTGGAGGCCTGGGTGAAGCCCACACTGCTGACCGAGCTGCAGAGTGTGTTCCTGTGAAAAAGGAAACAGAAACCCTGCCTGGGCATGCCCAGCAGGCAGCGGATGAGAGGCTGCGAGCGGTGGGTGGCCAGAGCCTCCTGCCAACCCCCAGGTGACCCGCAGTGTGTCCAGGTCACCCACTGGGAACAGCTGGGAAGGAACATTCCTCAAAGACAGCCACGTGGATCCAATTTTTGCTTTTTTCCCCAAGTCAAGTGATGTGACTCATTAACCTAGTTTGTTTCTTTTCTCTATTAAAAAAAATTGTAGTAAATATACATAACATACAGTTTATCAACCTAGTCATTTTTAACTGGCAATTCAGTGGCATTAGCAATATTCATAATGTGCAACCATCACACTGTCTACTTCTGGGCTTTTTCCTGACCTGAAACAGAAACCTTGCACCTAGTAGGCAATAACTCTCTCTTCCTCCCTCCCCCAGCCCCTGGGAACCTCTGATCTACTCTGTGCCTATGAACTTGCCTATTCCAGGGACTTCACATAAATAGAATCATACGGTATCCGTCCTTCTGTGTCTGGCTTCTTTCACTCAGCACACTGTCCTCAAGGTCATCGGTGCTGTAGCAGGTGTCAGAATGACATTCCTTTTTATTGGTGAATAATATTCCATTGTATGCATAGACTACACTTGTCCACCCATCTCTGGAGGGACACGAGTTATTTCTGCCTTTTGGCCACTGTGAATGATGCC
This sequence comes from Camelus ferus, assembly GCF_009834535.1. NCBI lineage: Eukaryota > Metazoa > Chordata > Mammalia > Artiodactyla > Camelidae > Camelus > Camelus ferus. The sequence continues at coordinate 68,065,637 of NC_045705.1, forward strand.
CAGTCCAGTTCTGAAAAGGAGTGAACTTTCACCAGTTCAACACTGATGTTAATGCTTTGTAGACATGCCACCCGTTCCCAGAGCAGTGGCTTTGCCTCTTTGTAGAAACACAGATGGTGACTATGGGCCAAGCATACACTATTGTCCAGAGTCCTCACAGTGGTCCAGGGGGGTGGGTACTAGTATTGGCCCCACTTGAGGGGTGAGGATGTTGAGGTGGAGGGACTGGGCAACTTGGCCAAGATCACATGGGTCTCCTGGGGGTGGGTCTGGGGCTCATACCCAGGTCTGTCTGGATCCAGAGCTAGCCACCCCCTGCCCATGTCACTAAGCTGTACTGCCTGCCTGTAGCAGATGATTTCAGAATCTGCTGTATTCCAAGCATATGGATGTGCATAAGTTGAAGAATGTGGAAAGTGATTCCTGTCTTGAATGTTTTACTACCTGCACGTGGAAAAAGGACCACAGGAGAAGATGCCAAGCTGGCCGAAAGAACTGGGAGTCAGGCCCTGGGATCCAGAGCCTGGACTCTCAGATAGAGCGGTCTGCACAAGCTACAGTGTGTAGACCGTTATCACAGATCCCCAGCGTGGCAGCGTCAGGGAGGGCACTCCACCCTCTGAGGTCAGCCCACCACCCTCCAGCCCACCTGGGGTCACCTGCAGCCAGTAACCAACAAGGCCAGAAGCCAGGATCTCCTGGTCAAGGACTGCTGCCCCCTGCTGTACACAGAGGGCACTGCAGGAGAGGGAGTGTCCCAGGGGCCTGGCGGGCATCCCCGGGGTGACTGGGTGCCTAGAGGGGCAGGAAGAGGGAAGGGAGAGGGGGAGGCCGCCTGGTGCAGGTCCATCTGCCGTTCTCATTTCCACATCACAGGGACCAGCCCTCATGGGACTCTGGGAGGAATCTTGCAGAAGGAAGTATGAACTTATGGTTTGATAAAAAGTTTTATTGTGTCACTTGAAAGCCCTAATTACTCTTGGAGGAAGGCCTGGCCTCTGTGAATGACACAGAACAGGGAGCCTGGGCTGCCTGGGAGCCCCTTCCTCCCCACACTCACCCACCAAGTCCTTCCATTTGCCCTCCACCCCTGGCCAGTCTGGGTCTAGGATCCCTCCCTCTCTTCTTTAAAAATTTATTTATTTATTTATTTTTTGGGCGGGAAGGGAAGGTAATTAGGTTTATTAAACAAAAAAAGTTTTTTCAGTGGAGGTACTGGGGATTGAGCCTAGGACCTAGAGCATGCTAAGCATGCACCCCCTTCACATGTGTTAGCTGCCTGCCTGACCCACCCCAAAGCCCTCTGGGACAGGAGGCTGCTTTCAGGATTAAGTTCGAAACTCCCCTCGCCCCTCTGGTGTGTCTCTGCTTCCCGTCCCCTCACACTCAGTTCCCAGAATGTGCCAGGCTGCCCTGGCTCTCAGGCCCCAGGGCCCCACCCTGGCCACCCACAATCAGAAAGCCCCCCGCCAGCACCATGACCCTCCCTCCCTGCCGGAGCCGGTGGAACAAACCAGAGGCTCTGCGCCCAGAATGCCTGGTTTGAATCCCAGCTTCTTAGAAAAGCAAGTCACTAGAAACAGGTACCCCGGATGACTGGGCGTGGAATTTGCCCATGTGTCTGTCCATCTCTCCTGGAAGTGGAATCTAGGTCGTCTCTCCCGGCATCAGCGCCCGGGTCCCAGCTGCGTTCCCGCAGCATGCCCCTGAGGTCCTGCCGCCCGCGGTGCGGGCTGGAGGGCGGCCTGGCTCTTACGCAAGCACCCGGGCTCCAGCCCTGGGAGAGCCAGGCTTGTAATTCCGCCCCAATTCCCGGCTCCCCTGGATCAGGGAGGCTGTTGCTCACTAACCATGAGCTCACGGCCGCGGCGCTCAATCTAGTGCATCTGTAACAGGGCCGAGCTTTTTACGTCAGCCCTTCCTGCAGCAGAACACGGAAGCTCGGTCTCCTCAGAAAACGAGTTTATTTTCACACTTCCGTCAGTGTCAGCAGGGCGTCAGCACAAACGTGCAGCGACCTCAACGCTGTTTATCCGGAGGACGGTCTGGGGGTTCACAGTAACTGCGAGAGAGAGGGAACACGGGGACGGCGTGAACACGGGGTCTGACACTGTGAACGGGCTACAGCAAGACCGTCACCTGCCACTCTTCCCACCAGGGCTCTGCCTCGCACCGGCCCCCGCCACGTCGCACGTGCTGCAAATGCTTTGCCGCGACGGCTGACCGCCTGGCCGCTCACTGCGGGGGCCCCAGCAGGAGCTGCAGCCCCGGGGGGCCTGGAGGCCAGGGCTTTGCCTCCCCCGCGTGCCCAGGGACCCCTGCACTGCGTGGCGGGGACACCCCACCTGGCTACCTGGAGGCAAGCGGAGGCGGCGGAGGGTGAGAGAGGCTCCCTGCTGACCAGATTCTGGGAAAGCCGACGCGACTGTCTCTGATGTACTTTATGTTTACCACCAAGAACTGCGAGCGCTGTCAGCTGTCCCTCAGCACGTGCAGGGGGCTAGTTCCAGGACCCCCGAGGGCACCACAATCCAAGGATGCTCAAGTCCCTTACATAAAACAGTGCATGTTCGCACACAGCACGCACACACCCTCCCGTGCACCGCAACCCAGCTCTAGATGCCGTGCAGCACCTCACACTCTGTAAAGCTGTGTAAACAGCTGCACGTACAATGTGAATTCTATGTAAGTGGCTGCTAGCACAGTACGTTTTGCTTTGCTTTTAGGAAGTCTCTGCAATTTTTTTTCCTAAAAACTTTCGATCTATGGTTGGTTGACTCCAGATAGGAAATGCGGGGATACAGAGAACCAAGTACACATTTCTCAAGGTAGGAGTCTACAGTCGGCGAGGTCCTGGCCTGGGAGCCCCTACTTTGTGGGGCGGTGACTTCCAGTGGAGCCCTCGCAGGGACAGCTCTGTTCCAACCTGTGTTCCCACCTAGATGGGAACAAAAGGTCACCCAGGGTCGAGGAGAACAGGGAGACGCAGGCTGGGAGCAGCCGGGCACTCCCTCCAGGACAGGATAGCGGGAAGGGGGCAGTGATGGCCGGAACGAGAGCTGCTGGCTTCCCCTGACCCCGGGTGCCCCCCGCCCTGGTCCTGGCGCCCACCCCGCAAGGCTGGGCAGGGACACTGGGTCTCCCGCCCCCACTCAGGACACTCGCTCCCCTCTCGTCCCCGCCCGAGCCACCTCCTTCCACCATGCCCCCTCTGCGGCGTGGACCGACTCACCCTCTCCATCCACTTCCCACTGACCTGGCCCCTCTGCTCCCTCGTGCACTGCCACCAGGCCTCTGCCCTGGCGGCGCCCCTCAGACTCGCTGCTCCTGCAGCTCCACCTCCTGGCCACCGCCAGCCCCTCCTGCAGCCCCCTGCCGTGGCTTCAGTTCTGTGGCCCCCCCCACTAGAACCAGCATCACGCAGCTTGCTCTGGTCCACACAGGGGCTCTGTCCCTTCACCTCTCTGCCCTCTGACCCCACACCTTCCTGCCTCCATGCCCTCTCCCTTCCCAGCAGCCCCACCTGTGAAGCCCGTCACTAGCTCTTTAAACCGCCAGCACCGCACGCCCCTTCAGCTCGGGGACAGGATGGAGGGGCCTCCCGTCCCAGGCTTTTCACTCCCTGGGCTGGAGCCCACCCTCCTCGCTGTCCCGCCAGCCAGACGCCCTGACAACCACACCCTCCAGGGGCCACTGGACTTTAGGCCTCACCTCTGCCCGGCCTCCCTGGAGGCGGGTCCAGACTGCCATCCTCTGCTGGGATCCCCTCCTTCAGGCTCCAGGGCAGCCTACCTCCATCCTCTGAAAGCCTCTCTCACAACTTAAAACAAATCAGCCCTGCCTGTGTCTCCCAGCACAGTCCTGACCTCACACCCTTCCTGCCACCATCTCTTCCCTTTAGTCACCTTCCAAGGGTGCTGGCCCCACCCGCCTCTACTTCAGGGACAAACACAGAGGCCTGAAGCACCACAGAGAGGTGAACTTGGCACAAGAACCCCGCAATCCCTTCCTCCTCCTGCTGCCCCTCCTCCCCAGAGGGGCACACCCAAGATTCTGTGTGTATCACTCTTCCCTTAAGAGACGTGCACCGTGCACGCGTGTGTGGACACGGGCATGTGCCTGGCCGTGTAGGGCCAAGCACTGTCCACCTTTAGGTCGTGTAACATGGCATCAGGCTGTGTGTAACCGAAGATTCACTTGCGCCTCGGAGAAGGGTGGCCATCACTGCTCTGCTAGACTGTCTCACTGAGAGAGAATCTCCCATCTGTCTGTCCACTTCCCGAGGTGGACATGCGCGGTGCCGCTGGGTTTTCCAGCATGCCAAGCTACCACGTGGCGTGTTCCCGTGGGGCGAGTGGTCCCCTGGCAGCCTGTCTGAGGCTACGCAAACGCTGGGGCAGTTAAGGATGACCCCGCCTGCCCCTCCCCACCAGAGCCGGGAGACGGGCAGACCTGACTGGTCTCTGTGGCCCCGAACCCCCGGCAGCACCAGGCAGAGGGCAGACCTGGACTGGCCCAGTGCAGGACGTGGGGGTACCACCCAGACAGGACCCGAACGCAGCCAGCTACGCTTTTTCCAACTTACTTCTTTTCTTTCTGTAGTTTTTCCTTTTCTTAAACTTCATACTGATTTTTGGCCATGACTCTGTCTTTTCAATGACCGTGGCTTCTACTCGAACAAGATCCTTTCTAGGAGGGAGGAAAGTGAACAGCGATGCACCGTCTTGATTACTTTTCAGTTTTACTAATGCTTTATGTAAGAATTTCTAAATCAAGATTTACTTTCTTTCCTGCTGGTTATCAAGGCGATACGCCCTCCCTGCAAACACTGTGAAAACTACAGAAAAGCACAATAAAGAACAGTGTGGTCTCACGGCAGATCTCAAGAGGGCCAAACCACAGTGAGTCAGTAACAGACCCATGCTCTCCACTCGGGACACTAAGCACCCCCCCATTAGGAAGTGTAAGCACCGTGAGTTTGGGGTTGGCAGCGAGCGTGGTGGGAGCCCCTCTGCCTGGCCTCCCCAGCGCCCACCGCGCCCCCGGCCCAGCAGCTGAGAGCCCGTTACCTGAGGAGCGGCGTGCCGAGCAGCGTGAAGTCGTCGGCCCCAACCAGCAGGACCTGGAATCAAACAGGCTCGTTACCAACAAACAGCCCAAAGCTGCTAGGACAGGCAGTGACTTGAACACGCTGGGAAGCGAGACAGGCGCTGGCTACCTGCCATCTAACTAACAGCTCCCTTAACCCGGAACAGAGGGGACACCGGCCGATGACGCGGCGGTGCACGGGGGCGCCGGGCTGCCTGTGGAAACACCCGAGCCGTCAGACCAGGACACGTGTGACTCCACCACGCCTCCAGGTAAGCGGGGAACCTCCTATGGAAGCGGTGTCTTTGTTAAAAAACCTTTTATTATCTGAATACGTAATAATACGTACAGGGGGAAAATGTGCAAATCAGACTGTGGTGTTTTTTGAAGCAGTTCACAGTCCTCCTGACACTGCAAAGATTTAGGTTCAAGTGTATTTTCAGTAACTGAAAATCCCACACGGCCAAGCAGCCACTCCCGCCGCCGGGAAACTGTGATGCTGAGCATGGCCTCGGTGCGGACAGCTCTGCGCTCCAAGCGCGGTAGTGCTCTGCGACACGCTGGGAGACTGAAATTTTACCGATCAGAAAAGAATTCGACTGTACTAAACTTGAATAACCAAAGACAAAGCCTGTTTTACCACAGCACGTGTGCACTGTGCCTGCTGGGCGACGACCAGTGATGAAACACCAGTGCGGCGGCTCTCAGCAGGGCGCATTCTCCAAAGCCGGTCCCCCAGGTTCTGAAACACCATCTGCCTTGGGTGGGGCTTCCCGTGCTTTTGCTAGCATTGAGATGTTTCAAAATAAGATATTTTTAGAAATCTCACAAATACACTCCAGGAGTCTCTGGTTTATTTTAGAGGAAAAAGTAAATGTGCTTTTGTCCGGGAGCTCATGGTGGAGCCACTGGGGTTGCCAGGAAGGGGACGGCTGTGCTGGCGGCTGGGCCAAGTGGTTGTGCTTGGGTCACAGACCGTGAGGTCACCTAAGAAGTAACAAGCTGACGCTCTCCTGGATGTAAATGTGTGAAGACTCCATGATTACAAAGCAAGGGGGAGTTTTAAATTATAAGGAAAACCATATGTTACATTATCTTATATCAACAGTTAAATATGTCCCAGAAAAATGATCCAGTGTAGAGACCTTGTATTTTCTTAATAGTTTCTTAAAACATTTTATTGTGCTTTTTATTTATTTTGGTTTTTTTTTGGAGGAGGGAAGTAATTAGGTTCAATTAATTAATTAATGGAGGTACTGGGGACTGAACCCAGGACCTCGTGCATGCTAAGCACACATTCTACCACTGAGCTATACCCTCCTCCACTTTTATCTATAATTTTATAAACAGAAGTACAACAGGCAAAAACCAAATGGACCCCTAAACACGGCAAACTGGAGGGCAGACACTTAGCTAAGTGTGCAGGACAGACCAGGCAGCTCCGAACAGTCAGTAAGGCGACCAGCGCCCGGGGACAAGCCTCTGAACCAGTACTTTCTGTTCAGAACCAGCAGCGGCCGTCAAAGAAACCTAGCGTCAGAGGGATGTTCCAGCTGAAACTGAACATTTTCTCCTTCTAAACATGGGCGTGAAAATTCTTTACAACCTTAACTGGGATTTTCAATATCTGTGATCAGTTTTCTCCTGTAAGGATGTGCTAAGGAGACGTGAGACAAAGCCACAGACGGGAGGTGTGCTGGCTGTCTCCCTGGAAGGAGGGCCATCCCAGTCAGGGCCGCCCTCGGGGCTGTGGCGCAGCTCTGCCCAACCGCCCGGCCCTGCCCGCGCCCGCTGGGCCACCCGCCGCAGCCTGGGGAACGGTGCCACCTTCACCTCCGCCTTGAGGAAACCTCCCCAGAGGTGACCCTGCAGAGCAGGGACCAAGTCCCCGAATACACAAGAAACAGACAGTCTCACCTTCTCCAGCCGAATCCTCTCTCCACAAGCAACGTCTAACGCGCCTTCAATTAAAATCAGGTCCTCAGAGGTCACCTTCCACTGGTGGCCGGCAAAGTGCACTACAGCGAAGAGCCTGCCGTACCGGCCCGTGGCGATAAGCTCGTTCACCCTCCCCGTGGCCTCTGTGGGGAGGAGGGCGGTCAGGGTCACAGCCAGAAGGCGGCAGCGACGTCTCCACTCCCGGTGCCCTCCGCTCCCTGCAGCTGCACGGCTCCGAGCGCCACAGAGTGGGTGGCAGCAGGGCATGTGTGGGCTCCTCCTCACCCTCCCGGGGAGGGCCTGGTGCCCGGCACAGGGTGAGCCCACTGTCCCCAGGAGGGCTGGCACCTCGGCACGTGGGGCTCTTACAGATGGAGGCCCCCAGACGTGGCACCCTGTGGTCCTCTGGCCTGAGCACTGGCATGCCTGGCCCTGTTTCTCTGCTCTGGGGTGGAGAAGCCTTCACCATGTTTGGTTCCCAGTTATTACTAATAAGGAGCCAGGGGTCTGGTGAAGCGAGAAGAGAGGCCTTTGTGCAAACAAGGAAAACCTAGGATTCCACCTCGTGGTGGAGAGTCCACCTGCATGCCTCTGCCCACTAGGGATCCCCGCCCCGCTCTCCCCACCTCCCCTCAGGTCCCAGCCTGCCCAGCCGTGCCTGGGGCAGCCGCGTGGAGACAACAGGACACAGATCCGCCCTGGAAACAGGTAAGACCCCAGCTGCACCGGGTCAACAGGGAGGAGCCTGGTCCGAAGCTTTATTTATCTCGCACAGAATCCAAAACAGTATTTTAAAAAACTGGGGTGGGGGTGGTGGCAGATAGATAGTGGCGGAGCACATGCTTACCATGCACAAGGTCCTGGGTTCAATCCCCAGTACTTCCATTAAAAAAAAAACCAAAAAACAAAACCAACCAAAAACCTCAAACTGGAAGACTGGACAAATTACTATGATTTGCAGCTTTTGGAAGCTAAGGATCTCACACTGCCTCCTGGGGACACTGGACATGGCAGCTACACCGCCCTCCCCACGACACGTGCTCCATCTGACACACCCCTGCCCAGCACGTGGACGGGGCTGGTCCACTGACGACTGCACGCTGTTCCTCTTCCCTGAACCCACGTTTTCACCAGCGGCAGGAAGACAGAGCTAGGCCCAGCCCCTCCCCTCGCCCGCATCACCTGCCTGCAACACGGCTGCTGCTCTTGGAGGATTTGCTCAATGAGCGTGGGTTTCAATTCTAGTGCTGGGTGAGTGAACCTGAGTGTTCACACCGTGCCGTGTCTCGGGCACCCAGAAAGTGCGATCCTTGTTGTGTGGCCAGGGGGCCACCTCTGTGGCGGGAGGAGGGGTGTCACCCCCTAGTTTCTGCCTCTCTTACCTGCATGGTGCCTGGTCTCCTCAACAGGGTCTGGCAGAACCACCTCTGGCCAAGGTGGAGAACTCAGCGATGTTTTAGGAACGTATCTGTAAAAATATTTGGTGCATGCAGGTCACTCACGTGAAGAGACAGTACGAAATCTCTGAGCAAGGGCTGTGCCCAGGACACTAGCGGGGACAAGGGCCCAGTGCATCCTGGATGCTCACGTTGCTGGTGGGGTTGCTGCCCTTGTGGTCAACAGGGGAGCAAAATCTGCCACCCCAGCTGTCTCTGTGGCAAGTGGATTACTTCCAGTGGAAAACAATCAAGGCCCAAAAGACTCAGAAAGAAATCCTGACCGACGGGAGGCAGGCCGGCCTGGGTCTGAAAGGGCTGAGATGGAGGGCCTGCCCCGCAACACAGCATCACCACAGACAGCTGCCAAGGACAGAGGCCTCTCTGCATCCCGCGTCTGCACGGCCCAGCAAACACTTATTTACCAAGCGTTTGCTTTTCCATCTCCAGGTGAACTGCCTTCCCCTTGAAGTCCCAAAGCACTGCCGTCAACATCCTCTGTCTTTAGCTGGAGACGCTGCTCAAGGCGAGGGCTGCAGGCACTTTGACGAGTTACTCGTCTCTCCCTGGGTCTCCCCCGTGTGTGCGTGTTGCTGTTAACCTGTCTCCTGTCAGCTCAACTCTTGGATTAGCCAGAAGATCCCAGAAAGGCCCGGAAAGTTTCTTCTCTCTGACAGTCACGGTGAGGAAGACGTGCAGGAGGCCCAGATGCTGGCGGGGACGTGTCACACTCGCCCCCTGGGTGGCTATGACTGTCTAGCACAGACCCCGCCTTTGGTGTAATCCTGAGGACAGGCTCCCACGCATCCACTTAGAAGGGCCACGCATACTGTGCGACAAAGGCCAATCACCCAGTAATCAAAACAGGCATTCTAAGCATTCTGTTCCAGAAGAGACCCTCCCTGGAGTAGCTGAGGATCCCAGGCTGTGCCCCAGCCCACAAGGCTTGGGTTCCCGGTGTCCTCGGGGCACACTTCCTCCCAAGGCCCGGGCTGTGACGCCCCACCCTTCTCTCGCTTCCTTACACGACCCTCAACACAAGAGCAAGCAGCTCTCCCCGCTCGCCTGGCACCCAAGGGCCCAGAAAGTGGGGCGTTGATACCTTCCCCTCCCTCTCGCCCAGTGGGACCCCTTCCCATGTTCTTCCCCACCCAGTCACCCCAGCCTCCAACTCCCACCATGGAGGGGCCAACTCTTCCTTCAGGCCCCAGGGGAGGCAGGCAGGCCATGGTCTGCACCCCAGCTCTGCCACTGACCAGTCACATGGCTTTGGCAGGGATTTAACTACTCTGCATCCTGGATTCTTCGAGAAAGTGGGAGTAAAACCCCCTGCTCTCCAGGGCTGCAGGGGGCCCAGCGGGACGCGGCAGAGTTGGGGAGAGGAGGCCCACCATCGTCAACAGTCTGCCCCGCCCCACGTACTGATGTGATCGGAGTGGGTGCAGGGGTGGGAGAAGAAGGGGGGCCTGGACACAGAAGGGGGTGGGTCTCCCTAACTCCCTGACCTGTTTTGGACACGAATTCCTGGAGTCTACAAAGAAGGGAGAGGTCGGTGGGGCTCAAATCAAATTATTCAGAACCATTTTGAAGCTGTTGTTGCTGTCTGCCATCAGAAAGCAAAGGGCTGGTCCTTCTACTCCAGGGCTGGGTCAGGACAAAAACAGGGAATACCCCACCCCAGGGCCAGGTGCCTCGGTCATGGTCACGGCTGGTGCGGAGCCCAGGCCCGCGAAGTGAGCGGGCCCCCTCCTCACTGGGGCTCGCTGGCTGTTTTGGTGTCACCTGGCCTCTACATTAAATCCCCTCCCCCCGCCATGCTGTGTCGGAGCACCTGCTACCAAGATCTTACAGCGGCAACAGGAAAACTCAGCTAAGTTCACAGAAACACCCACTAGGTCTGCTGCCTCCGTCTTAATTCAGGGTTTCCCTTTCCCCTTTAGAGAAACAACAGAGCCCTGGGTCTCCCACTGCTGAGAATCTCAGGTGCGCAGCTCACCACGTGCCAGGAGCTGTGCTCAGCTCCTGAAAGGTAGGGATTCACTCGAGGCTCACGGAAACCCATAGAGAGCTGATAACATTGCTTCCATTTTGCCGAAGAGGAAACAAAGCTTTGGGGGGGGGGGGCACACAACCTTAACCCTGGCTCAGGGACCAGGGCGGGGCCGGGTTGGGACCTGGGCGGCTTCCTGGGGGCAGAACCACTCCCAGTATCACTCCTGTACATTCCCATTGAGTGCGACTCTGTCAGATTTACCTTCCTTGGTTTGTACTAGTTTTACGGTTTTTTTTTTTTTTAAGGACAAATAAAGACAAAATTTTACCACTGAATATGCCCTTTCAAGTCACATAAGTTTCTCCTAGAGATTCTGATACAACCTTTCTGTGATTTGACCTTCCCAGTTAAAAATGTCCAATTAGAAGTTAAGATTTTCGTTAAAAAGACACGTCTGTCCTTGGACTCTTGAGGTTCTCTCTGTATTTCTATATGTCAAGGACCTAAGAAAAATATCATCAAAAGAGTTGAAAGAAAATGTAAATATTTTTAAAAATCCAAACATATGAAGTTTTGACTTTAGAAAGACATAGGAAAAAGAGTCATCAAAACCCACATTTTGATATTACCCTTGTGGAAATGAACCGCTCTGTGAACTGAACCTTCGAGAAGCAGACCACAGGGAAGCTGAGGGAAGAAGAGAAACATGGGCGTTACTAACTGTGTGCAGACTGCCCCTCATGATGCTACGGGCGCGAGTGCTGTGACTGTAGCTGGTACCGGATTTAAACCACCACATCACAATGCGTCTGCGGAAGAATCTAGGCCAACACAACTCAAAGAACACCACTTAGAGTTACTGGTTGTTACTGCAAGCGTCAAGATGCATTCATCACACCATCCTAAAGGGCCTAAAGCTTAATCACCTACCCACTAACCCATTTCTTGACCACTAAGTGCCCACTGAGTTCAGGCTCTGTTTGGTACCCAGATGCAGAAGCAGCCCCCAGGATGGCCCGATGAACATGCCTCCTGGTGTTCGCACCCCTGTGTTGTCCCCCGTATGGAGCTGTGACAGGATGGCACTTCCAAGAGAAAGTTCTAGGAGAGTACTGCTGTCTTGAAAGCCCTCTCTCATCTCGGCTGTAGGGCCAGCACGCTGTGAGCTCGGAGGCCTCCTGCCAGCCCCAAGGGAGGGGTCTTGGAAGCAGACTTGGCGGCCCCAGCTGACAGCCTGACTTGACGCAAATGAGCGACCCGGAGCCAGGAGCGCCCGGCTGGGCTGCTCCGGCGTTCCTGTCAGAAGTGGTGGGACGTCATAAACGCTAGTTATGTCAAGCTGTGAAGTTTTGGGGTGATTCGGTACTCAGCAGCAGATGAGAAACCCATCAAGGGACAGAGGCGCTCAGAGTTTCTCGAGAGGGCTCAGCAGTAAAGTGCACAGCGCGTTAGTGCAAAAACAGAGGGTGCATTTCTCAATAACCACTTAAAAAAATTGAGCTCTAATCTACATACCATAAAATGCACCCCTTTAAAGCTCACTCATTAGCAGCTGTTCCCAATTCTTGATCTCCTGGGCTGGTTTCCCCTCCCTCTGCCATTGGTGTGCTTGGGGTTTAGACCTTGGACCTAACCTCCTCTTTACCTATGGCCATTCCTCTGGTGATTGGCTCGAGCAGAAAGGCTCTCAACATCACTGGTGACTCCCAAGTTCACACCTGCAGCCTGAGCTTGGATATGACAACCACCTGTCTATCTGCCGTCATCACCTGCGTGTCAAACAGGTACCTTGAAACCTAAGAGAGGCTCTTGGTCTCGCCCTCATGCCTGCTTCTCCCATGCCCCCTGCATCTCACACAATTGCCTCCTTCCAGGTGCTCAGGCCACAAATCTCAGTCACCTATGACCCTTCTCTCTCACCCCTCAGCCAACCTACTGGCAAACCCCCCGGCTGCTCTCCAAGAAATCCAGCTCTAACCACCTAAATCCCCCCATGCCGCCCCCACCTTCCGCCTGGATCATGGCTAACACCCTGCCCTCCATCTTGCCTCCCTCTTTGTACAGTGGTTCAAGTGATCCTGTTAACACTTAGGTCAGGTCATGTCACTATTTGGGGAAACTCTCCAAGAGTGTCCCATTTTGTGCAGAGAAAAAGCCAAAGTCCCCACAGAGGCCGACAGGGCGGTGGGCTGTGTGCTCCCCTCTGCTTCCCTGAGCCCACGGATGTCACGAGCTTCCCCTTAGTCACTGCACACCTGCCACTCTGGCTTCCTGGCTGTTTCTGGAACAGGCCAGGTACCAGAGCCTAAGCCTTGACTGCTCTTCCTTGGATACCCCCGCCCCAGGTATCTGCCAGGCTAATTCCCTATTTTCTCTGGGCCTCCACTCAAATACCATCTCAGCAGAGAGGCCTTCCCACCATCCTGTTTAAAAAGGAACACTTTCGTCCCAACTCATGCTTTATTTTTCTCCATTAAGACTTACCAACTTCTAATATACTATGGAACTTGCTTCTTCTTAAACATTGGCTGTCTCTTGGCACATCCCTCTCCCTCAGAAAGATAGGTCCATAAAAGCAGGGATTATTGTTTTATGTTTATAACTGATGTATTTGCCATACTTGGATGCGTGTTTGACACGTAACAGGTGCTCATTAAATGGTGAATGAATGAATGAATGAATGAAATCTACTCTGCAGAGCCATCAAATGAAGCCCCTGCTGGGATACTCCATGACTGGGAACTCAGCACCTCTCCTGAGAGCCATCCTGCTGTTGAAAGCTCAGCTAGAAAGTTTCAGCACCTGATCTGCTTCCCTGAAATTCTTACCTATGGTCTTAGCTTAACCCTAGACCCCACAGGTAACTAATGTGATCCCTCCCTTCGAAGGGGACCAGATCCTTTAGATCTCTAGATGGTGACAGCATCTTTCCCTCTCGTTTCCTTCATTCACTCTTCAAGGTCCTGCCCGTTCACCATTTTGGTCCCTTCTCTGTACTCAGTTCACTGCATCCATGTTTCTCTCTTAAAACGGTGGGTCTAGAATGCAGCATTCTGGAGGTGGTTTTACGTCAGCATAATGGAATAAGTCCCACAGCTTCTGTAGAAACACCCCTACCTGCTTAAACCCGAGTTTTATCAAGGACAATGGCAAGCACACCAGAGTGAAGAGAACAGAAACAGCGAGTCCTAAAGTGTCTCTCCCCAGATTCAAAGTTACCAGCTCAAGGCCAAGCTTGGCTCATTTACAATGGCCTCTGGCCCAACCTTCTGTGACAAGACAAGCCTTCTTTTAAAAAATACAACCACAACATCATCATCACACCTGAAAAGGGAAACGATTCTTTTTTCATCATCAAATAGACATTCTGGTTAGGATTAGGACATTCATCTCCATTTTCCAGATAAGGGCAATGAGGTTTTGAGAGTGGTTCGCAGCCTGGGGGCAGAGGTTAAAGTACAGGCTTTGGAGCCAGACCAAGTTGTCTGATTCAGTCCTCTCCACGTCCCTGCTGTGTGACCATAGGCAAGTTACCTAACTAGTCTGAATCTCAATTTGCGCCTCCGGTTAAATAGAGCCCATGTAGACGCTGGAGAGGTACTGTCAGTATTTAAGCTACTTAAATACTGTCAGTATTTAAGCTACAGTATTTAAGTTACTAAGCTAATAACCAGGCTCTGAACCCGGGTTTCCCCCGACTCCAGAGCCCGCGCGCTATATTCACCGCACCAAAAAAAGCAATCACCACCAAAGCATCAGGTCGGACAGAGACACACACGTGGCGGGACGGCGGGGCGCACTGCTCGCCCGGGTTCCTCCCTTCACCCCGCAGCCCGGGTCTCACCCGCTTCGGGCCCCGACGCTCTCAGGACGCTGCGGCCGCACGTAGACACCAGCCGCCTGAAGGTGACCGGCAACGCCAAGGCCACCACGGCCGCAGCCATCTTCCCACAGCCTCAGAGCCGAGAACGGAAGCGGAAGTGGCGCGAACCCAGTGCGTCGACGCACCGGGCCCGGCCGGAAGCACCGCCCCGTGCGGCAAACGGACCTCCGCGGCTCCACGCCCGGACCGGGCGGCGGCCATGGCTTCGGCGGCTGTGGAGAGCTTCGTGACCAAGCACTTGGACCTGCTGGAACTCGAGAGAGACGCGGAGGTTGAGGAGCGCAGGTACGGCCGCCGGCCCGGGCCTCTCGGGGTCGGTCCGGCGGTTTCCCCAGCCCCCAGCTCAGACCCCGGGCGGAGCCTCTGTGGAGCTCGGCCTGACCGGCCAGGGGCAGGGATTTGCTCTCCTGGCCCCTCGAGTCCCGACCGCGGCTGTGAGGAGGCTCGGCCGCCTCCGGGGATGGAAGCCTCTTCACCCCCAGGGCAGCCTGTTATGTTTTGGGGACCCTCGGGAAGCCCTTTCTGTTCCCCGCCTGAAGTCCCCTTCTGAACTTTGACTCGTAGATTCTGTCTCTCTCCCCAGTTCGATCCCCAGCGTGTTCTCAGCCCTCTTCCTTATTCGTCCACCCGATAAATGTTTGTTGCTGTTCTGTGCCAGGCCCCGAGTGAGGCAGAGTCATGGATACGGTCACCTAGAGGCTGGGTGTGAGCAGAAGGGGCAGATGGAAGCGTAAACAGTTCCCTTCCAGCGTGACATGCTAACGCTGTGTGTGTGTATGTGTGGAGACAGTGCGGTGGGAGCGTGGAGGAGGAACATCTGATCCTGGGGAGCATTAAGTTGAGGGTGGCTTGCTGGAGGAGGTGGTCCCCGAGCTGCGCTTGCAGAACAACGGGAGTTAAGGTGGATGCGGGGGCGGAGCATTTCTGGAAGAGATATGGGGACCAAGGGCAGCCCTTCTAGCGAAGTCGGGAGCCCTGGAGAGTTGGGCTTGTTTCTGAACTACTGAAACATTGAGAGCTGACACAGGGCTGTAAAAGCACTTGAGGTACGTTAATTCCTTTGAAGCTCATGCCGGCCTTGTGAAGTATGTTACTGTAATTCTCCTTTTATGTCTAAGGAGGCTGAGACATACAGAGCCTAAGTAACTTGCCCAAGGTAACACAGGTTGGGTCAGGATGTGAGGTCAGGCAGGCTGATTCCAGAGTTTGCATTCAACTGTTGCACTACAGAAGTTGAGAGGATTTGTTTTAAAGGTTTTCGATTACAGAGGTTAAGAGCATTTGCAGTCATACTGACCTTAGTCGAATCCCGCATTATGTGTGGCTGTGTCACTTGGCAGCCTTAGTTATCCTGTCTGTAAAACGAGATCATTCTCACTGCAAACCAGTGAGGCGAGAATACAGTGATTTCTAAGTAAAGTGCTCAGCCCGGGGCCGAGTGCAGAGTCAGCACCTGTGGAGACATGGACAGGGGTCGGTTTGAGAAAGGCCTTGCAGAGAAGCTTGTGTTATATTCTTATGCAGAGGACGGCCCTCAGTGCAGTTGAGCAGGTCCGGGAAGTGAATCGCTTTGCATTTAGGCTGCCTCTGGTGACTGGAAGGGGAGGACCCAGAGGTAAGGCAGTTAGAAGGCTCGGTTTAGTCTGGACGATCAGTGATGTGGGCTTGAGCCAGAGCTGTGGCAGCAAGGGAGAGGCAGAAGTGGATTCAGGGTATAAATGGAAGGGACCTGGTCGGACTCAGGGACATGTGGGACCCAGGATGTGGGAATGAGAGGAGAAAAGATAAGGGAGAGTGAAGGGTCTGTCTCAGGGTGCACTGGGGCTCTTGGAGGAGCAGGTTTGAGGGGGGCTGATTCAGAATTTCCCTGGTCAGATTTAGAGCCTGTGCACAGATCTCCATCTGTTTTTTTTTTCTCCCTTTTGCCTTCCTCCTGCCTGGTTGGAAGTCAAAACTGGAAACGTACAAATACTGAAGTCTCCACATTGGGTGTCTCCCAGGTCCTGGCAGGAAAACGTGCCTCTGAAAGAACTCCAGAGCCGAGGCGTTTGTCTGCTGAAGCTGCAGGTGTCAAGCCAGCAGACCGGGCTGTACGGACGGCTGCTGGTCGCCTTTGAGCCCAGGAAATGCGCGTCTGCCGCCGTGCTTCCCAGTAACGGCTTTACTTCTGGTCTGTACATTTTGTTTCGTTTTGTGAGGGGAGGTAATTAGCTTACTGCTGTTTGTTTGATGGAGGTCCTGGGGACGGAGCCCATGGCCTCCTGCGTGCTGATCGAGCACTCTGCCGCTGTGCTGCGCCTCCCCCGCTGTGCGTTTTCAACATGGGCATGCACTGAGTATTGCTGTCTTGAGGTGTGGATTGTGAAGACCGGGTTACGTGTGATCAATTGGAGAGGAAAGCATGACAGTAGGGAGTTCTCAGTTCAGCCATCACGAGGCTTTTGGTCATCTAGACCTGTGTCCATCCCTGAGCCAGTCACTGGCCAGGGGGTATGTGGAGCTCTGATGGGCTCAGGTGTGGATGGTGCGCTCTGTCCCTGGCATTGGGGGGGCCCCTCAGACTCACCTGGCGATGGGCGAGTCCCCAAACAGTTATCACAGGAGTGAGAGGTCCAGCTGAGGGGGCAGCAAACCACCACTGGCCCCCTGCCACCAGTGCTGTTTCCCCCTGGAATGTTCTCCCCTACATGTGCTTCACTGAGAACCCACCTACTGACCTGTCACCCCTCAGAGAGGCCTTTCCCACACTCGAAAATGGCACCCTCGTCTCCTCGACCCAGGGCTTCATCTTTCCTGAGGCGCTCGGCACTGACACCTGAGAGGTTTTTGTATTTATTCCTCTCCTCCCTGACGTGAGGGCAGGGTCCATGTTTTTTTCTTAATACAGACCAGTGCCTAGAACAGTGCCTGGCACAGAGTAGGCACTTTAAATATTTTATTGACTGTTACATTTGTTTTCAATATTTTATTGAGCTCAAGTAAATTTTCATATGTGATGTTAGTTAAAAATGTCTTTTCTTACTGCTGCCGATTGCATTTCTAATGAAACTAACAGATGCGGTATTTGAAATGTGCTGAAATTTATTATATGAGGTATTCACATTGAACTTTGTTCTGTGTAACTGGCCTTTGTGTCTGCAGGCGATATAGTAGGTCTATATGACGAAAGTGGTCAGCTGGCCACGGGGATCCTGACCCGGATCACCCCAAAACTGGTCACGGTGGCCTTTGATGAGTCCCATGATCTCCAGTTGAGTCTGGACCGAGAGAATTCCTACAGACTGTTAAAACTTGCCAATGACATCACTTATAAGCGACTGAAAAAGTAAGTGTGTGTGACTGGCAATCACAAGTAACGTTTTCCCTAAACACATCTCACTCCTGCTGGTCGAAAGCAAGCAGGCATGTCTGGACTGGGGTCGGTCGCGCACCCCTCGCATGAGACGGTGGGCTGCGGGTGGCCGCATTGGGTGGGGACTTGGCTCTGAGTTCATTGCTGGTTCTCACTAAGCGCCTAATTTTCATTTTCTCCCCTGGCAGGGCTCTGATTACCCTAAAGAAGTACCATTCTGGCCCTGCATCCTCACTCATAGAGGTCCTTCTCGGGGGAGCAGCCCCCTGTCCCGCCAGTGAAATACGTAAGAGCTGTGGTTTTCTTCTTCTGATTGAAATCACTGTGGACAATATCGAGAATGCTGTGACCGTGGGCTGTTTTAGCAGGGGTTTGAGGATGTGCAGTGAGAAGAAATCTACCTTCGTGTCTCCTTATAAGTTTCTTAGTGTGACTTGCTTGAACTAACTCTGTCCTTCAATGTCAAAGAAGTAGCTCATTTCACTGGTTTTTTTTAAATGATTTTTTTCTAATATGTCTAAATATTTTATTTTAAAATGTCAGGACTTTTCTTCCAGCTCAGTGCCCTGTGAAAACGGAGGCTAGCTGATTGTACTTTACGCCTGATGGCATTTTTTTGTGTGTATGTGAAGTCTCAGTTCCAAATGCATTTAATTATTTTCTCAGCATCCTTCAAATTGAAGACAGCTTATTTCTAGTTGTAAGAGTGATATGTGTTCGTCGTAGAACTTCGGAAATAAAGAAGCGTATCAACGAGGGAAACAAATCACTCAGAAACCTGCCGTTTAGGGTTAGCCTCACGGGTGTGTGTGTATTCTTCTGGTCGTTTCTCCACATCTGTGTACACACACACACACACAGTGTGTCCTCTGCACTCTCATCTCCTTCAGTGTCTTGAAGAACCTCATGCTGAGAGTTTATCATCTCATTAAGCAGCTGCCCAGAATTTAACAGTCGTCTAGATATTGGGCTTTGCCGATTTTTACAGCATAGCCTCAGTCACTCTAACAGCAAGGCCACCCTGCACCCTCTTCCCGTCACACCTGTGCTAATACACTGGCCATGTGACGGCTTTCAGCTCAGGGCTGCTTTGTACTTTCTCACGTCCCAGAAGCACTCGTGTTACAGTAATGTTTTATTTCTGCCAAATATCTACTGAGAGGCTACTGTGAGCTGGACACAGAATTAGCGCTTTATTTGCTGTGTTTTAAGGGACACGATGTGTCCTGGTTATTGCTAACGTCTTGTCTAGGGGAGAAGGGACGCGGAGTGGGACACAGGCTGGAACTTTGGGTTGGATGCTCTATTCCTTTTTCCAAGTCAGTTTCAGTCTTACTTGTCTGGGTCAGCACCAGGTGCTCCTGGATCCCGCACACTCACCTCTGTGCGACCAGCACCGCGTGGTGGGGCTGCGGGCTCGAGGCTGGGACAACGGTGTCTGCTTTTGAAGCACCGCACATACAAAGCAGATAACTGTTTTTTTTAAATTTAAGTATAGTCAGTTACAACGTGTCAATTTCTGGTGTGCAGCACTATGTCCCATTCATGCACATACATACGTATATTCATTTTCATATTCTTTTTCATTAAAATTTATTAAAAGATATTGAATACAGTTCTTTGTGCTATACGGAAGAAATTTGTTTTTTAACCTTTTTTTAAATGTATTTATTTTCTAGCATGTCTTTAAAATTGAAATATCTATTTTTATATATAGTAGTTAATAGCAGATAATTACTCTTGGTCGCAGAAGATTCAGAGCAGACACAGGTCCTGGATTTACTAGTAATTCTTTTTTGTCATTTGTTTTTGTCATTTCATGGGTAAATAAAAAGGGATAATATGGTAGAAATGAACATGTTCTGAGAAATATTTACTGCAGAAAAATCTGTTATTCTGGAGCAGGGTTTGGCAGACTTTTTCAATAAAGGGACAGATGGTAAATATTTTCAGCTTTTTGGGCTGAAATATCAGCAAGCAGCCAGGGACAGTGTGTGAGTGGGCGGGCGGGGCTGCATTCCAGCCAGACCTGACTCGGGAAGCAGGCCTGTGGTCCCCGGGCTGCAGCATCCAGTTCCAGGAGAGAGCTTGTGGAAACAAAGCAGGTTTTGTGTTGACCGGCTGAGCTCTGGGCAGTCCAGCTCTGTCTTTGGTGCCTTGCTCGCCCCCATCTGTGCAGGTGTAGGGAGGAAATGCCGGGTGGTGGTGGTGGTGGTGGGGAGCTGGTCCTGACTGCCGCTTCTCCTGCAGCCCCGCTGACCTTCTGCAACGCCTCCCTGGACGCCTCCCAGAAGGAGGCAGTTCTGTTCGCACTATCCCAGAAAGAACTCGCCATCATCCATGGGCCTCCTGGCACTGGGAAGACCACCACGGTGGTCGAAATCATTCTTCAAGCTGTGAAACAGGGCTCGAAGGTGGGCAGTGGGCACTGGGTCCCCATCAGCACCCATCGCCCTGGGCTGCAGCTCACAGGTGCTCAGTGGGGCCCTGGCCTGGGCTCGGGTGGGCTTGGTCCGGAGCGATCCTGAGTGTTTTCTGACTGAGTGCTGGGCTGGGCCCTTTTGACTTCTGGGATCACGCTTGGGAATGTCTGTCTGGGGTATTGAGGTCCGGGTTACTGTAGACCAGGCCATCGTCCAGGACCCGTGCTCTGTGTCCAGGCCCTGCCTGGCATGCTGGGTATGCCGTGGGCATGGGGGCGGTCAGAGCCTGTCTGTGCCCTGCAGGAGGAGGCCCTGCGGCAGGTCAAGGGGGACAGACGTGTTTCAGTTAATCAGATGGTCCGGTTAATTGATACCACTGGTTTCTGAGATGTGGAATATAACATCCACGTATATAATAGATGTGAACAATAACATTATTGTTCGCTTATATTTTTAATGGTTGAGAAAGGATCTTTTATCCTCATCTGCATCAACACGAGTCATCATGGGTTCTAAGCACGTGGAAAGCTTTTTAAAAAAATTTCTGGTTCATAAACGTTGGCTACTGACTTTTAGGGTGACACTGGGTGTTTCTTACAGACCAGGCATCATCCTAAGCTTTCCCTTGTGCTGCTCCTTTGACCTGGTGCAGGGACTGTGTGGCCCCATTTACAGAGGAAACTGAGAAGCAAGGTCGCGTGTGCTGTCACTCAGCAGTGAGTGGCAGAGCCGGGGTTGAACCTGGGCTGACCCACTCCCAGAGCCCTTGCTCTGAGCCTCGCCTCTCTGTGGGCAGAGCTGCGGCCCTTAGAGCTGCAGGGAAGTGTGTCACTTGGTTACAAAGCCACGTCCAGTGCTTTCCCACAGAGTGTCTTGGCACAGATATTTGAAAACTTGTAAAAGATGACTTACTGGCGGGAAGCAGATTTGGGGGTTTAATTGGGTGCTTCTGTGGCACCTGTGTGCCCGCTGTGGCGCAGATGTGCCCAGGCCACCTGGGTGGGGTGGAGGCGTAGCCAGGGTGCTGGGAGGGCTGGCCGTGGCCTCCTGCTCTAGGGGTGGGCGTGGGTAGGGACTGACCCCTCCACCTCCTCTGCCAGCCCCACCCCACCTAAGAGTGGGACTGCAGTTCTGGGAGCAGGATTTGAGCCCATTCAGAAAGGTTCCACTTTGTCAGATGATAAAATGGTTTGACTGGGGGTGAGACGGATGTCCCACCCTGATTGTCTCTGGGCACATTCCTTCCCGTTGCAAGTCGACTTTCCTGGGCTTGGAAGGCTCACAGGCTCCTGAGACTGAGGCCTGGTTGCCCGGAAGTCATGTCGGCTTGCAGCGACGTGCGCCTCCAGGCTGCCTTCGTCCGCCCTCTCCGCTGTGCGTTTCCACTTCCACTTCCCCACTGGTGCGCGCTCCATCCACCTCTCTTGCAGACTTTGTTTGCTTTAATGTAAACTTAAGTGATTTCATTAAAAAAGAAATCACGAGCCTGAGTTTGAGCTGTGCTCCGCAGGTTCTGTGCTGCGCCCCCTCTAACATCGCCGTGGACAACCTGGTGGAGCGTCTGGCCCGGTGGAAGCAGAGGATCGTGCGCCTGGGGCACCCCGCGCGGCTCCTGGAGTCCATTCAGCGGCACTCCCTGGACGCGGTGTTAGCGCGCAGCGATGGCGCCCAGATCGTGGCCGACATCCGGAGGGACATCGACCAGGTCTCTGAGTGCGACCCCGCTGTGTCCGCGCTGCGTGCAGCGTGTGCCTCTGCCGTCGGTCCCGGAGCGCGGGACGTCTGCCTGTGTTCCTCTCGCCCTTCTCTGGCCTTTGGCGAGTCACTTAATCATTTCAAACGTCGGGACGCCCACGTTTGACAGAGACCTGTGCTCAGCGCTTAACAGGGACTCACCTGTCTTCAGGTAGTTTCATGAAGAGGAGAGCAGGTGTCTTACGGGAAACATTCCTCTTCAGGGTCCTGAACAGCCTCCCCCCACACCCCCACCCTTCACTCCCTCTGTGAGTACTGATCCTGTTGGCTGGATAATATTGACAAACAAAAACAGGCAGACTGAAAATGAAAATTCGGAAAATATGTATTGTCCCTAATTTTTGGGTCCATTTTACGTGATCCTTGTAAAGAGAACAAGGTAGGTGACAAGCCAGTTTGAGACCGAGTTTCCTCGGGCAGTTTAGTACTTCTGAGCTCATGGGTCCTCTGGTTTACACGTCCCCACATCCCCTTAGGTGTTTGTTCACTGTCCGCTGGTCTCACTGCCTCACGTTCCTCTCCTCGGAGTCCTGGCCTCACAGGCCTGGTGCGGAGAGGCAGGTGTTCCCGTGGGCCTGTTAGTAGCGGGAACACCAGGGGCGGAAACCAGGGCACACGCATGTCACTCGGGGTTAAAGGTGCTGTAGGAATATGCAGTGATGGGATTTGTGCTCTCACAGATGTGAGTAATTCCGTTTCTTGTTCCTTTTTAAATCAGTTCTTTTTGGAATTTTCTTTTCTGTAAGTTAGGCACCCCTCCTGTCACCCCTGCCGGACTCCGTGCTCCAGGCAGACGCCACAGATGAGGAGAGGGTTGCGTGTCTTTGAGTGTGGAAGTAAGGCAGGGTCCAGGGAAACACTTTTTGGGTTGAAGAAAATACTTTAATCTCTTGACAGGTGAGGGATACTGAGAGAAGCTCGGCCTCTCTTTGTGTAAAAGCTGCTAAAACCCAAATCCTGGCGTGGGCAGGTGCTGTTTCTTCCCCGAGAGCAGGTCTGATGACTCTGTTCAGGGCGGGACTGGGGCTGAGGTCCGACCGCTGGTCTTGGCTCAGGTCCCAGTTGAGAACGCCGTCTGCTTCGTGGACCTCACTCTCCCTTTCTCCCTCCGCTGTGCAGGTGACAGTGGTGCTGAGGTCAGGATGCCACTGCGTGGATCTGTTGCTCCTTCAGGAAAGATTTTTGACCTTTTAGCGCCTTTTAAGGGACTCACGGAAGTGGAGCAAGTGACCATAAATAAAAGCCCTTTGCAAATTAAAAAGAGCTAAGTAAGTCTGAGGTCGTATCAAAATTCTGATGTTCCCTCTGCTTTTCTTTGTAGTTGAAAAACAAGAAGACCCAGGACAAGAGAGAGAGGAGTGATTTTCGAAATGAGATCAGGCTGTTGAGGAAAGAGCTGAAGGAGCGGGAGGAGGCGGCTGCCCTGCAGAGCCTGACGGCCGCCTGCGTGGTCCTGGCCACAAACACAGGTGAGGCGCAGCCGGCAGGCGTGCCCCGCTCCTGGGTCTCCTGGGACCAGTTTGTGGAATTGTCTTTGAAACTGGGTAGAATGTGCCAGTGGGGCTCTTCTGGGCCTGGAGTTTTCTGTGTGGGCAGGTTTTCAACTGCAAATTCCATTTCTTTAATTGAAATGAGATATTCAGTGTGTCTCTTCTTGAGTGAGCCAGCCTGTGTCTTTCAAGGAATTTGTCCATTTAATCTAAATTGTTAAATTTATAGGCACAAAGTTGTCCGTAGGGCCCCCTGTGATTTTGAAGGCGTCTGTGGCGTCTGTAGCGATGTCACTGCTTTCGTTTCCGATATCGGTGATTTGTGTCCTTTTCTTTTTTCCTGACGTGCTGGCAAGAGGTCTCTTAATTTTATTGATCTCAGAGAACCAGCTTTTGGCTTCACTGGTTTTTCTCTGTTGTTTTCCCGTTTTGTGTTTCGTTGATTTCAGTGTTGATTTTTACTGTGTCCCTTTCTGCTCACTTGGTTTTAATTCGCTTCTCAATTTCTGTTGTCTTGAGGTGGGAGCTGAGGGCATTGGCTTATGCTGACTTGGGACCTGCTGTCTTTCACACTGTGGGCATTTAGTGCTGTACGGGTTTCCGCGTGTTTGGGTTCATGACACCCGTAAATCCTCATGTGTTTTCATTTTCATTCATTGTGAAACAATGTCTCATTTCCCTTTTAATTTTTTTGGACCCATGATTGTTTAGAAGTGTATTTTCTTCCCAAATGTTTGGGGATTTTCCGGTTATCTTCCTCTCACTGGTTTCTGATTTAGCTCCTTGTGGGCGGAGGACATACTGTGTGCAACTTGGGCCATTTCCTTGAGACCTACTTTATGGTCCAGAATATGGTCTTTGTGAGTGTTCCACGTGCACTTGAGAAGAGTGTGCTCTTTGGTCTTGCTGGAGCAGTTGTCATGGCTGACGGCGCATCTGCGTCCTCGCTGATTTCTGTGTACGTGTCCTGTCGCTTGTTGAGAGAGGGGTGTTGAAATCACCTGCGACTATTTGGTTTGTCTGTCTCTACGTGAAGTTCTGTCAGTGTTTGCTCCATGTCCTTGGTCGCTCTTTTATCAGGGGCGTAAACGTTGTGTTCTCTTTATTAGTTAGCCAGTTTTTCATTGTGGAACGACCTTCTTTATCGCTAGTCATGTTCTTTGAAATCTACCATGTCTGGTCTAAAAGTAGCCGCTTAAGCTGGAGACAACTTTTAGCTGCTTTCAACCTTTCTAATGTGGCCACTTGGTTCTTAAAAGCTAGCAAGCAACAGTCTTCTAGCAAGCTGGGTTATAACCTTGTGTAATGTTATCACGACGTGACACCCCATCACCTTTGCCAGGTCTTGTGGGCTAGAAGCAAGGCACTGGGGGTCATAGCTGGTGTGAGTACCAGGAGGCCAGGGGCACGGGGGTCGCCTTGGGGTCTGTCTGCCGCAGCCTCTCATGGGACCTGCGCTAAGGAACAGAGTCCGGGTTCTGCTTCACTTTGTGATTATTGCTTTGTCCAGTTGTCTTTTAAATCAGACAGGACAAGAAGAGAGCTACAGAAATACTGTGCCGCCGCCTTCTGTGTCTCCCTGCGTCGTTGCCCCTGGTGGCCTCTTCGCTGCTTCCTGTGGACTGGAGTTACTGTCTGGCGTCCTTCATCTGCCCCTGAAGGACACCCTTCAGCACTTCTTGAAGGGCGGGCCTTGGCTTCCCTCTTTCTGGGGTGTCTTTTTTCCTGTCTGTGTTTGAGTGTCTGTTGGAGGCAGAATTCTCGGCTGACAGCCTCCTTCTTTTGGGCTGTGAACATGTCCCCGCCGCCTCCTGCCTGCGCGGTTTCTGGCGGGAAGGCAGTGTCCGTCGCACCGAGGACCCCCGTAGGGACAGGTTGCCTCTCTCTCGCTGCTTTCTCTGCCTTTTGGCCGTTTGACTATGAGCCTCGGTGCGGCTGCCTCTGAGGGAACCGCTTGGAGTGTGTTGAGTCTCTTAGATGTGAGCATTGTTTTTCATCAGATTTGGGAAGTTTTCAGTCATTTTTTTTCAGATGTTCTCTCGGCCCCTCGCTCTCTGCTCTCCCTCTGGGACCCCTGTTGAGTGTGTATCGATGTGTGTGATGGCGCGACGGCGCGCCAGGGTCTCTGAGGCGCTGCGCGTTTCCCTTCGTTCGTTCTTCTTTCTGTTTCTCAAGACTGAATAATTCAGTTGACCTGTCCTCAAGTTCGCTGGGTCTTCTGCCTGTTCAGATCTGCTGTGTAGCCTGTCCAGTGAATTTCAGTTATCGTGCTTTTCAGCTGCAGAGTTTAAAAAAAAAATCCTGGCCCTTTATGGAGAGTCTCTATTTGGTGAGACGTTATTCTTACAGATTCTTTTATTTCATCAGCTGTGACTTCCTTTTGCTCTGATCATATTTAAAGTCACTGGTATTAAAGTCTTTGCTTGGTAAGCCAGCACCTGGGCTTTCTCAGGGATGGTTTCCGTCAGTTGCTTTTTGTCCGTATCTGGGCCTGACTTTGTTTCCTTGTGGGTGATTTCTTTGTTGGAGACTGAGTATCTTGAAGAACAGCGTGGTGGCTCTGGAGGTCAGGTTCTCTTCCCTCCCCAGGGTTGTTGCTGCTCCTTGTTGTTGGTGTTTGTCTAGTGGTTTTCCTGAGCTGGCTCTGTGAAGTCTGTGCTCTGCGTCCTGAGTGGCCGCTGCAGCCCCTGCTCACTTGGCTTTGTGGTCAGGCAATGGTTAGATAGATGCCCTTGAAGTCCTGGGACCAGTAAGTCTGCTGGTCTTTGCCGAGAGCTCTGTGTGTGTTGGGGAGCACTGTAGCGCTCAGCCAGGCGACTTCTGACCCAGCCTTCATCTCCTGTTGGCACAGAGCTGCGGGGTGAGCCAGGTGTGAGTGCTCAAGGCCCCCTTGGGTCTTCCCCGAGCAGCACGCGGCCCTTCATGAGTGTGGCCTTCTGCTCCAGCTGTTATCCACTGCCTCCCAGAGCACTGGTGTGCAGCACTGGCCTCTGGTTGCTTTCCACCAGCAGTCCTGGGGAGAGGGCTGTTTGCAGTGGCCAAGCTCCAAGTCAGGTCAGATAAAGACGGTCCTGCCAGTGGGACCTTCCAGGGAGCCAGCAGACAGCTCTGATGGTGGCAGTTCTTTGGGGATGGGGCTTGGAAGGAGTTCTGTCCCCCCATGAGTCAGGCTGCTGATTGTCACTGTGATCACAGGCCATTTGTTTCTAGGCCACCAAGGAGCCGGGGAACAGTGCCTGTGCGTAGGGACCACAGAGCCCACTCGTCCTGCCCAGGGTTAGCCATTTTTTGGACTAGATGCTCCTGGATTGCTGCAAGCCTTTGGTTAATTTCTAGAGTTCTGAGAAGGTTGGTTCTGATAGTTTTGCCAGTGTTCTCGTTGCTTTATTGGAGGGGAGGATTTTTAGAGGTCCTTACTCAGCTGTTTCTGCTGACATCCTTCTCTGACTTTTTAAAAACATTTTTTGTTGAAGTATCGTTGATTTACAATGTTGTGGTTAGTTTCTGGTGTACAGCACAGTGATTCAGTTGTACATATATACACAATACATACATATACACATGTATGTATTCTTTTTCAGATTCTTTTTCATTATCGTTTATTACAAGATATTGAGTATAGTTTCCTGTGCTCTACAGTGAGACCTTGTTGTTTATCTATTTTTTTATATAGTAGTTTGTATTTGCTAATCCCAGACTCCTAATTTATCCCTCCCTCCCTTCCCTCTTTGGTAACCATAAGTTTGTTTTCTATGTCTGTGAGTTTGTTTCTGTTTTGTAAATAAACTCATCTGTATCATATTTTAGATTCCACATGTAAGTGATACCATGATATTTGTCTTTTTTTTGTCTGCGTTCACTTAGTATGACAATCTCTGGATCTATCCATGTTGCTGCAAATGGCATTATTTCATTCTTTTTTATGGCTGAGTAATATTCCACTGTATATATAGAGTACATCTTCTTTACGCAGTCATCTGCCAATGGACATTTAGGTTGCTTCCACGTCTTGACTATTGTAAGCAGTGCTGCTATGAACATTGGTGTGCACGTGTCTTTTTGAATTAAGAGTTTTCTCTGGATATATGCCCAGGAGTGGTATTGCTGGATCGTATGGTAACTCTATTTTTAGGTTTTGAAGGAATCTCCATACTGTCCTCCATAGTGACTGCACCAATTTACATTCCCACCAACAGTGTAGAAGGGTTGCCTTTTCTCCACACCCTCTCCAGCATTTATTGTTTGTAGACTTTTTAATGATAGGCCATTCTTTTTTTTTTTAAATTGTTATTATATAAATATATTTTGAAATATTTATACAATTATATACTTATACGTAAGCACTTAAACAGGCTTAGAAATGATGGCCGTTCTGACCGGTGTGAGGTGATACCTCATTGTAGTTTTGCATTTCTCTAATAATTAGCTACGTGGAGCATCTTTTTATGCACCTGTTGGCCATCTGGATGTCTTCTTTGCAGAAATGTCTATTTAGATCTTCTGCCCTTTTTTTGATTGGGTTGTTTAGTTTTCTGTTATTGAGCCGTATGAGCTGTCTGTATATTTTAGAAATTAAGCCCCATCAGTTACATTGTTTGCAAGTATTTTCTCTCAGTCTGCAGGGTGTTGTTTTGTTTTGTTTATGGTTTCTTTTGCTCTGCAAAAGC
This sequence comes from Camelus ferus, assembly GCF_009834535.1. Classification (NCBI taxonomy): domain Eukaryota; kingdom Metazoa; phylum Chordata; class Mammalia; order Artiodactyla; family Camelidae; genus Camelus; species Camelus ferus. Next base: position 68,093,662 of record NC_045705.1, read on the forward strand.
TTTTAAGTTTAATCAGGTCCCATTTGTTTATTTTTGCTTTTGTTTCTGTTACTCTAGGAGACGGATTCAAAAACATTGCTGCAATTTATGTCAGAGTGTCCCGCCTGTGTTTTCCTCTAGGAGTTTCATAGCATCCGGTCCTCCCTTTAGGCCTTTAGTCCATTTTGAATGTATTTTGTGTATGGTGTTAGAGAATGTTCTAATTTCATTCTTCTACACGTAGCTCTCTGACTGACGTTAAATGCAGCCCTGGCTGGAAATCACAGCTCCCCCCAACACCTTGCTGAAAAGGTTAGCACGTGGCCTTTTAGGTCCCTCCTGGTTGGACCGGGAAACCAGAATGAGTTTCCTAGAAATGCTTCCCTTTGCACCTGAAGTCACATCCATAATCTGAACACATCTCTTCGTTATCCAGAGCCCGGTCCACATTCTGCTTCCTCTACAGACGCTCTCCCTGGCCGTCTCTGAAAAGCCAACCTCAGGACATTTATCAGCATATAGATCTTAGTCATAAAGCAATATGTATGCATTTATATTTACATATGTGTGTGTGTATATCTCAGTGTAAGTAACCTAGGGAAAAGGGCAAGAGCTAATGTGTTTAGCATTTACTAAAGCCCACCTTCTTGTGGCAGGCACTTCACACGTGTTATGTGATACACATGCTGCATTTTTGTATATGTACTTAAACATCGTGTGTGTGTTACAGGGCACCTGTGTGCTGTGTTAGCATGTGCCATCCTAACAGCCCTGCGAGATACAGGGGTTGCCCACTTTGGCAGATGAGGCCCCAGGGCTGGCTGGCTTGCCCAAGGCCCCACCACTGTTTGCGAGAGTTGGTGTGGGGTGGGGCCGGGTCTCGCTCACACCTGACCTCGTTCCCCTGTCCCGCTCTGTGTTCCGCGTCAGAGCAGTCGGGGTGGTGGTCTCATGTTGTCAGACACGTGGGGGTTTTTCCCTGGGTGAATGCTCAGCGGTTAACGTTCTGTGTGTCCAAGAAAATACCTGAGAAGAGAATTAAATTGTAAATTTAGAAAATGATACAGAGACAATATTTAGAATTAAGACAGCCTTCCAGTCACCCAAAGGGGTGATTAATTTTGGTGACTGAACGCTGGAGTGGCCCGTGGCTAGGGACACTCCACTTTACCCTTAAACACAGGTGGGCTGGCACCACGAGCTTCTGTATGTCCTTCCCAAGTTTTGTCCCGAGATGCAGACATACTACTCGCGGCCTTAGCGCGAGGCTAGATTATGAAACAGCGGCTTGTTGCGTGTCTCTCTCAGCATGACGACAGCTGTTATGACATAGCCAGTGCCTTCTGTAGAGGCTTACAGTTCTGATTTCCATCAGGCGCCTCTTTGGACGGCCCTCTGAAGTTGCTGCCTGACGGCCACTTCGACATCGTGGTCATCGATGAGTGTGCCCAGGCCCTGGAAGCCAGCTGCTGGATCCCCCTGCTGCAGGCCAGAAAGTGCATCCTAGCTGGAGACCACAAGCAGCTGCCCCCCACCACAGTCTCTCACAAGTAAGACCCCTCTGCCTGGAGTGCCCTTCTCTGCCCCTCACCCACCACCCCCTTGTCTGTCCTCCAGGAAGCCCTGGGCTTACCTGGAGCTCTAGGTTGTGTTGGGAAGCCAGAGCTGGTGTATTTAGTTAGGGGTATGTGCCGGGCAGGCAGCTTCCTGGGTGTCTGAGCTCCCGCTCTGGGGAAGGGAAAACCCTGGGGATGTTTTGGTTGAAGGCACAGTTCAGTCCACCCACACAGAAGAACCTATTCCAGAAATGGGGGCTCTTCGAGTAGGGAGGGGCAGCCATCTGTCCCAGGTCACCAGCGAGCAGGGCGTGGGCAGCAGGCAGCTGACCGATGGCTTGTAGGTGGTGGGGGCAGAGGTCATGAACGTGCCCAGGGCTGCACTCTAAGTGGCGGTTTTAGAAGGAATCCTGAGCTCAAGTCCTTCTGTGAACGTCCGGCCTGCTGTGTGAGCAGGTGCTCGGGCTGTGCAGTGCTGGGGCAGCAGCCCAGCGGGGCAGGGCGGTGTTTCTGGTCACGCTGGCTGTGCCGACCTTGGTGCCTCTCCTGCTTGCATCCCCTGCCCGGCTCACTACCCTTCCTTGTCCAGACATAAGCTCTGCCAGCCTGTGGGCTCCTGGAGGCCAGGGTTGGGTGGTGTGGTCCTTGCGGCCTCAGAACCTGGTGCACACTCAGCCCCTACTTGTTGAATTGAAGTTCCCTCGGTGCGGCCACGTAAAGTCACATGTTCTCAGGTCCCAGGACTAGGACCAGATCAGAAGTGGGGAACAAGTTGCGTCTGAGGTTTGGGGGCTGCTTTCCTCCATCGTCCCCAGTTTCAAGGTGGACTCGGGGGCTCAGGCCTTCCTGCCCTGTTCTCTCCTCCCCGGGCACAGAGCTGCGCTGGCGGGGCTGTCCCTCAGCCTGATGGAGCGCCTGGCGGAGGAGCACGGCGGGAGCACGGTGCGGACACTGACGGTGCAGTACCGCATGCACGGGGCCATCATGCAGTGGGCCTCGCAGGCCCTGTACCGTGGGCAGCTCACAGCCCACCCTTCTGTGGCCAGGCACCTCCTGCGGTGAGTGACGCAGTGTCTGTCATGCTGGGTGCTGGGCTGGGCTGCTCTACCTGCGGCTCCTCGTGCTGGTTGTGCGCCCCGCTCTCCTGTGGGAGGGCCTGTGCCGCGGGGAGGAAGGGAAGTGCGGGCTCTGTTTCTTGGACCCCAGAGCTGCATTATCGCCGTGGCCTCACATGTTCTGTCTCTGGCCGTGTGCAGAGATCTCCCGGGAGTGGCTGCCACGGAGGAGACGGGCCTTCCTCTGCTGCTGGTGGACACGGCCGGCTGTGGGCTGTTTGAACTGGAAGAGGAGGATGATCAGTCTAAAGGGAACCCTGGTGAGCTTGCTTGGAAAGGGTCAGCTGTTTTGTTTAAATAGACCTGAGTTCCTCTTTAAAAACGGAAGCCCCTCTAGTTGCCCACTTTGGGGAGGAGCTGAGTGAAGGGAGGGGGAGAGGAGGTGGGGGCACATGGCCGGGGAGCGGGCAGGGGTCCTGAGCCAGACGCCCGCAGAGGTTGGGCATGATCAGTCTTCTCCTAAATGGACAGGCGGGACCGGTTCAAGAGAGCGGGTCAGCCTGGGCAGCATCGTGTATTCTCGCTGTGGACCAAGCGGCCTAGCACTGCCTGGCTCGGCCTTGGGATGAGACCCTCGCTCACAGGCCTGCCAGGGAAACAGGATGCCTGGTCCAGCTTCCGTCAGAAAGGAGGCGCACTTCAGCTGGGCCTCCTGCGTCCTGTACTCCATCTGGCAGCCCCTGCCTCAGGGTACTAGCTCCTGGGAAGCTGCCTCAGGCACAGGGCAAGGTCATCGTAACAGACAGCACAGCACCTAGGAGGTCCAGCGTTGATGCTAGGGTGACGGGTGTCAGCTCACGCGGCCCTCGTACTGAAGACTGCTCACTCCCCAGGCGAAGTGCGCCTCGTCAGCCTGCACGTCCAGGCCCTGGTGGACGCTGGCGTCCGAGCGGGCGACATTGCTGTCATCACTCCGTACAACCTGCAGGTGAGAGAGCACACCCCTCCCCACTGCCGTCTCTGCACGTGTCTTTGCCACTTAGCCACCCCAGGGGGGCTTAAAGAAAAAGGGTGATTTCTGGGCTCTTGTGACCAAAAACTCCAGGCTGGGATTGACACACCAGGACCGGATCCAGGGCTCAGATGACGTCAGCAGGAGCCTCTGTCTGACCTGCCCCGCCTCGTCTTGAGCCCTCGCCCGGTTCCCCACGTTGGCTTCGTCGTCAGCCTGCTCTCCCGGGTGGCTGGGCAGCCTCAGGCTGACGTCGTCCTGACAGGCAGTCCTGGGGGGCAGCCTGTCTTTTTACGTGGTTTCCCACAGGAGTCCTAGCTTTGAATTTTCCTGGTCTGGCTCAGGTTGTCCCATCCTGGAGCACGTCATGTGGCTGAGAGCCGGGTCCTTGCCCCTCCCAGCTTGTGGAACACCGTAGGGCTGAGCACGGCACTTAAGGAAAGTCGGGTGCCGCTGTCGCCTGGAGAAGGGTGCAGGTGGTGGGCCAGCAGAAGCAACAGGCGTCGCCCTTCTCTTGGGTTTTCTCACGTTTTCCTCTTAGTGTCTGTGTGCTTATGAAGCAAAGCCTATCTCCTTTGGTAGGAAAAATGCACCTGCTTCAAAGGACTATGAGGCTGGTGGATGCTGGCATCCTGGTTTAGAGGCATCTTATGTAGGGCTGTGTGAGGGGATGGTCGTCATGAGCCAAAAGAGGTGGTGAAACGTCAGTGTCGGGGTGTGGGGTCGCATCTGACCCTTTCCGTGTGTAATTTTGCCGGTTCACGTGCGCCTGGGTCTTGGAAGCCGTCACCCCGAGGCTCCTGCTGGGCTTCCCCAGGGACTTGGCAGCTCTGCTGTGCGAGGCCTCCGCTGAGTTGAAGGGCCGGGTGTCCAAGCCCCCTGACCTGGGCTGTGAGGAGGCCACGGCCTTGCTTTGTTTTCAGGTGGACCTGCTAAGACAGAGCCTGGCGCACAGACACCCCGAGCTTGAAATTAAGTCCGTCGATGGCTTCCAGGGCCGGGAGAAGGAGGCCGTGATACTGTCCTTCGTCAGATCCAACAGGAAAGGTGCGTAGTGCTCGTCAGGGTCCTCCAGGGGAGCACAGAAGGAAGGGTTTCTGCTGCTGCACGTGTGGCGGTGGAGGTGGTCTCTGTCCTCCGAGCTCAGCGTCAGGCGGGAGAGCGACGGGACAGCCGGTGGTGAGAGCGGCGTGCCGAGGGCCCCTGTGGTTACCCGCTTGGGACCAGCGCCCAGTTGGCAGAAGTGGTCCTAGGAGGTGACCTGAGCCCAGCGCGGCAGGATGAGCCACGTCGGTGGGTGGGGAGAGGTGTTCCAGCAGGAGGGACAGCGTGGGGGCCTAGAGACCGGAGGGGGCTGTGGGCTGGGAGCTCGGCGTGCTGGGGGGGCCTGGGCTCCCCGCTGCGGAGGTGCGGCCCTAAACCCAGAGCTTGTCCTTTGGCCTCAGGGTGCATTTAGCCTCAGGGCACGGCTTCATGCTGTCAGGGCTGGTGCCTGCTCCATTTGGTGAGAAGATTGTCCCCAGGAACAGTTGTTGGTTCAGGGGCTTTGTCACTCGGGTGCAGTACAAGGTTGGAAGTGGATGAGAAGGAAGGTACTGGAACGCCCCTTGCATTGCCCTCGTGTCTCAGCCACAGCCCGTCCCTGGGGCTGTCTCCCAGGCCAGGGCGTAGGGAGAGGCATTTGTACTAACTGGAGAGGAGCCCCCTCAGGTACTGTGGCACCGTGCTGGAGGCGGTGGTGCGTGAGTGGACGTGGCCCCATGGTTCTGTAGGGGCGGGGGGCATGGTGCCGGGGAGGCTGACGGAGTGGCGAGATGGGCCTTCTTGGGTGATGGTTGCTGACTCGGGGGAAGAGCCCGATTCCTGTTCCTTAGTCTCTGCTACCCTCCACCCACCCCGGCTCTTTTGTAGGTGAAGTTGGTTTCCTTGCTGAGGACCGACGCATCAACGTCGCCGTCACCCGTGCACGACGCCATGTGGCGGTCGTCTGCGATTCCCACACTGTCAGCAACCACGCCTTCCTGAAGACCCTGGTGGATTATTTCACGGAGCACGGGGAAGTGCGCACGGCCTTTGAGTACCTGGACGACATTGTCCCTGAAAACTACTCCCACGAGAGTCCCCAGGTCCACGGCCAGGCTGGGGAGAAGCCCCAGGGCTCAGCTGTGCCTGCCAGGAAGGCCCCTGGGAGCCAGCAGCCCGTGGGGGCCCGGCCAGGCCGGAAGAAGCCGGGCGGGGTGCCCTTGGGCTCCAAGGCCCATGCTCAGCCCAGCGTCAATGCAGGTGGCCCCGAGGGAGCCCGAAGAGATGGCGCAGACCACTTCAGGGCTATGATAGCGGAGTTTGTGGCGAGTGAGGAAACGCAACTGGAGTTTCCTGCCTCCCTGAATTCGCACGACAGGATGAGGGTACATCAGATAGCAGAGGAGTTGGGGCTGAGGCACGACAGCTCTGGTGAAGGGAAGGAGAGGTTCATAACTGTGAGCAAGAGAGTCCTGCCAGCCCCTGCAGCTCCTCCGCCTCCAGCTGGCACCGACAGCAAGGCCCCAGTCTGTCCGGAGACCCCCAGCCCGGAGCAGACAGAGCCCCCCAGCCTGGAGCAGACGGAGCCCCCCATCAGGGGCCCGGGCAGCCGGGACCAGCTGGACCTGAGGGCCCTACACCTGGAAAGGCTGCAGAGGGCGAGGGGCCGGCAGGAGCAGCAGACCAGGGAGGGGCCACAGGCCGCGGGCTCAGGGCTGCGGAAGTTACCAGAAAAGAAGAAGAAAGCAAAAGGTGAGTCGGTCAACTGGCGAGAACACAGTCGTGGGGTCCCCTTAACCAGGGATTTGCCCCACCCTGCTTGCGATCCACCTGGTGGTGCCGTCTCCCTGATGCTGCGTTTTGTGTGTGGTCTGAGCTCCCTGAGGGCAGTGACTGGTTACAGTGGCCTCGTGCAGGGACTGGCAGGTTGGAAGAACTTGGAGGGCCTCCACTGCAGGGCCAGGGCCTAGAGGAGCAGGCGGGGTGGGCACGGGAGCCCTCCGGATGGGAGGGCGGTCACGGACCCCAACCCTCCTTCCGTGGGCTCTCACAGGGTCCCAGGCAGGCTGCGTGCCCTGCTGTCACATCCTGTGCCATGCTGGCTCTATGCGGGGTCTCCCGTGGGCCGTTTGCTCTGCCCTCAGCCTGCACTGTGATTGAACATCTGTGGGCATGGAGCTCTAAGACCTGGTGGTCACAGCCTGGATTTTCTGGAAACTTCTGTGAGCTCTCGTCAGAGCCATTTCCCTCTTGGCAAGACCGTGGAGCTGGTCTCCTTCTCCGTGTCACTTAATTCCTCTGAGCAGAGCTGCACAAGTAGGCTTCTTGGTTTCAGAGCCGGCCTCCCAGGGCCTGAGGTCCCGTCTACGACATTTAGTGAGCGCTCCTGCGTGCCAGGCTTTGTTCTGGTGAGCAAGGCTGACGCCACCTCGCCCTCGGGGAGCGGGGATCTGGCTGGGAAAGAGATGCTCCTCTCCTCTTTAAACCAGGCTGAGAGCCTGTGAGGGCCCTGGGGGCGGGAGCCGGGAGTGTGAGCGGAGGACCTGCCTGCCTTCCGGAGGTCGGTGTGAGGTGTGGTCATTTGAGGACAGAGCGCCCAGGGGAGATTATGTCCCATTTCAGGGATGCTGGCTCTGCTCGGTGTTTGAAGCGTTTCTTTGAGCAGCCACCTTCAGAAGCCATCTGCCCCTCAGGCTCGTATGTGACCTGTGCAGTCAGGGGTCTCCAAGCTCTGTGCTGATGTCCCAGCAGCTGAGAAGTAGGGCGCAGCCTAAGTAGACCCCAGGGCCACGGCTGGAGGCCCACCAGCAAAGCGGCGGCCGAATGGAGCCCCTGGCTGCCCCGTGCGTCTGCATGGGCCCTGCCCGGGGGCTCCGGGCGGCCCTGCCTGTCCTGTGGGAGGGTTGGGCGGGTGTGAGTCCTCTAGGACAGCTGGCCAGCACCACGTTTACAAGACTGTTTTGGATTGTGGCCTGATCACTCTCTTCCATGGGTGTCTCCCGGGCTGTCTCTTGCCTCCTGGAACTGCTCTGAGGGGCGTGGCCAAGCATCAGCTTCATAGCCCATCTGGGGGCACAGGGTAGGGGACGTGTCCCCATGGACAGGTGACCATGGCTAAGTAGTGTCTGCCTCGAAGGACTGCAATGGCCACCGTGGACGAGGCAATTGCAAGTGAATGGGGCTCTGGGAGGCATCACAGTTCTCCTTGTGTGCCCCCTACCTCCCGAGGTCAGCCGCTGGGACCTATGTTCTGGCCACCTCGGGGCCCTTTACGGAGGACAGCTGGGAACGTGCTGCGCCAGCGCGTCCTGCCTCTTCCTCCCCAGATGATCCGTGTCAGCTGCTGGGAGACTCCTCCCCATGGTTTCCTGTGTGTCATCCCGTCTCCGAGTCTGTGTCTATCACACGTGTGTGTACGTTGTAGAACTACGACTATACGTAATCGCGTCTCTTTTCCACTCTTGAGCGTTTTCCTGCAACTTTAGGAGATTTCTGTGCATCTGGTTATAGACGTTACAGTGTCCTAACCCCGGGGCCTGTGAACAGGCCACAATTCACCATTTCCCCTGTGTGGCACCCTCATTTGTTTAGGGTTTTTGTCTTGATAGTTAATGACAAAGGAATATCTCCTTATTTAAGTGCTTTTCTGGATTTAAGAGGATGCACTTTTCAGAGGCACGCTGCGTGCCCTGCCAGCCTCTTCCAGGAGCCCGTGCCCAAGCTCACACCGCCGGGCGCCTGGTCCTTGGCTCAGTGAAGGGCAAACACCATGCTGGAGTGAGTGTGCAGCTGCTCGCTCGCTGTGACCCCGAGGGCAGGAAGCCACCGCGGGCCCAGCAGGACTGTTCTCCTCTGCTGCTCTGTCCTTCCCCATCTGAGTGACGCCCCTTCCCCGCAGGACTCACAGCCATGGATCTGCCCGCCGAGGAGGACTTTGACGCCCTAGTCTCGGCCGCCATCAAGGCTGATAACACCTGTGGCCTTGCCAAGTGCACAGCCAGTGTCGCGACCTTGGGCCAGCTCTGCCAGCACTGCGGCCGCCGGTACTGCCTCAGCCACCACCTGCCCGAGGTACGCAGCCCACTGTGGGCTCAGGGTGTGGCAGGGGTGGCGGGCTTTGTTCCCCGTAGACGGGCTCCAAATGGAGACGGAAGCGGGTTGTGAACTCTCAGTGTCTCAAAGCCGACACCGACTCATGATTTGTTTAGAGCACATCAGGGCACAAGCAAGTAAAACACCAGATGCGCTGAGTTACAGCCGAGTTGGCGGGAGCTCAGGCACAGGAGATTTTATTCCAGTGTCCTGGGGACCGATCAGTGGGTTAACTTAGCAGAGGTGGGAGGGGGCCTCTGGCCCACGGTCTGAAGTGGGCTGGCAGCCTGGCTGCATTTTCATTTGTTCCTTGAGTTCATACGAGTGGGAAGGGCCTCTGCCAGGCATGGGGAGCTGGGGGTCAGAGCAGACTTCATCTCTGCCCTGGGAGGTGCAGGGCCCGGCAGGGAGCCAATAAGAGGCCAGCACATGGTATCGTGTGCTCCAAAGAGGGACCCAGGGGTGGCAGCAGGGAGCGGGGCTGCCCAGCTGCCCATCAGAGTGGACTTCTTGGAGGAAGTAACATGGGCTGAGACCTGACAGGTGACAGGCAGGGAACTGGGCTGGGTGGCACATGTGGAAACCCTGGGGAGAAGCTGCAGGGCATTTGGGCCACTGGGGGTCATGTGTGAGGGTGAGAATCCAGACCCAGGAGGGCCCAACAAGCTGCCTCGAGGGGTCAAGCCTCGTCCTGAGGGCAGTGGGGAGCGTTGGGGGTTCAGCAGAGCTGTGAGCCGGAGACTCAGTGGCCCTGCAGGTGAGGCCAGGAGGCAGTGGGAAGTGACTGCAGGGATGTGGGCCAGAGACCTCGAGGGTCTCCCTGGGGATGGGGATGAATTTGGAGCTCCTTGAATTGGTGGTATGTCAAGGATGAGAAGAGGTCAGAGACCCAAAGTGGCCCTTGGGTTTCTGGTTTGGGTGGTGGGAGGGTGGCAGTGGGGCTCTTGGAAGGGGGAGGAGGGGCAGGCGACGCCGTCGTGGAGGGGCTAGGTCTGTCCCAGTGAGTCTGCAGGTCGGGGGGCGTGGCTGCCGTCCACTGGGTGGCTCTGCTCGTCTCTGAACCCAGAAAGCCCGGGGTGAGAGGCTGGCCCTCCTCCAACAGTGGCGTGGCCTCTCCATGGTCAAGCCTGTTCATAAGGTGCACGGAATGTTAGACTTTTATCTGGAACGTTTAGAAATGGTCAAGTGAGGGCTTTGGGCGCCGGCTCCCGTCACATGCATGGCTTGTGCTCCTCGGTGCTGCTGTGAGGCGGTGGGTTTGGGGTCCTGGGCCACGTGGACGGGGTACCACTGCACGTCTGTCTCTGGGGGCTGCGGGCGGGGGCGCCCAGAAGGGGCAGAGGAAGGACGGGTGCCGGGGGGGTGGGGGGGGCGGGCCCAGGGGGCTCGGGGAACCTGCACGGGGCCAGAGGAGCCGACCAGCTGCCTGTCCTGGGATCTTGCTGGGTCTGAACATGGGACCCACCTCGCGGTTTCCAAGGCAAACACCCTTCCTTTGGGCAGCGGAGGAAGCACAGGCTTTAGTGGGTTCAGGCTGCTCCTCCGCTTTCTAGAAGGAATCACAGAACACGCGTGCTGAGCACTGGACGTGGTGCCGGCACCTGGAGAAGCCGAGTGAGCTCTTCCCTCCTCCCTCCTCCTGGAAGGAGTCGGGCTGGAGCTTCACTGAAACGCAGTGTGTGACACCCGCCCGCAGCGGGGACCCGTCAGCTGGTGCGAGCTGTGGAGCACTTGGCACTTGGGTCATGAGAAAGAAGTGTTTATCCGTAGCTGACGATGCTCCTCCTCGGGAGACGCGCCCGTGAGCTAATCGGGCGGAAAGGCGCTTGACCCGCACAGTGCGGTTTCCGCCGAGTGTGCTGACACCTTAAATGCCACCTAAGTGGCATGACATTGCCCTGCCGGGGAGGGTGGGGACTTGCCCCGCACTGGCCTCGGCTCGGAGGACTGTCTGGGCTGAGCCGAGGGCAGGGCTGCAGGATGGGTTTTGGGCTCCAGCCGCCAGCCCTGCCAGGGTGGGGGGTCCCCTCCCTACTCCCCCCGGCAGCCTGCAGGCGAGGGTCCATGTGCAGGAAGAGTAGGGAGCCCTTCCGAGGTCTGCGCTGGGGCTCAGTGGTCCCCAGCCCTGTGATAGCAGCCCTCGGGGCCTCGTCCCTACCCGGCCTGGCACTGACTGTCCTGTCCTCCCAGATCCACGGCTGCGGGGAGAGGGCTCACACCCATGCCCGGCAGAGGATCAGCCGGGAAGGAGTCCTTTACGCTGGTAGTGGGACCAAGGACAGGTCCCTGGACCCTGCCAAGAGGGCCCAGCTCCAGAGGAGGCTGGACAGGAAGCTGGATGAGCTGACCGGCCAGAGGAAGAGCAAGAGGAAGGAGAAGGGGAAGTGAGGGCTGGGCGTCACACACTGCCCTCTGTTCCTCGTAGCTGCTGCTGGTGACAGTGTTGCCACCAGACCTGCACCATCTCCCCTGGGTGGCGGGGTGAGGTGCCTGTGGGCGGACGCGGTCATGAGCCTCTCTGACGTGACGAAGGTGGCGGAGAGGCCTGGGGACACGCAGCTGGGGCCTGTAGCCCTTTCTCAGTGCCAGTGTTGGGGTGGGCCTGGCAGTGCCACGCCCCCTCCTCACTCCTGCCCTGGACCGTCCCCCTTCCTTGCGTCCTGGTCCTGCCATCAGCTTCCTGGGCTGCTGCCCAGGGTCGGGGAGGTTCTGTTCCCTTGGAGAGGCGCCTGGGCCTCAGGCTCTGTACAAGTGACGACCCCACTGTCCAGGGCTGGCCAGCTTTCAGCTTGTCAGGTGAGGGCGGCACCTGAGCACTCAGTTTGTGCCCTGGGAGCCGGTGCCTGAGGACGCCCAGCCCTTCTCCCGCGTGTCCCCGTGCGGCCGGCTCACCCTTCATCGGCGCTGTGACTTCGCCGAGGCCGCTTCTGTCTTCCGTTTCCATGGTGGCTGCAGTGATCCCGCCCTGGCCCCGCAGGGCAGCAGACACAGCTCTGGCCGTTCCCAGCTCCAGGGAAGCCTGGAGGTCGGGCCTGGCGGGTGTGAGCCTGGCCTCGGCGCCGTGCCCGGTGGTGGTCTGCGGAGAGAGCCGTCCCCGAGGGCGGAGGGGTAACACTTGCAGTCCAGAGCCCTCTCGGAGGTGTCCTCCGGGGTCCCTTGTTGAGAGAACCTCAGACGGATGTATTATTTTAGTCTCAGAGTTTTATTTGTTTCAAAGGGATGTAAATTATTTAAAAATTAAATAAAAACATATGCACGCGGCTCACAGTATGTTTGTGTCTAAGTGAACATTCTTCCCCTCTTTGCTCAAAGTGTCACTTCTCTGAAGTGGCTGAGAGCTCAGGTGAGCCAGTGTTTGCTCTGAATACTCTGGTTGCTGGGGAAGGTGGGTGTCAGGCCGCAGCCGGGAAAGTTCTGGTCCTGTCATAGGTGATGGGGAGAAGACGTTACTGATCTGCTTGACTTTTACACCGACTAGAATGGAAGTTTCAGATTGGCAGGTTGAGAGCTGTAAACATACGAGGGAAACACAAGGCCAGGCTCGGTGGAAAGATAGTGGGGAGGAGGGCACTTTGCCTTCGAGCCGCTGCTGAGAAGAGGGCCTGGCATCAGGGCGGGGGCCTCTTCGGCACCTGGGGGTCCACCCTCCGCCGTGGGCCTGACGCCTTCCCCGTCACCTGCTCAGCCCGAGGGCTCGCCCCTCCGCTCTCGCCCTCCCGACTTGGGCTCGCCCCCGGATCCCTCCCCCTAATTGTCATTCCAGTCTCGGGGCTGTCCCGGTGACTGGTGTGCAGGGTCTGTGCTTCGGGCCGCAGTTTCTCGGGGGTTTTGGTGCCATCGGCCCCTGAACACCATTTGTGTAGCACGATGGAGCCCATCCTCCCTGCCAGGCCCACACACTTGGCCTCTCCTCTGTCAGTGCTGGGCCCGCCCCCCACCCCAGGCCTGGCACCCCTCTGTGTCACCTCTCATGGGGACCCCGGCCCATCCCCATGTCCAGGCCCCCTCCTGCCCTGCGTGTGGGTGTCTTCCGTGTTTGCTCCTGCCAGGTGGTTTCGGGACTGAAGTTTTCAGGAAGAGGAAGGAGCGGGAACCCCATCGCACTGTGTATTTAAGAGCCACACACAGTCCGCACGGAGCTCCGTGTGCAGGGCAGTGTCGACGTCACCCACAGTGCCCACTGCCCTCGGGGGCCCATGGCTTATGGGAAACGCGGACATGATTACAAGATGACCAGGTGTCTGGTTGAAGTGTGGCTGCGCAGGGGCACGGTGGCAGCTCTTTCTCCTGCTGAGGACACCAATCACCCTGTCTTTGTGGTCATGAGCCCTAATCCCCTGCCACAAGGAGTTTCTGGGTCCTCAGCTTGATCTGTCAGAGAAACCCTAATGGCCACGCAAGGCCAAACAGGGCTCATCAGGGTCCACACACAGTTGCTGAAAGATATGTTGGTTCTACTTCTGTTGGGGATGACCAACCGCCACCCTCCCTGCCACCTAGAGGGAGCCTGTCTGCAGGAGAGGAGGCGGTCAACACAGGAACAGCCACAGCGAGCATGGGGGGTGCCTGATCACAGCTGAGCACCCGGATCCAGCCACACCTGACCCCCATTCCATTCTTTTCGGTGTCCTGAACTAAGAAATCCCTTTCCAGCTGAAGAAAGTCTGCCCGGGGTTTCTGCCAATCGTGGCTGAAAAGGATCCTTGCTGATCCAGTTGTGCCCGTCTGCGTATCTTACTGGGTCTACCCAGTCCCGGCGTGGAGGTGTTGGCCAAGTCAGTGCACCTCCCCTCATTAGGGAAAGAGCAGGCCCTGTACCTTCGTCCACCTGCTTTTCCCAGTGGACCATCCTGCCAGGAAGAGCTCAGAGTGGAGGAAGGCAGGCAGCACCATGCAGTGGAGTGGTGGGGAGCCAAAGGCCCTGTGTCTGAAGGCTGGCTCCACCGCCCATGGCTTCAGCAAGTCACTCCCCTCTGAGCCCAGCTGCTCATCTGTCACGGGGCCTGGAACCGGCCCCCTTGCCTGTGGTGCTGAGAAGTCAGCGGAGTAGGGGTGGGCAGTGTGTGCTGGCGAGAGCCCGGGCTGGGTTAGCGGGCTCCATGGCTGTGCCCGGTGTGGTTTGCCCCAGTCGCCGTGCCCACCTGCCCTGCACGGAGCCTTCACCCTTCCACTACGGACCTCCCTCAAGCCAGTTTTGATGCGTCATTAAAGTGTCATGAATTGAATGAAGGCTGCAACCCCAGAAGTTTCCATTTCTCACCCCAGAGAGACCTTGTTGGCTGCTTAAAAAATATCCTATACTTCGGCCAGGACAGGGTAGCCCCCCAAAAGTCAAAACCATCCCAAGCCAAAGGGGTGTGTCTGCCGGCATCTGCAGGCTGCACCCTTCCTGAGGGAGCCGCCCAGTGTTGAGGAGCCCCTTCCATGCAGGTGGGCTGTCTCCTCTGTGGGGGCACCAGCGAGGGGACCCTGCTGTTTTCTTCCTTGGTGGCGGGGGCAACACGGCGCAGGATGGAGCCCTGGCTTCAGAGTGTGCCGCCCCTGGGGCACACGCCCAGATTTACCATGTGCAGGCTGTGCGGCCCCGGGCCTCAGTTTCCGTGTCTGTGAAATGGGGAGGTAAGAGGACCTGTCTCACAGGGTTGCCGTGAACAGTGAGTGCTTTAAACTCACAAGGCCCTTGAAACGGCCCTTGGCACTTCAGCGCTCAGGAGGCTCCTGCTGTCCTTGTCACCGTCTTGCAGAGCTGCCCTGAAGGCGACACGGGGCGGCACGTGGGGCTCCTCCTACAGGTTCAGCAAATGGTATTTCCTGCTCTGGGCCCAGGCCAGAGTGCCCGGGGCCCGGGAGCAGGTCTGCTGCCAGCCCACGTTGCTGGTGGGGCGAGCGCTGCGCCTCACCGGGCACCCGGACTTCTTCCCGGCCAACAAGGCTCACCCTCGCCCCCTGCCGGTGGGCCACGGCGGGCCACCGGGCCAGCCCTGCTGTGTTTCCCTGGTTTGTTTGGAGTGTTACCAGGGGACCAGAGTGGGCCGATGGGCACCAGGCTGCTCTGGGATGTTTTGGGCCCGAGTTACAACCTGGCATTTAAAAGGAACTGTGTTCCCTGCCAGGAGCATTGCAGAAGCTGCAGCCTTATTTGGTCTGGAAACTTCTTCACTGGGAGGAAAAGTGGAGCGAGCGGACTCATCTGGGTGGGCAGAGTCAGCTCTGCCAGCTTGGGTCGTCCAGTTGGTGACTTCTCTTCATCTCTCCCTTGTCTCTCCATTTTGGGCTGCCTGCCCGTCTCAGCAGAGGTCCCCCTGCCCTTCTCCGCTAGAAGCCCCGTTCAGCCCTCTCCCCCTGCCCTCATCTGTCAATAAGCTACTTTGTTGCATGACTTTATGGAGGCGTGATCGTCACACCATAAAACTTACCCATTGCCAGCGCACAATGCAGCGGATGTCAGTAACTGCCCAGGGCCATGCCTTCCTTCACCCCCGCCAAGTTCTCTGCCTCCCGATTGCAGCATCATGGGAGGATGTTCCCTTAGTTTGCTGAGTTTTTGTTTGTTTACTAATAAATTTTTAATTAACTCTCTAATACTTTTTTGGTTTTTTTATTTCGGGGGGGAGGAGGTAATTGGGTTTATTTATTTTTTAATGGAGGCACTGGGATTGAACCCAGGACTTTGTGCGTGCTAAGTGTGCGCTCTACCGCTGAGCTATACCCCCCCCCCCAATTAATGTTTAAATTTTTAAATCACAAATAGGTTTTGGACTTTGTCATATGCTCTTCTGTGCCATGGTGATGACCCCAAGAGGGGTTGTCCGTTGTTAATATGGGAGATCACGTTCGTTGATTTTCGAATGTTAACCAATCTTGAATTCCTGGGACAAATCCCACCCGATCACAGTGCGTGAATTTTACACGTGCTGTTGATGGGAGTATATGATCAGAAACATTCAGAATCCTGTTCTGGGGTCTGCGGCAAACTGGAAGTTGAGTCTCCCTATGGGGCAGGCGTGCTTGGAGTCTCTTCATGCAGTGAGAGATTCCAGGGCTCAGAGAAACAGAAACCCAGCGAAGGGTTTCTCGCGCCCCTCTGTTCCCCGTGAAACACGGGGCCCACACCATTCTGAGGCTGTAATGCTACTTGCTTTTGCCCTCAGCCCCACGTGGAAAACTGCAGCCGGCAGAGTGGTCCTGCCCCTGGGCTGGCCCTGCTCGCCTCCCTCGGGGTGGACGGCAGCAGGCCTCTGTGTGGTGCTGTGCAGACTGGGCTTTGCTGGGGGCGAGCTGGGGCTGAAACCCATCTGTGCCCTGCCTATCAAGTCTCGTGCACCGGCTGCTGTTCCCAGCTTGCCCAGAGATGCTGCTCGTGGCCTTGGACACACAGAGGTTGTGGGTGGGCGTAGGGTGGCCAGGTCTGGATCACACAGCCGAGCCAGGGCAGGGAATGTCTGGTCGCTCCTTTCAGTGAATGGAGGGGTGTCCTGGTGTCTTTTACACCCTCTCCTGGAGTGAGAGGATGGAGACTGCGGCTTGCAGGTAAGTCTCCTCTCCCGGCCTCCAGCACTGAGATCCATGGGGCTCAGCCCTCGCAAATCCTGTCCTGACTGCTGGCCCCTCTCTGAGTGCACAGGGAAAATACTTTAATGCACAGAAGTAGCAGGCAGTTGAACCGGGGCCTCAGCCGGGAACGAGCCTGTCTCCTGCTCCCTCGGGGCAGGCAGCCGTCCTCCAGGCCATGGCAGGACCCTCCGCCTCAGTGAGCTTGCGAACAGTGGTCGTACCATCTCGTTCTTTATTCTCCCAGGGGAGGCCACGGGAGGGGCAGTCCCCACGGGGCCCCCCTGACCCCCATCATGAAGGGAGGAGGGCAGGAGGCACAGAACTGAGGCTTCCAGTCAAGATGACATTGCCAGGTTTGGGGCCCAGCTCCTCACCCCCACCTCTGACCCAACACCTAGAAGTCCTAATAAAATGCAAAAAGAATTTTAAAAACAAGGAGCCACACCCCCCAAAGATAAACATTCCTGTGTTCCAGAAAACAGACAGAAATAGGGCAGTCAGAGGGGCGAGAGCTGCAAGCCTTCTAGGCTCCTGGTCTGGCAAGAAGCGGGGGTGCTTTTCCTGTGGGCAATGGGGACAAAAGGGCCAAATCTGAGGTGGGACGGGGGCCAGGGGCCAGGGGCCAGGGTCACACTGAGTTAAACGCCTGTCAGGGCTTTCCCATTCATCAGAGGGGGGAAAAAGGTGGTTCCCATTGCCATGGCCACATAACAAATCTACCCAAAACTCTGTGGTATAAAACGAGCATTCATCGTGCTCATGGGGGCTAGGGCTCAGGAATTTGGAGAGAGCACAGCAGGACACAGAGATTCAAAATGCCGGCCCTGGCCTCGGGGGCGGAAGGGCCCTGGTGAGATCTGCATCCCAGCTTTTGTGGGTCAGGCAGGTGCCTGTCTCCTTCCAAGACCTCCTCTTCGCTTAGCCCCCCTGAGCCCGCCTGTTTCCGCACCCTCTTCCCCTGGGCGTCCTCTCCCCCCGAACCACAGGCACCTGAGTCCCGGCGCCTGCCTGCTTCTGGGCCTGGGCCACTCACTCCGGGCTTGCCATTCCCATTACCTGCGGGTGGCTCCCCAGGACCGTTCTGCCATCTTCCCCTAGCTCCAAACTGAGGCCGACTCACACTTGCACTTGGACTTGGATATTTAAGAGGCATCTCGATCTCAGGATGTCCCAGTCTGAGCACCTGGTCTGCCCCTCGGTAGTGAACTGAATGGTGGCCCCCAAAGATATACCCCCCAAGTAATTCTTTTAAAAAACCAAAAAGAAAAAGCTACACCCACATCCTAATACCCAGAACCTATGAGTAAGGTGTTTTTGGATGAAAGGTCTTTGCTGATGTAATTAAGGACCTCAAGAGGGCATCATCCTGGTGGCCCGTGGGCCCTGAAGCCAATGACGGGGTCCTTATAAGAGACAGAAGCGGACAGACACACAAGGAGAGGAGAGGGCCACGTGGAGAC
This sequence comes from Camelus ferus, assembly GCF_009834535.1. Lineage (NCBI taxonomy): Eukaryota > Metazoa > Chordata > Mammalia > Artiodactyla > Camelidae > Camelus > Camelus ferus. The sequence continues at coordinate 68,111,393 of NC_045705.1, forward strand.
GGTGGCAGACACTGGAGGGATGAGGCCACAGTCCCGGGAACACCGGAGCCCCCAGAGGCAGGACAGGCAGGGAGGGTCCTCCCCAGAGTCTTGGGAGGGAGTGTGGCCCTGCTGACACCTTGATTTAGGCCTCTAGAACCATGAGCGAATAATTTTCTGTGGTTTTAAGCCACCCGGGGCGTGGTCATTTGTCGCCGCCCCAGGACACTGACACACCTTCTAAACCCGTAGCTCTGTCTCTGAGGTTGCGCACCCTGAATCTCACAGTCACCCAAGCCCCTCTTTCTCTTATACCTACAGCGGCCAGCCAGCAGATCCTCTTTGCTCTGCCTTCACAACACGCTCAGACTCTGACCGTGTCTCTCGTGTCTCCCGCTCCCTCTGCTGCTGCCCTGTCCCCCGGATCCTGGCACAGCCCCCTCCCCGTTTGCTGGGCTCTCCACCCGGGGATCAGGGATCACCGGTTGTTACACTGCGCCTTCCTTCTCCACACTCGCTCTCCTCTATCTTGTGGTGCTGGGCCCACACCCGGCCAACCACATTCTCATCCGCCTGCTCTGCCAGTGGCAGGCTCCAGAGGGAGACTGGGAGATGGAGGAGGGACCTGGGTCCCCTATTTTCCTGTTCCTCTCAGTGTCACTCCAGCAGCAGCAGCTGCCTCCCCTCACAGGCTCCCTCTGGTGTCTCCAGAACCAGCCTCTTGCCTGTTCTTCCTGACTGGACCCCACTGGTGCCCTGGTTTCACAACTTCCAGCCTTGTGCCCGGCAGCTGTTCTCAACAAGGGCAGGGGGTCCTTGGGAGTTCATCTGGCTCCTCGCTTCTGCCACATGGAGACAAGGGGCCGGGAGTCTGTTGTCAGAGGGAGGGCGGGCTCTGGGATTCTGGGATGGAGGGGGTTTCAAAGCTCAGCAAAGTGGAACCCATGAGACTTGACCACGACAGCCTTACAGTATCTGCCTCCCCCTCTAGCTTAGTGTTTTAGTTTTCTTCTTCCTTCCTTTTTTTAAAGTTCGTTTTATCTTGGTGGGGGCGGGTGGAGTACGTAGGTTTATTTATTTATTTAAATGGTGGCCCTGGGGACTGAACCCAGGACTCCGTGCGGCAGGCTCTCTCCCCCGACCCTCCCTCCTGGTCTTTCTTCTTAACTGTGGGTCACACCCCAACAGTGGGCTGTGAAATCAGTCTGGTGAGTTGTGACCAGGGTTTTAACCAAAATGCAATGAAACAGAATAGAATAAACGAGACTGGCAGCTATCAGAGTGCGATGAATCCCGTCCACGTGCGCCTCGTTTGATGAAACTTTTGCTCAGGGCTTTGTGTGTCCCAAGTGGTGACGGAAACGCAATTCTTTCCCTGCGGCTCAGTTTGAAATGTTTATAAAGCTCCCGGGGGTGGGTCTGCCCCCGGGGCGCCTCCTGGAACTTTCCCGGTGCGGCCAGCGCGGCCAGCGCAAACACTCTTTGGTGGCTCTGTCCCCTGGGGATTTTCTTAGGTCCTTTTGCCGAGCAGTTCCCTCTTTGCGGCTTCTCCCCGCCCTGTCCCTGGGGCTGCTCTTGGATCCGTTTTCTCATTTTCTCACCTCCTCGTTCTCTGCCTCTCGGTCCTTTGCTTTCTTTCTGTGAGCTGTTTCTCAGCCTTGCGTGCCCAGCCGTTCTATTTGCCCACGCGATCGCGTGGTCACGGTGTAAGAACCCCCCTTGTCCTTCCTTTCCACCTCGCGCTCTCCTCCCTCCCTCCCTCCCTCAGGCGCTGTTTGCTGCTGTGCTGATCGACGCGTTCCTCTCCCCGAAGCGTTCGCGTCACGTTGCTTTCGTCTGCCCTCCGCGTGACCTGGTCATTATCCGCGTGTACCTGGTGAGGCTTGAACCCTCCGAGCGCCCACGGGCCCGCCGGCCCCGGGCCCTGCTGGAGAGTCAGCTGCCCGGAGCTGGGGGTCGGAGGTCGGCCTCTGCCTTTCCCCCTGGACTTGTCGGACCCTCGGCGGCGGCGGCGGGGCAGGCGCGCAGCCCCAGCCGTTCCTTCGGCCCTGGACGCCCACCCGGCTCTCCGCGCGGAGTCCCCGCCCCCACTGTGCCCTGGGTCCCAGCGCAGGGGTGTCCGCCTCACCCACCGCAGAGAGGGGACCCGCACTGAGTCTTCCCTCAGGTTGGGAGGATATGAGATTTGACGGCGTCTTTTTTTCCCCACAAATTCTGTTTAAAATGTGCTTAACATAGAATTGATCATCTTAACCACTTTGAAGTGTACAACTCAGTGGCATTAAGTACTTACACAATATTGTACAACTATCACCACTGTCCGCTTCCAGAACTTTCTCATCTTCCCAAAAGGAAACTCAGTCCCCATTCAACAATCACCCCCCACGCCTCCCTCCCCCAGGCCCTGGGAACCTCTGTTCTTTCTGTCTCTGAGAGATTGCTTCTCCAAAAAGCTTTCATCCAGCCCCCTGTTTCATCACCCACGCACCCCACCATGCAAGGCCCCAGACTCCCAAGCCTCGGTGGTTCTGTGGACTGGGTCTGTTGGACTCGTGGGTGAGTTTCAGATGAGGTATGTGTTTGGTCTGCCCTCTTTACCCAGAAGTTCTTCCATAATAATTAGGAATTCTTCTTTTTGCAGATGTCTTTGTAAAATCAAACAAAATCATTTTACAATCACATTGTGGAGTCACTTTGTTAATGTTTAATGATAAAAGCAGGACACCAAACGATGTATTCAGCATGCTTTAGCTTATGTAAAACACCGCGATGTGCATAAAAAAGATGGAAAATCATAAGGTCAAATGGTAACCGTCTCCGACCTTTGGGATTTGGTAGGATTCTTGGTATTTCATGTGCTCCTTTTGGGATGTTTAGTTTCCCACGATGGTGAGAACTGGTCTTGTAGCCACAACAGAACGATCCCTGTTGGGTCTGGGGTCTGCCACGTGCTTCCTCCGTCTTGGGCCTGTGCGGTCCTGGTTGGCTGGAGGAGGGCGCCTGGGTCCCACACGTGCGGGAGGAGGGGGAGGTGGGCCTCATGTCAGGGGAGAGTGGCCCCATTTGTGTTCTAGAAAAATCCCTCTGGGGACAGCCATGCGGAGGACGTGTCCGGGGTGGACAGGAATCGTGGTGGCAGGGCCACGGGGAGGGGTCTGGAGGGCTGATCGGGTGGGGGTGGGCACAATACTGAACATTCATGGGTTAAATCATCAGAACTTGTTGTCTGACCCACCGTGGGGTGAGGGACAGGGAAGAATTCCTCGTTTCTGGCTTGGGTGACGGGTGACTTAATGGCTCAGGAAGTTCTGTCCAAGTGTTCTTAATAATAATTGTATTTGTCTCGTTTTTAACTCACACATGGAGCCCAGAAGTTGTGCATGCCTGGGAATGTGCGAGTGTGAGGAATTCTGGATTTCCCAGCCTTGTCGGGTGGCTGACTGGCGTTTGCGGGCTGCGTGCTCTGCTGACCTTGGAGATGCCTGTGTGCATCTGCTGGACGGAAGCCTCGCTGGGTGTGTCTGTGTGATGTGCTGGTGGTGACAGCTCTCCTGTTCTTGCTGGCACTGGTCAGCTGCCGTGTCCACCCCTGGCCAGCTCCCCCTGGACTTCTTTTTTAGGTAAAATTCACATGACATAAAATTAAACCATTTTAAAGTGAGCAATTCAGGGTTATTCCTTTTATTTAATTCTTACTTTTTATTGAAGTGTAGTCGGTTTATAATGTTAGTTTCAGGTGTACAGCAAAGTGATTCAGTTATACATACACATACCTCTATTTTTTTTTTCAGATTTTTTTCCATTACAGCTCATTACAAGAAACTGCATACAGTTCCCTGTGCTCTACAGTAGGTCCTTGTTATTTACCTATTTTACATATAGTAATGTGTGTCTGTTAACCTCAAACTCAGAGGCACTGGAGGTAGAACCCAGGGCCTCGCGCATGCTAAGCACACAGCCTACCACTGAGCTGCTGCTCTCCCCCAGTGGCGTTCTTAATGTGTTACACCTGTCATCTGCATCTGGTTCCAAAACATATCAGCACCCTAGAAGGAAGCCTCATGCCCACCAGCGGTCCCTCCTCATCCCTCTTTCCAGCCCCTGGCAACCACGAATCTCCATTTCTATGGATTTGCCTGTTCTGGGTGGTTCATATAAATGGAGTCATAGAGTATGTAGCCTTGTGTGCGTCTGGCTTCTGTCTGGGCAGAATGTTTTCAAGCTTCATCCATGTGTTAGGGTTCACCCCTTACCGTTGAGCGCTGATTTATGGAACGGGTAGACCACATTTTTTTTCCATCCATAATCATCCCCTCAGCTGGTGGACATTTGGCTTTTTCCACTTTCCGGCTGTTGTGAACAGCACGGCTGTGGACGTCAGTGAACACATTTTCACGTGAAAGTGTTTTCACTCCTCTTAGAGTGGAAGTGCCGGGTCATATGGTCACTCTGTGTCCCCTGGATTTCTTCTTCATTTTTTTTAGTGGAGGTGCTGGGGATTGAACCCAGAACCTCATGCATGCTAAGCACACACTCTACCACTGAGCCATACTGTCCCGCCTCCCCTGGACTTCTTGAAAAGCCTTCTAGCCTGCCCTTGAGCTGGACTATTCATAACTTGCATCTCCTTTGGCCATCATTGTCCTCTGTGCGGGGTGGGGTATGGTGGTTGTCTCCATCTGAGGTGAGGAAGCAGAGGGCAGCGAGAGGAGCTGGGGGCCACCCCCACCCCCTCATCGGCCACCACTGGCCGGTCTGGCCTCCAGCCTCTGCTCCGATGGAGGCCACCTCCCTCTGATGGAGGAGCTGGGTGAAAGCTGGTGAGGGCTAGGCCGGCCCCGGGAGAGCTCGCTGGCTGACCACAGAGACGCAGGAAACAGCTGTGAGGGAGGTGCCTACAAGGGACAGGGGCCTCTCTGTCCACAGTTCCCACGCGCCGAGCACCTGCTGGACGCTCCACCCACAACCCCCCACTCCCCACTCGCAGCTTTCCTAGAAGAGGGGCTGAGGCTTGGCGCGAGGACCAGAGCTGGTGCAAATCCATTTCTGGCTGAAAGTTATTTTAATCACTGACTCTGCTGCCCCTTCCAACCTCTGGAATCTCACTTTAACAGGAGCCAAGAATCACAGTGATCCTTCTTGAAGAAAAATGTGAAGGCTAATGATAAACTCCTCCTCTGTGCTTACCCAGCACAGCTCCCTTAACAGGTTGCCGATTACCCGCCACGTGTTTGCATCCTTCTAACAGATGTCGTCAGGCTGTCCGGACCCTCGTGCGTCCTGCTTTTTTTCACTTCATGGGTCATAAACATTTTCCTGTCTTTTTTGGTACTTGTCACCATTATTTAAAACCACCTCATATAAACAACAAGTTCCTACTGTACAGCACAGGGAACTGTATTCAATATCTCGTAATAGCCTATAATGGAAAAGAATAGAAAAGGAATATGTGTGTGTGTAACTGAGTCACTATGCTGTGCGCCCAGAAACCAGAACAACATTGTAAATCGACTGCACTTCAGTTAAAAGATAGAAATAAAACCACCTCCTAGCACTACGTCATGGAGCTCTTTAAAATTCAGTAAACCTGCTGTTTTCATTTATTTTGGTAGCAATTATGAACATCTTATTTCATTTTATTTTTTTTACTGAAGTATAGTCAGTTTACAACATTGTGTCAGTTTCCGGTTGCACAGCACGTTTTAGTCTTACATACACAAACATATGTTCCTTTTTATATTCTTTTTCATTACAGGCTACTACACGATATTGAATATAGTTCCCTGTGCTGAACAGTGGGACCTCGTTGTTTATCTATTTTATATGTGGTAGTATCTGCAATCCCTGACTGCCAATTTACCCCCTCCCCCGCTGGTGACCACAGGTTTGTTCTCTGTGTCAGTGAGTCTGTGTCTGTTTTGTAAGTAGGTTCACTTGTGCCCTCATGTTATTTAAATTGGGGGTTGGCGCATTGTAGTCTCCAGGCCAAATCTGGCCTGCTGCCCTTTTTTTTTGTACAGCCCCCAAGCTAAGAATTAGTTTTACATTTTTTGATGGTTGAAGAAAAATCAAAAGAAGAATCCTATTTTGTGACCTATGACACTGGTTATAAAAAGCAGCTTTCAGTGTCTCTCAGTAAAGTTTTGTTGCAACACGGCCCTGCCATGGGACTAAATGGGCCCACCTGGGAGGCAAGTCAGAACAGAGAAGGGCCACAAACTCCGATTACATTTCCTTTCTCATACAACTTTGTTTCTCATAGAGTTATTAATTGCCTTTTTTTTTCACTTGCTTAATTATCCATGTACTTTCATGAATTCATCCCCAAACACTCTCACAAAACTGAAGCACCCCTTTTTTTCTGGTTTTTGCTGTTGGTGACTTTCTGAGAGAGTGAACGGAAAGCAGATTTTTCTGAGACCCTTTCTTTTCATCCAGCCTCACACTTAGACTGATGGCGTGGATCCCAGGCTGAAGATAATTTTCACTCCACAGCTGGAAGCCACTGTATCCTGCTGCCATGCCTGCTTTGGCACCCGGGGGGGGCCCGTTCCCTCTGAGCTCCTTTCTCCTCCTGGTTTTAGTGCCTTGTCTTTCATGTTTAAACTTTTCTTAAATATCTGTAGATCCAGGACTCTATTTTTATCTTAGAGTGCAGCACTAAGCTGATGGAAAGCTCTGTGTGTCGGGGGGGTGGGGGGAGGCAGAGTGAGTTGATTAATGGTTTCACTGTCAGTTTACGGGAAGGGGACCATTGGTTACTTTGGGAAAACCTTACATACTGTCTGTATGTCTTGACTCCTGGGCAGGCCATCTTCCACAGTGCAGTAGACAGTCCTCCGAAGGTGTTCATGTCCTAATCTCCAGGACCTGTGAAAACGTGACCTTACATGGCAAAAGGGACTCTGCAGATGTGACTAAGTTAAGGATCTTGTGATGGGGAGATTATTCTGGACTGTCCAGGGGGGCCCAATACATCCTTGAAAGAGGGAGGCAGGCCTGGGAGAGACAGAAAAGGTGACACGGTGATGGCAGCTGACACAGAGAGGGCTTTGAAGATGTCATACTGCTGGCTTTGAAGGTGGAGGAGGGGGCCACCAGCCAAGGAAGGTAGGTGGCCTCTAGAAACTGGAAAAGGCAAGGAAATGGATTCTCACCTAGAGCTTCCAGAAGGAATGCAGCCCTGCAGACCCATGTTAGACTGCAGACTCCCAAACTGCAACGTGATGAAACTGCATTGCTTTCAGCTGCGAAGCTGGCGGTCATGTGTGTTTACAGCAGCCACAGGGAACAAACACGCCCAGTCAGGAATCCTCCAACCTTCTGCCCCGGAAGCTGGGGCTCCCCCTGACCAGCAGGGATCTTCACTTTCTCTCCGGTTTTCAGAATGAGCCTTGTCCCTGCTCTTAGTCTTGTCTGGGTCACTGGATGCAAACCTGAGGTTGGATTGTTTCGGGATGGAGAACACTAAGGGTTCACGCCCTGCACCTGTTTACCAGCTCGTGTCTTGGTGCCGGGGTCCGGGTTTGCTGGAGCATGCAGTGCAGAGAAGACTGGCTTTCCCACGTCAGTGCTGGCTCTGACCGGCAGGATGGCACGTGGGTTGAGCTCACAGGCTCTGGAGCAGAACGCCTGGCCTCAAAGTCCACTCCTGCTGCCTCCCGGCTTCGTGACAAGCCCATAGGTGCCCCACCACCTCCGCTGCCAAAGGAGGGTGCCCGCGGGACCACCTGCTGGCGCGATGGGGGACTGACTGGCTCGTCTGCATGGTGCCTGAGACTGCGCCCCTGCCCCTAGTGAGGGCCGCCTGTGTCCAAGTCATGACCAGTTAACAATCACATTTTGAGTGGGTCTTTATTTTTTCTTTTAATGGAGGTGCTGGGGATTAAACCAGGGCCTCGTGCATGCTAGGCATGCACTCTACCACTGAGCTGTACCCTCCTCCCTTGAGTGGGTCTTCATGCAGGGGGGCCTCATCAGGACACGGTCTTCCCTGACCTGGCTGGGGCTGGGGGAAGCTGGTCTCAGGTACCCCTGGGACTAGAGGCTCAGGGTCCATGGGAGCCATGGTGAGGCCATGAGGCTGGCAGCAGTTTGCATGAGGGGCCCCTCGGCTTGGCATGGGGCTCTAGTTTGGCCTTTGAGCTCCAGGGCCCCCTGCTACATGCCTCCTTCCACCCCAGCCAGGCCCAGGCCTTCCTCACCGGTGTGGGCTTGACAGGCCCTTTTGGGGAGTTCTTTTGGGATGTGGAGAGTGGGGCTTGGGGCTGGGAGGGGCCTGGAGGCGGGGCTTTTCTGGTGCAGGGCAGGCTTGGGGAGGAGCTTATCTGGGAGGGACATGGTGGGGTGGGGCTTGCCTGGGCGGAGCCTGGTGGGTGGGGCTCGGTGGGTGAGGCTTGCCCAGGGTCCTGATTCTGTCTCCTTTCCGGTTACCACGTTTTGTTTCCGCACAGAACAGCCTGGTCCAGTAGAGAGGCAGCCTTGGAGGTCCAGGCACTCTGCAAGCCGGTCACTATCTGGGGATTGGTCCATGCACCTCTTTGGAGGAGCAGGAGATGCCGCTTTGGGCTTATACATCCCACTGGGGATGTTCCGGCCTCTCCTCCCACACCCTGCTATTGCTACTTAAAAAGGCAGGAGTTTGGGGAGGGAGGAAGGTTTGGGAAGGTGACTGAAATTTTCTTTATCTCCTTGTGTTTCCCTCTTCTGCCTGTTCCTGGCTGTCCCTGAGTCAGACTGCAGTGAGTCAGATCTGGAAAAGGCAAATGTTCCCTTTGGCAAAAGGGAGCTGAGAGGAGTCTCTGGGGGTCAGGAGGCCTTGGCAGCAGAGTGGACTGGAGCAGACTGGAGTGGAGGCTGCCTGGCCAGGACGGCGTCACCTTGGCTCCCCTGGTCACCTTGGCCTCTCCTGGTCATCCAGCCCCCTTGGTCATCCTCACTGCCCTGTTTACTACCCCTGGATGTCTCTGGCATGAGTGTGCCCTGGGCTCTCCAAGTCCGAAGTGGAACTCCTGAGCCAAGAATTGGGTACAGCCCTGCCTTGGAAAATGCAGCACAGGCTACGTAAGATCCAAGCAAGTCCCGGCCTTATTTGGGATGAAAGCTCGACCTCTGAGATCCTGTGAGTCCCTTTGGGGGTTGACATCTTTTCCCTAACCCTTGGTGGGCCCAGGATGGAGGGAGCCTGGGATGGCTCAGGCAGGGCTGGGCTGTGCCCCACACCTCTAATGCAGTGCAGGCCAGCTCACTGGAAGGCCTAGGGTTCCACCTTAGGGATGACACGTCTCAGTGCCCACTGATGGATGGATGCAGGATCCGTATGTCCCTCTGTACAGCAGCCTGGTAGCAGAGGGAGGTGGTTGTCCCCATATCACAGATGAGCTCAGAGAGGACAAAGGTACCCAGGGAGGTGGTGGAGGAGCCAAGGCTCAAAGCCAGAGCCAGTCCTTTCCCTGATTGCTGGGGCCCCTCAGTGAGGGCTGGGCCTTCTTACCTGCTCACCTGTGCAACCCCTCAGGAGTGGCTCTTGGGTGGGATAGGGGAGTCAGGACACACAGGCCCACTCACTGCAGTGGTGGGTTTAATTTTCAAAGTTGCAACTCAACCCAATTCTGAATTGCTTATAAGTGATACATCCAACAGATAAACACCAACACTCCCACCCGGGTATGGAGGACCCTCATGGGTGTGTCATTTGAGGGGACTCTCTTAGAGATGAGTGTGGACTTGAGCCACCTGAGTTACCACCCCCAGGCCTTCCTGCCAAGTGGGGCACTCCATAGACATGTCCTGGGCCCCTCCCTGGGCCAGGCCTCACCTTAGGCCTGGAGCACAGCAGTGACTGAAATGGACCCAGCCCCTTCCCTGGTGGTGAACACGGATCAGTGGTGAGCACACAGGGAAGTGAAGCAGGTGGGATGATCAGTGCTGGGGGTGTTGCTTTATTTTATATGAGGTGGTCAGGAAAGGCCTTTTGGTAGAGGAGACATTACAGCAGTAACCTGAAGGAGGTGAGGGAGAGAGGGCCTCACACAGTGTGGGTAGGAGCATTCCAGGCAGAGGGACTGGCAAGTGCAAACGCCCTGAGGTGGGCTGGAGTGAGTGTTCCATGTTGTAGGAGATGAGGGCAGAGGGGGTGGGTAGTCCTTGCTGCCAGGGGTCTGTGCAGAAGGAGGCAGGAAAGGGCCCCAGAGGAGAGGGTCAGTGAAGCCAGGACACACATGTGGGCACCCTGTGAACATCAGGCTCAGAGCAGGGCAGCGTGGCTCGCACTCGACCAAACAGGTATTAAATGCCTACTGTATGCATGGTCTGTGCAGCGTGCCCATTGGCATAGGGTGTAGCTGAGCAGAAACAGCCCCACTCTGTGTCTCCTGGGGACCACTGACCACTGGGGGGTGGCCATCCCTTGGGGGTGAGCCAACCCAGGTCTGTTCCTGGCCTGCAGGCCTCCATGTGAACAGGGCTGGCACAGAGACCCGTTGCCCTGATGTCTCACGTGGCCCCCAGTGCCCCTCCCCTCACAGCCACCCCCGCCCCTGGCCAGGTCTAGAAGCTCAGATCCAGCCCTGTATCCCAGGCTGCACGCCTCTGCCCACCTGCACCGCCCTCCTGGGCCCTCTCTCCATTCGCATCTCTTGCCCGCTGCCCCCGGCCCACCCCAGGCCCCTATCAGGGCCATCTGTGCCACTCACGTGGCTGTGCATGGGCTGCCCCTCCCGTCCTGTCACCCAGGCTGGCGCTCAGCCTCCGAGGCCATTAAAGTCCGGGACCATCCTGGTACGGTTGATGACTTGCCCTTGCGCCAAGCCCCCTGAGCACACTCATTGGCCCAGGTGCTCAGCCTCCCCCAGGACCCCCCAACCTCTCCCTTGATGACCCAGCAGCTGACAGGCTGGCACCTGCCAAGGCTGGGGGTATCTAATAGCTCAGCGCTCAAGCCCGGCTGCTGTCAGGTTTTACATGTCCAGGCCCGGGAGCTTGGCCCCCTCCTCACTGCATTCCGCTCCATCCCCAGGACCTGGCCCACACTAGCTGTTTGCCTACAAAGTGACCGCTGGACGCTGGGGTCAGGAAAGGGTGGGAGCAGGACTGGGAGCTGGGAGGCAGGACTGTGCACGGCTGGCAGGCACAGGCAGCACAGGGCAGGGGTGCGGGAGGCTCTCAGATCCCCGCCTGGTTGGTGCCGATGGAGGGCACCTCCCTGGATCCAGCTCGGGCTCCTCCTGCAGTGCCCGGTGGAGCGTGGTCCCCAGGGCCTCCCATGGGCTCGGGCTGCGCTGACTGCCCACCCTGGAAGCAGATGACAGGCTTGGTGCTGCAGCTCACGGACAGAGAGAGGTGTGTGAAGTGGCCGAACAGTCTTTGTCTTCTAGGGCGGGTCCAGCCAGTAGAGGAGGAACCCGGAGATGCCGAGGGGCAGGGTGCAGACGAGGAGTACAAAGACGCAGACCAGGGTGACCACGTAGAGTCGCGTGGGCCGCCGCTGCCGCGGCCGGGGGCTTTTCTGAACCTGGATGAAGAGGCTCGTGCTGGACAGCGCCATGAGGGGCGTGAAGCTGACCAGTGTGAGGATGTGGAAGATGGTGTCCACCGTGGAGCCCGACTGCAGGCGGGGGCTCATCAAGGAAATACAAGGCCAGTGTGGTCACCAGGAGGGCCAGAAGCCAGAGCACACTGCACACCAGGGTCGACAGGTGCGGGTGCCAGTGGACCTGGTTCCAGGCAGGGAAGAAGCCAGAGGCAGGGCTGGGCACTGGCGGCCGTCAGCAGGCTCAGGCCCTCCATGTAAGCCAGGTACTTGGCGCAACTCACGGCCAGGAGGCCCAGATGGTGCACGCGGGCTGCCCAGGCGGTGGCGTTCAGAATGGTCAGGACGGCCGAGCAGAAGAGGAAGAGGAGGTCGGCGGCCGCCAGGTGGAGGATGTAGGTGCCCATAGTGCCCCTCTGCCCGCAGACACCCAGCAGCCAGACCACCAGGCTGTTGCCCGCGATGCTGCCCACGCAGGCGAACAAGACCAGCACCTCCGCACCTGTGTGGGTGGGCACCTCCGCCAGACAGCAATGTCCAGGCTGCGGCTCCTGGAGCTGCTGCCATTAAGCAGGGCGTCCGCCGTCCCTGCAAATGAAGCAGGGAGAGATGGAGGGCCCGCTGGAGCCCTCTGCCCGGGGAGCTGGGGCATCTCTGCCTCCTCCATCACCTGTGTCCGAGCCCAGCCACTCAGCGGTGGGGGATCTCCCATGCGGTGAACCTGCCAGGGAGTCTGAGTCACTGATGCGGGCGGAGTGAGCCTCTCCTGGCATCTGCACCTCGTTCTTCCGATCACAAGGTGATGAAAAATGACGTTCTGTGCTCTGAGCAGCCCCTTGCTTGAGGATCCTTCTGGAATGTTGTTGGGGTTTCTTACCACCACCCTCCTGGCCCTGATGGTCCTCTTTGCCCCTGGTCCAGACCATTCTCCACAGCCTCCACCCTCATCTATGTCCTCTGGATTTACCACGTGCCACTCCTTGGAGCTGTTGCCGGCCATGCCAGGTCACTCTCTCATGCCTAATTCAGGTTACCTGCTCCCAGCTCTAGGGCAGGCCAAGGCCCATTTCTGTTGCTGGCCATGAGGGTGGCCAAGCTTGGGGCAAGGCTCCCTGAGCAGCTGCCCCCAGCATGGCCCGCAGGCTCGGCACAGGCCTGGCCTCTGCCATGCTGGGGGCTGGTCCCTTGGGGCCCCCAGGTGCCCACTTCTGGGCCCTGCAGCAGTCAGCATGAATGAGCAGAGTGGCTGCACAGGGTCACTACACTGTGCCCCCCGGGGAGCGGGGGGAGGCGGGGAGCACTGCCCCTCCCCAGCTGGGATTCCTGGGCCTGGCGCCTTGCACCCCATCATCGTGAGGGTACCATGTGACATGCTTGGCAAACAGCGGACTCATAGCGCACCATCGGCAATGAGCCAGTAAGCTCCTTGACTCCTCCCAGGTGCCCGAGGGCGTCCTGCGGTCAGCGCGGCCCCCTACCCGCCGGGTCCCCAGCCTGCCTGGAAGGCCCTCTTGCCCACCCATCTACCCTGCTGCAGAGCTCACCGGGATCGCAGTCCTGGTCCTGGGGAGGGATCTCCACAAACCTGTGCTGCCCGACTGACGGCCGGTGACACCGCTGTGCCTGGCGTTGGCCTGCACTCTGATGGGCCAGAGTGCTCCTCCCCCGTGGCTTCCTTTACTCCCTTTGCAAATTGCCTTCTGGGTCTAACCTCCTGGCCCCCAGCATGCCCTGCCCGGACGGCTCAGAGACCCAGGGGTGGAAAAGCTCAGGGCCTGTCAGGCCTGGCTGGGACCCGGGGTGCACTCGGCAGCCTGGGGCTGGGGGGGCACTGTGCTCACTTGCTCTGCCAGCCTGCAGTGCCCGGCGAGGTCAGTGTCGTCACACCCACGTTACAGGTTTCAGCTCCGTCCTCGGAGTCCAGACTGCCGCGGTCTGCTGAGGTCCGTGCACACTCGGAAAGTCTGTGGGTGTGGCTCCGGCCTGTGGGGGGCGCCCCACCACTGGTGGCAGGCGCTGCTTCTTTATTTTATAATGATCACTTCTTTCTCTACTAGTGATGTAATGGATTGTATTGTTTATTACTGGTATTCCTATTACTGATCACATTGCTTATTATTGAACTGGTCACCTAGGGCCAGGGTGGGGGGGGGTGGGACCTGCCCCAAGGGGCTCCCACCTCCTCCGCAGAGTTGGAGATCTTCTGCTTTAGGCTCTGAACCCTCCACTAGATTGCTTTCCTTGTATAAATGTGCGTGGGGGACAGTGTGGGGAGATCTGACCTCCAAAGACTGAGAAGGGGTTAAGGGACCCTAGAGGGCAGCCCCCGGGGCACACAGCCTTCCACTGGAAAAGTCCTGCTCTCCTTCCGCCCCTTTGCTGTCTCAAGGTCTGTCCACCGTCCACCAAGCCTCCCATTTGGCTCAGACACCCCTGTGTGTGTCCCCGCCTATCTGTGTGTCCCTGCCCGTCCCAGTGCCCACCCTGGAGCCATGTGACCCTGCCTCTGGCCTTGAAGGCCCCTCCATATTTGCTGAAAGGGCCATGTGGGTCTTTTGCACCATGGTCATCAAGTAGGGCAGAGACGTCAGGGGACGGGAGGCCAGCCAGCCGCAGCTCCCTGGAGTGCTTCCTGGCCTGGATGCCCTCCCTGGGACGGCAGAGCTAGGCACCTGGCAGGCGAGGGTCTCCAATGGCCACCTGTCCCACGAGGGGAGCAGCTCAGGCCACCAGAGTCCCTCCTGTCCCCAGCACGCTCGGGGCACTGAGAGGGCCGTCTGTGTTCACCTCCTGACCTGGGGGAGCCCTGCTTGGTGCCCAAAAGATGACTGTGCAGAGCAAGAGCCCCGGAACCAGGCTGTTCCGTCACCACCCACCCTGCGGGAGGATAAACTCACCTGGACCTGCCAGTGCTGTCTCCCGTCTTTCCCACAAAAGTGGAGAGTTAGAACTGTCCAGGCCTTGAGTCTGGGCTGACCCCGGGCTATCCACGAAAGGTGGGCACGTGAAGCAGAAGTGGCCTTGCTAAGGGTGTGCTTGTGTGTGTGTGTGTGTGTGTGTGGGGCGGCCTCTGACCATGGACTGAAGCAGCGGCCCTCTCACCTGGCCCACCTGCGCTGTCTGATCTGGCATCCTGGAGGCCTTGGCTCCCTGGCCCGACCCCTGTGCTACTTCCACTGCAGGCCCTGCTCGCACCAGCGCCTGAGGCTCTCTGAGCTCCGGAAGGGGCCTGCCTCTGCCTCTGGGATCTGCCCCCGGAGGCTGCCTCCTCTGAGAAGAGAGGTGTTCAGCCCTCGAGGGAGTGGGGAGGCCTCAAAATGAGACCGGCTGCATTAGGCCTCTTCCTGCAGGATCACTGGCCTAATGGGCCCGCCCTGGCTCCCAGGCCCCAAGGGAGGGCAGGGGGCTGTGAGCAGGGAGGGCTGGGTAAGGGGGACAGAACAAGAACTGATGGTAACACTTCCCCTCTCCCGGCCTCCCCAGAGGAAGCTTGCCCAGGGCTCAGGGGCCACCAGGCTTTGGGTGGTCTCCTGTCGGGAGCTCCGGGGCCCCTAGAGGGACTGATGCCTCCAGGAGCTGGGAAGCCAGCATCAGCAGAATGTCTGGTGCGTGGAAACTTCTGGTTCTCCGTCGCTCCTCCTGTTACAAAAAAAATGTGTTATAGCTCAGTTGTGACAGCAACTTGGATCTGGGCGAGAGACCAAGCAGCACTCAGAGAGTTGGAAAACTCAGGTTTATTACAGTGGGCTCAGAAGAGTTAACACTCCAAGCTCTGGACTCCGCCTGCAGGGTTACACAGGCTTTTATACGCTGCCAGTTTACACTTTGAACATCATATGCAAATAAGGTATAATAAAAGTTGACTAATTAGGAACAAGCTTTGTAGAAATGGACCAATCAGGAGGGAGAGAAACAATCAATCGGGAGTGAGGGAAATGGACCAATCAGGAGTGAGAGAAATAATCTATCAGGAGTGAGCTCCATGCAAATGAAGTACTGCAAATGGACCAATCAGGAGTTAGCTCAGGGAACCAATAGAATTTTAGGGGTAAGTTCCACTTTCCTAGAAGTAAGCCCTTTCAGAGGCAAAAAGAGATAGAGCCTCTGGGCCAGGGAACCGGATGGTGCTGGCAGGAGAGTGGTGGCCTTGCCTGGGGGTCCTGCCGGTCTTTTATGGGGCTTACCACCTCACTCACAGTAGGCACTGGAAAGGCAGCCTCTGGACCAGAAACCTCAAGACGGATTAAGCCCCAGGTCAGCCAGGGTTGTGTGACTGTGGGTGACTTTTGTCACCTCGGTTTGTTCCCTTATGTGTAACAGGAAGTTTCGACAGAGACTTTAAGGGAGAAGAGATGGGGCAGCAGAGCTGAGCTGCGGGGCCGGGGAAGTCGGCAGATTTGCTGGGGAGGCTAGGGCTGGAAACCCGGGAGGGGTGAAGAAGATTTCTTGGAGGTGAACGGCTGATTGGCAGTGACCTGGGCCCCGGCCGAGGTACCTGCCTCTCACCTGCGGGGCACAGAGGCCAGCTGGGCTCCAGATGGGGGTACCTGGCAGCGCTGGGATTGGGGTGCCTTTCAGCACAGCATGGGGAGTGCTTTCTAAAGAGCAGGCGTGGGCCCCTTGAGGGTAGGGGGGCAGCCCATTCAGCTCAACACACATCCCAGAGGGACCTGGGCAGCTCACTCTCTGCTGCAGTTTCCTCACTGATGGCAGGTGCTTGCCTCCCAGGGCTTTCGTGAGCTCTAAAGGGGTTGCCCTCTGCATGTTGCCGAAGACAGAGCCTGACACTCAGGGTCTGCTAAGTGGATGGGCTACAGGCCACAGTTCCCAAAGGTCGCCTCTCAAGGACTGCAATGAGTGTCCCTGAGAGAAGGAGTCGGCTGTGAATACTTGTCAGTCCCAGAGAGGGCGAACTCACCGGTGACAGTGCCCATCCAGCCAGAACTTTGCAGAACCCTTTCCCTCCCAGTGCTCTGAAACCAGAATTACTATGGAGGAGGAGGGAGGAAGAGGGGAGGCCTGAGGGAGGAGGCTCACACCCGAAGAGGGGTCTGTGCCTGAGTCCCTGACTGCCCACCAGGTCTGTGACAGGATTTGCCATCGCGTTTCTGAATCAGGACTTTGTCATTTGACTGGAGACGTCATGGGGCCTGACCAGTTTTCATCAAAGCTGGGGAAGAACTGACTTCTCAAAGAAATCTTTTAAAAACACAGTAGAACAGAAGGTTTTTCTGATCACGCCCCGGGGATCCCGCTGGTCGCAAATCAAATGGGGCCAAGATCCCCCTGGGGACCTCTTAACCTTGAGGACCGTAGCTGTCACATGGGGAGGCAAAAAGGATTTGACCCCATCTGACCTGGAACGAGGTGGTTGAAAAATCTTCCTGACGGAGCTAAGTCTTTCCTGGGTCAGCAAGTGGGAGTCCGAATGCAACCAAGTTTGCTCCAGGGTTAAAATGCATTGCTTAGATGCGAGTCGATATTCAATACTCATTACATCATATACGGAATATCCATGTGTTTGCTATTCATTTACTCACTCATTCATCAGTATGTTTATGAAGCACCCATGGTGCTCCGGGGACTCTGGGCAGTGACCCAGCCCTGGCAGAGGGCCCTGCCTCTCACCTGGGGGCACAGAGGCCAGCTGGGGGCTGGGAAAACAGCCACGGAAAAGCTCCAGGCAATAAGTGAGCAAAGAAACGAGAAGGTGCTGAGTGCTGCCCGGTACAGGAGTGTGCAGGGCAGTGCTGCTGAGTGCATGGTGGGGAAGCCCTCACCACGGCGGAGTCCAAGCTGAGATCTAAATGATGTGATGGAACCAATTATCCCAAGATCAAGGAGAAGTGAGTTCTGGGCTGAGAAAACAGCAAGTGAAAAGCTCTCGGTGGGAAATGCACTGGATGTGTTTGAGCAGTGGGATGGTGGATGGTAGGAGGGGAAGAGAGAAGAGGCTGAGACGGTAAAGGCACCTTGATGGGTCCTGCCAGCTCTCAGCATGGTAGGAGCTGGGGTGTATTCTGGGTAAGGGGACAGGGCTGTGTGTGTCCCCCACCTGCCCTAGCACCAGGGTGGGCCTTCTGTGGTGGTACAATCACCCATTCACACAGGGCACTGTGCTCAGAAGGGCCCAGGCTTGTTTTCACAAAAAAATTGATCTGTAATTCACATACCATAAAAGTCACCCTTAAAAGCACACAGTTCCATAGTTTTTAGCCAATTCACAGAGCTGTGCAACCATCACTGTCTGATTCCAGGACATTTTCATCACCCCAAAAGGAAAGCCCTACCCAGTAACAGTCCCCGTCCCTCTGCTTCCTGTCTGCATGGAGTTGCCTGCTCTGGACATTTCCTGCACATGAAATCGTACATGTGGCCCTTTGCACCTGGCCTCGTTCACTGAGCAAATCGTCTTTGAGGGTGCGGCCCCCGGGGCTGGGGCTCCTGTTGGTTTAGTCCACGGCCATTTCCCCGGAGCTGGACCAGGAAGAGCAGACCTGACTCCACACTGGCCCTGCTTCTTCGACTTTACCTTTTGTATTCTGTTGCCTTTTTTTTTTTTTTTTAACAAGTTAATCACTAAAGGGATGTTGCCCCAAATAGGCTTTTTTCCCCCCTTTTTCATTAATCAGTTTTTTTTCCACCTACTTTTTTTCCATTAAAGGAGATGAAGGAAAAACGTCGTGTTCTTTCCACTTTGCATTTTTTCCTTTGAATAAATAGCAGCTTATTGTGCCCTCAGGATGGAAATAACCGGGCGGGGGACGCATTTAGTTCCGCAAGTCCCACATGCGGGCGATCTGGATGGGGCAACTGGTCCTCGGGGGTGCGGTGAGCAGCTGGCTGTCCCCACAGGCAGAAGAGAAGCGGGATGCTGACGGAAGTCAGGGCGAGTCACCCGGGGAAGAGTAAGTGGCCGAGTCCAGCCTCGGACTTGGGACTGTGGCTCCTACTCCGAGTCCCCTCGCCTGCTTTTGGCTGCAGTATCCTGTCCTGCGGGGGAGGGGGCCCAGCCCACCCACACGCTGGAACCTGGGGTCTCAGCTGCTGCCCTTGGCCGAGGACCCCCGGGCAGGGCCAGCTTGGGGGCGGTCTCTTGGTGCTCCTGGAAGTCTGGTCACTGGGATCAGAATCTGCATCTTCTGAGAAGCAGGTGGCAAAGTACAAATGTGCGTGGAGTCCAGAGGCAGAGGGGGATGGGCGGCCCTGGTGACAGCCTCAGTGTCTCCTGTCCAGGGGAGGGTGGGATTTTCGGGGACTTGGAGAAAGAGAGCAGGGGTCTCTGTGTCTGGGACAGCTGAACCCCGAACCCTGGGACATTGTGCTGTACACCAGAAATTGACACATTGTAACTGATTATACTTCAATTAAAAAAAAAAGCATCGCAGGCTGCAGCCTGGGGTGCGTGGCGGGGCTGGCGGGGTGAGGGGCTCCAGCTGGTGGGCATTTCCGGGTCTCTGAAGTCCCTTCTCGGCAGAGGCCCAGAGTGCAGAGACCAGGACATGGGAGCCAGAGCCCCGGGACCACGTGCCTGTTCTGCCAGTGGTCTAGCTTGGCTGAGCGACCTTTGCTTGCCATCCCCTGGGTCTGACCATCACCTGCTTGGTTCCATCACCTCCTGTGAGAATCGGCGGTGAAGCTAGCGCCATGAAGGGCACTGGGATGCGATCTGGTGGTCTGCTCCAGGGGCCTGGCCCTTCTCCCACATAAAACGATGGCCAGTCCTTGGTGGGGTGCAGATGGAGGAGGCAGAATCATGGCCCCAAAGAGTCCATGTCTGTTCTGGGCTGACATACGTCCTCCAAAAGAAGTTATGTTGGAGTCTGAACCCCCAGGACCTCAGAATGTGACCTTATATGGAGCTAGCCTTTGCAGATTTAACCAAGTGAGGATGAGGTCATTAGGGTGGGCCCTGATCCAACATGACCAGTGTCCTTATAAAAGGGGGAGATTTGGACGCATTCACGTGGAAGAAAGACAGTGTGAAGGCGGAGGACTGAAAGGATACAGCTGCAGGCCACAGAACACCGCAAACTGGGAGAGACGCCTGGAGCAGGTGCTTCCCTGCATCTCCAGAGGGAGCTGGGCCTTGCCGACCTCTGACCCCAGACTTCCAGCCTCCAGGGCTGTGAGACGTGCATTTTTGGTTTTCAATCACCCCTAGTCTGTTGAACTTCCTTATCACAGCCCTAGGGAACTAATACAATGTCCCAATCCTCATAGATGTGACTGTCATCCTCCAGGGCAAAAAGGACTTTGCAGAAGTGATCACATTAAGGGCTGCGAGATGAAGACTGTCTGGCTGGGCCCTAAATGTAATCACAAGGGCCCTAAGAAAAAGGAGGCAAGAAGGTCGGGGGCAGAGGAGATGTGATGACAGACGCCGAGGCTGGAGTGATGCAGGGCCATGAGCCAAGGAGGGTGGGCGGCACCTTCTAGAGGCTAGAAAATGTGAGGAAATGGCTTTCCCCCCAGAACCCCCAGAAGGAGCCCAGCCTTTGACTTCAGCCCTGAAGACCCACTTCAGACATCTGACTTCCACGACTGTAAGATAGTACGTTTGTGTTGTTTTAAGCCACTAAGTGTGTGGTTATTAGTTATAGCAGCTGTAGGAGACTAACAGTGTTCAGTCCCCTGATGTCACTGACCGATGACTGAGAATCTTAAAGGCTCCATTCATTTACGCGGGTGTGAATTCTCCTGGTCGTGGTCCACTGCGGAGGTGCAGCAGGCACGGGAAGGGGGAAGCATGCCGACACCAGGTGGTGGTCAAGGCTGGGGGGTGAGGATTGAGGAGATGGAAGAGGTGAGACCTCAGATGATGTGGTACCAGTAACATGGTGCTCCCGTTAACCCCAGGCACCATAAGGAAATCAGTTTATTTTTCCTGCTCAGCACGAATTCCCTCTTCTTCTCAGAAGACCACCTGGGTTTCCCCTTATCTCTGTGTTTCAGGTGGGTTCCTGGGTTGATATTTGTCCTAGGCCAGCCACAGCCTGTTGCACCTCCGGCTCAAGGTCATAGTTTCAAGGACGGGCAGATGGCTGAGGTCAGTCTTGCCGTCAATCCCGGCCCACCTTTCTCTGGGGTTTTGGGAAACTGGGTTCCAGCAGGAGAACAGAGGATTAGGGGAGTGCTGCCATGCTTCCCCTCACACCTAGAGTTGGCCTAAAAAGTAGCCCACAAAGGAAGTCAAAGGTGAGAGATGAGGAAAGAGAGATTCCTGACCACATCGAGATCCAGCCGTGCCTGGAGCCAGCCTTGCCCTGCACGTTTCGAGTGTGGCGCCAACAAGCCCGAGGAAGGAGTGTGCTTCATTCATTGACGTGGGTTCTGCCCCGTGGAACTGAAAGATTCCTAGCTGATGCAGAAAACCTCGGGTAGGATGGCGCCTGGTGGGGTCTGGGTGGGCCGTGGGCCGGGAGCATCCCCCAGTGCCCGGCCGGACATCAGTGATCCTTGTTAGAAGGCGGCAAGTCGTTGTGAAAACTCCATTTTGTGCCAACACTTTTTGTGTGTTTTGCTCCTGCTGTACATTCACTGAGGAAGGAGCCCGTGTGAGTTTGCCAGGGCGGCTGTAACCAACACCGGGGGCTGGGCAGCCCACACCCTAGGAATGTGCTGTCCCCGTCTGGAGACCAGGAGTCCGAGGTCCGGGCATGGGAGGGGCCGGCTGCCCCGGGGCCTCTCCTCGGAGTGCAGACGGCTGTCTTCTCCCCACGTCCTCATCTGGTCGTCCCTCTGTGCGTGTCTGTGTCCTGATCTCCTCTTGTAAGGACACCAGGCCTGTGGGACGAAGGACCCACCCAGTGACCTCATTTTATCTTGGTTTCCTCTTAGGAGACTCTAACGCCAAACACGGTCACATCCTGACTTGCTGTGGGTCAGGACTGCAACATACAAATTTGCGGGGACACCGCTGAGCCCATCACAGAGCCTTGGAAGAATGGGGAGAAGGTTAGGGTTTCTGAGGCTTCTGGGAGTCTTGAGTAATGAGGTCTGACAAGAGCAAGACCAGCGTCCTGGAAGCTGAACTACCTGAAACTGTCTGAAATAGGACCACACAGCTGTGCAGAGGGCGGTCCTTTCCGCCACGGAGTGGCATCGAGGGGGCGGAGAGGCACGTGACCAGAGCCCGGTGGGAGCGATGAGTCCCCTGCTTCGGGCCCAAGTTCCAGCAAAGGCGGGGGTCCTGCCAGCTGACCTGGGAAAGCGCCCAGCCCGCCCAGGCCTGGTGCACGCTTCCTGCCGCCTGAGAAGCTGGACATTACCCGACTGTAAGAGCCATCTGTCCTCTCAGCTGTGACCTGGGGACGAAGACCAGGTGCGCCCCGGTGGGGAAAGAGAAACCAAGTCCCAAAGGAACTCACCAATTCAGGAGACAGGATTCGTGCCTCTTGTTCAGCAGCCGCCACCACCACCACCACACAACCCAGACTGCGGGGAGGTGGCCCCACACGGCGGCAAAGCTAGGGTGGATTCCAGCTCTGTGTGTACAGAGCGAGACTCACACCTGCGGCATGGCATCCCGCTGAGTGAGCAGATGGCAGCTCCGCTGGTGTCTGTGGTCTCAGGGAACTTCCGTGACGTCCCGATTTTCAAGACTCCTGCGGCTGCCGGGCCGGCATCTATTAATGGGCCATACAGTTTGCCATGTCCTTCGCAATTCCTCGGGAGGGTTGGGCTCAGTTCCCCTGCTGTGCCCCACCCCTGAATGTCACATGGCAGGTGGGGGAGGGGGCTCCAGGAAGCTGAGGGCTGGGGGGGTGGAGGGGATCACGGCCTGTGGTGTCGTTGGAAGGACGGTGACTTGGCTTTGACTGGAACCACGGAGCTGATGGAACACGCATGCTCCGTGGGGCAACCATGCTTTGAAGGGAGTTGGCCGCCGGTCAGCCTGCTTGAATCTTGCTAAGACGAGCCCCACGTGTTTTCCGGTGGGGAATTCCAGTCTCACATCTGGCTCCACACGAGTGTGATATCCTTCAGATACGGACAGTGAGCAGATTCCATCCCCCTGGCTACGTGATTAGTTTGGGAAAAGGCACATAAAAGACTGGAATCCAATTTATGCAATGAAATCTAAAAAAGAAAGAAAGGAAAGACAAAGGAAAAAGAGGACACTAATGAACTCATGTACAAATCAGAAACAGACTCGCAGACATAGTATAGAATCTTATAGTTACCAGGGGAAAGAGGGTGGGAAGGGATAAATTTGAGAGTTTGAGATTTGCAAATGTTAACTACTATATAAGAAAATAGATAAAAAGCAAATTTCTTCTGTAGAGCACAGGGAACTATATTCAATATCTTGTAATAACCTTTATTGAAAAAGAATATGAAAACAAATATATGTATATATATGCATGACTGGGACATTATGCTGTACATCAGAAATCGATACGTTGTAACTGACTGTACTTCAATTAAAAAAAAACTTGAATAAAAAAAAGAGTCAATTCCAGGAATTTTATGGGAAACATTGAAAAGACACACTCCCCCTGGGGTGGGAGAGCAGGTAGGATGGAAGTGGGAGAAGTGAAGTCCATTGTGCCAGCACTGGGGAAACCCAGGCCCATAGTGACTTTCACAGTGGATAGCAGAACTGCCAAGAGAAACAGGTTCCCACAGCACCTGGATCCAGCCATGCCTGAAGTCGTAATATTTTGAGGGAGTTTTTAGTTACAAGAGCCAGTAAATTCCTTTCCCCTTCTATTCAGTTTGACCTTCGTTTAGTCCACTTGCAGCCTGAAGCATCTTCACTGAAGCAACTTCTTGAATGACGATGCTACATATCTGTTCAGATTCCTTGCTTGAGATGGTTACAGTCAGCCCTGTCTGACCTGAGGGAAAAAAGGAAAAAGAAAAAGAAAGGCACTGATTAGAAGCATGTTAGGGAGCTGCTGAATCGATTGGTACTTGGAGAAGGGGCTGGAAAAATACAGGTGACCCTCAAGGGTCTCTCTGTGAGTTACTTGTTTCAAGACTCAGTTCTCTGGGACTGAGAATATCAGGTCAATCTGGGGCCAGGTGTGTGGTTCCTGTGGCTGCCATAGTCAATGACCACAATCTCGGGGTGGTGGTGGGGAGCTTAAAACCACAGTAACTCATTCTCCCACAGTCTGGAGGCCAGAAGCTGTAATAGAGAATAACATTTGTTTTGTTGGAGGTTTACAGGGACACCATGACCTGGCCCACGCGGTCAGCTGCAAGAACAAAGAACGCCTGCAGCAAGAAGTTTGCAACAACCAACCACACCCCCGCCCTTGCTTTTTGTATAAAAGGAGGCTGTATTCTGACCAGAGCAGGATGGTTCTCCAAGACATTAGTCTACCATCCTCTCGGTCTGCCGGCTTTCCGAATAAAGTCGCTATTCCTTGCCCCAACAGCTCGTCTCCCAATTTATTGGCCTGTCGTACTGTGAGCAGAAAACATGTGGACTCGGTAACAAAGTCTGAAGTCAAGGTGCTGGCAGGGGTTGTCCCCTCTGGAGGTTCTGAGCGGGGATCCTGGCCCCTGGAGACCCCTGGCAGCCCTTAGCGGTCCTTGCCTCTGCCTCGTCGTCACGTGGCCTTCCGATAAGGACACCAGTCATTGGATTTAGGCCAACCCCAATCCTGTATGACCTCATCTTAACTAGTTACATCTGTAAAAACCCTATTTCCAAGTAAAGTGAGGATTGAATTGTGAGGTTCCAGGTGAACTTGAACTTTGAAGGGACACTCTTCAACCCTCCACAGACAATGCACACCCCTTAGTTGTGTGAATGATGGAAAGTGTTTGTAGGAAGGGGCCCTTTTGGTTTCTGTGGCAGAAAATACTGGATTTATTCTCCCATCAAGACTGGGAGGCTGGCAGAGCCGTTATGGAAAACAGTGATGAGGTTCCTCCAAAAATAAAAAACAGAATTACCACTTCTGGTCATACAGCCAAAGGCAATGAAATCAGCATCTCGAAGAGATATCTGTACCCCCGTGTTCCATCACCACATCATCCACAAGAGCCAAGAGAGGGAGACAACCTAAGTGTCTGGATGGATGAATGGATGAAGACGACGCGGTGTGGGCGTACTGCGGAATACTGCTCAGCTGTGAAAGAAGGAAAGCTTGCCATTCGCTAAATGAGGTTAAGCCAGACACAGAAAGACAAATCCTGGATGATCTTACTGGTATGTGGACTCCAGGAAAACCCAACTCATATAAGCAGAGGGTAGAACGGCGGTTGCTGGAGGTGGCAGGTGGGGCGCCGTGAAACAAAGGGCAGACTTGTAGACACAGAAGTTCTGGGATCTACTGCCCAGTACGGAGACCAGAGTTAACAACACTGCCCTGTACACTTGCAAGTCAGTAAGAGACTAGATCTTAAGTGTTCTCACCCTACACAATGTGGCGATTTTGAGAGGCAGGAGGTGTGTGGAGTTCATTGCAGTCATCATTTCATGGCATATGCATATATTAAATCACCTCATTGTATAACCTTTAAAAAATCACATTGTACAACCTGAAAAATAAAAGGACTGGAAGGCCATTCCTACAGAGGAGTTCTGGTTCTTTTAGAAAGGGGGTTGGAGGTGGGACCACATGGCAGCAAGTCCATCTGCACATGCCCTTCTCCCAGTTCACACCCTCCTCAACGCCCCTCCCCAACGCCCCTCCCCTCACACCCAGTGTTTTGGAATGTCCTGGCATCGTCTCATGTCCCTCTGGGTCCTCTCTGGGGCCATGGTGCGTGAGGTGGGGGCACTCCCGGACCCGATTCCCTTCTATTTTCTGAGGTTTTTGGGTCCTTCCATCCATATTAAGCCTAGGGCTCTGTCATCTGAGCCCCTTAGCCTGGGTGACTTTCAGCTTCATGTTAACAGCCCCGAGGCTCCCAGGACCACATCCAGCCTTGTGGGCATGGCCATGGGTGCAGTTTCTATAAACATACACATACCATGATTTTAAGTAGCTTTGTGCCCTCATCTGTTAAGCACTCCCCAGAACCCATCCCCACAGACATCACCCACATGTTTTCTAACCTGGGGGCTGGAATTCCTGCTGTCTCCCCACCCACCCAGGCTCGGGTGGGGATCTGGTCCAAGGTAAGGTTGAGGGGATAATGAATTAGTTTCCTTAGCAGAGCTCCCTTGGGAAGGCAGCAGCTCCTCAAAGAAGGGTGGGGTGGCCTCAGACAAGGAGGAGAGGAACTTTCCCGGCAAGAGAAGTCTATGGGTCGTTCCATGAAGTTTGTCTTTTCAGGGTCAGGATCTGCCCTGTGTCTTCTGGAACCTTCTCAGTATCTCTTTTTCCATGAACAGAAGTGCAGCCTCTAATGAGCAATGCTTGGCTCACAGTAAATGATCACAAATGCTTGTTGAATGAATAACAGACCCAAGAAGCTGTGAATTCAACAGATATTTTAATTCAGCAAAAGGCAGAAGCATGTTGTGTGTTCATTTGGTTGGTTGGTTGGTTGGTTTTCCAAATCAATCTCAGCCCAGGCTACTAAAAAAAAATGTTCTCTCAGCACTGGCCTCGGAAGTCCCTGAGTTTCAGTCCAGATTTCAAAACAAGAAATTAGGGATTTGAGTTGTCATTCTGTTGACTTAAGTGCTGTCAGAAGCGGCCCGCAGCCCTGTGGTCCTTGGGCTCCTCCCCCTCTTGGTGGGTATCCTTGGCGATAGCCCTGTGGTCACCCTCAGGCTGACCTCAGTTGACCCAAGGGTCCTGCTGATCATCTGGAATTTGAGAATTCTTCCACCGTCCTTTCAAGGCAAAGTTTGTGGGGCCTAAAGCTTATCAATGAGATGGGGGGGTCTTCTTTAAAAAAAAAAAACAAAATTATAAGTACAAAGTTAGATACGAGTAGTTATTTAGAATGGGAAAAAGAATCACACAGCAAATTACAGATTTTTAAAAGCTGACAAATACCAAAAAGTAATACAAAATAGAGAAAAACATCTGCAATGTTTTTTTCTCCTATCTTTTTTTGGCTGCACACTCTGGTAGTCTTCTCATATTTCAACAGATTTGAGTATTTTCCATAGAGAGACGTGAAAGATAATTCAATCCCTTTTTTTTTCCTAGCACGGCTGATCAACATTTGTTTTATGATATCAGTAGTTTAAATATGTTTCTTAGCTTTATGGGTGATGTCGTACATTTTTAGGATTGCTATCAAATCTGGGAAGATCTCTAAGTTTTTTCATATCTGAGCGGTAAGATTTCAGGGCACCTCCTTTTCTTATATGGTGATGGACCTGAAATATTTCTTGAATTGGTGACACTTGTGAACTATTTTGTTGTCAATGTCCTTGCTGTAGTGGTGACATGATTTTAAGCTGCCATCAATGAAGTCAAATCAGCATGAAATTTAAACATTTCCCAAATGTATTCATAAGACACATTCTGATTTGGTAATCAAAATCCAAGAGCTTATTTATTTCTTCTCTTCTAAAATAATTTCTTCCTCTTAATGAATTACTTTTGGTTACAATTCAGCTTTCAATTTCAAACTATCTCCTGTTCATTAACTTGACTGACTGACTGATTGATTGATTGAAGTACAGTCAGTTGCAATATGTCAATTTCTGGTGTACAGCACAATGTCCCCATCATGCACATGTATACATACATTCGCCTTCACATTCTTTTTCATCAAAGGTTATGATAAGACACTGGACATAGTTTCCTGTGCTATACATTTTTCATACAAATTCATTTTTAAATCTATTTTTATATATAGTGGTTAACCTTTGCAAATCTCAAACACTCAAATTTATCCTTTCCTACTTGCTGTCCCCCAGTAACCATAAGATTGCTTACTATGTCTGTGAGTCTGTTTCTGTTTTGTAGATGAGTTCATTAGTGTCCTCTTTTTTCTTTTCTTTTTCTTAGATTCCACGTATGAGTGATATCATATGGTATTTTTCTTTCTCTTTCTGGCTCACTTCACTTAGAATGATAATCTCCAGTTCCATCCATGTTGCTGCAAATGGCATTATTTTATTCTTTTTTATGGCTGAGTAGTGTTCCATTGCATAAATATACCACAACTCCTTTATCCAGTCATCTGTTGATGGGCACTTCCTTGTCTTGGCTATTGTATATAGTATTGCTATGAATCCTAGTTCAGTAACTTTAATCTGAACTTTCTCTTACTTCTTTCACAAATAAGCAAAATTAAAGATAACAACAGAAGTTCCCTTTCATATCTATTTAAGTCAAGAGTTTATCTTTTCTGACTGTTTGGGGGGAAATGTTCCAAAATACCTTTCTGAATGTGAATAACCTTTTTGTGTTGTTTACAACTGGTGTTTTTCTGCCACATCCAGTCTTCAGAAATGTATTTTAGAGTCTTGAAAATGTCACCATACCCTTGACGTGAGGCTCGAGCAGACTTGTGATGGATAACTTGTTATGTATAACTCTTTTTTTTTCCTTAATTTTGATTGTGGGGTTGGTGGGAGGTAATTAGGTTGATTTATGTTTTATTTATTTAAGGGAGGTGCTGGGAATGGAGCCTAGGATCCCGTGTACGCTAGGCGTGGGCTCTTCTGCTGAGCTACACCCTCCCCGCTCACGATTCACGGCTCTTTAAGAGGAAAAGTCGGGGGGGGGGTGTACTCCATTCCATTCCATTCCAGTATTCCATTTACAAGATGAACTAAGAGAGAAAACCTATAACCCCTGAAAACACTACAGAAGTTGGCAACCGTGTGGACCAGCTCTTTCTCCAACGGGGTCTAGGGTGCACGGTGGTTGTCTGCTGCATCTCAGCATCCCTGGGAACTGACTTCTCCACTTCAAATGCTGTGACTCGGGTGACCGGAAGACTTTCCCATAGCCTGGCTTCTGGCTGAACATGTCTCCTCTGCCGCCCAGACCGTTCGTGTGCTGGGCGCCGTAGGGCTCCACCAACTTCTGGTGGCCGTGCCTTCGTGTCCTGACGCCGGTAAACCCACTAATCTCACTAGGGAACAATGGTTACATAGAAGTGACTTGTGAACTAGGTAAATATATAGTGTTAAACCCAAACTGAGCATATCCCCGACTGAGCCTCCCCCAGAGGTCCATCCGCGGCCACTCCAATGCCACTGACATGAATGGGAGAGTGACAAGAGAACTTGAGGGGGTAGAGAGGCAGCCGTGGTAACCAGTCCTGGTTAAAAAGCCTCACCATGTCACCATGCAAATTCCACGGACGAACGTCCTGGCGAACACAGGGCGGGCCTCCTCCAGGGCCTTCGGGGGAGCCCACGCGGCGGGGAGCTTCGGGGTCCGCCCTTCACCAGCCTCACCCTCTCGGCCAGATCTCAGTTCTCAACGCCCTGCTAGTCAGCTGCCTTGCTGATAGGAGCTCTGTGTGAGTGAGTGCTCCTTGGCTGCAGGCAAGGAAAACATGTTGTAGACAAGTTCAGTGAAAAAGGGAAGTAACTGGAGAGAGATTGGAGAGTTTGCACAATCAACACCGAGACTGGAGATCCTGGCCTGAAAACAGAACAGGCATCGGACAAGATCTCAGTTAATGTCAGGCTGCTGCTGGGGGCTTGGATGACTTCTGAATGCTCTCCTGCCCTGGCTCCCTCTCGTCTAGACCTGGCATCCTGGGGCAGAGGCGGCCTGGCCACTGTGGGTCCTGGCCAGCCCTTCGGTGTTCTGGGGTGGTGAGGACCTGTGGAGGGAGGCTCAGGGGACCCCTGTGGTCTCTGGGGCAGAGGACTCCTGGATTAACCAAGTTGCCCCACAAAGAGGAACAGTAGGAAATTGTGGGGTCCCAGGAATGAGGACTGGAGGCTCGGGGCACCCTTCCCCAGTCCTCCAAAAGATCTGGTGCATAAAAATCGTAACTTGTTTACTGAGTCCCTGCTGTGGGCCACATACATCTAAACACGGCACAGTCATCTCATTGAACCCCCGGGAAACCCCTGAGACAGGCACGGGTATTGTCCCCCTTCAAAGATGCGAATGTGGAGAATTAGGGAGATGTCACGACTCGACCAGACTACATGGTTTGTGTGTGATGGACTAGATTCGGCGCCCCTGCAACCGTGTGACCCCGAGTTCTTGTTCTTGCACATTTTTGTAATATTTTCTACAGGGAAAATAGAAAGATAACTCGGTCTTTCCTCACTGATTAGATTTATTTGGTAACATCCACGGCAGGCATGCATAAAGCTGGCAACTTCACACAGACATTTTGGCGGTTTGCAGCCCAGCTCCAGGACTATTCTGCAGAGCAGGATGTGTGATAAACTGTGCTTTTGCACGTCTCCCATAGTAAACAAGGCAGAGCATGTTTTACGATCACACACGCTGCAATTTCAGGCATATTCCTCACAGATGAGAACTATTTCAACCGGGCATCCGTGAGAGGGGAATCTTCCTCTTACAACCGTACATGGCCAGTGACTGGCTTCTGATTATGAACATTTCAGAGCTGATTTCTTCTCCGCTGCCCAGGACGCACTCGCTTCTGGTGATCTGATGTCCAGACGACTCTGGGCCTGCATTTTCCTTCATGATGCCAGGTGAGTCCACACTGCAGGAGCCACTGACCCAACTTTCCTTTAGCCAGCTCCCTGGACACCTGTGGCCAAGCGAGTGTCACATGGCCTGAGGTGGAGCGTGATGGAGGAAAAGTTGGCGTAGAGGGAGACTGTGGTCCTAACTGATGTGTGATACAGTGAACTGTACTGAAATGTAACTGTGTGAACAATTTCTAGGGCTCCTCTCTTTCCACATGCAACTGAGGGGCCCCATGATAACCACTAATCCTCAAGAGGTGAGGTGACCCTCATCACCAACCACCTGCGTCAGACGGCCCACTTTGTCCCTGCCCAGGTTTGTGGGAGCATGGGTTTTGTGGCCAAAATATAAGGATTGAATCCTAGCAATTTTATTCACAGGCTATGTGACGCTGGACAAAACACTGACCTCTCTGAGCTCCACGGCTAGAAAGCACTGTACAGCTGTCAGTTATTTTTATTAGGGAAATGCGTGCTTATTAAGTGCTTATGCATGCAAGGCCAGTGCTGGTGCAGGGTGCCCCATGGGATGCCCGGAATGATTGATGAAGACCCCCCACCCACATGCCTCCCTGGGGAACACACATCTGGGGGTCTGAGCTGAGATGGGAAAGCAGATGAGCCAGGAAAGGAGGGTGCTCAGAGCACACCTGCTTTTAGGGGCGGCACCCACTGGTGACACTATTGAGATAATTAGCTTCAATCAGGCCAGGGCTGAAAGCTGACATTTGCCTTCTAACCAGAAGATCGTCTGCAAAGAAAAAGATGACATTTAATCTTCCCAGTGGAGCTGCACTGTGACATCCAGGACACGGTGTTCTGTGGGGGAGCCTTGGCAGGCAAGAAAGGGACCCGGACAGGGTGAGATGCAAAGCCTTCCGGGCTCCCGCCAGCGGCCAGACAGGCACACAGCTCTCCCGGGCGGGCGTGCCGCTCTCAGACCCCCTCCTGGTTGGTGCCGGTGGAGGGCGTGTCCCCAGGGCTCCAGCTCGGCCTCCTCCTGCAGCACCCTGTGAAGCACGGTCCCCAGGGCCTCCCTCGGGCCCGGGCTCCTCCGACGGCCCACCACAAAGTAGATGATGGGGTTGGCACTGCTGCTCACGGACGAGGAGAAGAATATGGAGTAGCTGAGTTTAATGTCTGTCCACAGGTGCCGGTCCAGCCAGTAGAGGAGGCACCAGTAGATGCCCAGGGGCAGGGCACAGATGAGGAACACCAGGACGGAGGCCAGGATGGCCACATACAGCTGTGTGGGCTGCCGCCGGCGCCGCTGGAAGCTTCTCTGCACCCGCACGGAGAGGATGAGGCTGGACAGGGCCATCACGGGCGTGAAGAGTGCCAGGATGAGGAGGCTGAAGATGAGGTCCACTGTGAAGCACTGCTGTGCGTCCAGGTTCCAGAACTCTCTGTAGAACAACGCTTTGATCACATTCAGCAGGACGGCCAGTGCCCAGAGCAGGGCGCACACCATGGCAGACAGGTGCTGTGGCCGGTGACACCTGTACCAGATGGGAAAGAGGACTGAGAGGCAGCGCTCCGTGCTGATGGCCGTCAGCAGGCTCAGGCCCACCGTGTAGGCCAAGAAGTTCATTCTCCTCAGCACCTCAAATGCCTTGAGGGCCGTGGGGAACATGTGAACTGTGTGGTCTGAGTAGATTGTATGACCCATGTTAGCCACCAGGCTGGCTTCTAGGATGAGCTTGGAGGCCAAGCAGAGGAGGAAAAGGAGGTCGGCCACGGCCAGGTGGAGGATGTAGACACAGAAGGGGCCCCTTTGCTCGCGGAAGCTCAGCAGCCAGACCATCACGCCATTGCCTGCGATGCTGACCACGTAGGTGAGTATGGTCAGCGCACTCAGCACCCAGGTGGTCACGCCCAGTGTTTCCCCCGGGGGGCCGCTCCAGTTTGATGCTGGGGTCTTGCTGCTGTTCAGAGTCTGGTTCATCCTATGGAAGGAAGATGGGTCCATGTGAGGTTCTGTGTTGCTTGGCCCCTGGGGGACTCCTGGGAGACCCTCACCTTGTTTCCCCTTCCAGGGCTCTAACCCTGATTTTTTTTTTTTTTTTTTTTTGGCAACAGACAGTGACCTGGAGGCCTGACCCTTTCCCTGCTCCCCCAGCTCCCACCCCTCCCGGATCTGCCAGCCCCACCACTGCAGACACAAAGTGGTTATAGTTGCTCTCTGTCAGGTTAAGAGGTTCTCTTCTATTTTGACTTTAATTATTCTTTCCATCATGAAGAGATAACTGACTTAAAGGCTTTTCTATATATATTGATAGTATCATTTTTTTTTTGCCTGCTGTAATCTTCAAATCTTGTGAATTAATTTTTTTTTAAACTGGACCTCAGGTGCAAAGAATAGTTTAATTGCACCCTGACTTTACGGCCTACCATGATCAGCAGGTCTTTGAAAATCAAACAAAATCATTTATTTCAGTTTCCCTCTTCATTCCGGCCTCTTTCCCCTGCCTTCACTCACATCTCTTCTGACCTGATTAACATACATCCTTGGACATCTAACCGTCTTGCACAACAGATGGTTCTGCATAAGTGTTTTTAATTTCTACAAATGCCGTTGTGATTTAGAATTCGTGCTGGTTTTGTTTTCGTTTTCTTATTCAACAATATGTTCTAGGCTGTTCCTGTTTACACACGGGACTGTTTTTGCCTTCTTCATTCTGTGTCATTGGTTTGTCTGTTCCTGCAACGTTAACACACTGTTGTTGTTTCTAAAGTAAACATGGCTTTGTGTGAGCCCCCCACCCCCGAGGGCTCTGAGCTGACAGCTGCTCGGTGGATGTTCTTTGCCAGTTTCATCCTAACGTGTCCAGCCTAGTTTTCAGCCAAAGGCTCGAGCCCGCGTGCAGATGTTTGGAGTTATCTTTCCGGGTAGTGGGCTCCGTTCTGTCTAGTACTCCACCTTACAAATTCTAGCCACTTTAATCTCCCTGAAGTCTGACTTTCGTGTCTTGAACTCCAGGAGACCACCGTGCTCCACCTGGCTTTGCCCACTTCCTGTGCCGCGGTGCAGAGAGCAGCTCCGAGCAGAGAGCTGGGTGACGCGAGGGCTCTCGTCTGAGATTATAGTCCTGGGATGCCTCTAGTCCAGTATCTGAAAACAGTTGTTTCTCGTGTTTCCTCCGGTTTTCTAGCTGTTTACAACCAGAGGACTGGGCTAGTACCAGTCACTCCATCATGGCCACAGACAGAAGTGCCTCTGTTATATTTTCCCGTTGATTATTGCCGGTGTAGAGGGCACTGGTGATTTCTGTAGCTTTCGTTTATCAGGCAAATAACCTCATTTAGTTGATCATATCTATCACTTTGTCTGTTGAATATTTTGATTTTCTATGCTACTGTCCTCATACCTCTAATTTCTTTTTCATATCTTATAGCATAGCCCAGAATACCTAGTATGATGCTGAGCAATGACTGGAATCAGACACGCTTATCTTTTTCCTAATCTTAAACATAATGTGTCTAACTTTTCTCCATTAAATATGATGTTTGCTCTAAGTTTTTGGTGTTATCTTTTATCGAGGTGAGAAAGCTCCCCTTTCAGTTTTTTAAGAGTTTTTTTTAATCATAAGTCAATGATGAAATTTATCATAAATTTTTTTCTGAGTTTACTTAATAATTTTCTCCTTTAGCTTACTTATGTGGTGAATACATATTGATACATTTTATGGTGTTCATTCATCCTTATATTTTTAGGATAAACCATTTCTAGTGTGTTCTGTTTTTTTTCTTTTTTTCCCTCTTGATGCTCTGATTTTATTTAGACCATTTTCATCCATGTTCTTAAGACAAATTTGCCCACAATTTTCCCTTCTGGTACTATCCTTGTCAGTTTTTTTAATTTCAAAGCTGTAAGGTTCTATTAGCTTCATAAAATGACTTGGAGAGATTGTCCTTTTTCTCCACCCTCTAGAACAACCTGTATCATGTAAGGATCATCTTTCTTTGAAGATTTGGCAGAAGGTAAAACCATCTGGTCTGGTAATTTTTTTGTGTTAGTGGATAGGCATGGCTTTGGAAAAAAATTACAACTCTGATTTATTTAATATTTTAGGTCTATTTAGTTTTCAATCTCTTCTTGAGTTACAGTAAGTAATATTTTTCTAGAAAATTGTTCATGCTTCTGGTTTCACATTTTCGATATAATCCACTGCATGGTATTCTTTTACTATTTTTAAAACTTCAACTCTGTCTGCCGTTTTAAATTTGTACCTTTGTTCCTTCTTTTTCTTTATCATTTTACCAGTGGTTTGTTTATTTGTTTTTAAACAATATGTGTTTATTTATTTATGTCCAATACAGAGACTGGGAATTGAACCCGGGACCTCATGCAGGCTGAGCACGTGCTCTACCACAGAGCTACTCCTACCCACCAAGAGGTTTGTTTTTGACAACTGTTTTTTTAAATCAATTCTGTAGTTTCTTTGCTTCCCATTTCTTTGATTCATGCTTTTATTTCTTCCACTTCCTTTGGATTTACCTTGGGATTCTTTTTTCTGCTTCTTGTGTTGAATTATTAGGTAATTAATTTTCAAACATTCTACTTTTTCTAACAGATGTCTAGGCCCATAAACATACTATTAAGTATTTCTTTAGCTGTTTCATTAGTTTTGGTATGTTGTGTCTTCATGGTTGTTTATGTCTAAATATTTTACCATTTAAAACCATTTTAAACATTTTCAGCTTACACTTTGAATATCCATCAATTACTGAGAAGTCTATTTCCCAACGCGCGCTTTGGCTGTCTTTTGGTTGTTGATTTCTGATACTGTGTTGCGGTCAGACAATGTGGTCAATTTTTGGGTATTTGTTGAGACACACTTGGTAGCATAGTAGAGGCCAATTTTCATTTACTTTCTATACTTTTTTTTTTTGTTGTCAAACAAAATTCTTTTAAATGGAGATACTGGGGATTGAAACCAGGGCCTTGTGCATGCTAAGCACATGTACCACTGAGCTACACCCCCAGCCCCTCTATACTCATCTGATTAAGCTTTTCAAATTGCATTCTTTAAATGGTCTATATCCTGATTAATTTTTTGTCTGATTTAAATATTAACCCATTATGATGCCAGTTTTGTCATTTTCTCTTTCCTTCAGCTATTTTTGAAATTTTGTTAAGTGTATGCAAATCTGAGATGATTATATTATCCTGGTGAATTGTCCCTTTTATGGTGTAGCTCTCTTCATCCTTAGTACTTTTTTAGCTTTAAAGTCTATTTGATCTGATACCAATTTTTAAAATTAATGTTTCCTAATCTTCCTATTCATTCCCCATATACTTTGCAATTTTGGGCTGTCTTCCACAGGGATGACATTACTTCTTCTGGGAGCCCCAAGAGGTTGTGTATCTATGTTGCTATCTAGGCATTTGGCTTTGGCCTCTGTTGGACTTTCAAAGGATTTCACTGGCCTAAGACCTGGTTTTTGTTGGATTTCCTGGCTTGGAGGTTTGGTGTGTAAATTCAGATTTGAATGGTACAAATGCAAGGCTTTGGTTACTCCAGTTGGTGTCCAGTTCCACTCAATACTCTTCCGCCACCCCTCC
This sequence comes from Camelus ferus, assembly GCF_009834535.1. NCBI lineage: Eukaryota > Metazoa > Chordata > Mammalia > Artiodactyla > Camelidae > Camelus > Camelus ferus. Next base: position 68,146,976 of record NC_045705.1, read on the forward strand.
CACCCCGCAGCCTCAGGCGGGGAGAGGATCCTAATGGCATTTGGGTGAACGTTGCTTTCTTTAAGCAGCAAGGTCCTCCCAGAATTCTGGCCTCTCAGAGGTCCCCCTGATCAGGCTCCCTCCCCCACTTACGTCGTTCCGAGACCACCTCCCTGCCCCCTACCCCTTCTTCGCCCTAGCCCCACCGCACCCCCGGTCCCCAGAGCCTGTATGATGCACCCTGGGCCATCAATGTCAGCGCCAGTTGCAAGTTTACTGAGGCATCTGGAGATTTCCTTTCCCTCTTTCACCTTTCAGCTCTGAATTCTATTTGGTGGGCAGGAGGGGATTATGTTTTCTCCCATGTTTCTTTGTATCCACAGTGGGAGTGTGGGACCATGTCATATGGGCACCAACCTCCACAGGGTGCCCTGCAGCTACAACCAGAAGTCTTTCCTTTAGGTTCAAAAAAAGTTTAAATAATATTTATCAAACTTATACTATGTGCCAGATACAAAGTGCTATACACAGAGAGAACACACATACGTATATAATAGCATATATACATACACGTGCAAATACAACACACATGTAGCACACACAGCACGTGTCACACACACATGTACACACACAGTACGTATATATATAATAGCACATATACATATGTACAAACATTTGAGACAGGCTGGGACCTGGGACCCTTTACTGCATTTGGACAAACAGCTCTTTGAGCAACAGAATACAAAGAAACTATAAGGGCTAAAAATGACTGAGTGCGTGCTCAGTAGGGGAAAATTATGACTTGTAAGAGACAGAAAGGGCAAAACCCAACTGCCACTTCTGAGGTGCCTGGAGCGAAAGCAGGGGACTGCACATGATCCCTGCACAGGGCACCACCCAAGCCACCCCTCCGGCCTGATCCATGGATCTTCTCCGCCACCGCATCTAAGGGAGCAGCTCGCCCTCCCTTGGGGAGACAGCAAGGGCACCTTTTACTGTTCTTACTTCCTCATGCTGCATCTTGAGCCCCTTAAAGCCTTGTCTGAATTTCTTGTTTGGCCTTTTATCAATTTGTACTGATTCAAGAGTCCGAGGATCTGGGTTGATATCACACACAGCAAACACATATAGCAGCATATATACGTACAGCAGAGTACAAACACATAGATAAACATAGGACAGGGCACATGTACACACACATGCACATACATGTATACACGTGGACACATGAACGCACACACACAGCACATAGACAGAAATGACTATGATAGGCAAGTTCACCCTCACAGAACTTGCAGTCCGGGGTGGGAAATGCACAATTAGACAATTACCTCCAATCGCCAGGGTGCAGTGGTGGGACCTGGGTGGAAGATAGCTAACAAGGTGGGGACTCAGAGGATGGATGGTTTGGGAGGTACTGAGGTCCAAGGGCAGCTGGGAGAGGCCAGGTAAAGGGGATGCCCTGAAGGACCAATTGAGGCTCCTCCACAGAGGGGCCACAGACTGTGGTCCCCCAGCCCCTCCCCAGCCAGCGGGCCCCCTCCTCCACGCCGCCATCCTAGGCTGCCACTGCTGGGTGGCTGCCTGCAGGGCTCCATGAATGCACTGTCCAGTCAAGTCACACTAGTGAGCTGGGTTGGGGTGCTCTCTCGTGATGGGGGGACATGGTCCTGCACCTGCTGAGCCTGGAGTGGGAGATCAACACAGGCCAACACCCCTGGCTCCCCACATGCCCCTTATCAGGGGTCTTCAGACCACCTGCTTCTTTCCTAGCAGTCGTTAGGTATCCATCCTTCACCCGCAGTCAGAGGGCAGACGGGGCCAATGCTATTCCAGGTCCTGGGGTTCTTGGGACAAGAAGTCAGACACTTGCTGCCTCCCCAGGGGCTTAGGTTCTGAGGACAGATGGTCAATAAGCAAGAAGCACAAGAAGAAGTAGCTTCAGACGTGGTCACTGTCACAGAGATGGTGACAGCTGCTCCACAGGCGTTTTAATGAGAAACTCTCCCAGGTAACAGAGCGGGGGGTGGGGGTGGGGGACGGGGAGAGGGGCAGAGACCCCCACACGCACTGAGGAGCCAGCGGTGGAGTCAGGGAGTGTGGGCGACTTCTTGAAGGAGTTTCTTACATGGATGGCAGGGACAGGAGCCAATGGAGGCAGAGGTTTTGTTTATTTTTAAAGAAAGATATTCAGTTGTGGATGGGAGTGATTCGGCAAAAAGGGAAAAACTGATGACCAGGAAAGAGGCCCAGGCAGCAGGAGGGGGTCCTGGGGGCATCTTCTTTTTCAGTGAAAATCGAGGGGAGGGCAAATATTGGGACTGAGGAAGGAAAAGAGGGAACTGAAGACAGAGGAGTCCTTATCCCAATTGCTACGGACTGAATTTTGTCTCCCTCAAATCCATCTGTCAGAGCCTAACCCTCCCACAAGCCTGACTGTACTTGGAGATGGGCCTTTAAGGAGGTGATTAAGATTTAATGAGGCCATAAGGGTGGGGCCCTAGTCCAACAAGATCAGTGTCGTTTTAGGAAGAGATGCCAGTGCACTCTCCCTCCCTCCCCCTGCCCTGGGAGAGCACAGTGAGAAGGCAGCTGTCCTCCCGCCAAGAAGAGAACCCTCACCAGGAACCGAACTGATCTCAGACTTCCAGCCTCCAGACCTGATAGGAAATAAATGTCTGTTGTTTTAGGCGCCCCATTTGTGCTGTTTTGTAACAGCAGCCAAGCGGACTAATGCACCAACTTAGTGGAATAATGAACTGTGACTACTTCCCAATGGAAGTAAACAACACACACACACACACACACACACACACACACACACACACACACACACACACACACGGCAAGAAAATCGACCACGTGATTGCCAATGCCTGGCTTCTCTGCAGTGAGGTCACCTGCACAACAAAGCTGGGGTGGGTGGAGGGGAGGATGTGTCTCAGCCATCCCTGAGTCAGGTCTCGGCACACAGTGGGTGCTGCATAAATGTGGAGGTGCCCCTGGCCTCAGTGCTCTGCAGAGAGCCCCCAGACAGCCTCCCCTGCTTCCCTCCATCCAGCCTTACATGCCAGCTGCCCTGGGGCATCTGTCACCGTGAGCCCGGCAGGCCGGCCTGGGGCTGGCTTCATCCCTCTGTACCAAGCCTGTGGGAGTTGCTGCTCAGTGACGGTTTATTGGTGGATGATGGTTTAAAATCTAGAAACTACTGAGTTAGTTTTGGTCTTTCTGTCCTTGAAAGCCTTGTTTGAATTTTTGTCTATTCCACTAAAGACTGATGGAAATGTGTTATTTCCTACTACTGTTGTGATAGTGTCTGTTTCTCCTTGTACCTTAAACATTTTTTTTTAAATTCCATAGGTTAGATACCAAAATAGCCTTTTTTTTTTTTTTTAAACAGAGGTACCAGGGATTGAACCCAGGACCTTGTGCATACTAAGCACAGCTCTACCACTGAGCTCTACCCCTCCCTCCACAAAATAGTCTTAGTTTTAAAGATTCGAATGGTAAAGAAGAAATAAGGTTTTGCTCTGCCCTCACCCTGGGTATCACTGTTTACTGTGTGTCTATATCCTTGAAGTGTTTTCCTGTGCATTTACACATCCATTATTTTAAAATGAAAATATATTACCTCACTGATTCTTCAACAGTGAGTCGTACGTCTTCTCCTTAAATGGTGCTCCCCCACACCTGCTGGTGTCACCTGCATCCTGGCTCTGCTATTACCACTGACGGGGGACCTCCAGGTGGCAGGCACCCAGGGGGATGGTAAGAACTCATCACCCCTTTAAATACTTTAAAGGTAGGCTTCATTAGCCCATTTTATTTAGAAGATACGTGCTCAGAGAAGCTGAGACACTCGCCCAGGTCCCCCCGCCACCCTCGGCAGAGCGGGACTCTCACCTGGGGGTTAGCGGGACTGTAGGCCATCACTTGTCACCAGCATGCCTTCCTGCCTCCACCCAGAGAGTAGACACCTGGCCCTCTCACCTGCTCCCCGGTGTGGCACTCAGTCCTTCAGGGAAGGTGGCTGGCCCCATCCTTGCTCCTGGACTTGGAAGCTCGGCAGCTCCTGTTGGCCCAGGCCCCCAAGCCTCTCCTGCCCCACTGTCACGGCTTAACAGGGATGCTCTGAACTGTCTCCCGCTGCCCCACGCCCTGGCCTCAGAGGAGCCCCGCTCCTGGGACCCCTGTAGAACCTTCTCCTGTCTCCCTCTGAGATGCAGGGAGGGGAGCTTGAGGTATAAATGCAGGAGAGGAGTCCGCCCCACCCACTGGGAGACCAGGCAGAAGAGCCAGGCGGGGGCTAATGGGCCTGGCTGGGCGTGGCTCCCCGGCTCCCTGCCCGAGGGATGGGGTCTGCTGGGTTGTAGAGAAATGGAGACGGAAGCTGGGGACCTGAGAGGAGTGACGGAAGGATTGCCTTCTGTGCCATATTGGCAATGCCTGCCTTCCTGAAGGCCGTCTGGAACAGCCAAGGGGACCTCAGAGCATCAGCAGGCCCCGATGATGGGGGTCAGGGTGGGGCTGTGGAAGGAACAGGGGCCCTTGAGGACGTGGAGAGGCCATTACGTCCACGAGGAGAGGTGCTCTGACTAATGGACTCGCTCAGCGCTCTGTATGTGGAGGGCTGCGGGTTGGGGGAGGGCGCACTGGGCCCAGGTTCCAGGACCACCTTGTAAGTCCGAGTTCTGCCTCTTCTTAGCTAGAGAATTGTGCAGTTTAGGCGGCCTCCCTGAGAGTCCAAGTCCTCACTGTGATGCTCAGAATCTGTCCCTAGCCACCCTCAATTTCCCAAGAGAATCAGGAGTTAACACGTGCGCTGCACCAGGACAGGTGGGAGGGAGGTTGGAAACAGAGGTGACTTAGGACCCGGAGGCTCCCCTGTGCTCATGAGTGGCTCTGGGGCACAAGGACCATCCTGATTTTACAACCGCTTGGACTGTCACAGGCTTCTATTCTGGGCTTCCTGAGTGAGGGCCATGGTGGATGTCTTCCTCCAGGAGGTGACAGCCTGAGAATGAGTCAGGAGAGAAATACAGGGCTTCAGACCCAAGAGACACAAACAAACTGCCCAAGAAGACATGAGCTTCTGGAAGGCAGGGGTTCCCCTGTTCTTGGAATTTCTGTGCCTAGAAACAGTGCCTGGTCTGTACAGATGCTCACATTTTTGACTAATTACTGTTGCATCGACAGAGTCCTTGGATCCTGCTGTTCTTGGAGCCCATCCATACCTGGACTGATTTCAGTTACACAAACCATGTTTCAACAGGGATTCTGTCACTTGCAACCAAGAATCCTGACCATGGGGAAGCTCTTACCCGAGAGAGGCAAAGAGGCATGTTGTAAACGCCCAGCCTCAAGTGTGCGCCTGCCCGACCCCAGCGGGTTGACGCCATGGGGGTGGTTAAGCCCCACTTTCTGTGGCAGGAGACAGATCAGCTCTGCTTGCCTGCTCCCAGGGCCGTTGTTTCCATCGGCTCTGAGTCTCATGGAGGCCATTCAGCTGAGGCCAGGGGGACGGCTGGTCCTCCAGACCTGTGCCCGAGGGATGGGACGCCGCGGGCCAGGGTTTAGATTCAAGGGCCACAACTCAACAAGGGATCTGGTTTTGGTTATTAGATCATGGAACTGACTGAAAGCAAAGAAGCCACACACAGTGCAGGAGTTTGGAGGCGGCTTCCCCAGACCCGGCAAAGCGGCTCGTCCTGTGGGACTGTCAGGAAGCGGTCTTTGGAGGTGTCTCGTCTGAAGGCTTACCTGGGGCATGACCTTCTTCCAAACTTCCACAGCTGTGGACAGGATTGTGTTCCTTGCAGACTGTCGGACCGAGGGCCTCAGTGGGTTGCTGGCTGTTGGCCAGAGGCTGCCATCAGCCCCTTTCCGGGGACCTCCCCGGTCCGGCAGCTCCCAACATGGTAGCTTGCTTCCTTAAAGCCAGGAGGGCGGAGAGTCTGCTCCCACCGTGGGAGTCACAGCCTCCTGTAACCTAATCGTCTTCTCTCCAGTTCTGTCAGTTAGAAGCAAGTGACCCGGTCCAGCCCACACCCGTGGGGATGGGATTACACCAGACTGTGAATACCACAAGATGGACTGTTGGGGGCCGTCTTGGATTCTGGTGACCATGCTTACTCTCTGAAGAAGAACCTCCCTCATAGCCAGTCCTCACTGCTTTCCGTCCAGTGTAGAATATGCTATGGCCCAATAACATTGTGTGTTGTTTCTTTTTTTTAAATTCATTTTTTAAAATTTATTTTTTAACGGCAGTACTGGGGATTGAGCCCAGGACCTCACGCATGCTAAGCACGTGCTCTACCACTGAGCTATCCCCTTCCTGTTACTTGTTGTTTCTATTTTCTCCTTTTCAAATGCGATTTAAAAAAAAAGTCATAGTTATTCCATCTGTCCTGTCCACAGTGAATTGTGTGTCTTGAGAGTGGCCATCATCATTTGGATTGCATGGATGGAACCTATCACTAGGACTGGGTACCAACCCTAGAGGAAGTACCTTTGGATCTGATGGAGAGAGATGCAAATGGCCCACAGATCCTGGGCTCGGTGCTGGGGGAGGGGGGCAGTCCCTGGAATTGACTTCGAATTGTCTCTCTTTTAGGGGGAGTGCATTGTCTGCTGTGAATAATATAGCTACAGATTTGGGGTGGGAATGTTATAAAATGAAACATGGGCAAGAAACGGGTGTGTGGGTGGTGGAATGTTGGGGGACGAATGTGGCCCACTGTTGTCACTTTGCCTGCTAGCAGCTCCTTTTCATTCTTTCTCTTTGAGCTCACCTCTTCCCTGCTCTCAGCCTGTTGGGCTTCAGCAGGTGGGCGTCCTCCTTATGCCCCAGCCCACCTCCCACTCCAGGGAAGGGCATGAGACTGGGGCCTGCCCGGTGGGCATAATGGTCTGGACTTTGGTCCCAATTATCAGGAAAGGGCTGCCCTCTTTTCTGCTGGGATTGCTGAATTTGTCAAATGAAAACTAGGAACTGTTAGTTACCTGTCATTTAGTCTATTTATTGAGAATAAAGGCAACACAGACAAAAGCAGAGATGAGAAACAGGAAAAAAAAGGGAAGTAATCTCAGGAACATCATTTGAGGCCCGGATCCAGCTGTGTCTGGAGTGAAGACCATTCTGGAACTTCTCTGATATCCGGGTCAGTGCACTCCCTTAAACACACGCATGCCCCCACCTGTACCTCTCTCCCCCAAGCTAAGTTAAATTGAGTTTCTGGTATTTGTCACTAAAAGTGCTGCCTGATACGGTATAAAAATCTGCCCGTGAAACTAACCTGTAATCTCTATAGAGGCTAAAGCAGAGATGCGCGGTTGCCTCAGGCTGGGGGCAGGGTGGGATGAGGGCTGGATGCCCTAGGAAACTTCTGCGGGGGGTGATAGAAATGTTCTTTTCGGGGAGATGTAAGCATTTTATGTACTGATTTTATGATAACATGAGCTTTAGATACACCTGTCAAAGATCACCGAACTATATATTAAACGGATGCATTTAATTGTATATAAATTAGACTGCAATTAAATCAATGACAAAGATTTAAGAAAAAAATCTGTCTGAGCAGGGAAGCCTTCTCTTGATTCGCCAGGAAACTTGGTGCTGGCGCTCTGACTCACTGAGGCAGAGTTTCCATGAGTTTCAGTTTTGTGAACTGTGTCCTGTTGTTCTCTCCAAAGCCCTGCTGGCTACTCTCCAGCCCCCACTGGCTTAGAATGTCATATTTTTGCACTGGCGTTCTCAAGTCATCCTGGTTCGAGAAGATTCTGCAGTTTGTTTGCAGAACGCCTTGGCCTGGTTGCCAGTGTGCTTAAGGGCACACTTCCTTGGGCTGGGGCTTCTCCCCGCGCGCTGAGAGGCTGGACCATAAATGGACCCATCACTCCGTGTCGCCTTCTAGAGGAAGCCCTTGGTTTCTGGGAAGGAGGAATCTTCTTGGCTGAAGGTTCTGAACCCAAGTTGTGCAGAAGAGACCTGGGGCTTCAAAATTTTGGCCTAAAATGTAAACCTCAAGTTATCTCCAAACTATACTGGCAGGAGATTCGGGAAAGCCGGGCAGATGCCAGAGAGGCATTCCATTTCCTCTGATTAATATGGAAGATGAGACAGGAGGAGGCCTCAGCTTTCAGGCCATTCTCTGTGCTGTCTGTTGCCCACGCATCCTTGTCCCATCCCCCACTCCCTTCCAGAACCCGACAGCCTGAAACTGGGCTGTCCCCTCCTTTGATCTCTATAGGCTGTGGAATCCAACAAGGCCGGTCAGGGGTGCCCTTGGGCTATGCTGGGCATGCGCTGTCTATTCCATGCATAACTCCTGAACCCCCAACTCCCAGTGCTTTGCTGATGGGAAACACGGAGCTCAGAGGCCTGAGCTTCCAGGGAAACAAGAAAACCACTGTGCTGGTGCCTTTGGATGGTGACTGGGGCCCCAGGCAGGGCTGTCCACCTGGCAGGACTGACCTTGGACAAGGAAACCCATTTGGGAGCTCAGGCTTCCACAACAACCGCTAATACTCTGTATCGTGGACCACTGTCGTGAAGATTAAGTGATATTCATAAGTGGAGGTCTCAGCCCAGGGCCCTCTGCACATAGTAGGTCTTCAACAAATGGCAGCCATTCCCCCAACCACCGGTCTGGGATTGGTGGTTCCTGTGAATGTCTCTCCTTTTGCGGCCACTCTCCTCCCCTCTGAAACCTGATCGTAGTGGGTGGGGAAACTGAGCCACTGGAGACCAAGGTCCCATAGCTTGCGGGCGGCGGCCCTCTGCCTCCTTGCAGCTTGTTCTTGGCTTCCCAAATTTGGCCGTGTTTATCCCTTGGGTGATCTAACAGAGCATGCTTCTCCACTTGCTCGTTTTTATAGAGACAGTAGTGACCGGAAAGATGAAAATGTGGAGCGCCCTTCCCTGCCCGTGGCCACCCCTCCACCCCCTCGCCCCCACCCTGCACGTCCTGGGGGTGGGTAGTTGGGTTTTGTATCGAGCAGAGCAGCCAGGACAGGGGGGCAAGTGATGGCTCTTTGTCCAGCTGCCTAGACAGGAATAGAGACTCCCACTCCCTGACTCATAATTCTGTTATTCTGTGGACCAGCAGTTGTCAGGTGAGAATGGCCAGATTCCTCACTCCAGGCAGTTTCAGGGTGATGCTTGGGGCCCCCTGGCTTCCTGCCTCGATGGGATAACTGGAAAGAAGCTTGGGGGACCACTGGGGGACCTGGCTGTGCTGCTTTGGGGGCGGCAGGGATAGCAGAGGCACTTCGCCCCACCCCCGCAGCCAGCTCCCTGGCCCCTGTAATAATTAGACACCAAAGGAGGGAGGAAGAAAGTGGCCGAGGGCCTGAAGCTCTGGCTTGCAGGCATCTATACTGCCCCTCCATTAGCACAGAAATGAGGTGGTCAGGTTGTGAATGGAAGCCTCCTGGGGGCCGGATTGGCTGGAGGGAGAAAGGGACTGGCTCTCTAGCAAGACTGTAGTGAGAAGGTTCCAGGGGCCGGGAGAGGCCTGATTCCTGGGGTTCACCCCCCACCTTTCCTGGCCTAGCGCCCGCTAAGGGCACATGCGTGTTCACATGGGGCCCAGCCCTACCCTGCCCTCCAGGCCCGGGCAGTGGGTGAGGGCTCTCTGTCCACCCACCAAGCCTGGGCTTTGAGCCGTGACAGCAGGCAGGGAGGCCCCTTGAGTTCCTGGGTGGGGGGCAGCTCCCCATGGGGGGTCAGGGCTGGAGGCCCAGGGTTGGGGGCCCTTGAGGAAGAGGCGAACTCCCAGGGGCTGCGGTTCACTGGACCTTAAGGAGTCAGGCTCTGGAAGGCCGCCTTGGGCACCTGCAGGCCTCGGAGGCCTTCCCATTGTGTGAGGCCTGTGCTGTGGAAGCTTTCTGGTTGGCGGTTCCCAGCCCCACCCCATCATGTGTGTCGTCAGGACCCCACCTGGCTTCTCTGAGTCCCCAGAAGTGTCAGTGGGGGTGGCCTCCAACTCTGCTTTCCCGGGATCCTCTGGCTGGCTCGGGGAGGGATGGGTGGGAGGCTGGGGTGGGTGCGCCCCAAGCACTGGGAGAGGGGCAAAGGGGCACCTCCATCACCGGAAGCTCCAGGAACCTTCGTCTCTGGACCACACAGGGTCCTCTCTCTCTGCAGAGCAGTGGCCTTGCTGGGAGGAGCGGCTGGGACTGTGAGAAAGGGGAACTTGAGAGCAGTGGCCTAGAGTGGCCAGAGGGACAAGTCGGGCGGCCGGGGGCCAGTCATCAGGGAAATGCACTCAGGGCCCAGCTGGCCCAAGGGTGGTGTGGCCACCCCTGCTCTGGGACCACCAGGGTCAGGCAGAAGGAGTCCAGGGTCTGCGGGCAGAGTGGCAGCTGCTGGGCGGTACTTCTCCCTTCATGGGCCATTTGCTCCCTCAGCCACGCTGCCAGCCAGTCCTCCCGGCCATCTCCTGGCCCTCCACAGAAGAGGGGCTGGACCTGCTCTTGGCCTGGACCCCCGATGCCTCTGCCTGGTCTTTCCTTGGGCCCAGATCTCCCCCCAGAGGGGCCGGGGTCCCAGGCTGGATACCAGGAGCCCCAGATGGGCCTCTTCCAGGGGCTGACAGAGGCGAGGGGGCAGTCAGGAGGACTTCCGGCTCGGCCCTAATTGAGGCTGTCTCCTGAGAGGGGCTCCAGCCTATTGCTGGGAAGTGGGGAGGTGCCGGGCACACGGATGCCAGCTCCAGCCTCAGAGAGCTCAGAACAGAGGGTTCTGGATGGGGGGCAAGAAAGCAGAAAATGCAGCTGCCACCCCAGGGGTCCCCTGTGTGGACACACTGTGTTCTTCATGGGCAGGGACTGTATTTGCAGCCAGCACAGAGCCTGGCACTGAGTAGGTGTGAAGAAAACTAAGGTTCCCGGGGGAGCAGGATGTCCCTGTGTGGGTGAAAAGGGCCTGGGTGTTAGCCAAAAGAGGACAGCGCGGCTGACCAAGCTCCCTCCGGCAGAGAAGTGGACATCCTACTGGAAGAGGGAGCACGCCAAGGGTGGAGACAGGCCAGGCGGGAACGAGGCACAAGAGCTGGGGTGCAGAGCAGCTGCGTGGGGTGCGGCATGGAAAGCCTGCTCATCTGGGCCTCGGTTGCCTGTGGAATCCTCATGGTGGGAACAAGACCACGGGCAGGACAGAGGGCAGTGAGCCTTCCTCAATGCAAGATAGAAACGTTTATTGATACACATTGATTGTCTCTCATAAAACTTCCCCTGACTACACTGGGCCACGGTGCCTGTAGGTGGGTCAAGGTGGCCAGGTGGAGCCAGTGCCCACTTTCGGGTAGGGGCCCAGAGATGGCCTGGAAGGCCCCCCAGAGCCTCAGAGACCAGGCTGATGGCAGCTCGGACACACTGGCCGGCACGGAGTCAGAAGAGAGAGTGACCCACCAAGCCGGCCAAGGGTCCTTCCTGTGTCCAGCTCATCGCCAAGACAGAAAGCCCCATTTCAGTCTCCAAAGGATTCACTGGGGGGCAAGGCGTCATCTGCAGAAAGACTGAGCTGCAAGGCAGGGTAGGGAGAACACTGTCCCCGATAGCACCATCTCGTGCAGGTCTGCTCACAGTGCTGACTTGAGAGGACCGGATGGAGACGGCAGGTGTCCAATCGGCGGGACGAGTCTGCTGGCCTGACGGGCGCAGGTGCTGGCTGTTCTTTACAAGGAGGGCTGACTAACGGGGCAGGAGGTGGACGGGTGACCCCTTCTGTTCCTTTCCTGACCAGCCTGGGGCAAGGAGGAGCCCCACCTGGGGGCAACTTCCATACAGTGGGTCGTGGAAAAAGGACAAGGCTGGGGAGAGCCCGGCGTGGCCCCAGGGCCTGTTTGCAGGTGGCTGCTCCGTCTCATGTCTCTCGGCCACTCCCACAGCCTCAGCCCAGGGGGAGGCGGCACGTGAGGCAGGAAGCAGACTTTTCTCCTTGCACTCGGGCACCGGGGCGGCTCCTCTGCTCCTGTCCTTCCACAAAGGGCCCCGGAGGCCACAGGCCACTCTGGCCCCTGCCTCCCCTCCGGGTGCCGGCCTCTCAGGAGGCGTTCCCCGAGGGGCACTGCATCTCCAGGGTGACCGTGTTGGGCGTGCCGCCCCCGGCCTCCCCCAGCTCTGCCCCATCTCTCAGGGCCCGCTGGAAGACCACCCTGAGAGGCTCCCACAGCCGCTGCGACTTGTCCCTCCCGGCCAGGAAGTAGACTACGGGCTTGGCGCTGCTGTTGATGCAAATACACAGGTCGGTGATGTACTCGGGGAAGGGGGCCGGGATCTGAAAGACCCAGAAGAGGAACCAGTCGATCCCTAAGTAGATGGAGGACACGAGGAAAACCGAGACCATGGCCAGGATGACGTGGTTGAGCTTGGCGGAGCGCTGGCGCCGCCGGGCGCGGCACTCCACATGCGCGACGAGCGCCAGGCAGGGCAGTACCATGAGCGGGCAGAAGACCAGGAACAGCAGGATGCCCAGGAAGGTGTCCATGTGCCTGCAGGCCGCCCCCGACTCCTGGTGGCCCAGGAACACGCAGAAGTAGTTGTGGATGCTGGTGACCAGGAGCGCCAGGGTCCAGAGCAGGGAGCAGACCACAGCCGACAGGCGCTTGGGCCGACGGCGCCAGTACCAGGCGGGGAAGACGACCGACAGGCAGCGCTCCAAGCTGATGGCTGGCAGGAGGCTCACACTGGCGACAAACGTGCAGAGCCCCAGGATCCGGCACACGGCGCGGGCATAGTCGGCAAACTCGCCCACGAAGCCCCCTGTGTTCAGGATGGAGAACACGGCCTTGCTAAAGAGGTAGCCGACGTCCGCGCTGGCCAAGTGCAGGAAGTAGATGGAGAAGGGGCTTCTCTTGATGGAGAAGCCGAAAAACCAGAGGACCAGCCCGTTGCCCACCAGGCCACACAGACAGAGAAGCAGGAAGATGTAGTTCATGACGGCCGGCGGCGGCAGCATGGTGATCTGCTCGATGGTCAGGAAGCCACGGCTGTAGAGCTCGGGGGCCTCGCTCACACCGGGACACATCTGCGCAGGCGTGGAGGGGAGAGGCCTGATGATGCTGGCCGGGCTCCACCCCCAAACTCGCACCTGTGTCCAGATGTGCTAGCTCCACCCCTAAGCCCCCACTGGATTCCAGGTGTGCTGGTCCTGACTGTAGACTTGTAGAACCACTGGCTCCAGCTGGAGCAGGGCACCCCGGTCCCACAGAGTGCCACCCTCCACGCCCCAGAGTCTGCAGCCAGCAGTCTACAGGAGGGACAGTGAAGAAAAGTCAGCCTTCCATAAAGGAAAATGTCCGTGTTACGCAAGATAGACAAACTGAAGAATTTTTTCGTATTGAAAGAAATTAAGAGACATGGCCAACAAGTGCAGGGCTGTCAGCCTGGGTTTTATAGTGGATCTAACCATTGCTATAGAGGCTACCGTGGGGATGGCTGGAGAAATGTGACTATGGAATAGAGGCAATGGTGTTGTACCAATGTTACATTTTCTGAACAGGAAAATGTGCAGTGCTTGTGCACGGACATGCCCTGGTTCTTAGCAGACACAGGCTGTTTGGAGGCTAGGGGGCTTGATGTCTGCAACTTACTTTCAAATAGTTCTGGGACAGAAAGGCAATCTATCAAGAGATACGTAGAGAGAAAGCACAGGTGGCAATAGGCTAACAGTTGATGAATCGGTGAAGGTGTGTGCAGACTTTCTGTACATGAAACAATTTTTCACACTAAAACATGAAAATATTTATTTAAAAAAATAGAGTCACTTGTAAGTTCTCAAAACAAAAGTGGACCTTGTCCCATAGTGACAGGGATCAGAGAGCCCTGGGGAATCAGAGGTGGGCCCCTGCTGGGCCAGGGTGACCCTTTGGGATTCTGGATCATGAGGGACCTGGATCTGGCCCAGGGGGTCCCTAGAAGGGGCGACCCTTGAGGCAGTGGCTATTTATCAAGCTGTGGGGGGACACTTCAGTATTTTGACAATTGGTTTGCTTATACGAGTCCATCTGGCTAAGAACCAGTCTTGCCTGCGGGGTCTAGGCTGGCATACAAATGCATGAAGGTGGGCCAAGTGCAAGCAACTGGCAAGTTGGCGGGGGCGGTGGCAGATCAGAGGGCACCCGTCTTGAGTAAGTGGGCAGCAGCCCTGCTCCAGCCAGTGGGCGCCAGGGGAGACCGGCGGGCTGAGCGGTGGGTCATTCTTTCCCCTCTCCCCAGAGAAGCCAGAACTCTAGATCACAATGTGAACTATCCTGATCTTTAAATGTTCACATTCAAAAAGCCATGTGTTTGCCAAACACAACACGTCTACAAGCTGGATTCGGTTCTCAGGCTGTCGATTTTGACCTCTCATTCCAGGCAGTCAAGGCTGCCCAGAGCACTGTCTGTCACTCCCCTTCCCACACCCTGGCAGACATCACCAATCCATCCCAGCACTCTTTCCCACAAGGCCTGAACCTGGCCACCCCTAATCTAAGGCTGGGTATCAGTTCTCATCGCTTGTGACTCTCCCTCCAAAAAAATCAAAACAAAACAAACAACAACTAAACAAATTAGAAGATTCTTGAAGCAGGACCATTATGCCACTTTCCAGATGGCCTCCAGCTCTGGCAGAAAGCTGGGTCCTAAAAGATTGCTCTTTTAGGGAAAGGGAGGGAACTTCGGCCTGGCTTGGTCAAGGGGAATCTGCAAGCAGGGACTGAGGGTGCTGGCAAATGTTGGGGAGATGCCATGCGGTCCGGGCACGGGGTCTTATTCTCCACCCATCACTCTCTGAGTACATTTATTGGCTACACATGTGTCTGTCTGTCTGTCAACTCTCATACCCTCTAGCTTGCTCCTTACTCAGCCTTTCCTTTGATGGCTCTGGGCACTTCCGGCCACAGAGTGGCCTCCTACAAGCCTCCCCTTAGCTGGGGAGCTGACCCAGTAATTTACAAGACCCACTGCCTAAACGAGCCCACGGAGGGCCAGCTCGGGCGCTGGAGGGACCTGGGCTGCAGGGGCCGCATCGGACAGATCAGATCACTCTGCCTCTCGCAGGCTGGAAAAACCCTGCAATCCTCTCCTCAGAGTCAGAGTGGGGGGGTGGGTGAGTCACTGGGTGTGTAGCTGCCATCCCAGCCACATACCACCTTGTAAAACGCCTGCCCTGGAACACGGTCCCCTCCCTGGGCTCTGTCTTTTCTCTGGGGAGGGGGGATTTCTGGAGACTCCCGAGCCAGTCCCATCTGTGCCTGTCCCCCGTGGCGGCCACTCCACGGGGGTCACCACCAAAGGTGAAAGGGCTGCGGGCCTGGCTGGGACCCCCGGGTAGGAGGAGTCCTGGTTCTTTTCCGACCCCGGACTCACCCCAGTCAAGTTACTACACTGGTGTGAGCCTCAGTTTCCCCAGATGTTACACGTGGTAAACTCAAGGAGTCCTTCCAACTTGAGAGTGTTTTGTCTGGGATTTGGGAGGTAATTCTAGAGTTTTTAAGGGCCTCAGAGAAAAAGGAGGGTGTGGGCAGAAGAGGTGGGTCAGCCTGATGGGCTGTCAGAGTCTCAGCCATGGCTGGAGCCTGGAGGCGAGTGATTAACTGTGAATAATGGACCCGAGCCGGGGGCGACACTGGCAGGGTGGCCCAGAGCTCCATGGAGCACGTGACATCAGGGTCCCCTGGGAGCCAGCCTGGCAGGGCTTGGCCTTGGGAGATTGCTGCCCACCACACATCCACAGGGAAGCAATGATGAGGCCTCTGAAGGCTGGTAACTGACACCCCAAGGTCTACATGGGACCGGACTCAAGGATGTCCGGAGGTGAAGGCCCTGGGAATCTGAAGGACCCAGTAGCCAGGGCCAGGCCACAGAGCCCAGAGGGGCCCTGCTGTCTGCTTGTCTGTCCTGAGCTAGAGAACGGGGCCTGGCTGGCAGAGCTTGTGAGCCAGGGATGCTGGGCTGGGTCTGCCCCCTTCCACCGCACCTGTCTTGCAGCCGCGCAGAGGAGCCCCCTCTGACAGGAGCTGCCTGGTGACACTTGCCTTGTTCCTGTTGGTGGGATGGGCCTCCCAAGAGCAGTTTCCAGCCATCTCCAGGCCTGGTGAGTCCAGATTCCTCTTGGCTCTGCTCACAGCTACCGGGCCGCCCAGCCCACCTGGCAAGGCAGAAAGGCTCACATTAGGGCGGCAGTGTTCTCCATGCCCTCCTAGACCCCTCCCCAGGCCCCTAGGACAGGCTTTATGGGAAGGACGGGGTGTCCTGCTGAGTCCAGAGCAGGTCACATCCATGTGCACCGCCCCCTCCTGCCCCGGGACCCTCATTCACCCCTCTGCTGACACACTAGTGACGCTTTCTGGGGAAGAAGTCCCTCTCCTTTCCTGCTTGGTCTGTAAGATTTCTGAAGCCAGAAGGCTTCTGGAGACATACATCTATACCCACACACACTTTCTTGGCCACCACCTTCATGCCTGGCCATGGGACAGGGGCTCTGGGCAGTCAGTCCCAGAAGGGAGAGTGGATGAGGAGAAGTCATTTCTGGCAGGAAAACTTCCTGGAGGAGAAGGCTTGCCTGGGCCACGTGTATGTAACATGCTAAGGTGTCTGGTCTTTCCTCTGCAGGTGCCTGGAAGGCAGGACAGCCTGGTCATCATTAGCATCCTTGCCACCATCATCAACCTCTTGTCAGCGAGTGCCAGCCAGCCCACACCTGTCCTCCCATGTGGTCCTGGTTACGGACTGTGAGGCAGGTGTAGTTATCCCCGTACGATGAGGGCACGATGAAGGCACCGAGGCTCAGGGAGGTGAGGTCACCTGTCCTGGGTGCACACTATGACAGCCGCACACACACACACTGTAGCTTGGCAGATTTGTGTATCTGCAGGACTAGAGCGGCTGCGGCGGCAGGAGGGACCGGCCCGGAGGCCGCTGTGGTAGCCTCAGCTCCAGGCTGGAGAAGGGGCAGCTGGACTGGGCCAGGACTGCAGATCAGGAAGCTTGGGAGAAGTGACAGGTCGGGGAGGGGGCGTCCCTGCAAGACTTGTCCACCCTGGCCAGTCAGAGCTCATTGGTCCGCCAGCCCCCATCCCTCGCATTGTGCAGGCAGGACACTGAGGCTGTAAGCGGAGGAGGGGCCTTCCGGGAGCACAGCCAGGCTGCAGGCTGCTAGGCCCCTCCTCCTCCTGACTCCTCCGGAATTCCTTCCTCGGCTGAGGGCCACCGCCGCCTCGCTCGCGCGCGGCCCCTCCGCCCAGGGCGGGGCGGGGCCGGGCAGGCGCCGCTCATTGGCTGCGCGGGGAGGCGGTCCCCGCGAGCTGCCCGCCCCTCTTTAACCCTCGGCCTCCCGGAGCCGGTGGCTCACGGCCGCCCCTAGGGGCAGCTGGCGGGGCCGGGAGGGCGGATGGCATGGCCCGGGACCACGGCCCCGCACGGCGCGGGGCTTGCGCCGGCGCCCCAGGTGGCTGCGCAGGCAGTGGGAGCCCTTGTGCGCGAGAACAAGTGAGCACTTGTGATGCGTGTGCAGTGTGGGCCTGCAGATATTGGGTGCTAGGAGGCATGCGTACTTCGTGCCCCCCCCAACTCCCTCCCCCGCATAACTTGAGTTGGGCCCCTGTCCCCTTTGCCACAGACAGGCCTCAGGCTTTTCCGCGCTCTGGGGCTTGCTGGTGCCTGCACCCACAAACTACCTGCTTCTCCCCCATCCTTCCTGGCCTGGGGTACTCCCTCCTTCCACACTCCTTCTCCACTGGTCCAGCTCTTCTTGGTTGCCCTTTCAGAAGCACATCACCCCTAGGTCTGGGCCCCAGGGGTGCCCTGACTCTGAGAGCCTCTTCCTTTCACCTCTGCAGGGCTGGACCCCCCACAACAACACAGATGCCTCCAGGGCAGCTGGCTGGGGCTGGGCATAGAGCGAGGGTGGGGGCCCAGCTCACCTCTGCTGGTTGATTTGACATGTGGGTGTCCCTCGTGTGTCTCTGAGGCAACGGGCCACCTGGAAAGCTCTTGGATTTATGCAGAGAGATTGGGAAGCCAAGTTGGACCCCGCATGGGCCATAGGAAGACATGTGTGTGACATGTGTGTGAGTGTGAGTGTGAGTGTGTGTGCTCCTCAGGTTGGGATCTGGCCTGTGATAGAACTAGCTTTAGCTATAGCAGACAAAAAAAAGCTGCTCTCTCATTTCACCCCTGACCTTCCCCTTTAAACACAAGCCCAGGAATGGGCCCCCATTACCTGTCTGCCCGCCCTACCCGGCTCCTCATATGCCTTCACACCTGCACACCACGCCCAGCTGCAAGCCTACCCTGGCCCCCCACCCGCCCCGCTAGGCACGGCTGTCCTCCAGGAGGCCTCGGTGGGAACCGGCAGATGCCAGTTCTCCAGTCTCTCTCCTTGTCCCTGGGCGGCCACTGGCCATGAGGTGGGCTTGTGGCTGTCACTCCCCCCAGACACAGAGGAGACCTTTCAGAAAGTCTCAGGAACAGCCTTCATCCAATGCGGACACCCCGCCAGGCACCGCCCACCTTGGGGAAGGTGGGCCACAGCTGTCCGCTGACTGCTGAGGCTGACCCCTGGGTGTCCACCCTGGGGCCGGCCCCACAGCTGCCGGAGCTCAGCCCCGTGGAGGAGGGGAGAGCCGTCGGCGTGCGTGAGAGCTGTGGGAGCCACGGCTCTTGCTGGGTGTTCCCTCCCGGCCCTTCCAGAAAGCACGCTGGCCGTGGTGGGGGAGGGGGAGCCCCCACCCACAGGAGGACAGAGCTGGAAGCGGAAGACAACTTGCGGGGCAGGAACTGCCAGAGTGCGGGGGCCTGCCACTCAGGAGAGGGGACTCTCAGAGCTGCCCAGTGTCCCTGGGACTCCTGGGGCCTCAGGAGTGCTGCAGGAGGGCCTTCTCTGGTGGTGACAGCACTGCACTGGGGTCTCAGGGTTCCTACTGGGGGCTATGGGATTTCTGGGGGCTGCCAGTTTCCAAGGTGCCTCCCTCTTTCTCCTTCCCTGCCTGGCCTTCACCCTGCGGTCCCGGTGCCCGGATGCCCCCCCTGGGCCCTCGACGCTGCGAACTACCTGCAGCTGGCCTGATGCTCCGAGGCCTCCCTTCGTGGAGGGCTCTTCCTGTGACGCCCACCTCTGGTCGCCGACCACCAGGGCAGCAGGCCAGCGCAGAACACTGCCCGGAGCCTCGGGAAGCTCGAGCTCAGAGTGGAGGAGAGCCCTTGCCCGCCTGCTGGAGGAGATGGCTTTGGAAGTGTAACCCGCCCCAAACCCAATTCCAGGCCCGGCAGGAGGGGGCGGGGAGGGGGAGGAGGAGGAGGGGCTGAGCCGGGAGGAGGCTTTGAGAAGGAATGCTTTGCTCAGGAGCCCCCCCAGGGCCCCATAGGGACTCAGCTCTCCGCCTGGTGACGTCACGTTGGCCTGAGCACTGCAGCCCGAGTCCGGCTGTTAATCCAGCTCCACAGGGCTGCCCGCTGCCCTGGGAGAGGGAGCGCCAGGCTGTCTGCTTGCCTGGTGCCTTCCCTCGGCCCCCACTGCGCATTTCGGGGCTTGCAGGTCCCCACCGGTGGTTTAAATGTACCGAGGGGCTGATGCTGAGATGCCAGGAAGCAGCGGGATGAGGGCTTCACGGAAGGGGTGGTGCAGGGACCTTTGGTGTGGGCAGCAGGACAGTGATGCCAGCCAGGTGGCACCCCACTCCCCCTTCCATCCCGGAATCTGCCCAGGGCCCCCTGTGGGCTTATGGAGCCAGGAATTCCCTTTTCCCCAGCCCTAATAGCAGTCAGATGGCGCAAGTGGAAAATCACAGTGCTTGCCTGGACTGAGCAGGGAGATCGGCAGCTGTGGTGCCTGGTGCGTGCGCTGCTCAGCGGGAGGATGAGTCAGCTCCCCCTCTTCCCTTGCGAGCCCCCCGCGGGGTCCTGGGGCATCGAGCCAAAGCCTGGGGGGTGCAGGGGCCAGAGGGATGGCCATGAGGGCGGGGGTGGTGAGGAGTGGATTCCCAGGGAGCCACCAGGGAAGGTCCCGCTGCCCTGGGCCAACTTTCTCATGGCCCAGGGAGCCTGAGGGAATTCTGATGAGTGCTTTCTTTGCTGGAGCACACGGTGCCCAGATTGGAGGCAGGGGGTGCCTCTGTGGGTACCTTAAAGAGGACCCAGAAATTGAACTTCCCCTGCACCTGCCATGGAGCTGCAGGACCCCTGTGCCCAGCCGGAGGAGCCCGATGTCCCCACCCAAGTGTGAACCTCAGATGGGCTTGGATCGCAGGGCTACCTGCAGGGTCCAGCTGACCTCCAGGGGCATTTGTTTTTCTGGAGGGGTGAAGAGGGGCTTGAGGATACCGAAGCTCATGGCCATGCCCAAGGCTGAGAGCGAGGGGCTGGGCAGGCGGCAGGCAGCGGCTGGTGACCCTCCCTCCTCTCCCAGGCAGGCCAGCTGGGGCCCAGCTGGGCTGCTTGTTTACATGCGGAGGCTGGAGGCCGGTGGGGTGGGGGGTGGGGGGAGCCAATCCCTGCAAGTTCCAAGTGTAATTGCATTTGAACTCTTAAAAGGAATTGTGTGAAGTGGGCAGCGGCTCTGAAGTCCACCGCCTTATTTGGTCTGGAAATCTGTTTCTTTCAAAACTAATGAGAGGTGCTTGTAAATGAGAAAGCCACTCTGTGCCTGGGTTTGCCATGTCCCATTGCCACCTAGAATCCTCTGGGCTCCTGCAGGGACAGTGGGGAGACCCCCAGCCACACGTGGGGCCCCTGTGGCTGCCTCAAATCTTGGGTGACCCTAGGCCTTGGTTCCTCAACTGTCAGGTGGGAAAAAGAATGACTCATGGAGTTGCCGTGAGGAAGGAATCAGGTCCTGGGCAGAAAAGCTCTCTGTGACCCCGGAAGCACTGTCATTCCTCCCCTCCCTCCCTCAGCGAGGCTTAGGGCTACTTCCAGTGGCCAGCCCAGGGCTGGCCATGTGGCGACCGAGATGCCATCCCTGCCCTGGAGATCCTCATGTTCTGTCCTCTTGCTCTGAACAGTCACCACCCAGCCATCAGGTGCCATCCTCCACCCCTCCAGTAGAAGGGAACTTTATTCTTCATGGTCTCCTGTCATGGGCCTCACAGGTGGACTCTGTGGTCCACCCCACGCGTCCTACAAGGGTGCAGGCCTGGACTCCTCTGCTGGGGGGTCCCTGCGGGCAGGAGGATTGTGCCGGGCCCTTCTGTGGCCCCTTGTTGCCGAGCTGCTTGCTATGTGGTGGGTTGGTCCCTCCAAGCCAGGAGGGAGCGCTCACAGCCTCCCAGGCATCACCGCACACACTGTGGATGGTCACTGAGCACCGGCCAGGTGCCGGGCACTGTGCTCCGGGCTGATGAATCAACAGATGAGGTCTCTGCCCTCGGGAAGATGGTAGGCAAGGCTGGAATCAGATGACCCGGACACATGTAAAACTGCATCTGAACAGAAGGCACTAGGGCCAGGCAGTCCAGGGAGATCAGGACGGCTTCTTGGAGGAGGTGATGAGGGAGCCTGTGGGGAAAGTTGGGCAGGAGTGGCTCAGGTGAGAAGAGGAAGGAAGTCATCCCCAGCAGAGGAAACTGCATGAGCAAAGGCCCTGAGGCAGGCGGCTGGCTGCACAGGCAAATGAGGGGCTGGATGAGGCTGAGGGGATGCAGAGCTGGGCAGCTCTGAACACCTCCTCTGGGCTCAGGATCTCACCCTCCATGTCCTGTTCTCACCTCTCTGATGCACTTTGTCCCTCTCCTCTGGGGGCCCGTGCAGTGATGATCATAAGAACTACAGCTACCTCTAGCTGCGTCCTCTGAGCCAGGGCCTGCAGCCTGGACGCATCTCCGGGCCTTCTCGTACCGGGTCCTGCCCACACCTGGCAGCCTCACAGGTAAGCCAGTCGGAGGAGCACACCTCAGGGAATAAACGTTGCGTCCACAATCTAAAGAGGCCCCCCAGGTGTCGTGGTGCCTCCCAGGAGCTGGCTGGTCTGACAACTTGTGCTTCCTCTTGGTGGGGCTCTCTCAATATGCCCCAGGTCACTGTGTCTCTAGAAATTTCAATGCATTTTGTGGGGATCACCTCCTACCGGCTGACACGTGTGAGTCAAGATTTCTAGAGCATTTGTGCGTCTGGCTGGTCGGGGCCCACCTGCGTGATGTCGTCAGTGCAGTGGGTCAGTAGGTTGTCCTGTGCACCAGCTCCAGAGCTGTTTTTCTTACTCCAGTCAAGTAAGACCCCAGGATGCTGCTCATTGATTAGATTGAACCCTGTTTCATGGTCGTTCAGGTCAACAATGGTCGCCTATCAGCAATTTCATATGGTCAAACTAAGCATTTCAGTCCCAGGCACTTCGTGATCCATGAGCCACGGCCAAGGACCTCTGTGGGTCACGTTACTCTGATTATCACGTTTCCATCATGGTGGCTACACCCTCCCCGTCTCCTCGGCCCTGCTGCACTGGGAGGCCTTCATCCTCACTGAATTCAGGAAGTTCTTTTCAGTGGCAGCATCTCCCAAAGTCACTCCCGGTCCACAGAGAACAGCCACATGCTGGGTTCCTCTTCTCAATGTATTTCTCGAAGCTTTGGTGAAGGGCCCTTCCGGGGGCGTGGACAGGGCGTGGGCGAGCAGGCTGTGTGTAATGAATGCGCTCCACAGTCCCGTTTCCCCAGGGCTTTGGGGACTGTCTCTACAGCGGTAGTTCTCAACCGGGAAGGATTTTGCTTCCCACCCCCAGCCGACATGGGGACATTTAGCAATGTTTGGAGACCTTTTGGTTGTTACAACCGGGAGGGGTGTGCTATTAGCACCTCATGGACCAGGGATGCTGCTAAGCCCCACAATAACCTCTGCAACAAAGAGTCGTCTGGCCCCAAATACCAATAGTGCCGAAGTTGAAAAACCGTTCTCTATAGCACACCCGGGAAGTCCCGGAACCTCACCTCTGTTTAAGATGGGCCACCACTGAATGTGAGTTGGTGCAGCCACTGTGGAAAACAGCATGGAGGTTTCTCAAAAAATGAAAACCAGAGCTACCCTATGTCCTGGCAATTCCACTCTTGGGTATATACTGGGAAAAAAATCCCACTAATTTGAAAAGATACACGCACCCCAATGTTCATAGCAGCATTACTTACATTTGCCGAGTTATGGAAGCAACCTAAGTGTCCACCAACAGGTAAAGAAGCTGTGGTCTACATAAACAATGCAATCCTACTCGGCTGTGAAAAAGGACATTTTGCCGCTTGCAGCAACTTGGATGGACTCAACATGGAATCCAAAAAATACAGCCAACTAGGGAATAAGACAAGAAAGAAGCAGGCTCACAGGCAGAGAACAAACCAGTGGTTCCCAGCGGAGAGAGGGGAGAGGGAGGGGCAGGAGAGGGGTGGGGGAGGGGTGGGGGAGGGGCAGGAGAGGGTGGGGGGAGGCTATTATGGGATGATGTGAAGTCATGTGTGTGAAACTTTGGAAATTGTAAAGCGCTATAGAATTGAAAGAAAGTTCCCCTCAATTAAAAAAAAAGTTAAATTTTGACTTAAAAAAAAGGGCTACCACTGGGTCCAGATTTCAGTCAATGAAACGAGCATTCTGTTAAGCGCTTCTCCCAGCTCTGGGTTAATACACTGAGTCTAGGACAGGTGCGGGCGCCCACATCAAAGTGAAGCTGACCCAGTATTGCATTCCTTCTACCCGGTGTAACGCCCGCAGGGCCTTGCGCATACGGAGCCTGGCTTTCTGCCACTGCAAGCCGGAGGTGCCTGTTAGTTCTTTTGCTGTGTACAGTGCATCTTCCTGGGTCAGATTTTATAACCCCTGCCCCTGTGGCTTGAGTTTAGATCCAGAAGCAAGAGGAGTACTGGCCCCTTGAGGAAGCATCTCCCTTACGAGTGATTATCCCAGCTCCTTCAAGCTGACCCCTCAGAGCGGGGCCCGGGGGCGGCTTCTCCAGGCAGGAGAGTTCTGTGGAATTTGGAGGTTCAGCCGCCTGGCAGTATTTCCAGATGGGATCTGTTCCAATGTTCAGGGTTCCCCTCTTTCCCAATCGATGTCCCAACTTCAACTGAGGGAACCCGTGTGGCCACGAGTTCAAATGGCTGTGCTGACCCCCAGGGTCAGAGTTGGGCTTTGATTTCTAAAACGTCAGCTCGGTGGCTACAGGAGATGTGGGCTTTGGAAGGGCAGTAATGAAGGTTTTCTGGTGCTTCAGCAACTTTGTCACGGGATCGGGGGCCCAGACTGCCCCCAGCACTGTGTGACCCTACTGCTGTCCCCTTGCACCCACTACAGATGGAAACCCGCGTGTCCCTCCCAGTTACTAGCTTCTGCTGTCTGATGGAACCACCATACTTTGCAGTGGAAACTGCTGGCGGCTGGGGGGTCCTCAGTTCTCCGGACCATCAGGGCCCCACTGACTTGCCCATCTTCCCAAAACTGCCTTCACTTGAAGTAGAGTTAAATAGTAGCAGAAGCACCCTATGATCCAGCAATCCCATTCCTGGGGATATATCCAGAGGAAACTCTAGTTTGAAAAGATTCCTTCACACCAATATTCAGAGCAGCACTATTTACAGTAGTCAAGACATGGAAGCAACCTAAATGTCCATCAACAGATGACTAGATAAAGAAGATGTGATGTATATATATATACACAATGGAACACTACTCAGCCATAAAAAAGTATGAAATAATGCCATTTGGAGCAACATGGATGGACCTAGAGATTATCATACATCATGAAGTTAGCCAGAAAGAGAAAGAAAGTACGCTAAGATGTCACTTATATGTGGAATCTAAAAAATGAGACAAATGAACTTATTTACAAAACAGAAACAGACTCATAGAAAACAAACCTGGAGGGGAGGGTATAGCTCAGGGGTAGAGCACGTGCTTAGCATGCGTGAGGTCCTGGGTTCAATCCCCAGTGCCTCTGTCAAAATAAATTAACCTAATAATCCCCCCCAATAAAAGAAGAAAGAAAGGAGGAAAGAAGGCACTTCAAAGTCTATTTCAATATGGGTATGAGAACAGTGTTAAAAAACAAACAATCAAACTTGGGGTTACCAGATGGGGAAAGGAGGAGGGGTGGAGGGATAAAATAGATAAACAACAAGGTCCTACTGTACAGCACAGGGAACTATATTCAATGACTTGTAATGGCCTATAATGAAAAAGAATGTGAAAAGGAATATATATATATATATATATATATATGCATTACTGAATCACTATACTGTACACCAGAAACTAACACAGCATTCTAAACTGACTACACTTCAATTAAAAAAAAAACAAAATGAATAAATAAATAGTAGCAGAAGCATCCATTCTGAAAGTCCAGGGGTTGATGGCAGCTCGAGGTGAGCTGTTCTGCAACAGAAACAAGCAGTAGCACAGAGCAGGGCATGGCAGGCGTGGGGATCTGGGCCTTTCCAGGCCGCGTAGCGGGACCGCAGAGCTATGCGGGAGAGCTGCAGGCAGGGCCGCCGTGCGTGCGCACCGTCGTTGGGTTGTGTGTCCTGGCTGAGAGGTGTGCGGGGCTGAATTCCAGTGCAGGCAGTTTGCTGAGCCTTGGGTCCGGTCCTGGGGCTGCGTGCAGCCTTCCGCCCTATGTGCTTGTGGCTTCCCTGACTACACAGAGGGGGTGCCTGCATGTCTTTGAGGCCTCTTTCTGCAGTGGGATTCCCTACCAGGGGGTCTGCAAAGTGGTCTTTCCCTGAGATGGTGGGAGCCACCTGCCTCGGTGATGCACTCCTGTCTGGCTCTGAACTGTGTCAGAGTCCCTCCTTGCAGAAATGTGCGGTTCTGTCACCCTGTCGTCCCCCACGCCGTCGGCAGTCTCACCTGGGGAAGGACCTGTCAGGGATGGAACCAGGCAAACACTCGGCCCAGAAGCTGGGAGAGTCAAAGGAATCTAACCAGTTAGGGAGTAGCTGGCCCATCCTAGGTCGGCCTAGCTTGAGGGGCTCCTGGCAGAGATCCTAGGGCCATACCCCTCCCAGAGGAGTCCCCCCAGCTTTCCACCCGCTGCCCCAGGCTCAGTTCCCGGGTTGCTGCAGGCCCTTTCCAACCTCTAGGTCTGTGCTCATGGGTTCTCTCTACCTGCTATTCCTTGGAAAACTCCCACCACCCTTCAGGGCCCAGTTCAAAGGTCACCTCCTCCAGGAAGCCTTCCCATGATGGCCAGCTAGGACCTGGCACACAGGAACGCTTGATGCGGGATGCACGTGTCCGGTGTGGCTCCCTCAGCCAGCTCTGAAGAGCAGTGTTGTTCCCTAGGCATTGTTCTTTGAGAAGATTCCCCAGTTCCAGCTCCTGGGAAGTTGCCGGCTTCCTGAGGAGCCCACGTGGTCCATTAGCCGTCTGAGTTGGGTGGGGACTTTCCCTCCGCTCTCAGAACAGTTCTTGACCGTGACTTGCGAGGTCCCCTAGCCTGGCTTGGCTCCCCGGCAGGCTGAGGCAGGACCTGCCCTCCCCAACCTGGATGACCACCAGCCCCTCCTCGGCCTCAAGTCCACCCACAAGGGGCCTCCCCTTCCAGGTTTCCTGGTCCTGGTGGCCTCTGCCCTTTGGGCTGGTGCCCCACTGAGGAGCCTGGGCAGCTGGCCTGGCAGCAAGCTCAAAGTCTGGGCTGCTTCCCAGGCGGTCCCAGGGTCCCTGTCCTGCTGTCTCTCACTCACCTGCAGACCACCTTCCCTGCCCACCTTCCCCCCAGCCCCTGCCAGGCAGCCTCCCCCTGAGCCCCTGTTCGGTGCTGCGGCCTTTTCTCTCCTAGCCTGAAACGCATCACCTGAGGGCAAGGGTGCCTTTAAGACACCACTGGATGCAAGTGGCCAGCCAGAGCTAGGTGACCCCACCCACGGCCCCTCCTTAAGGCAGGAGGGTGAGAACTCATTGGTACCAGGTAAGCCCCAGTCCCAAGTGATTCCCAGGGGGCAACTGGTCTCCTGGGGGGGGGGTCTGTCTCCTGCCCCTCTAATCCATTCCTCTCCACCCACCACCACACTTTAAAGCATAATTCCCATCCCGTCTCTCTCCTGTGCTGGAGACCCTCCAGCCGACTTCCCATTGCTCTCAGAATAAGCTACCCCCTCAGCATGGATGCGAAGCCATACAGGGGCTGCTGCGGCCCCCCAGCTCTGCCTTGGCCCCCTCCCCTCAAGCTCACTGTCCTCAGCCCGCTGTCACTCGCTCTACACACCACGCCCCCTCCTGCCTGCCCTGTGGCCAACTCCCCATCGTCCTTCAGACCTCGGCTAAAACATCACCTCCTCCTGGAGGCCCTCCCTGACCGTCTCATCTAAAGATGGCCCCTCTGCGTGTTTTTTAGAATTGAGATTTAATGAATTCGCTTCCCATAAGATTCACCCTTTTAAAGGGCGCAGTTCAGTGATTTTTAGTGTAGTCGCAAGATTGCACCAGCATCAGTACTCTAATTTCAGAACCCTTTCATCACTCCCAGAAGAAGCCGCTTACCCACTAGCAGTCCCTCCCCATCCACCTCCCCCCAGACCCTGGCAACCGCTAACCTGCCTCTGTCTCTGTGAATTTACCTACTCTGGACATTTCATATGAATGAAATCATACAATATATCCGTGGCCTTCTGTATCAGACTTCTTCCGCATTGCATAATTATTGCCAAGATTTAGGACTTCATTCCTTTTTATAGCTGAGTAATATGCCTTTGGATGGATGTGCAGAGTTCTGTTTATCCCTCCATCAGCCCCTTCGTGCACGAATCCTGTGTAGGATTTTTGTTTCCCCACCATGCTTGTCTCATTTTTGATCTCTCTGATGAGATGCCACCTCCGAGAGGGGAGACCTGACTGCGAGCTCGAGGCTGTGCCTTGGTGCGTGGCCGGGGCTGGGCACATGGCGGTGCTGGGTGAACAGGGGTGTGCGGGATGGTCTGAGCTTGGCACAGCCTCGTTGCCGTGGATGCTGGTTGGTAGCGCTGTGACACCGACCCATCCGGGACCTGCACGTCTCTGTGCAGGGAAATTCACACCCTAGGAGCTGCCCGAGCCAATGGCCACGTTGCAGGGCGGTTAGGAGCACGCCTGCTTCCTCGCCCCGAGGTGGTGGAATCACCCTGAGTTTGTTCTCTGAGGTCCCCATGGGGACTGTTGCTACTGGCTGACAGCGCTCCTTCCACGGCTTCCTTCCTTCCCTGACCTACATCTCCAATCGCAGTTCAAACAAACTGCTCAAACCCTGTCTCAGGCTCCCAGCTCAGGAGGACATATGTGTGTGTGTGTGTGTGTGTGTGTGTGTGTGAGTGTGTGTGTGTGTGTGTGTGCGCTCGCCTGACCTGGAAAAGCCTCGGATTCCTCTCCCAGTCAGGCCGACTCGCCCCCGCCTCTCCCAGGCCCTTGCTCCGGGCCCCCCATGGGGCTTCTCTCCAGCACTGCACCCCAACCGTGAAGGCATCCCTCCAGCCCTCTGCTCTCCTGCCCCCACCCCGCCGACCCTCGGCACTCACAGCCTTTCTCTTGGCAGCCACCCTGAGCATCTCGGTTCCCAACGGGACAATGATCTGGGTCTCCCCAGATTCCTGTTTGTATCATGTGTGGGAGAACTGAAAATAGCCCGTGCAGCCTGTGCCCAGCCTGGGAAGTATCTGGTTTTCCCAGGGGTTGGTCTCCGGGGCACAGACGAGGGACTTGTTCAACCGACGCCCCTGCTTTTGGCCCCGGGCTCAGCTGACACATTCTCTTCCCTGGGCTCGGGCAGGCCTGAGGTCCACTGTGTCCCTCACTTGCTGTGTGACCGTGGACAGAGCATGTGGCCTCTCTGAGTCTTAGTTCCCCCAAGCACAACGGTAGGATTGTCGCTGCACTAATCTTGGTGCTAATTTTAAGACTGAATGTGACAAGGACTTGGGATTCTTTGTGATCTTAAAACACTGCGTTATGTTTCCTCCAGGGATGGTGTCGAAGGGAGGGAGTGGAAGGACAGGCCCTGTCCTGTGTCCCTTCTCGCTGCAAGTGGGAATGCCACCGTCATTATCCCCATTTTAAGGATGCAGAGACCGAGGCCCCGCAAGGTGGGGGTCTTGCCGGAGCTCTAGGTGGCTGAGAGGAAGGATATAAATTCAGGGCTGAGAATATGGAAATGGATATATATATATATATATATATATATATATATATATATATATATATATATGCATACGGATGACTGAAACGTGATGCTGTGCAGCAGAAATCGACCTCACATTGTAAACTGACTACACTTCAATTTAAAAAAAAACAGGCTGGAATAAGCAAAAAAAAAAAAAAAAAAATCAGATCTGCATGGTTTGAGGCCCACGGTTCTTTCTTGTAACTAGGAGGACAGGTGATTTTTTAAAAAAAAATTTTCTTGTGGATTTGGCATCACTCTTTTTTTTAATCTTTTTTTTTAACTGAAGTACAGTCAGTTACAGTGTGTCAGTTTCTGGTGTACAGCACAATGTCCCAGTCATGCATATACACACATGTATTTATTTTCATATTCTTTTTCACTAAAGGTTATTACAAGATATTGAATATAGTTCCCTGTGCTCTACAGAAGAAATCTTTTCACCTACTTTTATATATAGTAGCTAACATTTGCAAATCTCAAACTCCCAGATTTATCCCTTCCCACCCCCTTTCCCTGGTAACTATAAGACTGTTTACTACGTCTGCAAGTTTTGTAGATGAGTTCATTAGTATCCTCTTTTTCTCTTTTTTTTTTAGATTCCACATATAAGTGCTATCATATGGTATTTTTCTTTCTCTTTCTGGCTTACTTGACTTAGAATGACTATCTCTAGGTCCATCTATGTTGCTGCAAATGGCATTATTTTATTCTTTTTATGGCTGAGTAGTATTCCATTGTATAAATATACCACCTCTTCTTTATCCAGTCATCTGTTGATGGACATTTAGGTTGTTTCCATGTCTTGGCTATTGTAAATAGTGCTGCTATGAACACTGGGGAGCATGTGTCTTTTTGAAATAGAGTTTCCTCCAGATATATGCCCAGGAGTGGGATTGCTGGATCATACGGTAAGTCCATTTTCAGTTTTTTGAGGAATCTCCATACTGTTTTCCAAAATGGCTGCACCAATTTACATTCCCACCAACAGTGTAGGAGGGGTCCCCTTTGCTCCACACCCACTCCAGCATGTGTTATTTGTAGACTTTTCAATGAGGGCAGTTCTGACCAATGTGAGGTGATATCTCATTGTAATTTTGATCTGCATTTCTCTAATAGCGACACTGAGCATTTTTTCATGTGCCTATTGGCCATTTGAATGTCTTTATTGGAGAGTTGCTTGTTTAGGTCTTCAAGACAGGTGATTTAAAGAAAATTTTCTATGGACTTTTAGAAATCATTTGAAACTGTTACAAAGATCACCTTTTGTATTTTTCAATAGCTCCCAGAAGCTGCTGGCATGCAGTAGGTGCTCAATAGATGCGTGGATGAATGAGTGACTGAATGAGTTGAACTGTAAAGCTACTTTGGCATTAGGGGCACATAACCCAGGGGCACATGCTCGCTGCTCCTGCAGGTGACAAAGAAAGCCCAGCTCCGTGGTGGGTGTTGGCCCGATGTGTCTGGGAAGGAAGTGGACACGACCAAGCAGCATCCAAGGGGACAGGCCCAGGGTGCCTGACCTCTGACAGTCAGGGCCCCAGGCTGGAAGGACGTTTGGGCCCCCCTGGGGTCTCCTCTGTACCCCAGCACCCTCACCAAGGAGGTTCCATTTATTCTCCTATAAAACAACACGGGATCGAGACACAGAGGTAGTTGGCAGTTTGCCCAAAATAACACAGCTGGGGGCACAGCTGGGAGCCGGAGGGGGGGTGTGTTTCTGACATTCAAACCGAGTTTGGTGCATCCCACGGGCGGGCGGGTATCTTGGGAGAGAAGCCCTCTTGGACAAAGCGAGCCGCCAGCAATGGCCCTGGCATGACACGAAGGACGTTTGGGCCGAGTCAAAGCCGGTGTCCCCACCAAGAGGACAGCTTGCTCCACTGCAGGTTCCAAGGGACACCACTGACCAGGGCAACGGCTGGAAAGGCCGGAAACGCAGCGGCGGGTGGTGGGCCGATTGCTCGTTCGTTCGTTTTGGGTGTGGGGGGAGGGGCCGCGGGGACCGGAGGGCTCTGGCCCCCTGTGACTCTCAGGTTTGTTTTCTCCCTGGGGGCAGGCCAGGGAACGGAGTTTGTGTCCCGGGGACCTTTCCTCACCAGCTTTGCAAACCAGTGGCTCTGTGACCGCCCCACTGCTTCCTCTGGGCTGGCCTGTTGGCAGACTGTGCTTTGTGGCTTTGGAGGGTAACCCAAGGTCCAGCTGGCCCTTCCCCAGGCCTGACGTGCTGCGGCCTCCCTCTTACCCACCCCGCCACCGCCCGGCCCCGGGCAGCCTGTCCCTGCTTCCCACCCAGAGTGGGTCCTGTGCTCCTGGACTTGGTGCACGGGTGGTGCAACCTTGGGAGGACCGTCATGGAGCCCTCCGGCCTCCGTTTCCTCATCCCCGCTCCCTGGGACAGCGACAGCTGTCTCGGCTCACAGGGCGGCTGTGAGAACCAGGTGGTGAGGACTGTGGTGTGGGAGAGATCTTAGAGGCATAGAACTTAACAGGAAAACAGAATCTTTCTCACCACTGTTGTGGCAGGCAGCCTTCTAACATGCCCCGCAAGGGTCCGCCTCCTGGAGTTCTCGCCCTGCTATGCTCCCCACCCCTTGAGGCTGGGCTGGATCTGGTGACTCGTTCTAACTTAAAGATCATAGCCAGAATGATGGATGTGGCTTCTGGGATCACGTCCTAGAGGACCGTGACTTCCACTGTGCTAGTCCTCTGTCTCTCTCAGGTCTTTCTCACCTGCTCATTCTGATGAAGCTGGCTGCCTGTCGTGAGGTGTCCTAGGGAGAGACCACGTGGCAGGGAACCGAGGCTCTCAGTCCAGCAGCCCGTGAGGACCTGAATCCAGCCCAGAGCTGCTGAGTGAACCTGGCCCCGGAGGCGTCTGCAGTCTCCACCCCAGCTTGAGTGTAGCCTGGGAAAGAGAGACATCCAGCTGAGCTGCATCCAGGTTCCAGACAACAAACGTTGTCTTAAACCATGACTTTCTGGGGTTCTTTGTTACGCAGCCATAGATAACCCATACACATATGGAGTTTAATGTGTCTTAGGAAAAACGTAGCACGTGAAACTGGGTTTGTGACAGTTACTGCTTGCGGTCGCACTAAGTAGGGAAAAGTAATCTGAAGAGATCTCTAAGATGGGGGAGGGATGGGAAAAAATCGGGACTTCAGACGATGACCCAAGTCTGGTGATCGCAGCGATATTGACAGGATGGTGATAGACGCTGCAGCAGGTGTGCTCAGCATTACGGGTAATTCTGGATTATGTCTGCGGGCCACTGTCCTCAAGGTGCGGCGAAGCCCTCCTCTTTCCAGGCTGAGTTCTGTTCTGCTGAGGGGGTGGGGGCTGCACCACATAAAGATCGTTCAGGTTTCGCCCTCCTGCCTCCCTTTGCTTGCTGCCCCTCCCTGGCTCCTCCCCACATCACGGCCTCAATGTGCCCAGCATCCCCATCTGGGGAGGAATGGCTCTGGGGACTCTCTGCTGTAGTCCAGTGTCCAGTGGGTTGAGGAGACTGAGGATCAGGAAACCCTCCTAGGGAAGCTTCTGGCTGTGGCAGAGTCATCACCCTTCTCTGGGCTGAGGAGGAGGGATGGCAGGGACTGGGGAAGGAAGAGGAAGGAGAGAGGGAGGTAGGGGTAGGGGTGTCAGATGATGTCGCTGTCACACCCGGGGTTTCCTGCAGGACTGCTCCCCAGTATGGGGCTCCAGAAAGCCCCCTGGACAGAGCTGGTAGGAGGCCTGGCGACCTCACCTAGCCTCAGCCCCAAACAAGGTGGGACCTTGGCAGAGCACTTCTCGCCTCTGGCCTCAGTTTCCCCATCCCTAAAAGCAGGGCCCTGCAGGCCTGCCCAGCCTTTTACGGGGTGTGGCTGGAGCCCACTGAATCTGCGTCCCTCCCTCCAAAGCCTGGGAAATGCAGTCACAGCATCCTTTCTCCCAGTTCCCTCGGTCTCGTCCACTGGACCAGACAGACATGGGGCTCTGAGGGTGGGCTGGAGGGCAGACAGGGCGGGACTGGCACTCAGGCTGTTCCTGCTGGAAGGATGCCCCCTACCACTGGGTGCCTCCCTCTGCCCAGTGCTTGACACATGTCACCTTGCTTGGACCCTCTCAAAAGGCTTGTGAAGCTGGTGTAATTCTCTCCCTACTTTGGACAGGAAGCAGGCTCAGAGAGGGCCGTGACGTGCCCAGGGACGCACAGCGGGCTGGCAGAGCCAGAATGCCGGTGTCCCAAATCCGGTTTTGTTCGCTGCTGTCCCGCAGCACCCAGACTGATGTCTGGCATGTAGCAGGTGCTCAATAAATATTTTTTGGGCAGGGCTGGCTAAGTAATGGCTCCTGGTTGACCTCACAGAGTGGCTGGACCTGGGGGAGGCAACTCGAGCCGAGGGCTGGACCCCAGCCGAGGTTACATTGCCACTAGGCACTAGGCAAGTGCCTCACAGCGATCTTGGGTTTTTTATGATCCCACTTCACAGAAGAGGAAACTGAGGCACGCAGAGGGGCTGTGACCTGCCCAAGGTCCCACTGGGGACTGGGGACAGGCTGGGCTCTGGTTTCTCCCTCTGGTTTCTCTCCCAGGTGGGACAGCTGGCTCCTTGGCCCAGTCCCCCTCAGCCAGTGCCCCCAGGCCCAGGAGACCCACACTCGGGACGGGACCGCCAGGCTGCCCAGACAGCCCCCAGCCCTTTCTCCCCACCCTCCCACCGAAAGCACCCCCGAAGCATGAGGCTGACTGACTTACAGAAAGCTTGCAATGGACATGGCCCAGAGACCATCTGTCTGCTCCCCAGGGACAGTTCGGTCCTACCAGGGACAATACTCGGGCATCTGAGAACCTTATTTCTGTCTCCCTTTTTGTGAGCGCGCCTTCTGTGAGCCCACCTGCGCCCACACCTGCCTCAGCACCACAAGGTCTGCGTAAACGCCTCCAGGGCGCTGCATTCCACTTGGGTTTGTACAAACAGCAAAGGGATTCTTTAATTGTAGTAAAGACAAGCCCTCGGGGGATGCGCCATTTTTTGCAAAGAGCTGGGTGCGTCTATTCTTTCCTTTTTCAGAATGAAAATATGTTACTTTTTTCCAGGTTTTAAATTGCATGGTGATGGTTAAAAACAAAAACCAAAGAGCAAAACCCAGAACCAATCAAATCTATGAGCACGTCTTGTGATTTCTCGCTGTCCTCGCTAACCACATTCTTGCCCTCCAGAGCTGTGTCGTCTTTTAAATAGCTGCCAACGGATGAGCTCAAAGATGTCGTTGTTATTTGAATTTGCATGTTTGTATTTGAATAAGATGGAGCTTTATTTCAAGTTGTTCATTACTGAAATTTTTTCTTTTGTGATCTGTTTTTTTTTTTTCCTCTTCAATCACCTTTATTTTTAAACATTTTTAGAAATTTGCAACTCTCTTACATTTTTAAGATATGTGAAACAACTAAAATTGTCTAGTATCTGCCTTGGGGTGTGTGTGTGTGTGTTTGGCATCAAAAGAAAACGTTTTTATTCTGGCTGCATATATTTAGAAATGCTACATGACAAACACTATCTTAAAACAAGAAGGTGAAGCAGAAGTTACAAAACAGGAAATAGAGGTCGCAAAATCTCAAATTTTCTCATCTATGAATTTAGTACTGAATTACTCATGCACTTAGGAAAAACTATAAATTAAGACTAAGCTAATACAGATAATAAGTAGTTTGAATGGGGTTGTCTTGCTTAAGTTTTTTTGGTTCAGTTTCTTTTTTTCCTTCCTTCGTTCCTTCCTTCGTTCCTTCCTTTCTTCCTTCCTTCCTTCCTTGCTTGCTTTTTTTGCTTAGGTTTTCAAACTAACCAGAATTCATTCAGGTCAATATCCAGCAGTTACTTCCACATTGTAAATAGTAGCCTAATGTACAGAGAATTCTCATTGTCTCAAACATCTCTACCAGGACAAACTTAGAGGATGCTTTAGATCAGAGTTGGCATTTAATTTCAACCAAAATACAACACTATAGACTATATTCCTAACGATTTCAACGGGGAAATTAGGTAATTACGAGAGTACATCAACGAGTTCATGTTTAAATACTGCTGCCGCCGAGTTACAATGCTCTACTACCAGGAGTCACTGTGGCATCGATGTGGAACCAGGACAAACTAGGGAGAGCTGGAAGGACGTGTCCTCCCCAGACACACGTGTGGACGTGGTGCGGTGGCTGTGGGGGTCAGACCCGGGTGCTGGGAGATGAGTCACCCCTGCAGGTGAGCCTGGAGCCCTGAACCCTCATGGGGAGACTCTCCTCCTTGCTGGGGGCCTGATGCCTGGGGAGCCCCACCTCCAGGTCCCTGGGGGCAGCTGCCAGGTTAGCAGAGCACTAGGGCCCCGTCGGAAGGGCTGGGGGTCACCCTGGACCTGCAGCGCCTGCCTGTGGCACTAGTTGTCTTCCCTGAGCTCCTGGGGCTTTCTCTCCATCCCCGCGGCCCCCATCCAGCTCTCCTGGGCTCTCTTCTCCACAAAGAGGACCTCCTTCTGCTGGTGGGCACGGTTTTCCTCCAGTGCTGGCCCTGGGCCTCGGCCACCTCTTGGTAGACGCCGCGGATCTGCTGTGTGGAGGTCGTCTGTCCCCTTGCGGCGGCCAGCTTCCTCTCCAGCTCTGAGCAGGATGCTTCCTCCTTGCACCACTTCTCCTGAAGCTGCGTCAGGTGATCCACGTGGACTCCGGGCAGCATCTGGAGCCTCTGGCGCAGCTGCTGGGTCTCGCTGTGGAGCCGGGCCTTCTCCCACCGCAGACCTGCCTCCTCCGCCTGCACGCTGGCTATGTGTCCGGTCAGCTCTTGAGTCATCTGCTTTTCTTCCCCCACTGGTCTGGCTCTTCCTTGAGGTTCCAGCCCAGGACCTGGACGGGACACTGTGATGTCACCTGGGACCTGCTTCAGGTCACCTTCTGGACGAGGGACGGATGGGGGGCCCTGTGATGCCCCCCTGCGCCCCGCTGGCCTTTGGCACTGCCGTCCCCCCCCCGCCATCTCCCAGAGGCCTGGGCCCGGGCCCTGGCCATGGGGCGGCCCTCAGTGGGCGCTCAGCAAGGGACTCCAGCTGGCCGACCTTGTCCTGCAGGGCCCACTCCCTTTGGGCGTCTGCCTCCACCAGTCTTTCTTTCTCTTCCTCCTTCTCCTGGACTTGCTGCTTCCATCTCCCGATTTCCCAGGCCAGCAGCTCTGGACTTTCTGGAGAAAGAGGGTTTTCCTGCAGGTCCTCCTTCCCTCTCTGCTGAAGCTGCTCCCCAGTGCTCTCTGGTGGCTGGAGGCTGGGTGTCTCTCATCGGTCACTTTGGAGAGCTGAGAAGGCAGGCTCCTGTGAGCCTTTTCTAGGAAGTCCACGGTGCCCTGAAAGGCCGACCTGCTCAGGCTTGTGTTCAGAGCCGACGTGCATAAAGTTTGTAAGAGGGGAGGACTGGCTTCCCCGCCGGGCAGCCTGCTGGCTCCATCGGCTTGGGTCGTGGGTCCCCCGGTCTCAGTCTCTTGTCCACAGGCTTCATCGCGGGAAGAGCATCCTTCTCCTTCGGGAAGTGTGCCATTTCTTTACTGTCAAGACCAGCCCTGCCACACATACCAGGGTCCCCCAGGGAAACAGAAGGGTCAGGCTTTCCCAAACCAGCAGCAGAGCGCCCCACAGGTGCTCCAGCTTCAGGGGGGATGCGGGCCTGGGGACAGGTGGCAGGCCCTCCATGGCTGCCAGGGCCCCACAGCTCTGCCTCTGAGGCCAGGGTCCTCTGGGCCACAACTGACTGCTCAGAACCATGCGGGGTGTTCTGTCTCCAGGTAAACAGGTCCCTGATGACCGGGGCTGACCATCAGTTGGGCTGGGGGAGGGGAGGCCAGCCAGGTTCTAGGAAATAGTTCCCCCAACTTGGCTCTGGAGTTAGAGTGATGTCACTTCTCCAGGCACCAGGGGAGGGGGGAAGGGCTGATCCCAGCCTGCAGCTGGGCCACTCTGGCCCCCTTGTAATCTGGTTCTTGTTCTTTGTCCCTTTCCCTACCTATGGGGGATTTAATCTTTTTCTTACTGATTTAAAAAATGTTTTTATTATGTATTTATTTTTTAAATTGAAGTATAGATGATTTACAGTGTTGTGTTAGTTTCAAGTGCATAGCAAAGTGATTCAATTATAATATACATATATATTATTTTTCAGATTTTTTTTTGTGGGGGAGGTAATTAGATTTATTTATTTTTAGGGGAGGTCTTGGGGATTGAACCCAGCCTTGTGCATGCTAAGCACACACTACCACTTGAGCTACACCTTCCCCTAGATTCTTTTCCATTATAGGTTATTACAATATATTTAATACAGTCCCCTGAGCTATATAGTAGGACCTTGTTGCCTATCAATTTTGTATGTAGCAGTGTGTACGTGTTGTATATAGTAGTGTGTTTATCTTACTGATTTTTAAGAGCTCCGTAGGAGGCAGAATTTTGGCCCCTATGGCCTCCCCTATACCACACGGCTGTGGTTACGGTTGGTTAGGTGGCAAAACAGATTTTGCAGATGTAAGTAGGGTTACTAATCAGCTGATCTTAAAATAAGGAGATTATCCTGGATTATCTGGTGTGTCCAGTGTAATCATACCAACCCTTAAAAGCAAAGAGATGCTGCAGAGGGGAGGTTAGAGGGTTTGGAAGCATCTTGCTGCATCTGAAGCATCTCATTCAAAGCATGGGAAGGATTCAATGTGCTCCTGCTGGATCTGATGATGGAGGGGGCCACGAGCGAAGGAATGCCGTGGCCTCTCGTTGCTAAGAATGACCCCTAGCTGAAAATGGGTACCTCAGCCCTAGCCCCGTAAGCAGTGAATTCTGCCAACCACCTGGTGAGCTTGGCTTAGGCGGGTGAAACCTTGACTTTGGCCTTGTGAGGTCTGGCCCCTGGACTTATGACTTCCAGGATTTAGATAACAAGTGGGAGTTGTTTTAAGCTAAATTTGTGTAACCTGTTAACTACAGCAACAGAAAAAAGCTCTTTATATAGCAATGTTGAAAACACTTTTTATATATAGTATAAATACTTTTTCAGGTACTTCATTTGTTTTTTTAAAGTTTACCCGCAATTATAGTGAAGCTTCCTAAATTCATTAATAAAGGGTAAACTCAAGTTCCATTTTGGAGGATGACTTTGGGGTCAGTACCGCAAACTCACATGCAAAACACAGATTCCTAGGCTCTGCTCCCAGTGTTTCCGATTGGGCAGGGCTGAGAGGAACCAAGAATGTGCATTTCTACCCAGCGCCCACGTGGTGCTGACGGGTTGGGGACCATCCTTTGAGAAGGCATTCCTCCCAGCCCTAGGAAGGTCCTTAGAGCCGCTCCCTGAAGGAAGCTGAGCCCCACCCACAGGGGGCGGGTCGGAGAGGCCCCGCCTCCAAGAGTGAGCTCTCCGTCTTCATTGCCTGATAGTGAAGGGGCGTCCCCTACATCCCAGTGCGGGGCCCGCCTCCTCCCCAACTCCAGGGCCGGGGATACTGCGCCTGCGCAGTGGGGCTCGGTGCTGGCGTCCTGCGCTTCTGTGAGGTCCGGGTGGCGGGCGGTGACCCCATGGCTGACCCCCAGGAGGAATCGAAACCCCTTTTAAGCCGGGTTCGCGGCGGCAGCGGCCGCGACCGCCCAGAAGGCGCACCCGCTTGCCGCAGCGTCCAAGTCGGCCCTGGTGAGCGGCGGCCTGGGGGGTGGGGGCCGGGCCGCGCGGGGTGGCGCGTGGGGGTCCTGCCGGCCGGCGCCGCGGCACTGCTGTTGCTGCGCGCGCGCCCCTCTGGCCGGGGGCCGAGCGGGGCCGAGCGGGCCCGGCGGCGCGGGGCGCGAGGGGAGCTGCCCTACGGAGGGACGTGCGGTTGCGCCCTGCGGACCCCGGCCCCGGGCGCGTCGTCCAGACGCTGCAGGGCCGTCCCTGCTCCCGGCCCGCCGGGCTGAGAGGCCTCGCTCAGCCTGGGGCAGCCAGCCCCCGGAGGCCCCCTCGGTGAGCGCAGGGGCAGATACTTACCTGCTGCTTTCCGTGGGTCACCTTAGTGACTCCTAGGAGGCAGCACTTCCGTTTTCCCCGTTTCTGTGGGGGAAACTGAGGCACAGAGGGGCGTCCCCTTACCCAAGATCACACAGGAAGTGGCGGAGGTGGGATTCGAACCCAGCTGGGAGCGAACTGGGAATCCTTTGCTCTGCCTACTCACTCCTGGGCCCAGGAGGCTTCCCGGTGGCTGGCGCCGCTTCAGTTTAGGCTTGGGGCAGGCCTCCTGGGACCAGAGCAGCTTCCTCCCTTGCCCTCTGCAGACCATCCTGCTCTTCCTGTTTATGCACAGGCAGATTGCTGAATCCTGAGGAAGGCGGAGGGTGGAGTCCTTCTGTCCCTGGCAGACACGGGGCGGGGTTGGGGGGTGGGGACTGGGTGCTGGGGTCGGGATGAAAGGCCCTTGGCCTCATTTTACTGATGTGGAAACCGAGGCCCAGAGCGTCTCCAGGACCTGTCCAAGGTCACAGCCCTGGAGTGTGTTGCAGCTGCTACAGGCACCTGTACCGGGTGCTCCTTCTGGGACCACTTTCCCTTTCTGGGCTCACTTTGCTCCTCTGTTGGGGAGGGGTCTGTAGTGTGTGCTCGTCCATGGAATATTGGGGCGGGTCGCCAACGGGAGATAGAAAACATGCCCACCTGCTCACCTCAGAGGCTGTTGCTGGAAAGTTCTCCATCCAGCCCATGCCTCCCAGGGCCCTGGACAAGGGACACAGGCCATGGTCGTGGTGTTCAGAGCACGCAAACTTTGTGCCAGGCGGTCTGGATACCTTTCTGGCACTGCCACTTCCTGGCTGTGTGACCTTGGCAGGTTTCCTAACCTTTCTGAGTCTCAATAAAAGGGGAGTGGTCATAGGGACTGCCCTGGGGGGCGTTGGAAGGATTCAGAGAATCCGGGTCCCTGGCCTGACGGCAGAGCTGGTGTGCGTAGGTGCCGGTGGCTGTTTTGTTCTGAGGGCCGTGATCATTGCAGGTCCCAGCCCTGGCAGAGCGCCCGGTGGGCAGATGAGACCTGTGCTGTAGAGACAGGAGCCAGGGCCAGGCAGTGGCTGGGAGGGCTCTTTGTCCCGACACCGTGCCTCGCTGAGGGCTTCCGAGAATGTGGACAGGACTCTCTGCTGCCTGGCAAGGCTCTGCAGACCCTCGTTGAATTTCTGCCCAGCTCCGGTGGGGGGCTCCCAGATGGGGCCCTGTGCTCAGGGTCTGCCAGTCCCACAGTCTGACTCTCCCACCAGCAAGACTGGGGGAAGGCTGCTGCTGGGTGCCCCGCAGACCCCAGTGGACCCTGTGGTCAGGTCCTGAGTCAGCCCAACCTCATGGGCCACGAACCCAGGGTGGGGATGGTCGTTTTCTGGTTCCCGGTCAGGGAATTACAGAGAAGCCAGAGGACAGTGGGTTGCTGTGCTACGGGAGGGGCTTTTAGAATAGTAATAGCAAATGGCCATGAAGGGCTTACTGTGCGTAGCAGTTTAGTGACAGTAACCCATTCAGCCTGCACATCAGTCGTATTCTGTAGAGCCTGCGGGGACTGAGGCACAGAGAGGTTAAGGGGCTTGCCCAGGGTCACACAGGGAGCTGGTCAGGTTCCCACCAGGTACTGTGGGAGCCGAGGGGCTGGAGCCAGAGGGGGGCGAGGATTTATACTGGGATGTTGGGGACGGGAGGGTTGGGGCTGCAGGGCGGATGTGGGACACGGTGTTTGAGCCCCCATATCCTGTGTACTCTGACATTCTAACCTGCTGTGCCCAGCGGGGTGGTGGGGATACGGAAAGGTGACTGCTGCCTGGGGTGATGAGTCCTTAGACTGCCCAGTCGGGGGACAGTGCTCCTGGGTAGGGCTTGGAGGCTTTGGAGAGCTTGACCTTGGGGGAGCCCAGTGCGGTATGAGGGGCATGGAGGGATGGGGTGGAGGAGGCAGGAGAGGAGGTGGCTGGGCAGAGCTGTGAGTCTGTGTGGCGGGGCTGGGGGCAGAGTGTGGACTTGCTCCTGGAGCGGTGGGGACCCACAGAGAGCTGTCATGTGCTGCCTGAGGGCTCACCACGAGATCCCTCCAGTTGCTGCAGGAAGGGAGAGGGAGGCTGGTGTCTGGCTGCAAAGCCGGGTGGGATGGCCTTCCTGAGGGTTGATGCCTTGAGGGCTGGGTTGCTGGGAGTGACCCCCTTCAGCCACACCCAGTCCTGGTCCTGGAGGGAGCTCTGGCCGCCCGTCTGTTCTTCTCGAGGAAGCTCGTCTCCTTAGACCTCTCCAGGCTGAGTTCCATCTCTTGCCTGCGGGTTTGGTGGCGTGGGGCCTCTTGCAGGCTCCCCTTGGCCGGTCACGCATTCCCTCCAGCGGTAGGCCTTGAGGGCTGTTGCGCACCGAGCTCACGCTGTCCTGGGCTCTGTGGGTACAGCAAGGAACAAAACTGAAGACCTTTGGATCACAAAGTTCCCGGGGTGCTTCTGGGGGAGGTAGGCAGCCACCACCCTCAGAGCCTCCCTGGGAGAACCTCTAGGCCCTGCGGGGTGAGTGTGGGGCTAGCACGTGGCGGGGAGCAGAGGCCCGGGCGGGAGAGGCTGCTTGTTCTGGGTGACACAGCAAGGGGGTGGCAGAGACAGGGCAGAGTCTCTGACCTCTGTCCAGGGCCCCCACAGCCCTGACTGGTCCCCATGCCCTGCAGATGGTGGTAGCAGCATCCCTGGGGACGGCAGCAGAGTGGGCAGAGGCCCGGAGCTCTGCCTGCGTGCCCGGCCTCCCCGCCTCTGGCCGTGGCAGCTCTGCTGCAGAGCACTGTGCATCCCTGTGCTCTCTCTCTACTGGTTAAGGGTGGTTTTGGCAGCTGCTGGTCTCAAGGAAGTAGAAGTCTTCACTGGAAATGGTGACAGGGGTGTTCACCTCGTTTCCAAGCCCTGATCTGGGAGCTGCTGGGTGCTGCGGGCTGGTTCCGCTCCCCCAGGGGCCTGGGTGGCACCCTCTCCTGGGCCTCAGGCAGTAGGCTTCCTCCATCACCCAGTTGTGGCTCCTCATGCCTTTCTCGTCCCTTTGTGTCACAGTGGCTTTTGCAGTAAGTCGCAGAGGCACACGTGCCCATGATGAGGGGGGAAAACCCAAGGCCAAGGTGACCGACCAGGGGCACAGCTTGGGGCTTTTTGACAGGCAGGGGCTGGGGTGCTGGACTGAGGTTAAGCCACCTGACTTGTCCTGAAGGTGCCTCGTAGCTAGGAGCCTGTTCGGGCCCATGGAGGCCCCATCCCAGCCTCCTTGGCCCTGAGGACCGAAGTTGCTGGTTGGTGAAGGTTCCCTTGGTTTCCATCCTCAGAGTGACTCGGCTGCGGTGGCCTGACCCTGTGGGCCCGTGACAGCGAGCGGGGGGTTGATGGCCTCAGAAGGTTCTTCTTAGTTCTCAGTATTTGACAGAGGGTCATGCAGCACCTCAAGGTTCTGGGTATCAACTTCATGTGTCAGTGTTAAATCTGCTCGTGTTTGATGGAAGGTAGGCGGATAGCCCTTCCCCAGCTTACAGTCGGGGAGGCTGGGGTACAGCGTCCTGACAAAAGCCACCCAGAGGCCGGCGGCAGTGGGACAGGGCAGAAGGGTGGCCACGAGCACACTCTGTGTGCTGGGCCGGGCCTGGGGGCCAGCTGGTGGGGCCCCCATTTGACAGGAGGAGATGGGGCAGTGAGCTTAAGCCTCTGGGCCAGCAGGTGGGGAGCCAGGGTCTGAACCTCTCGAGTCTGGTTCTGTCTCGCTCGCTGCTTTGGGCCTTCTGCCTCTCCGCCCCGGGGTGCCGGGACCATGGGAGCTGCTTCTCTCCGGGGCCTGGAGCCCGTGCACCTGCTCAGACCCTGCGCCACACGGGAGCACAGCCTGCGTGGGGGTCCTGTCCTGTGGGCACTTGCAGACAAGAGGCATCTGGTTCCAGAGTCTTGGAAGGAGCGCGGCCTTCCCTCTCTCTCAGTCGCCCTGTAGCAGGTGAGCACCTCGAGACCTCCGCCTCACCCCACGCGTCCTCTCTGCCCGCAGGCACCACAGCCAGGCGGGATCTGTGCTTGGACCAGGCCGTGGTCTTCATCGAAGACGCCATCCAGGTGGGTGGCACTTGCTCCTGGTGGGGGGTTGGGCTTGTCTCCGGGGATCATGGGTTCTGGGCCAGGGCTGCGGTTGCTGGACTACGTGGTCACTGTAACCGTGATGGCCGGGCTTTTGGGCCTGGTCCCCTCGAGGCCTCCCCAAGGAGATGGGTCACTCCAGTCACTCATTTCACTGACTCACCGCCTACTGAGGCCTGGCGTGTGCTCCCTGTTCCCGGGCCTGTGGAAGCTGCTCGAGGTGGCAGGACCTTGCCCCTCCCGCACATGACACACAGGCTTGTCTAGGGAAGTAGAGCATGGAAGTGGGTGGCGCCCCGGGTGGGAGATGAGGCTGGGGAGCCCTGGAGGGCGACACAGCGGAAGGGGGAGGGGTTGGCCTCACACAGAGGAGGGGACAGCCTCGCGGGCGGACAGAGGGCACTGCTGCGTGTCCAGCAGAAGAGTGTCTGTCCACCTGGGGGCCCTGGGAGCCGGCCCTTGGGGGCGCTCCCTCTGCCGGGCAGACCTTGCAGCGGGGAGGGTCTGGCCTCACCTACGTGCCAAGTCGGAGCGGACCCTGCGACCGGCAGCATGTCTCCCCGCCTGGAGCCTGTCATGGGTGAGAGGGGTGCCCCGCGTGCGGCACAGAGGGGACCCCCTCACGCTCCCCTGTGGCCTTTCCAGTACCGCTCCATTAATCACCGCATGGACGCCAGCTCGCTGTGGCTCTACCGGTGGTACTACTCCAGCTTGTGCCAGTGGTGAGAACGCACCGCGTGCGCCCCGGGGCTCCCGCAGCCGGGTGTGGGGGGGCCGGTGCCGGGGTGCTGGCAGGTGCCCCTCCTGTGGTGGAGGGCGAGCCGCCGTCTACACTCCTCACTGGAGCAGAGCCCAGCCTGTGGACAGAAGGGCTTCCCTGTGGTGAGGGCCCCTTTCCAGAGCCCTCTGATCAGCCACGGTACTTGAGACTTGCCCCCGTAATGCTATCCGACCGCACACGAGCGACCGCTGAGCAGCTCCGCCCTTTGGGCCTGCGGGCCCCGCTGCCCGCTGATCCACCTTTGGGCTGCAGACGGTGGCTGCTTCTTGCATTTCAACCAGTTTTTGTCCCTTTTCCAGGATTCTGAGCTTCACTATTTTCTTGATCCTGTTTTTGGCTTTTATTGAGACCCCTTCCTCGCTCACCAGCACCGCGGATGTCCGCTACCGCCCGGTGCCCT
The DNA here is from genome assembly GCF_009834535.1 of Camelus ferus. Lineage (NCBI taxonomy): Eukaryota > Metazoa > Chordata > Mammalia > Artiodactyla > Camelidae > Camelus > Camelus ferus. The sequence goes on from NC_045705.1 coordinate 68,191,346, forward strand.
GGGAGCCGCCCTGCGGCCTGACCGAGGGCCTGGAGGCGCTCTGCCTGCTGGTCTTCGCGGCTGATGTCTCCAGTGAAGGTGAGGAGGGTGCGCGGGGTGGGAGCCGGGGCTGGCGCCCTCCCAGCCCGGCTGCTGCTCCTGGGTTTATTATTAGCGCTCCCGGAGCTAGCTGCCTGTCCTGACCGTGCACTTTGACCTCTGAACAGAGGCCAGGGCTTTCTCCTGGAGAATCGTAGGCCTTGAAGCTGAGGCTCCGTGAGCTCTGCCCCTCCCCAGAGTGTGTTGGAGTGTGGCTGAGCCATTGGGGGTGTGCAGCCTCGCGGGACCCTGGGAGGGAGTGGCTGAGGATCCGGTGGTGCCACTGTAAGGAGAGACCCCCTTGACCAAGACGGGACCAGGGGTCTCTCCACGGCCCACGCTCCCTCCCTGACAGAGGAGAAGCCTCGAGGGGAGGAGCCGGCTGTGTGCAGCTCTGGTTCTGTGACCCGGGTCCTTCCCAGAAGCTGGAGGGGGGCCTTGCCTTGCACATTGGAGCTTCTGAGCTGTGTCAGGCGACTTCCCAGTGAGATGCAGTGTGTGCTGCCGACCACACCCATCACTGCTGTCAAACAGCAACTCCGCTGATCCAGTTCCGGCCCCATGTACACGTCCTCGGCTGGATCAAGCCCTGCCTGCAGGCCCTTTTATCTGTTCCTGCCCTGTAGTTGTGCCATTGGTGGGGGGTGGGGTCATCCTCTGTGGTCTCACCCTGAGGGGCGTGGGTGAACGTTGGTGTGTGTGTCTGTGACTGAGGGCCCCAGGCAGTTTCTTGTTTTTTCTTTTTTAGCCTATAATGTGGTTAGGAGGACTGGGGCTTTTTAAGCTGGAACTGAAACTGGTGAGAAGTTCTCAGCAGTTTTTGAATGGTCAGTACTTTTGGGAAGTCTCCAAAGGTGAGAGAGCACACGTTTCACTCTGCGAGCCATGACCTCTGGAGGCATGAGTGATGGGAAATGGCAGTTAGGTGAATCGCCTGCCCGAGGCATGTCCACTGAGCATCTGCTGTTTCCCAGTCTTTTCCAGAGTGATTCCCACGCATAAGCGAAACTGACAGTTGGGTAGGCAGAATGGGCAGGGAGCCCGTTACTGATGGGGAAACAGGCTAGAGCGGTTAAGTGCTGAGCCCAAGGTCACGAGCTGCCCGGGGTCACGAGCTGCCTGGGGTCACGAGCAGGCTGGGCGAGGAGTGTGGGCCTCCTGACCGCCCCTCAGCTTCCTGCTCCCGAGTCATGGGGAGACCACGCTGCTCGCCGAGGCCACCCGCCTCGCCCGTGTGCATCCATGGCCTTGGACAGCAGCCCGGACGCTCACCCGCCGTCTGTCTTGCAGAGCTATCTGGTGGGGTGGGCCCAGTTCCGGAAGAACCCCTGGCTGCTGGCCTACCTCGTGGTGCTGGTTGTGTCTCTCATGGACTGGATCGTGTCGCTGAGTCTCGTTTGTCACGAGGTAGGTGGTGAGGGGGCTCCGAGGGAGCCCTGGGTGGGGCATAGGGTGCAGCTCCGCAGGTGGACGGTGGGCACCAGTCCTGAGGCCCTGCAGCCACCCCACCCACCTGCCCAGCTCTGCCTGTCCTCCGAAGCACATCAGTCACCTGTTGGCTGGGGAGCCTTGTTCCCGTCTTGCAGATGAAGACACTGAGGCCTCAGGATGGCACGAGGACCTGGGAGCAAGTTCCAGGCGTTCTAATTCCTGCCTCAGTTCCTAATTCCTTGCCACACGCCCAGAGCTCTGTGAGGCCTGCCAGTCAGAAAACCTGTGTCAGCTGGCAGCCCTGGATTCTCTGACTGCACCGTCTTTGTCTCCCCCAAGAACACGCAGAAGCACCGCCCTGTGATCTGATAGAACAGATCTGGGGAAAGTTGGTCTGGGAACATCCGTATCCATCAGGGCTGGTCAGGGACACAGAAGCCCATCAGGTGCTTTAGTAGAAAGAATTTAATACAGGGGCTCAAACAGGTGTCGCAGAACAAGAGAGCAAAGGGGACTCAGTGAACACAAAACTGCAGCACGGCCACCCCCAGCCCCAGCTGGGGGATTAAAGGAATTAAATTAAAGGGATTAAGGAGTTTGGGGTTCTGGAACCTGGAGCCTCAGGGGAGGGGCTCCTAAAGCTGAGGCCCTGCCCTCTGACCTCTGGGGAGGGGGTTGGGGCCTCCTAGAGGCACGATGACGTTGGTTCTGGGAGTCCTGGAGGAAGGGGAGGCAGGAACAGCAGGTGGACAGAAGCCAGCAGGTCCCCTCCCTCCTCCCACCTCCTGCCCTCCCCCAGGGCCCCCGCTGCTCGAGGCAGCCGATGAAGGAGATGTCAGTGGAGAGATGTCAGTGGCGGGTCCCAGCCCAGCATCAGAGCAGGGCTGCAGGGCGGATGGAGGGCACGGTGCCCCCTTCAGGCCACACGCCTCCCCCGCATCTCTGCAGGAGCGCTGACAGCGGCAGGCTTCTCCCTGAGAAGCGCTGCCTTCCTTCCCCAAGGAGGAGGCTCTCCCCCCCTCCCCAGAAAGGGACAGAGACCGGCCTAACCGCCACGGGCTCCATTTCTGAGTGACGGTCATTGCGTCCATCTCATGTCACCTGAACATTCTGTCCTTCAAGGCTGAACTGTGAACCTCACCACCAACCATCCTTGCGTGAAATTAGGAGGGGGAGGGGGGAGGGGATGAGGGTCAGTGACACATACAAACACGTGTCTGTGTAACCGGCCAGGAGCAGACCTGGGGCCCTGCAGGCCTCGTTTTGTTAGTGGTTGAGGATCCTAACTGGTATTTATTATCTCCGTCTGGCCTGTGTGCCCTTTGCTTAGTGCAGGGACCCAGACCTTCCTCCCTGAGGGGCCTGAGTCCTCGGTGGCCCTGACGTTTTATTCCTGGAGTTTTGTGGTCATTTTTTGTGTTGGACACACACCTCCCTGCCCCACTGCTTCTGGAGCAGCAGCTCCCCAACTGTCCCTGGCAGTTGGAGCTCTTTGCCCCTGCTGCCCCCCAGCCCTCTTTTCCCGAGCAGGTGTGGTTCGGCCCAGTGGGCCCAGTGTATGTCCCCGGGGGAGCATCCCTCTCGGGAGTGGGTGTTTCCGGATCAGCAGGGCCCGGAGCTGTGGGGTGGGGGGAGTGGGGGTGTCGGCGCGCCTGTTCTGTCCCAGTGCTCAGAGCCCATGCTGGTTTCCTTGCCCCGCAAAGGGCTGCCCCCCAGGCCCATCAGGCCCTCCCTGGGCCAGCTGCTCAGGATGGGGCCAGCGGGTTCTCTGGGCTGTGCCTTGGTCTGAAGTGGCGTTGGTCCCAAGGCTTGGGTGGTGTTCCTGGAGAGGCACTGAGGGCAGGGCGGGCAGAGCCCTGACCCGCCTGCCTGCCTGCCCACCCAGGACAGGTTAGTGCCTTGCCTGGGGAGGGGCCTACTCCCGGGGGCCACACTGGCGCCGGCGCTGAGCTCTGCTTCTGGCAGGGCAGGCCCCCTAGCGGCCTTGGTGGGTGTCCACGTTGGTGGCCCCTTCATCCCTGCCTCTGTGGCCACTTTATATGCAGCCCGTGGAGACTGGAGTGGGGTGGCTGAGGGGAGAGGCTGGGAGACATCCATCTGTCCGGAGAGCCTTGTCCCTGATGCCTCGTGGTGGGTGCTCACTCTGCCTGTCCACACGCGTCCTACCCAGACCTCCTCGTCCCCAGTTGTCCAGGCTGTTCTGTCCACGCCCCTGACCCCCCCCCCCCCGGGAGTCGATACCTTTCTGGTCCATACAGAGTGGACCCTACCCGCTGTAAAGCTTCCCCTTCGGTGCTGTCTTCTGGGAACGCTCTTGACTGAGGTTGAAACTCTGCCCACAGCCCACTTCTGTCCGGGACTGGTCCATCGCCCAGAACCGTCTGCAGTCCAAGCCTGAGGTTTTCCTCTGTGGCCAGCTGGCCAGTCGTAAGGGGCTCCCACAGCACTGGGGGCCTGCAGGGGGGGCCGGGGCCCTCTGACCGCCTCACGCCCGGCCTTTTGTGTCCTTTTGTGCCTGATGGAGTCCTGCTCCCCCCGCCCCCAGCCTTGCGACTGGGAGGGCCGGGTCACACGTGGGCCGCCAGGCACAGGTGGGCCGTGGCCGTGGCTGCTGGCTGTTCCTTGTAGGAGATTAGTTTGCTGCAGATTAGCTGATGGCTTCTCCCCGAAGCCTCTGGGGCCTGGGCTGTGACCCTCAGTGCGATCTAAGCCTCGCCGGGGCCTGGGCTGTGACCCTCAGTGCGATCTAAGCCTCGCCGGGGCCTGGGCTGTGACCCTCAGTGCGATCTAAGCCTCGCCGGGGCCTGGCTGTGACCCTCAGTGCGATCTAAGCCTCGCCGGGGCCTGGGCTGTGACCCTCAGTGCGATCTAAGCCTCGCCGGGGCCTGGCTGTGACCCTCAGTGCGATCTAAGCCTCGCCGGGGCCTGGCTGTGACCCTCAGTGCGATCTAAGCCTCGCCGGGGCCTGGGCTGTGACCCTCAGTGCGATCTAAGCCTCGCCGGGGCCTGGGCTGTGACCCTCAGTGCGATCTAAGCCTCGCCGGGGCCTGGGCCGTGACCCTCAGTGCGATCTAAGCCTCGCCGGGGCCTGGCTGGCGCTGGGCCGGCTCCCCTTGCTGGCAGGTCACGTGGAGGCGCTTTCCCTCCCTTCACACGTGTCCCTGCGTCCATGGCGTGGACGTGGCCGCAGCCGCGGGAAGGCCCTTACTGGGTTGGGTTATTGTGTCTGGGAGAAGCCGCTCTCTGGTCACGTCTGGCCGCAGGTGAGGGTCCAAGACCCACAGAAGGGGTGCGGCCGGACCTCCAGCTCCTGCTTGGCCTGGGGGTGGCTGAAAGACTCCTGATGTGGGCCCTGAGACTGGAGCTTCCGTCCAGGGCAGTGAGCGGGGGCACTGGCCCCTTGGCCTGGGCGCAGGGGTGGATCCCTGAGCCTTGCCCGGTCACCGCTGTTTCTTCTGCCTTCTCAGTCCTGTCGGGAGTCGGGCCCCTGTGAGTACGAGGGCAGCTCAGGACTGAGTGAGTCCTGAGGACACTCACTCCGCAGACGTTCTGAGGGCCTACTGTGCGCTGGTGCTGGCAGGACCTTGTTCTGTTGTGAAAGAGGCTGATGGTACCAGGAAGCACCAGATACATAGTAGGGTCCAAAGTGAGGCAGGTGCCCAGAAGGAAAGGAGCCCAGGGTGGTGCTGGAGGTGGTGGTTATGGTGAGACAGCTGGGATGGGTGCCAGCAGCCAGCTGAGCAGAGGCGGGGTCCTGAGGACACTGAGGGGGGCCCTCCGGTTGTGACGGGGGAGGAGAGGAAGATGTGTGTGTTCATGTGTGTGAGTGTAAGCCTGGAGGTGCGGAGTTCCTGCAGTGGTTCCTGTCCCTCTGTGCAGGACTGGGGGGCCCCGAGCCGTGGGGAGAGGGTGGGGGCTGTGGAGAGGGGCGTGGAGCAGCCCCCAGAGGGTAGGACAGCGGCCTAATAGAGAAGTTCAGGGGCGCCCGGCCATGGGGAGAGCAGGAGGTGGGGGCCGGAGAGGTACGCTGGTCCCCCTTCCCGAGGTGCTGGCCCGGGAGGGATGTGGGGAGGGTGCCGAGAGCCCTCGAGGCAGAGGCCCGGCGCAGCGGGCCAGCAGAGGCCAGGGTCTCCGGGGCCGCCCTGGCTGGCGCTCAGGGCCCTGGCTCGTGGCCTCTTCCAGCCCCTGCGGGTGCGCCGGCCCCTGCGCCCCTTCTTCCTCATGCAGAACTCCTCCATGATGAAGAAGACGCTCAAGTGCATCAGGCGGTCGCTGCCGGAGATGGCCAGGTGGGCTCCTTGTTCAGGGTTGGCAGGGAGGGCCGGGGGCTCTTGCTCCCTGCTGGGCCCACGGCCACGGCCCGGCAGGTGGTCTGTGAGGCCACTGGGTGCCTCACCTGCCCCACTCGTCCTCTGGCCTGGAGCGTGGCTGTGACAGCCTGGGGAGGCTGGCAGGTCGGTGGGCATTTGGGGGTCTCTTGTGCACTCAGGGCAGCCCTGTTAACGGCCTTGCTATGCCCCCCGACCCCGCCCAGAACCCTGCCATCCCCTGCGGTAGAGGGACTATTCCTCCACTTACCCTTGGGTGTGCTCTCACACCCACCTTGATGCAACTGAGAGGAAGTGATTTAACCCTTGTCGGTATCACCCACCTTCCAGCACAAAATCAGAGGCAGAATCCACAGCTGTGGATGCGTCCTGCCTTGGCTGCGACTGCTCCCCTCCCTCCCTGGCCCCCTGCACCCCCAGGACCGTGTTTGGATGCTGTTAGCTGAGACTCTGTGAAGCAGCTCCTCCTGCCCCACCCACCCTGACTCGCGTGGGTGACCTCTCACGGGTCCCAGTTGATGGACTTGGCTTTTCCTCTCTCAGAATCCCTGGGGTCCTTGACGCTGCCTCTCCCAGGCCCCTGGGACATGCCCCTGGGGTTGCGTTTTTCCTGCCAAAGAAAGAATCTCCACTGAGCAGGGCCCCATTGTGAGCACGGCAGGTTCTGGAGCCGAGGAGGGACCAGCCCCAGGGCCTGGCTTTAGGGATCTCCCTGGGTGGCTGGGTCAGCTGTACCCAGACTCCCATTCCTTTTGGCGCATGGGGCGTCTGCCCGGCACTGAGCTCTGTGTTCATCCCCCCAGTGTCGGGCTGCTGCTGGCCATCCACCTGTGCCTCTTCACCATGTTCGGGATGCTGCTCTTCACCAGCGAGAAGGTACTGTGTTCGCTCGGCCCCTGCCCAGACTCCAGGGCAGGTGAGGCCCGGGTCGCAGAGAGAGGACTCTCCCAGGAGGGTCACGACCCGAATTCCAGCTCTCCTCTCCCCACCTGGGCAGCCTGCTCGGCCGCCCCCTGCCCCTCCTGCTCTAGACCTTGGGCTGTGCACCGCGTGCACGGAAGGTCTGGCTATGAGCAGGCTGGCTGGCTGGCTCCCACATGGGCTCTCTGGGTCTCTAGGCTGTGATGCTCTGCCAGGCTGGCCAAGAGCTTTTCACCATGATTCCGAGCAGGCTGGCTCCAGTGGCCGATGTCCACATGGGTGTGTGGTGTCCCTGGACACTTCCTCTTGGGTCCAGAGCTCCTGAGTTAGGTCCTGTCCAGCCTGAGCTCACAGCCTGCTGGGAGACGATGGGGAGATGTGGGTCCTGGGCTGCTGAGCACATGCGGGTGGCCCTGGCTTGTTGGGTCTGGCATCTGAAGCTTTGGCGGCCTAAGGCCTTAGCCGGTGGGGCGAAGGCATGGGTGGCACCTCAGAGCTGCCGTGTCGGTCCCAGCAGGACGCCGGGCAGGACAAGGAGAGGCTGACCTACTTCCGCAACCTGCCAGAGGCTCTGACGTCCCTGCTGGTGCTGCTGACCACCGCCAACAACCCCGATGGTGCGAGGGCAGGGGGGCCGGGGGGCCGGCGAGCTGGCCTGGGGGTCGGGTAATGCCGAGCCTTGGGGCCCAGAGGCCCTGAAGCCTTTTTATGAAGAGTTGGGAAATAGAAGTGTGGCCTTGGAGTCTCTCCCTCCCTCCTTACCTTCCTTTCTTTCTTTTTCTTTTTCCCTTTTTCTTGTTTCCCTTCCCTCTCCTACTTTTTTCTGTTTTCGTCCCTTTACACCCTCTTTTCTTTCTTGTCCCCTCCCTTCTCCACCCCTGTCTCCTGACTCCTGAGAAGCTAGAGGTGGACAGTGTTCTCTGTGTGGTGATGGCTGGTGCTGTGCCCAGTGGGGACTCCTGGCAGCCTCCTCTCTGAGGTCTAGGCACCTTCCCACTGCTGCTTGGGCCCAGCCGTAGCGGGTGGCTTGGCCGCAACACATGTGAGAGGCCCTGGGATCTTCGGTGGCCATGACACTGTGTTGGGGTTGCTGATGGGACCTCTGTCTGCTCAGGCTGGGGGTGTGGCCAGGAGTGGGTGACGACAGTCCTCTAGGGCACATCTTGGGTTGGGGTTGGTCACTGACCATAGAGACCTTCCCGGGAGGACAGCCACTGACTTCCATACCCAGGGACAGCTGGGCATGGGACCCTGAACACTGTCCCCACATGTCCCGCGAGTCCTCTTGAGTCACCTAAGGGAGAGCTGAATGTTCAGTGTGTGGGTGACTGGTGACAGGGAAGCATAAAGGATGAGGACCCTTGAAAGGTAGTGAGTTTCCTGTTCCCCAGGCTGTGCAAGCAGAGTTGTGAGGATCCAGGTTTGGACAAGCAGGCCTTTTTGCTCTCCTAACGCAGGCCCTCCTTTCTTTTGAGGAGACAGTGGTGTAGGGCTGGACATGGGTCGTGAACACGTTTAATTTTCTCTGACTTCTTTCTCGCAGTGATGATTCCTGCATATTCCAAGAACCGGGCCTACGCCATCTTCTTCGTAGCCTTCACTCTGATAGGTGAGCCTGGGTGCGTCTGTAGGGGTCACTGGGGCTGAGATTCTGCCACATGTGACTGGATCCCCTGAACTTGGGGCTGGGTGTGCTCCCCCAACCCCGTGACTTCGCCTCATGTGCTCCCCGCCGTGGTTTTCATTCCGTGACCGCCGTTGGCCTCTGTCCTCACTGCCCCCGGCTGGGCTGGCCAGGCGGTGCTCCCGATTGTAGACGGGGGCCTGGAGTGCTGTGCGCTGGGCCCTGTCCCTGCTCGCCCGGGCCCTTCTTGCTGTGCCCACGTCGACCCTCTGCTCTGGGCCCGCGATGCTGCCGCCCCTTCCAGACTCGACCCTGGCTGTGTGCTCGCCGCTGACTGGGGGTTCCCTCTGTCGTGGCTTTTTCCCCTTGAAGGGAGCTTGTTTCTGATGAACCTGCTGACGGCCATCATCTACAATCAGTTCCGGGGCTACCTGATGGTGAGATGAGCCGCTGTCCCTGCCCGTCTGTGTGGAGCTGCCCCTGGAGACCCGGTGGGGGGTGACTGGAGTTGACCAGCCAGGTGGCCCCGGGGCCGTGGAGGTGCGGGTGGGACGGCGGGCTCCACAGTGGTCTCTGCATGGGTCCGGCTCCCTCTTACGGGTGAGCAGGAACTGGGCTCACCCTGCTCCCTGCCCCCTCCCCGGGCGGTGCCGTCCTCACAGCCCCCAAGGGGTCCCCTCCCCACCCCACCTCCTCTAGAGGGAAGCTGGAAGCTCCCAGTTCAGTGGCCCCAAACCCACCGTGTAGGAGAGTTGAGGACCCCAAATACGCCAAGAAGCAGCACACACCTTAGTGAATTACACAGCGAGTGGCCGTCGCAGGGCAGGCGCGTGGAGTCTGTGCTCCTCCACTGTCCATGGTGCGCGGGGCCGCTCCCTAGGCTTCGGGTGGGCAGGGCAGCCTCAGGGGCTGCGCAGGGATGCGGTGGGGGGATGGGCGGCCTGTGAGGGGCTCAGCCGAGCCACTCAGAGCCACCTCTTTTCAGAAATCTCTCCAGACCTCGCTGCTGCGTAGGCGGCTGGGGACTCGGGCAGCCTACAAGGTCCTCTCCGTGACAGCAGCGGGAGAGGCCCACCCCGAGGGGTGAGTGCCGGGGCCCGGACCCCCTCCCTGAGGCAGTGGGGCTGCTGCCTCCCTGGGCGGGGGTTCATGGGGAGTGTCTCCTGAGCACCGCCTCTGCCGAGCTCCCTGCCGGCTGATGTCCGTCCTCATGCTCCTTTGCAATCACAGAACCGCTGCACCCCGGTACTCGGCGGTATCCATGGTCCTTGCGTCCGAGTTAAAGTGTTTGTCCTTGTGACCCGCTGGAGCTCCTGGGCAGGCGAGGGGCCACGTACTCTGGCCCCCCCTTGTGATAGGCACCCTTCCCACTCCCCTGTGCTGTAACCTGGTTGTCGGGGCCAGAGGGGCCTGGGACGTGCGTCCAGTCTGCTGCCTGGTTTGGAGGCAGTGTCACTGTGGAAGGCTCCAGTCCCCACCGCTGTGAGCTGGGGGCCTCTGTTGGATCTCGCACGCCCCCTCCTGGCTTCAGCTCCACTGTAAGGCAGGAGAATGGTGTCTTGGGATCTTGGATGACAGATGCACCCCTCGGCTCCCTCCCTTGTGGAGGCCTTTGTTGTCGCCCAGGGCTGCTCAGTTGATTCAAGGCACAGCTCAGGACAGAGGTCAGGGCACCCCAGGGCACTAAGCTGGCCGGCTCACTGGGGGCATTTTCCCTCCACAGAGTCGGGGTGAAGCCCCAGGACTTCCTGCATGTGCTCCAGAAAGTCCAGCTGGACAGCGACCACAAACAGGCCATCATGGAGGTACTGGTCCCTCTGTCCCCCTGCTGTCCCCCTGCCCTCTCCCTCTGTGTCTCTGGCCTCCTCCTGCAGGTCACGTGGCTGTCATTTCGGACTGGCTGGGCTGGCCCAGTCCAGGTGGGGCTGTGGGTGGCTCTCCCGCCTGCCCTCGGCTGACCTCTGCTTTCCTGCTTTGCAGAAGGTGCGTTCCCACGGTGGTGACCTGCTGTCAGCTGATGAGTTTCAGGAACTCTTTGATGAGTTTGATAAAAGGGTGATTAAAGAGGTAACTGGGGCCAGGCCAGAGTCACCTGCTTAGCACCAGGGCCACATGGGGTTAGCGGGGAAATCCTGTGTCCACTGGCACTGATTACCAGGGTCACTCGTAGTCATGGGTGCCACTACTTGCCTTCTTGGGATTTCTGGCCCTGAGGATGGTACACAGGAATGGAGGTGGTGCTGCTTTTGGAAAGTGTGGAGATTCTGTTGACATGAGATTCACAGACCTCAGGAACTGGCCTGTGCCAAGCTTGACCCAGAAGAAATTTCCCAACAGTTTCCTCTATCTCCACGACAGATTCTTGTCCTCTTTGCATGTGTCCTTGCCGGGGAGGTTCCTGAGTTGCTCTTAAGCCTTTGTCTTGTCCTTGACACTGATTTTTAAAGTCACCAGACCGGCCTCAGCTTCTAGCTCAGCACTGTGTCGATGAGACCCTAGACCACCGGCATTTTATGTAGCTGGTTTCTGGGGGTGAGGGTGGGTGGAGGCACTGGGAGCCAGCTGAGCCGTTCACAGGCAGATTGTGGGGGCCACGCTCCAGCCACTCGACCTTAGAGGGCCAAGCCAGACTCAGGGGGATGAGAGTGAAGAGGTGGAGTCAGATGTCTCCCTGTGATTGGACTCCTGATAGCTCAGTGTCACTGTTGGGTCAGTCAACTTGGCTGCTGTAACAAACACCACAGTCTGGGGCTTAAACAACAGGACTTACTGTCTCCCAGTCCTGGAGGCTGGACTCCGAGATGAAGGTGTCCGCAGGGCTGGTTCCTCCTGTGGCTTTTCTCCTTGGCATGGAGATGCCGCCTTCTCCCTGTGTCCTCACTTGGCCGTCCCTCTGTGTGTGTCTGTGTCCTGATGTCCTGTTCTCATAAGGACATTAGTTATATGGGATTAGGATCCACCCTAGTGACCCCATTTCACCTGAATCATCTCTCAAAAGGCCCTGTTCCTTAGCACGGTCACATCTGAGGTCCTGGGGGCGAGGACCTCAGACTGTAAATTTTGGGGAGGGATGCACCCTAGCCCGTAGCAGCGGTCTGCCTCTCCAGGCCTTGTGGTCGGCCTCCGTGGCCTCAGGCCCCGCCAGAGGTGGTTTTGTTAAGAACATGTTTTCCGGAGGTCTCCCCAGGTCACCTGGAGCTGGGCCCTGCCCGGCCTAGAGCGCCGGGTGCTGCTTACTCGGCCCGTCAGCATTTGGGGCGTCCCTTTCTCAGTGGCATCCTCTTGTGACGCCCATGGGGCATGGGAGATGGCGTAGGGCCACGCAGGCTGACACTTTGTGTGTTACTGCACATCACATTCTGCTTGGGACGGGGCTAAACAAGGGTCTGCTTCCAGGTGACTTGAAGAAAATAGTCAATACGTGCCGTCAGGTGCTGATTTTGCAGGAACTGTGATGATGGTCCTCAAATGACAGGAAATGAAGATGCACTTTTCTAGTTAATGAGTCTTGTCATGGGGCAGGAGGTTTGCTGGGCCCAGGGGGCAGCTCTTGGCGGCTGTCATGGGCTTGACTTGGCAGTGGTCCGGCTCTCTTCCGGATGTGAGCTGACCAGGGCGGGAAGATGTCTGGGAAGATGTCTGGGAAGTCAGGGTCCTTTCTCAGGGTTTGATCAGTGGGGTCTGCTGGGCCAGCCAGGGTCTCCCTGAGCACTTGCTGGCCTGTAGGATGCTGCTGGGTCCCGGTGGTCCAAAACCCACTCTCCTGCCTGCTTTTGGTGTCAGGATCTGATGATATCAAAAAAGGGGTGCTGTGGTCATGCCTGGCAGAGCTGGGCACACACTGGGCACAGACTTGGGGATGGGCTGACACGTAGGCCATGCCCCTGCTCTGGCCACGCCTTTCCTTCTGTGGTCTGTGGGGCTTTCTCTCTTCCCACAGGGCCTTGGGTCTGAAGTCCAGAAGTGTGGTTTGAGGTGGGAGTTTGGGTCCTAGAGGTTTGGGGAGCTGCAGTGCCCTTTCCTTGATTTTATGACACCCTCTTCCCCCAAAATGCTGATTGCAAAGGGGCAGGGAGGGGCTTCAAGGATTGTTAGCATTTGGGGGCTTGTCCCAGGTGCCCTGGTAGGCTGTGATTTGTAATCGCTCCTTTAGAGAGGCCTTCTCCAGGCAAGCTGATGCCAGGGAAACGGCAGCCTTCCATAAGAGCCCTTGTGTGGTGGTCACCCCTGTCTGTCGGCCTGGCCTTGGTCCAGTGCTGCTCAGTTCACACTAATGGGTTGCACACACAGTACCCTGCCAACTTCTGAAAGTCTGGTTTTCTTTCCGTTAAAAATTTTTTTTTTTTTAATTAGAATTCTTAAAAAAATTTTTCTTTGTAGGCGGCAATTAGGTTTATTTATTTAATTTTTAATGGAGGTCCTGGGGATTGAACCCAGGACCTTGTGCATGCTAAGCATCCACTCTACCACTGAGCTATATTCCCCCCCCCCATTTTTCTTTTAATAAGAAGCTTTTTGGGTTAAAAAACAGCACTCATTAATTACAGATAGTAAAGCTGAGAAAGCACCCCACTGTCCCCCTACCCAGAGATAACCACGGAAATCATTTCAAGGTTTGTTATTTTTTAATACAAGGTAATATATGAGTTCATTCTTTTTGTACCAATTTAAGCGGTGGATAATGCTGAAATCTCTCTTGGCCAGTGTATCAGTCTGGGTCCAAGCAGGAGACAGAAACTACACAGTGGGTTTAACATGGAAAGTTTAATATAAAGAAGTGTCGCCTATGATAAAAGAGTAACCATGAGATATGACGGGGGAGGGTACAGCTCAGTGGCAGAGCACGTGCTTAGCATACACAAGGTCCTCCGTTCAATTCTCAGTAATCCTCAGCCCGTCCATTAAAATAAATAAATAAACCTAATTACCTCCCCCGCAGAAGAAATTTAACAAAAAGATGTAAGGAAACTGTGGTACCTGAGGACTGAGGGAAATGTCTGAGAAAGAACTGACTTGAAGATGACCCCTCTCCTAAGGCTGGAGTTCACACTCCTTTGGGGAAGATGTGGTCCAGCCCACAGGGTGACAGAGATGTTTGCTGGTTTGCCTGGACTGGAGCTGGTCTGCAGCCACCAGCAAGCAGGACGCTGCCCTTGGGGGTGCAGCAGGCGCAGGCCATCAGCAGCTGGTGGCGTGGGGGTGCTGGGTGAACCGGGTACCAGTGTGGGCAGGGGCCTCTGGGCACCTGTTCCCACGTGGAGGACTGTGGGAAGACTGGGAACGTTCTTGCCGGGTCGGCTGTGGTTCCAGGTCACCAAGGGACTGTGCATCTGAGCGCGGGGCTGCGTCAGAGCTGCACGATGTCCTCACCCCACACCCAGGGCTGCCGGCCCACCACGTGGGAGCCGGGAATCCCAGGAGGACCCCTCCCTCCAGCAGCGTCCCTCTGTGGTCCTGTGCTGGGAAGGCTTGACCGCATGCTCACGGTGGATGAGACGCCGAGGGGTCTCCTTTGGGTGTGGAAGGGTGAATGGGGAGCTGGGAGGCACCGGGTTGGAAACTCGCACTGCCAGTTCAGGTCCTGCTCTGAACAGCCGCCCTGTTCAGTTTGTTTCCTCCCAGACTTGTCCACGTGCAGATGCAGGTGTAGGCGTGTCCTCGAGGAAGCACTCGTGGTTCCTTTGACGTGTACACGAGTTGCTGTGATTTCCGCTCTGCAGCTTCCTCTTTTTCGCTTGGTAACAGGTCATAGGTCTGTCCAGCTCTGTGGAGCTTTCCCTGAGGATGAAGTGTCCTCTGTCTGCCTGTCTGTCCTGGTAGCTGTGGGTCATGCCTGGCTCTTGAGCTTGAGATGTGGCTATTGTGGCAGAGGAGCTGAGTGTTTAGCTGGATGGGGTTTGCATTTAGATTGAGTGGCCACGTGTAGTGAGTGGCCCCTGCCTGGGATGGAGCGGATGCAGGTCCGTCTCATGCCACGGTGGCCGCCCTGTGGCTCTGTCCTCGCGCGCACGCGGCAGTGTCTTGTGGGTGCAGAGCATGGGAGCGCTGGGTCTGACGAGTGTCTTCACGCTAACGTTTGCTGCCCAGTGGTCCTCCTTTGTTGTCCACTCCAGCCTGGTCACTGTGTGTGAGCTACCTCTGTTCCGTGCCAGGTTTTCATGGTTTTTAGCATATGATCTATGTGTGCATTTTCACGGGACACTTTCATGCCGTGGGGACACCTCACCTACGCTGACGATGGCCGTGTGACAGTCCGGCGTGGTTTACTGACGGCATCAGGACCGTGTGGGTTGTTTGCTCCTCTCGGGGTTGTAAAGACGACTGTGATGAGTATCCTGGTGCATAAACTCCCCGTGTTTGAGATGATTCCTTAGGCTGGGTGGCCTGGGCTGGGCGTTAAGGCAGGAAAATTCAACTCCCAGAACCAGGGGCACGGGCATCGTTGGGCCCCCACGGCCACGGCCACCCCCACCTGTTTCTGAGCGTGTGTGTTCCCTCCCCAGCCCCCGCCACGGCCCGAGTACCGGTCTCCGTTTCTGCGGAGCGCCCAGTTCGTCTTCAGCCACCGCTACTTCAACTACCTGGGCAACTTCATGGCTCTTGGCAACCTCGTGACCATCTGTGTGAGTGTGGTGCCCCCTCCCCCCAGCTCTCACGCCTGCCCTTCCTGGTGGCTGACTGCCCTCCACTCCGGCTCCGGCTCCGCAGGCGTTCCTGGTGTTGGATGCAGACGTGCCGCCCGAGGACCGTGACGACTTCGTGCTGGGGGTGAGCTCTGTGCGCTCGCCGTCGGGCCCTCGTCAGGTGATGGAGTTAGAGGAGTAGGGGGCACAGCCTCCCCACCTGGGGCTCCAGGCCCATGGGGGGCAGGGCTTTTGCAGTACGAAGTGGGTCGTTTGTCCCTAGGTGCCCCAGGGCCTGGGGTGCCGGCTGTAGCAGGGGGAGGGGGGCTGCGGGAGGCTGGTGCAGGCGGGGAGCCCCCGCAGAGCCCCTGGTGAGCCAGGCAGCGTGTAGGGTGCGGCAGAGCGAGGGTCCTGTAGACAGCGGTCTGCCGGCACCTGGGGCAATAGGTGTGACCGCAGGTGTGCAGATGTGCAAATTGTCATTGAAGCCGTGCATGGGGTACAGGTCCCCTGAGGAGAGGGTATGGAGCACGAAGGGGTGCTGGAGGGGTGGGGGCTCAGGAAGAGCATCCCTGCGGGGCCCAAGGAGCAGCAGAGAGGTGGGAGGAGAGAGTGATGTGGCCCCCCGGGGGGGAAGGATGTCTCCTGCACCATGTCCAGCTCCTGTGGTGGGTCCTACCACGTGCAGCAGGTGGGTCCCGTGGCCACGTGGCTCCCGCCTAGGCCCTGTTGCAGGTGGGGGAGGTCGGGGAGCCGGGCAGCACGGGGACTGAGTGCTGGGCACCTCATTTCCCTTTCAGATTCTCAACTTTGTCTTCATCCTGTACTATCTGCTGGAGCTGCTGCTCAAGGTGTTGGCTCTGGGCCTGCGGGGGTACTTGGCACACCCCAGCAACGTGTTTGACGGGCTCCTCACTGTCGTCCTGCTGGTAAAGTCTGAGATGGGCCGAGGCGTGGCCTCTCGGGCAGGGGGTGTACTGGGTGCCAGGGCCTGGGGGGACTGGGGCTCCTGCCTCTAGTGACGGGGGGCTGGTGTCCTCTGGCCGAGCTGCTTGGCAGGCAGCTGTGGGGGGCACGGGAGGCGCTGTCTGCTGCATCTGCGCGTTGTTAGGGGCAGGCTGCCTTTCCCGGCCCCTGAGGGAGGCCCGGCAGGAGCCTGAGGACTGTGGGGCCTTGATGAGGGAGGGGCAGGGGGTCTCAGGCACCCGGGGTCTCGGGAAAATCTTTTCCCCAGAGCCCAGGGGA
This sequence comes from Camelus ferus, assembly GCF_009834535.1. Lineage (NCBI taxonomy): Eukaryota > Metazoa > Chordata > Mammalia > Artiodactyla > Camelidae > Camelus > Camelus ferus. Next base: position 68,207,596 of record NC_045705.1, read on the forward strand.
GTGAGGGGTCGCTCCCGGTGTGTGTCACAGCAGCGATATTGGTGCAGCACGGATTCATATTTGACGAATTAGAGCCGTGGGCCCCCAGGAGCAGGAGGGGCCTGAAAGAGGGGCCTCTCGGTCCATCCTTCCACCAAGTAGCTTCGCCCACGCTCGGGACTCTGCCGGCCTTCCCCGAGCCCCGACTCCTGGGGCCAGCTTGTCTTTCTCAGCTCTGGGATGTCCCCACATGGCACCATCCATGGGGATGGGACCAGCTCTGACTTCTCCGCAGAACCCCCTCTGGGGACAGTGTGTTAGATGCCGGCTTCGGTGAGCCTTGCCGTAGCGAGCTTCTTTTCTTTTGTGATTAAAGGTTTTGGAGATCTCCACTCTGGCTGTGTACCGATTCCCTCACCCGGGCTGGTATGTGACTGTGGAGGTCCCGGGGAGGCCCCGGCACCCACGCTCTGTCTAGCGCCCGGGGGAGGGTGTGCGTGCGGGGCAGTTGCGGGTCTTTTAGGGGGCGGCCATGGTGCCTGCCCCTGCTGAGGCCTGTGGGGGGCAACCCCTCGTCATCGCTTTCGGGGAGTCTCTCTTTAACGCTTCATAGTTCGCCTTCAGGAAAATGGCATTCCCAGAGCTGGGACGGGGGCTGCGGGGGTGCCCCACAGAGTGCACGGGCTCAGCCCCCCACCAGGTGTGCCAGGGGCCGAGGTGACCTGGGGTCGTCACCTCCTACTCCGGGCGTCAGTTCCCCTCCCTGTAGGTGGTGGGGACCGACCAGGGCTCACTGAATTCACACTGTTGTTCGAGCCCTGCTGCCCCTGGTTCTGGCCGTGCAGGGGGATGGACATCTGGCCATCCAGGGGTCCCAGGGCACTTCGCAGCATGGCTGTGGCAGCTTTGGAGTCCTGCTGTCCGGAGTACAGCTGCCCCAGCGAGCCCGTGTGCTGATCTCGGGCCCTCGGGGAAGGTCTCTGGTCTCTCGAGACCTCTGTTGGGCTGCCTGCCTCTTCGTGGAGCAGCTGGGAGTTGCTTGAGAGGGAGGTGGGGCTGCAAGACTCCTGCCGCTGGGTCAGGGCCGGCTCCCGGGAGCGGCCGGGAGGGTGTGTGCTGGGGAGACCGGCGGGGCGGGCGGCCTCAGCCCTGGGCTGCGTCCCAGGGGCAGTGGTGCTGGCAGCTGTGTTTCTAAAGTGCACTGGAAACCCGCACTGCTCTTTCGTCGGCGGGAAATTTTGGGGGAGAGTGGATTTAAGTTTAAATAGAAACGAGAAGGGGAAGGCCATGAGGGACACCACGGGTTGGGTGTCAGGGCCCAGGGGAGGGGGTTAGGGGGTAGAGCATGGGTCAGGGGCCAGGTCTCTCCCAGCTCTGCTGGGACCTGAGCTGGGTGTCCAGAAGCTCAGCATCCTCCTGTTGAGATAGGGGTCAGCTGGCCCTGCATCCCTGTGCAGGGCTGTGCCCTGTGACTGCGCTGCCCGCGGGCTGCAGGTGTGGGTGGCTCCGGCGCCCTCTGGTCTTGATGGCGCTTTTCTGGTTGGTGTCGGCTGCGGGGCGAGTTCCCGTCACTCTCCGTCGCTCTCTCTGCATCTCTGTCTCTCTTTCTCTGGACCACGCATCTCCTGTCTTCTTGCCCACCTCCCAGCCTCCCCCAACCCGCCGGTCCGTGTGTCCTCCCCCCAGGAAGCCGGAGATGCTGGGGCTGCTGTCTCTGTGGGACATGACGCGGCTGGTGAACATGCTCCTCGTCTTCCGCTTCCTGCGCATCATCCCCAGCATGAAGGTACCGCTGGCTGCATTGCCATGTCGCCAGGAGAGGGGCTTGTGCGGGCTGGACCCGGGGGAGGCCCCTTGGCTGGTGGTAGGGTGGCTTCGTGCTCCTTGGGGTCCCTGGCCTTTGTGAGGGGCGGGGCTGCAGTACGTTCCCAGGTGTCCTAAGGTTCCTGAAATGCCTTTGCCTCGGACTTGCAGTGGCTGCTGGTGCTGCCTGCTGGGACCCCCAGTGCAGGAGTACGGTGGCTTGTGACCACCTCTGAGCCTCAGTTTCCCTTCTTGTTCCCACCAGGAGTAACAACACCTGGAGGGAGGGGGGTTGGAGGGTCGGGGTGTCAGGCCCGGCTCCCGCCTGGCACAGAGGCAGAGCTGCTGTCCTAAGACCTTTTCAGGAGAAAGGAAACCGAGGGCATTAGACCCCTTTCTGAGCGTCAGGTCCTCCTGTGCACGTCTGTCCTTCCTGCCGAGCTGTGTGTGGGTGGCCGTGGGTGTGTGGACAGGTGAGGTATGTGTGGTGGCCGAGGGTGTGTGTGGTGTGTGTGTACAGGTTGGGAAGTCGCCGGTCCCATCCCGCCTTTCCGGGTCAGGGTTGGGCAGTGGGCAGGGTTGGAGTCACCTCCGTGGGACCCAGAGGAATCGGGCTGTGCTCTCTCTGTCTCAGCTGATGGCTGTGGTGGCCAGTACCATCATGGACCTGATCAAAAACATGCGGGCTTTTGGTGGGATCCTGGTGGTGAGTCGGCCGCCCTCACTGATGGTTGGGGGTGGGAGCGGGGCCTGGCTGCTGTTGGATAGGGGAGCCAGAGCTCTGCTGGAGGCTGATGGTGGCTGGCTGGCTGGTGGCCTCAGGAAAGAGGGTCCCTTTGTTCGGGCCGCAGCAGGTGACCCAGGCCCAGGAAGCATAGGGCAAGCCAGAGAGAGAACTTCAGGGCTGGTCTGGTTGGAGGCACTGACCTGACCACACTCTCTTTCCGGACCAGAGTTCCTGCTGGTCACTGCTGAATCCCGCGTGTTTTCTGGGCTGTGGGCCACATTGAGAGGATGAAAAATCTGAAAGGCACCAGGGACCCCCCGAGCCCACAGGGACCCCAGACAGGGTTTGGTCGACTATCCTTGCCCAGAGGGATTTTGGGAGCTGCAGCCACTTTTGCTGAGAGAGAGCCATGGTGTCCCCCTCCCCGGGGGCAGCCTTTCCGGAGCTGCTTGCTGTTGGCTCCGCCCCGTGGCCCAGGCGGGGCAGGGCCCTGGGAGCAGGGGGCGTGGTGGGCAGGGGAGAAGGTGACAGAGAAAGCCCTGTTGCATTGATGATGCCACCCCTGGTGTTTTTGTCTTTTGGTTTGGACACCGAGGTGGGTGGGGAGCCCCCCAGGAGGGGTCCCACGTGTGCTCTGGGCCTGTAGGATGTGAGAGTTGCAGCCTTGCTTCGGGCCCATATTTGTACAGTGGAGAAAACTGAAGCCCAGAAGGGGTGCTAGGTTAGCCTGGGGTGTGCACCCCCTCCCCCTGGGCAGGGACAGGTCAGGGTGGCCAGCAGCCCCTTCTCTGACTGTGGCACAAGGCGGCCTAGTGGTGCTCCTTGGACGCCTCCTGGTGGATGTGGGGAGAGTGGCGGGTCCCCGAGGGACAGGGCCAGTTCCCGCCCGCCCCCTGCTCCCCTGGGGCGCCTTCTTCCCAGCCTTTCCCTGGCCCTGGCTGCCTGTTCTCTCCGGAGTTGTGGTGGACAGTCTCAGCTCCCTTGGCTGGTCTCAGTTCTTACTCCTGGGAGCCCGGCTTATCTTTGGGGCTCCCCCAGCAGCAGCTCCTCCCTCTGTCCCCAGAGCCCCAGTGTCCCCAGGGAGGCGGGTGGTGCCCACAGTCGAGGGGCAGCATCCAGGGCTGGGAGTCCCTGCTGCACGCAGCCCTCGCTGGCCTAGCCTGGCTTTGTGGGCCCACCCGTGGGGGTGCCGACGGGCCCGGCCTGCCTCCCCAGGTGGTCTACTACGTCTTTGCCATCGTCGGCATCAGCCTGTTCCGAGGCGTCGTTGTGGCTCCTGGAAATAGCAGGTGAGATGGGGCTTAGAAACGCCAAAGGGGGTGCCTCTAGGGGCGCCAGGACCGGGGTGAGGCCTCAGTGGTGGGGGGGGCCTCCTGGTTCCTCTTTCTTCCTTTCAGCCCCCACTTTTCCTCTCCTCCCCTCCCTCCCCTCCCCCCAGAATCCCTCCCTGGGATCTGTACTGAGGGCGTTTCCCGTGGCTGCACAGAGCCCCCACCCCGTGCCCCTTTCTGGACCTGCAGGCCAGGCTGCCCGCTGGCTCGGGGCGTCCAGCGCCAGGCCTGAACTGTAGGGCCGAGAGGCCCCCTCACTGGCCGCTGGCGGGGAAGGTCAGTCTCTCGTGTGTGTCCCCATGCTCGCCCCTGGCTGCCCTCACAGCAGCTCCTAGGTCGGAGGCATTTCCTTTTTTCCCCCACACTTTCTCAGGGGCCCAGATGGGTTCCACGTCGTGCAGGGGCTGCGGCGGTGGGAGGGCGCCCAGGTGTGTGTCCTGCCCTGCCTCCACGCTGACGCCGGCTGTGCCCCGCAGCCTGGCCCCTGCCAACGGTTCAGCGCCCTGCGGGAGCTTCGAGCAGCTGGAGTACTGGGCCAACAACTTCGACGACTTTGCTGTGAGTCCTGCGCCGCTTCCCCTCCACTCCTTGGCGCCCCCACCCCCTGCCTCCTGCGGCCTCCCGGACCCTGTGTCTGCTGCCCGCAGGCTGCCCTGGTCACTCTGTGGAACGTGATGGTTGTAAACAACTGGCAGGTGTTCCTGGACGCCTTCCGGCGCTACGCGGGCCCGTGAGTGACCCTGTCCTGGCGCCCCTCACGCCGGCCCCGGCACAGCGCAGGGCGCCCGACTGCGGCTCTGTGCAGGGTGTGCGTCTGGGCCTACGCCTCCCGGGGATCGCCGGGGGGTGGGGAGGAGCAGAAGGCTTCTTGGGAGCCCATGACAGTGGGGCTCCTGGGGTGGAGGGGTTCAGCCTGGAGCTTGAAGAGCTCAGACTGGCCCCAGCGCTGGTCCTGGCTTCGGGTCCCAGAACCGCCTGCCGCTGGCCGTGCTGCGGGACGAGCCACGGGTCCAGGAGAGCAGTGCACTTGCTCGCGGCGGCCACGGGGGGCCTCCTCCTTGCCCTCTGCAGGTGGTCGAAGGTCTATTTCGTGCTGTGGTGGCTGGTGTCGTCTGTCATCTGGGTCAACCTGTTTCTGGCTCTGATTCTGGAGGTATCGGAGACCCCGCGCCCCTCCTGTTCTCACCAGGAGTTTCCACTGGGGGCGGGCACGAGGTGGGCTGCCTGCTGGCCCACCTGGGCCTTGGCCTGGAGAGGCCGTGCTTGGCTGAGGCGGCCCTGGGTTCAGGCTCTGTCCTCCCCTGGGGCTCAGTGCTGCTCATCCTGCTGCTGGGGGCCTCTTGGGGTGCTGTTAACCTTTGACCTGTATGGGTTCTCAGCTCCCGGGGGTGGGGCTGGAGGAGGCCTGGTCCTGTAGGACCTGGTGGCCCTGCTGGGCCCTGGATCCCAGCGTCCAGGCTGAACTGCTCAGCCAGGCCAACACTGGAGGGGTCGGGGAGGGGACAAGCCTGATCCCGTGCAGGCCCCACACCTGTGTCCCTCCCTGCCTCTTGCCAGAACTTCCTTCACAAGTGGGACCGCCGCAGTCACCTGCAGTCCCTCACGGGGGACTCGGAGGCCACCTCTCAGATGACGGTGGAGCTCTTGTTCAGGTGCGTGGATGGGGAAGGTGGGGCCTGGGTGGGAGGACGGAGAGACAGGGAGGCAGTGGGCAGGCGCTCCCCGTGGGCCCCAGGCACCTTGTCCCTCCCCCTCCTGCTGAGCCCCGAGCTGGGACCAGGGTCCGGGGCTGCCTCTGCTCCTGCTGCCGGGCTGGAAACTGTCCTGCTCTCCGGTGCGCACGTTTAAGGAAGCATTCTCAGGTTCCTGGATGTAGACAGGTGGCCCGAGGAAACCTTGTCTCTCTCTTCTTCATGGTAACTTTGGAACTGTTCCTCTATTGGAACAGAAAAGTGACAGTCGTCCCAGAGGTGGCCCAGACTTTCCTCCCTGAGCGTTTACTGTGTGTCGGTGCAGCCTGTGTGGAGAGCTGTTCTCCCAGGCTCCAAAGGACACCACGTAAACATCCCAGAGGTGGACCTGAGTCCTCCCTGTGTCCCCAGTCCCCACTACGTCCACTCAGCTCGTGTGTGGGGTGATTTGGGGGCGCTCCTCTTCCGGGGCTCTGATGAGGCTTTTCAGTCAGTTCTGCTCACCTGGACGTGCCAGGGCCTTTCTCTCTCCGGAGCACCCCGTCCACCCTCTCCCCGATCCCGCAGGGATGTCCTGGAGGAGCCCACGGAGGAGGAGCTGATGGAGAAACTGAGCCATCACCCGCACCTGCAGCTGTGCAGGTGACATCCTGGTGCGCCCTCCCAGCGGGGGCGCGATGCGGCCTCGGGACGGACACCGACCATGGGAGGAGGCGGGTGGTGGCCCCAAAGAGATTCTTTCCCTTGGACAGAACCACTGGGCGCGCCTGAGGCCGGGATGGAACACAGACCCTCGTTTGCTCCCGAGCAGAATCACCCCCACAGCTTCGGGCGCCATCCACGCCACCTTTCCTGGTCACCTGTTTCCATGAGACTTGCTTTTCTAAACGTGGAAAGAGAGTGACTCCACAGGGACCTTTCAGACAGTCTGAAAAGCAAGACACAGCGGCCTTCCCTGCCTGCCCTGTGATTGCCGTGGTGCCTTCACTGCTGGCGGCCCTCAGGGACCGGAGGCCCACGTGAGGCCTGCACAAGCCGACCGGCAGCTTTCTGGGGCATTAAGCTTGGGGTCCTGGCTTTACACGATGGGAATCTGGAGTGTGTTTTACTATTTTCTGGGTTGTAGCAGTGTGATTGGCTGTGTTTCTTATGTGTCAGAGTGGCAGTCATTTTCATCAGTAAGTCTTGCAAAGGATGGGCTTGTCACCCTTACTCAGACACAGCCTGCTCCGGATGCGCCTCTGGACTGGGGCTGCCTGGGCCCAGCCTGTCAGGACCAGAGTTGTGGTTGGACCAGCCCTGGGGTTCTTACAATGATTGCAAGATGCCTTTCAGCAACAACCATCAGGAAACTTTGAAAAAATAAAGGTTTGTTACTTACAAGAGCTGGCAGTTATGCAGTACCCTGGGACCACACCGCGAGGTCGCAGGTAGAGAGAGCGCGGGCCTTGGGTTCTGCTTTTATTGAGATCAAGGGGGCTTAGGGTTTTTGAGGCTCACTCTTTATTTGTGAATTGAAAAGATAAGAGCAGGAATTTAAAATGAGGAAATAAAATAAGTAAGTGGCCCAAATGGTCAGTTACCAAAATCAACCACAATCTCTAAAATGAAGGAGCCTCAGTGGAGGAAGGCGGCCTGACTCTGTATCTAATCGAGTGGCTGGCAAAGGGCTTCTCTAGATAGCCCTCTCTGAAGTGGATCCCTCCACCACTGAAGCTTGACAGGCACTTGCACGACAGAAAAGAAGAAAACAACTGTCAGGGTTTACGCTACACCAGGTATGGTTGTTTAAGTTGTGCACTGCACAAGGGGACCTGGCTGTAAGAGCGTGTCCCGGCACTGGCTGTCTACTCGAGGTGAGTGACACCTTTTTCTAATTTGCATAAAGGCACATGTAAGTCAGCAGTGGCCCTACTTTGTCCTCAGGGTGTGGGGCAGAGGGGGTTGCGGTGGGGAGGAGGGGGAAGCAGCCTCATTGCTCATTGATCCACTACAGATCCAGACTGACAAATGGTTCCCTCATTTCTAGTGCACACTCAGTGACTGGTGGTAGCTCTGGGAAGTTCTATTGGGAAGGCTTGGAATCTTCATGGAAAGGAGTGCTGGGATCTATTAGTGATGTCTGCTGTGAGCACTGACAGGGAAGGAAGTGCACAGGTGCTGACTCCACTGTGGGAAGTGACCTCAGTCTTCCCCAGCTTGTCTGGGAAATGGGATTAGAGGAAAGTTTAACAGAAAAAAAACACAAAAAACTTCTAAGATGTCATGAAACCCTAGTGCTGGCTCGGGGTTTTCTAACTCCTGGTAATGTTTTGTGTATCCAGGGGCATTGTACTTTCTGATCCCAGAGTTCATCTGAAATTCTGAGCATTTATTGGGTATTCTTCAGGTGTGAGCAACATTTGGTGGGTAGTGAGGACTCTCCCAGACCTGCCCCCTCTTCAGGCTGCCTGCCTGGAAGGCTGGTCTTGGGTGGGGAGGCCCTCATGGAGCAGCAGGTTAGAAGTCTATACCCAGTATGCCCTGGCAGGCCTCTGCTCTTTCTGGGGACAAGGGAGTGGCCCACCTGGTCCTCTCCGTGCTGGCAGTTTCCGCCCCACCCCCAAGGTCTGAGCGCCCCTGATAGCGGGTTCAGGTTCTGTTGACCCCACTTCATGGAAGCTGGACCCTGTGACCCCCAGGGATCGCTCACTGCTTCCCCCAGGCCCGCTGGAGGGCTGCTTCCTCTGTGGCCCACTTGTGCTCCGAGGCCCCAGCCTCGCTGGTCCTGCCGGAGTGAGCCTGGTTCCTGTGGGCGACTGCCAGCTAGGACGTTGGCCCTCTGCCCTGCCCTCATGCGGGTCCCAGTTCTGAGGGTCCACCGCCTTCCCGTTCCGAGGCTTGTGTGCAAAGAAGCCCCATCTGACTTTGCTGATACGCGGAAGAGCGTTCCAGACAACCCGCGCCGGGCTCTGGGAGATGGTGCTGCTCGGAGAGGCTGGCGCTGCCCTCAGAGGGGTGACCGAAGGCCGTGCCTGCAGTGCTGCTACCTTCTGGCCATGGCTGGGGGCGCCCGGTCCTACGTCAGTTCCCTACGTCAAAGTGATGTCAGCTCCCGAGCCTCCAAACGAGAACTAGGCCTGAACTCAAGCTGAGCTGGGGCTCGGCTGATGGTTTAGGGGAGCGGGACTGGTGGGGGCCGCCTGGTGTGCAGGGCTCCTGGTGTCCCCTGTCCCACAGCTTCGTGCTCTGTTTCTCTCAGGGGCCACCACGGCTGCACAGAACACGCACTTGAGAAAGAAAGCATGCTCGGATCTAAATACAGCCTTGCAGCCCTGCTAGGCTCCCCTGTTGTCTTCTGGGCTGCAGCGGCTCTGGTCGCCCCTTTGCACCCTGGCTGGGTGTGCAGCGCAGGCGCCTCAGCCCTGCAGGACCCTGGAGTCACCCGGCACAGCAGCAGGAGTTGGGGACACCTGGAGCCCTGATGGAGGCGGGAGGAAGCGGGCAGGGGCAGCTGTGGCCGGAGGAGCCCTGTGACCTGGGTCAGGGTGCGAGGAGGGGCCTGTGTCTCCACAAACTGGGGAGCCCTGGCCTAGGTGTCAGCAGGAAGCGGGGTGGAGGGGCCAGGCCCAGGGGTGAGGGGTGGGGCTGGTACCCACCCAGGAAAGTGGCCAGAGTGGAAGGGTGGGCTTGTCAGGCAGCAACTGGGCACCCTTGGGTTGGGGGGGTTGTGGGTGCCCGCGGCCTGGACCTCGGGCTCGGGGCCACACACATCAGAGAGAAGCAGGCCCTGGGTCCAAGTCATTGATGGGCCAGGAGTTGGGTGCGTGGGCGAGGCAGGGACCTGGGTGGGCACCAAAGCCCCCCACCTGCCTGGGAGGCATGAGTCCTGTCCAGCTGGCATGTGCAGTGCCCCACGTGGGGAGGGTCTCACTCACTACCTGGCCCTGCTCCGGCCGGCAGCTGCCTGGAGCCTCTGCTGTGAGCTCGTCCCCAGCCCCGGCGCCATCTGCCGGGAAGGGCTGGGACTGGCTGGGCTGTGTTAACACGTGGATGTCTCGCCCGTGAGGGCCCTGTGATCCTCCTGATGGAGGTCGGGTCTGTAATCTCCCAGGACAGGTGACCTTGACGCTTGAATACCAGCCAGGGATGGTGCGGAGTGGCTCCCACATTGGGTTGGTGTGAGGTTTCCTCATCGTGAGCTGCGGCTTCTGCCGTCTTTGCAGGAATATCATAGAAGTACATCCTGGCAGGTGGTGTGTAGTTTCAGTTTGTCCCATGGCTGCTGTCCACTCTTGTCACTTGGTTAGGGTGGTGGCCGCCAGGCCGCCAGTGTGAAGTGACTCCTCCTCCCTAATGAGTGAATGGGGAGGTGCTGTGACACTGAGTGTCCCGTTTCTCACCCAGCTTCCTCCCTCCCTCCCTCCCTCCCTGCTTCCGTCTGTGTGCATCATGGTTCCTTTTATTCAGTGGATTAAGTCTGTTACCAGATTTTGTTTCATGCTCAGACTGTCCTCACTTGGCCGGGGGGAAGGCCTTCCTCTCGGCTTTGTGTCTGTTGGCTATGCGCCTGCCGTCCTTTGACTGTTTTTTTGCTTTCTGGCATGAAAAGATGTTCCAGTTTCACCTTGTACCTTCTCTGCTCCAGCCGTGAAATGAGCCATTTTCCCGAGGACCCCTGTTCCTGAGAGTGAGAAGAGGATCTGGGAACCAAGATGTGGACTGGAGGTGTGCTCACTGCTGTTGAGGTGTCACTGCGCCCAGGTTCCCTTGGTGGACGGAGCTAGGGAGTATGTGCACACAGCTGTCTGTCTGTCTGTCTGTCTATTGTATTGACAACTATGAGTTTACACCAGTACCTCCGATTTCAACCAATTTCTCTGATTTCTCTCTTTCCATAGCTGTGAGCCCTTTTCTCTGAATAATTTCCATTCTCCTTAATCTGTGCACTCGCTTGGTCAATTGCCCTCTAAATAACCAGTCTCCTAGTGCTGCTGCCACTCCCACCCTTGCCCGCCCCCCAAGGTGCCCTCCTCCCCCAGCTGGGTGGTCTGTGGACGCTCTCTGACCAAAAACCTCCAGGAGAGAGCTTTCCAGATGGGAGATGGTCCTATCAGTCCCTTTAAAATTTTATTGGAGAAACTGGCTGGCTCATTAATACTGAGTATGTCAATAAATAGCATTAGAAACAATGTAACTCTATTCATAAACAATATGATTGTTTATGTAGATACAAAAAAGCCAAAATTCTTAAACGTAGTAAGAATCCAACAAAATGGCTTATTATAAGATTACTATACTGAAATTGTTTTTCTAAAGACTAGCAATAAAACTGTCCTAAGTTTGTTTTAAAAGACATCATTAAAGATATCATCTACATAAGAGTAAAATCTTCAAGATCCTTAAAAATAAGTTGGACAAGAGATGTTCAAGGCCTTTATAAGAAAACTGTAGAATTTCATTAAAATCCACGATTATGGACTTGAACAGAGAATGCATCAGTTTCCTACTGCTGTGTATCAGATTGTCACATAGCAACCTAACACCCCCAACCCCGTCCCCACTAACTAGCTCACAGCTCTGCAGGTCAGAAGTCCAGGCACGGCTTAGCTGGATCTTCTGCTCAAGGCCTTGGCCAGGCTGCATTCCTTCTGGATTCTCCAAGGAGGAGCCCACTTCCATGCTCATTCAGTTGTGGGCTGAATTGAGTTCCTTGTGGTTGTAGGACTGAGATCTCCGCTTCCTTGCTGGCTATCAGCTGGGGGCTGTTCTTAGGAGCTAGAGGCTGCCTGTATTCATTGCCACATGGCCCCCAAATCAGCAACAGAGAACCTATTTCAAAGTGAATCCCCCTCACTCGTTGAATCTCTTCTTCAGGAAGAGCCCCAGGCTTTTTACAGGTCATCTGATTAGGTCAGGCCCACCAACATACTTTCCTTTTATTAAAGTCAACTGTGCCAGAGAATATCAGACTGTTGTATCACAGTCACAGGTTCGCCCATACCCAACAGGAGGAGACTGTACTAGGGTGAGGGTCACTGGGTCACCTTAGAATTCTGCCCACCAGTTTTCCTATTCATGAGCAGGAAGAGTGGATCTTGTAAAAATGTCAATCTTCCCCAAATTAGTCCATAGATTTGTTATAATTCTAAGCATAATGCTATTTTTTCCCCAACAAAATTAGATAAACTGACCAAAAAACTTACATGAAACTTACATGCAGAAATAGCTAAGTCACTTCTGTAGAAGCCCACTGTTGAAGACCAGTGTTCCCAGCTTATTTTAAAGATGTGATAGCCTGGACAGCATGATACTGGTGCAGGACAAATGGACAAAGGGAACAGCATGGGGAGCCCAGAAATGGCCTTGCATGTGTATGGTAATTTGATGTACAGCCGAGAATCATGGGGAAGGGATGTCTCATCCAATGGATGGTGCCAGAAATTCCAATCCACGTGGGAAAAGAATGAAATTATGTCCTGGTCTCACACCTAACACAAAAGTTCATCCCAACTGCATTAAGACCTTGGGTGTAAATGGCAAATTTTAAAACATTTATAAGACAATACAGAAAAAATATTATCTATCTAAAAAAAAAATAAGAACACAAATGAACTTATTTACAAAACAGAGACAGCCTCGCAGACTTAAAAAACAAACTTACGGTTACTGAGGGGGAATGGGGGTGGGGAGGGATAAATTGGACTTTGGGATTCACAGATACTAACTACTATATATAAAACAGATAAACAACAAGGTCCTACTGTACAGCACAGGGAACTATATTCAATGCCTTGTTATGGCCTATAAAGAAAAGGAATATGAAAAGGAATATATATATATGTACAAAAAATATTGGGAAACTCAATACATTTAAATCAAGAACTTCTTTCTCTAAAAGATGCCATAAAGTAGGCGAGGCGCAACCTTGGAGAAGATATTTGCAACAGCTATAACCAGCTAAGGACCTATTCTAGACCATGTACAGAGCTACAAATTAGCAAGAAAATGATAAACAAGTCAATTTTAAAAAGTGGGCTTGAACTCACTTTTCACAGAAAAACAAACTCACAAGCCTGGCAGGTTTGTGAAGAGATCCCCAGTCTCACCAGTAATTAGTGACGTGCAGAGGAAGGTAATTTCAGTGTCACTAGATGGTCAGAACTGAAGAACCCTAACCAATGCAACAGTTAGAACTTTTATATATACTTGGAGGAAATTTAAATGGACACAACCTCTTTAGAAAATAATTTGGCTCTATTTATTGTAGTTGAATATGACATATCTTGTTCTCTTGCCAGGTACACACTTAAGAGTGCCAGGTGGTAAAAGATCCAAGACGGCCCAGCAGAGAGCTGGACACAATCTAGGCATACCCCACAGAATGCACACACACAGGTTTAGTCACACACTGGAATATTATACAGCAGTGAACACGGACAAGCTCCAGCCACAAACAACTACATGACCAAGTCTTAGAAACGCAATGAGTTGAACAAAGCAAGTTCTGGAAGACTCTGTGGGGCACAATGTTGTTTATAAGTTTCAAAACCACAGCTAAACAGTATACCATGTGGGCACGTACACGTTGGCAGTAGGATTCTTTGAAAGTGAAACACAAGGGTCTGGGGTGCCTGTAATCCAGCAGAGGGGTCACCCCTGGGGAGATGAGGGCAGGGTGAGAAGGACCAGCTGGGTGATAGGCGTGTGTAATTGTAACGTAAATATACTTACCTGTGTTCTTTTGTATGTGCCGCATATGATATTAAAATGTAATAAGTGAGGAGTGCAAGAGGAGAGGAATTGAAGACCCTGGAAATGGGAAGTCTATGGCCAAGGAGGACAGAGAAATGGAGAGACAGTTGGGGGGCAGTGGGGTCAAGAGAACATTGGTATTTAGGCAGGAGAAATTGTGTGGATTGCCGGTGAAACTCCAGGGGCACAGGAGTGAGAAGGGGAGAGGCCGGAGCCTTGGCTTTGAGTGGGGGAGAGGCGTGGCCCCGTGGACAAGGGCACCGGGCAGTGGCGAGGGCGTGGCACTCTGTGCACCCCAGGGGCTTCCAGCAGCTTTTGCCTGTGGGGTCTCTGCCAGCCCTGCGGGCCCGGGGTCCTCGTGGGAGGGATAGCCGCCTCCAAGGTCCTCTCCCTGGCTCCCTCCCCTATGCCATCCCCCAGCCCTGGCAGCTGGACAGGGTCTGAGACCGGGCCCCAAGCTGTCACTGGAACCTCAGAGCGATGCCCCAGCAAGCGGGTCGGGGCCTTTCATGTGGTCTTGTCCGCTCAGCACAGCAGGGCAGGATCTTGTCTTTCACCGAAACAGCCAGGGTTTGGTTTCCTGCCTCGCTGATAATTGGTGGTTCTTATTAAAACATTAGAACTATTCCTTGCTTTAAAAAAAAAAAAAAAAAAAAAAAAGGGGGGAAGACAGGCACACCGCGATGCTCTTAAAAACCAGAGAAGGGGGCGTGGGGCATGAAACGCCCCTCACATCAAAGTGGCCAGCAGACGCTGCCGCGCCGCCCAGCCCCCTGATGGCGTTCGGCCGAGCTATTCTTCTGGGAAACACAATCGGAGCCACACCAGGGCGGCCGGCCCACGCCTGCGGGGCCCGGGTGGCCTGGCTGCCGCCCTGGGTCCCCCAGCAGTTGGCTAATCCACACCTGGGCCCCGGCAACACCTGTCTCCAGGTGAGCCCGCCTGCCTGGCCCACCCCCTGGCCTTTAGCTTTTCATCACAGCTAATGGGTATGTAGCTGTTTGGGGAGATGGGCTGCTGACACCAGAATCCAAGGAGGACGCCCTTCTAGAGCGGGGCCCCTTTCTGAAGCCCGTTGCCTGCCGAGGGCTGAGCGTTGGGCAGGGGTCCTGCCCACGGGCTCTGACCTGTAGAGCGTCAGAATCCCCTGGAGGAGGGCTCGTTAACACCAGTCCTGGACCAGCCGGGGCCTGGGAACCTGCATTTCCAATAGTTCCCAGGTCACACGAACACCTGGCCACAGGTAGACAACTTCCCTCCCTCCCTTCTCTTTCTTTCAGCAAGTCCGTCATGAGTGTCCAGTGCTGCTGTGGGTGAATTTTAAGAAAGCAACTTTTGGGGAGGCGGCAGTTACAGAAAGGACCTCTTTCTGCGTGGTCAGAATTGCTCAAGCCGTCCCTTCTGGGCAGAGGATTCAGAGAAAGACACCGGCTTCTCAGCACTGCGGCCGCTGCCCTGCTCCCCAGCTCAGCAGGATGTGTGTCTTGATCTGCAGGGTCCCGGCGGGATGGTGCCTGGACTTGACCAGAACCTGTGCACACATTGCACGACTGGCCGTGGAGAGCCAGCTGGACGCCGAGGGCAGAGCCTAGCCTCAGCTGGGGGGTGGGCAAGGACCCCACCAAGGGGCCCTGGGCAAGAAGTGGGGAGAGACGGGGTCCAGCTGCCCTCCCCCAGCTCCACAGTCCTGTGTTCTCTTTGCTGCTCCCCTGGTTTCCCCTGTGCACATTGGGGTGTCTCCTCTCCCTCCTCTGCCCCAGAGCTTCCGGTGTTTGGTGTGTAGCTCATGCTCAGCCAGCGTCCATGCAGGAGAGAATCATAGTGGTTCACACCATCAATGCTGGAGGGGTCAGAAGGTGTCTTATGTCGGACACTAGAGTTTGCTCTACAAATGTGTCCTGTGGCCACTATACGCCAGGCATGGGTGTGAAGGGGGATGAAAACAGAGAAGGTGGGGCCAGGAGAAGGGGCTACACACACACCTGAGGATCCTTTTCTGTTGTCGGCCAGCTCCGAGCTTCCTGGCAGCCTCTGGGAAAAGGGAAAAAGTTTCTGTGGGAGGAAGCAGCTGTGAGCCAGGTCCCTCACTAGGCTGAGGAGTGGCGTGCTGGGGGACCTGGGCCTGGGTGGTGGGGAGCTACCCAGGACCCACCAATTCCCAGCCTCAGGCCAGATCTGTCTCCCAGGAAGTGAGCCTCTGTCCACAGCAGCTTCCCAGCCTCGGTTTTGTCGTCTGTGTGTTTCAGGGCTCATCATGGGAGCCCCACGAGGTGAAGGATGAGAAAGCACCTCCTTTCTAGTCTGGGAGGCAGCACACATGTAAGTTCTCAGCATTTTATTTCCATTAAGGGGCCTCTCAGGAGAATTGTAATAACAGAGATAATCAGTCACAATAAAAGCCGTGGTTGGAGTGCTTGTCGAGTGCGTGCTCTCTGCAGGTGCTGTTCTGAGCACTCTGCGTAGCAGCACACTGGCTCGTTTAATTTGTAGATGTCCTGGGCTGTGGCTCCCCTGCCAGGTGGGGAAACAGGCACAGAGAAGTTGGGTATCTTGCTCGTGGCCACACAGCGTGTACCAGCATTGCCCCCTCACCTGGTCCAGGCTTGTCCCTCTGCTTCCATCTCACTGGACATCAGTATGAGGATGCCAGCTCCTCGTGCCTCTGTCCGCAGAGCGGGCACTGCAGCGTCAGGTGTAACTTACAGGACTAGGAGGGTCATTTTGCTTCCGGTGGCTCCACATGTCATCACAGAAGGCGGGAGGTGGCACTCGTGCTCTGGGGAGCAGGCTGGGCTCCTTGGGACTTCCTCTCGTCTTAGTCATGATCCAAAGTAGCCCGGGGCACCCGGAGTCATGGCCTGGGTCTGGGTCCTGTCTGTCGTACCTGTGACCTTGACGCATGGCTGGCCTTCTTGGATGCTGGCTCCCTCACTGGAAAAGGAGGTGGGTGGGAGGCTGGAAGAAGGACGTTGAGGAAGCCGCTGTGCTGACGCTGCTGCAGTGTTTGCACTTCAGACACTTGGGTCAATCTCTGGAATCCTTGTAGGTGGGGGTCATTGTCCTTGTCTTGCAAATTGGGAAACTGAGGCATAAGCGATTCAGAGGCCCATGCCTACAGGTAGCAAGGCAGAGTGTGAGCCCAGGGCTGTCACAGAGCCCAGTACCCTCAGCCCGCTGTCCTCACGGCTGTGACCAAGGATTTTCCATGTGTTGGCTCCTGGGTTTCCAGCCCTGGGCTCAGCCACAGTGACTATGGGTCTTAGTGGACCACTGGCTTCTCTGTACTCACGTCCTCAGCTCTCAGTGGGCCGCACGGTGAGCCCCGTCTACCCTGAGCTTGGCGATGGCTGAGGCAGGAGGCTCTCCAGCTGTGCCTCCCGGGAGGGGCCGAGCCTTCCGTCAGCTCTCCCCACGCAGAGCTGGGCACTCGGTGGTGCCCGGTGGGTCACCTGTACCTGGATGCTTAGGGGCGTCCTCAGAGGCCCCACCAGCCCCACCTTCACCACCCGGGGACGGAGCCCTGGCCCTGGGGTGGGTCGCTGGGGCTGGCAGGCCCCGCCGTCCGGAGGCTCGCCGCCCCGCCTGTGAGCTCTCACGGGCTCCGTTCCTCACTTGGGAGAAAGTCAGGGTCCGTCCCAGACACACAGTGGCTGTGAGGCACACCCAGGGCACACTGTCAGTTCAGCGTCTCCAAGATTTCGTGGGTCCCTAATTAAAAAAAAGAAAAGAAAACTGGCTCCAGTAGTCAGTTCCCGAAGTCCTCATATGGAGTCCCACCGATCCCGGGAGGGGGACATGAAGGGCCGTCTGTCCAAGGATGTGGACGAGCTCAGGAGGTTGTCCCCACAGTCACGAGGATAAAGTGTAAGCAGAGGGGAGGCGGGGAGGAGGCTGGGGTCCTGCGCCCTGGACACGCCCGTGGGCTGCGGCCAGAACCCCAGGTGGGGTCGCTGCCTCTCCCTCCTCCGCCTTTCCTTCCTGATGTGCTGATGGAGGCCCGGCCGCACAGCGGCCCCGGGGGAGGAGACCGCAGCTGAAAGGCATGGTTTCCCAGGTGGATGAAGGCGGCGCACACTCAGAGCTGGCTGCGCCGGGCTCTGCTGGGCCCTTCAGACCCCCCGGCACCTCCTGTCACACCTCCTGTCCTCAGGTGTGACACTCGCTGCGGGAGACCCTTGTCCTCCCAGGGGTCCCTTTGGGCAGGTCTTCAAACAGCATCTCAGCATCCTCTTGCCCCCACCCCATCACCCATACCTGGCCCCGGGAAGCCTCAGGTGTTCCTGGGCCCACTGCCCGGGGGCTGGGTGTGCTGCCCGGCTGTTCGGGCATCGGTGCACTGTCCGCAGTTGTGGGTACACCTGTCAGCCCTCCAGGTGACTCTGAGCCCCAGTACAGGGCGTGGTGTTGGCAGGCGGTGGAGGGCGCACCGATCCTACCTGCTCCCCGCTCTGGGCGCCCTCTCGTCTCAGGGGGACAAGGGGGCTTAAGAATCAGGGAGCTGGTTTTCTTCCATCTCCTTTGTCAATTCTTGTCATATCCAGAGGGCTCTGACCTTGGGATGTCACGCCTCTTGGGTCAGGTGGAAACGCCAGTGGTAGCATCTTCCAGAGGTGTTTCTGCACAGATGCAGCCCCGGAAGTTCTCGGGCCGGTGGGACTTTCCTCTGGACGGTGGGCAAGCGAAAGGCGTTTAATGGAAGGACTGCGTGTCTACCCTTTCCCCATGCCCTGCCCCGATTGTGGAAAAAGTAGGTGCAAACGGCTGTAAAATGAACTAGAAAGTTCTAGACTGGACAGCAGACTAAACTCTGCAGCCCTTGTAGTGCCAGGGGCCCTTGGGCATCTACCGAAACTATCTCCTAAGAATCACGGGGCTGCAAGGAAATGGAAAGTTGAACAGTGGCCATGTGGAGGGAGGCGTGATTTCTGCTCGGGATGGGACGGGCCCCACCATCACCCCGACTTGTGGTCTGCGTTCATAGGGAAGGAAACCGCATGATGCAGTTTGAGTTTTCCCACCCACGTTCACAGGCGGGAGCCGTGGTAGGTTCTTCCCTGGGGTCGCTGACTTAGAATGGTTGGGGTGGGCCCAGCCCAGCCCAGCCCAGCCCAGCCCAGCCCAGCCCCTCCACTGGGCAGCCTCCCTAGTTTCCTGGTCAGAACGAATCCCCTCCCCAGCTACCACCGTCTTTTCTCCCCGTCCTACCACTGATGGCATCCCTGTGTCACAGGTGGGTGTGGGCCTGGGAGTGAGATGTCTCAGGCCTCCCCAGTCCTGATAAATAAAATAAATCCCAGGAAATGTGGCACCTGGTGCACCTCCGAGGGAGACTCTTGCTTGTATGGGTCTGTGCGGTAGAAGGGACATTTCCTGGTGTCACTTGAGCAAGCCTCAGAACGCCTGGAGGCTTATGGAATGTGGATCACTGGGCCCCACCCCAGAGCTTCTGATTCAGCAGACCCGGGGAGGCTGGCTTGGAAATGAGCACTTCTTATTCATTTATATTTATTTATTTATTTTTGAAATATAGTTGATTTACAATGTTGTGTTAGTTTCTGGTGGACAGCGTAGTGATTCAGGTATACATATGTATATATTCTTTTTCATTATAGTCCATGACAAAGTATTGCTTTTTTATCTATTTTATACATAGTAGTTAGAATCTGCAAATCCAGAACTCCCAATCTATCCCTTGCCCAGAATTTGCATTTCTAACCAGTTCCCCGGTGATAGCCTTGCTGCTGGCCAGGGGTGGCACTCTGAAAACCACTGGGGGTCCCTCCTGCCCTGGCACCACTTTCGGGGAATGAATGGTGACTCCTCAAAATATATATGCTAGTCCGAAGCCCTGGTGCCAGTGCACGTGAGCTCATACAGAAACAGGGGCTTTGCAGATGCGATTACGTTATGGGTGTGGGGATGCGCTCACCCTGGGTTTAAGGTGGACCCTGAGCAGAGCGATGTGTCTGTACAAGGAGAGAGGAGAAGGGACACACAGAGGAGTGGCTGTGTGGCCAAGGAGGCAGAGGCTGCAGGGCTGGAGCCCTGGAAGCAGGAGGAGGCAGGAAGGACCCTCCCCTGGAGTCTTCAGCAGGAGCAGACCCTGCCCACACCTTGATTTTGGACTCTGGTCTCCAGACTGGGAGAGAATCGGTTTGTTGTTTCGAGCCACCTGCCCGTTAGTGGCACTTGTCACAGCTGTCCGGGGACACTCAATGCAGCCCCGACGATGTGTGCACCAGCGGCAGCTCCATGTGGCCGAGCTCAGGGAGACCCCAGGTCACCAGCCCCAGGCAGCCCAGACCCCTACAGGGGCACCACTGCTCAAGGAGAAAAAGCAAAACGGATGCTGTTCTGTCCTGTTTCCTGCTCGTCTGAGTGAGGTGGCCCAGAGCAACCTCTGGAACACACCTAGGCCCAAGCAGCCTGGATCCAGGGGTCTCCTAAGGGCTGCAGCCCAGGGACAGCGTCTCTCCTAGTCTCATTTGGAAGTAGTGGCCCCAAGGAGGAGCCTGAGTGGGGAAGCTGGCCTGGGGAGGAGATGCTGCAGTGACTTCTCAGGGGACCGGGTACTGGGAACAATGCTAACGGCCTGCCCTGGACCTAAAGGCATGGGTCCACGGGTCAGGCACATGGCCACTTGATGGGGGTGGGTGTTCCAGCCACCCGCGGGCTACCAGCCATCCTAGTGTGGCCCGGTAAGACGCAGTGGTCTGGGGGGCCTCCCAGGAGGCCCACTGAGTGAGAGATTCGCTAATCCGCAGCAGAGCACAGGTTGTGACCGGGCTTGGAGGTCATGCAGGCTAGGGCTTGGCCCCAGCCTGCAGGGCCTTGCTCTGTGCCCCGGCCCTTCTCTCTTCTGGCCTTAGTTGCTCGCTGTGGGAGGTGGGCTTCCTGTGGGCCTGGAGAGGGCACCTTGTCAATTCACCAGAAGCCGCAGAGCTGGCACTGGTGACAGAAAACACAGGTTCTTCCTGCTGTCCCTGCTGGCAGTGGGCTGGGGGCCCCACAGCTGATTTGCATACAGGTGAGGGCTGAAGACAGAGGCCCTGGGCGCCCAGCGGCAGGACCAGGTAGAGGGCCAGGTAGGACACGCACCTGGAGACACTGCCTGGCACACACGCAGTACCAGAGCTGGCCGGCAGAGGACAGCAGAGCTCCAGCAACAGGTGTCCCCCGAGGCCTGGCCCGGCCCGGCCCCTCCCCCTCTCCCCAGAGCCAGCACCAGGCCCAAACTCAGGGTCCCAGTTGGGAACTTTTCTCCCCTCCCTTCTCTAGAAAAGGCCTCCTCCCACAGCCTCCTGGCCCCGAGGCCTGTGCTGGGAACTTCCTCCGGCTGGCACAGCCTTTGCTACCTCCATCAGGGCTCACCTGTCACTATTTTAACTGGTCTGAGGAGCATTGCGGGACCTCAGTGGTGGTAGTGAGGTGCCCGGCCCTCAATAAACACTTGCTGAATTGTAGGCAATGGCAGGGAGGGCAACCTGTCCGTGGGGAGATGGGGTGAGCGCTTAGCGTGGTGGGCCACCTGGAAGGCGGGGGCTGGTGCAAGCCTCTCTGGCTACAGGGACCCCTCTGGGTGGGTATGGAGTGACCCTGGTGCTGGCCCAACCTGCCAGCCACTGTGGAGGCAGCTTGGAGCCCCTTCTCCCCGGTAGGGGCACCTCGGTCCCCTCGGGTACGTGAAGTGTCCACTTCTGACACCTGCAGGGAGGATCTGGGTGCTGGGGGTGGGCAGTGAGCGTCCCTCTTGCAGATCTGTTGTGGCTCGAAAGACCTCACACGTTCTGTGGATACTCGATTCACGTGGTCTTATTTGCCTAGAGACCTGTGTCTCAGGTGGGCTCCCCCCGCCACCCCATGCCTCTTCAGTGGGATTCCTCCCTACGCTACCTTGAGTGTGTGCCCCAGGGCCTTTACACACGCCCTCTCTCCGCATCCTTACAGCACGTCGGCCCCTCCCCCACCCGGGCTTTCTCCGTGGCACTTCTCGTCCTCTGCTGTGGCATGTATTTTTCAGTTATCTGTCTGTCGTTTGTTTTCCTTGCTGGGACGTAAACTCTTTGAGGGTAAGGGCTTTACTGCACCCACTGCCGAGTCCCCAGTGCCCAGAATACTGCCTGGTGCATAGTGGGTGCTTCGTGGGTAAGTCTCTGTTGACTAAATGAACGGGTGACTGAGTGGATGTCTGACCCTGTGTCCCGCCCCCAGGGCTGTCCTGTCCTGCTCCTGAGCACCCGTGGGGCTGGCCTGGGGGAGCTTAGTGAGGTGAGAGGACTCAGCCCCCTCTCTGTGCCCAGCTGTCCTTCCCGGGTCCCCCACTGCAGGGTGTGTGGCAGGGTCAGGTGGGGAGGGTCCCTGGCCGTCTGCAGGGCTGCGCGTCCTGCGCTTAGAGGTGGGGTCTACTGAGCCTCTTGCAGGAGAGGCTTGTCGTCACCTGGGCCCGGGGCCCCAGCACACCTGGTTAGCAGAGGGATGTGAATCTGGCTACTCTGGTCCCAAAGGTGCCAGGCCACAAGTGGTCCAGGGACCTCGCAGGGTAGGGGGGCTAACTCTCTCTGGCTCAAATCTGGTTCCTGTCCTCTGGATTGAGCGATGGGGCTCCATGGGATGGGCCCAGGCCCTGGAGGCGTGGCTCAGTGGTGCCTGAGAGGTACCCAGGATGTAGTGAGGAGGCCACGGCAGGCCACGAGGAAGCAAGAGGACAGATCCCACCTCTTCTCCATCTAGGTCCCCCGCCCCCAGAGGCTGGGCGAGGTTAATGCTCACCATTTTGTGCTCCAGGGACGTTGGCAGGGAGGGGAGTGAAAGGTGCCTGAACCCACCTCCTTGGAAACAGCAGTCAAATAAATCTTGGGGGCCGGGCCCCGCATCAGAGCAGCCCGGGGCCTCCGGGGGTGGGGGGGCTCTCTGCGTCAGCGCTCGCACACACTCAGACCTTCTCAGTTCTGTCTTACAGAGGAGGGAACTGAGGCTGAGAACATTGGAACCACCTCCCTCCCTAGGCCCCATGGCATAAACACCCCGACCCCCTGCGCGAGCCTGGTTGGCTGCTTCCAGAGACCAAAGCGAAGGTGGCTTATTTGGGGACTGTCAGGATTAAGGGTCACCCCAGTGAGGACAGGGAGACTGATTTTAGCTCAAAAAGAGGGGGATGTTGTCACCATGAGAGGCGTCTGAAGGTGTCGTGGGGAAAACCGGCCAAGTCACCTCCTAGAGCCTGACGTGGGCTGGCAACGGGCAGGAGACAGGCTGCCACTGGGGTCCTGAGGACGGTTCCCCGCTCTGGGAACAACCTCACTCTGATCAGATGCCTTTTAAGACGCGAGTAAAGTGTTCCGGGGTGCTGAGGACCGGCCGGTCTTGCTTCCCACCAGGTACATAGTACTTACTGCATAGCTGAAGGGCAGTGACAGCTGGACCCCCCGGCCGTGAGGGTGTGCAGGGCGGGACCCCTGCTCCGGCCTGTCGGCGCACAGCAGCCAGGGAGAGGAGTCCGGGGGGCGGGGGAAGCGGCCAGGTTGGAGGAGGCCTTCCTGGTGGGAGGCCGCCTCCTTCTCTGCCCAGGGCCCCATGCTCCTCGGCAGAGAGTCCTAGCATCTCCTTCTCTTTCTCCCCCAAACAAAACTCACCCACATCCTCCTCTGACAGAGAATATGACAGGAACAGAAGGTCACACGGCAGGGTGGGAGCTGACCTGCCTGGCCCCTCCCCCTAAACCCAGAGTGCTGGGGTGCCTTACTGCCAAATACCACGATTGCGCAGCCTTAAACAGCAGAAGTTTATTCTCTCACGGCCTGGAGGCTGGAAGTCCACGATCAGGTGTTGTCAGGCCCGCGCTCTCTCTGGAGGCTCTGAGGGGAGGCCCCTTCCTGCCTCTTCCAGCTTCTGGGTGTCCCCCACCCGCCATCCCGGGCTTGCGGCCACACCCCTCTAACCTCGGCCTCGTCTTCACGTGGACTTTCCCCTTGTGCGCCCTCTCTTCTCGTAAGGATGCTGCGCGCTGGGTTTGAGGTCTGCCCTAACCCATGCGACCGCAGCTTAATCATGTCTGCAAAGTCTCTATTTCCAAATGGGGTGACGCTCTGAGGGCCTGGGGGGACGTGAATCTGGGGACAGGTGTTTTCACAGGTGAGCAGAGCATTCCTTTGATCATGCTTTGCATGGTGAGCATCTGAGCCCTGCGTGCTTCTGGCGGCCACGTGCTGGACACTAGAGGACACAGCGTGGAGGGGGTGCAGGAGCCAGGGGACGGTGGTAGGGCTGGACTTCAGTGTCTGATTTGTGTTCCAACACTGGCCTTGCCATTGGGAGCTGTTTGGCCTTGGTGAGTGAGTGAGCACACTTGGCCTCAGTGTTCACATCTGTAAAATGGGTCTACTGTTTCCTGCCAGCACATGGACATCAGTGCCTGATTCTCTGAAGGAAATGGAGACGACAGGGAGGACAGGATCGTGTGAGGCCTGGCGCAGCACCCTCGAGGTTCGACGGCTGTCCCGGTCCTGCTGCCTGACGGCCGCACAGACGCCTGTGCCTTGGCTGTCTTCTCTGCGGAGTGGGGTAACAGTCATGCCCATGCCCACCTGGCCGGCCTGCAGTGAGGACAGATGAGAGACCGGCCGGCATGAATCCATCCCCTTCCGACCCTGGGCAACTGTTGTAATGATCAGCCATGTCTGGAGACGAGTTGGTCCCAGACGGGAGGCCCAGGTGATGCTGGCAGTGGGAAATGTAGGGCTTCCCAGCATCAGCGACACCCTGGAGCCTTTCCCTCAGATGCTGCGCTGCTCGGGCGCTGGGCCCTGCAACGTCCATGCCCACAGAGTCACCACCAGATCTGTCTGCAGTAAGAACACAAATTGTGGGTGGTGTGACCTCCAGGCTGCTGGTGTCCCTGCCTCACGAGACACCTGCATTTATGTGTACCAGCCTCCTTGTTCCAAAATGGGGCCCCATGGAGAGAGAATCCGCTCTTTGTCGGTTTCATGGGACCCCCCTCAGGCCCGCACGCCAGACTTTCCTTCTCTGGCCCAGCCTCCTGTCCCTCTGGCTTTACACCTCCCTGCTCCAGGCCTCTGTGTCAAAGAGCTAATGATCCCAAACAGAGCAGTGTCCTGGGGGAGCTCCTGCTGGAAGGGGCCCCGCCATGGACTTTGTGCGATGTGGGGTTTAGTGGGTTGGGGCCTTGCCCCCGTGTCACGGTCTGGGTGGGACAACCCCAGCCTCGCCCGGCCCCTGGGGTCTTGTGGCTCCCTCACCTGGCACAGAGAAGCCGGGACAACCAAGAGAAGGGCTTTTGATCTCAGGAAGGCTGGTGCTTTTGCCAAGAGCCCCCCGACGACTCTGCCTGGCTCAGGCCCAAGCCAGACTCTCAAAGGGCAGCGCCTTCGAGAGACGTTTGGGAAACACCTTTGACAAATGGCTTTGTGCAGCCCCTGGAGGGCTGTGGACCCCTCCCTAGGGCTCCTTCTTGGCGACCAGCCTGGGTCCCAGGACGCAGGGCCATATGGCGGGTTCAGAATGTGCGCCAGGCCCCAACATTCCTGCATGGCAGCCCCGAGGCCCCCCACTGCCTGCAGCCACTGCCCAGCTCTGCCAGCCGGAGCCCCCAGGAGCTCCCAGTGCACTTGGGGTGGGAGGGGACAGACATCCCTTCCAGCAACCTGGAAACGCACGCACGCCTTGAAACCTAAAGGAACGCCTCGCGCCTGCCCCACGGCCACCTGCTCCGGGGTGGCAAGCCTCCACCAGGCCATTTACAGGCTCTCGGAGTCTTGCCCTGGGTGGGGCCTTAACCGGTTTTGTCCCTTTCCACCAGGCTGACAGTCGTTAACAAGGCCATGGCAAATATTTCCTTGTAAGCCGGCTTGGAGGAAATGTTTGTGCACGGAGGGCTTTCCCACAGCCGAGGGACAGTGTGCTGGCCCTTGACAAATGCCACGGTGTCGTTCTGTCCGCCTGTAGCTGCGGTGGGCCTGGAAGCCCGCCGGGCCTGCTCTGAGCCCCCCCATGGATCACTATCAGGAAGCGTTTGATTAACAGCTGACGTAGAAAGAGGCCGCGCTCGGCTCAGCCGGTGGGAGCATCCTGCCCCCGAGGCCTGGCTCTGCGTGCAGGGTCCGGGGGAGGGGGCAGTGGGCCGCTGGCTGGCGGGTGTCATGAGTGACCGTGCTGGGCTCCGCATGGCCGTGTGAACCAGCCTCCCGGCCCTTTGAAGCATTTCCAGGGTGCCGGGCTCGGGACGCCCAGTGCGGACTTGTGCCCTTTCCCGTCCATCCAGATCCACGGAGCAAAACCAAACTATCCAGCTCCCCCGAGGCCTGCTGGCCCGGCCGCCCAGGGAGGCCTCTGTGGGAAGGTGCCTCGGGGCGACTCTCTGAGCCTGTTCGAGCCTCCTGGTCCCTGGAGGCTTGCTGTCTTCCTGCCCAGAGCCACCCGGAGGCCACAGCTCCTGAGCCAGCCCTTGCCCACGAATGGCCAGGAAGGTGGCAGGGATGGCCACAGAAAGACAGGAGAGGACAGCAAATGGCAGTGATGCAGTTTTCAAGGGCCATAGCCTCTGGGCGGCAGGAGGAACCCACGGATGGTTCAGAGGGCAGGTCCAGGCAGAGGGCAAGAAGGGAGCAGCTTGTGGCTGAGGTGGGGGTGCCAGGAGGTGTGGCTGACACCCAGGGGGTGAGCTCCCTGCCTGGTGAGCTGAGGGGTGGTGGGTGACCCCTGGAGTGAGTGTGTTTCCAGACAGGCAAGCCCCGCAAGTTCCCAGAATTGGAAAACTTTAAAGCAGGAAGGGCCTTTGGGGACCTCTGCCTTGGAGCCCCTGTGTTGGGGAAACTGAGACCCAGGGAGGTGGGGAGCAGCTCTGCCTGGCGGCTGGGAGAGGACCCCTGGCTCCCACACTGAGAGCTTATTTGGGGAGGGTCCTCAGGCCCCCCGCAGCTCATGCCCCCTGGGTCTGGGATACTGTGTTTGTGCTGGAACTTCGAGAAAGGCCCTGCCATTTATGTTGCAATTGTTTGCTGAGCCTGAGGTTTGCTAAACACCACATGGGCACCGTCCCGGCCTGGGCACTGGTCGGGGCAGCTCAGCCTTTTCCACTTCGGGTCACATCTGCGGGACAGGGTTCCTGCGGCCCCCACTTGTCCACACTGTGGGAGGGCCACACCTGGTCACACTCACCTTCCCCATCAGGAATTTTGTCCGGGACGTTTGTAGTGACCTCAGGAAGATGTGTCCAATTCCCCCACCGCCCCCAAGAACCTGTGACTGTGACCTTATTTGGAAAAGGGTCTTTGCTGATGTAACCAAGTTAAGGGATGGCATGATGCACTCATCCTGGACTATCAGTGTGGCCCTAAACCCGGTGAGGAGCATCCTTACAGGAGACAGAAGAGAGACACACAGAGAGGGGACGAGACCCTGGGAAGAAGAGGCAGAGGTTGGAGGGGCACAGCCACAGCCCAAGGATGCCTGGGGTCCCCAGAAGCAGGAGGAGGCAGGAGGGCTCCTCCCCCAGCACCTCGGAGGGAGCTCGGCCCCGCCCACACCTTGCGCTCAGACTCTGGCCTCCAGACTGTGGGCTAATTGGTTCCTGCTGTTTCGAGCCCCTTGTTTGTGGTCACTCGTTAAGGCTGCCCCAGGACATGCCCGCACGCCCTCTGTTGACACGCTCCCCTCCCTCACATACCTTTCAGGTTGCAGCTTTGTCCCGCTTCCTGAGAGAGGGGCTCCCTGCTGCCCATCTGAGCCCCTATGTCTGCCTAGGAGCCCCACCCATCCGGCAACCAGGCCCTTACTGATCACCGATGGATCAGTGTGGGTCATTTACTGATCACTATTATTAGTCTGGTTATTATTAAGTGAGTGAGTGGATGAATAATGACCTCCTCACCCCATCCATCCATCCATCCATCCATCCATCCATCTATCTATCCACCGAATCACCATTCACTGGGTGTGGGGGCTGCAGACACAGCTGAGAACAAGACCGGAGTGCCTGTCTCTGTGGGTGTCCTAGTGGGGGAGGTGGCGAGGAGCAGTGGGAGTATCTGGTGAGTCAGACAGGGGTGGGGACTCAGGCCCGGCCAGGGGTGCTGCCCTTTTCAGTGGGTCAGGGAGGGACTCCCAGCTGGGGGGACATCTCAGCAGAGGCCTGAAGGAAGGGAGGGAGGGAGCCCCGTGCTGGAATCTGGGGAAGACCCTCTGGGCAGAGGGAGAAGCGCTCGTCTGTCCAGGCTCACCCAGGAGTCTGCGTGGGGGCAGAGTTCTCGAGGGAGGGACGGATCTTGGGGGCCTCATCCACCGGCACAGGGACTTTGTGAGTGAGTGAAATAGGGGCCCCTGCAGGGTTTTCACGGAGGAGGATTGGGGGCCGTTAGACAATTTTAAGCCTCGTCCTGATGGCTGGCACATCCGTGGCCTGTGAGCTGGGCAGTCTTGGGGTGAGAGTGCCCGGGGCCACTCATGACTCTGGGCTCCAGAGCATTTCTGAGGTGGCACAGCAATCCTTTCATCAGGCACCACAGCTCTTGAAACCAAAGCTGGGAGAGGTGACCGTTTTCTTGTTCACTTAGAGGCAGGATCAGGCTGAGCGTCCACCATGAGCCAAGAGGTGGTGACAGGACCCGGGATGTTCTGATTACAGGGCTCTGCATATTTAAAGCATCTCTGACCTGGCTTCTCCAGAGGACAGCATTCCCTTCAGAGTCTCCAGTCGATCCATCCACTGACAGGCACGTTGACTCTTTGCTGAACATTTCCTGTGTACCAGGCAGTGCCTTTGCACACTGTCAGACTTAATCCCCATGGGATGGACTTCTTACAGATGAGGAAACAGAGGCTCAGAGAGGACCCACCCCTCCATCCATTCATTCATGCAATGTCCAGTCATCTTTTGCATCCATCCATCCATCTATCCATCCATCCATCCATCAATTCATTCATCTGTCCATCTTCCAATCATTTTTTC
Organism: Camelus ferus; assembly: GCF_009834535.1. Lineage (NCBI taxonomy): Eukaryota > Metazoa > Chordata > Mammalia > Artiodactyla > Camelidae > Camelus > Camelus ferus. The sequence goes on from NC_045705.1 coordinate 68,235,826, forward strand.
CATCCATCCATCCATCCATCCACCCACCCACCCATCCATCTATCCATCCAACATCTAATCATTTTTTTCTGTCCATCCATCTATCCCTCCATCCAAACATTCCTCCTCCCTCCCTCCTTCCCTCCTTGCCCCCTAAATTCTATGGCAAACAATCTTCTAGACACTGGGGATACAGGACAGATCTGGTCTCTGCTCTTAACATGGAATGGTGGCCTCAGACACTGAACAAATTATTACACAAATAATAATTCCACTAGAACCGTGAGGCTCACGGGGAGGCAGGTGCAGTACCCACTGACTGTAGAACTTTGGCCTCACCTCCTTTGGTTGTCTGGGTGGGCTTCTCTGAGGAAGAGGCCTGTAAATGGGATGAGTTGGGGGTACCTGGCCAAGAGACTGGAGAAGGGAACAGAATGTGCAAAGCCTCTGAAGAAGGAAGGTCTTGGCGAGGTGGGACAAACAGAAAGAAGACTAGTGTGAGTGTGGGGAAGGGAGTAGGGGGCTTGAGGAGGCCGGGACGACCTGAATCCGAGGGGCCTGTCCAGCGTCTCGTGATGACGCTGACATGCGCAGGGTCCGTCAGTCGCTCCGGGGGAGCCGGCCCCTCCAGTTCTGTTTTGTAGTCTTTGCCTTCTCGAGAGGTCACTTTGATGGGGGCCTCAAGGTCAAGGTGGGCACTTGGGGCTTCAGAAGCCGCAGCAGTGCTGTTTGGGCCAAGTCAGCTGAAGGAGCACGTGGGCCTAAATTTAGGCAAGTGTGTGCTGAAACGCATTCACACGCTCAGAGCTCCCCTGTCTGTTCATGGTACAATCTGTCCAGACCTTTGGAACATTCCACAGCTTTCATTTCATGTAGGAAGAATCATTTCTGCAATTAGCATATAAATTGGCGCAGGTCAGCAGTGCTCGCAGGAAGCGCTCTCCCCAGGTGTCGGCAGGGTGGCGAGGCCGCGAGGATGAACCTGCTGGGCCAGGCCCCCTCCTGAAGCTTTCCTTCCAGGGGCCGACACAGCGCTCTGTCTGAACGGCTGACTCCAGGCTGTCCCCCCAGATAGGCAGCCTGGGGAAGGACATGTGTACCTGCTCGGGGGCCACGAGGGGAGCGGGGTCTCGGCCAGGGAGGGGGCCCTGTGAGCCGAGCACGTGGGAGTCTCTTCTGGATAAGTGCTTTGCCCCCAGGGCTGGCTCCCCCAGGCCTGCTTCTAGAACAAGGTTATTGAAAGGGGAAACCAAGAAATGTCCCACCCTAGCTGTCATGTCTAGTCTGGTCGGGGGCAGAAGTTTTACACATTTTTATGGCCCTAGTAGTTCTAGGTCTTTTGGAGAGGGGTGACCAGTTGATGATTAACTGTTTGCTACGTGTGGCATTCCAAATTCTGGCCCAAGATAGCTCAGTCCGGCGAGCTGATTCCGCCTACCCATTGGGCCATGGCTGGGCGGGCCTGCCTTCCTGCAGCGGGTGGGGCAAATTCCCCTGATGCCAAGGGCTGGGGCCCCGCTCTGCCCTCCCCAGTGCCCTCGGGCTCCAGCATAAATGTGTAATTATCCTTTTGGGCAGTTCCGCTGGCCCCTGACCTCCTCCCCGCCACATTGTCTTCCTGAGGCTGTGAGCGCCCCACCCCGAGAAGGCACAGGTTGTCTGGTCCAGGTGGTCCTTGCTTCTTGCTGCGTCCTGGACCACAGTGGGGCTGGTGCCCTCTTAAAGGCTCAGCCTCCGGGCCTGGCCCGGACACTGCTCTGCCTTCCTCTTAAACCACCGTTTTCGATGCTCCCTCCCTACAGAAAATTCTAGCCGAAGAGTAGCTTCAGTCGTAGTGAAATTCTCCCAAATCGGCTTCTTGTATGCTGAAGTCCGGCAGCTGGTGAGGTGGAAATCAGGGGACGACACTCATAATTAGATGCTCATTTTTGGCATTCGCTGAATTTTCTAACAACTGTCAGGAAACGTCCTTTTCTTGCAGAATCCAAAGGCATTGCAAGACGTTAAAGAAACGTGTGGCAGTGAGCGAGGTCCCGATCCTCGCTGGCTTGTCTGCCAACCCTACCTCCGTAAGAATCACCCCACTCAGCTCACCACCCTGCCCCCTCTCCCGGTCTCTGGCCCCCTTCCCACCTCTTCTCCTTCTGGGGCACCATGGTCTCCAGGGACACTTCTACATGGTGAGTTTCGTCATTTGCCCTATGCTGAGAACTTGCCGAGGTTCCACAGAATGAAAGTCTAAGAAAAGTCTCAACCACTGGTTTGATCCTAAAAGGTCTTTCCCAGCCTGCCCCCTCCTTTCCCTGTCCTGTCCCCAGGGTGGCTTCAAGGGCATCCCCAGACATGGCATTGCAGTCCGTCCTCTGTGCATGTACACCTGCTGCTCCCACCTGGCCGAGCCAGATGCCCTGTCTTGGAGAAGCCAGCTCTGCTGACGCCCTCCTGGCCTTCACACCTGCAGCTCTGCACTCACCAGGCTGTCTTCCCTCCAGGGAAGCTGTACGGGGCTCCCCCATGTCCTCCCACCTCTGGGCGTTTTGGGGCTGGGGTTGGCTCTGAGCACAGTTGATGAGAAAGGGCGAGCACAGGCAGGGGAGTGGGGCGTGCAGAGCCCCGTCCTCAGGCTCATGGTGCAGACGGTGCAGACGGCACACACACCACCTCCTGCCGGAAGATGACTCCAAAGGCAGCGGTGCTTGGAGCCGAGGGTCCACGGGGAGAGGCGGGCTGGGCAGCTGACAGTAAGGGCAAGGGAGCAGCTAGACCTGGGCTCTGGCCCAGCCCCACCAGCTGTGTGACCTCAAGCAAGTTACCTAACCTCTCTGTGCCTGGCTTTTTCCTCATGGAAGCAGGAGATACAACAGCACTTCTGGAGGGACTGACAGGTCACTGACCTGCCCGGCACTGAGTGAGGGCTGGGTGAATGGGGTGTGACCGTGGTGGCCAGGGCCCTGGAGGTGGGGGCCCAGGTCAGGAGTCAAAGGACAAAGCCGACAGCCAGCAGGGGTGTTATAGAGGGACCCTGTTTGTCTCCTCCTTGGCTCTCACACAGGACAGGGAGGGACCTGGGCTCTCCTCCCCTTTTACTGGGTGCCTTGGGGCCAGACCCCAGCTCCTCTGGGCCCCTGTCCCCACTTGTCACATGGCGGCTGCCTCTGAGTTCTTGGGGGGCTCCCTAGGAGCTGCTCCTAGAAGCAGTGGGGCCTTCTGGGGCCTTGGGCCAGCAGTCCCTTGGGCCATGCTCCTTGGCCACTTTGTGACCACAGCACAATCTGCAGGTGTCACCAGTGACCTCCAGCTCCTCCAGAACCAGTGGCCCTGATGACAGCCACCTCACCGCCCAGACACATGGTCTCCATCAAGTATCAATGGCACCAGGACAGACCCCAAACTCAAGTTCCTCTTGTCGGCGCCAAACTTGGGTTAAGAGATGAAACGCCTGAAACCAAAAGGCTTACTTTGGAAGGTCCCTCAAGCAGGATTGCCCGCAATGGATGTGTGGAGCTTCCCTCCCTACTTCCAGTTTCAAAACATCACTTACAGTTAGGAACACTTGATAATTACACAGACCAAACCTTGTATCTTTCAAAAATTTTATCGTATCTTTTATTTTTTCCATTAATTACATTTTTATTTTTATTTTTTGATTTAAAAAATTTAATTTTTAATTTTCTTTTTTTGGGGAAGTAATTAGGTTTATTTTTTTAAATGAAGGTCCTGGGGATTGAACCCAGGACCCTGTGCATGTTAAGCATGAGCTCTGCCACTGAGCTACACCCTACCCCCGCCAGCTTGTATCTTAATGAGTCTCTTTTTTCTCACATTCACGCTGACAGGTGGAGCACATTTTAAGTGCGGACTTGTGTTAGAGGATAATTCTGCCAATATTCATATGCTCAGCTTTTTTCAAGGGTGATGAAATCTGGGGGTTCCTGGCCACAAGGCCCTGCAGGACTGTGGCAAAAAAAAAAAAGGCAGAAGCAGCACAAAGTACTCTGTCCGAGGCCTGGCCATAGGAGGCTGACAGCCGAGAGACGCTGGAGGAAGCTGAGACCAGCCCCATTTCGGACAGAACGGACGTGGGGCGAGCTGGGCACGAAGCCGCGACCTGGAGAAGGCAGGCGTGCGGTCGCTGGTGTTGATAGAGTGCTTTTACTAGAAGGCCCGAGCCAAGTGTGTTATCTTATTCGTGTGCGTTATCTTATTTAATTTAAAGCCTGCCAAACATCCCGGTCTGCCCCAAAGTCCCGCTTGACGCCTGTCACCTGGCGTTATCACAAACAGTCCCCCGAAAACTCAAAGGTGTCCCAGTTTGCATGAAGAGTGTGGTCACCTGTGCGCCGTCCTCTGCAGCGCCCTGTGCGGTTTGCCCGTTTTGTGCGCGAGCATCCAGCCGGCGGGTGGAGGGAGTTGTCCCAGGCCATCAGTTGCCTCCCAGGATTTAAAGTCTCAGAGGGGGTCTCTGAAGCCGAGTGGGGCTGGCTCCCCAGCCTGAACCTGTAACCTCAGCCCGCAAATCCTTCCCAAATGAGGGGGCACCTCCAAGGGCCCAGGCGGCCTGCAGCGGGGGACCTCGGGTGGGGGTTCCCACAGCATCCTCCCAGCAGCCCGGGTCCTGGGAGGAATTCTGCCGAGAGTGAGCTTTTTCCCCTTGAAGGGATAAAAAGCTCACACACACACATTCCTCCGGATCAGAGGTGTGCCAAGGGGAGAGGGCGGGCAAGGCCCCCGGTCCGGCCGGCCGCCAGCAGCCGGGGCACATGACAGCCCCGAAAGCCACTGGCACCAACTCAGGCTGGGCGTGTGCAGCGGGCGGCGGTGCCAGGGCCAGGAAGGTGGCCTTTCACCAAGCTTGGCACCTCGGCCACGTGACGGCCCCTCCTTTGGGGCAGGACCGTGCCACCCAAGGGACGCCATGTCTGCTGAGCCTTCCAGGCCAGGCCCCTGTTCCTGCACACCTGCGAGTTCCAGCCGAGGAGGCTGGGGGAGGTGGCGTGAGTAACACATGAGCCACATCCATTTAGGGGACAGGATCCCAAGGGCCTTTTGATAAGTCCTGTCACTTAACCGGGAAAGGCACTTTGCAGTTTCCAAAGCTGGGCCATTTCTAGTGGCCCCCTAGCTGCCCACGGACGAGGCACAGTTACTGTCTCCACAAAACAGATACACAGGAGCAGCCGAGGCTCTGGGCCTGAGCGACCTCCCTGGGGTCACACGGGGGACTCGCAGGGCTCCTGCTCGCTGCCGGGGCTGGGGTCCCAGCCTTGATGACGGGGCTTTCAGGGCCTGGGGGTGCCAAAGTGTGTGCTTTGGTCTTTTTAGTCTTTTAGAAATAATGAGAAAAGCAATGACCCAGCATATATTGTATAAAGTTGGGAGATGTTTGAATGTCCTGGGGCAGCTGGACCAAATGACCACAAACTGGGTGACTTAAAATAACAGAAATCAGTTCTCTCCCAGAAGTTGGAAATGAAGGTATGGGCTGGGCGGGCTCACTCTGCAGGCCCTGGAGGAGGGGGGTGGCAGGTGTTTGCTGCCTAGTGGCCATGTCACGTGGCTGTTGTCACGTAACCTCCCTTCTTCCTGTGTCTCCTCTTCTGTCTCTTCCAAGACCCCTACCATTGGGGTCAGGGCATTCCACGATGGTCTCATCTCAAGATCTTTTAACTTAATTACATCTGCCAAGACTTTGTTTCCAAATAAGGTCATGTTCACAGGGTGAGGACTCAGAGACATCTCTTGAGGGGATCACCGTTCAATCCACCACTGGTGATTTCACACATGAGTCTAGATTTCCATTTCTTTTGAAAAAAGTCAGAGGACCTGGCAACGCTGTCCATCATTCCCCTGCAGTGAGAGGTCGCTGGCCAGCAGAAACCCATGCCCTTCAGATGGGGCACGCCAGCACCAGCGTGGCGCCCCCTCCCCCACCCCTGCCTGGGACCCCTGATCTGGTCTAGCCAGCCCACTTCACGGCCAGGTGAACTGAGGGTGGGGAAAGGGATGTGGAAGAGTCCTGGCTCAGGGGTGGGTTTCTGCCAGGCCTGCAATGGTCGGAATTCTGAGAATGGCTGATGCTTCTCTCCATGTGACCTCACCACCCAGAAGGCTAGCCTGGGTCTGTTCAATGTGGCAGAGGGTTCCCAGCACCAAGAGGGCAAGCCAGAGGCCCAAGCACTCAAGTCTGTTTGCATCCTTGCCCTTGTCCCTTTGGATAAAGCAAGTCACCCGGTCAAGAGTGGAGAAACAGACAAAGTCAAATTGTCACGCATACAGGGAAGCGTGAACAAATTAGAAATCATTATTGCTCCGATCAACCACCAAGTATGTGACTCAGTTCTGGCCAAGGAGGTCTCAGCAGGGTAGGTTTTCCAGGCAGACTCCTTAAAGGGAGCAGGCACAACTCCCTTACTCCCTTCCTCTATCCTGCTGCTTGGAATGTGGATGTGAAAGCTGGAGCTCCCGCAGTCATCTTAGACTATGAGGATAAAAGCCAGACCCTGGGGGTGGTGAATCAGTAAGTTGGAAGGAGGCTGGGATCCAGCTGACTCCTTGGAGCCTTGGACTGCCTATCCCTGGACTTCTTTTATGTGATAGGAAAGGTGCATGTGGTCAGATTTCATCTGAACTGATATAATTGGCAAAGGGTCCTGTCTCAGAACATGAGGATCTGGGAGGGCTCTCAACAGCCTGTGGGCGGTGGAGGGATGAGTTTTAAAGCAAGTGGAGAGAACAGTTCAGGTGCTTCTAAGGGGCCTGGAAGAGCTAACCGTGGACTACCTGGGGCAGACAATCTGCGGGAACGTCTGGGTTTGTGCCCTAGGGGCAGGACCCAGGGAAGAATGGTACTGAAGGCCGGAGAGCCAGATGGGGAGGTGCGGCCAGTGCTGCCACGCCTGGGCGGGCCCCGCGCTCTGCAGGAGTTCTGTCGTTTATTCCTGTTTGACGGCTGGAGTTGCTGAGGTGCTGGGGACTCACCCAAGGTCATGCCACCCAGCCGTGGAGCTAAGGTTCAAATGCGCAGAGTGAGACCTCAGAACCCTGGCTCTGGGCCTCCAGGACTTGGCTGCAGGTTGTAGGGGCCTGGGATGGCCAGTCCGGAGCCACTGAAGCAGCCTGTTCATTTATTCATCCGTTTATTCATTCAGTCCCTCACGCACACACATTCATTCAATCGACACTGTCTGAAGGCCTCCCATGGGCCAGGCACTGCTCCGTGCACTGGGGACGGGGCGAACGGGACACACCAGGTTCTGTCCTTGGGGCGACATTCTTATGTGACCAGAGATATGTCCATTAGCAAAGCCCTCATAGAGCACTCAGCCTGGAGTCCGGGCTGAGGGGAGCAGCCTGGCTGGGAGGGTCTTGGAGCCCCCCAGGCCCACTGTGTCCCATGGGAAAGCACACGGGCTGGCTTTGTGTCCCAGCAAGCTGTGTAACCCTGAGCAAGGGAGCTGGGCCCTCCAGGCCTCAGCTTCCTCATCTGGATAGTGGGGACACTGGCACCTGGATGGGGGCTGGTGCAAGGCTGGGCTGCCCTTCAGGGGGTCCCCAGTCTTAGCCTGACTTCTCCTTAGGGTGATACTGACTGACTTCCAGCTACGGGAGGTGCCCAGGGCACACGGGCTCTGGGAACATCACTGTTGCTCTCTCAGGCCCTGTCCAGGCCTGGCCGGTGGGCAGGGGTAAGGAAGGGCAAGGCCAGGTGGGAAACTTGCTGGGTGCACTGGCCAGGACACCGAGGGGCCACGAGGGGGACTCACTCAGGTCCAGTGGACTCACTCAGGCCCCTCTGCCCCCGGGCCCTTGGTTAGGTGGCCACACACTCCCACCCCTAGGTCCCTGGCACGGGGGTGGGAGGCTGAGGTGGGAGCCCCCTGAGCTGGCGGGGCTGCTGGGCCATCTTAGGGTTCTCCTGATGGCTGAGACCCTGGTGCCCAGCTGGCATGGGGCTGCGGGCATGGGGCTGCTTGTTGGAGGGCAGCCGGCAGGGTCCCCGTCCTGCCGGGCCGCACCACGTGCCCTGCGGTAATCTCCACGGCCGCTCCAACCAAGTCCCCGTGGGCATTAATTTCTTCCTGCCCCGGGGGCTGGAAGTCCGGGCTTGAGGCGTTGGCAAGCTTGCTTTCTCTGAGGTCTCTCTCCTTGGCATATAGACGGCCATCTTCCCCCAGTGTCCATCCTCACGTGGTCCTCCCTCCGTGTCCTCTACTTACAAGGACACCAGTCACACTGGATGAAGGCCCACGCTGGTGAGCCTACTTTACCTTAGTTCCCTTTTTAAAGACCCCGTCTCCAAATGCAGTCACATTCTGAGGCCCCAGGGGTCAGGATTCTAACTTACAAATTCTGGGGGGGGACACAACTCAGTCCATAATATGCCCCTTGGAGGGAAGGTGTTAGGATACAGAGAGGGAGACACTTGCCATCAAAACATGCTCTGGGTGGCCTCCGCCAACAGCTCACCAGGTGCCGGGGTGCGGCGTGAGCGGCCCCCAGCACCTCTGCGCGCCGGGGTCACACGGGCCTCCTCTGGGGCTGTGCGTCTCAGCTGGGGACGCCGGGGGCTAAAGCTCAGAACAGAGGACTTCTCGAACTGTGTTTTTCCCACTTGTGGCCTCAGCAGAGATGCCTCGTGTCCCTGCCACGTGCTGGGGATGCCCTCAGCGACCCCGTGGGGGTCAGACCTGTGAGTGGAGCAGGACCTGCCGGTCCCCGGGGGATACACAGCAGCCCCGGGGGATACACAGCAGCCCCGGGGGACACACAGCAGCCCCGGGGGACACACAGCAGCCCCGGGGGATACACAGCAGCCCCGGGGGATACACAGCAGCCCCGTAGGGCCTCGGAGCCGAGATGCCAGGTCCAGTCCCGGGCGGCCTGGCTCCAGGCGGGCGAGGATTTCCTGCAGTTCCTTTGTCTTGTTCCTCATCTGTCGGATGAGTCACAGCGGAGCCCCGCAGGGTGGGATGCGGTGACGAGTAAAGATCTCAGGACGTGCCGGCCCTCAGGGAGCTCAGGGGTGAGTGAAGTGGACATTGACCAGTCTCCAGCCCCCTGTGTAACTATGTGGCGTTTTACCCAGCAGAGGGAGGTCTTACATCCATCTTCCTGACTCTCAAAAGAATGCTCTGGATGGACAGGAGGGTCTGATAGTCTCACCACTTACTTGATGGGGAGACCAAGGCCTGGGCAGGCGAAGCGGCCGGGCCAAGGTGGCGGGGCCTCTTTTCTGGGAGGCCGGGTGCTCGGTTGGCCTCCCCGACGCTGGCCTCCACCGTGTCCTTGCGTTGGGCAGCCTCAGCCCCAACCCCTCTCCTGGTCTTGCCCATCTTGGGCCCAGCGTGTCTCCCAAGGAGAGGCCAGCCCTGGGCTTCTCCCACAAGGTGTGGTGGCCAGTCCTCACCATCACATCTCTGTCCTCCTTGGGGACATTCAGGGACACTAGCGTCTCAGATCCTCACGCCCTGATTTTTCCCAGATCCCCACCCCGCCCCGCCCCCAACCCCCAGCGTCCCTCTGTGTCCTTGGCTCCTTGTTCCAGCTGTGTCTGCTTCCTGCCCTCGTCCTTTGCTGATCTTAGCCTTTGTCCCAAGTGGGGCAAGATGGGTTGAGAGAAATGTGGCCACCGCAGGAACCAAGAGGCAGCTGGTGGGAGGTGGGCCCCTACCCACCCATCCATCTCAACCAAATCACCAGAGACCCTGGGGAGGGTGAGGCCAGCCAGCAGTGCTCAGAGGGACCAGTCCTTGGATCTGATTGTCCTTTGATGGTCATGTAAGAAGGTGATTCCAAGGGCAGGAGAACTTGGAGTCAAGTGCCATGTGGTTGCAGGTCCTGATTCTGCCTGGGCTTATGTGGGGACAGGAGATCAGGGAAGACTCCTGGGAGGAGGAGGCTTTGAGGCTTTGAAGAGTAAGTAGGAGTTAACCAGAGAGATTAGAGGTAGGTTTAGGGAGCACATGGAGGGTTGGTCCTGGGGCCCCGGTCTCTTGTGGATTTTGGCATCCTCAGCTCACCTGTCTGCCCTGGATACCTCTGCCTGCACCTCCCGTGGCCTCCAGGGTCTCCAGGTGGCCCCCCCGTGAGCACATGCGAAAAGTGAAACTCAAGATTCAGACCAGAGGCACACAAGTGTGTGTGATTTGTGTGAGTGTGTGTGTTTGTGTGCGAGTGTGTGCATGAGCATGATAGGGCATGTGTGCACACGTGTGCTTGTGTGTGTGCAAGTGTGTGTGTTTGGACAGGTGTGTTGTGCATATGTGAGCCTGTGGATGAGTCTCTCCGTGTGTGTGTGTGGGCGAGTGTGTGTGTGTTCTGCAAATCATAATGACCCATCTATGGTTGTTGCACTAACATGGCTCACTCCGAGGGCTTCGTGTGTGCCGGGCGCCCATCACTGCTCTTTGGACGCCTCATCACAGTCCTGTGGTGTGGACACCATCCCCATTTAACAGCTGGGGACACTGAGGGTTGGAGGAGTGAAGGGACTTGTTCACTGAGGACCCCAGCTGGGATTCAAATCCCTGACCCCAGAGTCCGCAGGCTCCAACTCAGCGCCTGCCTACCCTTTAGAAGGTGCGCTTCGGTTCAGCTCTTCTCCCCCGACTTCACCGAGCCCTCGGATGCAACTCATCCCTCCCTGCAGGCTTACTCGCTCACGTCTTCCTCCGGCCCCGGGTGGTTTGGAGGTCCCGTGGGTCCACGTGCCAGCTGAGCCCAGCCTGCAGGCTCCGGCTGTGTCACCTTCTCAGGCTGTCACCTGGATCTTAAATCGGGGAACTCATGCTAAGCTCCTACCTCGTGCCTGGAACGCAGAGGCCACTTTGATTCTCATCTCGGTGGATCGTGTGCGTGCTCAGGCAGGTAGGAGTGACCCCTTCTTCCAGATGGGGATATGAGGCTCAGACAGGTAAGTGGCTGCCCTCGGTCACACGGCCGGTTTGAGGCGGAGCCAGGTCTTGAAGCGGGTTTAATCTGACCCCATGTCAGGTGTGCTTCGTTCTGCGGACCGACCCTGCCTCTGAGCAGCCAGCCCCCCCGGGCAGTTACCGTGCTGTGTGATGAACAAAGTTCACTTTGCACACAAGGATGGCCGAGCCCGGGCGGCACTTGGCTGCTGAGAGAGCGCTGTGCGGGGAGCCCGAGTCCTGGCCAGAGCCCCTCGGGGACTTGGGCAGCGCCCTCCCCTCCTGGCGAGAGCATGTCCCCTTAGTGTGCTGCTCAGCCCCGCTTCTGGCTGGGCCACAGACGATGACGCCCGAGGGCTGGTTCTAGGCTGCTGTTTACCCCGGTTCTGCATGGAGGGTTTGACCTCACGCCCGCTCCCCACCCACCGGCCTGCTGAGCCCGCCTCCTCTCTGCTTCAGCTGACTCACTGCTCTGCTATGTGTCCTGCAAACATTCCGGAACCCTCACCCTGCAGCAGGGCGCTCTGAGTTGGCAGATGACAGGGCAGGGCTCTGTACCCTGAGCAGGAGGCATTTGGGTCCCCCGAGAGGCATCCATCACTTTCACTGTGCCTTTCCATGGAAACAGCCTGCTCCTATGTCTCTGACCCCCAAAATGCTGCTGGTGTGCCTCTGGGCACCCCGAGGAAGCTCTCTGTCAGTCTTATCCGGACCTATGGTGGGGTGGTTGCTCCCGGTAAAGCCAGAACACCTGGGTCCTCTTCCCTATCTGCTCCTGCTGGCTCAGTGACCTGGGGCAAATCAAGCTGCCTCCTGCGTGTGACATCAGTGGTTTATATAAATGATGGCCACAGAGCCCTCCGCACCTGCCACTGAGCTCTGCTGCGGGGTCCCGGTCTAGACAGAGGAGGGGTGCTCTGATTGAGTTTGTTGGGGGCAGAGACGGGAGCTGGGGCCCTGGGAATCACCACCAGCGTGAATTCCCAGAGTTCCCTGGAATCCTCAAGGTCAGTTCCCCTGCCGACCTTCTGCACCCCAATCTAGCCCAAGGTCAAGACTGGGCTCCAGTGGAGGTTTGAACCCTGGCTTTCCTGATCTCAGATTCCGCAAGCATTCCGCCTGAAACGTGAGGTTGGATTAATGGTCCCGACTGCTTGCTGCGTGACCAGGGCAAGTTACTTAATCTCTCTGGGCTCTGAGAGGGGAGCTTGTCAGGGTGCTGAGCGCGTGCAGGAGAGCCAGTCAGCACTCTGCACTGAGCCTGCTGCTGGGTGACGGACCCTCTGTTGTTCCATGTCGTTACCTTTACGACATGGAGGTGTTTTCAAAAGGAGGCAAACCAGTAACGGCTGGAAAAACTGTGCTGAGCCCAGCAGCGGGCTGCCTGCCTCCCGCTGCCTGCGCGAGTTCCTTCTCTTCTCTCTGGACCAGCCCTGCCCGATAGAAATATAACACGAACCTCGTATATCGGCCACAAAAACTTAGTAGCCTCATTAAAAAAGTAGGAAGAGACAGGTGAAATGCATTTGAGTAACATTTTATTAACCCAATGTATCCAAAATGTTATTGCAGCATACAGTCAATATCAAAATTATTAACAAGATTTTTACATTCTTTCGTACGCACTTAACTCTCCAAAACCTGGCATTACTTTTACATGGACGCACAGCTCAATTCAGACGCTACATGTTCACCGCCCTGCCAAAGCAATAAAGTTGTGTCTAACGGAAAACATGTGTACACTGTACAGCACAGGGAACTGTATTCAATATCTTGTAGTAACCTATCATGAAAAATATCAAAACGAACACAAAAGAAAACCATGTTATGTTGCTTCCTTTTTAAAATTTAAATTAATCAAAGTGAAATAAAAGTTAAAAATGCATTTCACCGGTCTCACCAGTCACATGCCAAGTGTCCCACGACCACACGTGGCCAGAGGCTGCCATGTTGATGGCGCAGGTCTGGACAGCATCTCCCCTTACCCGTCCAGGTCCCCTTCCCTATGGCCTGGGTGGCCGCTGGCCCATCTGAGACCCTTATCTGCTGTAGGATGGAGTTTGGGGGACACTAGAAGGGTCATGAGGTGGGGTCTCCAAGTGGGATGCAGGCGGCGAGGGACTTGGTCCTTTGGAGCCCGATCTGCCCACTGGGTGTGGAGGACATGTGCCTGGGTTGGGGTCGGGGTCCTTGAGCGGGTTGTACCTGCTCTCTGGGTCTGTCTGGAGGCTGGATGTCCCCTCAGGCTTGGCCTTTCCATAGCCGGTGCTACAAGTCAGGAACTGCAGCCTTCCCGTGAGGCTTGGTGGTACGATTGGCGGCTTGCAAACAGATGGCACTTAGTGGTTTGGTGCATGAACCACGTAGGTGCCACTGTCACCAATTAGAGTGGTCTGGCACTGCCTTTTTTTGTTTTCCCCTGCCACGGGAGGTCAACTGGCCTTCCCCAGGGACCCCTGCACTCCAGGGTTCTGCATCGCACACCGTGGTGGTGCCGACAGTCTCCAGCACCTGCTTCTTACCAGTGTGCAGATTGACTCCCATCATCCCGGTGGACCCCTGGGAAGCAGGTGCACTCACTTTGGGAGTAGGAAGACCAGGGCCCAGAGAGGTTAAGCAACTTGCCCAGAGTTGCAGAGTTAGCAAGTGGCAGAGACGGGCTCTGACTCCAGCCTGGCTGGCTCCTACCCGCCGGAGGACCACTGAATACGTGTCCCTTTCAACAGCCAAAATCCTGGTTCCAGTCCTGGCTCTGTTGTCTCCTGGGTTTGGCCTCAGTTTCCCCAGTGGGAAAACTGACCATGAATGGGTCAGACCTTCCAGTGGCCAAGTTCCTTCCAGACCTCAGAGTCTCTGCTTCACTTCTTATTTTTATTTTCTAAGTGATTTTGCTTGGGCGATGGGCTGAGGAGGGGTGAGACCAGGTGGGTGGGAAACCCCTTTGTGCAGCTCAGCCCCGGGCGCTCCTTGCAGCCCAGCCCATCAGAGAAGAGGCCCTGCATGCGGCCTCCCCAAGGCCAGGCCAGGAAGCCCGCCCCACCGGGTCCCGGAGCCGGCAGAAGCCCGCTCTGCGTCTTGGCACTCAGGCCTTGCAGCTGCCAGCGGCTGGCCGTGTGCGGTCACCGGGCTGGCACGGGCGGCCGGGGGGGTGGGGGAGGGGTGTGGGCCGAGGGGCCCCCGCATCCATCACTGCCAGCAGCTCTCGCGGGTCCTGCCAAGTCGTGGTGGAACCGGGCCCAGGTGCCAACGTGCTTGGTAACTGGATTGCTATTTGAAAAATGAAAGCCGTGTCAAGAAAATCTAACCTTTGCATTCATATCAGGAGCCTGGAGCCGGGCGGGTGGCGGCCCGAGCGAGGCTGTTTGTGCAGGGCCGGCCAGTGGGAAGGTGCCCCGGGACGGAACAGATTACAGCAAAGACTATCATCCGCCCAGCGCTTGGGAGGAGGGAGCGGCAAATAACCGGTGAGAAAGCTCAGGCCAGGCCTGACCCCTCACCAGCTGCTGAGATCAGGCGGCCTGTGCGGAGCGATTGTCCAGGACCTTCTATGCGCGGGCGAATGTTCCAGGTGCTCGGGGGTGGGCAGGGGTGCAGATACTAGGGTTTCGTCTCCAGGGGGCATAATGCTGGGGCCCATGTAAATATTTCAATTTCTTTCAAAATCAGAATTTAGGTTGAAGAAAATGTTTTAATATATGTACTGGGTTGAAGAATGTCCCTGCAAAATTCACGTTGGCCCGGAACTTCAGAATGTGGTGTCATTTGGAAACAGGGTCATTCAGAGGTAGTTAACGAAGATGAGGTTATGCTGGTGGAGGGTGGGCCCTGGTCCAATGACTGGGTCCTTACAAGGGGAGAAAACACGCAGACACACAGGAGGCTGTGTGACGACAGAGGTGGCGATTGGAGGGCGAGGCCACAGCCGGGGATGCCTGGGGTCCCCAGAAGCTGGAAAGAGGCAGGAAGGACCTCTCCCAGAGCCTTCCGAGGGGGCGAGGCCCTGCGACACCTTGATTTTGCACTTCTGGCCTCCAGACGGTGGTGAGAGAGTAACGTTCCTGTTTGGGGTAATTCATTATAGCAACCCTGGGAAAGTAACACAACACACACTATCAGCTTGTTTTTATTCCAATGAAGCTTGTAAATAGAAATTATTATTATTTATTTATTTTTATGACAGAAGGAACCCTTGAAAGCAGACGTCCCTAAGGCCCACTCGAGTCTCAGCTGAAGGCGACAAGACTGGCCCGGCTTCTAGGAGCTCAGCTCCTGGGTGGGGGGCCGTGCAGGGCGGCGATGGGGGATCTGGGACCGAATGGACCTGCATGGAGCAGGGGTGGGGATAAGGTCTGGGGCCCTGGAGTGGGAATTGTGGGTTTGGGTCCGGCCCTGCCGTTACCTGGCTGTGTGCCCTTCAGGAGGGGCGGGACCCCCTTGAGCCTCAGGGCCCTTGTCTGTTAGCACCTACTTCAGAGGCGCTGCGAGGGGTCCGTGATAAGGTGCTGTCTGACCTCCAGCCCGCAGCTCGTGGTCTTTCTTCTGCAGAAGCACGGGTTTCATAGTCCTGGGGGGCCGGGCCTTGTTGCCATGTCTGCTGCCTGAGCGTGGGAAGGGAGCCGGGGGCATCCAAGGAGGCGCATCCCTGCCTGGGGGAGTGGTCCAGCGCGTCTGGAAAGAGCTGGCCCTCCTTCCATCAGTGCAGGTCTGAACGCATGTCTTTCTCTGACCTTCCCTGTCCGTGTAGGTTCTCGTCCTCATGGTCAGCTCAGTTCCACACCCGTCCTCGATGGAGGCCCAGGATGCTGGCCCCCTGCTTTTCCCACCCAGAGGCCCCTTCTCTCCAGGGGGCCGTGCGTCCAGGCCTGGCCTGTCTGAGGCCCCTGAACCTGCCAGCACTGGGGACCTGGGCAAACAGTGGGGGACCAAGGCCAGAGGGCCACAGCAATCGCAGCTCAGAAAGGTTCCCAGACTGGGGTATCTTGTTATCACGGCACCGGCTGCCTGGCCTTCAGTGGGAGATATCCGGCCAGTCCCAGACCTACCAGATGTCCAGGCGGTGGGCCCCGGGCACCGGTGGTTCGCCGTGGGCCAGGCCTGTATCACTATACTTTGCATTCATCATTTCCTTTTTGGAGAGCTGGGGTGTAGACAGGATTTCAATTCTCTCCTTACAGAGTAGGAAACCGAGGCACAGAGCAGCTGGCAGGCTTGGCTGTAGGTGGCCTGGCCAAGATGGGAAGTCCGGGCTGAGGCCCCTCTGAGGAGCCGGGAGGGAGCAGCCCTCCCCCCAGGTGTCCAGGACCTCCCGGGAAAGCTGCAGGCCCAGAGGCAGCCCTGGGACTCTGGGCGGCATTTCTGCCTCTAGGTGGGGCGTTCTGCACATGCTGTTCCCACAGCTTTGAACCCTGATCTGGGTGTTCCCCGGCTGGAGTGCTCAGTGCCGAGGTTCCTGACTCCTGGGACCGTGGGTCAGAATCGGGGTGGTGTGCAAGTCTCCCTCAGCAAGCCCACCCCCAAGCTTAGCCCCTTCCTGCAGACCCCTCTGCCGTGTGACAAAATGCAGTGTGGATGCACCAATTCTCCAGCCTGGAAGCCCTGCTTCCTTCTCCTCCTCCCTCTTTCTGGGGCTGAATCCCTCCTGGACAGGCCTGAGATGTGGTCCTGAGTCCCCTCCCTCCCTCCCTCCTCTAAACCTCAGCCCCTCCGCTCTCCCCAGGCAGGGGCAGTGCCCGCCTCCATCACCTCTGGGGCCCTTGGGTGGTTCTCACAAGGAACCCGAGCAGCGTGTCTGGGCAGCCATACGCCCTGGCCCAGGATGTGACCTTGGACCAGGTGAAGCTGTGAGCTTCCCGAGGGCAGGGCCCCGCTCAGCTGGTGGGTGTGCTCCCAGCCCTGGTTCGTGCCCACATCTTGGGCCTTTTCTATTCTCAAGGTGGTTGTAGGAGGGGTGAGTGTTTGTTGACCAAGGAGACCTTCTGCTCCTCCCCTTGTGGGCTTGGGCAGGTTCTGGCTGGGGGTGCTGGGTGCCCTCACTTCTCCAGGCCTCAGTTTGCTCACCTGTAAAATGGAGAGAGCACAGGACCCACTGGATCCCTGACCAGAGGGCGCCCTGCACGTCAGCTGCGGCATCTGCTGCGTGGGACTTGCTCGCTCTCTTCCCACTCTGTCGATTTCTGTGAGAGGACGATGACCTTGGGAGGGGAAGTTACCGCAGTTACTGAGCTACAGTCACCACGCAGCAAGTCTGAACCGTTTCAACAGTTTAATGCCTTTCGATAAAGGTATCCAGGTTGTGCCAACACCACCACCATCAAGGCATAAAACTGTTCCATCACCCCCAAAAGTCCTTCCTCCTGGCCCTTTGCAGCTAACACTGCCCCGCCCCCAGCCTCTGGCTTCTGGTGCTGTGGTTTTGCCTTTTCCAAAATGTCGTGTAAGTGGAATCACACAGCCTCTCGCATCTCCTCCTGTGACTTAGCGTAATGCATCGTGTGTGTGTGTCTCCAGCGAGTCTTTCTTATTGCTGAAAATTACACAAATAGAGCATGAACACTGAGTTGTATGAATAGACTATAATTTGCCTTTCCATCCACCAGGTAATGGACCTCCCAGTTGTTTCCATCTGTGGCTAAATAAATGAATAAAGCTGCTATGAACATCTGGATCCAGGTCTTCGTGTACCCCTGCTTTATTTTCTCTTGGATTCATACCAGAAGTGGGATTGCTGGGTTGTGTGTTGAGTGTATATTGACTTTTATAAGAAATTCCCAAACTTTCCAACATGGCAGCACCATTCTGTGTTCCCATCAGCATTGCCTGAGTGTTCTGGTTGCTCTGTATCTTTGTCACCACTTGGTGTTGTCTGCTTAAAATTTTAGCCATTGTGACAAGTGTATAGTGCTGGCTAACGATGCCGAACATCTTTTTGTTTGCCATCCGCTTGCTTATCTGCTGCCCATTTTCCTTTCTGGTGAAGCATCTGTTCAAATTTTGCTCATTAAAAAACAGTTGCACTGTTTTGTCTCCTCGCTGAGCCGTAAGAATTCTTTCTGATTCTGGAGAGAAGGCCTTTAACAGCTATGTGCTTTCCAAATACTTTCTCCCAGACCGTGGCTGTCTTTCCATGTTATTAAGTGTCTTTTGAGGAGCAGAAGTTTTAATTTTGATGAGGTCCAATGGATAATTTTTCTTAAAACAAGTTTGTGCTTTTTGAGTTCTAAGCACTCTCAGCCTAACCCGCCGTCGCCAGGGCTTCCTGCCCTCTAGATGCTTTGCGGCGGTGGGCTTTACATGGAGATCCATGGTACCTACATCTTGAATTGACTTTTCCCTGAGTTGAGCTTTGTCTGTGGCACCAGCCTGTGCCCACCTCACGTGGCCACTCAGTGGCTGACCTGGTCTTTCCTGTAGTCATTGCTTTTGTGCCCCTGGAGGGCTGTCGGCTGAGGCTCCTCTGCCGTCTTCATCTTGGGATGTGAAGTCCTTGGGCTGCCCTGGGGCTGGCAGTGCTGGTGCCAACCCACTTTCCAGCCTATTTTTCCTCCTAACGGGTGTGTGGCCTCCTCCAGGGGATCCAAAGCCAGACTTCTGTCCACTGCTCAGAAGTTGTCATTGCTAGAGGAGGCAACTCTGCTTTCCTTTGCAGCGTGGGGCAGCTGCAGCGTCCGTGGGCCCCAGAGTATCTCCGCCCTCCTCCCTGTGCAGCCTCGGGGCATCTTCTCAACAGTGCTGCAAGCTCAGTTCAGCCACCTGGCCCAGATGTAGACATGGTGATCATACTCCCCGATCTCCCTTCACCCATAGCGGGCTACTGCCCCATTTCTCAGGTGGAGAAACTGAGTTAAAGGAGAGTCAGCTGTTTGTCTAGGCTAGTGAGTGGCAGAGCTGGGAACTGAACCAGGACCTGGCGGCTCTCCATGTCCACCCTCTCCACATCCGGCTGCCGTGAACTCATCCACGCGTGAACCTGGGGATGATTTGTCCAGGAGAGTTTGGAACACACTTTTTTCAGGGTGGGGGGGCTGACTCCTCTGTAATGGAAGCTCCTTCTGCCCAAGGAGTTCTCACATTTTGTGTTTCTTCCTGAAAAGCGTGGTCTTGTATACTCAGGAGAATTTCGCAGGGAAACCTGCCTGTGGGAACCAGCCTGTCCGTGCGTCTTTTAAACATGGTATCAGCTCCCTACAAAGATCCTCCGAGTGGTGGGTAGACTGGCCAGGCGCCTGATGGATTTGGGAACCACAGCATCCCCATTCACGGTGTTTGGTACACAGTAGGCACTCAGTAAGTATTTGTAGCGTGAACGGATGGACTTGGAGTTATCTGCCCAGGGACCAGCACCAATTACAGCAAAACCCCAGGGACCATGAAAATCAGGCTGAGGGTCTAAGCTCATTCAAGCCCTGAGCGGTGTGCTTCCTGGGCCGTGCAGGTTCTTGGGCTGGGATCTGGATAGGGCAGGATGAGAGGCCGCGGGGGCCGGGCCTGGACCCAGGAATCTACTGCTCGCAGAAACGTCTTGGAACCCAGGTGGGCTCGGCCAACCCCTCTGCTCCCCGGAAAGGACCCTCAGCTGAGTGGGGCTGGCTGTCCCGGGCCCCTGACACGTGTCTCTGCAACTGAGAGCTTTTGTTGCCGATAAAGATGGGGGGTCGCTGGGGCAGGGCCTTGGGGAGCCCGGTGCGTCTGTCCATGGCTGGCTCTTGGCGGAGACAAGGGCCCTCCAGCAGGGCTGGCCTGGGGGCAGGGAGACAGGGTCGGAGCAGACCCTTGGCCTCAGGTCAACAACAGGCAGGAGTCGTGCTTGGGACCCCTGTGTCTGGAGGGCACAGTGATCTATCCGCAGAAGAGGCGCGCTGATCACTGCTTTGGTTTTTCCAGGGCTGAGATCACACAGAGGAGCAGAGCTGCGGTTTCTGGATTTGCGCTGAGGTGCTCCTCACCTGGGTCCTTGATCCTTCCCTCCCCGCCGCCCCCCAGACATGATTGGTGATCGGTTGGTGCCAAGGTTAGGGTTGTAATTCCTGGACCTGGTCCTGGAAGAGAGGGCACTTGCTTTGGGCCACCCAGCTCCCCAGGGCAGACTCTGCCGGTCAGCTGGGAAGGCCAGGGAGGCCCGAGTGGCAGCGACAGAGGAGGGCAGTCCAGTCAAGGCCTGCTGAGTGGGACCTTGGTGTGACCTGGCTGAGGAGAGGCCGGAGCCCTGAGAGCCC
Organism: Camelus ferus; assembly: GCF_009834535.1. Lineage (NCBI taxonomy): Eukaryota > Metazoa > Chordata > Mammalia > Artiodactyla > Camelidae > Camelus > Camelus ferus. The sequence continues at coordinate 68,255,927 of NC_045705.1, forward strand.
TGGGAGCCCCGGGCCAGCAGGGGTGAGAGGAGGTTCAGGGTGCCTGCCTCCTGCTCTATAACTGGTGGTGTGTCCAGCAGTGATGTGCCCCCTCCCCTGGCACCTGGGTGACGGGCGAGAGGCTGTGGACACATCAGACAGGCCAACTACTGGGGACCTGGGAGGGTGTGGGACCCGTGGTCACAGCAGGAGCCCCGGGAAGGGGAAGAGTAGGGACCCACTCACGTGTGGGCTGCCCCTGTGCCAGGCTCCACGGGAGGTCTCACCGAATCCTTGAAATTAGGGTGTGTGGAGAGGGGTGTAGCTCAGAGGTAGAGCACATGCTTAGCATGCACGAGGTCCTGGTTCAGTCCCTCCACTAAAAAATTTTAAAAAACCCACAAAACCTAATTACCCCCTCCCCACAAAAGAAACAACAACAACAAAATAAAGGTATCACTCTATTATTTAAAAAAAAAAATTAGAGTTTCTCCACTGGGGCACTGTTGACATTTTGGCGAATTACTCTTTGTGGGGGCAGACGGGAGGGGCATCCTGTACCTGTAGGATATGGAACAGTGTTCCTGGTCTCCATCCTCTGGACACCAGTTACAACCCCCAACTCAGTGTGACAACCACAAATGTCTCCAGATATCACCAAATGTCCCTTGGTGGGCAAGGCGCCCCTGGCTGAGAACCACCCCTTTGGATCTCCCCACTTCACAGAGGAGGAAACTGAGGCCCAAGAGAGTCTAATGACTGTCTCAAGGTTGCCTGGGAGGCAACGGGAGGACTGGACTTGACTGACTTAAAGCCTCTCCCAGCGGGACTGCGGCCTCGCCTGCCAGGTTTCAGGGCTCAGCAGCGCCCACCGCGTATCCAGGAAACACTGCCATGTGAGGAGCAGAGGGAGAGACTCTGAGCTGGTCTCACTGTCCCGACTCTGCCCTGCTTCCTCCTCCCTGAGCCTTCCTGGTAGCTTGGGTTCCAGGGTGGGTGACCCTTGTCTGCAACAGGTGGCCATGCAATATTATATCCTTTCCTGGCTCTGGGGGCACGGTGACCTCTGAGGTCGGATGTGGAATCCAGAGCGTGCTGGCCGTGCGCGAGAGACCAGCTTTGGATGCGCGGAGTGATGGTGTGTGGGGCGTCGGGGCTGGAGAAGCAGGGAGCCCGGGGAGACGGGGGACCCGAGCTGGAAGGACAGTGGGGCTGGACAGAGGATGGAGTCCTGGCTCAGACGTGTCCCAGCTGTGTGACTGGGCGGTTGTTCGCATGACGGGGAGGCTGAGCCGTCTGTGCTGTGGACCCGTCTCCATCAAACAGGTGCCTGACCAAGCGAGACTTGGAGTTACCCAAAAGGTTAGTCGCCTCCTGCCAATGAATCACGATTCTACTCGGCTCTCGTGCTTTGCTTGTGAACACTGTGTCCCCACCTGTACGCATGGCCCAGGCCCAGGGGCATCAGGGAGCAAGCAGGGTCTCATCTTCCAGGCTCCTGTCTGGCTGTGGAGGCCCTTGCATGGATAAACATCAAAGTAGAGGTCAAGGTGGAGCACAGGGGATGGTGGGCTCCGTGGCCAGAACGCCAGGGCAGGCTTCCTGGCGTGAGAACCAGAACTGACTTGACCCCAGTGGGAGGGACTCAGAAAAGCAGAGAGGCGGATCTGTTCCCTCTTACTGCACGGCCGACTTCCCTAAAACTTAATGACTTAAAACAACAATGACCTTCATTATCTCACAGTTTCTGTGGGTTGGGAATTTGGGAGCGGCTTAGGCAGGGGGTTCTAGCTCATGGATTCCCTCATGGGGCTGCAGGCAAGATGTTGGCAGGGGCTGCATCGTCTGAAGTCCAACTGGGCTGGAGGACTTGCTTCCAAGGCAGCTCCTCACACGTTTGGCAGTTGGTGCTGGCTGTCGCTGGGAGGCCTTGTTCTTTACCACGTGGCCCTCACCCCAAGGCAGCTTGAGAGTCCTCACAACGTGGTGGCCGCCTGCCCCCACGGTGGGCGTTCCCAGAGGGAGCACAGTGTCTTTTATGACCCGACCCCAGAAATCACACGCCGTCACGCCTGCAGTATCCTGCTGGGTCACTGTGCTACCTGGAGTGGGAGGGCGCTGCCGGGTGTGAGCACCAGCAGCTGAGGACGACTGGGGTCTGTACTTGGAAACTGGCTCCAAGGCAGCGCAAGCATCTTGGGGGCAGGGGTTGCTGCGTGAGCACAGGAGCTGTGTCTGCGGAGGAGGGAGAGCAGCCTGGTTTTGGTGTGTGATTGTCCAAGGGCATAAAAAGGGATGCAGTATAGGAAGTCCAGGTGGTGGGGGTACCTCGAAGGCCGGCCTTGACCCTGTGGGCCTGAGGGAGACAGAGTGGGCAAGAGGTGTTCTCTCCCCCCGGCTTTACTGATTAGGGAGGTGGTGCCACTTACAAGCTGTGGGGTGTCTGGGGAGTTACTTAATCTCTCTTAGCCTCAGTTTTCCTCATCTGCAAAATGGGGGTAGCAATGCCATGCATGGTTGTCAGGAAGATGCAGAGTGATAATGCAGGGCAAGGTGCTTTGCAAAGGACCTTATCAAATGGATAGGACTCAGGGTTGTTCTTGAAGGGTTGAGAGAGAGAGAGAGAGAGAGAGAGAGAGAGAGAGAGAGTGTGTGTGTGTGTGTGTGTGTGTGTGTGGTGGTTCTCATGCAGGGTGTTTTGGGGAGATGAATGTGGCAATGGTATGCAAAGAGATCATAGGAAGAAGGCCCTCCACCAGGTGCCCAGGTGGCAAGGGTCGTATGAAGGAAGAGGATTCGGACATGCCTGGGGATCATTTGAAACTCAGTGACAGTAACAGTACCCCCCCGAGTGTGGGTGTATGGCGTGGCCTCTCTGGACAAGCCCGTCGGATGCCAAGCTCAGCTGGCGGTTCTCAGTGTGGCACGGAGAGGTGCCAAGGGAGCAGGAAGAACAGATGGTGGTCCCGCCATCCCTCTGCTGGGACCTGCGGGTCTAAGCCTTGGTCAGCCTTCAGCCAGCACGTCCTCTGAAGAGGGTCCTGGGGCCTGGGGGCCACTGCTCTGCCCTACCCTCTCCCCACCTGCTCTTAGCGCCTCCAGCTCTTCCTGCTGGCTTTGGGGGCTCAGTGCCACCCAGATCCCACCAGCCCCGTGTCCTCCTGACCACTCTTCCTCAAGCCCAGCTCCCAGGTGGGCCACGAGCCCTGGTAGTTTTGGGGCGGATGCATGTGCGGGAGCAGTCCCCCCAGGACCGTGTCTGAACCCAGGAGTTTGCTCAACAGGCAGGTTCACGGGGGAGACGGGCTGCGCTGGCCAGGGTTATCTTAATCCCTGGTTTCCTTTGCTTCTCCTCCCAGCTCCCCTCCTGCTCCTGAAACAAATCTCAGAGGCCACCCCTTCCCACCCCCCACAAAAACAGAGATTTTAGGACCCGGAAGCATCCTGGGCCTCATAGACTTTCCATTATGACCGAAGGGGCTCATTTCCTGATAGAGGAAAACCATCCTTTCGGCCTTATGCAACGTGGCTTGGCTGGGGAGCCCCCATTGTCCCTCACCCCCAGCCACAGACCAGCGGGTAAATGCTCCGATTTACTCGGAAACACGAGACACCTCATCCAGGCTTAGCCTCACTGACCGGTGAGTTCAGGTTACCCGGTGAGAAAGGTCGGAAATGAGGTGGGGGCTTGCGGGGGTGGGGGAGGGGGCGGGTGAGGAAGCAAAACTGCTCCTGGCCAGCGTCCTCCCCAGTGATGGCCAGATTCCCAAACTACAGCGGCCACCTGGCTCACAAAGCATTTGTTCATATCTGTGTTTGTGTGAGCGGCCTTCCCACAGCATTGCTGCAGCCACACGACTCTGTCACAGGAAGGGGACAACCTGCAACCTGCCCCTGAGGTCTCACAGGTTGGTGACTAGTGGTGTCCAAGCCCACGGACTGGACGAGGAGGGGAGCTTCTTCAGGGCAGCGATTTAATGCAGGGGAAGCGGCTGCTCTGGGGTCGACAGGCTCCGCCAAGGTCTGATGGGTCAGGGCAGCCGCTCTGTAGGATGATTTAAAAGAAGACTTACAAGTAACATCAAATCCTTCCTTTGGAGAAGTTGGTAGAGCAGGAGTTGGTGGTTTGGAGAAAGGGTGGAGATCCCAGTGTGGGTTCGGACTGGCTTTTTTGTGCTGTAATTTGTTAAAATACATGCCTCACAGGAATCAATTCACAACCATTTGCAAAGTGCCGATCACGGTGTGGTGGTGCTGCCAGTTGCCGAACCACTCTCTGATCTCCCTTCTCCCTAAGAAAACCCCAGAGGTCGATCCGATGGAAATGTGCCCAGCCAGGATTCCTGGCCTCCTGACTGCCTTGGAGTCCAGTGCCTCGTGATATCATTCTTGCCAGAGGGATGTAAGCATAAGTCAGCTAGGGATTTCCTGGTCAGTTTTGCTTTCCTAGTACAGGCATCGCTGCCTCCTCCTGGGCATTTTTCTTCTTCTTGGAGTTTGAGTTAAAGGCTGGAGGTGAAGCAGCCACCTTGGGCCATGAGGATTAGTGTACCCCCTCAGGATGTTGCTGTCAGAGGCATTTGGACCAACCCTTGCTAGTGGAGGAAATTAAGCCTCTGAAGGGAGTTTCAGACTCCCCTTGATCGACACGTACAGCATTCGGCATATAGCAGATTCTCAATAAAAGCTAAAACCACTCTTACTCTTGTCCGGGCCACCGAGGCCCAGAGAGAGGAAGTCACTTGCGGTGACATATCCAATAAGGGGGTGACTGATTCTCAAGCCCAGCACACTTTCCAATGCTCCCTGCCTGAAAGGACCTGAGTTCCTGTGGCCAAGATTCTGGAACCTTGAGGGTATGAATGTGGAATCAGGAGGCTTTTCACTCATTATTTTAGCAGGTGTCACTGAGCGGTAGTTCTGTTGTGTAAAGTCACTGCAAACACTGAGTGAGTGAAGACTGAACCATGGCTCCCAGGGGAGATACACGCTGGGTTCCCACCAGCCTCCAGTCCCAGCATTCGCGTCTACTGGTCAATACACAACTTTGTTTGATGGGTGTTTCTGTTTAAAGACACCGGCTTTAATAGATGCACTATTGAGTCATTAGCTTGGAATCCATGGCCAGACAGGGCTGTGACTCTGCCCAAATACTTACCTGACTCGTATTTTTTCCCCAGGGCACCTCTCAGTCTCCTTGTGCTCCGCAACTTGACTGTGACTGGGGACCATCATAAACAGTGAAATCGCCACCAAAAAGCACAAAGATGCAAAAATGGGGCACTGAGTAGACAAAAAGGACATCTGTTTACAGGGTCCAAGATCCAGCTGGCAGACGGTCGCTTTGCTGGACCTCAGCGGGGACCACGTGGGGCTGGCAATTCGGATGCTTCATTGCTCTGCCCACGTCTGCACGTGTCGGCCCAAGTACTTACTTTGTTGAGCGTTGATTCTGGGGACACGAGGAATTTTAGCGAGTAGGTGAACTTGCAAATATGGAATCCGTGGATAATGAGACTGGGCTGTTCTTACCGAACAGGACCTCAGCAGCAAAGACGAGGCAGCTTGGAGATGGACCTTGGGTGGGGAGGTCAGTGGAGGCTTCTCAGAAGGAGGAGGAATTAAAGTTGAAACCTGAAGGTGGTGCAGGAGACGGCTGTGAAAGCTGTGAAGAGTTCAGGTGGTGTCTTTTCTCAAGGTCAAGGTCAGGTTCTCAAGAGCAGACGCTGTTTCATTCCTCATAATCTCGGGGCAGTGGGACTTCTCGCTGCCTTTCCTTTTGAGCTGCCCCGTGGCTAAACCTTCTTTTTGTAGCTTCTCCTGGATTGTTTATTTTTCTTCTTGTTTTGTTCTCTTCTCCTCCACTACTTCAGAACTCATGTATTTAACTTCTATTCTCTTAGTGGTGACCCTAGAGACTTTTACCAGGTGTAGCAAACTTTTTTTTTTCCTTCAAAATTGTATTTTTTTATTGCACATTGCTAAAATCCAAAACAAGCAAACCTCAAGATAATAAACAATTATTTATTGGAAATTACTGCCTAATATATAAGACTAACAGCTTGCAACTATTAAGATTAATACATATGGCAAACTGCATTTATGATACTTATTTTGTAGCAAATATCTTTGTATAAAACATATGTTTATGTATTGCAAATGAGAAAAAGCGTAAGATTAATAATTTATGTTGGTCTTTAAATTGAGGTACGGTTGATTTACAAAGTTGTGTTAGTTTCGGATCAAGAGCAGCAAACTTTAAAGCGTCTAAATTAATCAATAGTTTAGACTCCTTCCAACTGAAGCAAAGCCTTAGAATCCGTCACCTCGCTTCTGATTTACATGTGATTATGTCCTATATTTTATTTCTAATTTAACTTCGCCGAGTTAGACGTGGTGTTTCTTGTTTTACGCACTCAATGTTTGTTTAGATTTACCCAAAATGGCCCGCGTGCCCTTTGCTTGTGGTTTTTTTCCTTACATTTTGAATCTTCCTTCAGCAATTATTTCCCTCTGGCCTGAGCTATATCCTGTGGGATTGTCTTTACTGGCTCTCTGTTAGTGGCAAACGTCTAAATTTTTGCTTGTCTAAAAATAAATTGATCAACCTTTTTTTTTCCATGGTTTGTATTTTTGTGTGTCTTGTTAAGATGGCGCTGCCCTGAGGCTATGAAAATGTTACTGTGTATTGTTCTCTGAAAGTTTTATAGTTTTGCCTTTCACATGGACTCGTTAATCCATCTGCAGCTGATTTTCGTGTGAGATGTGAGGTAGGGGTCTGTGGTGGTCATTGGTGTTCTCCACCTAGTATTTAGGGGTCAAAATATTTCAGGCACGGGGTAGGATGCCAAGTCCCCACCAAGGTGTGTATCAGGTACCTATGCTGGGTAACAAGCCACCACAAACATAGTGGCTTCGAGCAGTGTCTGCTTGTAAACTCACAGTTCTTTCATGTGGAAGTCCAGGTGGATTTGGGTGGGTTCTCTGTCCAGATTCTCACAAGAGAGCAGGGATATGGTCTCGTCTGGAGGCTCTGGGGAGGAATTGGCTTCCAAGCTCATGTGGTTGTTGACAGAATTCAGTTCTCTGCATTTGTAGGGCCGCATTTTTCCTCTTTTCCCTGTTTGCTGGCTGTCAGCTGGGAGCCACTGTCTTTCTCAGCTCCTAGAAGCTGCCCTGGGATCCTAGTCACGTGCCCCCTCTTCCTCCTCCCACCCTGGCAGCTAACCTCTTCAAAGCCAGCGGGGGCATCACTCCTCTCTGCTGCAACAGTCTTATATGGCGTAACTTCCTGAATTGTGGGAGTGATTATTCCATCACATTTGCATCTGCCCCATCACATGCCACTTCCCGGGAGAAGCTTTAAGAGCCATGGGTGGCTTTTCTCATGATCCTCCCTCCACCTTGGTCATCGGGGAATACTGACTGTGTTGTGTCTTCCTTTCCAATCTTTATGCATGTAACTTATTTTTCCTGCCTCACTGTCCCTATTAGGGCCTTTAGTACAGTTGATAAATTTGACCACATTCCATTTAGAATTCACGGCCATGGAAACAACATAAAAAGCGTGAAAAGATAAACTGCAAACTTAGAGGCGATACTGCATAGACAAAGAATCAGTAGGAAGAGGAGGAATGTTTTTTAAAAAACATTGATTATTATTATTTTGGTTTTTGGTTCTTTATTTTGGGGGGCTGTAATTAGGTTTATCTACTTATTTACTTATTTTAATGGAGGTACTGGGGTTTGAACCCAGGACCTCGTACATGCTAAACATGCGCTCTAACACTGAGCTATGCCCTCCCTAGAGAAGGAATGTTTTAATACAGGTTTTATTATGATTTGAGTATGGCGAGGCCGACAGACTGGGAGGCAGCTGCCATTGGAAAGATGGTTTGTCACTCACAGAGCCCAAGAGAAGGCAGCCCATGACCGCATGGGACCGCACGGGGCCGCACGGGGAAGCACCAATGTTGGCCGGGAAAGGGGGCATGGGCAAGGACCTTTACTGTGGGCTCCATGGGAAGGAACAGGCGAGTCAGGGGAATCAGGCTGAGGACAGGTGAGGTGGAATGCCTCCAGCGGGCTCTGGGGCACAGGGGCTGTTCCTAGTTACCTGGTACCTGCCCTGGGGTGATTAGGGCAGGGGGAGTGGCCCTGAGTGTGAGATCCCAGTAAAGAAGGTGGTCAGGCTTTAGGCTCTGCATGGTTGGTTTGTATTTGAGAAGTGAGCTCACAGGTGGGTCACTTGCCCTCCATGGGAACCGGTTAAGCCTGGGAGTGGCAGTCCCTCCAGGATCAGCAAGGCAGTAGGTGTCAAAGCATCAGAATACAGAAAATAGAAGACGTGGCTAATACACTGAAGAATGCCTAAAAATCAGTAAGAAAGAGAAACAGCCCAGGAGGCCAAAGACTCAGTTGCAGCTTCACAGGAGTGGGAACCCGGTATGAAAAATAAAAACAAAGGCGCACATTAAAACTACAGCAAGACACCATTTCTCATCCGGCAGGTCGGCAAACATGAACAAGCTGCTGCTGGAGGTGAACCTGGTGCTACCACTCTGGAAACCAGTGAGGCATTTTTCTCATGAAGTTAAAGATATGTGTTCCCTTTAACCAAGCATGTGCCTTCACAGATACATTCCTCAGAAAAAAGTCTAGCATAAGCCTTTGTTTAAACAGTTTTGGCTGACTGTACAATTTTAGGTGGTCGTTTTACTCCAGCACCTTGAAGTGTTGGTACCCCCACATTCTGCTTCCCCCCTGTTGCCGAGAAGTCAACTGTGGGTCTCGCTGGCTCTTCAACCCCACGCTGCCCCCCTCCCCCCAGCTGATTCTAGGATTTTCTCTCCTGTAATCATCACTCCCGATGCTCTGTAATGGTTGATTTGGGTTCTTGAAATCATGAGTCGGACTCATAGCCAAAGTTGTTTCCATTCATCCCATGCCTGTGTTTTCATTGGTGTGTGAAAGTCACATTACAAACCCTCCACAAAGCCCTGCACCTGTCTCTCCCTTCCTACCCAGCAGGCGCACCCACTTAACTCCCCGTTACTGTAGTAATGAAGGCTCTCCTCAATCTTTCTGCCGCCTGACCAATCCTGGTGCTTCCTTGCGTGGCCCTGCGTGGTGTGATGGGTCCTTCTCCCCTCCTTTCTGGGAACTAGTAATAATAAACGCTCCTTTCGAGGCAGTAGCCTGTGTGTATGCCATCTTCACTGGCCTGATTAAAACAAAATCCAGGTACGCTCTAATTCACCTGAGCTACGCTGGTGTCCTTGAGATGCTTGAATCTGCGGATTGGTGTCTGTCATCAGCTCAGAACATTTCTCAGCTACTTTCCCTCCAGATTCAGTCTTTACTGTGTCTTCTCCCTGTAGATCTGTGGCTCTTACTGACTGAGAAAAATGCACAATGTGAGAATTGTGAGTTAAGTTTTATTTGGGGCAAAATGAGGACTGTGGCCCAGGAGACAGCCTTTCAGATAACACTGAGGAGCTGCTCTGAAGAGACGGGGGAAGGTCAGTGTATGTGTGATTTTAGTGATGGGGGTACGTGCAATCACGCGTGCATTTTGGCAGAAGGTCTTGAGGAGTAGATATTTCCGTTAATGATTTTAGTGCTTTTCTAGACATGAGAAGATGCAAGAATTTGGGCTCCTAAAATCTCCTGAAAAATGTCCAACTTCCTGAAGGCCTGTTCTGCCAGGTTTTCCCAGAGCACAGAGCACCTCACTCCTGATCTCCGCCCTGCACTCCTCTCAGGCTGTGTTGAGGTCAGTGACTGCAGGGGTTGTGGCTTCATCCTCACAGAGGCAGATGGCAAGTGGTAATTTTTAGTTGGCACCCTGCATTTTACCTTGCACTCTGTTCCCCAGGCATCACAGGGCTGACCTGAACAGAGCAGAGGATGCCAAAGAACAGGGGAAAAGAGAAGGTGGAAGAAACTGGCACAGAGGTGCCTCCCCTTGGAGCTGTGTGGTCTCCGGTGGAGCTGAGACCCAGAAGCTGTCCTTCCTGACAGGGTTCCCGTCCATCTTCCATGAGCTATCCTATGGCCGGCAACACTCCTGGGCTAGCCTGTGTGGTCTCCCGTCCCAGGTATCTGAACACTGTCACCTACTGGAGACAATGGAGACTCCAGGAGGCACATGGACATGAGCCCCTCGGGTGGCTGTGAGAGTGTGGTACTTCTGAGGTGACAGGGGACCCTCCCTGTGGCAATGAGGCACTTTCTGTGGCTCAGTGCAACTTCAAGAGCCCATGAGTGTTACTGCGTCCCACGCCTGCTGCCCTCCAGCCTGCCCTGAGGGACACACACACGTCAAAAAGTCACTTTGTGTGCGCACAGTGGGCCTCACAAGTGTCTTCTCTTCCTTGTCCCACATCATTTCCCTCCGATTTTTATTTAGAAATCGAGAGAGAGAATCTAGGCCAGGTCATGCTTGGGAAACCGCTGAGATTTTTCTCCCTTCTACTCAGTGCATATCTTTTACCTTAAAAAAAATTTAAAACCATTAGGTCATCTTCCCCCACCCCCCCTTCCTTTTTTTATTTCTGGGAAAATCTTCATTTTGTGTGTTTCTCAAGGCATCTTGCCGTCTGTCTCAGAGGAGACCGGATCACTTCCTCCCAGTGGCTCTCAAAATTCCTGCTGGTTTTATCTCTTGCAAATGCCTTAGTGCTGCAAAGCAAATTCCGCCTCCCTCTGTCTCTCCACTGGCCTCTCCATGAAAAAGAAAGGGCCCCCGGCTCTCGGTGAGGTCTTTCGGCAACCCAGATACATCCCCCTACCCCGCACCCGCCCCTTCAAAGGTGCCTCCTCCGCGCAGGCACCAGCCTCTCTGCCTGTTAACTCTTTCAAAGAGCGTTTGTCGGTGTGTGAAAGCTGTCTGGGTTCATTGATAAAAAAAGGTATTGTTTTGGGGGCTGCTGAATGTGTTAATGAGTAGTAGCAGGCAGTCCTCAGTGTCTGCAAAGGTCTGTGGTTACCTCTCACCTACTTGTCGCCTTAAAAGGCGAACTGATGTCTGGGGAGCGACGCCCCCACCCCCTTCCCAACCAGCACACCCTCCATGGAACAGGCTGGCAGGCAGGATGCTAATTCTCCCCAAACCCCAAAGAGTTAAGTCCCAGTGGTTAATATTCCTCTCTTTGGCCCCCTTGTCCCGTATTCTAATGTATGAACTCCCGCATTCAGATGTGAGCAAGCCACATGTGCTTCTGGGGGCTTGCTGACAGCTTGCCTCCCCTGGGTGACATGGCTGGTCTCTGCTGAAATGTTGGTAGAAACACAATTTTATAAACACTTAAGGCTCACCTCGACGTGAGCCTCTATGGGGCCAGGCACGTATTTGCAACTCACGTTCCAAGAGAGGTTCACTTTGTCCCTTCCCGTCCGGGGATTCTCAGTCTGAGGTGAGAAAAACGAAGCAAGGATATTAAGAATTCTGACAAGGTAGACTGAATAAATTGTGTTTTCTTTGTGAGCCTTAATCCGGTGTTGTATTGGCTTCTTGGACATGGCTAATTTATTTGGAATTTCATTCTGTTCCTGACAGCGTCCTTGACTAGCTGTTTGATCACCCCGAGCAAAGTTACATACCAGCTTTCAACTGCTGGAAGGGCAGGGGCGTGAGTTTTCTCAAGTGCGTTCTCCCGGCCGGCTTTATGCTCACAGGAGGACGTTGCAAACGGCTGGGGCCGCCGTCCCTTGTTAGGGAGAAAACCCGGCCAGCGCAGGGGTCTCCCTCAATGAGGAAACGTTCCACTTTCCCCCACTCGTCCCACTGTTTGGGATTTTAATCTGCTTTTGTGTCGCAGGAAGAAAGAAGATTAATTTTCACCCGTCTGTGAGGAGGGAGCGTTTCAGTGGAGACCCGGTTTGAAATGCTGCTTCTGTTAATTTCAGCACTACCTCCCCCCCCCCCCGCCCCCTCCACGCCGCCAGCAGGGTTTTGAGATGCAAAATTCTCAAGGGAAGAGGTAAATCGCCCCAGACCTTCTTAGGGTGCTAACTCCGGGGTCTCCATCAAGCCTTGGGCCTCCAGCATCTTGCGGTCCATTTTGGTGGAGACATGAGTTGACACTCACTCATTTATACGTGTTTGCTCTTTCTTTCTTTCTTCCTTTCTTCCAACAGCAAGTGTGTCTTGCTTTTGCCAAAAGAAAAAAAATTGACAGTGATTTTCAAGAAGCCTCCAGCCTGTCTGAGACTCTCACTCTCAGCACAGTTACAGATGGCGGTTTTACAGCGTGGGCAGAATTCGGTCTCATGGAAACACGGGCTCCTTTCACCGGGCTTCTTGACGTCGACCCCTGAACGTGGTCCTGCTGGATGCCTTCCAGGTGTGGGACCTGTGCTCAGCCTTGTTTGGTGTGGTGCGCGTTTGCGTGCTGGCAACACAGACAAGATTTCAGAGGGCACGAGTGCTGTGATGAACGTAGGAAACGAAAGTAACCAGCCAAACGCCAGGGTGAGAGGCTGGCCGGTACCTGGACGTGAGAATTCAGCTTGCTCACCGGGCCCTGCCTTCGAGTCAGGGAAGTCCACTGGGTCTTGGTGACATTCGGGCAGGACTTTTACCTCTTGCAAAGCGCTCTGATCCTGGCCCTGCCTGCAGAACACGTGGGAGGGGCTGTGGTCCCCTTTCACGGATGAGGAAGGTGCGGCCCAGAGCACCGCCATTGACACCTCGATGGACACACAGCTTGTTTAGGGCAGCAACTTGAATGGGGCCTGGGGCTTGTTCCAGGGCCGTGACCCCAGCAAGAGCAGGTCCTGGGTGGGGACACGGCTGTCCTCCTCGGCCCTCCCCCAGGGACCTCACCTGTGGAAAGGGGTCACCTGCTGGACGTTTTGTTAGGAGGTGATGCTGGTTGCTGCCTCAGTGCTTGGGCACGGGGTGCGGGGAGACTCCCTGGCCCTTTACAGTGCTGAAAATAACCCAGGTCCCCTAGTCCGACCTCATCGACCCAGGGCGGGAGCCTCTGTATGCTGGGCTCTGCGAATCCTGGTAAACTGCAGCCCCCACCGACGGGGTGCTCGGATTGCCATGGGCTGCGTTCCCTGGGAAGGTGATTTAGAGCGCACCCTGGAGGAGGGGGAGTTGGAGGGGAGGGCAGGAGGAAGGAGGGGAGAAACCGAGAACAAGTGTGACTCTAGGCACAGTCCTGGGTCACTGTGCTTTTGAAGGAGCATTCTGGGTGCCGTGCGACCTTTGAGTTTGTCCCGACCCCCGGCAGGGGATTGAGCTTTCATCCCCTCACCCCATGATCGGTCCTTGCTGAAGGACAGCCTGGGGCAGACGGAAACCCCTGGGGACTCGGATTCTCTGCACAGGGGCGGCTCCTGCAGCCAAGGACAGCCTTGGAGAAAAGTCATATCAGGAGCAAAGGACTGTGGGAGCCGGAGGCAAGGTGCGCAGAGACAGGCGAAAGGGCCCCGGGGCTCGGGGGGGGGGCCCTGGCGCCCCACCCCCGCCGCCACTGCTAATTGTGGGGCGATGAGCATTTCCTCCCCACTGACAGGGGCGCTCTTGGCACCCACTCCACGGGAGACTGTGGGCGTGCACGTTCATTACCACCTATGACCCTCCTCACGTGGGCGACAGCCACCTTAGCCGTCCGAGGTCCCTGCAACTGCATCAGGTGGGCCCTTCCAGGAGAAGGCGTCCCTGGGACAGCCGGACACTGTCCCAGGAAGGGGGCAATTCGCTTCCTCTCCTGAAGGGTGCACTGACCTTGGCCATCTGAGTAGGAAGGGGGAGGCCTCCATGACCCTGGACTCCACGTGACCGGGGCGATGTTGACTTTGTGTGTCTGATAGTGTGCTCACAAACAGAGACTTTTATCCAAGGCCACCTTGTCCCTGCTGCTGGGTCGTGGGCTGCAGGGTAGGAGGCTGAGGACGGGCCCTGCCGCAGCAAGCGCCCCTGCCCCGGGCGGCCCCAGGACGCCCCCCGGAGACGCTGGCCTCGCAGGTAAGTGAGACGCCGCGGAGCTGGCTGCTTCCCTTCCCTGAGCTTGGCTGCTCTCCTCTGGGCCTTCACGCCACGCGCAGGGGCGTTCTTGGGGAGAGGGGTCTTGGGTACGGTCCTGGGGACTTTCTGCAACATCCCGGAAGCCATTATCAAGTCGGCACGTTCTGGGGGATGCTCTGATTACTGATGCCACGTTGGTCTCCCACGATCAGAATTACCATGTGTGATTGACGGGAGCGTCAAATCTCCACGCAGGGCAAATAAGCCCAGGGCTGAACGTTACCCGAGAGTCTATTCCACAAAAGCGCCAGATGCCTGGCCAGGGCCACCGGCTGGCCGCTCTCTCTGCCGACAGAGGCGGAAAGGAGTGTTTGCCCTCAGAGGCACGGCGTGCTTTAGAGACAGCCTTGGCCGGTCAGGGTGATGTCTGAGGTCCAGGGATGAGGGGCTTGAAGAGGGAGGCAGGTGGGGTCTCACTGTGGGTTTGGCCTGCAGCAGTGTCCACATGCTCACGGAGTCATCACTATGAGACCATGAGCGAGCGCCGTCCTCCCTCCACGCTGCCCACCTTGGGCTGGGCTCCCTGTCAAAGCCTTCGCATTCACTCCTTAGACAGAACCTTCCAGAAAGGCTGGGCGGGAGCACATTCTCATTTTGTAGGTAAAGGAGAAATTCAGGACCTGGCTCCACGTGGCCCACAGCCCTGGAGGCCCCGCAGCTTCCTCCCTGGCTCAGGACCTGGGGTGGACTGTTCCCCGGTGAGAACGCGGCTGGACCCAGCACCCGGCATGCAGGGGCTGGGCTGCCCGCCCTCCGGCTCGCACCCCTTTGTGTCCTGGGACCAGGGCTTCGGGGTTGGAAGAGGGGCCCAGGCTGTCTCCTCATCTACGGAAAACTTGACTATGAAAGATCAGAGATGAACTTGGGGATGGATGGAGTCTGTGGAGGGGTGTGTGCCCTGGAGCGTGGCATACACACACATGCATGTGTCTGTGCTGTGTGTGTGTACACATGTGTTCTTGTGTGTGTATGTGTGTACATGGCAGGCAGAGAAAGGCAGGCGGACACTGTTATTTCAGAAGTGCTGTGGGGACATCTCTGAGGGCATCCTCTTTGGGGAGAGGAAGGCAGTCGCCGCTCCATGCCCGGGCACTGAGCTGGTCCTGTGTGACCATCATCCTTCAAAGCAGACGTTGTCACTTGCCTCCCTTTCCAATATGGATCGTGTCCCAAGGGGATGAGCCGATTGCTTGGTCACCAGTCGCTCAGAGAGTCTGTGATGGGACCCGGCTTGAGGCCGTGAGGGATGTGAGCAGACCACTGCAGGACTGACCCGTCCCGCCTGGCGTGGGTGTCGTCCAGGGCTCTTGGTGGGCCGGTGGCAGGGGAGGGGTGAGCTGGGGGTGGTCCTGGGCCCCAGCCCTTGCTGGGTATTAAGCAGGTTCTCCTCCTGGGCTGCCTCGTGGCAGCCTGCGCGGAACCCCACACTGCCGGGAGGTGTGGGCCTTTGAGATGCTGGTGGCCCCTGTGCTCATCAAGCTGTGCCTGGGGTCGCCTCTGGGCTCCGAGCGGGCTGATCTCACCTTCTATCCCCTCTCCACCCCTTTCTTTTGCACAGCTCCCGCCTGCCCTCCCGCTGGGCTCCCGGCCCCTCCCGCCGGGCCTGCTGCTGCTGCAGGGACCCCGGCCGCTGGACAGCGCCGGCCTCCAGAAGTGACAGCTAATTGGGGAGAGAAAGGGCCCGATTGTCTGGCGGGGCCGGAAGAGCCGGCGTGGGCGGCTGAAAGCGCCGGGAGAAGGTGGCCAGCTTCGCCCAGCAGCTGCCGCCGGGGACGTTTGGAGATTACGTCAGCGCTGGCGGCGGGGGGAGCCTCCCGCCCGGGCCCCTGACAATGCGGCCCTTGTCGGCCCCGAGAGCCGCTCGCTGGGGATGAATGGCGCGGGGCCTCTTCTTCAAGGAGGCTGCTCGGCGGCCCCGATCTGTCCTCTCCTGCCAGGGAGGCCCCTGGGTTGGGGCGTGGAGGGAACAGGATTGGTCCCTTAGAGAGGCTGCGGGCCTCGGAGACCCCCGGCTGGACTGAGCTCCCAGCCCAGGCTTCTGGCCACACGGCCGGCACTTGGCAGAGAGGGGTTGGGAGTCCTGGGCTTGGCCAGGCTTCCGACTGACAGCACCGTGTGGCTGCTGCTCTGGGGGTGTTCAGCCTTGGCATGGCCTCCTGGTTCGGGGGGAGCATGGCCCCCGACCCGCTCATGGTCCTGCTGGTCATCATTCTGCTGGCACGCTTCATTCTGTGGTCCTGCCTCGTGACATACATTGATTATAAACTGGCCCGGCGGCAGCCCCGCAAACCCAAGGAGGACTAGGGCCTCTGTTGGCCAGTGTCCTCCAGCTCCGGGTACCAGAAGGCCATCCCTCCAGGAGGGTGCTGTCCCAGAGCTGTCCTGTCCTGGGGCTGTGGGTGGGTGTGGGGAGGTGGGCACAAGGCATGTACACCACCCCCCACATCACACCCACAGGGTGGAGATGGACCTGCCCCACCTGGACTGCCCAGAGGTGTCCTGGTCGCATTCCGTGCCCCATGTCGGGGGAGAGAGGGCCCACCCCTGCCTTCCTGTCCACCAGGTTTTGAGATCCCCTGTCGAAGTGAGTGATCCTGGGGGTGGGTCTTGCGCTAAGACTTTCTCTGCTTCCAATTCGTTATAAATACTTTTGCTGGAAGAGGTGGGGGTGAACTGGGGGGTTGGGTGGGGGAGCGGCAAGGACAGATGAGACCACAAGACAGCCCTGCCATCAAAAGCCACCCCCGACTCGGTCTCCTGCAGCTACAGGAGTAAGCACAGACAGCACCTTGGTTTCCCCAGAGCAGACCCTGGGAGGGTCTCAAGACAGATTGTGACTTTGAGTCCAAGTCCAGCTCTGGTTGATCTCTTTCCCCATCTCTTAAACGGGTGCGATAGTCCCTGCCCCCTCCTTCAGGAGGTCAGCAGGAGGGTCAGGTAAGGGGTCAGGTGGGCCACCCTTTGCCCCCTGAAATCTGCAAACTGCCAGACATGTGGAGGACAATTCAGTGGAGGACAATTCAGTGGAGAAGTCACGGGACCCGGGGCCCTCTGTTCCTTTGTGGCTGAGACACGCCTAAGACAGACTGGCAGCTGGGGTAACTTGACTGGAGCCCACGATTCCAGTGCCCCTGTGCCTGCCTCCCGCCACACCAGACTTAAGAGGAAGCATGTGGTGGCTTGGTGCCTCTCAACCTTGTGGTAGATTTGAATCACTGGGAAATTTTGGCAACTCCAATGGCCAAGCCCCTTAGACCGAGAATCATCGGCTGATTCAAGATGTTCCCGTGAATTTCGAAAGGACTTGGGTCAGCGTGGAGTCTTAGGTGGCCGTTAGGGAGCTGGAGTTGCTGAGCTGGGTGAGCAGGCACTCGGGCCCCCTCAGCTGGGAGCCACCCACTTTGCAGCGTCCTGGCAGAAGGGGCCACAGGTGTGAGCCAGCGATGCGGCACTGCTGTTTCCATGGGAACCTTTGAACTCACCCGTGCAGAGAATACTCACCTGTTTTGCTTCTGAAGGACCTGCCATGTTCAAGAGAAGCACAGGGTTTGGGCAGCCGGTCAGCTGGAGCAATGACCTGGGGGGGGGCCTGACAACCAGAGAGAGATTTGATGGTGAGGTGTCTGGGGGCGATCTGCAGAGGACTTGCATGAGGGTCTCTTCTTACTGATGCCCACCTGGAGAGCCGGCATAGGGTGGGTTGCTGTGCACTGGCTGGTTTGTCTGGGCCTGCTGGGCGGCTGGCCTCCGGGCAGTTGGGTTCGCCTGTGGCCGAGCAGAGCTCGGGTTCGGCTGTGCGAGGACAGCTGGCCACGAGGTGGCTGAGGGCTCCGATCGCAGGGTCAGGGAGCGGCGTTCTCATTCTCTTCAGGGAAAATGCCATCCAAATTCTTTAAACTGATCACGTATGATTTTGCTGATTTCTCTAAGGAAGAGGAATCACACTTACTGTCACGATCGTGTTCTGAGGGAGGGAGGGGGCCAGGCTTTCTGGTGTGCCCAGTACTGGCTGGTTTTAAAGCTGAAAGTCCCAAGGCCTGAGACACCCCTCCATCCTGGGCAAAGCAGCCCCTCGTATGGAGGGAAAAGTCAGACATTCACGTGATATGCTGGATTCTGGCCCGTTGCTGACTGTGTGTGACCTGCGTGTAGCCTGCATGTGACCCGTGTGTTCACGTGGGCAGACAGAACGACACCTCCACACACACATGTGGTTTACCACTTGGTTCGTGGGCTGGAATCCTGGGGCTGGAACTGGGGAGGGCACACGCTCTTCTGTTGGGGTTGATGGCAGAGGGGATGGGGCTTAAGGCAGCTGCCAATCTGGAACCACTGAAGAAGACAGGGGTCTGCCAACATTATTTGAACTCCTTTCCAGCTACACTGGCCAATGCGTTTCTTTTTTTCTTTTCTTTAAGCTGGTTTACGTTGGCCTCTGTCACTTGCAACTGAATTTCATCAGAATTTCATGAGAATTGCTCCTCAGAGTACAAGCCCTCTGCATCCACGTGTCAGCCACCCACAGCCTCGTGACGTGTACCTGGCGCAGCACAGGTGCTCCAGCCACTGTGGCCGAGGGGATGCGAGGCGGTGCCCTGGCCCATAACGGCAGCAAGTGTATTCAGTCACATAATGGATACGTAGACACACCATGGTTAAACAAGAGAAATTTTTTCTTTTTTTTCCCCCAAGTGTAGCAAGAAGTCTGGCATTTGACATTCTCAGGTTGTAGGATATCATCAAGGACCTAGACCCTTCCATGTATCTGCTCTGCCATCCTTAGCATGTAGCTTTGGTCTTTATGGTTACAAGAAGGCTGCAGCTACTCCAGGCATCTTGAGCAAGTTCCAGGCAGGAAGAAAGGGAGAGGTATCTACATCAGGGAAGCAAAGTTTCCCAGAAACCCTTAGTTTTACAAGTTATGAACTAAAACTATGTCACATGGCATCCTTAGATCCTGAGAAATGGTTCCTCGGCCGTTCTTTGTAATCGCAGTCTTTACACAGGACGCTATTCTGGATATTTGGGTATCTTCTGTGGCCCCTTTGTGTGCCAGCTCTGCCCTTGTCTGCTGTTCAGGAATAGCGGCTGTGCCCAGCTGTCCTTAGCAGCCCCACCTTGGAATCAGGGGCTGGAGCTTCTCAGGGCTCCTTGGGGGCTCCTAAAATTTTGTTCCAAAAGAAAGTCTAAGGAAGAAAAAGACCTGTTCCTTCTTAAAGAAGCATGGAGATGTTCCTTTCCTCACAGCTGGCAGCAACAGCCTGCAGCACACATGAGGTAGGCAGCGAATAGCTGAGGGGTAACTGAGCAACAGTGACGGTCAGGAGACGGGTAAACCGAAGGGCAGTGGCAGTCATTAACCCAGTGAGCGTCACTGAGAGCTCGTAACCTCACAGTGTGGGAGGCAGGGTGGATACAATATTGAAAGCAGTGCCTGCCCTTCAGGTAGCTTGCGGTCTGAGAGGCAAGTAGTGGGCAGAGACTAGAAACAGATATTAGACCTCCTCTAGGGGCACAAGGCTGTTAGCCAGCCAAAACGTGGCCAGCGCAAATTGAGATATGCTGTAAGTACAAAACATACACCAGATTTTGAAGGCATGGCACAGAAAATAGTGTAAAATCTAATCAACAATGGCTTTCTATTGACTATATATTGAAATGAGAACATTTTGGATACCTCTGGTTAAATAAAATCTTAAAATTAATCTCACCCGTTTCTTTCAATAGGTTCTAGTGTGGCTACTGGAAAATTTTAAATTACATATGTAGCTTGCATTATTTGTATATTGCACAGCACTGCGCCAGACTTTCATGATGTAGTGAAGGTGTCAGGGTAGGCGAGTGCACTGTGTGTTACAGGAGTACAGGAAGGAGCTTCCTGGAGTAGGTTCTTAGGCGGTAATGTCAATACTGCACACCGGAACCTGAGATACAGCTAAAGCAGTCTGCTAGGGAAAAGTCATAGCCTTAAACGCCTTTATTAATAAATAAGAAAGATTAAGACTTGAATTAAGCATATGACTCAATACATTTAAGAAGGAGCAATAGAACAAAGCTAAGAAAAACGGAAGCAGATGTACAGACGAGAGGAAATTAACATGTCAGCAGTGATAGAATTAACAGATGCATCCAAGCCCCGGATTTCTTTCTTCTTCTTTTTTTTTAAAATTGTCTTAAATACACATGACATAAAATGTTCCATCTTAACCATTTTTAGGTGCACAGACCAGTGGTTTTTTGAGGGGGAAAAAACCCAGCAATAAAAGGGACAGTGTTCACCAACCCAATCGAGACAAAGGGAGAAGAACACACACACACAGGGAAAACGTCTGTGGGGAAATGACCACAGAGATGAGGAAAGTCAGCTCCCAGGAAACAGGTTCTGGTGAAGGGGAAGGGTTTTGAGGGTTTGAAAGCATAGGGAACACAGTTCATAAAAACTGACCTCAAAAGAGACATAAAATCTGCACAAATGGATCACCCCAGGAGAAGCAAGAAGCTGTCCAGGCCTAGCATCCTTTAAAAAAAAGCGTAAGTGCCCAGAATGGACCAGGAGCTTCAACGCGACTTAAACTGCCCTAGCGCATAAAAGAGGGGCAGTTCCCAGTGCTTCTCACGTAGTAAACACAGCCCAATACCAACACCCGCCAAAGCTGGCGCAGAAAGAGAAAACACACACCAGCGCCGCTTAGGAATACTGGTAGAAAAACCCAAAACCACTGCATGAAGCGTCACATGAGAGAGACTAAACATGGTGACCAAGGGGAGCGGGTTTCAGAAATGCAAGGACATCGCTGGAACATTAGACAGTCAGTTAATATAATTTCCCATATTAATAGCTCCAAAGAGGAAAAAAATGGATAACTTCGTTAGCTCTATTTCCAAAGGCATTTGGATAAAATTCATAACCAATCTCAACAAAACCCTGAATAAAACAGAAATAGGTAATGTACTGATGTCTCTTTAACGTGAAAAAATAGCTCTCTTGAAATAATTTATTTTCTTTGTTGGGGAGGTAGTTAGGTTTACTTACTTATGTTTAGAGGAGGTGCTGGGGATTGAACCCAGAACCTTGTGTGCGCTAAGCACGTGCTCCACCACTTGAGTTATACCCTCCCCCCAAAACACTTCTCTCTTAAGAGGAATGTTAACATCACGATCAATCGGGAAACAACCAGCAGCGTCTCTGTCCC
This sequence comes from Camelus ferus, assembly GCF_009834535.1. NCBI lineage: Eukaryota > Metazoa > Chordata > Mammalia > Artiodactyla > Camelidae > Camelus > Camelus ferus. The sequence goes on from NC_045705.1 coordinate 68,277,140, forward strand.
AGCCCGGAGTCGGGAGGAGGAGGCTCACGACTGTCTGAATTTATTCTGGAGACGTAGCCAGCACACTTAGCAAGAGGCAGAAATTAGAGGTATGAGCCCTGGGAAGGAGAGGGCGCATCATTATTTATATTGAGATGGATGATGGAGAATCAACTGAAAACGACTGACTACAGAACTCAGGAAAGCAGGTGGGTCCGGATCAATACGTAGAAACCACACAGCAATTTCTCAGGAGATGTGATGGCACGGAAGACCCCGCGTATTACAGCAAAGTGCGGAGTAGGACACCCGGAGCAAACTCCACGACGTGTGAGCGGCTGCGGGCGGTCGAGTCATTTCCTTTTGTCTGTTCTGCCATCCCCTTGGTGCTCTGGGCGAGATTTATTGTGGGCACGAGACCCTGGCGGTGTGGGAGCTGGTGGAGACACCCACACGAGGTCGGCCGTGGGGAAGGAAGGTGGCCGGGGCAGAGGAGGGTCAAACTTGACCTTCAGGGACAAACCCCACCATTTCCACCTCCCTCGCTTCCTACCTTGCTTCCGGGTGACCTGCAGGAGAAGCCGATGCCTTTGCCGTGTTGCTGACGATGCTCGTGGCCTGGGGCTTAGAGAAGCCGGGACACCAGGGCGTCTGAGGCTGGATGTGGACCCTCACAGCCCCAAACTGATAGCCCCTCCAGAGTGGCCGCCTGGGCCGTGTGCTCTGACACGCGCCGCTACCGCTTAGCCAAGACGGCACAGAACACAGACACCGTCAATTTTGGGGGACGGCAGAAGGGTGCTTACATACAGGGTGGCTAATTGTCTCAGGACTAAGAGATCTGGGGATTCCGGGGACACGGGATTTCTGGGCTAAAATCAGGAGGTCTGGGGCAAAGGGGGCTGGCTGGTCATCCTACTTCTGAGGCTCTCTGGGTGGGAAGGAATTAGCCTGCCCGAAGGGAGTGCGCCTCTGTGCGTGGGGAGAGCAGGACAGGGAGCTGAGGCTTGGAGAAGCAACTCCCTCGTCCCATTCTTGTCCCCCCTGCCCCCGGTGGGAGGTGACAGGTGCCACTTTGCGTGGTCGCCTCTTCAGCAAGTACCTCCTGGGCATCCTGAGACTAGTTAATTTGGAGGAGCAGGTGGGTGGGAGTGACGGCCTCCCTGCCCAGCCAGGCGCCCCCCGCCCCCACCCCGCCCTGGCCTGTGAGCAGTGCTCAGCCTCAGCCAGCCCCCCCCCCCCCCCCCCCCCCCGAGAGCAGCCGGCAGAGCCTCGGTGGTGGAGATGAGTCACTGGTTCCAAAAATAAAAAGTTCAGTCCTTCAGGGCGTGTTTCCTTTTTAAGCCAGATGTGTCTGCGCAGGGAGCCCCAGAGCTCGGTGGGGAGGGCCGAGGGCCCTCAGCAACGCCCGCAGCCTCGGGCCGTCACGGTGGGGGGCCCTCTTCCAGTTGCTCACACCTGCCTGCTGGTTTTAGCCCCCCCCCCCCCCCCGCCCAGGCTCGGCTCTGGGTGGCTCCTGCCTCGGTGGCTCTCAGTTTAGTGGGGAAATAGATGAAGTGTATATAATGCCCACGTGGGGCAGAGGCCCTAAGGGCTATTTGCCACGGGGCAGAGTGTCACGGAGACACGCACAGGGGAAGGGACATTCGTTCTCCTCCAGAGTCTGGGGAAGGCTTCCTGGAGGAGGTGTCACCGGAAGTGGGACTTGGGGGATCCTACCAGGCAGATAGGGGAGGAATTGTGTTCCAGGGAGAAGGAACAGTCTGAGCAAGGGCCCAGGGGCTTGCTGGGCCCTTGGGTGCTCATGGCACCTTTGGAATCTTCAACAGTTCTTCTCAGATCCCCTGGATACACAGACAGATTCTTGGGCCCCCGTCGAGAAGCTACATTTAAATCTCTGAGAATGGGGCCCAGAAATCAGGTTAGCAAGCTACCCCGGGGAAGCTTCTGGGTCTTCCTGTAACCTGAAATAAACAGGCTCTGAGCACAGGCTCTGTTCTGAGGGCTTTGCAGAAGATGGTCCTGTCCCCATCTTGCAGACAGGAATCTGGTCCCATTGAGGGCAAAACATGTGTCCAGGTCACACGGGGAGAGAAGACATGCAATTCAAACCCAGGTGTCCGCTGGCCCCGAATGTGCACCTGGATGACCAGCTCCCCCAGAGGCAATGTGTGCAGCCCTCACTCCCGCACCTCTGCCAATTGGAGAACCATTCCCAGCATCTCCAGCACCTGGTCCCGATGTTCTCGCTGAGAATTTCCCCAAAGGCACCTCAGATGGGAGAATGCAGAGCTGATTTGAACCCAACTGACTTGTTGATACCCCCCAAATGAGTCTTAATTACAAAATGAATCTAAATTATGTTCTTATACAAGATAACGACTGACAAGCTCTGGGGACCATACTTGAAACATCAGAAAGGGATGGTGAAGGGACACTCCACTAGACACTAGTGGAGGCAGTGGATGGAGGGAGACAAAGCTATTGTCTGTTCTGGGCTCTTTGTTACACAGCTTTATCCATATCCTAACTGGTACACTCTTTCAGTAAACTGCTATATTCAACCTCCTTGTTCGTAAAACAGACCCCGGCTGCCTGGTCTACTGCACAGAGAGTCAGGAAGTGCCAAAGACATGGACACACCCTCTGCGATGCTCTTTTCCCTAAGGCATTCCTTCTTTTCCCTGTAAGCCTTTGAGGCCAGGACCCATGACTATGGCCTAATACTCTGTTCCATTTCCATCCTCCTAAGAAGAATTTGCTGCATCCTGCCTGCCAAACAAACCCTTTGGACTTCAGCTGGTCTTGTCATGTCCTCAGAGGGACAGAAATTAGCAGGAGAATCAGAGAAAAATGGCTGCCCTCTCCCACCCGCTCCATCTTCTCACCAGTGATAGTGGGTGGGGGTGGCCATGGAGGAAATACGTGCGGGGAGCATTGTATTCGATGTGTGGGTGGGTAGCCTCATGTTTCAGAATCCAGCAAAGCCTTGTGCTTGTGGAAGTTTGCAGCTGGCCCAGGTGGGCTCGCCCATTCTTGGAACCGGTGTGGGTTGGGAGAAGGTGAGGATGGGGCGGCCCTGAGGTCTTGGGATCGAGTGAGCTGTCTCCAGCTGCTCTAGCGATCCTGAGGACGGGCAGACAGATGGATGACCCTAACACAGCCGGCGGCAGCTTCCTTGAGATGCCTGCAGGGCTGTCCCTCCCAGCTGTCCTCACCCACATCCCTGGGCCCCCCAAGGTGTCTGGTGAGCACTCACCCATGGCGATGTGGACAGCTGTGACTGTGGTCTCACGCAGCCCTAAGCACGCGCCTGTCAGCCCGCACCTTCCCAGCGGACTGGCCAGCAGAGGGGGGGTGAAAACCCTCCAGTCCATCCTCAGCTCCCAGCCCTTTGCAGGAAAAACACCCAATAGAAAGGTAACATATCCTAAAAACGAGACGCCAGGATCAAGGGAAAAGAGACATTAAACAAGGAGCGAGGTGGGCGCAGGAAACAGGCTATCTCCACGGTTGCTGTGGCCAGGCTGCAAATTCCTGGCAGCCAAAGGGAACAAGGAAAGAAGGAAAGGTTTAGAGTTTGCACAGCCCTTGAAGAAAATATATGCTGCTCCTCAGGGACAGTAAAATTCCCGAGCACTTATTTGTAAAAGAAATTTGTCACAAAGGGCTTCACCTAGAAGTCACTGGGAGATTTGTTGATTGTATGAGCCCGGGTTTTCTGGGGAAACAGAACCAACAGGATGTGCATGTATTTATATATATAAAGAGATTTATTATAAGGAATTGGCTCACACGATGAGGGAGGCTGGCAGATACAAAATTTCCAGGCTGCAGACCTAGGAGGCCCGATGTTCAGGTGTAGCCTGCAGGCTGTCTGCCGGAGATGGCTCTCTTGCTTAGAGGAGGTTGGGCGTTTTGCTCTATTCAGGTCTTCAACTGATTGGACGAGGCCCACCAGACCGGGAGTACAATCCACAGGTCAGTCTACCAACTCACATGTCAACCTCATTTAAAGACATCCTAAGGAAAACATACAGAATAATGTTTGAACAAATAGCTGGGTACTCTGGGACCCAGTCAAGCTGACACAAAATTAATTGTCACAGTGATAGTTGGTGTTGTCCCCCATCTCTATGACAAATGCAGTCATGGGCTGATTGGGCGGGACCCTCAGGTGTGACTCAAGAGGGCACTCAGGGGGGTCACGCCATGGTTCTCATGGAGGAGGGATGAACCCCCTGCCCCTCTAGGCCACATTCATGTCTAGGGCTGGAGTGAGTCTCAGGGAGAGCTGAGGTTCTCCAGCCAGACTGTTGTCCATGCAGACATCACTGCCCTTCGTTTCTTGTTTTAACCAGGCAGTCAGGTTTGGAAAAGAAGGAAATGAGGATGTCAGATGCGTGAGGATCCGATGACAGGAGTGATTTCAAGGGCACAGCTTTGGGGAAGCGCCAGTTGGGAAACCACAGAGGCCAGCAAGCTGTTTCTTACCTGGAGAAGCAAAGAGGGCAAAGGAGAAGGAGGCAGAGGGGAGATAAAGCACCCGAATACAGGAAGGAGAGAAGGGAGGAAACAGCCAAGAAGGAAAGGCACTTGCTTTAGCTTGGAGCTTGTGTTGGGGTATGCGGAAAGCACTCCCCTGGCATCTGGCTGGCCCCTGTTGGGCTGCTTTTCAATGGTAAAGCGGCAATGGCAGGAAGCCGGTGTCCCTGGAGCTGGAGGGACACAGGGAGGAGGCCGTGTCACCAGAGCACGGGGGTGCAGGCGTCCAGCAGAAACCAAGCCGTGTTGGGGCGTACCTGGTGGGAGCTGGGAACAGGCAGGAGGGAGAGAGGGAAGAGATACCCCAGCTTCCTCATCCTCCTGCTCTCCACGCTCTCCGTGCCTCCATCGGGACCTCCGTTGGCCAGACCTGCCTAGACCCTGAGGGCAAAGGACTCTAGGAAATGTAGTTCCCTCCAGTGTGGCGCACGGGCAGGGCTGCGATGGATCTGAGATCAGGTCACCCAGAAACCTACGTGTGGCTTGCTCATTTCATGGAGTGTCACGCTGGGAAAGCTTCCCTGACGCCAAAACACCCCCACCCACCCCCCGCGCGGCTCAGCATCCTATCCCCTTGCTTACCCGCCTTCATTTTCTATCATAACACTTGGTACCAGCTGATGGCACCTTACGTATTAATGGTCTTCTCTGGGTCTACTTTTTATTTAATGGAGCGTCTAGAATGCAACCCCAGGAGGGCAGGGAGTCCTCCGCCTTATTCACTCTCTTGCTCAATTGAGGGCGCATAGTAGGGGCTTCACCCCCATTTCTGGGTTGACTGACTTTTCTGAGTCTTCTCTCCTCTGACCACACGTCCCCCTGACTTCAGCCTTCCCCTGGCTTGGTGTCTGGCTGGTTCCTGTCCAGCTGCCTCTCCTGGTCCAGCTGTGTGGGCGAGGTTGGACTGATGGCAGGGCCGATGTCAAGGGCTTCCTGTCTCTGGCCTTGCAGCTTCTGTGAGCAGACTCCGCCTCATCTTGTCCCCTTGGATGCTGGACGGGCTCGCAGGTCTGTCCTGTGGGCAGCTTGTCCAGCACTGGGCTCCTGGCCATTTACCTGCAGGGAGGGAGTGGGTGTTGCCCTTAGGGCAGGAGCCGGAGGACATAGGCGCAATCTCTCTCTCAGGGCCAAGGCTCACTGAGTAATCCACACTGGCTGGTCACCTTTCTAGAACATTCCTTGCATCCTTCCCCGTACTTTTCACAAACTTCCTCTGGGCAGGTGCTGCTGCCATCTCTGGGCCCCCTGACCCACTCCTGGCTGGCAAGTGGGGATCTGGACTGTGGACACAGGTGGGCTGACCACAGTGGTCCCGAGCCCCTTACCCTCGGCACGCCGTCCTCTGGGCATGGCGAGGCAGGGAGGGAAAATGCCACCGCAGAGAGTCGAAGCCCTGGGGGTACCCAGGAGGGCCGAGGAATCCTGGCCTGGGCACATCTGGACTCAGCCTTGCCGGCTGTGGTGGATATTTGGAGGAGGGTGCTTTCCAAGGGGAGGCAGGGCTGCTGGGGGCAGGGGAGGGCGGGTCTGGAAAGCTGGGCTGCTGGAAGGGGGTTGCCGTGTGGCTGGATCCTGCCTGCTCTGGGGAGAAATGAGCTCTCGCTTGCAAAGAAACATCTGCCCGGAGAGCTGAGTGCATAGATGTTTCACGCACGCCATATAGAACGTGGGAGAGGCTGGCCCCACATTCTCTACGTGTTTATTGTGAAACAGTCTTATCCTAAGAATAACAGGAAAAACACCACCCCACCCCCACCCCCCTCACAAATCAGCTGCGCACTTTGGTGCCCCGCCCGGCCACACGCCTGTGCAGACAGGGCTCGGAGACCACCGTCAGAGAACAGGCTGGCTTGTTCATGGATTTGCGCAGCAAAATGTCTGCTAAGTACCTACCTACTCTGGGTCAGGAATGGTGTTCCTAAAAAGCTTTCCTAGATTTTTCTTTTGAGTTTTACCACCTATGTGAATATCCCTTATTAATTAGGGGATGTTAATTGCAGTAGCCATCACCCCAAATTGCAGGGACCTAATCCACTCGCTGTGTGTTTCCTGCTCATGATGCCGCCGTGCAGGTCGGGTTGGGGCTCTGCTCCACACAGTCACGCAGGGACCCAGCCCCTCCTTCCCAGAGGTTCTGCCGTCCCCCAGAGCCTGGGAGGCCTCACCTGGTGCCCTGCGTTGGGCTGGCAGAGGACAAAGGGAGAGAAAGAGCAGGAGAATTTTCTGGCTGGGACGGGAGGTGGGGTACATCACCCCCACCTGCAAGGGAGGCTGGGTGACGCCTAGCTGGGCCCCCAGGAGGAATCAGAAAACAGGTCTGGCGACCATCAGGCCTGTGTCTTCCACAAGCCCTCAGTAAGACATGGCTTAGTTCTGGACGATGAGGTGGGGAGAACACACCAAACGGAGGAAAAGGCGATATTGTCACCAAGAATTGAAGGCTCGCAGGAAGATACACACAGGAAGACCCCACATATGAAGGGAAACTGCAGGGACTCCCTGGGTCAGAGCCTGCCTGCTGGCCCAAGTGCACCCCCAATCCTTTCTGCCCTCGAGCATGGGCAACGACACAAGCGAGCCAGGGAGCACAGGGCTCACGTCAGCCGGGACGTCTGGCGGGACCACGCCCGGCGTCACAGTAGAAGAAGGGCCAGAGAGAGCGGTTGCTTTGTGTCCTCTGCTTCTGTGCTCACGGTGGCCACCTTCCTGCTCTCAGGAGTTAAACACTTCTAGGGGATGAATGTAATTGACTGAAGCTGCTGAGCGGGAGACAGAATGGGAACGTCACCAGAATCTGGTCAAGACAAGCCAGTAGATAAGGTTCTCCCCCAGGCAACCTGCCTCGGGTGAAAGGGATACAGTGGCGGCGGGAATCCTGAGTCACAGGGCTGTCACCCGGGCTGGCGGTCCTTCGTGTCCAGTGCGTCATTGCCATCCTGGGATGTCCCTTCACAGTCTTCCTGGGACCTCCTCCACCCCCACCCACGGTGGATGAAGTTCCAGCACCTCCAGTCTCTTCTTGGCTTATTTTCTCACTTTGGGGGAGCCCATCCTTCACAGCTTCTCGAGAAAGTGTGACATGTAGGCAAAAATTTCTGAGACTTGTGTGTCTGAAATGGTTTTTATTCTATCCATACACTTGACTAATATGTTGGCTGGCCATAGGATTTTGAATAGGAAATCATTTTCCTTTTGAAGGCATGACTGCACTGTTCTTTTTGCACCCAAGATTTTCTGCTGAGAATTTTAAAGCCACTCTGAGAACTGATCTTCCGTATGTGATGGGTTCCCACCCCCCTGCCCCCACTCTGGGAGCTCATAGAAACTTCCCTCTGTCCCAAGTGTACTAAAATTTCACAGTGATGTGTCATGGTGCAGGTCTATATTTATTCTCTGGGCTGGATATTTTGTGGGACTGTTCAATCTGGAAACCTAGACTATCAGTGCTGGGAACGTGTCTTGAATGACTTCATAATGCTGTTTCCCGTTTTCTCTCTCAGATATCTCTCTCTGTAACACCCATCATTTGGATGTTGGATCTTCCATGTCATCACCCTTTTTATCCTCTCCCCTTTTCTTCCTCCCTCTCTCCTCTTTTCTCTTTGCTTTCTGGGATATTTTCTCCACTTTATTTTCTGACTCTTCTATTGAGTTTATCACTTGTTTGTTTGTTTGTTTTTTAAACACCTTTATTGTGGCATAATTCCTGTATAGTAAACTACACATATTTCAGATGTACAACTTGATGAATTTTGATAGATGTCTACACCCATGAAACCACCACCACAATCAAGATAGCTAACATTTCCATCCCTCCCCAAGAGGTGCAAATTTCGAACTCCTGATTTATCCTTTCCCACCTCCTTCCCCCCACTGGTAACCATTAATTTGTTCTCTATGTCTGTGAAGACATAGAGATGAGTTCTTTTTTATAGATATGTTCTGTTTTATAGATAAGTTCATCTGTGTCCTTTTTTAAAGATTCCACATATAAATGATATATGGTATTTTTCTTTCTCTTCCTGGCTTACTTCACTTAGAATGACAATCATCTCCAGGCCAATCCACGTTGCTGCAAATCACCACTTGTTTTAAAATTTGGGAGCTCTTTCCTTCTGGCCCTCCGAGTGTCCCCTTTTGACAGCCCCCTGTTCTTGTTCTTGGGTGTGATGTCATATTTCTCTGAGGGTGTCGATGACACCTTCTTGTCAGTATCTCTGTTTCCTCTGAGCTGCATTTTCTGTTGGTGGTGTTGGTTGCTACCTCCCATGTAAGAGACCGTTCACAGGTGTCTGATGGCCCTTGGCGGTCACCTCATGACTGAGTAGGGGGAAGTGAGCTCACTGGAGGCTCAGGACTGGAGCTTGATTTCCAAAAGCTTCACTGTGGAATGAACTGAGCTGTTTTTGTTTTGTTTTAACCATTTGATTTATTTTATTTAAAGTTCCTGTCTCTTAACTACCTGGAAAAGGGGCAGTATTTCATTTAAGGACAGAAAAGGGGAAACATCCTAAAATGATCAAAGAAATGTCAGTGCTTTTGCCAGAGGGGCCGTGTGTTCATTCAGAATATTTAACAGTCTACATTTAAATGCCTAGAATAGAGGTTTTATAAGGTCTATGTCTCACTGAGATTTTAATTGAATAATTAGTCTAAATTCTAAACTAGGGACCGAAATGATGATCTTACTTACATAACTGAGGGCACTGGATGATTTTAGATTAGATTGTTTATTGATTTTCTTTTTGATTTTTTGAATGATTAATTATAGTACATTCAATTGCAGCGGATGTTAATCCTCGCTGTGACCTGGTTCCCTGCACTGAAGCTCATGCTGTTTCTACTCTGTTTTCCTATTTGCTGTCATCACTGCCGGCAGTTTTTATAAAACGGCATCAGTCAGTTCTGCTGGTCCTGATTAACAGTTGCTATATCTAAACTGAATACGTTTTTTCACATGGGTTGGTTTTTGAGGATCCTTAGACTGGAACAGGTCTCAAAGGAGGGCAAGGTCTGGTTGCTGGTGTTCTGGGAACCTAGTTGGCAGAGGGGGAGAAGGCAAAGGGTCATTTAACCCACCTCCCTGGTTTTGGCAAGGTACCTGTGGGCATCCCCAGTCCAGAAGCCTTCTGTATTAACTTGCCCAGAAAATCAACTTTCATTCCTCTTTTAAGATGAGGGTGGGGAGGCGTGTCCTCCCAGTGATGGGGGTCGGGAAGGGGTCTGGGGCTCCAACCACATCTCAAAATCTTCACTTAGTCCTCTGCGTCATGGCAGCCTCTTCCCGCTGGTTCCGGAGGGGACTTTGGGGGGATTCTGCTATGTGAATAAGCCCTTCCCCCACCCCCCAACTTTCCCCGGGGCCGCCCACGAGACTCCGCTTTTTAAAGTCGTTCTGCTAAGTCAGTTCCCCACCTCCCATCTTTTGTCCGCCTTTTAAAATTTGGGTGCTGTGGTTGCATTTTCTGTTCTCTGCATCTTTGTGGGTTTCTGTCTTTGAAATCCCTTTGCTGTGGCGTCGGTAAGGCACTGGAAAGGAGGAAGCTTGGAAAACAACCAGTCACCTGCCTTCAGGTCCACTTCGCTTTCCCCTTTAATACCATGTTCTGGTTCTACTGCTCGGTCTTCTTCACGATGATGATCTTTATGGCGACGTAACAAGGAGGCTTTTCTCTCCAAAAGTGTGTTCCATGAAATGTTGGCCAAGAGTGAAAGGTGTTCTGGGGTCACATAGTTTGGGATGTTTGGGGATTTACAAGGGTCAGTGCAATCAATCCCCAGGTCTGGGTGCAAAGACCTACAGGCCCCCAGACCATGGAGCTTCAGGAGCGGTTCTGGTCTCACCTCCATCTGTTGAAGGTCAGTGACAAGGATTCCACTTGGGCCCCAGGGGGGACCAGCCTAAGAACCCCCAGCCTCGGGCTGGGTTAGATGACCCCCACTGGCTCCCGCGGCCCCTGCGCCTCCCCCAGCCACAGCACCCGGAGTGCATTTCAATTTTCTGCTTGATTCTTTCTCTGACCTCTGAGCTGCCTCTGCGCTGAAATGGAGTCTTATTAACTGTTGCCATCCTGTTGTGTAGCACAGGTCTGGAGCAGAAAAGTCATCCAGACATCTTGTGGAAGAAAAGAAGGAAGGAAAAGAAGAGAAAAAGAAGGAAGGGAGAGAGAAAGGAAAGAGGGAGGGAGGGAGGCCGGCCCTGCGAGCGGAGCGTGGCCCTCCGGCCACCTGTGCACACAGACACACGATCCCGTGGGAGCTGGCGCCCTGCACCGCTGTGTGTAAACAGAGCCTGCCCCTCTGGTGTGGCCCTGTCTTCCGACACGGGCCTTCGCCTGCCTGTGGAAACCCAAGATCCAGACTGGGACGAGGGTTGGCAGATGTCTGTGAAAAGGGCCGTCTGCCTTTGCCGATAAGAATTCTCCAGACAAAGGGCCGACCTGGGCCAGGAATTCCCACCGGGCTTCGGGTCAGGAGACTCCAACAGGCCCAGGTCACGGCTCCCTGCTTCTCAGGGCCAACTCTGTGGGCCTGGGGCTCCTGCCTCCCCGGAGCATCCCCTTCTCTGGCTCCCCTCTCGTCTGAGCCCATGGCATTGCTCCTGGGGGACTTCTTGAAAGGAAGATCTTTCTCCCAAGGCCCAGAGTTAGGAGTGTTGGTACTGTTGGCTCAGCCTGAACCATCTTGTCCTCAATCACTGTGGTCTGTGATACTGACAGCCAGGGGGTTGGGGTTGGGGTGGGGGGCACACAGCGATGATGGGTAACTGATTAGGAATCAGCCTTGCTGGGGGTTGACCAGCCTAAGGCCATGGCATCTCCGGAGTGAGGACCACTGGCGGCCCCGGGCATGAGCCCAAGGCCCTGCCCCATCACTGAGCATGCTCTGAAGGAAGGGACTCATGTGCGCGTGCATGAGGTGAGGGGTGAAAGGGCACGGTGGCCCAGGCACCCCCAGGAGAGCCCACGCCTGCTACCCCCACTGGCACTTAAAGTCAGCCCCCTGGAGACGGAGAAGGGTGATGCTGAGGGAGCGTGCCCGCAGACGTTCCCCGGGGCTGTGGCGTCGGCACCATCACCCACTCTGGGTGAGTGAGAACCGCGGCTGCAGCGTGGAGCTGGCTCTGCCTGGCTTCCCCACTCCACGTCCGGACCTGCGGAAGGAGTCCCTTCCTTGGGAAGCAGCAGAGGCAGAAAGATTCCAGGTGTTTCTGTGCTGTTTTCTTCTTACTTTCCCACTGGGCCTCCAGTTAGAGTCAGACCAACAACGAGGACCTGCCAGCTCCGTGAGCTCCCACAGCTCGGGGCTACTTCCTCCACGAGGATGTACTTGAGGGCCCCTGACCCATGGCCTCCTTGGCCCTACCCCTTCCACACCCCCTTCCCCTGCCAGTCACTGAAACAGATTCCCACATCAGTCAGAGAGGAAGTGCGTTCTGTCTTCTGCCGGTGAGATTTTTACCCAGTTGTTTCCTGAAGCCTCCCTCACTCCTGCCCCATACATAAAAGGCCACAAAGCCTCATGCTCAGAGGCACAAATACACACAAGATTGGAAGAAGGGAGGATCTATTTCCAGTGTCAGTGTGTTACCGATTTAAAAAAGTAAGAGTGAAACGAAGGGGTCAGGTCTCTCCAGTACCACCTCTGTATCAGTCAGCTATTGCCCCAATAATGCTGTGCAGCAAACCTTTCTCAGCCTCACTGGCACACAACCGGCAGACTCTGTCTCTGGCCCGAGTGCCCAGTTGGCTGGGCGGCTCTGCTCTGAGGGGCAGGTCTGTGAATTGACTGGGGTTTCACTGATCCAGGGACCAGCAGGCTCCCAGGGGCCCGGCCTTCTCACGGCACTGGTGGAAATGACGGGGACACGTCTTGTCTCCAATGCATCTTTCAAGTTTTTGTTTGCCTCTGTCAGCTAACATTCTCTTGTTCAGAGTGAGTCACGTGGCCAAGGCTGCCATTAATGGGGAGGATACACTGCCAGGGTGGACGGGCAGCCGGGCGTCGAAGGGCATATATAGGGCTGAGTGAAGGGTGGGCACGGTGCTGCTGTCCACCATGGCCCCTTCCTAAGGGGCTTTGAGCTGAACTCTGCCCCGCCTGCAGGGTACTTGTCCTTGTGGGTTGGACTGGGGCTTTGGGAACTGGAAGTGGTGGATTTGGGTTCCAGGCCCATTTGGTTACTTACAATCAGTGGGACCTTGGGTGAAACTTGTCTGAGCCCCAGTTTCCTTGTGTGTAAAATGGGGGCGATTTTAGTCCATACCCAGGCTTGTGGTGAGAATTGAGTGACACGGCCATGCCATAGCACAGCCAGCCACACGACAGCCATCGTGAGTGCCGTGGCCGGGTGTCCGCAGTGAAGTCCTCGGGGCATTAGCTTGCAGAGGGAGTGAAGGCTCCTGGCCTCGCCAGTCAGTTCTGGAAGCTCCCCTGTGAGCTTCTTGCAGAGCCAGGGAAGAAAGGCCTGCTTACTGGGAGGCTTCAGTGACACCAGCAACTCCATCGTATGCAAGGTGTGTTCTCATCTGCGATTGGGGGTGACTGGGACAACACGGACAGGTCCACCCAAGTCTCTGTTCCAGGGTCTCTCTGCCTTTTCAAGGAGGCCACAGTGCCTTGGAGAATCTGACGGAAGCTGTTGGACCTTCACCACTTCACCAAAGGTGGCAGATATGTGACCTTTTGGGTATAACTTTAAGCAGCTCACATGCTCCCTGAAGATCGCGTCTACAGGTTTGATGAGAAACTCTCTCTAGGGGCACATCAGGGGACAGGAGTCACTTGAAGGGCTCCCATCTGTCGGGCAAGGCTGGGGAATTTGAGGGTCACTGTGTCTGTAATGCCAGCATTGGATTATAATCCAGTCTTCACAGTGTGAATCTGTGAGTCCATGCTGATAATGAATTTGTAGGTGGGTAAATAAATAGACAATGGAGAAGAGAGAGCTCTTCCCAGTGGAACGCCAGCCACCAGCTGTGGACAGGATTACAGGCTTAGAAAACTGCGATTTTGCAACCATCAGGGTGGCCACACGTAGCAGAGGCGCGCTCACCCCTGCGGGGGGGTGTGAAGAGAGCTGGTGAGAGTCTGATGAGAAACTGGGTCCCTACGTTGTCTCACAGCGTCTTTCGACAGATGATCTACTACGTTCAAAGGGACAAATGAGAAACCTGGTAAACAGCGCCCTGGCCAAGCCGTCAGAGTCAACGTCACCAATATCAGGACCAGTGACACCATGTGCCTCCTGACGACACGGAGGACACGGCCGCCATTCTGTGTGATCCCCACCAGGATCGAATCCCCAGGAAACACTAGTCAGACCCAAGTCGGGGAGTGACCTGCAGAATAACTCACCTGTCCTCTTCAAAATGCCAACTCACATCATGAAGATGAAGACCCGAAGAATTGTCCGGAAGAAAGGAAGCTCAAAAAGACATGATGCTAAATGCAACGACTGATCTTCTTTTGAAACAAAGTGCTATGAAGAAACTCATGGGGTCAACTGGAAAAATTGGAGGAAGGATCATGCATTATTGTACCAATGGTAAATTTTCTGAACTTAATCATTGTACTGGGGTAAACCTTATGAAAAATTCTATTCATTCTTTATTTAAAAAAAAATTTATTGAAGTGTGGTTGATTTACAGTGTTAATTTCAGGTGTGCATAAAAGTGATTCAATTATACATATACAAACATATATATATTTTCTTTTTAGATCCTTTTCCATTATACGTTATTACAAGAAATTGAACGTAATTCCCTGTGCTATATAGTAGGTCCTTGTTCTTTAACTATTTTATATATATAGTAATGTGTGTCTGTTAATCCCCAACCTCTAATTTATCCCTCCCCACCCTTTCCCCTTCAGTAACTATGGTTTTCTTCCTCTATGTCTGTGAGTCTGTTTTTGGTTTGTAAATAGAATTTGCATTTTTTTTTTCAGATTCCACACATAAGTGATATCATATGATATTTGTCTTTCTGTCTTACTTCGTCCTATTCATTCTTTAAAAAAATAATTGTACCATGGTTATGTTAGAAGACATTCTTGTTATTAAAAGATGCACCTCAGGACTGAATTGTGTCCTCCTAAAATTCACAGGTTGAAGCTAAGTGTGGTTGTACCTCGAGTAAAGAAGTAATTAAGATAAGATGAAGTCATAAGAGTGGGCCCTGATCCAATGAGATTAGTATCCTTTTAAGAAGAGACACCAGAGCTCGCTTGATTTCTCTCTCTCTCTCATGCGAGGACACTGCAAGAAGGTGGCCACCTGCAAGCCAGGAAGGGACCCTCACCGGAAACTGAATTGGCCCCGCGTGACCTCAGACTTCCAGGTTCCAGAGCTGAGAGGGGCCCACTTCTGGGATTTAATCCAGCCAGTCTGTGGTGTTTCGTTGTGGCAGCCTGAGCCGTCTGAGACTGCGGTACAGAGGCGTGTTGTCTGCAACGCACCGGATAGTGGTTCAGAAAAAGAAGTGTATCCGCTTAAAAAAAGACCGAGTGTAAAAGCAGATTGGCAAAAGGCACGCTGATGGCTGGGGAATCAGGTGAAGCGTGCACAAGCCTTATTTGCGTGGTTTGTACAACTCTTCCGCAAGTTTGAGCTTCTTTTGAAATACACAATTAAACCAAAAATTAAAAGAGAACTCCCATTCTGTACAAAAACGAGCAAAACCAAGCCGTGCTACGCGGGCTCCGGGGTGATCCAGCCAGCGCCCACTCGCAGCCTGGATCTGCGGGTGATCGCCAGCGGGGGTGGGGGAGGGTACGACCGACTGGGAAAGCAGGGATTGTTCTAGAATCCACGGGGGTCATGGGACCGAGCTCTCCTGAAGGCCAGGAAGGGGTGTGGACTTCCCCAACGCAGGTGCCTTGGAGGGTTCCCCGGGCAGGCATGTGAGAAAGGCAGCGTATGCGGGCTCTGCCCCTCCCCTCCGGGTATCGGCACAGCGTTTATTAAAGTGTATGTGCTTAAAGTGTCCGAGGAATTCTCCTCAGGAACCCAGGGGCACTTTATGTAGTGAGGTGGAGTCTTTTTTTGGCCGGGAATTCTTGAGAACTTCTAACTACAGAAGTGCCTGGAAGATGAAACATCACAACTCCCAGGAGCCACGCCTGGTCCCCGTGCAGAGCCAGGCAGGCCAGCGGCGTGGACGCTGCCGGCACAAGGCCCAGCGCCACTTCCAGGCGAGGGCAGGGAGGAAGGGGCGACCTGCTTTACAGGCTGTTGAGAAGGTCATGTGGGGTGGTGCTTGTGCGGCACCTGCTGAGCCTGGGACACGGGGGTCCGGGGGCTGGGTCAGAATGGGGGCCCTCCCAGTGGCTGCCCCGCCAGCAGGGCAGGCCCTGGGGACCCGGAGGGCCCTGGGGACATTGGGCTCGAAGGAGCCGTGTTCCTCATCCATCCCCCAAGCCTGGCTTCCCGCCATCCCCGAGGCTCAGCCCAAAGGGTTTCTGATCAATAAACCGTCAGTCTTTGCCCCGCTCAGCACGATGGGGATGTCGCCCACCTGTGCACAGAGCCACACGCCCTTACCCAACGAAGTGACACCGCTGAAAACATCTTGGGTCTCTTTCATTTCATCATGAGACCCCTCGCCCCCGTTACACAGACACTCAAATGCTGCAGGTGCTCACGTGGGGCAGCAGCAACTCTGGGCTGTCCTTGTCAGACGTCGGTAAAACGCCACTGAACTCTTCAGTCTGTTTAGCGCCGTGGTCATCACTCTGGCACTTCCCTTGACCCAGCTGAGATCTCAGATTTCAAAACCTGGGTGCCTTGCTCGCTGCAGGTCTCTTTTCTTAAAACCCTCAGCAAGTGGGCCTCCACAGCATTCATGAGAGGGGAGGAAGCTTGGATCTGGCTCCGCAGACGTCTTTCGTGAGTATCTCACCACCCAGACGACCAGCTGGTCTCCGATTGCATTATCGGCAGGCTCATTACATATTACCGACCGAGCCGGGGACATAGCATGTCATTCACGATGTCCTGCAACATCTCAATCTTTGTTAGTTCCATGACTTCATTTCAAATCTCTGCATTTTTGCAGGAATCAGCTGGCGAACTCATATGTCGAAATATGTCTTCCCTTTTATCTTCCCCTCAGATACCCAGGATCTCCCTAAATTGCTTTTATTCACAGACAAAGCAGGCCATTTCCCCGCTTTTACCAGTGAACTGTGTTTGCTAAGAAATGAAATATTTTCGACTCTGAATTTCAGCTATTTTCCATTTTCCTCGACCTAATTGAATGAGCAGATGCTTTATCTGCACTGGCTCACGGTGAAGTGGGCGCTCGCTCCAAAATTGCAGCAATGCCAAATGCATTTTGCTTCTTTAATGTTTTCTGATCGTTTCCAGAGCCTCTTTTGTCCGGAGAAACTCCGTGGCTTGCAGACAACTCATCCCAATAACTGAATTTTTGTTCCCAGGATGATGAGCTGCAGTGACAGGAAGGCATGTCCTTCCTCCATGAAGTCATTTTCCAACCTTCAGAAACGCGAAAGAAAGGTCTCCCCGAGGCCCCATCCACCTTGAATGTCTTGCCCACCGAGGGTCAGTTTTGGCGGCCGTGGTCTATCACTTTTTTGCTTAAATTTCAAACCAAGGGCTGGATCCTAACTGAAACGGTGTCATTCTCTGAATCTGTGTTGACCCCAGAGAAACCTGATTAATTATTGACAATAGAGAAGCCAGCAGGCCCTTCTCCAGTTGTCTCCTGGGCCAGGCGGGGCCGGGCTCTGCGGGACGACTTGCTGGAGACGCAGCAGACTGAGTGGGCTCCCGGGAGGGGCACGGCCGGCCGAGTTCTCCCCAGCGCCACGGCTTCACTTTTGTTCCCATGTCTCTCTCAATGAAGAATCCTGCTGTTTTCATGCCGCCCCAGAACAAAGAGACCCCGGGCCCGAGTCTTGTAAGCCCGGGGCTGACGTAAAGTGGTTTTGACGGTTTTACAGCGTTTCCGACAATCTGGGGGGCGGAGGGGAAGGGGTTTCCTCTGGGAACTGGTGGGGGGCTCAGCGCTGCTCCCGCTCCATCTCCGCCCAGCCGCTCGGCTGGGAGTTTGCGGAAAGCAGGCTGGAGGGGTGATGGCCGAGGGCTGGGCCATCGAGGCTGGCCTTTATGATATGGGCAGCGGGAAGTTGTGGAAAAATCTGAGGGGTCCCTTTGGCCGGTTTTCTGGCTCATGTTGTTCAAACCCCCCCGGGATGGACGAGGGGAAAAGGGCTTCTGTACCGGGACGGGCAAAGCCGAGGTGAAGCATCTCAGGTGACCCTGGATTATGGCAGCAGGCTGGGCGGGAGTCGGGGACTGCCACACACTTCTACCCACCGGAGCTGAGCCCTCGGGCTTCTGGTCCCAGGTCATCGAGAAGCTTGGGACGAGGATCTGAGGTCCCGGCGGGATCTCCTGGCCTCTCAGCAGCACACACTCGGTTCACCAGAAGGGACCCTGGGACTCAGCCCACCTGAATCCACCTCAGACCTGCTGATGCTTCTCCCACTGGTGGTTGATCAAGAGACTCAAGCTCAGGGCCCCTGCTGGGAGGGCCCCCCAGGTGCTCACATGCTCTTTGTTTTTGCAAAAGTGAGATATTTCAAGGCAGTAGGTAAAGCCGCTGTCCCTCCCTCTCTGACTCGCCCTTGCCTTGGGGTGGGAGCGGGGCTGATGGAGAGGCTGCCACATCGCCGGGGTCCAGGTGATGTGTTCGTGTGGTTCCAGTCGTTTCATATAGAGTCCAGGGATACACCTGCGTCCACAGGGATGGCCCCCTGGTGTTGTCCAGTAAAGGGTGGGGCTGAGGTCGCGCTGAGATGTGAGCTCATCTTTGGCCCCCCGGCGCTGCCTCTGTGTGTGGGCAGGAGAAATGAAGTGCGGAGTTCCTGGAGCCGGAAGCTAGTCTCCAGGAAATTCATCTGATCGCCTCAGTGTCGCATCGTGGGAAGGGGATTTGATTCTTATTGAATCAAGTCAAAATGAAGGTGCTCTTCTTTCGTGAATTTACTTGATCATGCAAAGTATGCAATTATAAACAGACGATACTATCATATGTGCGCTCTGCCCTTTTTTGGGGCAGGAATCTTGGCAAACCCTTTGCTGGATTTCTGGGTTTGCAGAGCACAGCATACAAACAGCCAGAACACAGGTCTCCATGTGAATAAACACGTTTTATTGCATCTCGATCTACCACATCTCTTCTTAAGAGTGTGAGATGCATCTTATCCTGACAAAGTCCTGTGGCTCCAGGCAGTGGGGAACAGGAAGAGACACCAGAGCAGCACCAGGGCCCAGAGACGCCAGGACCGAAATTCTGCACGGATTCACTGAGAATGGAATGCCTTGAGCAGAAGACAATCTCGCTTCCAGACTGCGCAGCTCAGGACAAGGTAGTGATGAGCTGGAAAACGGACTTGAATCATCAAGGAAACGCAAATCAAAATCACAGTGAGAAACCGTCTCATACCTGTCAGTTTGGCTACTGTCAAGACAACAGAAAACAGCAAGTGTTGGTGAGGACGGAGAGAAATCGGAACTCAGGCATGTTGGTGGGAATGTAAAACGGCGAAGCTACTGCGGAAAAGCGAATGGAGAGTCCTCAAAAAATTAAACATACAACTACCATATGATCTAGCAATTCCACCTCTGGGGGTCTACCCAAAAGAGTTGAAATCAGGCTCTCGAAGGGATATTTGTACACCCATGTTCGTTGCAATGTTATTCACAACAGCTAAAATGTAGAAGCAACCCAGCTGTCCATTGATGGATGTATGGACAAGCAAAATGTGGTCCATCTGTACAGTGGAATATTATTCAGCCTGAGAAAGGAAGGGAATTCTGACGCAGGCTACCACGTGGATGAAACTTGAGGACATTATGCAAAGTGAAATAAGCACAAAAGGACAAATACTTTATGATTCTACTTACAAAGGTCCCTAGAGGAATCAAATACACAGAGACAGAAAGTAGAATAGCGGGTGTCGGGGGCTGGGGGAGGAGAATG
Source organism: Camelus ferus (assembly GCF_009834535.1). NCBI lineage: Eukaryota > Metazoa > Chordata > Mammalia > Artiodactyla > Camelidae > Camelus > Camelus ferus. Next base: position 68,296,672 of record NC_045705.1, read on the forward strand.
GGGAGCTCGTGTTTAACAGGTATGGAGTTTCATTTTACAAGATGAAGAGAATTATGGGGCCGGATGGCGGTAAAACCTGCACAGCCAGTGTATGGATTTTGTCCCACTGAACTTCACACTCACAAATGGTTCAGATGTAGGTTTTGCATTATGTGTATTTTATTGTAATAAAAAAAGACACGAAGAAAAAATTCATCTGAGTTGTTTTTGTATTTGTCTTAATTCCACACCATCGCTGTATTTTTTTTAGAGTTAGTGGTTATTTCAAAAATAAACGTAATGGGAAGGAGTATTCTACTGAAAACCTAAAACATAAACCAAAATGAAGAAGGCTGACTGTGGAAACCAGCATGGAGGTTCCTCAAAAGACTAGGAATAGACTTACCGTAGGACCCAGGAACCCCGCTCCTGGGCATGTATCCAGAAGGAACCCTACTTCAGGATGACACCTGCACCCCAATGTTCATAGCAGCACTATTTACAACAGCCAAGACATGGAGACAGCCTAAATGTCCATCGACAGATGACTGGATAAAGAAGAGGTGGTATATTTATACAATGGAACACTATTCAGCCATAAAATCTGACAACATAACGCCGTTTGCAGCAACATGGATGCTCCTAGAGAATGTCATTCTGAGTGAAGTAAGCCTGAAAGAGAAAGAAAAATACCATATGAGACCGCTTATATGTGGAATCTAAAACAAACAAACAAACAAACAAAACATAAATACAAAACAGAAACAGACTCATAGACATAGAATACAAACTTGTGGTTGCCAAGGGGGCAGAAGGTAGGAAGGGATAGACTGGGATTTCAAAATGTAGACTAGATAAACAAGATTACACTGTATAGCACAGGGAAATATATACAAGATCTTGTGGTAGCTCACAGAGAAAAAAATGTTACAATGAATATATGTATGTTCATGTATAACTGAAAAATTGTGCTCTACACTGGAATTTGACACAACGTTGTAAAATTATTATAAATCAATAAAAAATGTTTAAAAAAAAAGCCCAAAACAAAAGGAAGAAGGCTGGCAAAATCTCAAAATGTCAAAACTCCCCTTCTGTATTTAATACATTTTTTGGGGGGGAGGTGAAGGTAATTCGGTTTATTTATTTATCTATCTTAATGGAGAGACTGGGGATTGAACCCGGGACCTCGTGCATGCTAAGCACGTGCTCTACCCCTGAGCTCTACCCTCCCCCTCAAAATCCGTCTTCTATGTCACAATAGAAACAAAAACTCCGACAGTCAAAATCATTGAAGAAACTCTCCTAATCCACCACTAATAAGCAAATTTCATTGACCGGAGCCAGAGCAAGAAGGAGTTATCTTTCTAGCCTCTTCAGAGAAAAAAATAACATAATCACAAGAATACTGGCACACTGAGAGGTGATAAAACTTACACAGCCCAAACTATAGGAAAACCGTGTTACAGAGATGGGTCAGGCGGTTCCGAAAGAAGCGCATCAATATTCTTCTATGGCTTCTGGTGTTTGAGATCTTTGTAACTTTTGAATTCTGATTTCTTTCCTCATTCTGATAAACATTCACGTTTGCATCTAGTTCTCTATCTGCAGTTTCATATTCATTTTCCTAAAGAGCCCACCCCTCCCACAGATCATTTAACATCCAGGGACCTTGGCATCTGATCTCACCCCCTAGTCCTCGGCTTCCCCGCACCCGTGGTTTCTGCTTTACGAGCGGATGGGCGGGGGCGGCTCCCCCCAGCATGCCCCACTTCTCCCGGCTCCTGGACCCGTCCTCCTCTGTCCTCGGTGTCCACCCCGTGTACGTCCTTCAAGTTCAGGGCGTCAGTCCCTCACGTGCCTCCCTCATTTAATTCCACAACAATCTCCTGGGCTGGATCACGGCCACCCCAGGTTATAGGTGAGGAATTTGGGGCAGGAGCCATGAAGTCACCTGCCAGAGCTCCTTAGTCACCAAGTGGTGGAAGTGAGATTTGAACTCAGGGGTCTGGTTCCAGAGCCCCTGACTGCAACCCTGTGTATGGTGTTCTCCTGTTTGTGCTGGAAGGTGGTACAATGATGACCCCATTGCATAGGTGGGGAAATCAAAGCTCAGCGTGGTCAAGTTATACACTCAGGGTGGCACAGCTCGGAGGTAGGGTGAGCTGGGTTTTGACCTCGGACCTATGGGCCCTTTCTGGTGGTCCCAGGCTAACTCCGGACCTGGGAAGGACTTCTGGGGCCACCAGCATCGACTCTGACCTTCCCGATCGCATCAGGCTACTAACAGCCTGGCCTCTTCTATGCCCTTGATGTGACTGGGAGCCGGGCTGGCTTCACGGGCGTATGGCCTGTGCAGTATATGCCCAGCCTGGGGCCCCGCTCCCCAGTGGGAGCCACGCTTGGCTTAAGGCTGAAATTCTCCACAATGTTTGAACCAGGGCTTACTCCTTTCATTTTGCACAGGACCCTGCAAATGATGTGTCTGGACCAGGTACTAGGGGCCAACCAGCTGGACCTGACCCTGTCTTCCCGGATGGTGCCGTCCGCCTCCTGCCTCATGGGGATGATTCCAGAATGTTGTCTCCTGGGAAAGCCGGGTGCTTCGGCCGGCTGACAGTGACGTCCCTGCCCCTACCCCAGCCACCTTCCTTGAATCTATTTGTAAAATGAATTACTCTGATACAGAAGGAACAAGAAGGGTCTTTATCTCCACTTGGGCAAATCCATTAGGATTAACGGCCCCTCTGAAGCCCCTCAGAGGGGGTGACGTCAGCTTGTCTTTGGTGATTTGCAAAGTGGCTGCAAGATAAGGAGTCCGGGCCCATTTTTTGCCATGACGGGGCGTCCTTCCCCAGCGATGCCCAAGAATTAGTGGTCCTATCTCTCCATTTATCAAAGCCCTTTGGGGGATGAGATGGTCCGGCAGAGAGGCACGGCTGCCTCGCTGGCTCCCATCTGCAGGGTCTGCGGCTCCTGCCAGCTGCCTGGATCCCTGGGGTTGGGGGAGATGGTTTGCCACAGGGAGAACCCAGCTCCCTCCCCATGTGCTACCTGCATGGCCCCCCACCCCCACCACGGACAGTGCTGAGTCTGTGGGGCTGAGAAAGGGAAAAACCCGAGCTTTCTGCCTGGACCAGGTTCAGTCTGAGATGCTAGGCAAGATGGCATTTCCCCAAGAGGGTGACACCCATCCCACCTGCTTTTCTTACAGTGAGAGGGAGGGGCCTTGTTCCCTCCCCAGCAGAACTTGGGCAGATTTATGTAACTCCCGTGGGGTGTGGGGCAGGAAGGAGGCCCTGTGACTCCTCAGCCTGAGTTGAAAAACTCAACTTGGCTTCTGCTGAGCCCTCCCTCTGGGGGGGGGGGTGTCTGTCTTCCAGGCCACCAAAAGGCCACGGTGATTCTGGCCGATGGCCCCCAACATCCCAGCCAACACCAGCCTCAACCGACGGGCAGACACGGGAGGGAACAGGCTTCAGATGATTCCACCCACAGCCTTGGCACTGCCCAGCTGAGGCCCCAGATGTCACAGAACACAGACAAGCCGTCCCCACAGTGCCTGTCTGAGTCCCTGACCACAGGAGCCATGAGAGATGAAAGATGGTGATGGAGAAAGGACGGAGTTCACCGCAGGAGGGAATGCCTGGGCGCAGGGACACATGTTGAAGTCCGGTACCTGGCCTCTGTGGCCCCTCGCTGCCCCTTCCCAGGGCTGCGGATGGGCTTAGCTGAGGGGTGCTGGGGTCGGGAGAAGCCCCTCCCCGGGGTCTGCCGTGGAGGCGTGCCTCTGCTCTCTCCTCTGCCGCGTGTTGACTGGGGGTCGTCCAGGGCGGTCTGCCGGCGCGACCCTCGCCAAGCGGGTGAGCCTGTCCAAGCCTGGGCTTGAGGGTTAAGAAGCCGCTTTCGCTTGGATCTGTGAGTCAGGTGATCTGAACTTCGTCAGGGTGACAGAGATGTTTCAGTGCCTCGTCTGCAGAGCTCACCCGGGATCCTAAATGATTGAGGACTCTCGCAAGGAAAATGGCAGGTCCCCTCAAGTGACATGTCCAAGTACCTGGGAACGTGACCTTATTTGGAAAGAGGGTTTTTACAGGTGTAATTAAGTGAACGATCTTGAGAAGAGATCACCCTGGATTATCCAGGGTAGGGGACCCCGAAATCCAGTGACACGTGTCCTTATCAGAAGAGGAGAGAACACAGACCGGGGAGAAAGCCATGTGACCCGGGAGGCAGACGTGGGGATGCGGCCACAAGCCAGGGACGCCTGGGGCCCCCAGAGGCAGGAAAAGCCTTCCCTGCAGCCTCTGGAGGGAGCCCGGCCCCGCCCGCACCTTGATTTCAGGCTTCTGGCCTCCAGGCCGGGAGAAGTAAATTTCTGCTGTTTTAAGCCACCCAGTCTGTGTTCATTGGTTAAGTCCTGCCTCCGAGCCCACCCCCCACCAACTGGAACCTCCAGAAACATCATCCCCGCTGCCTCCTTGATTTTAGCCCTGTGAGACCCCTGTCACACTTCCGACCCCCCGGACTGTAAGATAATAAATTTGTGTTATTTTAAGCCACCACGTTTGTAGGAATTGGTTACAGCAGCCACGGGAAGCTAATACAGAGTCTGTGTGCCACTGGAAAGGACCCAGAAGAGGGAAGATGATGTTAACCCAGGGAGCCGAGGGTGAGTTGAAGGATGATACCTTGTAATGATAAGTGGCCATGGGGTCCAGGACCCGAGCTTTAATAGTGATCTCGTCATCGTCACCATCATCACAATAATCCCTGCAGAGAGGACTGTCCAGAGGAGACCCCGGCAGGGTGGCATCCCCTGGGCAGCCCTCAGCTCTGCTCCTCCCCACAGTGCGAGGGGCTGGCGGAGGGCAGAGCCCGGAGGGAAAGGCAGGTCTTACAGGAGCAACGTCACGGGGGCTGGGGGGTGACGCTGTCTCAGCAGGAGACGTCTAACCCGTCTGGATTCTCTCCCTGCGGGAGAGCTCCTAAGACACTGCTGACAGGGAGCAGAGGAGCAGAGGAGCCCGCTGCCTGGGTCTGAATTCTGGCCCCAGCACCCATCACTCTGTGCCTCAGTGTTCCCATCTGTAAAGTGGAGAGCACAGCCCTGCCGTACGGGCGTTGTGAGTTCACACTTGAGAGAACTGCTAGCGGTGATGGGCGTGGGATGGGGCTCGGCTGGGCTGGCCAGCTTCAGCACTCTGTGGCCCCGTCCTCTTTGGTACTGGGTGGACGTGAGGAAGTGAAGGCAGCCCCCAAGCTTGGGTTTGGGGTGGTGCAGAGCTAGAGTCAGGAGACAGGGCTCCACGGGCCCAAATGCCACCAGGGACTTCCCCTCCCAGACTCCTGGTTCCTGGGCCCTGGGCAGGTGGGAAGAAGAGAACAGGCTGGGGCTGGAGGCGGCCTCTCGGTTCTTGCCTGAGGAATCAGTGGCCCAGCCGCTGCCGGACCTGACGATGGGTGCCAGAGACATCTTGGGAGGTGGTGATGCTCCCAGCGCGGGCTGGGTGCAGGGAGGCGTGGGGGAGAGCTGACCCCATTCTGCTCAGTGCCTGGCACACAGCGGGCGCTCATTAAATGCTTGTCAGATGGATGGGGTGTGGGCAAGGGGAGTTCGTACAGTGGGCAACCTGTGTCCCCCTAGCCCTTCCCTGGGCTTTGGAGGCTGTGGCTGGAGCCGAGAAGGTGAGTTTTCTCCCGCCATTTGTAGGAGGCTCCCAGCAAACCTTCTAATATGGGAACCTGTGCTATTGCTGCAGTAAGTTTCCAGGTTTGCAAATTTACAGCACTGCAAGGGGCTGGTTGGTGGCAGTGTGTGGGCCTGGGTCTCAGATCAGCAAAGTATTCAGGGCAGTGGAGGTGCAGGACCAGTGAGAGAGACTGGAGTGTTGTTGGGGGTTTGGAAGACCAGGCTGAAGAGATTACTTTGGTTTTTAAAATTTATTTTAATTAATATATTATTTTTATTGAAGTATAGTTAATTTAGAAGGGGTTACTTTAAACTGCAGCACAAAAGAGCCGGTGGTGCAGCCATAAAAAACAGGAAACAGAGGGAAAGTGGCTGAGACAATGTCACAGAGTGCTTTAGTGGCAAACGGGGACAAACATAAGCAGCCTGATTCTCAACCCTGTGCTGTCTCTCTGGTGGCGATGGGCCCACCATCCCCACAGTTTCTGACTCGAGGTGTGGCCTTAGAGGTGAAGTCGCAGGCGGAGAGCGGGGCCTGCAGCGTCCTTAGCCTGCGTGTGGGTGGTGGCGACACTTACCAGTTACCTCTAATTTGCCCTGAAATCAGACACAAGTCCTCTGCAACACCGGCAGCGGTCTCTCACGGCCTGACATGAAATAGTATTGCTATCACCTTGAATTAAAGAGTTCGACATGTCTCAGAGGGGTGGCATATTGACGGAGCGGGTGGAGTCAGCCCGGCCCGGCAGAGCCTTTGATAGCACAGCTGATAACAGACCCCCGGCCATAAACGCCGGGAATCACTCAGCACGCGGCTGACAGCCCCGAGTTCACATACCACGGCAGATGGGAGCAAGGCAGGGACCGCGATCTGTCTTGCCTCTCGGATGGATTTCCTGTTTTTTAGGGAATGAGAGCAGGCCCATCTGGTGATCAGATCGCGGGGCCGAGATAGCCGCCTCCGGGTCAGCAGCCCCCCAGTTGAAGTGTCCCCTCAGCCACGCAGCCCCAGCATCGCGGCGGCTCCGGCGGCCCGGCCCCCGCAAATGGGAGCCATCAGGGGGCCTCCCGCCCAGCGGAAGCGTCCGGAGGTGGGGTGGGGGGCCCCTGCCTTTCATCTTCCTTCTGCTTCCTCTCCGGGCCCCTGGCTTTGCTCATAGTCATTTCATTACGTTTCTCCCTCAAAGGCTCTTCCCACCTTGTACATGTATGTGCAAATGCCCACGCATACTTGCACACGCGTGTGCGCGCATGCGCTCCGTGGCCTTCTTCCCTGGCCCGCCCAGGCCCTTCTCGGCCAGCTGGCTGCTGGTCCACGGTCCTGGATGCCGCGGCCAGGTGGAGGCCGTGCGGTCCACTGCCAGAGGAAGGTTCAGGGGGTTTCCATTACCGGATCGGGTCCAGCCTCCCTTGCTGCCCACCTTGACCTTGGTCGGCTCATTCAGTCTCCTGGACCTGATTCCCCATTTGCATCACAGCACCTCCTCCTAGGGTCCTTGCGCAACCACATAAAGGTGCAGTGAGCTCGGCGTGGTGCTACCCGCTCTGATGGTGGCAGTGCAGTTTCCACTCCTGTAGTGCTGGGCCCAACATCACCCAAAGCAGGTCTTGGGAGAGATGCCTTGGAGCTGGAGGGCCCACATGCCCCTTGCCCCTCCTGGGGTGTCATTCACCCTCCTCGCCACTCCCCCAGCTCTCAAGCCCCAGCTCTTGACAAGGTGTGTCCCTCCGTGAGCCCCCGTGCCGGCGGCTGGGACACGTGGATTCTCTTCCTTTCCGGGGAACTGGGTAGGGGATGCGTCTGCTGTGATCACATCTCAGACGCATCTCCTCCCCTGACTTAAGAAATCTTCTGCCTCCCCCCACCCCAAATTACATCCAGACAGCGGCAGTAGCAGGCATCCCTCCCTTGCAGCTCAGGGGCCCACCAGCCGGCCAAATGGAGCGTTTAATTGGAAAGAGAAGCTGGCGGTCTGCCCGGAAATCCTGAAGAAAGGCACCAGAGTGGACCAATTTTTAAAACCTCGCCACACACCTTCACCATGTATTTTTGTTTCAAATACTTGAAGGGGTTCCTGGAACCATCTGAGAATTAAAAGCACCAATGTAGAGCCACGCAAAACAGATCCCAATCCTGGGGGTGGGGGAGCTGTGTGATGGTAGCAACTGATCACTTTGGACAGATGGGGAAATGGAGGCAGTTCAGGGGTGGAGAGAGAATGCAGTTCAGTCCAGCTAGGGTCTTCGGTTGTTAACTGAGGGTCTCTCTGTGAAGACCATCCTGAGTGCTTCCCCTAACCCCCTCTCCCCGAGAGTCACAGCCCCTTTCCTGATATCAGTCAGAATCCCTCCCAATATTTTGGTCTTGCCAGATGCCTCCTGAGTCTACAGCATGTGGACAGTGGAATGTGGAGTGAATGAAGGAATGGATGGCTGATGGGGGAAAATCATTCTGAGAGGCCCTGCAGGTTTATCTGTCAAGCAGGTGGGGCCTCTTCCTTCAGAGAGAAATCGGTGTCCATCAGGGCTGGAGTTAGACTATGGAATGCAGAGTCAGTACCGTGAGTGTGCAAGGGAGAGTGAGGACAAGGAGGGGACTGTGGGTGCAGGGTGGCAGCGGGAGGCAGCTGGTTGGCAAGTCCAGGCCCTGAACCCCAGGGTGCTCAGCTGACTCTGCACTCCCCTGAGACCACAGCAGCTGGAATCAAGTCACCAGTGTTGTGTGGTCAATGGAAGTCATGCAATTTGTTGACAGTGAGCAGGCGGCCAGTTCTCCACCAGCCCTGGTCTCTTTCTCTGTAGAACTGGAGCTGCTGTGTCAGGGGCCGAAAGCTAACATGAAGTGTCAGGGCAGAGGGCTGCCCCCAGGCCACTCAGACAGCTGGCGCATCAGCCCAGGGGCTGTTTCAGTCAATTCAGGGGCATCCCAGCATTGACTTTTGTGAGCTTTCTGACTCTGGGCAAGTTTCTAAAGCCCTGTGCCTCAGTGTCCGCACCCGTGAAATGGGACAGTAACAATCTTACTTCACAGGGCTGATGGGGGAGGGGCAATGGGTTAATCCACATAAAGCACCTGGAACAGTCAGTGCCTAGTTGGTGTCAATGTGGGTGAACTGTTACTCGTATTATGATAGTGATGGTGATGATGATGGTGGTGACGGTGGTGATGATGGTGGTGATGGTGATGATGATGGTGGTGATGACGATAATGATGGTGGTGGTGGTGATGATGGTGATGGTGGTGGTGCTGACGGGGATGATGATGGTGGTGGTGATGATGAACTGAGCACTTGTTATATTCTAAGGTCTGTCCTAAGCACAGCGATACCACAGTGCGCAAGACAAATGTGGTCCCTGCTCTCCTGGGAATTCATCCTAATAAGGGTAAAGCCAGTGAACTGACAAGTATATAAATATGAATATATATCCGAGTAAACTGAAAAATACATGAAATTGTGTCACGGAGGGACAAGCTAGAAAGCCATGTGATGGGTGGGGTACCCTAGCAGGCCCCATGGAGGTGACATTCGGATGCAGTGGGAGGGGCAGGTGTTAAGGACAGCCCCCCCTCACATCCCCCGTTTCCCTCTATGCCCCTTCTGGCAGGTTTTAACCCTCAGCTGGGAACTTGAATCTACGACGCTCTTTGTGGCTTACTAGATCTGTGGTCTTGGACTAGCTGTGTCCCGTCGCTGGGACTCAGGGGTCCCACCCATACGTGTGTGGAGAGGTGCAGCCAGATGCTGGCTTGGCCCGTTTTGTCTCCGGGATCCCTGTGCTCACAGCCCTGACCTGCCATGGAGTAACTGGCAATGAACGGTCAGCACGAGGGGCGTCTGCGGGTCAGGGCCCTGGGGAGGATCGACCAGCCCACATCACAGCGGTTCCTGTGGCTTACCTGAGACGGAGCCGGCTCCAGGAGCAATCTCCCCCGGCTGCAACAATCTCTGGAATCCACTGTATATCATTCGCCATGACGTCTTCTGTTTGAACAGCGGCAGCCGGGGGAGGGTATGCACAGAGGCCGAGTGTCTAGGAGGAGGGGGCTTGGTCCCGGCCCCCCGCCCCAGCCCCCTTCTCTGTGAACGGCCCTGCTTGGGGGGAAAGAGGCATATGGAACCCATTTGGGAAATTCTTTCTGCATAAACCACTTTTTCCAGGTAAGACACACACCCATATTGACTGTGAAAGATGAAATAACTTTCTCGTTCTGCCGGCTACGTTTTTATGGATCTAAATTAAACACATGCCCTCCTTGGGTTGGGAAATTGAACCCTCTTTGAGCGGCCCCTTCTCAAGAGGTGGTGTTGGCCCAGGGGAGCACCAATTAGAACGTCCGTCCTCGCCACCTCCCAGGACCTCCCAGGCCCTCCAAGCGCTTGGAAAATGTGTGCTCCACAGAGGGGCTTTGATTCTGCACGCCTGGAGAGCGTTAGGCCTGTTTCCAGGCCTGAGGCGAGTGGTGGTCGGAGGCCCAGGCTGACAGTGGGGCGGCCTTGGGGACCAGGGCTTTGAGCATCAGAGCTCTCCTTTCACACCCAATCACACGTCCACCCCTGACACAAACCAGGTGAAGCCGCCCAGGCCCGGGGGAGGGGCACCCACGTGGCCCCGAGCTCACCCCCTGGGCATCGTCAGGGCAGGCCGCACGGTAGCAGTGAGGGCGGCACCGCTGCCCGGCTGTGCACTTAAACGTGTGCTGGGTTTGTTACCAGCATCATCTCACTTAACGGTCATAAATGCCCAGCCAGGGAGATGCTACTGTCATTTCACACTCCAGGGAACCTGGGCTCTGAATGGCAGAGTGACCTGCCCAAAGTCGTCCAGCCAGGGTGGGAAGTGTGGCGTCCTAGTCCTGGAAGCCCCACCGCCTATCCGGACCGTGGCTGGGAGGCTGCTGATAGGCGCAGGGCTGTCCTTCCGTGGCAGTGATGCTCCCAGCTCTCGGGTGTGCCTCCTTCTCGTGCTGTGGTCCCTTTCCGCGGGGTCTCCACGTGCACATCCTGTGTCTGGCTGAGCGGGCTGCAGGCACCCAGGCTCACCTCTTCCAGTAGGTGGGGCTGGGCGGAGTGTCTCTCAGCCCGGTGCTTCCCCACGAGGTCCCGGGGACCCCACGATTTTTGGGGAGCACCTTTGGTTAGAGGAAAAGGCATTTTTGCTCTTTTATACTTGGGGTTTCTGCGAACAGTTCATTTTAAGGAAAAGATTTGTTGATTGAAAACAGTCTACTAAGCTCAGGGTTCTCCTTCGTAAGTGGGGAGGGCCTGCCTCTCCCTGGAAGTGCTCCTGTCATGTGCCCCCGAGCCCCAGCCATCCGAAGGGGCCACTTCCCCTCTGGTTTTGAAGTCAGGTTAGTGGAGGGGTCATTTACATGCAGTGCAAGGCAATCTTTCCAGGTGTACTGTTTGATGCGTTCTGACAAACGTGTGTAGTCCTACAGCCATCACCATAATTAAGACATAGAGTATTTCCATCAACCCGGAAAGTTCCCTCCCACCTCAGTCCTGCTCCCACGGATCTGTTTTCTGTCTCCATAATTTTGCCTTTTCCAGAATGTCATGTCAAAAGACTCCCACAATCTGCCGTCTTTTGAGTCTGGCTTCTTTCACTCTACATTACGCCTTCAAAGTCCAGCTGTCTTCACGGGGACCCTGCACCTTGTAGACTGAGCGGCTTCCGGGAGGGCAGAGCTGGGCTGACCCATGGGCACCCTGGAGCAGTTACGCTGGCTCAAAGGCAGAGCAAGGCAGGTCCAGGAGCCCCTCCCAACCAGCGCTGGCAGGGGCACGATCACTGGTGCCACCTTCATGGAGCTCACACAAGATGTGGGTCACCAAGGGCGCTCACGGCCGCAGGTATCAGATATCCCACTGGAGGGGATTCAGCAAGAGGCCTGGAGGAAGATGGCCCTAGGGTCCTTTAACCCGAGAGCCCCACGATGTGGAGGACCTGGTTGCCTCCTCTGGCTGTGAGACGGCAGCAGTGTCTTCTAGCATCATGTCCCCATAATACAATGTCCAACATGGGGAAGGGGCATTTCCCCATGATGTTTCCCTTTGTAGCTGAGGAAACTCCCAGGAGCACCCACCAACCTCCACAGTCTTCCCTATGTCCCCTGGGTCAGGGCTGTGTCACAGGCCCACAGCTAATGCCACAGCAGGATTAAGACTAAAAGCCTCTAGGCTGGGGAGGGGCCCATGAGGCACAGAGCAGCCAAAACCTGGACACAACTGGGGCTCTCTTGGCAAGGAAGGGAGTGGGCACCTGTGCGGTGGACAACCAGCAGAGTTTGCTAGATGATGTGGGTAAGAGCTCCAAGTGCAGTGTGACTGCAAGGGGGCTCTGTACCTGAAGGACCCGGACAGAAGGAGGCCATCAGGGAAGTGGGTCACTACCATGGCCGACTGACTGTGGTGGGCCTTTCCCGCAGCTGAACTTCAGACGGCACTAGCCTTCTCTTTGGATGTTCCTCAAAGTGGGGGAATCGATTAGTAACGTACGAGCTTAGCATCCTTGCCATCCATCCCTGCATCCCTCCATCCCTGCATCCTTCCATCTTTCCATCTCTCCTCTCCATCCTTCCATACCTCCATTCACACTTCAGCCCTCCTTCCATCCAGCCCTCCGTCTTTCCATCTCTCCAGTTCTGCATTCCTCCATCCCCTCTAGCCCTTAGGGCTTTACCTGGAATCACTACATAATCCTCCAGGTGAAGAGTTGCCTTTTAGTTCTTAATATTCAAGGAGTGTAGACTACCCCTTGCTTTACAAGCCCCCAACAAATTCTGCAGCCAAACAACTAACTTTTGTACCCCTGCTTGTTGTGTTTAAGACATACACAAGCCAGATCTTGAGGAACACAAGCATCCTTTTACCTGTTCCTCTTGTCTGTGATCATGCAGGCCATGGAGGCCCACGGAGATGCAAATAGAAAAAAACCATGTTGACTTTTCTTGGTGGCCAACTTTTTGGATGGATCTGAAACACCAGATTAAGTCCGTGGCCAGAGGCCACAAGCCTTGGCCCAGGACCATCTAGGTTGATATCATTTGAGAATAATCTCCCTGTGAGCACCATTTGTGAAAAAAATGAAGGATGGTTTGTTTGTTTATTGGCTGCAGTGGAATTTTCAAGACTTACAAGGAAAGAACCTTTGCTGCCCCCATCCCAGGGCCTTTCAACTTGACAGGAGAAGTTATCCACAGTCCCTCCCACGGCGATTTGGAGAGGCGAGAAGGCAGGTGGGCGAAATGTCACCTACATCATGTGGGAATACGTAGGTGACAAATCCTCGAGGTGTCTTTGTCACGATATAGTTAGGTTCGTGGTTCTGGCGCACAAGCTGGAAGGCTGTCAACAGGACCGTGAGAGGCTAGGAGATGTGGATTTCCGTTTTCAAATTTAAAAACGCATGCAGTATGGGAGGGACCGGCTGCTGCGAGCCTGGGAAGCCTGGGTGCTGGTTGCACATCTCACTGAGGATTCTTGGCCGTCCTGGGCCGTCTCCCCCCTTTCCTGGGAGGATATGGGGAGGCAGGAGTGTGGCAGATTGCCTTGGGACAATGGGCTCCTGTCCTGTTGGGTGGGCTGCTCGGCCCCGAACAATAGGCCTGGGCCAGCCCCTCTCCTGCTGCCCACGGCCTGAGCCAGATGCCCAGGAGCCCCCTGTGCGCGCCCCGGAGGTGACCTCGGGGGCTGCCCTGTTACTCCGTGGAGGAGACCCCGAGAGGGAGGGAGACAAACAATGGGGGCTCATGCCAGGCGCCTGGCCTCCGGCACGGGCCGGGGGCTCCCCGGGGAGAGCACGGCCTGGCAGGTGCTGCTATTGTCTGGGGCACGGGGCCTTCCCGGGGGTCTCCGGGCTCGGCGGCAGCGGAGGCTTGGGCGCGGAGGCCCTCTCGTTGTTCTCCGGGGAGGACCCAACTTGCTGATTTGGCTGGCCCCATTCAGTCCTGACAGCCCCTGCCCAGCCCCGCACTTGGCCTCGAAAAATGTCATTCAGAAAAGCAATGAACGTTGACTGGCCTCGATCAGCGCCGCGATTCCAGCGTCAGGTTTCACGACCGGACCTGCCGTGGGAAATGCCCGACTTCGACATGACGTTCTTGAAGCTGGGGCACAGGCGGACTTCTCCGGAGCGACGGCAGCCGAGGGGAGTGAGTGCGCAAGCCTGGAGTGCTCCTCTCCTCCAGCTCTTTCTTCCCTGGGAGACACCCTGCCGCTTGGTTCCGCCAACGGGTACATCACCCGGGCCTCCCTCCGAGGGAGGAACCGCCACCAAAGCATGCGCATGCGCGTGTGCGCACGCGCGGTGTGCACGCGCATGTGCTTGCGGGAGTGTGTGCGCATGCGCGTGTGCGCTGACCTGCAGGTGTCTGTGCTGTGCTGGGGATTCTACCCCAACAATTACCACAGCTTTGTGTTTGTGACGTCCCCAAACTGAAAAACAAGTGAAATGTCCCTCAATAGGTGAATAAACAGAACGTGACGCACCCATGAAATATGACTCAGCGATAAAAAAGAAGCGATCTATCCACGCAGCCTGAACTGGCCTTGTAGCGGTCCACAGGGGGCGGCCGGAACAACGTACTGCAGACGACAGAACTTCAATTATCTTCTCCAGGCTCAGGAGGCTGGAAGTCCAAGATCAAGGTGTTGGCAGGGTTGTTTTCTTTTTTTTTTTATTTACTTTTAATTTTTTTTTTAATTGACATACAGTCAGTCGACAATGTTGCATCAATTTCTGGTGGACAGCATAATGCTTCAGTCATCCATATACATACATATATTCCCCATCAGACTCTTTTTCATTACAGGTTACTACAAGATACTGAACATAGTTCCCTGTGCTACACAGTGGAAACTTGTTGTTCATCTATTTTGTATATAGTAGTATCTGCAAACCTTGAACTCAGGGTTGCTTTCTTCTGAGGTCTCTCCCCTCAGCCTGCAGACAACCACCCTCTCCTTGAGTCTCCACATGGTCCCTCTGCACATTCCTAGCTCTGGTGTCTCTGTATGTGTCCAAATTTCCTCTTCTTATAAGGACACGAGTCAGACTGGACCAGGGCCCTCCCTTAGGCCTCATTTTCACTCAGTCACCTCCTATCTCCAAACTGCCGCAACTGGGTCCTGGGAGTCAGGACTCCACCACATGAACCTTGAGGGGATACCATTCTGATCTCAAAGGAGGTAGGCTGAGTGAATCAAATCTCAGAAGGTCCCACGCTGTGGGATTTCATTTCTCTAACATTCCGGATGGCCGATTAGAGATGGAAGAGAAAATCGTGTTTGCCGGGGACTGTGGATAGTGGGTGCCAGGGGGTGTAACTAGAAAAGGCAGAATAAGAGTGATCTTTGCAATGACCATTCTGCTGCCCAATTGTGATAGCTGTTGGGGGGCTTTGCAAACAATTATTCAGCGGATCTTTACAAGGCACCATTATCTGACTGAACGGACAGAGATGGAGCCTCTGAAAGGCATGTAACCTGATCAAACTCTAAATCAAATTCTCGAGACTTCACAGCTTGTGTCTTTTCTTCCATCCACTTGCCTGAAGGCTGTTTCCTTCCTCACCTGCTGGTTCCATCAACTGCGAATGTGACTCCGCAGCAAGGGTCACCTAAGGCTGGACGGACCATGTCGGGAGGTCCTGGGCGCTGCACCTATGCCGTGAACTCTGAGTGAGGCTGGATCCACTGGCAGCTCCCTGGGAGGGCTCTTTGTCACTCACTTGCATCTCGGATGTTTCTCTTTGAGACACCCTCCATCCACTTTGGCTGCTGGCCCAAGCCCCTTGCTGAGACCACTGGGCATTTTGAGGGGTGATCAACCCAAGGGTATAATGCCTCACTCATAATATAAATTGGTGGAATCAGCGCTCGGCCCCAAATCTCATGCGAACTGAGCCTAGTCAGCAAGTCGCCCCTTTGGGGTTCCAGTGGGCTTGGAATCATGGGAAAACAGGATCTGAGAGCTGGAAAGTTCATCAGAAATGACTCCTCTGCACAGACACGGAAGTGCAGAGAAAAGTGCTTGTCTGTGTCCTGGGGGGTCGCAGGGCTGTGCTAGATCTGGGCGTGGACGCCCTGCAGGGAGGGTGCGGCGTTCCAGGGTCAGCATGAGGGACGGCACTGCTCTGCACCTCGGTAACACCATGATCTTCTAGGGATTTCTGCTTTGCTCATTTAGAATCACAACCACCCTAAGGGGTGGGCGGCACAGGGACATTTAACCATGTTACAGATAGTGAAACCCAAGTCCAGAAGGGAGACTTGCTCATGGCTACACATTGTTCAGGGGCAGAGCTGGGGTCCAGGGTCTTTTAGGACTTTTGGCCTTGGTCTGGGCCAGCTGGGTGGTGGGCGGGTCTGGAAAGGTCTCAGGTAGGAGGATAGTGCTGGGGAGGGTAGCCCCCCGCAAGGCGGGGGAGGACCTGGACTCATGGCTCCCTGAGCCGGGAGGGGAGCTCTGTTCTGCAGGTCTGTGTGGGGCTGGGGCGTGAGGCCCGTCAGGGGCCTGCTTCATTTGACTGGAGCTGCCCGAGGCTGTGGGGGAGCGGACCGTGGAGGCATCTGCTGGGTGACAGTGGACAGAGGACTGACTTCCGACGGCACAGACAGACGTCTGGGGACTTAGGCCTCAGAGTCTAGTCCCACCTCCACCAGTGAGCCACTTGGCTTCCCAAGCCTCAGTTTCCACATCTGAAAGACGGGTGGTGACAACACCATCCGTGAGTGGGAGGGACCAGGCTGGCAAAGCTTTCTGCGCTGTGCCTGGCGCTGGTGTGTGGTGGGTGCCTGCTCTTCTGCTTCGTAGAATCATTTGACAGTGTCGCAGGGACACTGGTCTGGTCTGCACGTGGAGAATCACCTGGAATGTGGCGGGAGAGAGTGCGCTTCTGCACAGAGATGTTGAGGGGCAGGGAGGGGTCACCGAACCCCCGGGGTTAGGAGGAGAGCTGAACACAGGTTGATTGAAGCGGAGTAGGTTTTCCCCAGGGCTTTCTCTCCGATGGGGAGAACGGCTGCGCTGGGGGCCCCGTGGGCTGAGCACTCGGTGAGGACTGGCTGGCTAGGGCATCCCCAGCTGTGATGGGAGACGCTTCTCCGGGCCCTGTGTGCCACGCGGCACAGTGACAATTACCCTGGCCCTCCTGGCAGCGTTTCCTCATCTGGAGCTGCAGACGTGACCTTCAGCTCGTCAGCCGGGCTGCGCTGCTGCTCCGTCAGGCCTGGGATCCAGAGGGGCTGGCCTCCCCGCGGGCCTGGGGAAGGGACTGGAGGGGGCGGCCAGACCGCGTCGTGGCTGGGGCCGGGCGGCAGGTCCCCGCGCCCTGCAGGCTGTCCGGGCCGTGCCAGCGCCCACCAGCCGGCCCCAGAGAAGCAGGCGATTTGGCGGCCGCTCTCCTGCTCTGCGAGACGTTTGTCCCCCTCGGCCCCCTGCCCCCCGGCCGCCTATGACAAGTGGGCTTTCAGTAGATATGACAGCCACTGGTGGGGGGTCCCTGGCTCCCGTCCACGTCTCCACACTTGACTTGCTCAGAGTTCACTGGCCCGAAATAATGTCCCCAGTGCAAGTCGGCGGACGGGACATTCGGACTGGACGTCTTGCTTTTTTTTTCCCTCCTTTTTTTTTTTTTTTTTAATACATTAAACATGCGTTACTGGATTTCTAGCCGGTTCCTCTGACAGCTGTGGAAAAATAAAGAAAATTCAGTTTGAACTTAAAAAGCTGGGGCTTAATTTATGTCCTGTACCTTTGTCTGCTGGGTTCTTTTTCCTCTTCCGATGGAAAGGCCCCAGGGAGCGGGAGACAGAGGCCCTGCCACCCCACGTGGCCCCGTGGTGCCCGGGCCTTAATAGGGGCGCCCAGTGGCCAACGCGAAGGGGAGTTTTCAGATGGTAATGCGGCAGAACAATGCAATCATCTGTCCAGCAATCTGTTTTGCAGGGGAAGGAGGAGCGGGCAGCGAGGACGGTCGTTTCGAAGGGGGAGGCTTCATTCAGAGCGTTTTATAGGAAAAGACAGATGTCATGAATACTGATGTGGCTGGCCTGGGTCTGGTGGGTTTTTTTAATTTTCTGAGTTGTAAAGACAAAGTGTTTTAATAACACAGGGAAACACATGTTGATGGGAGGGCCCTCAGCTCGTTCTGGTTTCTTTAACTCCCTTTCCCTTTTTCTTTCTTTCCTTTTCCCTTTTTCTTTCTTTCCTTTTCTCTTTCTTTCTTTCCTTCCTTCCTTTTCTTTCTTTTCCTTCCTTTCTTCCTTTCTTTCTTCCTTTCTCCCTTTCTTCCTTTCTTTCTTTCTTTTCTTTTTTTCCTTTCTTTCCCCTTCCTTCCTTCCTTCCTCCCTCCCTCCTTTCCTCCCTTTCTCTCTTTCTCTCTGTCTCTCTCCCCTCTCTACCCTCTGTTTCTTTTTACCTTTTTTTGGGTCTTTCTCTTGGAAAGAGCTGTTTCTCTGTGCTGAGGGGGACAGAGTGAGCACCAACCCCTTTAGCATCTGGAGACACAGGCAGACAGCACTGGCCGCTTCCTTTTGGCCTGTCATGGGGGTTTGGACACAAGAAACATTTCCTTTCTGTGGCTCCTGGGCCTGCCGTCCAGTTGCAGGAAGGCACCTGCTTTCCTGGAGCACCGGACTTCGGCCTGAAATCACGTGTCTGTGAGTCGGGGGCAGGACGGTGCACTTCAAGAAGCATTTGTTCAGGCAATGAGCATTTATTAAGCCCTGACTGCAAACCAGGAGCTGAGAAAGGGGTGGGTCAGGCATACTACCTGTCCTTCAGGGCTGCTGGTCTGAGGAAGGAGGTGGAGGGCCGGACAAATGACGGCAACCTGCGGGGAGAGGTCCCTGCCTTGGCTGCTCTGGGAATCGGGGAGCTGTACCCCTGTACCCCATGCCTGGTTTTGGAGCTTCTTACCTAAGGCAGCACACCAGTGCCTCCTGACAAGGATGCTAAGCTTCCCGTTGGACAGACGGGGTGCGGAGGCACAGAGTGATAGTCCCAAGAGGTATGGTCACAACTGATCCTTGGTTCTGGGAACCCCAAACCAGCATACAGTTCACCCCATGTTTCCTGGCTGCAGTGAAGGCCCACCAAGGTCATCAGACTGGACGCCACTTGTGGACACTTAGCTGTCACCTGCTCAAGCAGCAGTCTCCACAGGAGCCCTGCAAGGGGGGCACTGGGGTGACATTCACGCTGCACACAGGGAACAGAGAGGTGATGTAACTTGCCTGTAGCCACACAGCTCACACCTGGTGAGGCCTGTTTGAGGTCAGCGCTGGTTTTTTTTTTTAATCATATCAAATTTAACATGACATAATATTTATTACCTCAACCATTCATAAGCGTACACCTCAGTGGCAGAACATACATTCATAGCGTCAGGTAACCAGCATCCCTGTGCCCCAATTCTCCTCGCCTCCAACAAAAAGTACCCCTTAATTGATAACTGCCCCCCACCGGCACCCACTGTCCCACTTTCCATCTCTGTGAATGTCACTCCTCGAGGGACCTCAAAGGAAGGAGTGCACTCTTATAGGCCTTGGCCTTTGGGGACTGGCCGTTTTCACTCAGCACAGTGCCGGCAAGGTCCACCCTCACTCTGGCCCTGTCAGAGTAGTCTTCCTTTGTAGGGCAGAGTAATATTCCACTGTATGTGTGGGCCCCATTTTGTTTGTTCCTCTGGGGCTGGGGAGCCATTTTTTAGAATGGTTCCACAAACCTGTGTCAGGGGATGGCGCTGGAAGCTGGGGCCCAGCTGCAGGTGGCGGCCTCGCCGGTGCGGGCCTCCGTGAGTCGCTGTGGGTCTGCACGGGCACAGAGGCTCCCGCCTGGTGCGCGGCCCTCCAGCGATCGAGGGCAGCTCTGGTGCCGGGTGTGGCCAGGGCCTGTGCTGGGCACTAGGTGGGGATTCAGAGGTGAGTTGGGGGAAGGGCAGGATCAGCCAGCACCCGTGTTCACATGACCGGCAAGGATTGAGTGCCTTCTGTGTACTCAAGGACTAGCATCTGGAGCTGGCCCCAGTGGCCTGGCCTTGGGCCCCAACTCCGCCCGGTGGCCTGGGCCCGGGCCCTCCCCAACCTCCTCTGCTGAGGGAGGGGCCGAGGGCAAACACCTTTCCTGCTTACCCGGTGGGGACGGCCTACTGGTGCCTCTGCCTTCACTTATGCCCTGATTGTGTCCCCCATCTCAAGGTGGGGCGTTATCTTAATTCAGTCGCTGAGCAATGATTAAATGCCTGCTGTGTTCCCAGGCCTTGCACAGGTAGGTGCCGGCCGCTTCCGCAAACCCTCTTCTCCACTCCACTCTCCTGGCTGTGGCCCCCCACCCCTCACTGGGTGGCCAGGTTCCTCAGCTTCTTCAGCAGGAAAAGTCAAAAGGGTGGCCCACTCCACCCTTGGGGTCTAAGTGGCGACAGGTGGGCTTCCTGGAGAGGGTCCCCTTCTCTGAGCCTGGAATCATGGGAAACACACAGTGAGGTGACAATGGAGGGAAGAGTCCAGGCGGCCCCCACTCCCGGCCAATCTGAGGCCACAGACCAGGGCTGAGGCCAGGGGGATGGGCAGGGACCGCAAGGTGCTGGCGTCGGGGCGGTGAGAGCACCCTCTGGAGCCAGACACATGTGGACTTCCTCCTCTTACCAGCTGGTGGTCTTTGCAGACATCTTCACCTTTCTGTGCCTCAGTCCTCTCCTCTGTGAAATGGGTCTGAGCAGAGTTTTGTGAGATAAAGTTGCTGAGTGCCACTGATACAGAGCTCAGAGCAAGGACGCAGAAAGGCCAGCCATTTGAAGATCAGGACGTTCCTCCTGGGGCGGTGGGTGCAGGGACACTTAGCAGGTCGCAGGGCGGGATGCTGGGGAGCAGCTTGTGAACGTGAACTCTTGGTCCTGGGGCTTGGCTCAGAGGGGTCTTCTGAGGAAGCTCCTCCCTCGCCTCCCACACCTGCTTCCTCCTTGACCCTCAAAAGCAGCCCCACACCCCCTCCCCAGGGAGGGCCTCTCTGACCTCCCTGAGCAGAACAGACCCTTATCCTGGCTCCCACGGCCTGGACCCATCCAGAGCCATCACCCACCTCTGGTCCCCATGGGCAGGAGCCTGTCAACGGTGCTCCCCTGTGTGTCCCTAGCTCCCCAATGGTGCTGGGGACTTGCTGACACAGAGGGGAGGGGTCCTGAGTGACATTCATACTGGTGGCTGTCCCAGGAGCCCATCGCCTGAGACTCACCTTTTAATAACAGGGTGACAAGTGGCCTCTGGTGACCCAGTTTGGGAAGCATGGTGAGGGTCTGGGGCCCTCAGGCACCAGCTCTGGTTGGAGCGGGATGACCTTGGGCAAGCTGTTACCCTCAGTTTCCCTGTCTATCAACCAGTGCATTCCCGGAGGCACCTTCCAGGCTGATATTGAGTTCGTTGTTCCAGCGGTGGGGGTGCAGGGTTAGCTGGGCGAAGCAGCCCTGGTCTCGGGGGAACAGTTTGCATGGGGGTGGGGGGCTGTGCTGAGGCGAAATCCCAGGGTTCAGAGGAAGCCTGGACCTACTTCCGTTTGCATCCCCCCAGGAGCAGGTCCTAAAGGCAGGTCCTGATGGGCAGACTGTTTCCTGATCCTCAGCTTAAGCCTGCTCCCTGTGGCCTCCACCCACTGTTTCTAACTCAGATCTTTGCAGTCACCAGAACAGGAGCGCACGCTCCATCCGGGAGAGGCACACGTCCCCAGCTTCCTGGAGTACCGGCTGCCTGTGCCGAGGGGCAGACGCGTGCCTGGAGACCGCAGGGAGGAGCATCCTCCTTGAGCTGGCAGTTTAGATAAGGCTCAGTGCCTGGGCCCCTCCGAGCCAAATCTCTGTGCACATCTTTGAATTCATCAAAGTGGAGCTGTGGGTCAAAGAGCACACCTCGGTCTGGGCTGGGGGTGCGCATGGCCCCAGTGACAAAGGGGGTTCCGGCAGCCACGTCTCTCCTCACCCCATCTCATGCACCTGCTTCTACTTTCTTGTGCATCTTTGCTGGTTTGGTAGGCGCAAAATCAGATTTTAGTTGTCTATGCTTGAAGTTGCATCTCTTGGATTACTCGCAGAATTAAACATCTTGCTCCCTGTATTTAGGGACCATACTTTCCTTTTCTGAATTACCCAGTTGTGTCTTTGGCCCATTTTTCTGTGATCGTGTTTTTCGTTCTTATTGATTTATAAAAACTCTTTGTATATTATAGATATGAAGACAGGTGAGAGTTCATTCCTGGAGGACATCTCTGTCTTCTGGAGAGATCCAATAGACCCTTCAACCCCTTCCTCAAAATTAGCTGATGTTTGAAATTCTTGTTGTACATTTTCCCCTGCTCAGTTTTACACTTTTCCTTGCATTTTGCAGCTGTCTGGGCACAGATGCTCCCGACAGGGTTAGAGAAAGCCACAAGGGGAGCTTGATCTCGGAGCAAAGGGCCCCAGCTGATGCCTTTGTGGGACCCCATGTGCAAGAAAGGGTGTCTGAGTTCAAGGTCTCTGGTCGGCAGATGACGGGGAAAGACAGAACCACAACATCCCCTCCCCGCACACAGAGCCCCCAGCCCCGCCAAAAATGCAGCCACTTCTTTGGGGACCAGCAGATTTTTCAAACAAAGTTTGCCAAATAAGCACATTTTTTTTTTCCCCTCCAGGGCAGATGCAAACGGTCTTTTCAAATCGGTTTGGAGGAAAATAAATGAGCCCACGCTGGGGCTTCAATAAATCTTTGCGTAGCCACAAGGGTGAGTTTTGGGCCCGATGAAGGGCCCAGTGTGTGGCTTATGAATGATGCCCAGTGATGGCTCCCCACCCCCGCCTTCCTCTCTTCCCCTCCTCCGTCCCCCAACCCAATGTAAAATTGGACATTAATGTTTTAAGACAAAGGGACCTTTGGGCATTTCTCCCCCTCCTGGAGGAAGTCTCCTGGTGAAATATTTGTCGTGGCTGTGCTCCGCTTGTGACTGGGGTCCGTGTCTCCAAGCCAGAGCCTGTCTCCAGGAGGTGATCCATGTGCCGACCTTCTGCCCAGTGGCTCGAGGACCCCCTAGGCCAGCTGCAGGCGACTCCGGTCCCCAAGCGGATTATCCGTCCTTGCTTTCCAACTGGGTCCCGGACCGCGAGGAGCAACCAGCCTGGTTCACACGGGCACTGCCTACTGACCAGTCCCCCTGTGCTGTCTCCACCCGCTGCTCAAACTGTGGCCGGCTGAGGGACAGTGTGAGAGGCTGTGCGCCTCTTCCCAAGATCAAGCCCAGATCCTCTGCCCAGTAGCCTGGCTGCCATCTCCACCGTCTTCTCCCACCCTTTTCCTGATGTGAGCTCTGTATCTGCTGCCCCAGCGCCCCGAGCACGTTGCCCAGGTGGCTGTGCACCTGGGATGTCCCCAGCCGCCAGGCCCACCTGGTGGATCCCTGCTCTTCCTGCAGGTTGGCCCCGGAGCTCCCGGTGCTGACATGCTGCCTCCGTTTCCCACCCCGACGCCTGTCAGTGGTGCGCCGCTCCGCTCGGCGATGAACACGTGGCCAGCCCTCACTCCTTCCTGCGGTTTCCACCCAGCGCTACCATGGCTTTTTCACGTGTCACTCACTCCGTGTCTGGTTCCTTTCTGAGAGGAGCGTCCGGGGTAAGAGGCAGTGCCAGGTGTGGTGCACAGGCCCCTGGAGCCGTGGAACTGGAGGCCTCGGTCTAGGTGGACCAGGAGGGGGCCTCAGCGCCCAGTGGGAGAACAGGGTCCCTGGCTAGCTCCGTGACACACGGACTGGGCCACTTGTCCATCCCTGCCCGAGTGTCTGTACTGGGTTGAATCGTATCCCCCCGAATTCGTATCTCCCTGGAACCTCAGAATGGGATTTAATTTGGAAATAGGGTCCTTGCTGATGTGACTGAAGGAAGGATCTCGAGATGAAGGAAGGAGGACCCTAAGTCCAATCATTGTCCTTATAAAGGATGAAAGAGGAGAAGACAGACACTTAGGAGGAGGTGGTGTGACGCTGGAGGCAGACCCTGGAGGGACACGGCCACAGCTAGGGATGCATGGAGATCCCAGAAGCTGGAGGAGGCGGGAAGGACCCTCCCCAGGGCCTTTGGAGGGAATGAGGCCCTGCCGACACCTTGATTTTGGACTTCTGGCCTCCAGACCTGTCAGAGGATCAGTTTCTGTTGTTTGAAGCCAGCGCGTGTATGGCCATTTGTCACAGCAGTCCCAGGGCCCTCAGACGACGACGTCCGTCACTGATGGGACTAGGAATCATTTTTGAAGGAGCAGGAGGCTGTTTTCAATTGGCAGTTTTCCCTCTTTGCGCAGTTTAAGCGTGTCCCCTCATCGCGCTGTCCAGGGCGCCTGTCTGCTAGTCCGAGCAGAGAGCCACAGGCCAGGCTCCTCGTGCCCTCAGCCGCCCTGGGAGAGACTGGCCATTATCCCCTATTTCACGGGTGGGAAAGGGGCTCAGAGAGGCGGGCACGTAATCGCGGCCTCTGCCCCAGGTGAGTAACGCAAGGGAGTCAGAGCCACAGTCCCAGTGTCTGGTTTCGTGGCTCCAAAAGGTGCTTGTACCTGCAGGGCCGCGGGGATGGGAGCCCACCCATGGCCTTTCCTGCTACCAGCATGTTTGCCCAGGAAGCGGGAAGAGTGTGCTGAAGAGCAGAGCGCCTGACTACAGAGGAATGGATGGTGGGTGAGGTCGCCCAGCAGACTCTCGGGATCAAACCACTTGTTACTCAGTCCTTCCTTTGCCCCGTCTTCTGCGCGTGTGTGTACTTGAGAAACAGAGAAAGCGGAGATCCAGTGCCTGGGCAGTCTAACACGCAGCTACTGGTCTAGTAGAAACGGCAGGGGTACCGCGATCCCGGCAGCCTAAACTCCTGGAAACGTGACTTGTGAGGGATGCATTTCATTCTACAAGCAGGACTCACAGCGAAGGGAAGGCAGACCCTCGGGCTGAGGGAACGGTGAGAACAAGGGCCGGCACCACTGGAACAGGGCTGTAATGCGGGTGGACGAGGGGCTTAGGGGGCTCTGGGGGAGGCCCTTGGATTTTGTTCTGTGGACACTGAAGATCATTGAAGGTTAGCGCAGGGCAGCGATGTGTTTTAGTCTGGCCTTGGGGGAGGATGACCCCGAAGGGGGATATTGGAGGTGGGACCTCAGAGACATCGCTGCCCAGGTGCCAGGTGGACCAGGCTGCAAGGTAGTCGTTCACTAAGTTACTGACGGACTGACCAACTGGCCAATCAACCAACCAAGCATCCAACCACCCAGTCAACTCCTTCCTTTCTTCCTTCTTGTCTTCCTTCCTTCTTCGGTGGTGGTGGTGGTGTCCCTTGTTCCCCTTGCAATGCCTCTTTGGCATATTCCACTTGGGCAGCAGATAGCTCACCCCATTTTCTGAGAACACCCCTGGGCTGTGCCCCTTGGTGATGCAGCCACCTTCCATCCCCAGATAGTCAGCTTCTGGAGGTGTTCTCAGAGTGCAGGGCGAGCCAAGGCTCGGAGCAGGCTTTAGGGTTTCCCTCAAGGCTATGTGTACATCTTTGAGTCATCCACATCGCATCAGGAACCACCGCTGGGGGCTCCAAATTCCATCGCTCAACTCATTCCATTTCTCTCTTCCTCCACCATGATTAGAAGTTTTAGTTCTGGTTGGGAACTTGGAGAGCTTCCTCCATTCTGAGGTCCAGTTTCTTACCCCAGAGAAGAAGCTTCCAGGTTTGTCGGTGATGACAATCTCCCTCTTGGGGACACTATCACGGCAGAGACGGCCAAGGGTGGGAGTTCCTGGGACTGTCCTTTATACACGAGGGAACCGAGATTCAGAGTTGAGTGACTTGTCCAAGGTCATTTAGCTAGCCTGAAAGGAAGGGAGCCAGGATTCAAACCCTGGCTCGTATGCTCCAGAGCTGGGAGGCTTTCCTGCCAGGCCAACGGGAGACAGCTTGTGTCTCCTGGCTGGGAGCCACCTCCCACCTCCCAGCTTCCCCAATGCATCTGACACAAAGGCTTGTCTCAGGGTGTCTGGCTGGTTTTTCAGCTCCAACCTGGCTCAAGATCCCATTTTGTTTGTTGGATCCATTCCCGGTGAAGAGGTGGGTGGGCTAGTAGCAGCAGAAGGAATCTGGGCTCCACCGCCCACCCATCCCTGCAACCAATCATCCAACCACCCACATACCCATCCATCTACCCATCCATCTACTCATCCGCATGGCCATGTATGCATCCATCCACCCATCTATCCATCCATCCATCCACTCACATGCCTATCCGTCCATCCATCCATCCATCCACTTCCCCCCACCTATTTGTTGAGCATCTGCATGTGCTGGGTCCACTCACCTTCAACACTGAGAGGGGAGATTTACTAGAGAAGATGTGAAAACCCGTGCAGAGAGCTCCCATCCCTGCGTTTCCAAAGACCGCTTTCACGTAAACACGGGCTTGCTCTGTCTTGGCTGCCTTTCGTGTCCTGCCTCCCCTGGTCTCAGCTCACGTTTTTCACTGCAGCCTTTTCTGCAACAGCCAGCTGCATGCAGGTGGGAGCTGACAGCGCCTCCTGTTGGCTGCCCCGGTGTCTGTCCTTTCTGCTTTGGGCTCCTCGGCCACCTGACTCATGCACAGACCTAGAGGTGCGATGGAGTTAACCCCTCTATGGCCACTGTTGGCCATGGGGCTGGGGGATGGCAGCCGATGGGCAAAGCTCCCCGTTTACATGTCTCAGGTTGACACTTGTGGCTTCTCAGGGCGCCCGCAGTGGTGCCAGCCTGACAGCACATCCCCGGCTTGGTTCATCCTCCTGCCCTGTCTGCCTCTCCCTGGTCCCTGCTTCTGGGCCTCATCCCCACTGTGTGCCCCCACGCCAGCCCGTTCCTCAGGCTCAGCAGACCCCCAAGCACTCAGGCATTTGGGGGGATCCTGCCAATTCAGAGCAGCAACGGCTACAAGCCGTGAAAATGCAGCACCCCTGACGCTCAGAGGCCCCGGGTTCGCCTGCTTTTTCATTCACGCTTCCGCCTGTCCGTTCACCCCCTCGCTCGCTCATCAGCTGGATGCGAGTTCCCTCGGGACTGGGATCCTGCTCGCCCTCTTTCTGATCCCCGTAGAGACCGTGCAGACCCCGATGAGGAACAACTCTCGGTGACTTAAGCTGAGAAGGCAGCTTAAAGGGCTAGGTGCTGGAGCTGGAGAGACATGGGTTCAGATCCTGCCTCACCTGCTTTGTAGAAGTGAGATCTTAGGCACACTGTCTCACCACTCTCAGCCTCAGTTTCCCTATCTGCACAATGGGCTTAAGAGTACCTACTTGAGGGGTCCTGATGGGGCTACAACGAGACCTCGTACATGAGGCACGGAGCCTGGTGTGCAGTTAGCTGGTGGTCAGGGTGAGGCCCTGGCTGTCGCCGATGGTGAGCGGGTACAGCCTCAGGCAGTGGGCTTGGATTTCTGGGACCTGGCACCTCAATTCTGTTGGTCTGCTTGAGTCCCCGAGGTTACCCAGCCCAGCCTTTGGCCTTGGACGCGGCCAACAAAATCAGCAGCCCACGGCTCGTCGGTAGGAACCCAAAGAAACAAACACCTTGGTCGCCAGGAGGGGACGGTACCTTCCCCTCCCAGTGGGACTGCCGCCGGCGGGCCCGAGGCAGTGATCAAAGGTGTCGGCGGGGCAAAGAGCCTCGCCCTGGATGGGCGAGATGTTTCCTTGGGAAAAATATCGCTCCTTTATGTGTATGTCAGCCGGTTATGAAATGAGAACTTTTTAGAGGCTTAAAGAAACCCACCCTGATCTTTGGAAATCTCTGCCCGCCCTCGTTCAAGTCCCAACAGCACTTCCCTGCCGACAGCTCATGAGTCACAGAGGCTAAATTTGTGACTTTCGTACCCCTGGAATCGGATTTAAAGATAATGAAAACTTTCCAATAGGAAAAATGCCGGGATTCTGAGGACGTGCTGAGGAGCTGAGCACCTGGTGGGGTGAATATGAGCTTCCCCTGATGGGCCAGGGAAGGACCTCCTTCCAGCAGGAACCATGGCTCCTGAACCAGGCGTCTATCCTGATGTC
This sequence comes from Camelus ferus, assembly GCF_009834535.1. Classification (NCBI taxonomy): domain Eukaryota; kingdom Metazoa; phylum Chordata; class Mammalia; order Artiodactyla; family Camelidae; genus Camelus; species Camelus ferus. The sequence goes on from NC_045705.1 coordinate 68,324,405, forward strand.
CGAGGAGGGTTCTTGAAGGAACAGAATAGAGCAGATCGTGTTTGTTTTTTTTGGGTGTTTCCCCCTTCTCATCAGTTCATTTCAGCTGTCTTTTACTGAAAGCATTGGTCTCACTTCCGCATGTAGCCCTCACATCGTCCCTAAGAGCAAGAGGCTGTGTCATCACCCCATTTTACAGATGGAGAAATCAAGGCTTGGGAAGGGAAATAGCTTGCTAGACATGATGCAGCTGGGAGGAGAGGGGCTGGGACTTGAACCCAGGCGGTCGGCCTGCAGGGCTGTGCATCAAACCTTCCTCTGCTCCCACCTGGGCACTCGGGCTGCCCCCCTCCCCCCTCCCCCACCGCTAGCCTGCCAGGTCTCGGCTGCGGCGGGCTGGGGCTGAGGCTAAGGACGAGGGGTGACGGGAGCTCCCTGAGGCTGCTGGCTTGTGGGTGGCCTGCCGCCTTGCTGCACACTTTCATGAGCTGCCAGCGCCTTGCAGCCCTGGTCCTGAGGTTGGGTTCGGTCACCCGGGGACATGGGTCCTCCCACAGCTGCAGCCCTCATTCCTGGAGGGACAGCCCCAGGGAAGGGGTGGAGGGGCCATTTCAGGGTTGGAGGCCTGGGTCCCCCCGAATGCTCCATCCTGCAGACGGCTTCCTGCTGCCCAGTCTGACCATGAGGCCGCCCTGCCTAGAGCCAGCCTGCCCAGCCTCATCTGGCTTGCCTGTGCCACGCAGCCCATTGGACTGTCCCCATCTGTTTCCCTGTGGAGTCTGGCGGGTGTTTCCTGGCCCAGGGCCCAGCTACAGCCTGGGAAGCACCAACCTCCATCCATGGCTCTTTGTTTCAGTGTTTTATCCAATCACTGAATGTTGGGTCAGTGAGGACCTTGGAGAGCATCAGGTCCAGACCTCCCTCCCTCCCAGAGGCCCAGAAATTTGCTCAAGTCCTGTGGTTTCCCAAGCCCCCGTTGGCCCAACTGCAGCCCCCAAAGCGCTAGTCCATGCAGCGTGGATGCTGGAGTGAGGGGGGGGCCCTTGGGCATCACACGGGCCAGTCTGGGCTCTGCCGTGGGGTCCACCTGCCCAGCAAGCATGGGGGCCAGGAGCTGGGGGCGGCGAGAATGGGGGCTCGGGGCCAGCCACCCCATCTTCCCGTGGGCAGCCGCCTCTGCCGGTTCTGTATTTGCCGGGAACCCTGTCCTCCATGGCACCCGCCTCTCTGGCACACAGAGGGGTCCAACATATGTGTGTGCACAACGGGGGCAAGTGGCTCACCAGCTCTCCAGCCCTCCTTCTGCTGCGTGTGTGGCCCTGAGCAGAGGACCCAGCAAAGCTGCGCCCGGCCTCCTGATGCGGCCAGAGATGACTGATACAGGAGGGGGCTGCCCGGCTGAGCCACAGTAACACCGGTGAGGGAAGTGCCAGCTGATACGTCTTGAGCCTCTGCTGGCACAATTCAACGCATGTTTGCTTCTCCTGGCAGCCCTGTAAGGGGGGCAGACGCTCTTCCCACACCCCATTTAACAGATGAAGAAATGGAGGCACAGAGAGGGTGAGGAACTTGCTGAAGCTCACAGAGCCAGTAGGGCTAGAGCTGAACCCGGGCAGTTCGTACTCTTGGGCTCTACCCAAGGCTGCCTACGGGGTGGGGGGAGGGTGTGTGACAAAATGGGACGTGGGAAAGGTGTGAGGCTGGAGGGCGTGGTGGACGGGACCTGAGCCCAGAGAATGTTGGCTGGGGCAGGAACACAGCCCCACCCACTCCCCACAACCCCGCCCTGGCTTTGCTCAGTGGGGGAGCTCCTCCCCCACTGCCTGCCCTGTGGTCTGCCTGGAGGAGGAAGACTTGGGGACAAGGCTCCAGTCCCAGCCCTCCAGTGGGCCTGTGCTGGGCCCTACCGAGCCGCCGGCCCTCCCCACTTAGGTTTCTCATCCCTAAAGCGGGCCAGGAGCGTCTGCCGGGCTGGCCTCTCAGATATGGGCGTGGAGGCCCCAGGAAAGCCTGGCTGCCCCGGCTCTGCACCCTGCGTCCATCCGGCAGCCTGGAGGAGGGCCCGAGGCTCTGAGCCGCTCCCTGTGCAGATGCCCTGTCTTCCCACCTAATTGTCCGACCCTGAAAGGCAGCAAGACTAGAGGCATTTTCTCTGTTGAAGGTCCTGCCCTCTTAGGACCACTCAGAGGCTGGACAGGCGCCCGGCGGGGAGAGCAGGAGGTCCCATCCCTGTCCCCAGCCAGTGTTGGGGAACAGCAGCGCCGAGCCTGGCCCTCCCGCCCCGGTTCCGATTTGCCCTAAGACCTCTCCAGTCCTCATGGCTCACCCTGAAAATGAGGAGTTTGACCTGATGACCCACCAGGTTGCTTCCAACTTCAAGATTATATTCTGCAGCTCGAGGGGAGCAGAGGAGCTCTGCCTGGCCCCTCTCCTCGCAGCCAGTGCCAGAGGCACCCAGTCCTGTCTCCTCTCCTTGGGCTGAAGGCGCTGAGGACCAAGCCCCCTTTTCTGTTATCACCAGAAGATGGGTCACTATTTTGCAGACGGGCAAGTGCTGGCAGATGTGGCAATTTGGGGGTTGAGCTCACTGTGGAGGACAGAGAGAGAGCCTTAAACAGGGGAGAATAAAGAAAGTGAAAATTTGGGGATGAGGGCAGGTCAGAGACAGATGTCCCCAGGGCAGCGCCATACAGTAAAATCTAAGGCCGGCCACAAACGTGAGCTGCTTGTGCGATACCACATTTTAAAAAAGGAAGAACAGACGGGCGAAACTTATTCTAATAACAGACTCCACCATCTCAATATTTGCAAATGTTAACCCTCCAACATGTGATCCACCTAAAACGTCCTGAGTGAGGCAGTTCACGTTCTTTGTTCGTAGAACGTCTTCAAAACCCAGCACGTCTTGTTTGGGACTGGCCCCGTTCCACGTGCTCAGTCGTCATGGGTGGCTGGTAGCTGTCTCAGCTGCGGGTGGAGGGGCTGTGCGGCTCTGGGGATGGAGATGGTTTGAGACCTGCCTGTCCCGCCAGCTGGCTTTGTGACTTAGACTTCTGGCCTGCTTGGTGCTATGCTAAGAACTTTACATGTATTAAATCACCCAGTCATCATTCCCGTTTTCAGTTGAAGAAATGGAGGCACAGAGAGGTTAAGTAATTTACCCAAGGTCACACAGCTACTGAGAGGCAGAGCTGGGATCTGAACCCTGAGTTTTATTTGTTAGAGTGCTCTATAAACTATCACACAAAGTCTGATCATGAATCAATCAGTAAGTCAGTTCACAGAGCAGCTCTCCTGGAATGGGGCTGGGCCGTCGAATGTCTCCACGCTCTGGGAATTTGCTGCAATTCAGCAGACATTTACTAGCTGCATGCTTTGTGCCAGCCAAAGGGCAGACCTGGGTTTTTCTCCAGGGACCAGCTTTTCCTCGCCTTCCCACGGAGCCCCCTCTCGCTGTTGGCTGTCCACCCAGGGCCCTAGTGGGCTGGGCTCCCCCACCCCAGCCGCGCCCCGAGAACTCGCAAGTTCAGGCCAAGACCTGTAGCAGCCTGGGCATTCTTGTAGGTGGGGGAGCTGGGCCCGCATCCACCGATGCAGTCTCGCTGCCCTGCGCACCCTGTCCCCAGCCAGGACTTCTTGCCTGGGAACCTGCAGGATGCTCCCTTTTCTCTGGGGCTTCCCGGACCTGAAAACAGGTGCACGCCTTAGAGGCCGAGTCAGTTCCTGGTCTGGGTTTGTTCCCCTCTCCTCTCATTCACTGAGAAACCACTGAGAATTATTTTTTATGTTGAGTTTTACTGAATGTGTAAGTAACACGCATACATCCAAGGTGGCGTGCTCACTGGATTCACACTCAGTCTACACATGTGGAACCACCCTAGGTCAAGGTCGCAAACGTCCCAGCCCCCGCCAGGCAGCCCGGTGCCCTCGTGCAGCCAACACTCTCAGTACCCCCACCCCAGGCAACACTCACCTGCTTTCTGTCACCGTAGGTTCATTCCACCCAACTTCGAATTTCATAAAAATGGAACCCTTCAGCACATGATCTTTTCCATCAACTTTCTTGATCGACATAATCTTTCTGAGATTCATCCATATTGTTGCGTAGGTCAACAACTTGTTTTTGTTTTGAAATTGCTAAGCCCTACCCCTCTGTGAGAATTCACCACCGTTTGCCCGCACACCTGTGGATGGACACATGGCTCGTTTCCAGTCTCAGGCTGGACGTTACCAACAACTTCTGCGAGCATTTCAGGGCACGTGTTGGGTGGATACACACGTCACTTCTCTCGGGCTGGAGATGCTGGGCCAGGGCGTCACCCTGGTTTACCTTTAGGCGACCCTGCCTCTCAGTTTCCCCAAGTGATCTGTTTCCTTTTACTCTCCCGACAACAAGGCGTGAGAGTTGTGGCTGCTCCACAACCTCGCCCACATTAAGTCCAGCCTTTCTATTAGACATGTGGTAGACATGGCTCTGGTGGCATTTCTCTGATGACTGATGACGTTGAGAGCTTCCACCTTCCTACGGGCTGTTTTGCAAAGGCTGCGCCTCTCCTCTGCTTGTAAGGAAATCAGGTGGTCTGTCATCTCCTGACCGATCTTTAAGCGTCGTTTGTATAATCTGGTTACAAATTTTTGTTGGCTCTGTGTATTGTGAATCTCTTCCATTCTGTGACTTGCCTTTTAATCTTTTAACTGCCTTTTTCCATTTCTTTAGTGTCTTTTTTTTTTAAATTAAACTTTTTGTTTTGAGATAACTGTAGATTCGCACACAGTTGTACAAAATATCACAGAGAGATCACGTCTCCTCATCACCCAGTTTCCCCAGGGGTAACCTCTCAACCAGGATGTTTATATAGTGTCACAACCAGGATACCGACATCGCAGCAACACACCACAGCAACCACAATATTACAACAACACAACATCACAACAAAACATCACAACAATTACAACATCACAATACAATACAACATCACAATCAGGATACCAACACGGATGCAGGCGGTTTTACAGAACATTCCTTCACCACAGGGATCCCTCCTGTTGCCTTTTTATAGCCACACCCACTTCCCTCCTGCCATGCCCCCCTCCTTAATTCCTGGCAACCACCGTTGCCTACAATCAGAACCACCACAGAATCACAATCTGTTCTCCATGTCTCTCATTTTGTCATTCCAAGAATGCGATGTAAATAGAACAATACGTTAGCTTGTTTCCCACTCGGCACACATCTTTGGGGACGCATCCCGTTGCTCTACGAGTCAGGAATTCACCCCCGTGCTGCTGAGCACCGCTCTGCGGGATGGATGGACCACGGTTGGCTGGGTTGTTGAAAGGCGTTTAGAATGCTTCCAGGTTTTGGCTATTACAAATAAAGCTACTTATACACATTTGTGCACAGGCTTTCGTGTGAATGTAAGTCTTTATTTGTCCAGAAATGTAACTGCCGGGTCACATCGTCAGTGCATGTTTAATTTTTTAAGAAACCACCAAACTGTTTTCCTGAGTAGCTATACCATTTTGCCTTCCCACCAGCTCCTCTGCCTCCTCGCCGGCACTTGGTGTCGCCAGCTTTTGCTGTGGGTGTGTAGCGATAGCTTGTTGTGGCTTTAACGTGCTATGATTAATGGCTAACGACGTTGAATATCTTGTCACATGCTTGCTTTGCCATCTGAATAGCTTCTTCTGGGAGATGTCTCTTCATGTCCTTTGCTCGTGTTCTAATTGGACTGTTTGCTTCTTGATGTTGAGCTTTAAGAGTTCTTTTAAAAAAATATCCTAGGTACTTGTTCTTTCTTGGATATATAGATTGCTTTTTTTTTTTTTTTTACTAGTCTATAGCTTGCCTTTTTCATCCCCGTAACAGGATTTTTGGCAGAACCAAAGGTTTATTTTTGATGAAATCCAATTTATCAGGTTTCCTTTTTATGGATGGTGCTTTGGGTGCCAGGTCTAAGAACTCCTTGCCTCACTCAAGATCCTGAAGATCTTCTCCTGTGCTTTTTCTAAAAGTTCGGTCTTTCTACTTGTACATGTCCATGGTCCGTTATGAGTTCTCTTTCGTGAAAGGTGTGGAACTCGGGCCAGCGCTTATCTGACTGCCCGTGGCTGCCCCACGCCCTGGCACCACGTGTTAAATGTGCGATCTTTCCCCCACTGAATCGCTTTTGCACCTTTGTCACAAATTAGTGGGGCAAACTTGTGTGGGTGTGTTTCCAGCTCCTCCGTTCTGTTCCGTTGATCTGTGTGCCTTTCCCTCTGCCAGCAGGACATGGCTTTGATTTTTGTATCTGTATTAAGCCTTGAAATCAGGTAAACTTATTTCTCCCATTGTATCCATCTTTTCCAAAATTGCCTTAGCTTCTCTACTTCCTTTTTCCTTCTATTTACATTTTAGAATAATCTTGCCTGTACCTACAAAATCTTTACTGGGATTTTGATAGGAATTGCTGTATACTAATCAATACCTTTATATCAACTTAGATAGAATTGACACCTTTATTATGTTGATTCTTCCAGTCATGAATATGGTTTATTTCTCCATCTATTTAGATCTTTGATGTCTCTCATCAGAATCGTGAAGTTTTCAGCCAGTAAGTCCCGTACACGTGTTGTTAGGTACACCTAAGTGTTTCGCTTTTGAGCACATTAAATAGTACTGTCTTTTTAATTTTGTTATCCGTATGTTTATTGCTATTATATAGAAATACAATAGATATTTGTATGTTAACCCTGTATCCAGTGGGGCTGCTTAACTTGCTTATTAGTCCTAGGAGGTTGTGAGCTGTTTGTACAGATTTCTTAGGATTTTCCACAGACACAGCCGTGGCATCTGCACACAGGAACAGTCATTTCTCCTTCCTCATCTGTGTGACGTTCATTTCCTCTTTTTGCCTTGCTGCGCCGGCCGGAACGTCCAGCACTATGCTAAGTGAGAGTGGTGAGAGCGGACTTCTTCTTTCCCAATCTTTGAAGAAAAACTTTTTTTTTTTTTACCATTAGGTACTATGTTAGCTTAAGGTTTTTTTTTAAATAGATGTTCTTTATTAAGTTGAGGAAGGTCCTCTCTAAACCTATTGATCTCAGAGTTTTGAACCGTGAATTCATGTTGAATGCTGTCAAATGCTTTTTCTACATTGATTGACATGATCGTGTGGTTTTCCTTCTTTAGTTTATTACTGTGATGGGTTATATTGATTACATTTTGAGTATTCAACAAGTGTTGCATTCCTGAAATAAAACTCATTTGGTCACGGCATGTAAGTCACATTATATATTGCTGAATTACATTTGCTAATAGCTTTTAAAGGATTTTTGTGTTTCTATTAATGAGGGATATTGGTCTGTAATTTCCTTTTTTCTTTCCTTTTCTTTCTTTTCTTGTACTTCTTTGTCAGGTTTTTGTATCAGCATAATACTGGATTCATAAAATGAATTGAAAAGTGTTCCCTCCTCTTCATTTTCTGAAAGGGATTGCGTAGAATTGGCGTTAATACTTCCGTAAACATTTGGAAAAACTCTCCAGTGATGTCATCTGGGCATGAAGATTTTTGGAGGGGAGGTTTTAAAATTACAAATTTCGTTTCCTTAATAAGGCTATTCAAATGATCTGTTTCACATTGGGTGAATTGCTGTTTTTTAAGAGATTAGTCAATTTCACCTACGTTGTCAAGTTTACACGTGTGGAGTTGTTCATAGCATTGCTTTATCCATTTGACTTCCCCAGGATCTGCAGTGAAATCCCATTTCATTGTTGATATTGGCAATTTGTAACTTCTGTCTTTATTTCTTTGTCAGTTTTGCTAGAGGCTTGTCAATTTTATTGTTCTCAAAGAACCAGCTCTTTGTTTCTTCGAATTTCTTTATTGTTTTTCTGTTTACAATTTAAAAGATTTCTGCTCTTATCTTCATAATTTCTTTTCTTCTGTTTTCTTTATGTTTATTTTGCTTTCTTTCCCCCTCTAGGTTCTTGAGGTGGGAGCCTACCTTGCTGATTTGTTTCCTTCTCTTCTATTGCACGCATTTAGTGCCATAAAATTTCTTCTCAGCATGGCTTTAGCTGGCTCTCACTGATGCTTGTATGCTGTGCTTTCATTTTCATTAACTTAGACATACTTTTTGATTTCCCTTGAGACTTTCTCTTTGACTCAAGAATTATTTTGAATTGTGTTGTTTAGTTTCTAAGTGTTTAGAGACTTTCCTTTTATCTTTCTGTTGATTGATTTCTAGTTTGAGTCCACTGTGGTTGGAACACACTTTGTATGATTTCTGTTCGTTTAAATTTGCTGAGGTTTCTTTACTGGTCCAGGGTACGGTCTGTCTTGGTACACGTTCCATGAAAGAATGTATATTCCGGTGTTGCTGGGTGGAATGCTCTGTAAATGTGAATTACATCCTGTGAGTCGATGGTGGTGTTGAGTGCTCTGTTCCCTTGTTGATTTTCTGTCTGGTTGTTCTATCGGTCATGGGGAGAAGGGTGTTGAAATTTCCGACTACAACCCTATTTGCCTATTTATCCTTTCAGCTTTATTGGTTTGTCTTTGGCACCATGTTGTGTTTGGTTTTCAGATGTTTGATTGTCTGTGCCTTGGTGTGGATTTCATTGATTTATCCTGTTTAGGATTTACTCAGATTCTTGAATCTGTAAGTTTATGTCTCTTTATAAATTTGGGAAGTTTTCAGCCATTAATTCTTTGAGTACTTTTCCAGCCCTGTCATCTTTCTCTTTTAGTTCAGGGACTCTGATGACATGAACGTTAGGTTCTTTTTCTCTTAATACTTCCACAGATCCTTGAGGCGCTGCTCGTCTTCCCTTCAGTCTGTTTTCTCTCCATTGTTCAGATTCAGTCATTTCTATTATTCCACCTTCTGGTTCACTGATTCATTCCTCTATCCCTTCCATTCTGCTGAATCCATCAGTGAGCTTTAAATTTCAGTTATTGTATATTTCAGTTCTAAATTTTCCATTTGATTCCTCTTTATCTTCCATTTCTTTGCTGAAGATTTCTATTTTTTTGTTTGTTTCAAATGTATTCATAATTGCTTGGTTTTTTTTTTTTTTTTACCATTTTTATTGATTTATAATCATTTTACAATGTTGTGTCAAATTCCAGTGTAGAGCACAATTTTTCAGTTATACATGAACATATATATATTCATTGTCACATTTCTTTCTCTGTGAGCTACCATAAGACCTTGTGTATATTTCCCTGTGCTATACAGTATAATCTTGTTTATCTATTCTACAATTTTGAAATCCCGTCTATCCCTTCCCAGCCCCTGCCCCCTTGGCAACCACAAGTTTGTATTCTATGTCTATGAGTCTGTTTCTATTTTGTATTTATGCTTTGTTTATTTGTTTTTGTTTCTGTTTTTTTTAAGATTCCACATATGAGCGATCTCATATGGTATTTTTCTTTCTCTTTCTGGCTTACTTCACTTAGAATGACATTCTCCAGGAGCATCCATGTTGCTGCAAATGGTGTTATGTTGTCGGTTTTTATGGCTGAGTAGTATTCCATTGTATAAATATACCACCTCTTCTTTAGCCAGTCATCCGTTGATGGACATTTAGGCTGTCTCCATGGCTTGGCTATTGTAAATAGTGCTGCTATGAACATCAGGGTGCAGGTGTCATCCTGAAGTAGGGTTCCTTCTGGATACAAGCCCAGGAGCGGGATTCCTGGGTCGTATGGTAAGTCTATTCCTAGTCTTTTAAGGAATCTGCATACTGTTTTCCACAGTGGCTGCACCAAACTGCATTCCCACCAGCAGTGCAGGAGGGTTCCCCTTTCTCCACAGCCTCTCCAGCATTTGTCATTTGTGGATTTTTGAATGACGGCCATTCTGACTGGTGTGAGGTCGCAGGAGCTTTAAGTTCAAGGAGGGGACTTGCCTGAAATGAGGCTGGACACGTTGGTGGGGATGGATCCCCTAGGGCATGACTGACCTTGTCACACAGCTTGGGCTTTACTCTGAAGGCAATGGGGACCTAGGGCAGGGCCGACAGCAGGGGTTAGACACGGGCAGAGGATCCTTGGGGACAGAGGGGAAGATGCATCAGAGAGGTTGGCCCGAAGCTGGGAGAGACCCCTCAGGAGAACGACGCAATGATCCTCAGGGATGACGAGGGACCAGTCATGCAGCGGCACAGGACTGGGGAAGGGAGCATGCGTGGCACCTGCTCCCCCTAGTCAGGTGATTGTCAAGCCAGGGAAAGAGCACCTGGGCTTTAACATGGGTTCCCCAGCCGTCCTGGCTTCAGAGCTAAGTGGACACCAGATCTCCTAACTGTAGCCCTCTGAACGCAGAGACAGCCGCTGACCATGGGTGCATGGGGCAAAGGGGCCACCTGATGTAGGGGACAGCTGAGGTCTAAGGCAGTTACGTAAAGGAAAGTTCGCTATCTCCAAGGCCCTGCGGTACTCAGGCAAAGCAGACAGAGCACAGCTCGTGTCAAGTGGGAACACGTGAGACTGATCGGATAAGCGAGGTGGTGATGCGCGCCCATGGGCGGTGGATGTGTGAGCAGAGCTCACCCCGGTGCTTGGGGGCACGGGGGAATCATTTGTTTGGTTTCTGCCGTCTAAATGTGGACGTTGCGCTCGTGCTCTGGCTGCAGACTTGCCATCTGAAGGGACGGATGCACTGAGTGTAGACGCTTGGCGGGGTGTCTTTCCAGCGCATGCCCTGCACCTGACTGGGCTAAGCGCCCATGATGGGCTGAACTGGGTCCCTGCGAGCCACGTCTGATTCCCAGCACCTGCCAGTGGGACCCCATTTGGAAACGGTGTCCTGGCAGATGGAATCGAGTTACGGGTCTTGAGATGAGATTGGCGTGGATTTAGGATGGGCTCGACGTCCAGCAATGGCTGCCCTTATACAGGAGAGGAGAGGGAGGCTTGAGACACAGACGCACAGCAGGGAGAAGGAGGCAGAGGTCGGAGTGAAGGGCCTACAAGCCAAGAATTGCCCAGGATTGCCAGTGGCCCCCAGAAGCTGGGAGAGAGGCGTGGAGCAGGCTCCAGAGGGAGCGAGGCCCTGCCGACACCTTGATTTAGGGGTTCTGGCTTCCAGAACTGGGAGGGAATAAATTCCTGTTGTAGGAGGCCACCCCACTTGTGGTCATTTGTTACAGCAGCCCCAGGACACTAATACAGCCCACTGAGCGCCGCTGGAGAAGTGCCAGGTCCCCCCACGTTTTCAGACACTCACCAAGCCCGGGAGGCCCCGAGCTCTCAGCCCTGAGTGGGAGGGTGAGGACACCCCTCCTCCTGCTGCCTGTCCTCCCCAGGAAATTTCCATGAAGCCACCTGCTCCTCCAGGGCCTGACGTGAGTTACAAATGGCTTCAAACAGAGAGAGAGAGAGAGAGAGAGAGAGAGGGAGACAGGGAGGCGGGGGTGAGGGTGGCGGGTGGAGACAGAGTGCGAGCCAGGGGAAGCAGGAAGGGCCTCTGGGCCCTCAGGGCTGTAAGAACCGCCTGGAGGGCTTGCAGCACGTCCGTGGGAGCCCTCAGGTCGCCAGGAGGTTCTGATCCAGTCAGTGGGAGATGGGCCCGGGCGTGGGCATGTCTCACAAGCGCCCGGTGATGCTGATGCTGCTGGTCCGGGGCCCGCACTTTGAGTAGCACTGTTCTAGGCAGAGGTGACAGTTTGGACCGAGGTTCGGCAACTAGTTGGGGTGGCGCAGAAGTGTGGGCCAGAAAAACCAGGACCGGGCTCCAGGGTCTACTCCTGGAAAGGGGGCCGTGTGTGGGCCTTTTGCGTGCAGGAGGGCCTGAGACTTGAGGGGCCGTGTGGGCAACTTGGGGCCTTGGGTCAAGGATCTTGAGCGTGGGCTTGAAGGCTGCCATGGAGGTTTAGAGAGCCCCCCTCCTCCCCACCGGCTGCGCGAGCCAGTTCACACAAATGTCAGTCCTCCCAACAGCGTCTCTGTCAACCCAGCTGGGTGTCGGCAAGTTTCTCAAAATTTCCAGCCTGCAAATGCTGGCATCCTGTCTGGCAGGCGAGCTCAGCTGTGAGGGGCCCAGATTCAGATTGTCTTAAGGAGGCAAAATGGAGACAAGCTGCATTGAAACCCGTCAGGAGGCCTCAGAGGGAGCCTCTGTCCCCCCCGGGGAATTGTTCACGAAAGGCAAGACCCCTTCCATCTGCACCGCTAGGCCCCAGGCTTTGCAAATGCCGCCCACCCCCTAGGGAGCCAGGCGAAGCCCAGACCGCTTAATGCAGCTCGGCGGGGCCCTTATAAACAGCCCTTCCCCAGCTGGTAGGAGCTGTTTTCTTTTCCCCTCTAAGAGGTTTGTTCCTGGTCATAAATTCTGCCGGCCCAGTCGGCCAGGCTAGGATGTACACGTTGGTAAACACTGTAGTTAAAAACACGCTTCCCGGCTGAGAAAGGCGGCCCTGACAATGGAGCCTTGTCCCCGGCAGCAAATCTGACGGCCACCTTCTTTGATTCCTTAACCTTGCTGCTGGCTTGTATGAAATTGGCCCCATTCTCCGGGGTCCATCAAACGTGCATTTAAACTCCTTCATTAGCATCTTCCTCTGATCCAGAACTGCTCGGCAAATCCAACAGTCTTTGCATCGAGGGCAGCCGCGGTTTCTATCTGGTGAACATCTAAAACTCCTTGACAAAGTTCCTTTTAAAATTTACTTCCTTTGTTCCGTCTTCGTCTTCTGTTGAGATCTTTAGTGGCCAATGTACTCCGAGATGACTTGGGGACAAAAATCCCGTCTGGCCCAGACAGTAAATCTAGCCTCCATTCAGACGGGTTAAATGCGTGCTTTATGCCCATTGTCACAGGCTCTCCAAAGCTCCTGTGCCTTTAAGGGTTTCCTACGATAAATTAAACCCATCACACCGTGGTCGTGATGGAGGGAGGGGACAGGCCGGCTGCTGCGGTGTGGAGGGCCCGCATCTGCCTCGGGGGAGCCAGGCACCAGCACCAGCCGCCCTGACAGCCCACCAACGCCCCTGCGCGTCTAGCCTCGTGCTGTTTAGGAGTCTGGTTTGCCAGACGCGGAAAACCCAGCTCCAAGTGGACGAGGCCAAAATGCACTGGCCAGTCAACAGGAAGCCCTGGGGTGGAGGAGCGGCTTGCTCGAGGGTCCACTGCCCCAGGATCTGGCTGCACTGTCTCCCTCTCCTCTGGGGACACCATCCCCGGTTCCCTCCTGCTGGTCACAGGATGGCAGGCACAGGACTGTGGCAACAGCGGGAGCCTCAGGGCCCCTCAGGTTCAAGTCCAGCGGGACTGAGCAAAAATCCTTTCCCAGCATTCCCTAGCAAGAGCCTCATTGGCTGGGATTGGGCCACATGACCAGCCCTGACCAATCCCAGGCCTGGGTTGCATGTCCTGTCTCCGGCCAGGGCAGTGAACCCACCCCCTAAGTGGGCCCTGGGGTTGGGGAACAGCCCAAGAGGAAAATTGGGTTATGGTGCCAGAAGAGGGGGAGTGGGTGCTGGGTATCCAGAACAGCAGACACCGGTTATGGTCGCTAACCAAGGGTATCACCCTTGTCCCTAAGAGGCACGGTGGCAGGTGGTGGCTCAGAGGTGGGAACCCAGGCTCTTTCCCTGCACATCTACCTCTGCTTCAGCCAGAGAGTCTGTCCCCACTGTGGCCGTCGTGCTGCCTTCTGCTCCTTGCAACTCTGATGGGCTCCTGATGCCTCCCTGGCACCCCTTTCCTAGGGGAAGGCTGTCAGCTGGAAGGGAATTAGTGTTCTGCAAATCTGGGGTTCACTGGCCTGGAGACCACCCAGAATCTGAAGGCCACGTCTGCCCAGGGTGGTGGCTCCCAGGATGGGGAGCCCAGGCAAAAGGGTCAGTGCTTTCAGCAGATGCTTTTGAACTCTAGGTCTCTGACCATGGACTAGTCCAGCAGACAGAGCATCATGGAGTGTGGCAGAGACCCAGCCCCGTCTTTCTTACTGTCGAAACCACGATTTGGGCAATACTGACCCAGCCTTCTTTACCAATGTGGTGACTACATGACACACTAGTGGCCAGTGACATGGGGACAGATTATTGGATGGGGCTCCTGGGGAAACCCCTTGACAGCTAACCTACCCCTTCTGCCTTTCCCTGTGCTTCCTGCCCCAAACACAGATGCGACGGGGCCCCAGCCCCCATCGTTGCCCGTATTTGACACCATCAGACTTCCCCTTTTTTCTTTTTTGCCAGTCTGATGGAAGCAACATGCCATCACTAGCTGCTTCCACTTTCATTTCCTTAATTACTGATGAGGTGTGATGCCTATTTCAGAGTCTTTCTGTGTATTTTGGCTCTTTGTAGCCTTTACCCATTTTTTCACTTACTGATTTGTACAAGTTCTTTACATATTCTGGATTCACATCCTTTGTGGCTGATAAGCATTGTAGATATCTTCTCCCAGTCTGTGGCTGGTCTTTTCATTTTTCCTGTGGTATCTTTGTCATACTCAGTTTTTTACTTCTGAACTAGTTAAATGTATTGATCTTGTCTTAATTGGGCTTTCTGTGTTGGTTTAATAAATCTCGTCTCAGGGGTGTAAAGATACTCTCTTAGGTTTTATTTTAAAGTTGTATGGATTACCTTTGTATATTTAGGTCTTCTATTAACCGAAATTTCTTTCTTTTTGTAGGTGTGAGGAAAGGATTTAATGTTATCTTGCTGTCCTTTGTCCCAGATCCATGTGTTGAATCCTTTTTCTTTGTTTTCTTTTTTAAAAAAAGATTTAATCTTTTTTTATTGAGTTATAGTCAGTTTACAATGTTGTGTCAAATTCCAGTGTAGAGCACAATTTTTCAGTCATACATGAACATACATATATTCGTTGTCACATTCTTTTTCACCACGAGCTCCCATAAGATCTTGTATATATTTCCCTGTGCTATACAGTATAAATTTGTTTATTCTATATATGCCTGTCAGTATCTACCCAGTCTGTCCCTTCCCACCCCCCTCCCCCCCTGGCAACCACAAGTTTGTATTCTATGTCTATGAGTCTGTTTCTGTTTTGTATTTATGTTATTTTTTAGATTCCACATATAAGCGATCTCATATGGTGTTTTTCTTTCTCTTTCTGGCTTACTTCACTTAGCATGACATTCTCCAGGAACATCCATGTTGCTGCAAATGGTGTTATGTTGTATTCATGGCTGAATAGTATTCCATTGTATAAATATACCACCTCTTCTTTATCCAGTCATCCGTTGATGGACATTTAGGCTGTCTCCATGTCTTGGCTATTGGAAATAGTGCTGCTATGAACATTGGGGTGCAGGTGTCATCCTGAAGTAGGGTTCCTTCTGGATACAAGCCCAGGAGCGGGATTCCTGGGTCCTATGGTAAGTCTATTCCTAGTCTTATGAGGAATCTCCATATCTTGCTGTCTTTTGTCCCAGATCCATGTGTTGAATCCTTTTTCTTTTTCTTTTTTTTAAAGATTTATTCTTATATATTCTTTCTGTAAAATTTTTGTCTCTATCCTGTTTCATCCATCTGTTTATTTCCACACCAGTACTACACAGTGTTCATTACAGTAGCTTTACTGTGAATCCTCAGCTCACATACAACTCCTTCGCACTCTCTCCTTCCTTCCTTACCTCTTCCTCCTCCTCTCCTTTGTCTTCCTTCAAGACTGCTTCCTGATTTTAGCAGCTGACTCTTGCACATAAGTTTTTAGATCACTTTGTCAAGCTTCATGAAGTAGCCTGCAGGAATTTTGATTAGATTTGCCTTGGATTCATAATTGATTTGAGTAGAATTGTCGCCTCTACACTGCTGAGTTTGCCTACCACGAAGGTGGCATCCCTCAATTTATTCAGAGCTTAGTTTATGTCTTTCAATGAAGACTTATAATTTTCTCTGTGAAAGTCTTATATGTCTTTTGTTAGACCTTGTTTGTAGGTGCTGTTCACTATTTGATGCTATTTTAAATGTTATCTTTTTAAAATGACTTTTTATGGTTGTTTTTGATGAATGTAATTAAGTGGCCCTGATTTTCTTAGAAGAAAATAATTGGTCAGTGAAGAATGGCAAATAGGTATAGTTAAAGGTCAACCGATAAATAGAATTCCAAAAGATACTCAATTAAAAACAAAACAAAACAGACAGGCAAGGAGGCACATGGGAGGAAATAAAACAAAGAAGACAAATAGACTTAAATCCAACTACCTGAAAGTTGTATGTATGCAAGTGAATTAAATACTCCATTTTAAAAAAAGAAGCAAAACCCAACCTGCTCTGGAGAGGAGGCGCCCTTCAATGTAAAGACACAGCTAGACTGAAAGGAAGGAGATGGGAAAATGAGAAGCCAGGCAAACAAGGAGCACAGGAAGGCTGAAGTGGCTGTGTCGATGAGATGAAACAGGCCTCCAGGCAAAGTGTCATCACTGAGATAAAGAGGAACATTTTGTAATAATAACACTAAATAAATTTATTTCATAAATTTAGTAGATAATAAAGGAGTGTTCATGAGGAAGAGACCATGCTTGAGTGCTTACATGACATGGCAGCTGGCTCTGCAGAGTGAGTTGTCCAAGAGAGAATAAGGCCAAAGCCACAAATCTTCTAATGACTTGGACTTTGAAGTCGCACAGCGTCATTCCTGCAATATTTGATTGGTTACCTAAGTCAGCCCAATTTAGGATGCGAGGGGGATGCCAGGGGCATGGATCCCAAGAGATGGGGGCCACGGGGGACTGTCTTGGAGAATGAGGTCTTAGCTCCCTCTGCTTGATCTTTGGGTCTCCAATTATATGCACAACAGACCACTGGATACTGTCCTGCAGGTCACTGACACTCTGTTTTTCACATCTTTTTTTCTTTGTACTTCAGGTAATTTCCATTGCTGTGTCTTCAAGTTCCCCAGTCTTTTCTTCTAGAGCATCTAATCAGTTGTTCATTCCATCCAATGAATGTTTTATTTCAGGTATTTATTTTTCATCCCTGATTTTTAATTTGGTCAAGTTGGTTACAGTGTTGTTTAAGTCACCTGTACTCCTCTTGATCGTCTGTCCTCCTGACCCACCAGCTGATGAGAGAGGAGTGTTGAAATCAGCAACTCTGATCATTGATGTGTCTGTTTCTATCTTCAGTTCAGTCAGTTTTCCCTTAGTGCATTTTGAAGCTCTCTTACTCTGCACACACATTTAGGATGGCCACATCTTGGTTAAGTGACCTTTTTAGCATTGTAAAATGTCCCTCTTTATATCTATTTCCATCCTTCTCTTTTAAGCCTATTTGTGTGTTTATATCTAAGGTGGGTTTCTGGTATACAGCCTGGAGTTGGGTTTTGGTCTTTTATCCAGTCTGACGGTATCCAGGCGGAATTCTGAGTGTGACTAAATACTTTCCTCTGACTCAAGATTGCCATCACACGTCCCAGGTCACAATTTTTCAGGGCCCCAGAGTGTGTCTCCCTCTCGTTCCTCATCTTAAGGTGGTCCTCTGTGGTCACCGGGGAGAACGGCTTCCATTTCTCAGATGAGGATGCTGAGATGCCCGGAAGGGGTGTTGCTCGAGCCCCTCCCGTCGGAGGCAGAGGCGGGACTTCCTCACTCTCCTGTCCACGCGGCAGCTGCCGCTGTAGGGCAGGAGGGCGCCACTGAGCTACCCTGTGGGCTGAGAAGGAGACTCCAGCTTCCTACGAGGAGCTCCTCCTCCTGTGCACAAATGAGTGGATCGATACAGGCCAATCTGCATTCAGATTGGGTTGATCAGACACCCACTTAACCAACCACATCAGGAGATACTCTTTCTCTTTTGACACTGAAGTGAATATTGCAGAAACTATACGAGGTAGGTTTGCCCTAGAATTAGTTGGCATCTTATACCTAGTGTTAAAAAAGAAGGGGAAAAAAGGTCTTACAAACCTCTGCCTGCATCGTCAATGCTGGGAGACTGAGTATAATTGAAAGAGGTTAGGAATTTTTATTTTAAAGAAAACCTCATGGCCTTCTGCTTGGCGCATGGCTGAGATGGGGCAAAGGGGAACCTGAGCTTGCTGGGGGAGGATTGAATATCAAAGGCGCAGTCCTGCCCGCGTGTGGCGTTCGTTGGGCCCCACCTGGACTCCGGCCCCCACACCGCGGTTGGGAGGTGGTGGACGGGGACAGTCTGCCTTCCCAGGTCACTCGATCTGCTGCCGCCTGCCCCACCTGCCCACCCTCTGCAGGCTCAGGTTCGCCCTGGAAACCATCCACATGTCTGCGAATGACACTTCTCATCTGTCCAGATCAATCAGGAGGGGACGGACGCCTCCACTGGGGTTTCCAAACCTCAAAGGGCATTTAAATCTGCAAGTACCTCCTGAACAGTATAGTGAACCCCTGTAAGGACCCTGGGAGACAATGGGGAGCCAGACGTGAGCTCGGCCCCAGGCCGCACTCTGTCACGTTGTAGAGACACACACGAGGTTGAACACCCAAGGCTCAGACACGAGAAACGTGTCCACTGAACTCCGGGCCGACGCTAACGGTTCAGTCACAGTGGGGACATCAGAGGCTCCAGGCAGGGTCGCAGAGGGGATTCGGACACACCCCCCGTGCGCTCCCATGGGAGGCAGGTTCGCCCCCAAATGAATTGGCAGCTTGTATCTATTGTTCAAAAAGGGATAAAAGCTTGTAAGTATCTGGCCCCCCTTACTCTGGGGATGACGTGAGCCCCGTTCTTCCGCACACACAGTCTCTTTGGCCCATCCGGGGCCACCCCCTCAGGACTGCATCCCACCCTACCTCAGCGGGGGGCACTGAGGCGGGGGTCATTTCCTGTGAACGGGAAACCATGAACGTGGCTTTGGAAGTGGGCTAGCCCAAGACCTGGTGGGAACCCAGCAAGTGGCCCAGTGTAAACTGACCGAAGGGGCTGGGCGGAGTCCCGGGTAAGGATGCGGCTTCCCTCAGGGCCTGGAATCCCAGGCAAGGTGCCACCTCGAGTCCAGCACGTGTGGGTTCAGACGTGGTGATCGTGGCTCTGCTCCTGCTGAGGTCACCTCTGTCCTGGCTCTGTGGGGCTGGACAGGACTCAGTGATGTTGTCTTATTTCACAGATGAAGAGACCGAGGTGTGGGGGAGTGGCGAAATTTCTGGAAGCACTAGGCAAGTAAGTGGCCACGCAGAGATGAGACAGCCAGGGCTTCCCATCAGGGTGGTCTTCCTGTTCCTGGTTCTCACACTCCCAAGGGCACTGTCCTTTCCTTGGGGGCAGGGCTGCAGCCAGATGTGGCCCAAGCATCTGGCTTCTCCCCCTGGTGGTAGAGTGTGTGTGGTGGCTGTGGAATGGGTGCTGGTGCACGGGTTTGGGGCTGGGCAGCTTCTCCCACGCTCATGAAACTGAGATTTTTACTGGTTTCCCCACTTGGTGAAAATCCCCTCCCCTGTGCTCAGCAAAGGTTGCTAGAGTTGGGGGCTGCCCCTTTTCTCAGGCCCACATTCCCTTAGAGACCCCAGAGAGACACTTGGAAGGCAATGAGGCTTCTATGTCTCCAACCGCAGGACTGAGCGCCTCCCTGTGGGAATACCTGGAATTGCAGGTCTAACAGCCTGGACTAGGGTAATGATTGACAGTTCTCCAAATCCCACTGCCTGTGGGCATGGCCACATCCCTCGTCTGGGTGGGTGCCTTTTCATCTGTCCCCTCGCTGTCCTCCCTCCTACAGAACATGCTTCTTGCCTGGCTACGAGGCATCAGCCTGACTCCCTGGCCTGGCCTGTGAACCTGGCTGTGGTGGGGGGAAGCAGGGGGTGTCTTTGGGGGCCAAGCCCCTGGGCGCTTGCGGGAAGCACCACCAGACAGTCAGTGAAGATGATGAAGTTCAAGCACCAGACTCTTCACTTGCGTGGGTCCACCCCAAGGTTCAGCACGGGCCTCTCTACCCCAGCTTACAGGTCGCCCTTGTGCCTGGGTCTTGTTTCTGGGCTGAGGACTGGCTCCCAGGACAACCTGCTTCAGGGGGAGCCTCATGGAGTTTCTTGCTCGGGGCCACAATGACCAGGCTTCAAGACCCATTCCTTCTGGGACCCCAGACGACAAGGACCTGTCTGAGCTGGCCTGGCTGCTCCCCTGTGGTCAGTGGAGCTCATGAGTGATGCCAAAGGGCTGGAGTCCCCCAGACAGAGATCCCTCCCCACAAGAAACTGCAAAGGTCAGGGGGAGGGTGTAGCTAGGCGATAGAGCGCGTGCTTAGCATGCACAAGGTCCTGGGTTCAATCCCCAGGACCTCCATTAAAAACAAAACAAAACAAAATGAAAAACACGTCCTCCCCAAAAAAGAAAGGAACTGCGAAGAACATTTCCAATTTGGCGCTAATAAGAAACAAGCCTCAGTCAAACATGTGGAAGAAGGTTCTTTCATTTCCGAAGTAGAAAACCCTACCAGAAATCACTGTCACCCGAAGAGGCAACCCAAGAACACGCAGCCCAAAACATGGAGGGAAGCAAACACCCTGGGGAGGAGGTGGGCCAGGCTGTCTGTGAACCACGCTGCCAAGCGCTGTTTCTCTGCGCTTGGTGAGGTTTAAAGTGTGCCGCTTGTGATTGCTTCCTCATTCTCGATGACTGCTTTTGGACGTCATTTGTGCTGCGACGTTCTTTCTCCTAAGCAGGCCCTCCCGGCCGCCGAGGCCCAGGCCCGCCCAGTCCCAGCCCGGCCACTTGCTTGGCCTCCTCCAGCTCGGGCTCCGGGTGGAGGCCCAGGCTTTGGGCTGTTGCCCTTTCCACAAGGAGACCCGCTTAGAAGAGCCTCTCCCATCCTCTTAAAAGGAGCAAAAGCTGTCACAGGTATTCAACCCCCTGATCCCAGGGCTTTTGGACACCTTGGGTCCCCGCAGAGGCCTCCAGTGAAAGAGAAAGTGAGGGAGGCAGACAGAAGTGGGGGCAGGGCGCTGAGATCTGGGGTAGGCCAGATGGTGGGAGCAGGGCAGCAGGGCTCCAGGAAACCTCTTCTGGGCCCCATCCCCAGGGATCTCCAGGCCCCACCCTGGCCCAGCCCAGGATAAGACGCCAGAGGAAGCTGGCTTTGTGGGGCACTGCTAGTCCCGTGAGAGCTGGCCAGTCCCGACTGTGCATGACTGCAGGGGCCCTGCTGTCGGGGGCACGTGTGCGCACCTCTGTGGGTCTGTCCCCACTTGCAGGACCTGGGGTGGAGAAGTGTTACCATCAGGAGGCCGATCATGCCAACAGTAAGCAACGCCCCACCAGCACGTGGAATCCAGGCCTTGTTCTATACGGCTCCTTGGCCTTCCTGGCTTCAGGGATGTGTCTGTAGATAAATTCTGAGGTCCCTTTTGGCTTGAGATTTCTAAGAACCCCAAGCAGTTACTTTGTAGGAGAAATATAGGAAAAGCCAGCCATTTATCCATCCATGTGCCATCCAGGTATCCATATATCCACCCATTTACCCATTCACTCATCCATCGATCTATCAATCCAACCATCCACCCATCTATTTATCCACACACTCATCTACCTATTATCCATCCACCCATCATCCATCCATTGATCCACTGATCCATCCATCCACCCACCCATCCATCCATCTGATCAATGTTCAATGAACCACACATAATGCTGGGACAATCTCTGGCTGCTGAGTACTGGGGGCACAGGTGGATCAGATGTGGTCTTTGCCCCAAGGAGTCCTCAGCTCCGTCTGAAGAAAGATCAAGGAGAAACAACTGCGACATGGCAGGACCCATGCTCTGGTTGAGGCTGGGGCAGTGAGCACCCAAAGAGCCCTCAGTTCAGCAGGAGGTAGGCCAGGGAAGACTTCACGGGAGAGGAGGCCTTGGAGCTGGGTCCTGAAGGAGAAGAAGGGCTTTAGGCGGAGGGAGAGAGAGGAGGACATTCCAGACCAAGGGACACACCTCCTCCTCAGCCTCCAGGGACAGATGCAAGAGTATGGTAGCCAGCCTCCGAGGGAGTGTCCGTGTCACTCACCTCCCAGATCTCACGCCTCGTGCGTTATCCTCCACACTGAGTCAGGGTTGGTCTGGGTGATGAGCAGAGGGCAGCCAAGATGCCAGGGGGTGGCTCGGTAGTAAAGGGCATTGTGGCTTCCATTTTGGTCTCATGAACCCAAGCCAGCCGCCACGATGTGAGGACACTCAATATGTCTAGTGGAGAGGGACTGATGCCTCCTACCAGCAGCACTGACTTTCCAGCCTTGGAAGTGGATCCTTGAGCCATGGTCAAATCTTCAGAGGACTGTCCCTCACTGACATGTTCCTGCTGCCTCAGGAGAAACAGCACCACTCAACTTCACCCCCCCCAACTCTTGACCCACAGAAAATTCAAAGATGACCAATACTTATGGTTGCTCTGACCCATCATGTTAGAGGTAATTTGTTATGCAGCAGTCACTGACAAATACATGGGCATTGGCCCTTCCTTTCCTGTGCCAGCCACCCGGACAAGGAATCTGGCTACTATGAATGGTCCCCCCCCAGGGCCAGGGTTCAGGTAGAAGAAATTCACAGAAGGCATTTCTCTGCTCATTCATTCATTCAACAGATATTTTCTGAGGGCTTACTCTCCTGGAGCCCGCTGTCTGGGGAAGACAGACAAGGAAGAAATGAAGAAGTGAGTGCTATGAAGAAAAATTAAGCAGGTGAGGAGATAGAGAGGATCTGGGTCTGGGTCTAGGACTCTATCAACATAAATGTTAGGCCTTTTGACGTTGTCCTACAGGTCACTGAATCTCCATCTTTGTTTTCCAGTATTTTCCCCCCACCGTCTTTCAGTTTGGATGGTTTTGACATTGCTATGTCTTTGAATTCCCTGATCTTTTATTCCAAGGTATTAAATCTATTAAGTCTATGTGGTTAATTTTTTATTTCAGATGTTGTATTTGTCATTTCTAGAAGTTCCATTTGTGTGTGTGTGTCTGTCTGTCTATCTGCCCATCTCTGTCTGTCTGTCTATCTATCTACCTATCTATCTTCTATCTATCCATCTCTCTATCTCTTCAATTTCTTTTTCATTACATTCATGTTTTCTTTTCAATTCTTGAAAATATTTGGAATGGCTGTTTCAAAATCATTTTCTGCTAATTCCATCATCTCTGTCATACCTGGGTCTGTTCCTTTTGACTGATTTTTCTCCTGGTCATGAGTCACATTTTGCTGCCTTTTGGCATGTCTAGTGATTTTTTTATTGTATGCTGGACATTGTGTGAACCACGTTCTGAGTTTGGACGTTGTTGTTGTCTTTTACAGTGGACTGGATTTGTTTGGGCAGGCAGAAAATTTCCTAGTGGATTGGTTTAATTCTTTTGAAGCTCTGCTGGGACAGTTCTAGAGTAGCCTATACTACAGGACCAATTTGTACCTATGACTAAAGCATGAGCCTTCTGGGGTCTCCACTTAATACCCTAGGCATTCAACAAGGTGTCTCATCTCCAGCTGGTAGGAGCTTGCATGCGTCTCGGCCCTGAGTTGAGCTCTCTGAGCTGGTCAGCACACAGCCCTCTGGTTGTGCTGTGCCTAACCTGCTGCAGTTCCCCACACTTATGTGCAGCTTAGTCTTCAACCAAAGATTCAAGGGGACCTTGTGAATATTTGGGGGATTGTTTGGTTAGTTCCTGCATTATTAATACTCTGCCACACAAATTCTAGCTGTTCTGACCTTCCCAAGCTCCCATCCGTGTTTCCTCAACTCAGCAAGATGACCAGACATACCTTCCCTGCACTGTGGTCCGGGAATTGGTCCCAGGGAAAAAGCCAATGTGGCTGGAGACTCAGCTTCGTTTTCTCCTTCTCTCGGGGTCACAGTCCTGAGCTGCCCATTGTCCAATACCTGAAAACGGTTGTTTCATGTATTTTGCCCAGTTTCCTAGTATATATATATTTTAATGGAGGTGGGAAAGTCCCATACCAGTTATTCCTTCACAGGCGGCCATGGAAATTCCACCTTCGTTTCTCCACCTGAGAAGTGGGCATGACAACGCCTACCTCCTGGGCTACTGTGAGTGCCCAGTGAGACACGCAGGTGTGTGCTGGGCCCAATCCGCATGCCTCCTCAGGTTCCTCCCGCTGGGTCTTTCTCCCTCTTGGTGCGACGCCTGCCCATGCTGGGTCCCCGCTCTGCTTTCAGACTTGGGTGAAACGCACTCCACAGGGCATGAGGTCGGACCCCTGAGTATTTTCTCCTGAGATAAGACGAGCTGCGGGGTCAGCCTCGACCCCCAGGAAATGGGACACGGGATGGAGCCAGGCTGTTACATCTTCCCTCTTCTCTTTCTTCTGTGGACCCTTTAGGGGCAAAGGTGTGGCAACTCTCCCAAAGGAACCCCTTCCTGTCCCTTGAGAGCATACTGTAGAGTAGCCTCCGGTGCTGCAACAGTGGCTCCTCCCTGCCTCACACCTTCCTTCCTCTTTTGCTCTCAGGCTCACTGACCTGGATTTACTCGAAGTGCCAATATTCTAATCTTTCCTTGGGCTTTGATTTCTAGAGGCTTTTACACAAGGGGGCAGGTGAAGTGCTTAGCATAGGGCCTGAGCCACCATGCATCATGGGGAAATTGTAGCTCCTGTGTCTAAGAAACGCACCTGTGGAGGCACTTTTCAGGCTGTGTTCCAGGTGTGTGTGTGTCTCTCTTAGCTGAAGGTCAGCATCTCAAGGGTGGATGCACACCACTCACGCTGTGCCGCGCCAGGCAGAGAGCAGTGCTGGCTCATGGTAACTTACTCAGTTCTATGCATTGATCTTCCACAATTGAGCAGAATTGGTGTTCATCATCTTTTCCCCCTAAGCTTGTAAGATCTTTAGGTGAGGATGGGAGGGGAGTGGCTCCCAATGTACAAAACATCCAAGGAAGAATCAGAATCCCTTCTGTAAAATTAAGGAAATGGCTTCCAGTCCCACTTCTACATGAGGCAAGACGCAGTGGAGATTGCCCATCTGAAGGTGACAACAAAGACAACTGTGGGGTTCAGGGACTGATTTGGCAACCCCTTTCCACCCAAGTCCTAGACTGGCAGAGGGAGCTCTGAGGACCCCAACTCATTCATTTCCTGACAAGGTGACCGAGGGCTGGGGTCTCCTTGGTGTACAGCATAGTGATTCAGTTGTGTGCGTGTGCGTGTGTGTGTGTGTGTGTATCCCTCTTCACTATAGGCTATTACAGGGTACTAAGTGTAGCTCCCTGTGCTCTGCAGTGGGACTTCGCTGTTTGCCTATTGTATATACAGTAGTGTGTATCTGCAACTCCTGAACTCCCAATTCTGTTCATATTTTGATGCAGCTGGTTGATCTTTTATTTTCTTGTTTTCTGGCCTTGGTACATTAGCTGTCACCCTCCCCCTCCCCCCTCCCCTACCATCTCCCATTGCCCCTGACCCCACTATGTCCCCATCTGTACTAGGCAATCCGCTGCCTCTGCCCTGGGGGCTTGGTCATCTCTGCTTCTCGCTGGCCACGGCGCTGTGTGCCCCTCAGTGTGCCCGTCTGCACAATGGGTGCTCGCTCTGCCTACAGGTGTCCACGGGTCCCGTGGGACTCAGGTTCTGTGCTCCCTGCACACTGGGGGCAGGCGCATTCCCACCGTGCTTTCTCTGGCTCCTCTGTGGGGTCCCTTGCGGGTGGTGTGTGCCTTTGCAGGCAGCAGGGAGCCAGGGGTCTGGGTCTGCCCGTGGGGAGTGTGTGAATCAAAGGAGCCGGCCGCAGCTGAAGCCACCTCGCCCGGATTCTTCACGCGGCCTTTTGACAGACTGATTGTGTAACAGCATTCCTCCCAAGAAAACACGTCTGCCCCTCAGAGAAGGTGCGAGAGCTTCCCAGACACTGAAAGGACCCTGCTGGGTGAATTAATTCTTCATTATTCCATTCCCGGGGCTCTCGCTTTGGCCAAGTGCCCAGCACACAGACGCCCGCCTGCACAGGGTCGCCCAGACGAGGCTGACGCCGAGTTCCAGGTAGTCTCCGCCATCCATGGAATCAGAGGATGCGTTCAAAGATGCAAATTCCCATCCATCCTTGTCTCCTCCGCCGCGACAAAGGGTTTCTTGTTGACATGTGAGCTTGCTCTCTGGTAGCTAAGTATTTTACTGCCGGGGATGTGCAGGGTCACGCCCCTCTGCACACGACAGCCCCGAGTAGGGCAAGCTGCTGGCTGTTTCTCCTCCTCCCTGGGTGCCCCGGCCCCTCTATGCACACTCCCCAGGACCGGAAATGCCACCTGCTGTTAAGATTTCCAAGCATGGTTATCAAAACCCCCAAACTGGCCAGACCTAAGGCATTGAGAGTGCAGTGCAGAACTTGACCTCCTAGCAATGGGGGTACTGGGGGCGTGGCTGCTGTGAGATGTCACAGGCGGGGACAGGGAGGTGTCTTTACCCCCATGGCGCACATGCCACTGAGCCAGCACCCCTCTCTGGTCTTTCGTTTCTCCCTCCCGTCTTCCCAGGCTAGAGGCGGATAAGCAGAGCGGGAAATTAATCACCCCCGCTGATGGGCCGGTTGGTCCTTGGCCAGCTGCCTTATTCCGCTCACCCTCAGTTTCCTCATCTGTAAAGTGGGGACAGAGGTCCTGCTTGCCTACGTGGGGATGTTGGGAAGGAAGATGAGGGCCTGTGTGGGAGTGTTTGGGATGTGCCCAGCCTAGGGTGAAGCTCAAGAAACGGCCCCATTGTCACCCAGTCCCTTTCTTACTAATTCAACAGTTGCCTGGCCCGAGTGCAGGGGTCCCTGCCCTGGGGAGGTGGGCTGTGGGCAGGGCACAGGCAGGAAAAGTGTGTTCAGGGAATCCTTTCTAGGCATCAGCCAAGGGCCCTGCACTTGGAGGTGGCAGCCAGAGCTGCGAGGTGGCCGCTGTCACGGACACTGGTGCCAGAGGCCAGGGTTCACAACCGAGGCTGCCCATTACCAGTTGCGGGCCTCAGTTTCCCCAGCTGGGAACCAGAGGAGATGCTGGTGACAGCTGCTTATGGGGTGGTCATGTGGATTTAAATGGGTGAGTGCCTGTGTCATGCCATCATGGCGCCCAGAGGCCAAGACAGAGAACACAGAGGTTGACGGAGATTTTGTCTCTAGTGGGCCCGAGGTCAGCGGTCCAGGCAGGGCTCCTTTTTGAAGTCAGTGGCCAGGAGACCAGAGCAGGGAGGACTCAGGAAGTCTTGTCTAACAGCTGCCAGCCTGCAGCCGCTATCTCTCTGGACTCCCGGCACATCCTGCCGCAGCCTTCCGAGGGGAGCAGGCCGGGAAACCAGAGACGCTGGCAGGAGGTGCGGGCCGTTTCATCCATGTCAGGATGGGAGTGACTTACAGGTGAGGCCACTGTTCCTGAGCACAGGTGGGGATAATGCGTCCTGACAGCCTGAAGGATGGGCCCTTGGCAGGCCCGCCGGCCTG
Organism: Camelus ferus; assembly: GCF_009834535.1. Classification (NCBI taxonomy): domain Eukaryota; kingdom Metazoa; phylum Chordata; class Mammalia; order Artiodactyla; family Camelidae; genus Camelus; species Camelus ferus. The sequence continues at coordinate 68,351,722 of NC_045705.1, forward strand.
GCCCGAGCCCCAGGGAGGCCCTTGTGGGCACCTGAGTTACAACACGTCCTGTGAGCGCTCCCCTGGCCCGGCCTCTTCATGGGTTTCCAGCACTGGAGGCTCGGACACACCTGCCAGTGATGCGGCCCATTCACTGAGCACTTTGGCAAAGGTCACCGTCAGCCGGGGACAGAGTGGGTATTGTCAAGGAGCCACCCAGCCTTTGTGCCCGGCCGGTTGCCCCTGACCACAGGAATTCCTCCTGCTCACCCTTGTCCACACCAGCGGGCACCCACTCCTGCTGGGGTTGGCCTCCCTCCCTCCCTCTGACGCTACCTTTGGGCCGGAGGCTGGAGCCTTGGCCAAATGAGCCTTACCCCGCATTTTCCAAAACCTAATTGCCGCGCTGTGTCTGTGATGGGCCCCGGCCCAGGGGCTGGGCCTGCCAAGAATTTCCCCGTGTGAATACCTGCACAGGGCATCTCCTGTGGGAACCGGGAGTCGCACAGGGCCTGGCGTTTGTCCCCGGCTGTCTTGTGACATTAGGCAGATCAAAGCCCCATTGTAAAAAGTCATGTTCGCTCTGTTCGTCCGCTTGGAGCCCGTGTCCTGGGACTGCCCTTCCCTCGTCTCAGGCACGGGGAGGGCGCTGACCCCCGGGGCATGGCTCCTGTTCCAGCCCCAGCCCTCCTTCTGGAAGGGGCCCCACCGAAAGTGAATTGTCTTTCCTGGGTCTGAGGCCCGGCACACCCTGACCAAGAATGAGAACGCGAGGCAGGCCAGCTCCTCCCAGTGTCTTCAGAGCAACAAGCTCCTACTTGGCCCTACACGTAGCGGCTCAGAGTGGGGAGAACGTCACGGACGCTGAGATCACCGAGCCCCCCGGAGCCGGCGGAGGGAAGGGCGGCTGGAAGGGGCAGGGCGGGGGCTGCAGCCTGGGGCCAGCGCCGCTCAGAGAGCAGGCAGGGAGGAAGGGACGCTCTGACGAGCACGGACACTGACTGGTAGGAAGCTGTCAGATCCCCCCAAGGGGCAGCTTCTATCACTCCAAGTCAGGTGTCCAATGAGGGGGCCAATCAAATTATTCAACCACCTGAGAGGCAATTCAGGAGCCAGAAGGATCGCGTCGCATCTTCCAGGCTGTGGCCCCACTGGCAGAGCTGCCTGTGCAGGTGCTGGGATGGGGGAGCACAGAGTGCAGAGGTGCGTTAGTAATGTCTGTCCGGGTGCCCATCTCCTGGTGATGGTGTGTGTGTCCCAGGCCTGCCACTGCTTCTGTGTTAGTCAGGATAAGCTAGTTTTGCTGCAGTGACAAATAAACCTCAAAATCTCAAAGACTGAATGCCACAAAGATTTCATTATCTCTCATGCAGTATCCAAAGTGAAGGGGGCGATTGCTCAGGGCGGCTGTCCTCCCCGTGCGGGTTCCGCGTCCCTAACCCTAACCCACCTTGCCAGAGGATGACGGGCACACAGGGCTCTTCACAGCCTCAGCCTGGATGTGATTTGTCACTTTGACTCACTTGTCATTATCCAGAACGACTCCTGTGTGCTCTCTGCCCTGCCCATTGGGAAGTGCGGTGAGTGTCCGGGAGGGAGGGAGGGAGGTGTACCATAACCCTGCCAGGTGTGGAACGTGGTCCCCCCCAGCAGTTCCAGACCAGGCCCCATACATCTCACCTGGTCCCCTCCACCCCCAGGGTTGGAGTCAGGGCCCAGAGGTGCTGCTGGGCTCCGGGACACCAGGGCCCCGGGGCAGGGAGAAGGTGTGGGATTAGGGGCCTAGGGCCTCCAGCTTGGTCCCTCTGCTGGCCACGAGGCCTAGGCTGTGGCCCCTGCTTATCTTTAGCTCTGGGGCCCACAGGTCTGGGCCTAGGGGCCAAGGATACAGCTCTGGTCCTCATGGGCCCTGATCAGACACCCCAATCCCAACGACAATCCAAGTGACAGTGTCCCTGCATTCTGGAGCCATGGCCACTGCCCCCACCCTCTCGGGCCTTAGTTTCTCCAGAGCAGGCTCTGGATTGGCCCCAGGGGGTCTCTGAGGGGTGGAGTATTGTGCTGGCGGCTCCTGTAAACACTGGGAAGCGGGGAGAGCCATCAGGACCCCCAGTGGAGACTGAGGCCATCCTTCCAAGCCTTCCTGCCCTGCCTGCCAGGGAGGAGGGCCAGAGCCACCGACCCAGGGCCCCCCACTCACGCTGCCAGCATCCCTCCCTGGGGCTCTGTGTGGCCAGCTCCCGTGATGCAGTACCTTGGAGGGCTGGCTCAGGAGGCAGGGAAGGCAATGGGTCGAGTGAGCACCTGGAGTCGGGGCCACAGGCCAACTGGAGGGTGGCCACTGAGAGTGTGACCTGCGTGACCCAGTGCAGGCTTGGTGTCGGCCTCCGAGCTCGCCCAGGCTGCTCCTTCCACCTGGAAGGCCTGCCCCTTCCCCGGCTGGCTCTCATCTCTGGGAAGGGGCATCCTGTGTGCCAGTCCTCTGCTCACACCTTCACCTTCTGTCCTCCCAGGAGTCCTCTGACTGCTCAGTGCCCTCCTCCAGCCACCTGGCTCGACTTGCCTGGGGGTCAGCCAGAGGCTGCCGCCACGCCCTGTTGCGGGAGGGCAGGGCCTTCGTCTTAGACCTGGGCTTGACCTTCTGAGATTTCCGGGGAGGGCACTTGATGGGGAAGGAGAGAGTCCCAAGAGTCCCAAGAAATTCCCGCAGAAAATTGAGGAACCTGGTACTCAGAGAAGAACCCTCTCCCACGTGCGGCTGTGCCCCCGGAGCCTCTGCACCTGCGGGTTCCCGGCACCCGCTGTTTATCTGCTGGAGAGGAAGCGTTTAAAAAAGTCAGCTGTAGCATGCAAATCCAAGCAGAGCCGGCCTGCCGTGATTTGCATGGGGACAAAAGCTCCTTCGGGTAGCCTGGGGCCCAGCCCAGAAAGAAGGTTCCAGGTCTTCAAAGTGACCCCAACTCCCCAGGCAGGCAGGGCTCCTGGAGCCTAGGACAGCACCTCTCGAAGTGGGGTCACCTGGGCACAGACCGAAGGGCAAAGCCTCGGGCTCCCCTCAGACTTGCTGGATCAGGAGCCCGGGTGGGGGCGGGTTGCTAATGGAGAGGTGTTCCATCTTCTCGGGCTGGAAGACCCGCTGTTGTCAAGATGTTTGTTCTTCCCAGTTTGATCTGTAGCTTCAACAGGAGCCCAGCCAAAATCCTGGCGAGCTGTTGCACAGGTATCAAGAAACTGACTCTGAAATCTATGTGGAAAGGCCTGGGTAGCAGAGCAGCCAACGGGATCCTGAAAAAAGATGGAACTTTGAGCAAAGGCTCAGCAATGTGCTGTGATGAGCCCCCAGGCGAGTCTGCAACGTGGTCTGGGGACTGTTGGGAGGGGAAGGAAGCGGGGGTGGGGGTGCGGAGGGAGGCCCCCTCGTTCTCAGGGCCCCTCCACGGCCACTCCCAGCGGCCTCAGTCTTCTCCTGGTGGCAGTGGCCTGAGGTGTCTTTGATCCCTCTCCCGTCCCTCCCCCTGTTCTTTATTCATCACCTACCTGGGTTGCAGCCTCAAGGGCTCCTCTCAGCCTGACAGCCAACATCTCCATTCTCCATCCCTCTGGAGGGCAAAGGAGGGAGTGAATCTCATGGGGTACAGATGAAGTTCTCTTTAGCATCAAGGATTGCCTGAGGAAAAGGCAAGATACTCATACCTTAATAAAGCTTGTTTTAAGCAACCCAATCAAAAAATGAGCAGAAGACCTAAATAGACATCTCTTCAAAGTGGACATCCAGATGGCCAGCAAGCACATGAAAAGATGCCCAGCATCACTGATTGTTAGAGAAATGCAAATCAAAACTACAGTGAGAGGGGGGCAGGTAGAGCTCAGTGGTGGAGCACATGCTTAGCGTGCACAAGGTCCTGGGTTCAATCCCCAGTGCCTCCATTAAAAAATAAGTAAGTAAACTTAATTACCTCCCCCTCCAAATTAAAAAAAAAAACAAAAACAACTACAGTGAGATATCACCTCACACCAGTCAGAATGGCCATCATTAAAAAGAAAGGTAACTGCTGGAGAGGGCGTGGAGAAAAAGGACCCTCCTACACTGCTGGTGGGGATGTAAATTGGTGCAGCCACTGTGGAGAACAGGATGGAGAGTCCTCAAAAAACTAAAAATAGACTTACCGTATGATCTAGCAATCCCACTCCTGGGCATACATCCGGAGGAAAATATAATTCAAAAAGACACACGCATCCAGTGTTCCCAGCAGCAGCATTTATAACAGCCAAGACACGGAAACAGCCCGAATGTCCGTCGACAGACGACTGGACAAAGTTCTTCAGAGGCGTTCTTGCCCTCTTCACCATAGAGATCTTACACGAGCTGTATTCAACTGGTTTCTAAGTATTTCACGGCTTGCTCACTGAGGTTAGGAAATTAGGATGTGGCAGGTCTGGGAAAGCAGAGGAGAACCAATCACACGTGACGACGAAGGAAGTGTCTAGAAAGTGCTTACTCTGAGGGTTCTGTGGCTGCACCCATTTGCAAACCTGTCTCGTGGAGACTTCTGGAGTCAGGCTCAGCTCCGAGCGAGATGTTCCCCCAGACTCCTTGGAGCTCACACTTGCTGTCATTCTACACTTGGTGTTCCAAGATTCATCTGGAAATTGCCAGGTTGACGGTGGCGATAGGGAGTGGGTTCCTTCCCTGTGCCCACAATGCACCACTTTCTTACAGCAACTGGTAGCATGGTTAAAACTCCTGGAGCCCTTTAAGACTTAAAGGGCCAGACACCAGCTTTGACAGGGCGACCTGAAGTGTTGCTGGAGCCTGGACCGTACTTCTGAAATAGCTCTTTCTGGGGGACAGAAGCAGAGCCATTTTCTTTCTCTTACTTCTCACTCTCAGACCACCTCTGCTGGGCCTCCTTCTTGCCCCAAACTCTGTCCTTGTAACTGTCCTTAATGTCACCTCCACATATTAACAACAGTCTTGCTCTCGGGGAGTGGAGAGTCCAGTCAGATTTAAATCAGAGCCTCAGTCTCTTATGTCATCCACAGCTCCTTCCAGCTTCACAGCCCCTTCCTGCTTCACAGCCCGTTCCTGCTCTGAGGGTCCCTGCTCGGGCTGGGCGGGATGGCCGGGCTTTGCTCAGTGGGACCCCGCCATGAATTGCTGGCCCAGGGAAGATGTCCTGCAGCTGAGCACCTACGACTCCCCCAGCCCTGGGCGCCTCTCCAAGGAGGTCATTGTCTCACTTTCCTGGGCAGGACTCTTTCAAGATGGCCCACTCCTGGCTTCCTTCCGTGATCAGCGACAGACAATACCAAGTGTCTGTGAGCATGTGGAGAGATGGGAGCCCTTGTCTGCTGCTGGTGGGGATGTAAATGGTGCGGCCGCAGTGGGAGAGAGCTTGGCAGTTCCTCAGAAGGTCAAACACAGAGTTGCTGTACGACCCAGCCACTCTGCTCCTAGGTAGGTGCCCAGGGAAATGAAGACAAGTTCTGGTACACGAGTGCTCACGGCAGCACTGCGCACGGCGGCCACAGGCTGGGAAGAACGGGAGGGAGCGTCGCTCGGTGGATGGATGGACAGAGGCGGTGCGGCAGAGCTGAGCAGCAGAACATTGCTCAGCCGCAGAAAGGAACGAGGTGCTGATAGCGACGCATGCTACAACATGGGTGAGCCTTGAAAATGGTATGCCGAGTCAATAAGGCCAGTCACCAAAAAAGCCCACTTATTGTGTGATTCTATTCAGACGAAATGCCCAGAATAGGTGACTCTACAGAGACAGGCTGTAGGTTAGTGGTTGCCTGGGGCTGGATGGGGACTAGGGCTGGACGGGGGCTGGGGGCGGGGACGCCTGGCGGGTGCAGGGGGTTCTTTTTGGAGGGATTAAATTGTTCCCGGAAGGGTCGTGGTGATGGGTACACAGCTCCGCGCATGTACTAAAAACACTTTAAAATAGATGCCTTGTGTGCTTCTTGCGTTATGCCTCCATAAGCCTGCCATCGGGAAGAATGGCCCTGCCAAGGCCTGTCTCTCTGGAACAAAGTGACCTAGGACCAGAGGGCACTCCCGAGCAGCCCGCATTCCCGGGAGCCTCTGCTCCTCTCCTGCAAGCATCTCACCTGCTCCTCCCCGCTTTGCGCTGTCTCTCAGGGTCCCGCCTGCTGGGCTGTGGTCCCTCAGCAATTCGTGTCACGCAGCCTCCACCCCCAGAGTAGGAGCAGAGGGTCTGCCCTTGAGGCCTGGCAGCGCCCCCACCAGGCCCCCAGCTGCAGTGGGCTCTCCCCCCGCTGGGCTGGCCCCCGCCGTTCATTTGCGCAGATCCACCCCTCCCTCTGTCCACCCACCCACCTGTCCACCTGTCTTAGTCCAGTCGGGCTACCATAACAAAAGTACCATAGGCCTGGCCTTCTAAACAACACAGATTTATTCCTTCCAGTTCTCGAAGCCAGGAAGTCCAAGATCGAGGTGCCGGCGGATTTGGTGTCCAGTGAGGACCCCCCTCTGGTTCATAGACGGCAGACGTCTCACTGTGTCCTCGTGTGGCAGAGGGGGAGAGGGAGCCCTCTGGGATCTCTTTTATAAGGACACCAATCCCACTCATGGAGGCTCCAGCCTCATGACCTCAGCACCCAAAGCCCCCACCCCTAATACCATCGCCTTGGGGATAGGATTTCAGTACATGAATTTTGGAGAGGACACATTTAGTCTGTAGCATCAACCAACCCTCTGTCTGCCCACCCACCCCAACTGTCCACCCACCCACCCACCCGCGCACCACCACCCGCACACTCCCCCCCGACATCCACCTGGCAAACGCTCACTGAGCACCTGCTGTCAGCCTCAGCCCGGTGGGAAGACAGCTGAGCAAACAGACACTGACAACTGGATGTCTAGGGCCAAGCTCGAGACGCACTTCCCACTTTGGTTGTGAAAGCATGAGTCCGACATCCCCTCCCTGCTCTCCAGGTAGCTTGACGTGACCTATTTTACTCTCTAGACCCAAAGTGCTCCTCTTAGGTTCTAAGGAGGCCAGATCGGGGCCGAGACCAGGGGACTCAGAACCCATGTGGGCCCCAGCCCCCTCCCTGACTGGCTATGTGACCCCAAGCAGGTTGCTGCCCCCAGATCCCGGCCCTCACTGCCAGCACCATGACGGCACCGGGCTGGTGCTCTCCAAGGTCCCTGCTGGGCCTGGGCCTCTTCTGCCACACAAGGAGCGGCTGCTCGCCCCGCCCCGGGCACACCTGCCGGCCTCCCCTAGTTCAGGGCTCTCTGGGCCTCTGCGGCTCCTCCTCCCCCACCGGCGCTGGGGCTGCGGGGCCTGCTCAGACTTCCCCTGAGCGCCGCGCACTTCCCACCGCACATTCTCTCATCTTGCTCTGCTCATCCTTTGAGTCCCAGCTCAAAAGCCCCCTCCTGGGTGAAGCTCCCTCAATGCCGCAGGGCCCCGCCTCTGTCCCCACCTGTGGAACATGCCCCTTGAAGCACCCCTGCCCCACTGACTGCCACAGGTCGCTGGTGCTGGTGCTGGGGTGTGGGGGTGTCTGTGGGGCTCACTGGTGCTTGAGGCCCCGTCCCTGCAGGACCCTGGGACACTCCAGGTCTGGCTTTTCTGGCTACTTCTGGGACATCCTGGGGCCCAAGGTATGAGGGGCGGGGGCTTTGGGTGATGAAGTCACGAGGGTGGAGACTTCATGGTGGGATTAGTGTCCGTGTAAGAGATCCCAGAGGGCTCCTCCTCTGCCACGGGAGGGCAGAGCTAGAGGTCTGCCATCTATGAATCAGAGAGGGGTCCTCACCAGACACCAAATCTGCCAGCACCTCGATCTTGGACTTCCCAGCCCAGATCCTGTGCCTGAAGCTTCCCTCCCTCCCTGGGCAGATCAAGCAAGGGGGCGGTAGGGGGAGCCTTCCCCACTTCAACCCTGGCACTATGACATGGTCAGGGCCCTAGAAGGACCCAGAAAGATCCAGAAAGATCTAGAAGGATCCAGCAGGCTCTAAAGAGAACTGGGTCCTGAGCCCCATGCCTGGCAGAGAGAGGGTGCCTGGGACATACTTACCAACAGGCTGAGCCACCAGCTTCCCTGGTTTAGGGCTGGATGCTGGAGAAGGAGCTGGTGAGAGGAAGAGGGCTGAGGCAGCCAGGAGGAGGGGCTGGTGATAGAAAACTTTGCGGGGCATCTCGCTCAGCTGCCTCAGCTTCCCTCTGAGGCCCAGAGCTGGGGTCGACCAAGGGGACAGGCAGACAGAAGGTTCTGGAGCCAGAGTGCACCTACTCCGTGGAAGAAACACAGGGCCAGATCCCACACAGCACCTGTGCCTCGTCGGGACCTGCTGAGCACCTGTCGTTTCATCTGCCCGCCTGGGCAGAAGGGGACCACCCTGGGCGTCACCATGGTGGCAGATTTAGGGTGACCTGGCTGGTCTTGCCACCCCTTTCTGTCTATAAGCCACATTCCGGCTTGCCCCTGCTGTGAATCATGTCACCGCACAGACCACTAACTTACTCTCTGTGGTCACACATGTGAGTCTCCGCCCTCCTGTTTACTTCTCTCAGCTCCTACAGCAGACTCGAACGCTCTCACGTAGCACAGCAAACACACATCCCCGTCCAGTGGGGGCCCCGCTCACAGGCAGGGGCTGAGGGGAGAACCAGCACAGGGCTTCTCAGCCCTGCTGAGTGCCTACATAGCCTAACACCCACGGGGCCCCCTCCTGCAGCTGGTGGCTGGGACTCAAGTTTGGGATGAGGGCAGGCAGGCGGAAATGGCAGTGACCAGTGGAGAGTCCCTGTGCTGTGCGGGATCTCAGCTGACTGGCCCAGAAGAGAGGATACTATGGGGGATCAAGTCAGGGACCCCCATTCTTACCCTCAACGAGCATTTATTGAACACCTGTTGTGTGCCAGGTGGGTACCACCCTACCTGAAGATGTGATGGTGAAACACCCAGTGGAGACGGCAGTCCAGTGAACAGTCACATGCAGATACTGTCACCCATGGGAAGGACAGAGACATGCAGGGAGCTAAGACGGGGGGTGGGAGAGTCCTGGGGGGTCAGGGGAGGACCCACAATGAAGGGACAGCCCAGCTGTAGCCCCTCAGTGTCAGAATGGAAGGCAGGCTGTTTCTGGTGTTTCTGCCAGGGCGAGGTGGCCGTGGGACAAGGGGCAGGGACAAGAGGCCAGAGCACAGCTGGGACTGGATGCTGGAGCCCTGTTGAGCTTCGCAGTGAGAAATCGGTCGTGCAGTTGGGCCCCACACTCCGCAGGGCGCACACTTGGTTCTGCTCTGTGGTCGCTACCTGGAAACTCTTACTTGTTTTTGTACACATCCCACCCTTATTTGGCCCCGAAGGTCCTGTCCCCGGTGCCGCTGCCCAGAGCCCCAGCCCAGCCTGTGCTCGTGTGTGGAGGAGGGCTGGGGGCAGTGTGGGGCTGGCATCTCTGCTGGGCAGGGCTGGAGACTGAGTCCAAGCAGAATCGTCCATCTCTACGCTGGCATCAAAGCCTGATGTCTCCAATGGAGGGGGCTTCCTGGGTGCCTGCAGTGGGTGACCAGAGGGGGCCTGGCAGGGTAGGGGCATGGATTTTTCAAGCCAGGATGATGTCAGAGCCTGGGCCACATTCTGTAAAGTATGGCATCCCTGGGGTCCAAGGCTCGGAGTCCCTGCAGGACTGCCGGGTGCAGCTCAGTGTGGGCGCCAGGCCATGAAATGTCAACCAGAACAGCCTTTCTTAGTTGAGTCCAGAGGACCTACACTCCTGTCCCAGCTCTCATAGCTCTGGGACCCAAGCAATTGAGAGCAACTCCTGGCCTCAATCTGCTCACCTGCATAGTGGGTGTAACCTCGTTGGCCTCCAGGTAAGGGGTGAGTGTTGTAACTGCTACAGGAGGCCTGGGAGAGCCGCCTGCAGTGCACTGTTCCTGGAAAGGACCACGGCTGTGGGCCCTGTGCTCGCACAGAGGAGGCAGGCGCTCATGGAAAGTCAGATCAACGAAGGGAGGACGGAAAGGATGGATGATGTGGGCTCCAGCAATGCACCAAGACTCAAGGTTGCCCGGCTCAGAGACCCGTGGGGGAGGCGGGGCCGTGGCTGGGACGGAGGGCAGGAGGCAGCCGGGGCAGGAATGTCAAGGGGAAGAGGGAGCTGGCCTGCTGTCAGGAGGGAGCGATAAGCAAGCAGTGCCCACAGGATTAGGAAAGCACCAAGCGGAAAGAAGAGGCGTGGAGAGCCCTTTGCAAATCAGATGGGAAGTGAGATTAGATGCTGAATCAATAGAAGAGGCTCCAGCCAGATCCAAGGTGCTGCTGGGGAAGCATGGACGGCTATTCGGGGGCAGGCTGGAAGGACGGGCCCCGGGCACCCCGCTGGCCCGCCAGCCAGGCGACTAGGGAGCTGGGCCAGGTGGTACCTGCCTGAGACCACCCGGATGCCCCTCAAGCCAGGTCCTGCATTTGCCACCTCTGTGGCCACACCTCCCAGCCCCTGGGCTTTGCCTGCCGGAGGCTCCGGCTTGGGGAGACAGCAGCAGGTGGGGAGGGAGGTGCGGGCAGAGGTCGTGGTGGGACAGGAGCAGATCCTGCCTGCTTACTCCTCCCAGGGGACGCAGCCTCCTGCCCTCCGGAAGCTTTCTTCCCAAGCTGGGGCTGCAGGCTCTTCGGGGCCGTGGGGGCAGGTGTTGTGTCTCAGGGGCCCAGGCCGTTTGGCCTCCGCATCCCTGGTGGTGGTGTCGTGGCTTCGATGCTTCGGAGTCCTCTGAGCAGGGAGGCACCCGAAGGCCTGAGCCTCTGAGCGTGGGGGGGGGGGGGATGCCAGGAGCCCATGCCCACTAACTGGAACTTTCTAAGCATCCTCCTCCGACCCCAGGCTCACCTCACACTGGGCTGGGCCAAAGCACAGGAACCTAGCACTCTGGGGCTTCAGGAGCAACATGGGCAGTGTTTCTCAAAGAGGGTTCCAGGGAACACTGGTCCCAGAAGATGCGCCCAGGGAACAATTTCTGAGGTCACATTAGCTCGAGAAACCCTGCTCGCTCTCTCCTGCTGGAGGCGCACAGCAAAGGCTCCGACTAGTCCTCAGCAAGGACTTTGTTTCGTTCCGTGATTCCCAAGCGTCTGTGATCTTACTGACGTCCCGTGGGACTAGGACTGGCTTTGGGGAACGGAGACCCCGTGCACGTGTTCTCCCCACGCTAAGAGGTGCCCGCCGTGCCCTGAGGTTTACTTTCTGGGTCCTTGGGCTCAGGTGGATTTTTGTCTGGAGGATGGATCAGGTGCTGCAAGCGGCACATCCTTCCCCCAGGCATTGGGGGTGGGGCGGCAGGGACCCCCCCAGAAGCCTCTGCACTGTGCAGATGGGTGTCTGCTCCCTTGGGTGGGAGCACCTTTCCAACTCTTTGGTGGCAAGAAAAATGGCCAGGCCACTGAGAGCAGTGGGCTCTGTCCTGACACAGTGCTGGGGATCCCATGCAGTTACAACAAAATTGCAGTGGGGTGTCTCCTCAGGCTGCCGGCCCCTGGGGAGGAAGGGGATAGGGGCCCCCTCATTTTGCCCAGGAAGTGAGATGGGAGGGCAGAGAGGGCCCCAGGGCCCAGCCATGCTGGCTGAGTGCAGAGGACTGGGAAAAATGAGATGCCGGGGCAGAGGGGACTTCCCAGACCTCAGGTTCAAAGCTGGATGACCCAGGGCTGACCAGAGACCAGTGGGGAACCAGTGTATAGAGAGTCAGCTCATGGGGCCAGGGGAGAGGCTCAGAAAGGTCAGAGTTGGGCAGCCAGCAGGTGCAAAAGGGATCTGGGAAATGTTGGGGTCAGGGAGCTCGGGGAGCTTGGTCCCGGGGCCGAGGCGGGAGAGGACAGGACTTACCTGTGGGAGCTGTGGGCAGAACCCAGACCTGTGGCGGGGGGTGGGGGGTGAAACGTCAGCAGTCAGGGGTCCAGAAGAGAGCGGGTGCCTGTGAGTAGCGAGCACCCCGTCACAGGAGGTGCTTCAGCAAGAGCCGGGCCCCCAGGCTGTCATCCAGACACAGACAGCAGAGAGCAGGGGTCAAGAGCGTGGACGCTGCGGTCTTCATTCATTCTTTCAGCATCTACTGTGTGCAAGACTCACTTCTGGGCTGAAATCTCAGTTTTTCCACTTCCTCGCTCTGTGACCTCAGGCAAGTCACTTAACTTCTCTGAGCCCAGTTTCCTCACCTGTAGAATGCCTTTGTTTTCCATCTCTTGGCCAGCTGGAAAGAGTGTATCTAAAAACTGGGGCCTCAAACAGCCCTCAGGGAATTTCAGGTCCCTGGTCAGGGCAAGGGGAATGCCCAGATGGGGCAGAGCGGTACCCTGAGCGGTGCCGCCTTAGCCTACATGAGAGGCTTCCAGAAGCATTCGAATCTCCAGAGGAGCAGCCCGCAGAGGGTCTGCTCCCTGAGCCTTGGTGGTAGCCCCTCCCCGCCCTCAGAGAGCCAGCGAGGAGCCCGGGAAACAGCCCCATGGGCTCCGTGATTGGGCAGTGGTGACAGTCTTGGGTGGGCTCGGTTGGCTGACTGGTGCAATGGACACACAGGGTGTCGGGAGGCGCTGGAGCCCCAGGCCTGTGACAGGTGGGGATCCTGCCGCCGGGGTCCCTCCTTGGAGGCTGATGCAGCGTGGGAACGCTCGGGTTCAGGCTGCGATGTTCCCGCAGATTGACAAGGTCTGGGGCCTGCGCTCTGCCTCCCGGGGGACGGATTGACAGCTGATCTGTGGGGGGCAGGCGGCCCAGGCAGGGTGTGCTGGGAACAGTGAGCCCCAGACTCCCACCTCGCTCCTCCCTCTCCCCCCAGGCCCAGCCCCTCAGTTTGGGTATCAGAGGGAGGGGCTTGGGCCCCACGGTGACCTTGAGATGGTGGCTGCATCACAGCAGGAGGTCAGCTCTAGGTATTTACCCTGCCAAGGCCACGGAGAGCCCAGAAGGGGACAAGGGCTGTCTCTGAAGGGCCCCTTGGTCCCTCAGCCCGTGCAGGGTCTCTGCTCCCACTGCTGCCTTTCCCCTGCCCCCCAACTCTGGCGCATGTGTGGTGCATCACGGCTCCCAAACCCCTTCCGCTCTTCCTCAGACCCCTCCCTGCCAGGCCCAGGACCTTCCAGTCTCCTGCCCCATAAAAATCGCCCAGCTCCTAACCCACTCCGGCTTCCAAACTGGGCTCCAGGTAGAGATGGGAGAGGCTGACCTTGGCTTCGTGCAGGTCCAAGGGGACACCTTTGACCTGGTGAGATTAGGAGCCTAGACAATCCAAGTGCCTTCTCCCTGTCCAGCCAGGTGTGCATTGAAGGCTGCGGTGACTTGGCTTTCTTGGCCAGAATCTCAGTCTTGCTGAAGCTGGATGAGCCCCTGGAGGTGGTCCCAGTGGGTGTCTCTGGAGCGCCGTCACCTCTGAGGAGCACCAGGGACTGTCTGGAGGGCCTCAGGGCTCCACCGGCTACCACAGAACGACTCCACCTGTACCTGCCTGTGTTTTCCCTCCTGTCTGATTGCCCACCTGCGGCAGTCTCCAAGGTGGGCTGTGCCCTCCAGGGACACATATCAGGTCAGTGTCAAGGCAGGGGATGTTTGAGGGTCCTGTCTCCAGCCCAGGGCTCTCCCTCCAGCTTCTCTAGTTAGGAGGGAATGACTGCTGACACACCTTCCACGTGCCCCAGGGTTGTTGGCACAGTAGCGGGGACACTAGCTCCATAAGGTGACTCTGACAGCACCCAAACCACAGAGCTGGACCTCAGCTTGGGGTGAGTGTTGGGTGTTTGAGAAAGTCTCGTTTGCACATAGAGTTAGATCAGAAGGGACCCATCCACCCTCTCATCTCCAAAACTTTCAATCCATCTCTCCATCCAGACTTCCCCTAGCCCTCATTCCAGGCCTCCTCAGAAATAACTACTCATGGCCAGACAGACGTGGGTTCAGATCCTAACTCCATTATCTCGTTAGCTGTGTGGTCTTGGGTCAGTTATTCGCTTCTCCGTTTCTTCCTGCTTAAAACAAGAATATGAAGACGGAGATTGTTCTGGGAGTTAAAGATAAGGTTTTCTGCACATAGTAGGTTTTCTGTTTGTTTGTTTTGTTATTTTGCTTGAACAGCAAACATTTATTTCTTATAGTTCTGGGTGCTGGGAAGTCCAAGATCAAGGCACTGGCAGATTCTGTGTCTGGTGAGACCTGTCTTGGATTTGTAGGCAGAAGACTGCTGGAGACAGTCTCCAGGTTATGTCCCCACATGGGGGAGGGCACAGGGAGCTGCACGTAGTAGGTTCTTAATTAAAGTTTGTATCTTTTCCAATTAGCGTTCCCTCTGAATATGTGTCCGGAAGTGGGGTTGCTGGATCATATGGTAAGTCTATTTTTAGTGTTTTGAGGAATCTCCATACTGTTTTCCAGAATGGCTCCACCAACTACATTCCTACCTGCATATATCCAAAGGAAACTCTAACAGGAAAAGACACATGCACCCCAATGTTCATAGCCGCACTGTTAACAACAGCCAAGACATGGAAACAACCTAAATGCCCATCAACAGATGACTGGATAAACAAGATGCAGTATATTTATACAATGGAATACTACTCAGCCATAACAAAGAATAAAATAATGCCATTTGCAGCAACATGGATGGACCCGGAGATCGTCATTCTAAGTGAAGTAAGCCAGAAAGAGAAATACCATATGATATCACTCATATGTAGAATTAAAAAAGAAGACACAAATGGACTTATTTACAAAACACAAACGGACTCACACATAGAAAACAAACTTATGGTTACCAAGGGGGAAAGGTGGAGGGGAGGGATAAATCAGGAGTTTGAGATTTGCAGATACTAACTGCTATATATATGATAGGTAAACAACAAGGTCCTACTGTGCAGCTCAGGGAACTATATTCAATATCTTGTAGTGACCTATAGTGAAAAAGAATATGGAAACGAACATATGCATGTACACGTAAGACTGAAATATGCTGTACCCCAGAAATTGACACAACACTGTAAATTGACTATACTACAGTAAAAAAAAAAAAAAAATTTTGTGCCCTAGGAGACAAAGACTACTGACCCCAGGGCGTACCCAGGGCCTGCTCCTCTAGTCTCAGAGCCCCATACCACC
The DNA here is from genome assembly GCF_009834535.1 of Camelus ferus. NCBI lineage: Eukaryota > Metazoa > Chordata > Mammalia > Artiodactyla > Camelidae > Camelus > Camelus ferus. The sequence continues at coordinate 68,366,825 of NC_045705.1, forward strand.
CTGTGCAGAAGGCCATCTGTTCACCTAGCGCAGCTTAGCGGCACCAGCGGCAGGCAGAACCTTGCAGCCATGGCGGGTGGGCATTAGATGCCTGCCACCCAGATGTGACCCGGGCAGGACCTCCTGCTGCTGGCAGAGGAAGCCCTGCCTCCCCCGGCCAAGGCTGGCTGCTGCCAACCAAGTGGGCAACCCAAAGGCACGTGGTCTGAGCTTCCAGGACCTTGTTTCCCGTTGCCTACACCTGAGCCCAGCCGCTAGGCCCAGGATGCGTGCATACACGGAGCATAACCAAAGTCAGAGCCCAGGGCCTCTGAGCTCATCTCTGCCGCCCCCTCAGACAGGCCGGTCCCTTCCCCAAGGAGGTAAATAGCAGCTCCATTTATGTGGCAACATGACGGGGCTGTGGTGGCAGCGGTGGTCCTTATGCAGTGGCAGCGTGGGCTCGGCCGCCCCCCGGGCACGGCAGGAGAGGGAGCCTCCGTTGTGATGTGACTTGCATCCTTGAGCCCACCCTGGGGGCATTCCTTGTTTGGACCCAGGAGCCCCAGATGGTCCAGGTAGCAGTGCTGTCCAGGCACAAGGCTGGGCTCCCGGCTGTCTGTGCAGCCCCTCTGGAGGTGGGCACACGTCTCCGGGCTCCCCAGGGCCCATCCGGCATCAACGTGTGCTCGCACGGAATCTGCCCGCTGTCCCCACCTTACACACGGAGCAGCTGACCGTCCAAGAGGGGAGATGCTTGTCCAAGTGCATTCAGAGAGGGGCTGGTAGGGCTCAGCCAAGCTCGAGGGCTAAGGGCCCTGCTCTGGGCCAGCTGTCTTTGGCCAAGACAGGCTCTGCCCTGGGTCATCCCCAAGTCCCACCCCGGGAGCTCCGGGTCTGGTGAGGCAACTGGGCCACGGCAGACCCCACCCTCCCACACCTCCCCTTCCATCACCCGGCTCGGGGCCAGAAATGCACCCACCTTTCCTCCGCCACTCGAGGAACTCCTGGGTGCCCTGCTTAAGCCCACTCAGGCCGCCCCTCTGGGAAGCCTTCGCCGACCCCCCAAGTCTCAAGGACGAGGCTCCTGAGGTTCTGTGGCCCTCAGGCTCCTCTTATGCTGCAGGGAGAGCAATCCTGACGGGGGAGTTGCCTCGCAGATGAAGCGAGAAGCTATGTTAAGTTCCTTCCGGGTCCTGCATCTGCAGAAAGAACCCAACACAAGGAGTCATAAAATTCCTATCACAGGTGGGCCCGACGCTCTCAGTGCCTCGTCAGAAACTGATCCTTCTGCCGGCAGCGGCTGCCTGCTCTTCCCCTGGCCTCTCCCCTGCGCAGGTCCAGCCCTGAGGGAAGGGAGAAAGCGCCCGGGACTGAGCAGGTGGGGGGCTGGATGGAAAATGGAAAGGATAAATGGACGTGAGATTTAACAGAAGGTGGGAGGGGGAGATGGAGAGGAAGAGGAGGTGGGAAGTGGTCCAGCTTGGTTAACTAGGCTCACATCCCAGCTCTGCACACAGCAGCCGTGTGACCAGTTGGAGACTGCATGTCTCTGTGTCCCATTTCTATTCCTTTCATCTCGAAAAGGGGACATAACTACCCACCCTTAATGCTGTCATGAAGATTAAACATAACAGTCAAGCACGGGCCCATCTTGCTGTAAGAACGCCCTCGGAAAGTGACACTCGAATTTCCTTCCTCCCGGACAGCCTGGCTCCGGCTCCCAGCCAGGCCAGGTACCTGCACAGCCATTCCTGCGCTGGGCGTGCCCCGCCCCCTCCCACCCCTGTTAAAATCCCCTGGCTCGGCGCCTCTCCCAGGTATGTCCTGATTATGTAATCACACCGAGCAGCTACACACCGCCGGCTCTTCCCTGGCTCCTGTTTACACTTTGGCTCAGGGGAGAGCTCCATTCAGAAGAAACTGCTATTGTGTCTCAGCTTCCCATGGGAAAGCGGCATGGGGAGGGGCTCAGCGACCCAGCCCGGAGGCGGGGGTGGTGGCAGCAGAGGGGGAGAGAGGGAAGCAGGCCCTGGCACGGCCTGGGGCTTCCTGGATACACACACGGCTTACCATTCACTTATCTCTTCAAAGACAAAAGCCTCAAAGAATTTTTTGCATGGCCTGTTTTTTGGATAAACCTGAAAAATAGTTAAAAAAAAAAAAAGGCAGACCATTATCTCACCCACTTCCTTAGTCATGACCTTTTGCTTCACTTCTAACCTTGTTTTGTTGCCCTTTCATTCATTTATGCATGTATGCGTGCATCCATCCATCCATCCACACATCCATCCGTCCATCCACAAATCCACTCACCCATCCATCATTCATTATTCATTCATCATCCATCTATCCATCCATCCATCGTCTATCCATCCATCCACACATCCACCCACCCATCCATCATTCATTATTCATCTATCATCCATCCACCATCTATCCATCTGTCCACACATCTACCCACTCATCATCCATCTATCCATCAATCATTCAGTAATGCAGCATTCATATCTCACCTTCCGTCCCATGTCCCTGGTAGACATTACTAACCGATTGCAGCTCTCCTTTCCCTAGAGCCTAAAATCATGCCGCCCAATATGGTAGCCACTAGCCACCATTCAAATACGGCTATTTAAACCCATGGAACTAAAATCAACTGAATAATTCTGTTGCTGAATCTCAATAATCATATTTCAAGTGCTCAATATCTCCACACGGCCAGCGGCTCCCTGTTTGACAGAGCAAATACAGAAAATTTCTGTCACCACGAATGTTCTCTTGGAGTGTGCCGGCCTCTGGCATGGTGACCGTAACCGGCCCCTTACTGCTGGGAAGGACAACAAACATCCTGCCTCCTTGGGCCAAGTGGGGGTGAGTCCTGCCAAAGCCCGGACCTGCCCGGGGACACATCCCGCTGCCGGTTTTGTTTCTGTCTGAATTTTGCATATGGCAAGGTCATACTTGAAAGCAGCAAAGTCCTTCCACGCTGACCCTTCTCAAGTTCACTTTCTTGTTGTCTCTTAAGAAAAAAAAAAGAGAGAAGAGAGAAGAGTAAAACCCTCGCCTTGCCTTATGGCCACACACGTAACCTGCGGGCGGTGCCCCTGCCCTAGGCGCGCCCCTTACCTCTCCAGCCTTCAGGGACTTGATGCTTCTGTTCTGCATCTATTTTTAGTGCCTCTGGGAGAATGTCATTGCCGACGGAGGCAGACATTTCATACTCTGGGAACCTTGACCTGCTGCTCTTCCGGTTGTGAGCTGAACCTGCTTTTTCATGCCCCAGAAGGAAAGAACAATGATCGTGAACGATCAGCATCTTCTGGAAAATCGGAAGTAGAGCTTCCATGATCCGAGGCTGCCCTGAACCCCGGCGGGGCTGCCTGCAGTGGCCGCCGCCTCCTGGCCCACCTGCTGAAGGCCCCGGGGCTGCGGGGCTACAGTGTGGGGCCGCCAGCCATGCCAAAGCAGGGAAAGGGGGCCGTAGGCGGTGGGCTGGCCACAGGACCAGGGGGCAGACGAGGCTGAGGCAGAGTGATAAAAACTTGTGAAGAAAGCATTTCCAGCCCTGCAGAGACCGGTGGCCCACCCCCAGAAACCAGCACTGGGAACACCTCCCCAGGGCAGGGTGGGGTGGAGCAGGAGGGGGAGAGGGTGCCTTGCTCTGGGTGGGTGGGGGTGTCTCTCTTGGGCTGGGGAGCTTGACTGATCTGAAAACGCCTGGCCTCTGACCCTGGGCTGGGTCCTGGGCTGGGTCCTGGGGGGCACCAAGGAATGGGATCGGGTGAGTAGTGGGGGGTATGGAGACAGGGAAGGAGCACCAGCCGGCTGCTGGCTTAGGGGTGGGACAGAGTGGGGGGCCTCACACATGCTGGCAGGGACAAGGCTGAGGTTCCCCCAGTGCCCCTGCCTCCCCAGGTGCACAGGTGGTCCCTTCAGCCCCTGGGGCAGTGGGAAGCGAGACTGGCCTGGCCTTTAGGGAAGCGGGCGGTACTTGCCGAAATCACCTTTGACAAAGAAAGCAAAGGTCACGGGAACAATTCCTCCCTTTCACGCTGGGCGACCTGGCAGGAGTGCGCTGGAGCTGACAGAGGGCGGCAGCCCCTCCCCAGCGGCCCAAGACAAACAGGGTGGCAGGAAGTTCCCACGCTCCCAGGGCTGGCACCCAGAGGCTCTGAGTCACCTGTGGGGGGCTGGGGCTGCGAGGAGGGTGGGGCCTCAGCCACCCACAGGTGAGCCTGGGGCGGGGCCAGCTGCGGCACGTCTGCTGAGCGCCTCCTCCGCGCCCCGCACGCACTGCGAACGCCGTCTCCCTCCGTCCTGACCAAAGGCCTGCTGAACTAACAGTAGGGCCTTCACTTCGCAGACTAGGAACTTGAGACCCAGAGAGGTTAAGTGACTTCCCTCGGGTCACCCAGCCTGAAAGGGGAAGAGTCAGGGTTTGGACTCAGGCTCCTCTGGTTCCGAAGTCTGTGCTCTTTAGTTTGGACTTGGATTCACTCAGCAAACCTTTGCTGAGCCCCTACTGTGTGCCAGGCTCTCAGCCGGGGCCCAGGGTGGAAATGTAACCAGGGCCATGGCCCCGTGGGAAACGTCTACCATTAGCAGTGGCCTAGGGTTTCACCTGCAAAGTGGGTGAGTGGGTCCCCCAGCTGACCTCTGTAGAATGTACTAGAAGGTGATAGGACAGCACACCCAGCCGTGGGGCAAAGCGCTGGAGGAACACGACATCCTAGGGTCCCCGACGTTGGTTTTGGTGCTGCTGCTGCTGCTCTGTGGGCCAGGGTGCTGTGGCCTGGCGGGGGCATCTTCTGCCCTTGAGATCGGGGTGATGGAGAGCACCCGCCATGAGCACCCGCTTCCAGAGGAGTGGATGAAATGGCCAGGGACCCCTGGGGCATGGCCACACGGGTCACCTCCCCCTAGCCACTCAGAGGTGTGCCCGGGCTGAAGGTCCTGGAGGGCAAGGCCATCCCTTCCCTTCAGTGACGTCGATCGAGGGTCTGCTGTGTGCGGGCTCGGGGCTCCTGGAGGTGCAGCCCCTCCCCTCCTCAGGACCCAGCGCAGTCCTGACACTTTGGAGGTGCCCAGATGAGCCAGCTGAACCATTATGGCCACTGCTGGGCCATTAATTGTCACTCTGCCCCTGTGGACAGAGGCTTCAGAGGCTCCCTGGGGCTTTGAGGGTCACTGGGCCTTCAGGTCTCAGAGGACCATGCTACTGCCAGTCCCCCAAACAGGACACCATCAGGCCAGTTCTGGGGCCACATCGGAGCCCACAGTTACCATAAGGTTAGGCCAAGTCAAGCAGGCAGATGGCAGGCTGGAGTTTGGGGCAGGCAGCAGCTGCTAGAGCCCAGAAGATGGTTAGAGCTGAGACGCTTGGACAGAGGGTGAAGCTCAGGTGATGGTTCTGTCCGCAGAACCATGTGTCCGCAGGCGAGGCGCTCCCCATCTCTGGGCCCCTGGCCAGGAAACCGGTGTGACCCTTACAGCTCCTCTCGCCTCTCAGATTCCAGAGTCTCAAGATCAGGAACCACTTGTCCTGTGGGTGTGTAGCAAGTGTTCCAGAATGACCCGTCCTTGGAGGGCCAGTGTCCCCCTCCCTGGAGGAGTGGGGAGGCAGTCGCAGTCAGGGGACAGCCCTGCCCACTCACCTGCCCCTCTGCCCACCTCCTTCTGGACCTACCCATCCCTTCTAGCCAACACCTACCATCATCCACCAGCACGTACACAGCATCCCAGAAGATCACGCACTAGCCAGCCAGCCAGGTGCGTCCTATCCTCTGACCACTGGACCACCTGTTCACCTGCCAGCATTCTCCATCAATTGTCCACCTACCCACTTAGCCTTCACCCATTGAGTGGCTCCTCTGTCCACCGTTTGATTTATCTACACATCCATCCACTGCCTTGAATCCCTAACGCCAGGCCTGAAGTCATCCGTGGGCGCCACGCAAGGCTGGCTGGTACTAATTCTGGGTGATGTGGCAAAAACCAAGATTGTTTAAAAGTGCACATTTTCAGTCACTGGTTTTGCAGCTCTCCCTCCCGCCACACCTGCCCTTCCTCTCCTGGGAAGTCAAAGCGCTTGGGATCTGCCATGTATTAGTTACATGACCTTGGACATGGTGACCAACGTGTCTGTGTTGCACAGTGTGAAGTCACCGCGGCACATCTTTGCTGAGCCGCCGTCACAGCGAAATGCCCGCGATAAGCGTTCGGCTGGGTTGCCGCGACGATCACTTCCGGAGGCTGCGCTGTCCGACTGCGTCTGATTGTACCAGGGGGAAACTTGCTGACTCCTGAACGCCCGGCCAGTAAGAAAGGATCTCTTTCTGCAGTTTTCCATCCACCCAGGTCTTCCTTTTTCTCATGGGCTATGTCCTGTTTTCAACTGCATGTTTCTTTTCTACTGAAGCAGCACTGATAACACCTTTTTGATAAAAGGCCAACAAAGCTTCCAGTAGAGATAAAGGAACAACCACGTTCTTTGCCGGCCCGGGAAGGACGTTTCCCATTCCATGTCATTTTCCCACTGGAATGTGAGAAGGGAAGTGTGAAATATTTGTCCAGATCATCTCTCATCAATGAGGCATTCCAGTAACCACAAGCAGCGCTGGCCCCTTCTCCCAAGCACACCCGGAGGGAGCCACTGGTCTGGCTAATCTGGATTTGTGGGCGTAGGAGCCCTGGCTCCCTGGCTGAACGGGGGCAGTGTGTCTGTCCGGGCCAGCTGCTGTCCTGCTGCTGGGTCTGGGCTGGTTCAGAGGCGGCCCCAGAGGCTTTGACGTGTGCCAGCCCCTGGGCCCATGTGGCTTTCCTCTCTGTTTTGCCTGGGAAAAGTGATTCATTATCCCATTTTAAAGGAGGAGACTGAGGGTCAGAGTGGATGTGGGAGACTTACTCAAGGTCACACATGTTTTAAATCTGTCTGCCACAGCGAGCAGGACGGCTCTTCCCCCGGTCATCTTATCCTCAAGTTCCCGGCGTGTCTCTGAGCAGGTGAGTGTTTGAGAAGAGCGCACACCCGTCGCGTTTCCCCCAGAGCAATGACGGCCCGGCGTGAGCTTCTCTGCTGAGTCAGTGCACAGGCCCACGCTGCCTCTGTGGCCTAGGCTGTCGCCTCTCAGCAGGGCCCCCACCTGGCGCGCCCCCTCCTCCAGAGCATCTCAGTCCCAGTTGTCTCTGAAAACTCCTCTGATACCAGCAGCCACTGGTCTTAACACAAGCGCCCGGTGGGAGAGTCAGACAGGCCTGGGGTGGCAGCCCGTTCAAGGTGGCCTCTGATGACCTTCACCGGTTTGTGTTCATGCCCTCTGTGGCCCCCTCCCTCCTCGAATAGGGCTCACATGGTAAAGAGCGCATGCTGGGGGAATGATGGAGCGTGGTTCCCAAGGCCAAGTTGTGAAAGGCATGGCAGCTTCTGCCTGGTTCTCTCCAGCCACTCACGCTGGGGTAAAAAGTCCACCGTGTCACCAGGGCACTCAGGCAGCCCTGTGCAGAGGCCCACGTGGCAAGGTCCTGACACCTCCCACCAACAGCTGGGTGAAGGGGCCGTCTTGGAGGTGAATCCTTCAGCCTCAGTCAAGCCTTCAGATAACTTCAGCTCTGGCCAACATCTTGACTTAAGCCTCCTAAGAGATTCTGATCCAGAATCTCACAGATCCAGCAGCTCCGTGGCCCACAGTTATGAGAGATAAGAAATATTTGTTGTTTTCAACCACTAATTGAGTTGGGGTTATTTGTTACACAGCAGGAAATAACTAATGCATGAGGTTTGAATTGTGTGCGTCTCCTTACGAGTTGAGTCACCTGGGTCAGGTGGTTCAATGTGGAACCTTGGTTTCCTCCTTTACGAGACAGCTAATCATAAGCCCCTTAGAGAACCTTGCTAAGAACAGAATGGGAGGCAGCCTGTCCTGTGCCCGGCATCCCCAGGGGCCGTGGGGCTGCTATGATTGCTGTTGCAGCCATGTTTGCCTGTGCAGGGCTCTGGCCTCTCTGCCTGCAAGAAGAGACACGTTCTTAAACTCCTCATATGCCCCGACATAGACACATGCACACACGTGCATGCGCGCGCACACACACACACACACACACGCTTACCTCTCCCGGTGCCTGGCCCAGGGCTGAAGGAGGCACTGCAGGTTCTCATTTACTACTGAGAACCAATGAATGAAGCAAATGGCATTCATTTTAATTAAAATATTTGAGTTGTGATCAAATACAAATAAAATAAAATTTACCATCAACATCATTTTTAAGTGTACACTTCAGTCATGCTTAAATGCCTTCACATGATTGTGCAACCAATCTCCAGAGCCGTCTCCTCTTCCTACACTGACACCCCGTCCTCATTAAACCACCACTCCTCATCCCCTCCCCCGGCCCTTAGAACCACCATCCTGCCCTCTGTCTCTGTGACCTTGACTCCTCGAGGGACCTCCCATAAGTGGAATCATGTACATGTGACCTGGTTTGCTTCATTGCCCAGGGGTCACCCACGTTGGAGAATGCGTCAGAATGTGTCCTTCCTCTCTGAGACTAAATCATTCCACAATGAATTGTTGCTTCATGTGTGTTTCTTTTCCTCTGACCATGAGATCAAGGGGGTCAGGCACGAAGTTTAACTTCTCTGCTTATGCCCAGCCCCTGACTTAGAACTGGCCCTGAATAAGCCTGACTCAAGATGTATCTATGGAAGAAATGACTAAGGTCCCCATGTCTGGTTTGTGTCCTGGTTCTGCCACTTGTTGGCTGGGTGGCCTCTGCAGGTGTCTTGCCCTCCCTGACCCTCTGTTTCTGCATTTATGGAGTGGGGATGGTGCCTCACTCACAAGACAGATGTTGGGGTCAAATGTGGTGACTGTACTTCAAATGGTGGGGTGTGGGGGTGTAGCTGCTTCCTGATTTGACCCCCAAGGCCAGAAATGGTGACACTCCTTTGCTTGACCCTGGCCTGACCCAGATGCCACTCAGCAGGGGGCCAGGTGTGGTGGCTGGTCTGTAGTCTCAGGTTGGCAGCACAGGACATTTCATTACCAGCCGTCTTCTGAGATAAAGCCAGTGGCTCCCACATTCCATCGATAAGACCCCGGGGCTGAGCAGAGATGACTTATGCCCCAGAGAGCCGGTGAAAATGACAGCAGGGGAGGAGTTGGACCCAAATTTGCTTCACACAAGGTGTGATTTCAGATATGGGCTGATAACTTGTCAGATGGCTAATGGCTCTGGAATTCCAACCGATCCTGGAGGAGAGGGCAAAGGAGTCGGGAAAGCAGACTTTGTGTTGAGCCTGATTCCCTGGGGGTGAGAACACAAGCTGTGGGGTCCTTCTCAGGTCCCTGCTTAGGAGACCTTGGGAACCTGGCTGAACTGCTCTGTGCCTCAGTTTCTCCATCTGTAAAATGGGGATGTTAGTGATTCCCACCATTTTCTGGGGTGGGGGTGTGGACTGAACACGCCGAGGCTGGTGGGGGTGGCGCTCGGCACATGCTAAGTCCCCCTCGCCTCTTGGCTGTGTCTCTCCTCGCTGAGCCTTGGTGTCTCCATCTATAAAATGGGGAGGCCCTCCCCCTGCCCTGTAAAAATAACCTGTTTATCCCTTTTCTCCAATCCACCCCGTGGACTGGCCAAGTCATCTTTCCAGAATTGGGGGGCTCCTCAAATGTGCTTCTCCCAAACTTGGGTCAGCCCACTCACCCGAGCCTCTCCCAGCATCCCCACCGCGGGGGCTTGTACACTGCTCGCCTGGCGTGGCCCCCATGGGCTCTTGGATTCAGCCCCCTGTGCCCCCTGCTCCTGTCCTTGCCATCCCTACTCAACAAGTGTGCTGTTCTCTGCCCAGGGGCTTGGGCCAGAACCTCCTTGGCAACCCTCCAGCCCGCACTGTCTGCTCCCAGCCCCTCACCCAAGCCCTTCCCTCCTGCGTCACTGCTGGAGGAGACCCCCCGAGAGGTCCCTTGTTGGACCAACAAGTGTGAAGGACAGATCTGAGGTTTGAATTTCTTTGTCACAGCAGCACAGCCTGGCTCGTCCAGACTAATGCAAGGCTCTCACCATAGACAGAATTTTTGCCCGGAAGACTGCGCCCTGTGCTGGGGAGGTTCAGCAGCCTCCCCTGGGCCCCCCACACTCGGCCTTTCCCATCGTATCCCACCTTGCTGAAGCTCACGGGACCACCCCCTGGCCTGACCAAGGGCACCTGGGGCAAGTGCGTGCTACCCTGTCCACGTCTCTGTCCCCAGGCCTGGCTCCGAGTCCATCCTCCCCAGGGCTCAGCTCTGCCTGTCGAGCCTGCTGAGCGACTGGCCTTGGCAGGGACCCAGCTGTCCCCCACGTGCGCATTCTTTCCCGAGGAATGTCCCGGATCCAGGTTCCCACAGAGGTGCCCGAAACGAGGGGAGTGACTCTGAGCTCTGGCTGTTGTTCTGTTGCAGAAAAAACCATTCTTTTGGACTCTGCGAAGTGAGCCCACGAATGGGGCATAGCTGAGATGCAGGAATTCCTGGGTCAACGGGCCTCACTCGGGCAGGGCCGCCCTCCCCCTGCGGGTCAGCAGAAACGTCACGTGAAACCCATTCTAATTAAAGGGAGCATTAAGCCGGGGCCTTTAAAACATGGCCATTTCCTAAAATCCTTTCTTGATAGCAGTTAATTTCCCTGAGGAAGGAGCAGAGATAGGAGTGGGAGGGGGCACGGAGCCCCCTTGGAGAGCCTGGTTTTCCCACCCCAATCACTCACTCTGCATTTATCTAGAACTTCATCTCAACAGTAATTTAAAGACTTCAGGAAAACTTCTCTAGGCCCTAATTCATCAGCTGTTTAATGGGAGCGCTGTCCCTCAGCCTCCACCACTTCCAGGGCAGGGGGCCGGGGGGACGGGGATGAAGATCAGGGTTCTGGAACAAGGGACCCAAGGTGTTGACATGGCCAGGAGACAGTGCGGGTGGGGGCAGGCTGGTCTGAAGACAGCTGGGACCCACAGGTGCTCCTTCATGCAACAGACACTAATTGAGGGCCTTCTGTATGCCAGGCACTGTCCTAGACACTGGGACAGAGCCTCAGACAGGTCAGACAAGTATCCTCCTGCCGTGTGGTTTACCTTTCATTTTGCTTCAGATGATTTGTGATGCACGTGGCCTTGGAGAGGAGAGTCAGCCCTAGTGGGCTTCATGACAAAGCTGGGTGTCCACCCCCCTGCAAACAGTGGCTCTGACCCTGCACATCCCCAAGAATCAGTTGTCTGAGTCACTGGGTTGAGAATTCTACCATCAATTAGTTTTGTCTGCCATGAGTACAGGAATGGAGAGTAATGGCCTGTGCACTCTGCATGTGCTGACCCTGCACTGAAAAGCTCAATTAAAGTAGCATTTGAGGAAAAATCATGAAAGCTCCTGTGCAAAGCCATTGAACTTTATCTCAAGGGGCCTCGAGTACCTTGTGACATGTCCTAAGATTCAAAACCCACATTGGCTCCGCCCATGGCCCAGGGTCACCTGATGGCGTCAGACACCTGTGAGGACTAAACCTCTCCCCGGTGAGCCCACGATCACAGCTTAATGGCTTCTGCTCTCACCCTCTGGGGTCTTCCTTGTATCCTATTTGGCAGCCAGCTTGCAGTCGTGTGCAAAGCTTGCTGGGAGAGTGCTGCATTTAGTTAGTTAATGATCTGTGGCAGTTTTGGAAGGAACAGAAGTGAGGCCCAAGGCTCCTTCCCAGAGGAGATGGCCCACATCGTGCTAAACAGCTTGTGGTTCCCCTTCAAGCAATGTCCAGCCTCTGTACCTTCGCCCAGGCTATTCCCTCTGCCTGGGATGCTTTTCCCCACCTGGCCTGCCTGGAAAATTTCTCCTGGCTCCACGGGGCTCAGAGAAAGCCTCCTACCCTGTTCGGCCTGCCCATCTGAGCTCTGCAGCCTTTCCCGGGCTTCTCATCCATTACATCACGTGGTGAACAACCTGTGTACTGGGTCTCTCCTCTGCTCAGTTCAAGGGGCCCAGAACACAGTCCAATGGCCAGTGTCCAGTTCATCCTGAGCCCCTAGACACAGAAAAAAGGCCCTTGTAAGTTTTAAAGATTTCCTTTTTATGATTGCTTAATAAATACCTTCTTGAATTCCTCCAAAAAGTTCTCGAGGGCATGAAAATGTAGGCTCTTCCAGTGTGGATGGGCAGGGTCCCTGTCTGCCCTGGGAGCTGGGAGGCCACAGCCTGGCCCCTCTGTGGGATGAGATTCCCACGTGGGGCTCTGACTGGGGAGGCAGAGATGTCAAAGCCTGTTTTATTGCTACAGGACTTGGCTGGGACTCCTGTGCTGTTTGGATAAATATCATAATACAATTATTGTTAATATTAGCATATTATGACCACCCATAGTTTCTTAAATACCTCCTGTGTCCCAGGCACTGAGCTGAGCACTTTTCAGGGCATTCCTTTTTTGCATCTGCCCACAACTTGCTGGCATCCATTTCGTTTTGCCAGTGAGGAGCAGGAGGCCCAGGGCGGTGGTGCAAGGTGGGGGTTTCGGACCAAAGTCTCCCTCCCCCTCCCCACACCCTGGAGCCCACCTTGGCACCGGCTGATTTTTCTGCCTTCTGACCCTCCACGCCCTCTATTCTGACCCTAGGGAGAATTTGGGCCTCAGGAACCCTGCAAGAAAGGCCTTGCTGACTCTGACCTCCAGAGTCCCACTGGAGGCCACCTGAATGGCTATTTGTATCAGGTAGCTATGCTGCATAACAAATTACTGTCAACTTAGCCACTTAAAATTCACTAGCTCACAGCTCTCTAGGTCAGCAGTCAGACGCGGCTGGGCTGGGTCCTCCACCCTTGGTCTTACCTGGCTGAAACCCAGGTGCTGGCCAGGCTGTGCTCCTTCTGGAGGCTCTGGGGAAAAATCCACTTCCGTGGGATTCAGGTGATTGGCCAGATTCAGTTCCTCAAAGCTGTAGGACTGATGTCCCTATTTCCTTGCTGGAGAAAACCCTCTGCTTTTTTTTTTTTTTTTTTTTTTTTGGTATAATCAATGTTTTTCATAAGTTTTAGAAACTTAAACCTGACCATAGCCAATGTCAAAGTTCAAATCTGCTACTCACGTTGGTTGTAAGTGAACCCAATCTTACGTGTGGTTAAGCAAGGCTGGTGCTCAGCCTCACACACAGTGCTCAATCCTCACCACAGGCCTCGTCTTTGTGATGCAGTAAATATGCTTGTGTTTGGGAATCTTACATTCTGCTCGCGAACAGACAGTAGGTATACAAACAAGCAAGTAACTAATCTAGCCTGTCTCAAAGCTCTTCATATATATATAAACATACATATTCATTATAAATATATATTCTTTATTATATATATATATATTGTTTTCCATTATAGGTTATTACAGGATATTGAATGTAGTTCCCTGTGTTATACATTAGGACCGTATTTTTTGTCTATTTTATATATAGTAGTTTGTATCTGCTAACCCCAAACTCCACCTCTCCCTGGCTGCATGGTCTCAGGCAAGCCTCTTTGCCTCAGTTCCCCCTTCTTTAAAATGGGGACGCATGGAGACACTACTGGGGGCCTGCCCTGAGCAGCCTGTAGGTGGTGCTGATGCGCATGAAATTGGCCCCGGGGCAGGTGCAGGGGTAGTGGGTGTGGAGGAACTGTAGGGGGCCTGCGGCAGGTGTCAGTGGGAAGACACCCCGCGAGGCTGCAGAGGCCCCTGGGATTCCGGGTCTGAGGAGCTGGCTGGCGTCAGAGGCTCTCCCTTCAGTGGAGCTGCAGGCCCTGCCTCGAGTATCTTAACTGTGGTCCACAGGCATCTGCAGCTCAGTGGGAACCAAATGAGGGGTCACGACATCCGTCCTGCATCACCTGTCTCCCCATCTCCCCGAATGATGGCCCTGTCCTCCCAGGAGCTGTCTGGACTGCTTCTCCATCATCCCCTGGTCCCCTGGGGGGCTCCAGGATTCCTGAAGGAGGTGGCCTTGGAGGTCCCCTGCAGCGGGGATCCAGACCGGCAGGGGAGCCCCGACTCATCCAGGGCAGGTCTGGAGGTGGGTGTGGCTCCACCCTGACCTTAACCTGAGGAAGGAGGAATGGTGGCGGGAGGAGGCCCCGCCCACCCAGCAGCCCCGCCCACCTCACTTCTGACGTCTTGGTTCTGTTCTCTTTCTCTTTCTGTTACGGCCCCATCCACCCACCTACTCTCTTACAAAGGAGGAAGGTAAGTCTGGAAGAGGGCAAGTGACTGTGAGCCGGGGCTGGAACTGGGCGAGAAGCCAGGTGTCCAGACTCTCTCTCACCCGATGCTGTATCTCCCCATCCTCCAACTCTGCTGTGCTGGGAGACAGAGGGGAGGTAAGTGTGATGTCATCATTTCTAGATCAGGCGCTCCCACCAGCCGTATCACCCCCCCCACCAATCCCCACGTGGAGGGCCTCCGCTTTCACACCGGCGGGGCCAGGGGGCTCACTACTTGAGAGACAGGCTCTTCAGCCACTGGGCAGCTTGTACCAGGGAGTCCTGCCAGCCACTGAGCCACGAGCTGCTTTCGGACACTCCTGCTCGTTGCCGGGGGCTCTGCCTCCTGGGGGTGCTCAACTTAGCTCAGGCCCTGTCCCTGCGGAGATCTGGGGCTCATGGTTGGCATCTCCCAGGCGGAGGGAACTGGGGCCTCCCTTGGGCTCATACCTTTTGGTGGAGTAGTTGTTGGGTCTGTCCACCGGCCTGGGACCCCCAGAGGACAGACTCTGCTGAGGGGAGGAGGCCATCTGGCCAGGAGGGGACACAGCCACTATGGAGGGAGGGCCAGGGGCTGAGTGTGGGGAGTGGGGAGGGTGCCCCCTCAGCTTGGGTGCTGAGACGGCCTCAGAGAAGGTGACCAGAGGGCTACGACGAAGAAGCAGACAGCAAGAGTCAACCTGGGCTGGGAAGACCGAAGTTGGCCGAGTTCCAGGAGGCAGAACAGCCTGGTTAAGGCCCGGAGCTGGCGGAAGTCTGCGGGGCGGGGGCTGCGGGTACGGAGAGCGGGCAGTGCCGGTGACCACGCGGGGCCTCAGCGCGGTGGAGGGGCTGGGTTTTACCCAGAGCGAGATGGCCTTGGTGGGTCTGAGTGGGGAGAGCAGTTTATTACGCTTTAAGCAAAACCCTTTGGCTGTTGGGAGAAGTGCCTGGAGGGGACCGAGGGCAGCGGGGGACCCACTCTGAGGCTGGCATGGTCGTCCCTGCAGAGCCGAGCACGGTCAGACCAGGCAGGTGGGGCTGCAGGTAGAGACCAAGAGGTGTTTCCGAAGTGAGACCCGCAGGCCTCTTGGGAAGGGCGGGGGCCGCTGCTGAGCGGTCCTCTGGTGGGCACCTCCCACCCCAAGGCGGTGCCAAGACTAGGCCACTACCCGGCACAAGGGCTCCCACCCAGGATAGCCCAGCTGAGTTCTGCCTGGTCATCGCCCGTGTGGAGGGCAGGATGTCCCGAAGCCGCCAGAGCTGGGACTGAGGGCCGCAGTGTCCAGGTCAGTCTCCAAAACTCGTAAACTCAGGCGGACAAGGCTGCTCACCCACTTTCTCCAAGGACAGCGGGAGGGACTCCTGGGCCGAGACTGCCCCAGGGGTTTGGGCAGGTCTCTCTACCCCTCAGGTCCTATGCTGGTGGGGTGAAGGTGGGAAGGGACCCGGAGGCCGGGGGACCCAGGCACAGCGCAGGCTGCTGGCCTTCGCCTTGATGGAGGCGGTGGGAGCACCCAGCCCGGGGGCGGTGCTGCATGGGCACCCAGGCTCCTGCAGGGGGGCGGCCCCACGTGGGCTGTGCGGGTCCGGCTCTGCTCAGAAGCAGGAGCGCTCTCCTCGGGTCGTAAATCGAGCCTCGTCACCCCCATTTACTGCCTCCAGCGACGTCCCCGGCACTTAGAACGGTGTCCATTCCGCATGCGGACGAGTGCGCCAGCTGATGGGTGGGTGTGTGGCTGTCTGTTCTCTCGTCTGCTGCCTGTGCCCCTGGAGAACAGGGGCTGGCTCTTCTTTCCCGCTTGACAGGATGCTCCGTGGGGGGATCCAAAACTGGGCCCCTGCAGCCTGGTCCTTCCCTCTGGGACCAGCCACCTGGTCGGGAGACAGTCTCTCAGAGTGACACCCGCCGCTGGAGCTGGGGCAGGGACAGAAAGAGAGGACGCTGGAGGACGGGCAGGTGTGAGCTCCAGCCAGGAGGCTGGGACATGGGCACGCCTCGGGAGGGCCATGGATGCCACCAGGGATGAGATCGAGGGATTTGGGACGTGACTTCTGCGAGGGTGGTTGGTGCCGGGACCCAGTGCTGCTCACCCTGAGATCAGCCTGTCAAGTGGAAGTTGAAAATGCCGTGAGCTCGTGGTGCGAGGAGGTGCACGGGAAACAGCTCTGGGTGGAAATGACATGGTCCCACAGGAATGCAGCGGTGGGCTGTCACCTCTCTGGACCCTGAACAACCCAGATCTGGGAAGAGGGCCAGGCCAGTCCAAGAGGGCTGCCCTTGACTGTGACCGGGGAAGAAGGGCAGGCCTGACAACCCCGCCGCAACCCCTCACTGCTGTAACCTGGGGGTCTGGGGGCCTGCTGAGTGCTTAGATCCTCGGATCTGCGGCCTGTGAGTTAGGAGAATGGGCCAGGTGTGGCCACCTGCTCCCACCTCCAATGTCATGCCCTTCGTGGTGATGATGAAGGCCACCATTGTCATCTTCATTCTTGCCCACTGGGGACTCCCTGTGTGCTAAGGGTCCCCAGGCCCAGCCTGTTTAATCCTTGGGACAATTCCATGAGCTTTGTACTAAAAACCGCCATTTAACAGATGAGGAAACTGAGGCCCAGAGAAGTCCAGTGACTGGCCCAAGTCCAAGCCCCGCTGCCCTCCCTCCTTCTGTTCTCCCCCTTCCCTTCTCCTCCCCTCTCCCCCTCTCATTTCTCCCCCTCCCTCTTTTACTAGACAATTTTTTTAATGAGTTCTCATGGTGTGTAGGCATGAGCCAGGTGCTGGAAATACCAAGATGACTGGGGCCTTCCTGGGCCTCTCCTCAGCTGGTTCCAGACAGGATGACAAGCAGGTGGGTCCCTAGGCCAACTCAGGCACATGGCTGGTGGTTCTTTGGAGAACCGTGAGCCATGGGGCTATGAGGCGGAATCTGGCTCAGGAAAGTGTGCTGTAACCCATTAGTGATGTCTGCCCTGCACGAAGGTGCAGGAGCCAGGGGTGACTGTGCTGTTTGCCTGTGAACTCTAGACTAACAGACCCTCTAAAATGCATTCAGGCAGTGCTGTGGGCCTTGCCTGGCCCTCCAAACCAGTTCAGCACCCTTCTCTCCATTTTCAGATGAGAAAGCAGATTCTATTTAAGGTCTTACAGCTCAACTGTGGCAGCTGGGATCTTAACCCAGGTTCCAAGGATCCCAGTTTTCTGTGGTGTCATGCAATTATGCCTTGTTCCCCTCTTCCCTTTGGCTGCTAGGGAGCTCAGAATGGAGCTTTAGGCTTGCTCTCGGGTGCCACATTGGCCTAGGGTTTGGAGCATGTGTGTCACCCTCTCCTTTGGGCTGGCTCTCCTCCCTGCTGGGCCTCCCGTGGAGCAGGCCGGACATAAGTTATCAACTATAAATAAAACCAAGACTTCCGTTCTGGCTCTCACTTTAGTTTCCTGGTGCATTTTTTTAAGTCCTGGATCGGGAGGGGGGACCCTCCTAACGGAAGATGACATCACCATCAGCTGGCCCTGGAGGGCAGGCCCCCAACCCCACAGGCCCGCGTGGGCCCTGAATGCCCCCATTATGAGGGGTAACCTCATTACACAAGTCGCGCCGCACGATGGAATTTCAAATGGGGTTTTGTGGTTTCTGTCCTTCTCAGCAGAGCGCACACAGGCAGCTGCGGTCACCCGGCTTCCTCTGCCGCAGCAGCCCTGGCCCCCAGCCAGCCCAGTGACCACCCGTTCTACCGTGAGTCAGTTTCATTCTTAACGCTCTGACTCAGGCCCCTTTAAAGGGACAGCCAAGCTGATTCCTCCCGGGCCGGGAGGCGGTGGACGGAGGTCAGGAGGAAGCCTGGGGATCTCTGGCCCGCAGCTGGCTCCGGAGCTGGGTGAGCTGGCCCTGCTGCAGCCCTCCATCCCCCTCCCTGGGGTGGAGGGGGTTTCCTGCCTGCTGCAGCCTGTGACTTTCCCCGGAGCTAACCATCTGCAGGGCGGGAACCCCCGGGCACTCAGCGACTTTGCTTCTTGCTGGGCCAGGAGCCCTGCCCAGGCCCTGGCCCAGAAGCCCAAGGGAACTTCGCAAGCCACCCACTTTGCCCTGCTTTTCTTCCCCATCGCAGCATCTCCCGCAGTTCCTAGAACGTCCGCGCTGCCTCCCGGGCAGCCCCTCCTGCCACCTGGAATGCACGTCCCTGCTTTTTGTGGCTCTGTCTCCTCCTTTAGGGCTCCTTCCTGTCCCCTCCTCTGAGATGCCCCTGCCAGGCCCTGTCACCACCCCCTGCTCTGTTCTGTCCGCTTGTGTGTTCACTGGACTCTCCCAGTCCAAGACTGCCAGCCCTGAGGGCAGGGACATCAGGTGTCTTGTTCACGGCCCCAGCCCTGTCGCATCGTAGGTGCTGGATATGAACTTCGCAGAATGAACAGATGAAGGGGTTTATGGCCCCAGTTCCTCCATGGCCATCCCCTGTCGAGAGGGTGGGTGGCTCCTCCCTGCAGATGGTGCACCAGGGGACGGGACGAGGTTACCAGTGGATGATCCTGAGTCCCGGGGTCTCCTACAGGGACCAGGCCTGAGTCCAGCCCCTGGGGCAGATCTCAGTGTGAGGCTTTAGTGAGACCTAAGAAGAATTTCCTTCTTTTTTTCCTCTGTCTGACTCACACTTTTGAAGTTCCCCTTTTGGTCAGCACTTCTGCCGAGGTTACCGGGTGGTCAGGCAAGGCCGGCAGGGCCTGGGGAACTGGAGGGAGCTGGGCCCCATTTTCATTCACAAACACAGGGCCGGCCTGGTTCCTGTGTCCTGTCGGCTCATGGAGTTTGCAGGTTCTCGGGGGCGGGAGTTCTCGGGGGGATTCAAGAGGCCTGAGTTCGTGCGTGCACTTGGCCAGTGTCCACCTGGGCCTCTCTCTTCAGCGTCCTGACTCATCTTCCCTGTCATCTTCACTGGAGGCTGGAACAGGGGTGAGGCGCAGGGACAGGAGGTTGGGCCTGGTCACGGAAGCCTTGGTCCTCCCCGGGGTACCACAGGTCTTTGCCCCAGGCAGCTGGGCTGCCAGGGCCCAGGGCGGGCCGCCGGCCTCCTGCCCGGTGAGCCCACTCCCCTCCGTGGTTCCTCCCTCCCAGGCTGGGACGGGTCAAGGGATGAGGGAAGGTGAAGGGGTGAGAAGAAAAGGTTGCCATCGGGCGCAAACTCCCAAGCCCAGCCCTGCGCCCCTCCCGGAGGCAGCATCTCAGCTGCCTGCGGGCAGCCCTGGGCTCTCGCCGACGTCACTCATTCTTTGCTCGTCAGCTGGCCCTGGGGTCCCTCGGTGCCAGGGCGCTCCGGGCACATCCGCGACTTGACACAGTCCCGCCCTCCTGAGACGGACGGGCAGCCAGAACGCAGGGCGGGAAGCGACTCAGCAGGAGGCATGCAGAGAAGGGGCCGGCCCTGTCAGGGGGTCAGCGAAGCCTTCCAGGGGAGTGGGTGCCGGGGCAGACCCCTGAGTGGTGAGGAGGCATTGGCCGGGGATAAGGGTGCAGGGGAGGTGGCGGGAGAGGGCTCCGGGGATGGTGACAGAACCTGCAAAGGCTTGGAGGTGAGAGACGGAGGCCTCGAGAGCCGTCAGGGCAGGTGGGGAGAGAGTGAGCTCTGGGATGGGGCCCAGGACTGGAAAGCTGAGGCTGGGGTGGGGCTGCAGGGGCCCTGCTGAGCCAGAGAGCCAAACCGAGCATCTCAGATGTTTCCCAAGGATGGTGAGGAGCCGTTGTGGGACTGCTTTCCTTCAGGAATTGTCTTCTGGGTGCTCGCGTGGGCAGGGTGGGTGGGGAGGGGCTGACTGGGCTGGGGGCTGGCAGGGGAGGCATCGCTACCCTTCCTGCTAAGACCCTGCCTGAGCCATGGGGCTGCCCCAGGAGGTGGCCAGGATCACCCCTGGCCCGGCAGGCAGAGGGGAATCTAAGACCGGACGTCTTGGCCAGCCTGGGAAGAGCTCAGGCAGAGTGCAAGCAGGGTGGGCCTCGGCCCTGAACTTGAAACCACAGAGAAGGACCTGCTGAGTGAGAGGCTCGGCCAGTCCTGCTCCTGCCGCCCAGCGCCCAGGGCCCCTCCCTCCGGAGCAGAGCAGTACCCCTGGGGCTCTCCCCGAGATGTCTCAGCGGCTCCCAGGTCTGCAGGCCCCAGGGGCTCTGGAACCCAAAGAAGAGCAGGGTGGAGGTGACCCAGCGCAGCCATCAGCCAGCCGATGGCCTTGGGTCCTGGTCTGAGCTTGGCCACGCGGGTTCCTGCGTTGTGGGTCCTGTGTATCATCCATGGCCCTTTGTTACCCGTAGAGAGAATTTCAGTCAGCTTGCTTGTGTCTCCCAGTTAATAACAGAGAATGACAGGTAGCAGGGAAAAGAAAAGAAGCTGGTGGATGCTCAGACGTGACCCGCAGGGCGTGGCTGGGCCGGAAGGTGCCAGATGTGGCCACGGAGCCTCAGGTCTGCGGCATCTCTGGACCAGGTGAGGGGACAAGGTCTTTCAAAGGCAGATGGGAGGGCCCCGTCCGTTCTGCCACCCTCACCGGCTGACCACAGCCTCCTGTCATGAGCCCGCGGGGCACTATGTTGGAGTCTCCAATAGAAGATTTCATTTTGACCTCATGCCCCCCCACCAGGCGGGCACTGCCTGCCCCGTACAGCTGAGGAGACTGACCCTTCAGAGGACCGTCCAGCCCAGGGTCACCCAGGGCTGTATAGTCCAGTGGTCTCCCAGCTGCCCTCCTGACCCCCTATTCATGGTTGCTGCAGGCACTAAATCCAATCATAGGAGAGAAGCCCTTTGAGATGCAAAAGCTGTAAGATATTATTACGATTGTTAAAAACACAACCAATTATGGTTTTACAAGGCTGAGCTGCCCCTCTGGAATTCCCTCTTATCCAGCGATCTCAAAGCACTGGGCCTGTCCAGAATTAATTAGGCCCTGCAGCCAAGGACTGCAGACTGCACCTAGGAGCACGGGGAGGGGCAGGCTGGGGCCTGTCAGGAAGCAGCAAGCACTGCTCACACTCACCCTGCCCTGGAGTCTGGGGCCTCCAGCCTTCTCCTGGCGGCCCCAAGCCCGCTCTCCCCGACCAAGCTGGCAGGAGAATGGGGAGCTTGGAGGCCCCTCCTCCCCAACCAGCTGAAGGGTGAAGACCAGCAGAGGCAGAGACTAGACCAAGATCCAAGGCCAATAAGGAGGGAGCAGACAGTCTTGCTGAGTCTAGAGCTTTCCCGGTCCAGATCCCAGAAAACTCGTGACTGTAAGCACCTGAAGGTCATGGGCCATGACCTCAGTCACAGAGTTTCTTGAGATAGACAAGGTTTGATGGCTGGAGAGAGGGGAGTGGGACATGGAAGAGTAGGGAATAGAGGAAAGCCTCAGGACTGGCTGTCCTGTCAAGGCTTACTAAGCTTGGTTCAGTGAATAAATAATTGATGGATGGATGGCCAGATGGATATGTGGAAGGATAAATGGATTGATGAATATTTTGATAGTCTAAGGGAGGATATATGAGTGTGCAGCTGAATGGATGGAAGGATGGATGGATGGATGGATGACAGTGTGGATGGATGGATGGATGACAGTGGATAGATGGATGGGTGGATGAGTGGATGAATGGGTAGGTAGATAGATGATGGGTGACTGTGTGGGTGAACAGATGAATGAATGCACAGATGATGGATGGATGGACAGATTGGAGAATGGGGCATGAATGAACATAGGATAAATGTGTGTGTCTGTGTGTTTGTGTATGTTCCAAAGGGATGTTGCAGACAAGGCCAGGCTGCGAGGAAGGGGTCACACTGGGTAGATGGATAGATGCGGGGATGGATGGATGTGTGGACTGGTGGGTTGGTAGACAGTGGGGTATGCACGTGAGTCCACCTCAAAGCAGGAATGTGGGCCATGTGAGATGATTCCAGCAGAGACCTTGGTGGGGCCAGCAGGATCTCCTGGATGGCAATTTGACATCCATTGCATGGTGCCCATGTCCTCCACCTACTGGGCAACAGCCTGGGGATGAGTGAGCCAAGCCAGGCCCAGGGGACTTGGATCTTTTTCAGCGGCTCCTTGCCTTTTGCCAGTCACCTCCCCTCCAGGCCTCGGTTTCCCTGTCTGTGACGGGAAGACTTGCTGGCTGAGGTGGGCTTTGGAGGACGGCAGGAGGAGGCTTGGGGCTCCCTGGTGGGAGGGGCAGCAGCTCGGCCCCCCTGCCCTCCTGCTCGCAGTTAGTCCTTTGCTCCTTTCCCGGGCTCCGTCCGGGCACCCACTGTGCTCCCCCTTCCCTGCCGTCTCCGGGCATCTGGGCACGAAGCCAGCTGACAGACGGGCCCTGGGGACAAGAGGAGTGGCCCCTGCCCCGAGGTGGGAGGGTGAGGGGCTGCTGTGGCCACAGACGGCCGTTCAGCGGGCCCCTGGGAGGCTCCAGGCTGAGTAACCCTGAGTCATCACTGTCACTTCCTACCGCACATTCCTTCATTCACACCCTGTCTCATCCCGAAGGCCACCACCCCGGAATCTCCTCAGCCAGTTGCCAAGGGTGTGGAGGGCACTCAGCCTGTCCTGGCCGGATGGACCCAGGGCTTGGTCCCTGGAACCCTGGCAGGGAGAAAGGACTGGACAGTGTGAGATCCCAGGAAGAGGGGGGGACTCCCTCTGAGCCCCACTCCGGCCCAGGAACTCTCTCAGCCCCACTGGCCAGATGCCTGCAGATGGGTGGACCTGCCCCCTCGAGATGCGGGCCCCGGGGATCACAGGGCCTCTTGCAGCACACCGGACTTCCCTGGGCTGAGCAGAGGGAAGTGGCTTACCTGCGCCCTCCCCATCTCCTGCCGCTCCACTCCTTCATGCATGCATTCATTCATTCCCCACATATTTCTCGTATGCATTCAGTCTGCCCGGCACGGTGCCATTGCTGGAGAAACACCGACCCCACCCCTCGCCGGCTCTCTGCGGCTCTGCCCTGAGGAGGGAGCGGGCATGGCCAGAACGCCGCATCCCTCCCTCCGCAAAGCCTTGTATCCCAACAAGGCTGCAATTGTTTTGGATTTGAAATTCCACTAATTTTTTCGTGTCTTTGCATTAATGTTTCCTCTTTAAACATCAAAGGGAACCGTAGGACTTTTTTACTCCTAACCGTTTTGTACGAGAGGCGGCTGGTCATTATCTGAGGCTCCAATGATAGGCTGCACTCTGTTCGGATTCCCAAGATTACAAAAGGAAATTCAGCTAATTATAGTTTGATAGAAATTACAGTCCTGCCGATTCCTGATTGACTCGGTGGGCTGGCATGAACCATTGTGTTCTTGGATAAGATTTTATTCCTCTTTCGCAGGAAAATCATGCGGACCTCACTGTAGGAGAAATTTCTTTTGTGTGTTTCTCTTCATGAGAAAACCTGACCACGTTACTCCCAGAAGATGTGGCGTTGGTGCGTTGAAGCAAGAATCTTGGGATTCCTGGCCGAGGAGTCCTGGGTTTGCGTGCAGTCAGTAACCTGCTGTGTGACCTCGCACAGTCCCTTTGCCTCTCTGGGCCTTCCCTGCTTCATCGGAAGGGAGGCAGTGTGGTGCAGTGGTTAAGAACAGGGGCTCTGCCCACCAGTCAGAATGGCCTTCATTGAAAAGTCTACAAATAATAGATGCTGGAGAGGGTGTGGAGCAAAGGGAGCCCTCCGACACTGCTGGTGGGGATGCATTTTGGTGCAGCCACTGTGGAAAACAGTATGGAGATTCCTCAAAAAACTAAAAATAGACTTACTCTGTGATCCAGCAATCCCACTCCTGGGCATATATCTGGAGGAAACTCTAATTTGAAAAGATACATGCACCCCAATGTTCATGGCAGCACTATTTACAAAATGTAGCGAAGACCTGGAAACAACCTAAATGTCCATCAACAGATGACTGGATAAAAAAGATGTGGAATATTTATACAACGGAATACTACTCAGACATAAAAAAAAAGGAATAAAATAATGCCATTTGCGGCAACTTGTGTGGACCTGGAGATCATCATTCTAAGCGAAGTAAGCCGGACAGAGAAAGAAAAATACCATATGACAGCACTTATATGTGGGATCTAAAAAAAGACACAAGTGAACTTATTTACAAAACAAAAACAGACTCACACACATAGAAAACAAACTGATGGTTACCAGAGGGGTACGGGGGTGGGAAGGGATAAATTGGGAGTTCAAGATTTGCATATACTAACTGCTATGTGTAAAATGGATAAACAAGTTTCTTCTGCACAGGGAACTCCATTCAATATCTTATAATAGCTCATATAATAGCTCAATGAAAAAGAATATGAAAAGGAATATATGTATGTATACAGCTGGCTGAAACATGATGCTGTGCACTAGACATTGACGCAGCATTGTAAACTGACTCTACCTAAATAATAATAATGATGATGATGATGATAATAATAAAGTTTAAAAAAACAAGATCCCAGCCAGCTGGAGGGCTGTCTTTGGTGAAGCCATGATGAAGGCTCTGGTCCCCTCCGTGCACGGGCCCTTTCCAAGGCCTGGTCCTGGTCACACGTATCTAAGTCATTTGCAGAAGTTAAGATTCCTTCACTGTAACTGGTCGTCAGCATTGCTCCCACGCCTGTCTTCTCTGTCAGCCCTCCCCGCGCGTTGGGGCATTGGAACGACTGCAGACATGCTGGGCTGTGGCTGAGGAGAAATGGAGCTGCAGATCTGTGTCGTTTGGGCTTTCGGGATGTATTTGTATAGTCTGTCGACACGTCAGTGTACAGCCGAGTTGTCTGTGCGCAGTTGGCTGTCCTGGTGTGGGAAGGGCCTCCAGGGGCACGTGCCAGTCTTGGAACCCGCCCAGCCCCTTGCTGGGAAGTCACAGTGTCGGGGAGGACACTGTGACATATCGAAGCCAAGCTGGCAGTGTAGACAGAGGTGGGGGAAGGAGGAGACTGAGGCCAGGCAGCCTGGGATTGGAATTCTACCAATCCATGGGGGCTATGACAGCTCATAGATGCTGGCCAAGGTGGACGGTCCCCTTTGAAGAGTACACCAACAACACAAACAGGGGACACAGAGGCACGGAGGCACAGACCCCATTGCTGGGAGGACCCCAGGAGCCCAGGTCTTCTCTGCCTCTGCCACGTGGTGGGCTTGGGGCTCGAAACTGAGGTCACCCTGCAACATCTCAACCAAAGAAACACATCGAAATGAAAACCGCTCACCGACAGAACGGCTCCCCAGCAACCCCCCGTGTGACTGTCTCCAGAACGTTCTTCCTTCTCTTTCAAGGAACATCTGCAGTCTTGCTGACGCCACATCCCTTGGTCACCAGGAAGTTAGCTGCAGGGTCAGAGGTCACCCAAGCAGCCTTCTGAGTTGGAAGCTTCTGGCTCGGGACCCAGTGGGTACCCAGCCCCCCACAGCCGGACCCCTTGGTCATTGGTCATTGGTCCTGGACGACCTCGGGCCTTGGCTGTTCCTTTCACTCTAAGACCTGTGGGGCTGCCGGGTCCTGCCCAGCCAGGCCCCTAGGGGTTGGGGCCTGACAAGGGGGAGGCAGGAGTAGGTAGTGTCCCCCAGTTTCTCCCATCACCGCACATCTTCCTGCCCGTCCCTTCCGCGGCCTCCTCCCTGCCCTTCCTCGCCTCTGGCCACAGTAGCCTCCCTGCTGCTCTTCCGACCCCGAGGATTTTGCACTTGCTGTGTCCTCCACTTGAAATCCTTTCCCAGACACTCAGTCTCTGCCCACATGAAGGTCTGCTCGGTCAGCCTCCCCTGGGCCCCTGTGTACCTGGGGCAGGAGCCCCTGGGCTGAGCCTCGAGGAGGTGACAGGGAGAAGGGGTCTGGCTTTTCTGAGGGTGCGGGAGTAGGAAGAGCATTCTGGGAGAGGGGGTAGCATGTGCACAGGCTGGGTCACAGGGAGGTGGGTAGTGGCGGGGACCTCAGGACAGGGCTGGAGGAGGGCTGAGGGGTGACAAGGTGCACAGGCAGAGGGCCTCAGAGGCCATGAGGACAGCCCAAGGTCCACCTGGAGACCAGTGGGAGCAGGAGGTGATGTTGCTTGAGAGGCTTCTGTGACAGGTGCAGGGTGCACCGGGAGGGGAGCGGGGTGAGGCAGCAGCTTGGGGGAGACGCCTCATGGAAGCATGGGAGCAGAGGCGAGAGCAGAGGAAGGAGGCTCTGTGGGGCTCCATGGAGGAGACGATGTGTCCCCAGGCCGGTGCCTGGGTGACCAGGTGCAGGAGGGGCCGGAGGTGAAGAGGTGTGTTCAGCTGGGGGTGTGCTGAGGTTTTGCTGCTTACAGATCGCTCAAGGGCAGGGGAGAACCTTGGGCTGCGTCTTTTACCACTCTGGGCCTAGGGAGGGGTCTGGGTCAGATCTGGGTTTCCCAGCGGTCCCGTGGTGACTTCATGGAGGAGATGAAGTTCCTCCAGGAGGGGGCGCATGGAGGAGAGAGGGCAGTTGCCTCCCCTCCAGGCCAACTAGCTGCTGTCAGGCCCTCCGGCCCACAGCACCTGCCGTTCACAGCCACAGAGCTGCTGGCGCCCGGCTCGCAGTGGCAGGTTCTGAAGCGGGAGGCCACCGGGGCTGGTAATGTTCCGAGGGTCCTCTGTCTGCTGCCTCTGATTTCACAGTGTTAGTGACCAAGGCAGATCTGCTATTATTTTTCACCAGAAAAAAAAAAAAGTATAGATTTTGAGCTCTTGCCAATGATTCAAGAGGAAAACAGCTGAAAGGATTTGGGTTTTCAAGGGGACATTCCTTCCTTGGGCTTTGTCCACCCTGCATCCTCTTGGAAAGTCACAAGGAGACCTGGAGAGAGTCTCCAGGCTGGGGTGGAGGGGTAGCAGAGACCCGAGCCCTAGTCCCATTTCTGCTTGTAGCTCAGTGTGACCTTGGGGGAGAAAACACAAACAGTAAATGCGGTCTTTCCTCCGAACCCAGATTCCTTCTTCCAGCCATCAAAATGTCACCCTTGGGTGCTCAAAGACACCCCAGACCTATCTCCCAACCACCAGTTGGATGTTCAAAGGCTCCCTCAACTCAACACACCCCAAACCAAGCCGATGACCGAGCCGAACCTGGTCTTCCACGGCCCTCCCCATCTCCGGGACGGTGCCACGCTTCCCAAGCGACCGTCACCCCGACAGGTCTTTCCAAAGCCCAGCCTGTCCACTGACTCTCTTGGACGCAGCTCTCAGACTCTCCCTCTTCGTTCTGGCATTCCAGATCCTTCCGGGAGTCTCAATCCATCTCATTCTCCGCACCTCGGCTACCGCCCCTACTCAGCCATCATGGCCTCACTGCAGGTTCCCTCCCTCCACCCCCGCCGTGCCCTCTGACTCCCCTCCCACATTAGAGTGAATGCTTCTGGGTCGAGATCCCCCCCAGCCTTCCTGGGGTTTCCCACAGCACTCGGGGTGGGGGGGGAGCAGCGGAGAGACACGCAGAGGGAGACCACAGTCCCTGTGCTCCAGAAATCAAGTCCAGTGGGGCACTGGCATACGTTTAACACACCAGGGCCCTATGAAGTGCTGAGCACACGGTGGGGGGGGGGGATGTGGAGTCCAGCCCTGGGCCTGGGCGTGTGGGAAGCCCCCAGGAGGACGATGAAGCCCGATGGTGCCCGATGATGCCGGGTCTTGGGACACAGGAGTCCACGCCGTGCGAATGAGGGCGGAACACTGGTGCACCCTGACCTCTGCCTGGGATGATGCTTGGGAAGCCAGCAGTGTCTCCATCAGCTCCAGGACCACCCAGGGCTGGCACTGAGCTCGGGGATGAGTGAATAACAGCCATGGATGTTATACTAACACTTTTTGAGCACCTACTGCATGCCAGGCCCTGGGCGACACATGACATGCATAAACTCACTGATCGTCCCAGCAGCCTAGTTATTACTCTTAGTTTGCCAGTGTAGAGACGGAGGCTCAGAGGTGCAGGGACTTGGCTCGATGCCACACAGCACGAGTATGGGCTGAAGCCGCTTGGTTCCAGGGCCTGGTCGTGGAGGGAGGGGGCTGGGTCCTGGGAGGGTGAGACGGGGAGGTCCCGGCCGCTCCCTTGGCCATGGCTCTGGCACCAACAGTCTCTCCCGATCCTGTAGCCTCTCCCCCTCATTACCCTGGGGCCTGAGGTCCCCTGGTGCCCCCAGTCTTCACACCCACTGCTTGCCTCTGCAGCCTTGCAGCAGCCCTGTGCTATCCCAGCCGTCTCACAGGGGATGCGGAGGGTCCACAAAATCAGGTGACTTTCCCAGCCTAAGCATCTGGGACTGGAACCCAAGCCAATCTGATTGCAAAGCCCACCCAGCTAGCTCCAGAGTGACCCACGGGGTCACTGCCAATGTCTGCTAAGCTTTCCTGCGGCAGGCCCTTTATGAGGGTTAAGTCACATAACCCCCAGGAAGACGCAGTGATGTAGACACTGTAAGATCCCCTCTTACAGACCGGGAACCAGGTCACAGAGAAGCGGGACGCTTTCCCAGGGCCTCACATCCCTGCTGGGTAGGAAGGGGCCAAGCGGGCGTGTGGACCCCGGCAGCCCACTATACCTCTGTCTGTGCTCTCCGTTTCAATAGAAGAGCCTGGAGAACCCCACGTTTATATGCTGCATTTCCTCCTGGAGGCTGGAAGAGCCTGGTACGTGTCAGCACCTACTATGTGCAGGCTGATCTCAGATCATTACTTTTCAAATGAAGATTCTTAATATTCTTAAGCACATTTCACGGGAAATGAGATGAAAAAGGAAACGTGCTCCAGGTCAGCTGGAGAGTAGGGGCGGGAGGTACCACCCAGGACCCCAGATTTCCCGCTGAAGATGCCCAGAGCCTGGGGCCCCGGGGCAGGGTGGGGGGCGCCGGCTCCCCTGCAGCGGGCTCCTCCCACTCCTCCTGGGGAGAATTCAGTGGTGAATATTTTCAAAGACGACTGTCAAAAGAAAATGGTTGGAGGAAGGAAATGTGCAATTAGGAGCTTCAGAGGAATTTCCATCGTGTGGTTTGAGCTCGACTGTAAACACTCAGGATGGAGAGGACTCGGCTTTTCCCCTGGGTGGGGTTCCTGCCAGCTCCGCTGGGCCCCAGAACCCGGTGGGCCCGGCCGGGGGCAATAGCTGGGGGCAGGGGGTGGGGCAGCCAGTGTCGGACCAGGGAGGTGCTGGAGGCCCTCGGGAGGCTCCCATTCCCAAGGGAAGCTTCCTTCAGCAGAATGTGTCGGCATTACAGAAAGGAAATATTAACGTTATAATTATAATTCTGTTTATTTAATTAAGTTATTAAACAGGCCTGGCCTTGGGGGAGAGAGAGAAAAAAAAACCCTTAGTTTCGTTCTAATTGTTTCTCCCAGGATGTAATTAGAGCCTTTTAGAAGGAATCAGAGCCAGAAAAGGCACCAGCTCTGCGGGGCCTGGGATCGGGCCTGGGGTCTGGTCGGCGGGCAAGCAGGGCTGGCCCCAGGCGGAGGGGGGCTGGGAGGGCAGGGGTTCGGGCCTGCCCAGCCCCCATCCCTGGGCGCAGTAGGTGCTCCAGAAATGGTTGTGGGGTGGGGAGGGACATATCCACTGCCCTGAAGACCCTCAGCGGATAGTTCGTCCCGAAGAGACGCAGCACCTCCTTGCTGCCAGAGCGCGGGGCTCTGGCCTCTGCGGTGGCCACCCCTGGTGTCCATCCTGGCTGTGGGTGACGAGCACCTGCCGCCCAGTGTGTCTGCGGACCTTTACCTCGTCCTGTGGTCTCTGGCCCAGTCACTGGTGGCTGATGACCAGGGAGGACAGCGTCCCCAGTGGGAGGAGGCCGTCAGATTTCACCAGCCCCCAGACCAGGGCAGCTCCTGACCCCTGCGCCTGCTAAAGGGGTGGTTTCCTAAGGGACTAGGCGTGGGGTCTCAAAAGCTGAAGCCCCTCCCCTGGGCCCCACCTCCCCCACCCCTGCAACCCCCTACTCTGCGGAGCCCATTCAGGGACCCAAGGCTAGGCCCGGCACAGCCTCTGCTGAAGCCCGGGAGGGTGCTGGCCCCTGGGAGGCCTTAGATCCGGTCCTGCACCCCCTCAGCTGACAGCTGCCCCCAGGCTCCGTGCAGAACCTCCCATCGGACGGGAAGTGTCTCATTCCAGCTGGCACGGCCTTATCGAACAGTCGGGCTTTGTAAGTGTGGACAGCTGCGGGGACAGGGGCTGGCTCTGGGCTGGGGGTGGGGGCCGGCTGAGGAGCTGGGTTTGGGAAGCTCAGGATGAGGAGATCAAAGCCAGCTGAGGAGGGGCTCATGGAGAGGGTCATGGAGATTTGGTTCTGGTGGGGACTTCTGGGAAGCTGAGCCCCTCAAGTGAGTGCCAGGGTATGAGGCCTAACTGGGGAGGGACTGTGAAAAGGAGAGGAATGTGCTTGGGTAAGGTGGGAGGGCTTGGGCCTAGCCTCCAAGCCTCCCGGGCTTGTCCCCGTCACATTAAAGAACCATCCATCTGTGGGTGACACTGAGGCAGCCTCTAAACCAACAATTTTGAAGGAATGGAAGGGTGTGGGAACCCTTTCTATACACAACCATCCACCCACCCACCCATCCATCTACCCATATATCCATCCACCCATCCACCCGTCCTTCCATCCATCCATCCATCCATCCATCTATCCATCCACTCATCCATCCACCCACCCACCCATCCACCTATCCATCCATCCACCCTCTCATTTATCCATCCAACATTCATATAAAGTTTTCACTCAGCTGCCTCCTCTACTGGGCTCCTGGGATCCAGAAAATGATCAGATTTTTCCTGCCTTGGTGGCACCCCCAACCAAGTGTGTATGGAGATTGGGGCAAGGGAAACAGACAGAAGACAAACAAATCTCTATGTGACTCAGTGAAGTTCTGTAGCTGAGAAGGTGTATTTGTTAAGTTGTCAGGGAAAGGCTATATGAGGCAGTAACACTGACTTGAGACCTGACAAGGTGTCTGCTCTGTGAAGACCTGAAGAAGACGTAAGCACAGGAGCAGGCAGTTAGACTTTTTCAAGAATTTAAAAAATCCTGTATAATTGGAGTTGAAAAAGAAAAAGGGCTTATGTCTTGAGCTGAGGGTGTGAAGCCAGGAGGGGCCGGTCATGCTGGGCCTTGTAGGTAAAAACTATGGATTTTATACTGAGCAGCTTGTGAAGTCAAGGAAGGGCGTTAAGAGGAGATGATGGGCCTGAGTAAGTTTTTCAAAGGCTCTCTCTGGCTCCCACGGGGGGCTATACAGAATGGTGCAGGAGCGGAAGCAAGGAAGGCAGTGAGATGTGCACGACAGTCACCCAGGCTGCAGAGGGCAGAGGAGGGCCAGCTGGAGAGGTGGGGCGGGTTCAGGACGTACATTGTAGGTAGACACAACAGGACCGGCTTGTGAACTGTCTGGTGGGGGAAGGGAAGAGAGATGGTTCCCAGGTGTTTAGTCTGAGCAACTGGGAGGAGGATGAGCCGTTTTCAGAGACCAAGATGACTCTGAGAAACAGCTCTGAGGGACAGGTGGACACACACCTCAGTCTAAACATCCAGGCTCTGGAGTCTGAGAGACCTGGGTTCAAATCCTAGCCCTGCCCCTGTCTGTGTCATCCTGTGGCAGCATCGAACTTCTCTGAGCTTCTGCGTCCTCACCTGGAAAATGCGGCTTGTCACTTCGTGGTGTTGTTAGGACGATAATGTAAATATGCTTAGCACAGTGCCTGCCCAAGGCAAGAGCTCAGAGAAAGACTACTGCTCCTCATTAGCTGTCCGCTGGGTGGGGAGCTCCTCACCCCCATCTCAGCAGCCAGCTTCTACTTTTTATTTCAATAAGCCCTGGAACCTGGGCTGCCAAGAGCAGCTCCTGACAGCTGCCACTCTCCCCGCTCCCCTCCTTGGGTTCTGGAGCCTAGAGGGTTGAGACATCCATGTGGAGGTTGTGGGTTCCAGAATCAAGTAAGAGCACAGAGCGCGTTTTGCAAGAGTGGGAGAGAGCATGAGAACTCGTCTGCCTGACACCCAGCAAGGAACCCCGTTCACAGCAATTCTCCCAAAGCAGCTCTTATTTGCAGAGAAGGATTCCCAAGTCCCCTCTCTGCTTCATAAGGAGTTTGTTAATTAGTAGTTGGGGATCAAAAGAGGCACTGCTTGGGGGACAGGGTCCTCTGAGATGTGGGGTTGAACGGGTGGCTGTTATCTGCAGCCACCTAAGCTCTCCAGAGCTCAGCGTTTGCGTTTTGTTTGTTGCTTTCACTTCCCAGGGGTAGTGAAGGCTGTGGCTGCGGTGCGGATTCCACCGCTCTCCGCAGCCTGGGATGTGAGCTCATCCGTTCTCATCTGTGCAATGATGCCTTTCAAATATCTGTCTCCCAGCCTGGTCGCCCTCCTGAACCTCTCTGCTTGGACGTCTTCCAGGCAACATGGAATGTTTCAAACCAAGTAACTCATGATCTCAATCAGTGAATTTATTTCAGTTGTTGTTCTTTTCAGTTCCAGAGGTTCCATTTGGTTCTTTATTACAGTTTTCACCCCTCTGCCTAGATGCCTTATCTGCTCCCTTATTATGACTATATTTTCCATTAATTTTTCAAGCAAATTTTTCTTTCAACTTTTGAGCATATTTATAGTAGATGTTCTGGAAGGTTTGCTTGCCTAGTGGATCATTCAGGCCATTTCAGGACTGATTTCTACTGACTGTTGTTTTCCCCTCTTGACTGTGACTCACATATTTCTGTGTCTTTGTTCATTTGGTAATTGCCGATTACTTACTGGACATTGTGGTTAATATGTTGTAGAAACTCTGGGTTTGAATATCTCCCTCTGAAAAGGATTGATTTTTGTTCTAGCAGGCAGTTCAATTACTGGCTGGTTCTTTGAATGTATGTGGTCTTGGTTTATTATTTGCAAAGCCTGAGGTATCTCCCAAACTTCTCTAACTTGATGAGAATCAAGCTCTGAATTGCAAATCTTGTTGAGGCTTGGTTTTAGGCCTTGTTATAGAACGTCAACAGTAGGCTGTACTCTAAGGTATGGCCCTTATTATTAAGATGAGGCCTTTCTGGTGTCCCACCTGGACGCCATAGTGTCAGTGAGATTGTTCCTCTCTGGTTGGGCAAGAAGCCCAAAGTCCCCCTGCACTGCCTGACGTCCAGCACCTCCGTTCCACTCTCAAGACTTTAGGAATTGAGACCACCTGTTAAGCCTCCAGGTGGTCTTGCCAGAACCCAAGGACCCTCACGTTGACTTTTTCCCCTTCCCCCATGCAGCTTCCTCTTCTCCAGCTTCTAGCCCTGAAGATTCTAGCTGCTTCCACAATCCCAAACCCTCATCTCTGCATCCTCCGTTCAGTGGGACCTCTGCGTTCTACTCGGATGCCCACCTGCCGCACCACGGTCAGGGAAGCAACCCCAAGGCCAGATCCAGGGAGATCTTGGGGCTCACTTCATGTGTTTTTCTTCTCTTGCGGGATCACAGTCTCGCTCTGCCTTTGATACAATGTTGAAAACAGTGGCTTCATGTATTCTGTGCAGTTTTATGATTGTTTATGACAGAAGGGCTGGTCCGGTTCCAGTTACTGTGCCGTGACCAGAAATGAGAAACTCATCATCTTACCCCAGCCTCCTTCCCCTGTGTTCTCCATCTGAGGACTTAGAACAATGCACTTATTTCTCCAGAACAGAACCCCAGGAAGTCACCTTTGGTGCCACCCTCTCAATCACTCCCTGTGGGGGACCCATATTGGCCCCTTTGGCATTCACTGGGGGTCTTGGGTCTGACGACATTTCCTTCTTTACTCCCAGTGCTATAGCCTGTTCTTGCTAGGACCCCTCTGACAGCCTCCTTGCTGGCCTCCAGGCGTCCGGTCTTGCTGTGTCCCATCCACTCCCCACCTGGCAGCCAGGAGGCTTATCCCCACACCCCCTTTTATTGCCACTTCCCCACATTCCTGCCACACGGGCCAATTTGCAGCCCCCAGGCGGTGACATCACCTCTTGTTTCAGGGCCCTGGTTTGCTGGGTGAGTGGGTTGCCATCCATGCCCCGGGTCTTGTTCCTCTCAGCCCCTCAGATTTTCTCTCATCCCACTTTCCCTGATCTTCCAAACCTGTGTTAGGTGCTTTTTCTACATATAAACACAGTGCCTGTGTTTCCTTCATCATAGCAGGCTCTGAGCTCCTTAAAACCTGGAGGAATGGTAGGTTCACTGTGTCTCCCCACAGCCTGGCCGGGGGCATGCCCCACCACCGTGCGATGAAGGAGTCAGTGCCAAGGGTTGCAGAGGGACCAGGTGTTGACGCGTCATGATGCTGGAGGTGGAGCCTGGGGTTTTCCCCAGAGGATGCAAGTCCCAGAGAGGGAAAGGATGTTTCCATGGGCTATTCCACTGGCCATGATTCTGGGGTTTCTGTTCCCTGATGGTCCCCCACAGGGAGAGAGATCACGAGAGCTCCTTGCTGGACTAGCGGACACCCTGCAGAATGAGAAGGTGCTGCGGACAGGGCTATGTGCACACTTGTCCCCAGATGGTGCACCCAAGGCCACCTGCAGCCCCTGGAGGTCCCTAGACATGCTGGAAGACCTGACATTGGATGGATCCTATGCCTCCTGCCTGCTTCACAGAGGGGACACTCCCTTGGGTCCCCCATCTCTCCTTCCCAGTGCCCCCCCCCCCCATTTTTAGTAGGGAGACTCCAACAGATATCTCTACTTACTGTGACATTTCAACTTCTGACCTCAGACACATCCCAAGAGTTCCCAAGCCGAGGACATTTTCTCTGCATCCCAGGAGGCCCTGTGGTTCCGCTCCGGGCCAGATGCCAGGTGATGAACATGCTCCTTTGCCCCTCCAGGCCCACTCTCCCCTCTGCTCTCTGCCCCAGGGGCTGATCCCCATGGACTCCTTTCCTGGGCTCCCATACCCTCTGGCTCCCTGTTGGGTCTGGCCTTGCACAAGCTCTGGCTGCAGGTAACAGTGGGGGACAGTGAGGTTCCACGTCACAGCATCTCCCCTTTGGGGTCACCTTGGGCAGGCTGTGTCTCTGGACTGCAGGGCACATTTCCCTTGGCAGCCCTTTCTCCAGGATTCCCTCCTTCTAGGCTCTGGCAATGGTGTCTCCCCCCTACCCCTTCTGCCTCAGGGTGCTGTATGCCGCCCGCTTTGCGCGGTTCCCTTCCACCCTACAGTTTTCCTATCCTGAGTCACCTCTTTCCTGGTGGACCTGGACCGACGCTCAACCCAACCTGTGGCCGCCCAGGAGGGCACTCTGTACCCCAGAGAGGCTTCTTTTTTTGTTTTTGAAGAAGGTGCTGGGGATTGAACCTAGGACCTCACGCATGCTAAGCACGCAGTCTGCTACTGAGCTGTACCCTCCCCGCCCACCCCCACCAGAGAGGTTTCTGAGTGCCCCTGTTCAGTGGGTGACAAAGGGGCACCCCCTTGGCACCACCCATGACCACCTACCCAGCCGTCCTCCCTCAAACTTGGGTGAAAGTCACAGAAAGCCCATCTCAGAGGGGGCTCCATGAGCAAATGGCAGAGCCCAAGGGCCAGCCTGGTGACAGTGACATTTGTGGGCCCTGCAGTCACAGATTTGGCTCAGGTTCTGCCTCTTCCTGTTACCTTGGGGTGTGCCATCCCATCTCTCTGAACCTCTCTTCCATCCCAGCTTCCACCAAGGAGTCAACAGAGCCCAGATACACAGCCCCAGGGACCCACCCTACCTCCAGTGGCCCCAACAAGGTTTACGAGGAGGGCGTGCTCCCAGCTTCGCCGCCTGTTTGCTGGATGAACCGCTACTGAGTCAACTTAGCAGGTTCCCAAAGTAGAAAGTCAGAGCCCAAAGAATGTCATCCCCAGTGACTCACGTGTGTTGCTCCCTGAAACACGATCCCAGACCTTGGGGAACGGCCCAGACATCGCGGGGAGGCATCACAATGTGGTGAGTGGAATGCTGGGTTCCAGCCACAAAACAGCCAGCTCCAGGCCTGGCTGCCAAGAAAGGAGTTCCCACTAGGAAAATCTGATTCAATCAACCTCTCTTTTTTGGTTTAGGTGCACAGTCCCCTGGCTGTGCCTGCAGCTAAGAACTCTGAGTCTGCGATGAACCGCCTGGTGGATGGCATTAGGCATGTTTTTGTTACTGTTATGGGCATGGTGTCGATGACGGTGGCGGTGATCCCGGTGGTGGTGGTGGTGGGCTGTTTTTAATGGTGGTGTTGGTGATGGGGGTGGTGGTGACGGTGGTGATGTCTCACAGGCTGAGCCGGAGAGCGGAGGAGCCCAGGGAGATCTGATTGCTGGTCCCAACTCTGCCACTGACTACCTGGTGAGCTGGACCACTTGCCCGGCCTTTCTGAACCTCAGTTTCCCCATCAGTAAAGGGAGAATGACCTCGTCCGCCTTTCTGGACTGGCTGGGGGTCAGAGTGACCAAGGCTTGTAAATGCTCGTGATTACGTGGACATCCCAGAAGACGCACAGCTGCGAAGCTCTGAGGCTGCGCCTGCGGTCCTGACCGGTACCGGCGTC
Source organism: Camelus ferus (assembly GCF_009834535.1). Taxonomy (NCBI): domain Eukaryota; kingdom Metazoa; phylum Chordata; class Mammalia; order Artiodactyla; family Camelidae; genus Camelus; species Camelus ferus. The sequence goes on from NC_045705.1 coordinate 68,403,496, forward strand.
TGGGGAATGCGGTCGCAGTGGGCCTTAGCTCCTGCAATTTTTTTTCATGTGGGGCAAGATTCCCCTCCTTTTTCAGGCCGAAATTCCTTCGGAGAATTCTGTACAATTTCTCCCCCCGTCAGTGTGGCTTGGAGGGAGCTGTCAATCTCGGTACCCCACACCCCCTGTTCCAGTGCTGAGCATGTGGCCCAGGCCAGGCAAACCAAGTTCCCCCTGGGTTGCGAAGTGCGGCAGGGATGAGAAGACCTGAAAATAGAAGACAGGGAGAAAGGGGAAGAGAAAGAGCACCCCCGGGGCTTTGTTTCAGCATCTGATCCAGCTGTACCTGAAGATAGCCTGATCCAGCCCCGAACCTCCAAGTTATACAGATCATGTAACAACCACAGGGGGTCTGAGTTGAGGGTCTGTACTTTGCAAACCAAAGTGTCCTTTCCTCTACCTCTGACCCCCTCAATCTCCTGGAATCCCCAGAACCTTTCCAAGAAAGCAAAATTTAGGACAAGCTGCCTTCCAAGTTTGAGGACAAAAGCCTCTTGTCTTTCCAGACCCAAATCTGGCTCCTTTGCCCCCTCTTTCCAGGGAACAGACTGGAACTGACTCAGCTCCTGAATATCAGGGGGTAGAGACCGAGATCTGTTGCTGCCCCCACCCCACTTCCTCAGGGGGCACCTTTACAGGGAAACTTCATTGTAAACTGTAAAACGCCGCGTCTGTTTTTGCTGATTGTGTAAACAAAGCCTCATCCAAACAGTTCAAATACTATAAGTAAGCACGAGTGAAAAGGTGAGAAACCGCCTGGTAGCCACCACCGCCTCCAGAGGGAATCCCGGACGCCCGCAGCCTCTCTCCAAGTCTCCGCAGGTGTAAACACTCCGTTTCCTGTCGGTGGATCACATATTTGCTGTTCTGGAACTTTATCCAGATACCAGGACATCGTGGCAACTTCTGGACGCTGAACGCAGCTCTCCGCTCTGTCGGAGTGAGCTGCTCAGCGGAATCACGTGGACGTGTTGTTCAGTCCCCAGTGATGCGTATTTAGCTGGCTGCCAAATTTTTTTTTTTTTTTTACTATTTTAAACATCACTGCAGTGAACATATGTTCAGATTTTCCACATGTCTAAGCATATTGGTGGGGGAATTTCCTAGAAAGGGAATGGCTGAGTCAAAGAATATGAATAATTTAAAGGCATTTGGTGCCTTCTGCTCAAGGGTTCCCAAGGAGTCGTGGGTCTAGGGTAGGAGAGGGCACCCAGCTCCAAGTTCACCACCACGCTGGGTTTTATTCATCCCCTGAGAAATCATTTTTTAGTTAGGAGAGAAAATCTAGGGAGAAGGCCCCACTTTGAGGAGCGGTGGCTTCCTCTTTGCTCAGCACTAGGACTGTTTTTGGGGAAGGACAGGTGGCCGGAGAGAATGTGGCACCGTGGGTCTGCTAGCCTTTAGCGTTGAAAGTCCCCTGGCCTGGAAGCCCCTTTTCCTAAGCAGACGCAGACAATCAGTCACCTACTTCTAGCTTCTGGGGCTTGCCTCCTGCTCTGGTGGCACTACTGGGACACTCTGTGCCTGTCTCTGGGACAACAGGTCCTGCTGGCGCCTCCCACACTGGCTTCTGGGAAAGCGTGTGCTGAGAAGCGCCAGGTCCAGTGCCCAGGCAGCCTTGGCGCCTGGCTACCAGGAGCCGGCAGCACAGGCTGGCCTCGGGTCCTCTGGATCCAGGAACCCAGGGGATGCCGTGCCCGCTCCCATCCTGAAAGTGCTTAGCTTTAGTCCACTTGGTGAGGGCACTGATGCTGGCGGCTCACAGGTTCACACCTCTCCCAGTCGCATCCTGCACAGGGCAGGAAACAGCACAGAGAGGAGGAGTGGCTTGGCAAAAATCACACAGCTCTGAGTGGCTGAGTGGGGAATGGAACCCAGGTCTTCCTACTCCAAATGGGCTGCCTCCTCTTCCCTGGACCCAGGAAGAGGTGTCCTGCTTTGAGAAAGCACTCCTCTGCCTTCTGTCACCCTGGACAGTATTTTCTAGAATTTTATAGGGATAGGATCGTACAGTACGTGCTCTTACTTCGCCTGAATTCTTTTGCTCAGCATGATTATTCTGCAACTCCTCTGTGTTGCTGTGGGTTTCAGTAGTTCAGCCCTTTTTATCACCGAGGAGAAGTCAGTCATGTGGATGCTCTAGGGGCTGTTTTTATCCATTCACACCTGTTGACGGACAGTTGGGTGGTTTCTAGTTTGGGGCCGTTACAAAGAAATTCTGAATATTTATGTTCGAATGCTATGGACATTTGTACCTAAGTCTTTGTGTGGACACACACACCCATTTCTCTTAGGTAAATGCCTAAGAGTGAAACGACTGAGTTATATGATAGGTGAATGTTTAACTTTTGAAGAAACGGTCATTTTATATCCCCACCGTCAGGGTTCCAGTTCCTCCCCATCCTTGCCAACACTCGGTATCAGAAATCTTTTTAAGTTTTGACATCCTGATAGGTACATAATGGTATCTTATTGTGGTTTTAACTTGCATTTCTTAATGACAAATGATACTGAGCATCTTTTCACATGCTAATTTGCCATCTCTCTATCTCCTTTCATGAAGTGTCTGCTCAAATCTTTTCTCCGTTTTTGTTGGGTTGCTTGCTTCCTTATTGTTGGGTTTGTATAGTCTGGATACAAATCCTTTATCAGAGATATGATTTCCAAATGTCTTCTCCCATTCTGCTACCTGACTTTTCATTCTCTTAACAGTATCGTTCAAAGAGCAGAGAGTCTTAATTTTAATGAAATCTAATTTATCAATTTTTTTAAATGGTCATGCTTTTGGTGTTATATCTTGAAAGTTTTAGTTTAACCCAGGGTCACAAAGATTTTCTCCTGTTTTCTTCTAGAAGTTTTATAGTTTTAAGTTCTGCTTTTCAATCTATGATCCACGTTGGGTTGATTGTTGTATATGGCATAAGCGGTCAATCAAAGTTCTTTTTCCCCCTTGCATGTGGATATACAGTAGTTTCAGAAGCAGTGAAAAGACTCTTTTTCATACTGACTTGTTTCTGCACTTTTGTCAAAAAGCAATTGAGCGTAGGTGTGTGGGTCTGTTTCTGAACTCTGCAGTTCCGTTGATCTATTTGTCTACTGTTAGGCTAAGAAATCTTCTGTCATCTTGGGGGTTTTCAAGATTCCATCTTCGTGACCCAGTTTCTAGGAGAGCCCCGTCATTCTGCACAGTGTGCAGCTGAGGCCTCCAGCCAGCAGCCGAGTGGGTGGGTTAGATCCCCCAGCCTTCAGATATGGCAGTCCTGGTCAGCATCTTGACGGCAGTCTCATGAGAGACCCTAAGCCAGGACCACCCAGTGAAGCTGTTCCCAGATTCCTGAACTTCAGAAACCATGTGAGATAATAAATGTCTTTTTTCAAACTGCTAAGGTCTGGGGTAATTTGTGCCGAAGCAATAGATAACGAAAGCTCTCTGTTGTTTTAAGCAATTTGATGATGATGTACTTTGGTGCATTTTTCTTCATGTTTTTTGTGCTTGAGTTTCATTGAGCTTCTTGGATCTTTAGGTGTAGAGTTTTCATCAAATTTAGAAACTTTTTATCCATTATTTCTTCAAATATGTATATATGTTTTCCTGCCTCCCCACCCGCCTCCAGGCTTTCCAGTGATGCGTGTATTCGGGCACTTGAAGTTTTCTCACAATTTATTGTCACCAAGCAGTTTTTGGTCAATTTTTTCCTCTGTGTTTTGTTTTGAATAATTTCTATTTTTCTGTGTTCAAGTTCACTTCTCCTTCCTCCTGTGATGTCTAATCTGCCATCAATTCTATCCAGTGTGTATTTGGTGTGCAACATTATATTTCATTTCTAGAAATTTAAATTTGAACTTTTTGTATCTTTTATGATTTTACTTAACACATTCAATCTTTCCTCCAGCTTAAAAAAAAAAAAAGATACTTGGGAATAATCTTAGACTTACAGAAAATGAGCAAAGGTAGTACAGGAGTACAAAGGCAAATCCTTCACCCAGTTTCAGATTCCTGCTAGTGCTTTCACATGACATTACCATGGTGCCGGAATATGGTTTTAATATCCTTGTCTCTTAATCCTATCATCTTTGCACTTCTGTGTCAGTTGAATGGGTAGATTTTAGTCCTCATTTTGGGTTGTATTTTACTGTTGATGTGCATGCTAATAATTTGGGGTTTTTGTTCTTTCTCTTCTGGTTTTGCTAAGATATAACTGACACATAGTGCTGTGTAAGTTTAAGGTGGACAGCGTAATGATTTGACTTACACATATCATGAAATGATTACCCTGCTATGTTTAGTGAACATCCATCATCTCATACAGACACAAAAATTGAAGAAATAGAAAAAAGTATTTTTCCTTGTGATGAGAGGACTCTTAGGATTTACTATCTTAGCAACCCTCACGTATAACATACAGCAGTGTTAATTATATTTATCGTGTTGTACATTACATCTCTAGCACTTACTTATCTTATAACTGCAAGTTTATACTTTCTGACTGCCTTTTCCCAGTTCCCCCATCCCTTACCCCCCGCCTCTGGTAACCACCAATCTGATCTCTTTTTCTATGATCTTACTTGTTTCTTTCTTTCTTTTTTTAAGTGTAACTGACCTACAGCTCTGTGTTAGTTCCTGTTCTACAACATAGTGATGCGATATTACTAGGCATTTCAAAATGATCACCGTAAGTCTAGTTATGAACGGTCACCATGCAAAGATATTACATAGTGATTGACTGTATTCCCCACACTGTACATTTCATACCTGTGACTCATTTATTTTGCAACTGGAAGTTGTCCCTCTTGGCCTCCCTCACCTGCTTCTCTCCTCCCTCACATCCTCCTCTCTGGCAACCACCTGTTTTTGTTTTTTGTTTTTTTTTTTTTCTGTATCTATAACTCTTTTTCTGTTTTGTTACATTTGTTCATCTGTTTTGTTTCTTAGATTCCACATACAAATGAAACCATCCAGTATTTGTCTTTCTCTAGGTCTGACTTATCTCACGTAGGACAATACCCTCTAGATCCATTCATGTTGTCACAAATGACAAGATTTCATTCTTTTTTTATGGCTCCGTAACATTCCATTGTATTTATACCTGACATCTTCTTTATCTTTTCATCTATTGATGGGAATTTAGGTTGCTTCAGTATCTTAGCTATTTGTAAATTATGCTGCAGTGAACATAGGGGTGCATGTATCTTTTCATATTAGTGTTTTTGTTTGCTTTGGATGAATACCCACAAGTGGAATTGCTGGATCATAGGCTAATTCTGTTTTTAATTTTTTGAGGAATCTCCATACTGTTTTCCATACTGGCTGCATCAATCAACACCCCCACCAACAGTGCTCAAGGGTACCCTTTTATCCACATCCCCACCAACACTTGTTATTTTTTTGATAATAGCCATTCTGAAGCCATTCTGACAGGTGTGAGGTGATAGATCATGATTAGTTTCATTAATATTTTCTATTGTTTTTAAGCCTTTATTTTACTTATTTATGCTCAGTTCTTTATGATTTCTTTCCTTCTACTAACTGTGGATTTTGTTAGTTCTTCTTTTTCTAGTTCCTTTAGGTGTAAGTTTAGGTTGTTTATTTGAGATTTTTTTAAATTTCCTGAGGTAGGTTTGAATTGCTGTAAATGTCCCTCTTAGAACTGCTTTGGCTGTGTCCCATAGATTTTGGATCACTGGGTTTTTCATTTTCACTTGTCTCCAGGTATTTTTTACTTCTTCCTCGATTTCTTTGGTGAGCCATTGGTTTTTTAGTAGCATATAATAGCATATTGTTTAGCTTCCACGTGTTTGTGTTTTTTTGCAGGTTTGTTTTGTTTTTGCTTTTGTTTTTTCAGTTGATTTCTAGTCTCATGATGTTGTGGTAGAAAAGCTGCTTGATAGGATTTCAATTTTCTTACATTTACTGAGACTTGTTTTGGGGCCCTGCATCTGATCTATCCTGGAGAATGTTCCACGTGCACCTGAAAAGATTGTGTATTCTGCTGCTTTGGGATGGAATGTTCTCTACAGCTTTATTAAGTCCATTTGGTCTAACGTGCTGTTTAAGGCCAGTGTTTCCTTGTTGATTTTCTGTCTGGATGATCTGTCCATTGATGTAAGTGAGGGAGATGTTAAAGTCCCCTACTATTATTGTGTTAGCGTCAATCTGTCTCTTTATGTCTGTTAATCTTTGCTTTATGCATATAGGTGCTCCTAGTTGGGTGCCTATATACTTACGATAGTTATAGCTGCTTCTTGGAGTGATCCCTTGATCACTATGTAATGTGCTTCCTTATCTCCCGATACAGTCTTTGTTTTAAAGTCTGTTCTGTGTGATGTAAATATTTCTTTTCAGTTTCGTTTGTGTGGAATACCTCTTCCCATCTCTTCACTCTCAGTCACTGTGTGTCTTTAGATCTGAAGTGAGCCTCCCTTAGGCAGCATATATACGGATCTTGTTTTTATATCCATTCAGCCCTCTGTCTTTCGATTGGAGCATTTAGTCCCTTTACATTGAAAGTAATTATTGATAGATATGTACTTATTGCCGTTTTGTTAATTTTTTGTTGGTTTTTGTAGTTCTGTTCCTTTTATCTTCTTTTGTCCTCTTTCCCTGTGATTTGATGACTATATTAACGTTATGTGTGGATTCCTTTCTTTCTTGTGAGTGTGTCTCTGTTATAACTTTTTATTTGTAGTTACCGTGAGGTTTATATATAGCAATCTCTATTTATGCATGATGATATTAAGTTGCTGCTCTCTTAAGTTCAAAAGCGTTTTAACAGCTCTGCATTTTCACAACCCCCCAACATTTACTGGTTTTGACATCGTATGTTACATCTTTTTGTTTTGTCTGTCCCTTAACTACTCATTGCTGATAGAGAAATGTTTACTACTTTTGCCTTTTACCCTTCCTACTAGCTTTATAAATGGTTTACCTTTACTGTGTATTTGCTTTTTACTAATGAGACTTTTCCTTTTGAAATTTTCATATTTCTAGCTGTGGGCTTACTTTCCAGCTTAGAGAAGCCCCTTTAATGCTTTCTGTAAAGCTGGTTTGGTGGCGCTGCACCCTTTTAGCTTTTGCTTCTCTGTAAAACTTTTGATCTCTCCCTAAGATCTGAATGACAGCCTCACCAGGTAGAGAATTCTCTGTGCGTGTGTGCGTGTGTGTGTGTACACGTGCTGATTGGAAGATGCAGTAGATGTCATTTTTGCTCCCAACTATTGCATCCCCTTCTCAGACGAGAATGGCACGTCCCCACGGTTGCCTTGTGACTTGGCAGTGCCTCCTGCAGAAAGGGCCTGCATTCCTGCCCTAGTGCTACTGGACGAGGACATCCGCTTACTTGGGCCAATGGAATGTGACAGGACACCCTTCTTCCAGGAGGAGCTTTGAAGTGCCACTGCGTGTTGTCACAAGAGTAGCATGTCCCACCCCAGGTCTGTGCCTTCAGCTCGGACCCTGGCATGAAGAATGTGGACAGACTTGTGTCTCCATGTAAAGTGTATAAGACAAAAAACTTTGCTATTGTAGGCCTTTTAAATGGGGGTAGCTGTGGCTTGTTGCCATGACAAAGCTGTCAGGGGAAGGCGGCTCTCACGGGCGGGGATGCCACTGGGCTAAGCTCATTCCTTCCGCTGGCTCCCGGGAACCCAGCGCTGGCCAAGCCCGTCAGCAGCGTCTGGATCTGGGCACAAGGTGCCCCATTAGCTACACTGTCTAGTCTGGGGCAAAGAGAGAAGGCAAGGCACCAATGCCTCAGACTTTTAAAAAAAATTAGTCTCATGGACGTTTAATTTACACGCAATAAAATCCACCTACTTAAGTGTTATATTCAGTGAGTCAACACGTGTACACAGTCAGGCAGCCATCACCTGTACCAGAATACAGAATGCTTCCAGAAAGTTCTCTACTGCCACTTTGCAATCAATCAACCCTTCCCTACCTGTGGTTGACAACCAGACTGCCGCATGGAGCCACAGCTCAGGTTTGCAGACTCTCCTTCCGAGGGCCCACACGCGGCCGGCCCTCTCCTGGGCCAGTCTGCTTATGCTCAGCACGGTAGCAGTGAGGTCTGGGGGGCTGTGTGCACCTATGCCTTGTTCCTTTCACCGCGAATACACTCTGGATTGTTCATCCTTCACATGCTGGTGAGTGAGAGGCTGTTCCTGCCGCTGTGAACTCTGTGTCTTGAGTCTTTTGTGGGTGTGGGTTATCTCTTCCTTGGGTGAATCCCTGGGAGAATCCCTGGGAGGGGAATGACCGGGTTGTATAGTCATAGTATATTTAATTTATAAGAGACTGCCAAGTTCTTCTGAAGTGGATGGATACCTTCACATGCCCCCTCCATCAGTGTATGAGGACCCCAGATGACCCGTATCCTGGCCAACACCCGGCGGTGCCCATCTTTGGCGCACACCACTTCCGTGGCTGTGAAGCACCACCTCACTGCGGTCTCAGTTTGCATGTCTGTGATTATTAACAACGGCGAGCAGCATTCCGCGTATTTATTGGCCGGTTAGATGCCTCCCTTGATGGTTTCACTGGCCCGTGAGTCGCCTTGTGGCTCGTGTTTGTTGAGCGCTTTCTTCTCAACTATGGGTCACAATTTGTTGTTGTTTTTTCTTTTTCTCATGGCTACTAATTGTTTGCTGGGCGCTGGGCCTTCTGAGGCTGTATCATGAGGACATGGCATTCTCCTTTCTCCCTCGGGGGAGGCTTGATATTTGTGCTGCTGGGTAGCTCCATTTGTCTCTGCTCCCACTGAACTTGTATGTACCTGACTTTCTACTTTGCTTGTTCCCAAGCCCCTTTAACTCGGGGAGAGCCCCCTCCCACACTGTCTCCCGTAGATTCTGTCAGGGCTTGATTGAAGTTTGTTCAGGGGAATCTAAGGTGGGTCTTCCCTCAGGATGGCGTCCTTACCCCTAAGGCCAGCCCGTCTGGTACCCAGCTGGATGTCCAGGGCTCAGGGAGGCTCTGACCCCAGGCAATGCCCAGCCCCTAGAATCACACTCCCCCGGCCCCCAACTTCGGAGCCCTCTCAGGTGCCCCACCCTGCAGCTTCCGGAAGCACCAGTGTCCTGATCTCTGATCTCTACCGCCTCGGCTTGGTGAGACCAGCGTGCTTTTGAGGACCCCAGCCCGCCAGCTTGCTGAGCCGTGGTGGGAAATGTCCCAGCGGGTCTTTTGGCTCCTCTCTCAAGCATCCTTCTCCTGGGACCGCAGTCATGCACATCTGGCTATTCTGCACCTGTCAAGAGCTGCCTCAAACATATTGTCCCGGTGTGTGGCCATCCCTGAGAGGAGGGTCAGCCTGGCGCCAGGTACACCAACAGCGTTGGAAGCAGAAGTTGCCTAGAGTTTTGTTTTTTTTTTTTTTTTTTTTTTTAACAGACTCACTGGACATCACCTAGAACCGTGAGCCAAAGGCAGACCCCCCAGACAGGTAAGTTGCTCCTCTGCATGGGGTGCAAGAGTGAAGAAAGGGGGCAATGACCAGGGCGTGACTCCAGAAGAGCATCAGACAAGAGTGTGGGTCCCCCAAGTCCGGGAAGAGCCAAGCCCAGTGCCTGGCGCACGGAAGGAGTGGCACAACAGTGTCCCCACCTAAGAGACCACCCGTGGTGCTGGCCACAGCTCCCCCCAACTCCCCGCCCCACCCAGAACCTTTTCTCTCATGGTTTCGGGGTAATCTTCTGTATTTCCCATTCCCTGCCCGGAGAAGTGCAGATCGCCAGCACCCTGACCGCCCACTGCCCGCTGCTCAGAGCCCATCCTGGGGGGTCTCACGTCGAGCAGCCGTGTCCGAGCTACAAGGGCGCCCTGGAGACAGTGCACCCGCCTCTCCCCCGCACGTGGGACACCATGTGCCGTGGACACAGGGACACCAGTAGGGCAATGCTCTGCCCTCAGATAAGGAGAGGAGAGGCCCAGGGAAGGCGGATCCCCGAGCTCAGCGCCGACCGCTCTGCCCCGCCTGCTCCCAGGCCCCCTGCTCCGCGCGGCCTCTTCACCACGCGTGTTCACTATTCCAGTATCGTGTCACTCATTCAGTCACTCGCGCTGGGGCCCCTGCGTTCCGACCCCACCCCCCGCCGCCCCCTGGGAGGGAGTGTCCCTCCGCTGCTCCCAGGGTGGGCCTGGTGGACGCAGCCTCAGGACGAAACGCCCCTGGGGAGGGAGGCGGGTAGCAGGCACGGTGCGGGGCATCCCGGGAAGGGGCCACGGCAGGAGCTAAGGCCCCCTGGGGCAGGCTCTGGGAGCCCTTCCTGGGGTTCGAGAAGCTCAGAGACACCACAGAGGACAGCTGTGGGCTTCTGTGCCGGACGCGCACAGCTGGCTGGCTGCCCCAGTCGCACTCCTAACGGTTCCTGCCTCCCCGCCTCCCATTGGGGAAGCCAGGAGAGCTAATCATGCCTGTCCCCAGCCTCTCAGCCATGGGGGCTGCCACGTGTCCCATTTCTGGCCGTCTGTTGAGACGTAAGGAGAAGTCTTCTAAGAACTTCAGGGCTGGGTTTTTTTTTTTTTTTTTAACTTTCTTGATTAAAAACAAAAGACAAGACAAACACATCTGGCACTGTCCTTCCTATTTCTTCCTACCTTGAAGGTGACAGTGATGTCCAGCGCTGTGGCAGCCATTTTGCAGACATGAGGCAACAAGTAGGAATGGCAAGCCAAGAGAACTGCAGAGGTGCCGGCCACAGGCCCGACCACAGCAGCGTCCTGCTGCCAGACTTCTTGAATGAGGCGGAAAAAAACACTCCTGTTTGTCTGAGTCAAGGTTGTGGGTTCTCTGTTATTTGTTATTGATGTCAGTCCTCAGCTCTGTGTAGATTCTGTGTGTGTGTGTGTGTGTGTGTGTGTGTGTGTGTGTGTGTCTGTGTATGAACCACACACTGAGACTGAGCTCCAACAGGGCTGCCCGGCTTTTGGCAAATACTTGCTGAACATCCGCTCTATGAGCAGTGTTAGGTCAGTGGTGATTATAAGGCTGAGGGACACCTGTCTTCAAGGAGTCTGGAGAGGAAGGAGCAGGCATTGAACAAGCAATCTCATGGGATGTGTGGACCACAGAGGAGACACAGAGGGGGCCATAAGTGTATCTGATCTCTTCTGGAGAAGGAGGGTCAGCGAAAGTCTTCCCGGGGCAAGTACACTGGGGTTTAGACCTTGTGATGGGCAGAACTGTGCCTCCCAAATTTATCTGATGGAGTCCTAACCTCCGGTATCTCAGAATGTGACCTTATTTGGAAAGAGGGTCTTCACAGAGGTAACGAAGTTCAAGTGAGGTCCTTGGGGTAGACACTAACCCCACGTGTCCTTATGAAAAGGGAAAACTGTGACACAGTGACATACACACAGGGAGAAGGCCATGTGAACGTGACAGTGGCTTTCCGCAGGTTTTAGGAGAAACCAACACTGCCGACTCCTGTCCTGGATGTCCCGACTCCTCGACTGTGAGATGATACCTTTCCATGTTGCAGTGCCCCCGTCTGTGGTCCTTTTCCATGGCTGCCAGAGCAGACTCAGAGGGACCTGGAAGAGGGAAGGAAATTAACAAGAAGAGGGGAAGGAAAGGCGTTCCCAGCAGAGGGAACAGCATTGCAAAGCCGAGGCAACACAGAGCTCAGGTTCTCTCAAGGAACAGGAGGCGAGGTTTGCAGCTGGAGCAGAATGCACAATGGGACGAGGTGGGGCCAGAGGCTGGACGGGCAAGAGGCAGGTCCTGCAGGCACAGCATCCTGCCCACACAGTGGGATGAAGCAGGAACACGGTCTGCTCCAGGATTCTCAGGCTTTGGTCTTGATACAACAGAGGCCACGGGCCAAGTCCAGGCAGAGAAAGCAGAAGGGGCTCTGAAAGCAACGCAGCTCACCCCAAGCCCAGCTTCGCAGCGGGGAGGCTGGGCCCCTGGCCCCCGGGACCCACGTGCAGGCCGATGTCCAGTGAAACGGCCAGGCCGTGGGTTTGGGGGGCTGAGGGGCTGAGCCCCAAGGAGGCCCGGGCTGTGGGGACAGGGGCCGGGGGTCAGCAGGTCCCTTTGAAGAAGCCACCCCGAGCCCTGGGCCAGGCCTCACCAGGAACCCACCCGCCAACCCGCCCTGCCTGACACACTGCATTTGAATTGAATAAGAAGGGAGATTTCTCTCCTGGAGGTGGGAGGAGACGCAGCCCAAGAATTTTAATCACTCACATAAATGGCGAACAGGCTGCAGCTTTCCTCCACCGCCTTTCATTTCCTTATTTGACTGTCACCTTGGACCAGGACTGCGAGTCCGTGGGGGAACACAGCTCCCCAGCCCTCGGGTCCCTGCAGGGTGGTGGGGCCGAGGGCCTGAGACACCCGCCTCCCACCTGGAGCCTGAGGAGCCCCCGGTCCCTCCTGCGGACCAGCCTCGTGCCGAGAGAGGAGGGACCCGGCGGCAGGCTTGGCGCTGCTGATACACAGCCCTGAGCCTTGGGACCACGTTCATCTCTGTGCTACAGGTGGGGAAACTGAGGCTCCGGGAGGCCAAGCACCCTGCCAGGTTCACACGGCCTCAGTGCCAGGCTGCCTCCAACCTCTGGGGCCTCTTCCCCGGCAGCCCCGCATTTGTCCCCGTGGGAAAGGGCAGAGGCACCACCCAACCGTGACTGGGTGCCAGCCGTGCAGTGGCCGCATCAGCCCTGAGACCTGGGCAGGAGGGCCCCTCCCCACACCTGTGGTATCTGGAGGGCTCCGTGCCTTCTGGAAAATTTCCAAGTCCCCCTACTGGGTCACCCAGGAGCCCTCAGCCCAGGCCTGAACCGTGAGCCCCAGTTCCTGCTTCTCCCTTCAGGGTTTTGGACCCTCCCTGCCCCGAGCCTCCTCCCATGTGCGTGCAGAGGGCTGAGTGGCGACCTCCGAAAAGCCACGTCCATGGCCTCACCCCCGAGGCCAGCGAACCTGCCCTCATCTGGGCAGAGGGCTTTTGCAGATGTGATTAGATGTAGGATCTTGAGATGAGGTCGCCCTGGATTAGTCTAAATCCAGTGACAAGTGTCCTTGTAAGAAGGAGGCAGAGGAAGGCTAGACAGACAGGGGGAAAAGGCCACGTGACCAAGGAGGCAGAGGTTGGGGTGACGCAGTCACAAGTCCGGGGACGCCCGGAGCCCCCAGAAGCCGGAAGAGGCAGGAAGGACCCTCCCCAGAGCCTCAGGAGAGAAAGAGGTCCTGCCCGCACTTGGATCTCAAACGTCTGGCCTCCAGACAGTGAGAGAATCCACTTCTGCTGTTTAAATCGCCCGGTCTGTGGGCATTCATTACGGCGGAGACAACGCGTTTCCGTGGCTTAAGCCGCCCTACCCATGGGACTTGGTTACAGAACCCCTAACTCGCTAACACAGTGGGGTTCCAGGTGTTCAAATGAGAAGGGCCTAGAGTGGGGAGAGGACACGGTGGTTTAAGGAAATTGAAGCCCTGCCGTGAAAATGGTGAAGCGTGCATTTCACCCCAAAAGCAATGGGAGTCACTGAAGCATTAACTTGTGGGGTCGGGGGTTCCATGATCGCGTATGCACTGACAATTTTGATGTGCTTTTTTATTGAAGTATGCATTAGAGTAAATTTAAATGTCCAGCTCAATAAAATTTTGATTGAATTTGATTGAGATGTAGTGGATGTACAACCAAGAGTCCGGATTTGAAGTGTGCAATTCTGTGAGTGTGACCTGTGGAAATACGCGTGAAACCACTGACACGAGCAAGGTTACCAGCGTATCCACTGCTCCCCAAAGTGTCCTTATGCTCCTGTAGTCCCCCCTCTCCCCCACATCGTCCCCAGGCAACCACTGATCCACATTCTCATTATAGATTCCTTTGCATTTTCTGCAATTTTATACAAATAGAATCACAAAGCCTGAGCTCTTTTTTTTTTTTTTTTTGGTCTGGCTTCTTTCACTTAGGGTGCTTACTTGGAAATTAATCCATGTGGGAGCAGGTATCAACAATTCACTCTTTTTTTTTTTTTATTGAAGTACGGTTGATTTACAACGTTGTGTTAGTTAACGATTCAGCCCTTTTTGTTGCTGAGTAATGTTCCATTGTGTGGACGTTCCACACTTTGTTGATTCATTCACCCACTGATGGACTTTTGGGTTGCTTCCAGTCTTAGGCTGTCACAAATAAAGTTGCTGTGAGCCTTCGTGTGCAGATCTCCGTGTGGACGTAGCTCTCCATTTCTCCTGAGTGACTATCCAGGAGTGAATAATTGGGTCACAGGACAGATATCTGTTTAACTCTTTAAGGCATTGCCAAACTTTTTCCCAAAGTGGTGATCCCATTTCAAACTCCCACCAGCATATATGAGAATCCACGCCTAGACTTGGAATGTCTAGTCTTTAATTTTTAGTCATCCTAACGCGTGTGCGGTGATATCTCACCATTGCTTCAATCCACATTTCTATACCAGCTAATGATGTTGAAGATTTTTTTTCCTGGAGCCCTTTGCATAGCTTATTTAATAAAATATGTATTCAAATCTTGATTAGCCCGCTTTCTTATTGAGTTGTAACAAACGTTTATATATTCTGGATATGAATCTGTTGTCTGATATATGTGTTGTAAACATTATCTCTTAGTCTATTGCCTTTTCATTTTCTTACTGGTGTCTTTCAAAGACCACACGTTTTTAATTGTGATGAAGACCAGCTTACCATTTTTTTTTTTCTTTTATGGATTGTGCTTTTTGTATTCTATCTAGGAAATCTTGGCTTACCCCAAGGTCACCAAGATTTTCTCCTCTGTCTCTACCTAGAAGTCTTACAGTTTTAAGGAAGGGTGGATGGTCATTCTTTTTTCCATTTGGAAATCCAGTTGATCCAAACCATTTATTGAAAAGAATTGTTTCCTCTCTCTGCTGAATTTCCATGGCACCTTTGTCAAAAATTAATTGACCATATGCATATGGGTCAACTTCTGGACTCTCTGTTCTGTGCCCTTCATCTGTGTGTCTTTACACCAATACTAAACTGTCTCAAATTATGTGGCTTTGCAAGTATGTCTTGAAATTAGACAAGTGCTCCAACTTTGTTATTCTTTTATAAAAATATTTCATCATTCTAAGTCTTTGCATTTCTATATAAATTTTAGAATGAGATTGTGTTAAAAATATAGATATATTTGAGAACAATTGCCAATCTATGAACATGGTATATCTCCTCATTATTTAGGTCTTAAATCTCTCTCAACAATGTTTTGTAATTTTCAGTTTGAAGCCTTGGTTGCCTATTGTTAGATTATTTCTAAGTGGCTTTTTTTTTTGGTGCTGTTCTAAATAGAATTAAATTTTTTTTCTTTTCCAACTGTTTGCTGCTGTTTGTATGAGAATATGATTAACTTTGGTACATTAACTTTGTACCCTGTGACCTTGCTAAGTTCACTTATTAGTTCTAGTGGTTGCTTTGTAGGTTCCTTGGGATTTTCTACGTAAATAATTATATCAGCTGCAAATAGGAACAGTTTTATTTCTTCAATTCTAATTTTTAGTTTCTTTACAGCTTTTGTTTGTTTGTTTACCTTATTGTGACGGCTAGGGTTGCCAGAACAATGTTGAGTAGACATGGTGAAAGCAGGAACTTTACCATTCCTTGATCTTAACGAAAAGAGATTTTAGTCTCACCATTAATTCTGATGTTACCCGTAAGTGTACTGTAGATGCTTTATATCAGTTTGAGGATATTCCCTTCTTTCCTAGTTTACTGAAATTGTTTTATTATGAATGGGCTTCAAATTTGATACAATGCTTTTTCTGTGTCTATTTTAAAATTCATGAGGTTTAGCTCCTTTATTTGGCTAATATTTTGAGTTATATTAATTGATTTTCAAATGTTTAGCCAACCTTATATTCCTGGTTTAAGCCCTACTTAGTCCTCATGTGTTATTATTTTTATATATTGTGGGATTTGATTTGCCAATATTTTTCAAGAATTTTTGTGTCTATATTCACGAGGAATGTTGGTTTCCTACAATTTCCTTTTTGAAAATGTCTTTGACAGATTTTTAAATATTATGGTTGAATTGGTCTTAAAATGAGTAAGCAATGTTTCTTCCTTCATTTTCTGAAGAAAAAAAAAATGTGTGTATGATTAGTTTATTTCTTCCTCAGCTGGTGTAATTAACCAGTGAAATCATTTAGTTCTGAATTTTCCTTTTTGGGAAATTTTTTTTTTAATAAAATGAATTAAATTTCATTTTCCAATGTACAGCCATTCAGATTTTCTGTTTCTTGTTGTATCGATTTGTGAAGTTTGACTTTTCCTGCAATTTGTCCATTTCATTGAAATTTTTGAATCTGTTGGTATAAAGGTGTCCATGATGTGGTTTAATGGTCTGTGCGAGCTGCCAGAATTAGATTCTTCTACTTTCTGATATTGGCACTGGTATTTGTATCTTCTCTCTCTTGCTCTCTCTCTTTTTTTTTTTTTTTTTTTTTTGGTTCAACAGTCTAGCTAGGAGTTTATTAGTTTTATTGATCGTCTCAAGGTATCAACTTTTAGCTCTGTTTTTTAAAAGTCTGTTGTCTACCTTTTTTTTTTTTTTAATTTAATTGGTTTCTGCTCTTTTTGCTATTTCCTTCTTTTTTCTTCATTTGGCTTTACTTTGCTCTTCTTTGCCT
Source organism: Camelus ferus (assembly GCF_009834535.1). Classification (NCBI taxonomy): domain Eukaryota; kingdom Metazoa; phylum Chordata; class Mammalia; order Artiodactyla; family Camelidae; genus Camelus; species Camelus ferus. Next base: position 68,420,162 of record NC_045705.1, read on the forward strand.
AGCCTCCCAAGATAGAACCTTGAGTAATTGACTTTAGATTTTTCCCGTTTCCTCACACAAGCATTTGAAGTTCCCAGCCTCCCTCTCGGCACTGCTTTTGCTGCGTCCCACAGACCTGATATGATAGCTCTCTGTGATCATTCAGTTCAAATTATTTTCTAATTTCCCTTGTGCCTTCATCTTTAATTTGTGACTCATCTGTAGAGTCGTGAATCATTTATAGGTATTTGGGGTTTTCCTAAATGCCTTGTTATTAATGTCTAATTAAATTCAGTTGTTGTGAGAGACTGCACTCTGCATGACTTCCATCCTGGAAGACTTACTGAGACTTCTTCCGTGGCCCAGCATAGACGGTCTACCTTGGTGAATGTGCGTTTGAGAAGAGTGTGTACCTTGCTGTTGCTGGGGGTGGGGGTGGTCTGTACGTATCAATTAGATCAAAGTGATCAGTAGTGTTATTGGTAGCCTTCACGTCTTTACTGAATTTTTGCAAATTCGTTCTATTGATGGCTGAGAGAGGGGTGTTAAAAATCTCTCTTTAAGATTGTGAAATTGGCTATTTCTTCCCTTTATTGTGTCATTTTTGCTTCATGTGATTCAAGGCTCTATTACCAGGCACATAACAACTAACAATTGTTCTATCTTTCTGATTAGTCATCCCTCCTCTTATAATACATCTCTACCCCTGGTAACACTCGTCTTGAGCTTCACTATTTAAAATAAATCTTAATTAATATGAATATGTCACTTGGTCACCTTATGTGTATGGTTCTTAATTTATTTACTTTCAACCTGCCTATGTCTGTATATGTAAAATGAATCTCTTGTAGGCAGCACATAACTAGGTCTTGCTTTTTTTAATCCATTTGGTCAATTTCTTATTTTTAATTAGAGTGTTTAGAGTTAACACTTACTATTGGTCCTTTCTGTTTTTGTTTCTTTGTTCTCTCTTCCCTGCATGCTTTTGGATTACTTAAATATTTTCATTTCAATTTACCTATTGGCTTTCTGGCTCTATCTCTGTGTGTGTGTGTGTGTGTGTGTGTGTGACAGAGAGAGTGTGACTGTGTGTGAATGTGACAGTGTGTGTGTGAGTGTGGGGGTGTGTGAGTGTGGGGGTGTGTGAGTGCACATACCTAACCTTTCTCAGGCTAATTAGAACTAATATTGTGCTACTTCATGTGAAATATAGGAACCTTCCTACCCTATACGTCCCTTCCCACCTCCTCATTTTTTTAATTTTATGGTTGTATATACACACAAAAGCCCTACCAGTGTTATAATTTTTGCTTTAAACAATCGCTTGTATTTTAAAGAACTTGAGAGGAGAATGATATCTTGATGGAATAAAGAATTCTGAGTTTGCAGAGCGCTTCCCCATTTCAGCACTTGAGATGTCTTCCGCCGTCTTCTGGCCCCCAGGCTTTAAATGATGAATCTGAGGTCACCGAAATCGCTCCTCTCTGTATGCAATGTGTCGTTTTTCTCTAGCTGCTTTCAGGATACTTTCTTCGTCTTTGCGTTTTGTCGGTCTGTTTATGGCGCGTCTATGCACCGTTTCTTTGGATTTATCTTGTGTTGGATTCTTTGAGCCCTTAATCCAAAAATGCAGACCTTTTACTAAATATGGGAAGTTTTAGGTTATCATTGCTTCAAAGACGTTTCTGCTCCCATCTCTTTCTCACTTCCCTCTGGACTATAGTTAGTGTTCGATCTTTTGATACTGACCCACGAATCCCGGATGATCTGTTTGTTTTCTTTCTCGATCTTTTTCCTCTGTGTTTTTCAGGGTGGGTAGTTTTTACTGGTCTGCAAGTTTACTGATTTTTGCCCCTATCATCTCCATTGTGCTCTCGAGTCCACCCAGTGATCTAAAAATTTCACATATTTTATTTGTTAGGTCTAATATTTCAATATCCTTTTGAAATACATTCTCTGCCAAGACTTCCTACCTTCTCATTTGTCTCAGATGTGTCTCCTTTACCATACTGAGTAAGGTTGTAGTAGCTGCTTTGAATTCTTTGTCTGAAAATCCCAATGTTTGAGTCATCTTGGCGTTTGCATCTGTTGATGGTTTCATCCTTTGGGAACGGGCTGAAATCTCCTGTTCCTTTGTATGTGGAGTAATTTTGGGTTGTACCACGGGCAGTGTGAGTGCTTTTTTGTGTAGACTCTGGATTCTGTGAAGACCTTCTGAGGTATGCTGGTGTGCCTGTTTTAGCTGCAGTGAACCCAGTGGGCTTCAGACCGCAGAATCAGTCTTACCTTCTGTGTGTGTGGTGGGGCAGGGAGGGGGTCACGTATCATTTCAGTGCTCAGTTCGGGACTCACCTCCGCTGCTTTGGGTCCATCTCACATGCACAGCTCAGGGTGAGGCTGGGACTTGTGACGGTTCCTGCACACAATTAGACGAGCCCCTTCTCGGCTCTCCCCTTCCAGGGTTCCTCCCTCACTCTCCGTCCAGACTGGGGTGCTTTTCCTTTATCCAGGAAGACGGCGGGGTTTCTGTCATAGTTGTAGCTGCCCACACAGCACTGACTTGGGACTGGGGTCCACCTCTGAGGCAAAGTTATAAGACAAAATAAAAGGAGGAAAATTTACCCTTATGCAGGTCTCTGCTCTAAGCTTTGAGCACCTTCACAATTTGTGTTTTGTCCCGAGCATGTAATTGTCATCCATGTGGGCTGAGCTGTAGGGTGCTTACACCAGCACGGGGGACCAGGATCCTCGACTTTTTGCAGATGTGAGCATCCACGTAACCATCACCTGATCAACATAAGAAGCGTTTCTAGTTCCTCCAGAAGTCTCAGTCCACGGCAGTGCCCACCACCCCTCCCCAAGGTAATCATCATCCCAACTTATTTAATCATCAGGTTAGTTCTGCCTGGCCTTACACGTTGTGTAACAGAACCACACTGCATGTACTTTTAAATGCGTGGCTCTTTTCTTTTTGGACCTAACGATTGTGACGTGCACCCATGCTGTTCCATGCAGAGCGAGTTCATCACTTCTCATGGCCGGGGGAACAGCACACTGTGTGGTGTGAACCTAACACGTTGATTTACCTCCTCTGCTGCTGACGGACACCCACAGTCTCCAGTCTGGGGCACCAGGCTGGGTCTTTTACGAGCAGCACAGGGCAGCAAGCACATCTCCCAGAGTCGCACAGGCCTGGCTCATGTAGTGGTTCTGCCACACACCAGCTGCGTGACCTCGGGCACGGGTCGTCCCTCGCCCTCTCTGAGCTGCAATGTCCTCATCTGTGATGTGGGGATAGTGTCAACAGCACTTATGAGGTTGTCGTGACAATCAAATAAGAAGAGGCACGTGAAGCCACTTCGCCCACCGCCTGCCAGCAGCTGATCGATAAATGGCAACTGTTGAATTATTATCGGTGGGAGGAGTGAATGGTTACGAAGGTCGGCTCTGGGGTCTGGTCTGGAGTCAGACTGCAGCCTGAATGAGGCAACTGCTAATAAACCCTCAGTGTAGAGCTAAGCAGCCGGTGTATTATCATGACTGGTATCTGATACTGTAAGTGCTAATGACCGGCAGGACATTCCCCTCAAGATCTGTGCCGTTTCATGGAGAAGGGACCGACCTGTTCCTCAGAGCTCAGAGACACAAGGAAGTCCCCAGGTCTCACAGCGGGAACCAGGAGCAGCTGGGATCTGAGTCCAGGGTCAGCCCTGTCCATTCCACACTGCCTTCCGGGGGGGGGGTGCCCAGCCCGCCCCCTGGGCTCAGGGTGCTGTCTCACCCATCCCACAGCCTCACCTGGGTGTCAGGGAAGGGTGAGTGGAGGCCGCCCCCCAACTAGCCTGGGCCTGCCCAACCAAGTGGGGCCTGAAAGGGCCCCCCAGTCCATGTGTCCTCCGGTCGGTCCTGGGTCCTCTCCAGGCTGCTGCATGGGTGTGCAGGTAGCGCACTGCACAACTTTAGGGGGCAACATTGTCATTGTAGTCTCGGGGGCCCCGCTGCCCTGTGCACAGGGGCCTCATCCTCTGTGCTCAGACCGCCAGCTTGCCCTGCCGTGTGCTGGGCATAGGGCGATGCCAGAGTGCTGGGGCCAGATGCTGAAGCCACAGGCACTGTCCAGACGCCCAGGTGCTGGCTGGGCTCCGTGCCCTCTGCCCTCTCAGGGCATCCAGCGATGTCTGGGGTGCTGGGGTGATCAGCTGCTCTGCATGTTCTCAGAACCTCGTGAGGGGCCCACCCTGACAGGGGGGGCCCAAGGGTGCATGGTCCCGGGAGGTGCTCTGCATGGGGAAGGCCAGCCTGGGGTTGTTGAGTGGGAGTAGCATCCAGACCTGGGTTTGGCTCCCCCGACACGGGACCTGGGGAGGAGTGCTTCCCCTCTCCGCGCCTCTGTTGGCTCACCTGTAAAGTGGGGATGAGGTAGCACCTGCCTCACAGGGTCCAGGTGGGGACTGAGGTGGACTGCCGGGCAAGGTGCCGCTTGGTCAGCACTGACCGTGGTTACGCCCGAGGTGGCCGGGTCAGGGCAGGGCCACCAGCGGTGTCCAGGGGCCATGCGGGCCTTTGAGAGGGGCCGAAGGCCTTGGGTCCACATACCAACCGCCACCCACACAGGCCGACGTCCTTTCCAACATCGCAGTGGGGCTAAGGTCACTTGGAATCACAGAGGAGGGCTGGTGAGCCGGGGGTGGGGGCAGGACAGAGTCCCCAACGGGCAGGGCTCATCTGCTCCCCTCAGAGAGGACCCTGGGCTGCTCCAAGTCAAACCCAGCCTCCATCACGGGGCTTGGAAGAGAGATGAGGGCTTTGTGGTCCCCCTGACAATGAACCTGGAGCCACAAGAAAGGGCTTGGAGCTGAGATGGTAAGGCAGAGGCTGGTAGGCAGCTCTGCACATCCCCAGGCCAGGCTCAGAGGGAGACAGAGGCACATTTCAGGGCAGCGTGGGGAGGGGTGGGCAGTGAGGATACTTCTGTCCTGTCCCCCCGCCCTTTCTCAGCCAAAGAGAAGGACGGGCTTTGAGCCAGTACCCTGTGTGCCAAGTGTACCACAGAACCCCCTGCGAAGTGGCAATTGTCACCCCCTCATCCCCAGTTGCTGGCAAGGAAAGGCAGACTAGGAGGTGCCCAGGGTCTGCCCAGGACCCCCCAGCCTACAAACGGTGGCAGCAGCACCGAAGCCAGGCTGTCCGACCTTCCCTGCCCCCGGCCTCAGCCTTCACAGTCTCAGTGCAAACTAAACCTGACCGATTAAACACAGAATTGCCGGCAGGTATAGACCCGAGAGAAATGAAAACACAAGTCCACGCAAAAACGTGTGCACGCACGTTCACAGCAGCGCGGTTCAGGATGCCCCCAAATTAAAGACAGCCTCGGTGTCTGCCAGTTGACAAACGGGCAAATAAAATGTGGTTCTGTCCATGGAAGGGAATACTGTTCAAGCCTGAAAAGGAAGGCAGCACTGACATGGGCTACAGCGCGGATGGACTTAGGACTTTGCGTTCAGTGGAAGAAGCCAGACACAAAAGCCCCGACACCGTGTGATTCCACGAACATGAAACGTCCGGGACACGGACATCCGTACAGATGGGACATGGATTCGTGACGGCCGGGGGGTCCGGGGGGGGGTTGGGGGAGGGGATTTGGGAGGTGGCGGCAAGGGGGGTGAAGTTTCTTCAGGGGACATGAAAGTGCTCTAACGTTGATGATGATGGCAGGTGCACAACTCTAAATGTGCTAAAAAAAAAAAAACCCACTGAATTGCACACTTTCAAATGCATAAATTGTAGGGTGTGTGAATTATGCCTCAATAAAGCTATTACAGATAATGGAGCCTGGACAGTGTGGAAAGTGTCCAGCCCAGTGTCCTGTCCTTTGGAGGCAAATAAAGAAATGAATCAATAAAAGAGAATAAGTAATATTAATAAACGAGGCAGACCGCACCGAGAAGTGCCAGCCCATCAGCACTCAGTCAGCGCTGGTCTCTCCTCGTTCTGTGCCTCCCAACACCTCCCCCACCCCCCAGTAGGCCCAGGCTCTGGGCTCTCAGGCAACGCGTGTCCCCTTCCAGGGCCAGGTCCTAGGCTGTGTATGGCTTGACCATAGCTGCCCACATCACAGTGCATGGAGCCTGTAGCCCGCTCACCTTGCTGGGAAGACATCTCAGGCTCCATCTGCCGTACAGAGGTGAACTGAGTAGTGATAAAAAGTGTGAACCCCCGAGCTGGATGCTGTAGGAGATACTGTATCAGTCAGTACACAGCTGTGTAACAAAGAGACCTGAAGATCCAGTGGCTCACTTTTGAAATTCATTTCTCACACACACACAAAAGGGCAGACAGGCAGCACAGGGCTATCTGGGCTCCTCCACATTTCTGCTCAGCCATCTTCAGCCAGTTGCTTCCATCTTGGGTCCCAAGATGGGGGTAGGGGAGAAGGAAGGATATGCCTTTTCATGTTGCACTGGTCGGAACTTATCCACAGCCATGGCTGGTTGCAAGGGAGTCTGGGAAATGTAATGTTTAGCCAGGAGGGCACGTGCTCAGCTCTGCATTTGTTACTCAGCAGTGAAAATGGAGGAAAGAAAGAAATATTGGGCCACAGGAATGTAGCCAGTAAGCACTGGGAAACTGTTTCCTCATTTGTAAAGTGAGGGTAATAGTATCGGGGATTGCTTGGAAAAGAAGACGCCTGGGACACTGCAGACCCTCAGGAAATGGGAACCACCTCACTGCTGTCTCTGCCTTGAGGACCCCCCCCATGCTGGGGGTTGAGGGCTGGAGTGAGGAGGTTGGTCCAGGAGAGCCTGGGTGGGTGGAGTTCAGACCAGGCACAGGCTGAGTCATCACTGCTCCCACTGCAACGGCCCCAGGATGAACAGAACCCACTGGGAGCCCTCGGCCTCTGCCGCCCTCAGCTGGGGGTGGACTTGGCCAGGAGGCTCAGCACTGCCCCCTGCTCGTGGTCCCGCCAAGCTCCTGCGGGCACTGCCCCCATCCCCAGTGTCGACTCAGCATGCCCAGTGGTCACGGCTCTTCCCTCTCCTCTGGCCTCAGACCCACTGGTCGGCTGGACGCTCGATACATTCTGTTTTGAAAGAAAACAAACTCTTTTGAAACTGCTCCTGGGAGCACAGACTGAGTCTTGTCCCCTCCCTTGGGGGCTGGTGGACATCTGAGTTTCAGGGAAAGCTGACAGATAAGGTTGCACTAATCATCTGGGGCTGCAGCAGCCTCAGAATTTAGACTGAGGGCAATAAGGAGCCATTGAAGGATGGAGAGGGAGGGTGACTGGGTTGGATGAGTGCTTCAGGAAGTTTGGGCAGCATGGACCCCATTAGGAGGTTGCTGCCGTGGATGTCAGAGTTGAATTCAGGGCAAGATGGGGGAGATGAATGTGATATTTTAAATGGGAATCCATGGGCTTAGCGGCACTCAGGCCCAGAGGGGCCTCAGGTCATGCCCAAGGTCCCCGAAAGCAGGTTCAGTCTGAGGTTTTGAAGGCAGAGTTTGGGACCCCTATCGGGCAGAGGGTTTGGGGCAGGGCCCTTGCCACACCCACGGTAGCCAAGGTAGGGACAGAGAAGGGTCAGGAGCCGCTTCTGCTGGCTCTCTCACCTTCAGCGGGCCAAGCCCGGTGTGGGGGGTCCCTGCGGGCAGAAGCCCCTCCCTCCTACGCTAGTGAGAACGGGCTTTCCCTGGAGTTCCGGCAGGGTCTGGTCCTGCAGCCTGGAGGGTGCAGGTGACCAGGGAGCCGGACTCGCATGGTCCCCTCTCTGAGTTTGGTCAGCCCCAAGAGGGACCAGGAACCAGGAGGGAGGGGAGCCCCATTGCCCAGCTCAGAGGAGGGCTACCACCCAGCCTGCTTCCTCAGATGGTCTAGGGCAGCCAGGCACCGTGGCCTCCAGCAGCCTCGGAGGGGCATTGACCCCATGGGGGCCAAGCCAGGGTCACAGGGCAGGGTGACAACCATGGTGACCTCCTCCTGAGCTGTCCCTGGCCCAGGGGCTCGGCTCCAAGTACTCCTCCTGTGTCATCTTGTGTCCTTCCCAGGGGACCTCAGGAGGTGGGGGTGTGAGGGGACCACGCAGCAGATGAGGACCCTGGCTGGGAAGGACACAGCGGGAGGGGAGCAGAGCTGGGATTCAGACCCAGTGACCCTCTGCCCGTAGCTCCGTGCCAACCATCAGCCAAGCGGGCACTGCCAGATGCTGTGTGTGTGTATGTCTATGTGTGTGTGTGTGTGTCTGTGTGTGTGTCCACGTGTCTGTATCTGTGTATTTTAACAAGGCAGAAAGTGAGAGGAGGCAGGGTGGGGCTGTCGCTATCCCTCTGAGCAGCTGCAGTCGTGGCCCCAGGGAACTAGGTGACCAGCCACACGTGCAGCAGAGGTGACTTCTCATCCTGAAGCCTCAGGCTTTTTTCTCGGGTTTTCTCTGAGCGGGGCTGTGCCTGCCTATTTAGGGCCCAGGTGGGACTGTGGAGGGCTGCGGCCCTGCCCCGAGCTGGAAGGCCCTGAGGCTGTGGGAGGGCTCAGCAAGCAGGGCAACGGGAGGCTGCTCTTCCAGGTCCCCCTCCCTCTTTGCAGGTGACCCCGGACTAGACACAGCTTGGGGCTCCCTGGCCAGAGGCCTGTGGACAGGTCTGTGACCTCCAGCCTCAGGGAGGAACACAGGACTGTCTACAGGTGGAGGCTGAAGGAGGCAGGGCTGCGGTGGGCATCTAATGAGTGGGTATGTGTGGGTGCGCCTTTGAGTTCTTCTTGCCACAGGCCCTTTGCACACACGGCTCACTCTGGTTAGCAGATCTCTTCTCCCCCTCTCTTCACTCCTGCTCTTGCCCCAGATCCCCGATCACGTGTCACTTCCCAGGACAGACCCCTGGCCAGGATCGCCCCCGCCTCCCACCCCCTGACCCCCTGCCCCCCGATCCCCGATCCCCTGCCCCCCAACCCCGCCCCCTCTTCTACAGGAGTGGCGACATCACACTGGTTTCCAGGACTGTCTATTTCATGTCCATCATCCCCACTGGCCTGGGGTGGGGGCAGGGCCTGTGCCTTCTTTCTCACCACTGCACCCCAGGGCCCCGCACCTTAACCCGGCCAGACAGCAAAGGCAGCCCAGGTGGAGGTGCCCTCCAGCGCTGCTCCAGGTATGAGCTTTAGATGATGGCAGAGGAGAAGGTAGCAGTGGAGGTGGGGTACCTTCTGAGGCTGGAGGGCCCCAGGAGGCAGGCTGAGTAGTGGTCAAGGTCACGGAGTTCATGGGACAGCAGCCTGCCTGCTCCCACTGACCAGCTGAGTGACTGCGGACAACACAATGGCTCCATGCCTCAGTTTCCCCTTCTGTAAAGTGAGGGGATGGTGACACACCCTATAGGGATGTTGCAAGGGCTAAATAAGATAGTTTATGTAAATGTTTCAGAGTGCTGCTAGGCACATCATAAATGCTGTGTAAGTGTCAGCTTTCTTATTTGTGTCAAAATTAAGTTTTTTTTAAAATCACATAAATGATATACAAATGTTCAAAGCACAGACTTAAAAGAACCAAAAAACAATTTAAAAATAAAGTTTAAATCCCCAGAAATCTCATCAGCCAAAGTAACTACCTGGATTAGTCAGGGTTAGGGTCAGCTGTGAGTAACAGACAGCTTCCCAAATAGCAGTGGTATAAACAAGACAGAAATTGATTTCTTTTTCATATAAGTCTAGAAATGGATGGAAGATGGTCCTGCTCCCCAAAGCCTTCAGAGGTTGAGACCCCTTACCCTTCCCTGAGCCATCACTCTGGAAGTGTGGCCTTACCTTTTGATCTAGCATGGCAGCCAGAGCTCCAGCCATTGCATCCATGTTCCAGCCAGCAGGATGGAAGAAGGAACAAAGACGGTGCATGCCACTTACCTTTTAAGGAAGATTTCTGGAAGCTGCAACATGTCATTTCTTTATTTCTTTCTTTATCTCCCACTGGCAACATGGCTACACTTAGCTGCAAGAGAATCTAGGATCTATGGCTTTTATTATAGGGGAGCCATCTGCTTAGCTCAAAATTACGGGTTCCATAACCAAAGAAGAAGTAAGTATGGATACTGGGAGCAGCCAGCAGTCCTGCCATGCAACGCTTGCCATCTCAGTGAACACACTTCCTTCATACTCTCTCAGGGTTAGTATACACACACACACACACACACACACACACACACACACACATGCAAAAGCAGATCAGAAGTATGTTCACAGACAGAGATTCACAAGATCATTTGTAAAGATGGCATCACGTGGACGTTTGATGGTTCCACCAGGACTGAGAGACGCTTAGACTGTTGCCGTTTTCCCAGTATTGTAACCCATGCTGGGGTGAGCATTCCTGAACCAATCATCTCTGAACCTGGTCAGAACATTTCTGTGCATAGGTTCCCAAAAGTAGAAATGCTGAGTCAAAGGCGATACACTTGACATTGGATGTGAATTGAGAAACTGTCCTTTAGAAGGGCCATCCCAGTTTATATTCCACCCCCCACCATCACCATGACCTTGGCCGTACGTGGGTGATTGGGTTTGAGTTGGGATTGAGGCTCACCCTACCCCCTACCCAACCCTGGCTCCTTCTCCTTACAGGGGTTGGTTCCCATAGCTACTCCAAATCCACAGCTCTCCCCTGCCTTCTACACAGTGGGGAGTGTGCCTCCCATTCTCCAGGGGACCCCTGGGAGAAGCCTCTGCTTGGATAAAGCCGATCGCGGGCTCCTGCCCTCCCCCGACAACAGCCGTCAGCCTGGGCTGCTTGGGTGCAGGTGAGGCACGTGGGTGAGGGGCAGGGTGGGCAGTCTGTGGGGACCAGGTCTCACCCCTTAACCAGGTGGGTAGACAGACTTCAGCCACCATGGCTGAGCTGGAAGTTTAAGGGGCCCAGAAGTGAGCAGCTGCCCATCTGGGGTCAGCCCGAGAGTCCCAACCTCAGCTGGCAGCAAGGTTGCCAGATTTAATGGATAAAAATACAAGGGAGACGGGGGATAAATTGGGAGCTCGGGATTTGCAGACACACACTACTGTGTACAAAATAGATAAACAACAAGGCCTTACTGCAGAGCACAGGGAACTACATCCAATACCTTGCAATAGCCTACAATGAAAAAGAACATGAAAAGGAATATATATATACATATATACACATATATATATATCGCTGAATCACTATGCTGTACACCAGAAATTAACACAGCATTGTACACTGACTATACTTCAATTAAAAAAATACAGGATATTCAGTTGAATTTGAATTTCAGATAAATAGCAAGTGATTTTTAGTATGTCCCAAATACTGTATGGGACAAAGGACTGAAGAAGGAGCATGTCACTTGCCATTTCAGGAAGATTCCCAGAAGCTACAAGATGTCCTTTCCTTGTCTTTTCCTGTTTTTTCTGTCTGTTGGTGGCATGGATATACCAAGCTGCATCCTTTATTTTATTTGGCAGCCCTCTCTGGCTGCACTCTGGGCCCCTGGGAGCAGTAAACCCAGTGGAAAACCCTGGGCTCTGGCACCAGATAGCTGGGTTCAAATCCTGGTTTCTTCTACTTCTTCTAGCTGTGGACTTTGGGATGAGTTACCTAACCTCTCTGTTCCTCAGTTTCCTGGTATGTAACTATGGGGTGATGATAGTACCAACTGCATAAGAGTATAGTGAATATTGAATGAAAATCATCTGCTTTGAGCAACACAAAATATAGATTAGCACTAAGCCCTCGTCTTTGCACCGTTCAGTGTTTGTGAATGAGAACAAATATCCTTTTAATCCCACAGCAGAGGGCACAGGAAAGCAAGAAAAATCCCTGGCGTAGGGGGGTGCAGAAATGGAGAGAGCTGAAACCAGGGCTGAGAGCTTGTGAGGTGATGGTGCAAGAGAACTGGGAGGGTTGGCTGGTCTCAGGGACCCGGAGGCCTGGGTTCTAACACTCTGGAAGGGACCAGAGATGAGGCTCCCATCCCACATGGGACAGAGAGTTGGCACTGAGAACCCCACATGAAGCTGGGATTCCCAAAGTGCTTCCTGCTCAGTAAGAGGGTAGAGGAGATGGATCTGCCAGGGGATGAATGAAAAGAGACCTGACAGGGAAGGAAGGACATCCTCACTGGGAACTCATGAACATTGATCTGTCTTCACATTGCATTCAGATTTTAATACACTTATATTGCTAGCCTGGAAACCCCCAAGCCAAGGAATGACCATAGAGAGTGGTCTTGAACCAGGGACCCCCTGGGGTATCCAGAAGAATCAAACCCAAATCCTCACCAGAAAGACTTCAAGGCCATTTGGGATTTCTATACAGTCCCACTGAAGATAAGCTCACAATCAAAAATTACAAACACAGCAACCCATCCGCCAAGAGTGGAATCAGCATGTACAGGTATAAAACCCCAAAGGAACCCATAGTTTCAGGTAGAGACCATAAAATGATATGTTTTCACTGTTCAAGGAGCTATAGGAAGGAACTGAAAATGTGAAAAATTAACAAGTCACCATGAACATAAAACAGACATATTTCAAAATGAACCAAATAGAATTTCTAGAAATGAAAAATTAAATGGAAGTTTAATGATTGGGATCTCTCTATTCTGGTCATGATGTTGAGAAGAGGTTGGATTTACTCACATATTGCAAACAAACAGAAAATGGGAAAATATATATATATATATGAAATGATGGTTTTTACAACATTGACACCAGGCAGCACAGGACTGTGATGCCAAGAAGAAGGGAAACAAACAAAGTGAGGACTCCACTCACCTGGATTCCTGCCTGGAGGGCAGAAGGAGCAGGGGTGGGAGGAAAGCAGGTGGTCTTGTGAAGTTAGGGAGGCAGAAATCTTGATTCAGGAGGCCAAGGCCTCTGGACGTTAGAACAATTTGATAGAAAAATAAAGCAGATTACATACAAGGAGCCCAGTTAAGCTGACAGTAGCAAGAGATGCTAAAGACAATAGAAATAACACTTAGAGAGGCTGAGTGGAATTAATGGTCAAAAAGAGACTTTTTTTGGAGCAGAGGCACCATCATTTAAGATAGTGAGGGTGAAATGAAGATGTGTTTGGAAAAAAATAGAATTTACCACTTATAGACTGTCACTGAAAGAAACACTAATCTGAAGAAATTGGAAAGAATTTGATGAGCATGTAAGTAAATCTAAACAAGCATTGGTGTATAAAATACCACTATTATAATAAAATACATAATTTGAAAGATATGGAATTAATACGGAATATAAAATAACAAAATAAGAGAAGATGATGAGTTAAGCATTCTAAGGTTCTTATATTCTTCAGCAATCAGTGAAGATATTTAACTTTACACTGAAGTCAAACACGCATGTTAAAAGTTATAAGTTAACCACCAACAGATTAGAAATGTATTGTATAACTTCCAAGTAAGTAGGGTAAAAAAAGAATAAAGAAAATTTAATTAATCTTTAAAAAGAGAAAAGAAAATGAATCACGGGACATACACCAAAAATAGAAAGCCCAATATAAGAATGGTAGAAATTATTTCTACCATCCCATTAACTACAATAAATGTAAATGAATCAAAAACATAAGTTAAACAACAGAGCCTGTGAGAACTGATTAGCAACAAAAAAAATCTAGCTATTATAAGTTTATAAAACACAGCCATAAGGATATAGAAATATTGAAATTAAAAGGCTGAAAAAAATGTATCAAGCAAAAACTAATCAAAAAGATACACTAATGTAGCTACATTAATGTCAAACTGAATGACTTTTAAGGTAAAAGATACTGCTGAATGACAGGTACATATACCAGAGAGAGAGAACAATTCAAAACTTGTCTGTGTTTCATAATATGGTCTTAAAAATATCTAAAGCAGAAATGGAATAATTACAAAAGGAACAAATTCATGATTATAGAGTGATATTTTCATGTTCCAGTTTCAATATTTGATAGTCCAAGCAGGCAAAAATTAATGAGGAAATAGGAATTTAGAATATCACAGCATAGAATAGAGTTCAAAAGGATAAACCTTGGCTAAGCGGCTTGATTTAAGTCCCATTTCTATCACTTACTGGCTGTCTGTTTGACCTCAGAAAAATTGCTTAACCTCTCTGTGCTTCAATGTCCTTACCTCTAAAATGGTGTAACAACTGTATTGTCCTCAGGGGGATGCTATGAGGAGTAAATGACTCAGTATTTATAATCCACTTAGGGCAATTTCTGGGTTCATTGTTAGCACTTTGCCAAGTGTTTGTTAAATAAATTAAAATAAAATAAACTACTGTGAGCTCATAGACATAAGCAAAACCTGCCTCCAACAATTAAAGATACACGTTCTGTGTATCCAAGAACATGTGGGATATTGATGAAAACTGGGAACGTGCTAGGCCAGAGAGCAAGTTCAACGAATTCTAATAAATGACGTAACGTAGAACGTGTTCCCTGAGCATGATGAAGCTAAGTTAGAAGTCAGTAACAAAACAATCATTCAAAAACCACTACACAACTTGAAGATGTTAGAGCACATGGCTAAATAAGTCAAAGAGAAAAGAAGAAAGTACTATGGAAATTGCACAATATTTGTCACTAAAACATTTGTGGGAAGCAGTGAAAGTGATAGTTCAAAAACATGAACGTCGAGAACGCTTACCGATGTGAAAAAAACCGACTGAACTATTACAAAACTAAGTGACCAACTCAGCAAGGCAGAAAAAAAGGCTAAACCCAGTGAAAAGAAGGGAACAACAACCATCAGAGAAGACACTGTTAATAAAACAGGAAAACAGGAAGCAACCGATAGGGGCAACAGAGCCAGTCGATGCCTTTTGAGAACGGACAGGGTCCTGGTGAGATGGACTGCGGGAAAGAGATAGAGAAGACGAAAATTAAAAAAAGACCAAACTGAAAAAGGGAACAAATCAGGTACAGGAGAAAATGTTTACAAGCTAGTGCAGCTGAAGGAAAACTGTACGCCTGACGAATTTGAAAATGAAGATGAAATGGCCAAGTCCTTTAAAAAAATAGAATTTATCCAAAAATAACTCAAGAAGAAATAGAAAACTTCACAATTCTTTTAACCTTTAAAGGAATTGAATTGGTAGATTTAAGAAAAAAACAAACTCATTCTTTTAAATGTTCATGTTCTTGTATTTTCTAATGTCTTATCATTTATTGGTATGGTTGACACATTAAGCGAAGAAATATATATTTTATTGGCGATACAGGCTCAATTTTTTTCCCCACTGACTGCAACAAAGGGAGTGGTGCTTCCAGGATTAAAATCCTTAAGGCCTCTATTAAAATTTGCCCAAAGTGCTTCTATGAGGTTGGGATTACCCGCCCCTTTTTGCAGATGGGGCGATCAAGTCTTAGTAAGGGGGTGCTGGACGTTTTCCCCGTCCAGCCGACACCTGCTTCCCACCGTAGCTCCTTGCCAGGCCAACAGCTGTCCGTTCCCCATCCAGCGCCAGGAAACGCGGCTCTGAGCTGGGAATTTCTCTGCAGAAACAATCCAACAGATGCGACAGACTGCGAGTGTGATGGTCCCTGCAGGACCAGCTGTGAGAGTAACCTCAGGCCTGGGAACGGGGCAGCATAAGCCGTGTGTCCCTTGTGATGTAGGGAGTCCCCGCTCCCCGACCTTGACCCCCACAGATGCTTTTCTTCCTCTTGTGGGATCCCAAGTCCCTTCGGGACAACATGAGCCTGAGCTCACTGTCCCTCCACCTAGAAATGTTTGGTCACCACCGAGATGATGGCAGTTGATCACATCATGTGGCAGATCAGCTCCAGGGGAAACCGAATGTCCAGGGGCGTCTACCTGCTGTCCCTGCTGAGCTGGGAACTTGCCCCCTTGCAGGGAGGACTGGCAGGCAGAAGAAGTGAACCCGGTCTTGGAATCAAGGGATATATTCGGGAGTTTGAGATTTGCAAATGTTAGCTGCTATATATAAAAAATAGAGAAAAACCAGATTTCTTCTATAGAGCACAGGAAACTATATTCAGTATCTTGTAATAACCTTTAATGAAAAAGAATATGAAAAAGAATATATGCATGTATGTGCATGACTGGGACATTGTGCTGGACACCAGAAACTGACACACTGTAACTGACTGTACTTAAAGGGAAAAAAAAAAAAAAAAAAGAATGCGCTTCTCAGCAAAGCAACCTGGGCCGAGTGCTGCTGAATGTTAGTGCAATAGGATTTTTACAAAAAAATTAAATTCAGCTCTGGAAAGGGTCCCCTCCCCTCATGGCGGGGAAGGGCAGGCGCTCTGCGCTGGGCGAAGCCTTGGCCACCCAGCCTTTAATTATCCCTCCACTTTGCCCTAGTAATTGTCCTTCAAGGAAATGCAGGGAATCTCAGGGCCTAAGTAACTGGTGGTTAAGGGGGTAGGAGGGAGCCTGCGGTTACTGTCCTCATTTGTTTTTTTATTTTTCTGCTTTTTTGCATTTCTCAGGTTTTCTTTAATGAGAAGCACCGCTTTAATAAGAGGAAAGAGGCCATGTTTGCAAGCTCTCCGCTCCTGCACCGTCTCCCACACACCATCCTTGGGCAGAGCAGGCATTTCCTGTGGGTACCAATGCCCGGGGGGCCACCCCCAACCCATGGACCACCCCTCAGCCCTCAGGGGGCGCTCCCACCCCATGCGCTATGTGGGTGCCCTTGTACCTGGTTTAGCAGCAAAAGTCCAGGCAGGGGCCAGGAGAGCGAGGACGTGGGGCTGGGTACAAGCAAGGTCCTGAGTGATGGCAGAAGGGACAGGGGACCAGAGGGGGGCCCGGAGACGCCAGCTCAGGGCTGGGGAGGGGCAAGGGAGCAGGGCTGTGTCCCTATTCCCTACACCCGCCTTCCCCAAGTGTTAACGTCTTACACACCCACTGTCCACTCATCTGAAGTAAGAAATTCACGTCGGTACAACACTATTGCCTGCATCTCAGGCTTCCATCGGACTTTACACTTTGCTCCTAACATCCCTTTTGTGTTCCAGGGCCGCCTCCAGGACTCCACGCTGCCTTAGAGATTCTCCCTCCGCTTACATCAGTGAGATGCACCCGAACCGGGACCGGTGCTTCCCATTCATTCATTTCCACTTTTCCGTCTGGTGTGATTGGGTGGAAACAGGGCGATTCTCCCGCGGATGGACATCAGGCTGTTTCCACAGGTAAGTGGCCCTCCTTGCGTGGCTCTCCCGGTGAGGGTGGGCGTGGGCTTATGAGCGGAGTTGCGGGGCCCCGGGGGCCGACACAGTCAGCTCCGCTAGACAAGGCCGGAGTGCTGGGCGCGGCGCTGCGGCCCACTGCCTCCGGGGGGCATGCGCTCCCATGTCACTCCATCCCTGGGGCCCTTGCTGCCGTCAGACTCCTCGATTTCTGCAAACCTGGGAGGAAGGGTGGGAGCTGGGAATGGCAGCGCTTTGTTTGAGTCTGGAGTCCCCAGACTGGGCTGATGACGACGTCCAAGCTTCTACCCTGCGTTTCCTGTTTGGTCAATGGAACTCTTCTTCAGGCTGTCAAGTGTCACCTACGCTGGATGCTAATAATTTGTCGGTCGTCATGGGGATGCAACTCTGAGATCTCCCTGGAGGGAAGGACTCCTTGCTTAAATTTAAGGAGCTTGAGATGAGATCATCCTGGATTTTGCAGGTGGGCTCTGATTTCAATGACAGGAGTCCTTACAAGAGACACAGAGGAATTTGGAGCCCAACACAGAGGAGGTCATATTAAGATGGAGGCAGGGACCCAAGTGAGGCCACCATGAGCCGAGAACACCTGGGGCCCCCAGAAGCTGGGAGAGGGGAGGAACGAGCCTCCCCTAGAGCCTCCAGTGGGAGTATGGCCCTGTGACACCTTGATTTTAGCCGACTATAACTGATTGGGACATCTGGTCTCCAGAACCACGAGAGACTACGTTTCCATTGTCTTAAGCCACCCAAGTTGTTCACGGCAGTCACAGGAAACTAACCTAGCGCTTACTTTGTAAGGAAAGGAGCTGTTCCTGGCCATTGTCATGTCAGCAGAAGATCGCTGGGGCCTCAGCTCCTACGGTCCTGGTGCCCCTCCAGGAGGCACCTGGTGTCACTGAGCCCTTGACCCCGAGGCCTGTGCTAGGCCATCTAGTCACCCAGGGTCTTGGAACAAGCCATGTGTGGTCAGCTGCTGGGGACGCCTCAGTGTTCTGTGACCCACCCTCCTCCCTGGCCAAGGCTGGTTGGGCCACAGAGGGGCATGTGAGCCGAGTGACCACGTAGCACCTTAGAATGTGACTGTACTTGATGAGAGAGTCTTTAAAGAGGTGGTTAAGGTAAAATGAGGTCACTCAGGTGGCCCTTAATCCCGTAGACCTGGTGTCCTTGTAAGAAGAGGAGATCAGGACACAGACACACGCAGACGGACGACCACATGAGGACGCGGGGAGAAGGCTGTTGTCTCCACGCCAAGGAGCGAGGCCCCCGGAGGAGCCGGCCCCGCCCACGCCTGGGCCTCGGATTCCAGCCTCCAGGACGGGGGACGGTGAATGTCTGTGGTCTAAGCACACTCACACAGGGAGGGCCGCAGGACGGCATGGAGAAGGCGTGCCCTCGGCCCAGGGGGGAAGCAGCCGCTGAGGGCCAGCACCCGGCCAGGGCACCTGGGGTGAGCTGGTGGCTGAGCTGGAGCAAGACCCCACCCATCCTGGGGACATGGGACTGGGCAGTGGACAGCATGCATGTGGCCTCCAGGGGTGGTGGCAGGACAATGACCCTGGAAGGCTGGAACCCCGGCTGCCACCCATTTGCCTGGCTGTGACATAGTCTCAGCGTCTTTATGACATGAGGGCAACCGGGCCCGCTGTGGGCTCCTCCCCAGGGGCTCCTGGTGCCCAGCAAGGGCGCCTCAGGCCGTGAGTCTCCTCCCCGGCCCCGCCCCGCGGGCTCCCCGCTGTGGGTGGGGGTGGGCGGCGAGGCGTCCGCGGGGCCGGGCCTGTGCTCCGCCGCAGGCTTCCTCTGGGTGCGTCTGTTTCCTGCAGATCTCCTGCAGCTCAGCCAGGGGCCCACCCTGCTCCCCACTGCTCTGCCGCCACCGCTGCTGCTCGGGCCAGCGCCCCAGAGCCAAGGTGGGTGGGCACCGTGCTCCCAGAGGCCTGCTCAGCCCCAAGGCTACCTAGGACGGCGCTGGCAGGGGCAGAGGCTGTGGGGCCCGCTCCTCTCCGCCCGCTCTGCGTTCCCCGATGGATCTGAGGAGCAGGAAGTGTGTTCCCAGCACAATCTGCTGGCCTGCGGCCGAGCTGCCCCATGAGGGATGAGGTCATGTCCTGCAGAGGCCACACAGAAAGGGCGGGGCTCTCCTGGCCCTCCTGGGACTCCTGCGGCCCGGGCCTTTTCCCAGAGACCCCTGGGAGAGGGATGGCTGGGGGTCACCTCTGGGTTGGGGGAGCGAGTGACCTGGTGCCCATCCTGCCACTGACAGGATGCACAGTGTGACCTGGGGCCTCAGGTCCCTCCCTCCCACTGAGAATGGGCCAGTATCTCGGGGGATCCTTGGGGGACCACCATTCATGCTGTCTGTGCTGGCAGAGGTCCATCTGCAGACCTGTGTTCCAGAAAGTTGGGGAGGGGTCCCCACCCAGGGACTGGCCGGGTGGGGATGGCACCAGCGGAGGTGTGGATCCTGCAGCTCAGCAGGTGCAGGAGCAGCAGTGAGGAGCACCGCGGTTCCCCGGGCCAGGCCGCCGGTGGGCGGAGGGGATGCTTCCAGGGCCCTGGGCCTCTGACCCCGGGACTGACCCCATCTTTCAACAGAGAAGGGGGTGTGAGAGTTGGTGGGAGGGCCCCTGGGTGAGGAATGGCACCAAATCTCCACCCTGTTTCAAAACCAAAATGGGAAATGAGCTTTTGTTTGAAATCCTCAAACCCACATTCCTGGGCCTTTGTGATTTGCCCCAACCAAGCCCTTAGTCCCGGCCCACAGCCCCCCCACCCCGGCCCCCCCCAGGCCACAGCCGCCCCTTCCTCCCACCCCGCCGCTGCCAAAGCTCACGTCCGAAGTTCAGCCGGAAGGACCTGGGCCCACCAGAGAGTAAGGGGCTGGTTGTCCCACCTTAAACCTTGTGGGTGCGCCCATGAGCGGGAAACAGGCCCTAAAGAGGGGCCGAGGGGCCCAGGACGCAGAGGCAACATGAGGAGCAAGACGGAGCCAGGTTGTCCGACCTGCCTGTGTTTAATCACTCGCTCCCTCCCTCACTCATTCTTTGAGCAGCTCCAGAGCCTCGAGGGGGCCCTGTGGACACAGCTGCACAGAAGCAGGATGGTGGATGTTCAGAGGCGGCCTGACCACCCTGGGGTGGAGCCAGCACGGACGCCTGGCCCAGGGAGACCCCCAGGAAAGGGACGAGGGAAGCGCTGGAGGGCAAAGACAGGAGCGGGGGCTGTGGGTTCCCTCGAGGTGGCCCAGCCTGCAGGGGACCCCTCCTGCCCACCTGACAGCCCCAGTTGAGTGTAAGCTCAGAGGGCCTGGTCCTTTCGGCTCAGGACCCTCACCGCCTGGCGCTGCCTCACGGGGGTGTGTCTCCACAGTAACCTGTTGACCGAGGAAAGTACAAATGAATGAATGAATGAATGAATGAATGAACGACCCCAAGAATGAGCCACGAGGAAGGTGCTGTCTTCTCTGCACTGCGCGAGTGAGCGGGTGGCTCAGCCAAAGGCCACAGCCGTGGAGCGGGAGTCCGTCCGAGGGGCCCTGGGTCTCACCCGGGGCTGCCGTGACCCTCGGTGAGAACCCCCGCCCTTCCTCCCGGGACACTGGGCTCCGTGCTGAGCCCGCCCCTCCCGGAGCAGCCCGGAGCCTGATGCCTCTGCTGGCCCCACCTGCAGTCACCTTGAGGATCTTGCAGGGGGTGGTCTCACAAGGGCCCCAGGACGATGCTTGCAGGGCCGGGGTGGCACGTGAGCATCCCTTCCTGGGAGGGTGTGGGGACGGGGGTGCGAGGGCCCTGAGGGTCCCATCAAGGCTCTGCTCGGACGGCACCAGAGGAAGGTCTTTGAAGGTTCTTGGATCTGAGGAGAGTTACCCCATCTCCTGGAGTCCCAGGCCAGTGGACCCTGCACACACAGCACGCACGTGTCTCGGGGTGGTCATCAATGGCCCCACAGGCCTGGGAGGTTAGGAGGCCCCCTTCCCACCCAGGCCGGCTGGTGCACAGCGGCTGCGGCACGTGGCGGTGAGGCGGGCACCCCGGGCCGTGGGCGGTCTGGATGTGCACGGACGAGCCGGGGCTGCCCCCGCGCAGGGCAGGCTGCAAAGCAGACCGCCTGTCCTCTTCAGAAGTGCCGCGTTGTGCGAAGACCGCATAGGGCTAAGGACCGGTGCAGACCCAGGGAGACTAGAGAGCTGAGTGCAGCTGGGTCCTGGCCGGGCGGCTGCACTGGCGGAAACACAGCCAGAGAAGAGGGGGACCAGTGCAGACCCCGAATGCGGCGGCGGGTGACAGGACCGCTGCACCGCACCACTGCCCTGATGGCCACACTTGTCCTGTGCTGTGTGAGAGGATGTCCTTGTTCTTAGAAATGCACAGGCGTGTGTCTAGGGGCCGAGGGGCATTATGTCCTCAGCCTGCTATCAAATGAGTCAGGAGGAAAGTGTGTGTGCCCGTGGGCGTGATACAAGCGAGAGACAGAAACACGTGTACACACGGGCCTGTGTCCAGAAGTGGACGTGTGAAGGGGCCAACGGACACCCCTGGCAAATTAGGGGTTCGGGGGATCAGGGCTTCAGGGCAGGGGTCCGGCAGTTCCTTGAGCCATCCTTGGCCAATGTGAAATGATATCAAAACTGAAAGTCGCAAAAAGAGGAAAACTGGCCGGGGCCCCAGTGGCAGTGCTCCCAGCTGTGTGACATCGGGTGGCCCACGTCACCCCTTGGGCCCCCCCCCCGCCCTGCCTGTCACCTGTGCCCGTCACCTGCTGTGAGGTCTGATGGGACCAGAAACTCCAAGATGCGAATGCACTTGAGCTGCTGTCTCATCGTCACTGTCTTCTTGGCTCTGCCCCCAAAATGTCCCCTGCTAGTGGGACCTAGTCTGCCTGGGGACGTGGTACCTCCAGAGGGTTCCTGCCTTCCACCGTCTGTGAGGGGTTGGCCGCACCTGACCCACTGCTGGGGGCTGATGGTCAGAGGAGAGAGGGCAGGTCTCAGTGGGCAGGGCAGGGCTGGGCTGGAAGGACGAGGCGGGAGGAGGGTCTTGGAGACAACGTCGACTTTGGGGACAACTGGGGATGGTTGGAATCCTGGCTTTCTTGTGGCGGGAGTGCCCTGCACGTGCCTGCACCTGCCCCCTGTCCATGGAGGGCACCACGTGCAGCTCCGCCTGAGATCATGTACAAATTCCCATTTGGAGGCTCGGCTGCAGTTGAGTCCGTGGGACCCAACTTACCCCATGCTTGGCTGAGAGGACAGGACCCCAGACCCTAGCTCAGAGCCCCTTGCTCTTCTGTTCCCTGGGTCCTGGTGACCTGGTCAACAACAGTTCCTCTGCTGTGAAAGGGGGCGTGGTGAAAAGCGACGGAAAGTAGGCAGGTGGGGGTGCATTAACCACAGAACTCAAACAGCAAAGCGGGGAGCACAGTGCTGGGGCAGGATGTGAGGACAGCTACACGCCGACCACAGGATTAGGGTCTCAAGGCAGCCCGGTGTGTGGGGGCCGAGGTGGCTCCTGGATGGGAGCCTCTCAGAGCTCAACCTGGCAAACTCCAGAGCAAACCAGGACCAGTCGGTGACCCCGCTAGGAACAGTAGGGAGAACAGCAGAGGGACAGGCTGGGACCAGCCCGGGTGGCCTTTGAGTGCCAGGGCAATGATGGGGATCTTCCAGGTGATGAGAGCCCCAGGAGACTAAGCAGGGTGGGGAGGGGGGATCAGGGGCTCTGTTTCCAGGATAATAACTTACATTTGTCCATCCTCAGCAGGCACAATCGCCCCCCCTCCAAATCCTCACGCCAGCAATAGCAGGGGGCCACTGTGAACCGCGACTTCTTTTCAGAGAAGAAGAGGAGCCCCAGAGAGGGGGCATCACGTGCTTATCCGTGGTGGGCTGGGGCCCTGCCCACGGACACCTGACTTGGGCGGCCTGCTGTCCTGTGTCACGGCTGCACCCTCCTTTCTGAACCCTCCTAGTGAGGCTGTCCTTGGAGACTCTAGGAGCTTTGCTCTCACACAACGTGCGGGCACCTGCTTCCTTCTCTATGCTCCTTGGGGGAGGACCATGCCTAGGGGATGTCTAGACAGTGACAGCAGGTGGAGTTCCAGGCATGAGGGCTGTTCAGAGATGGATGCCTCCTCCCACCACCCACGCGGCCAGCCGGGTGTCACAAGGGTGGGCGCGGAGAGAGGCACACCTGAAGGAAACACACAGCCGTTTCCATCAGACACAAGGCTACAGCCCTGGTGGGTGCTTCCTTGCTGCCGCCAGGCTCCTGGAGATTCAGCGCAGGAACCCAGGCACGGTGGAGGGGCGCAGGGCCGAGGGCTGGGACCCACAGCCCATCCCAGGACCAAGACCTTCTCTTGACAGGTCAAGCTGGGTGGGAAGGGCCCTCAGCCGGCCCTGGGGAGCCCTGAGTTTTAGACCTGCTCTGCTGGGTGAGCTCGGGCTGCCCCCTGTCTGGGCTTGAGGGGCTGCACCTGAGGGATGAGGCAGGGACCCCTGCCTGCCTGCTCCTTGAGGGGGTCCCCATGAACTCTATTTAGAGTCTGAGGTGCTGTGCAGGAGCTCCGGGGCAGGGTCCTGCACCCACCTCTGCTGCCTCTCCAGTCCCTCCTCTCCCTGTCCTCACACAGCATCAAGCCCCAAGCCGCAGCCCTGGACAGCCTTGGCACAGCCTGGACCAGACAGGGAGGCAGTGCCCACTCAGGACCCAGTCCCTGACATGCTCTCATGGCAACGCTGGGTAGCACGGAGTGTCTCCATCCTTCCATCCAGCAGAGCCCACAGCCGCCATGCACAGGCACTGTGTTCACACGGGGGTGAGGACGACACACCCACCCTCCCCCGAGGAGCATGCAGCTTGGTTAGGAGCAGACACCAGGTGACCCCGGGATGTAAATTCCCTGGGGTTCAGGGTTCACCACTCGCCCATTTCAAAGCTCCAGATTCAGCACACCTGCCGAGACTGGTCAGTGTGAGTCAGGGACCCGGCAGAGTGACCCCTTCCCAGTGGGGGGTATAAGCAAGGTGACATCTATAACCTTAATCATCACTGTCCTCTTCCCAGCTTTCCCTTCCTTTCCTTCCCCCTCATCACTTTAAGATCAGATAGACATGGTGAAAGGCTGCCAGACTCCTTTTCCTCATCTGTAAAAACTGAATAAAACTCCCCCACAACAGCAGTGCTGGGAAGATGAGTAGAACCCTGCTCAGAAGCATGTGCTCCACTCTTCCTGCATATGGTGGGTCCCCAGGAAATTTGAGGAAATGTGAGAAGAGGTGATGCTGGAGGAGATGCTGGAGGTGATGCTGGAGGAGATGCTGGAGGAGATGCTGGAGGAGATGCTGGTGACACTGGGGCTGATGCTGGAGGTGATGCTGGAGGTAATGCTGTAGGTAATGCAGGAGGTGGTGAAGGAGGAGAAGGAGAATGGAAATCTGGGACTGGCCCAGAGTGGGTGGGCTTCTAGCTTTATATAAAGTTCTCTTTCTTTCCTCTTAAACACAGTACTCAGAAATAATCGAACTCCCAATAAAGGCATCCCCAGAGGGGCTTCCCAGGACTCAGCGAGAGCACTGCAGCGTGGAGAGCTGGGCCAGAGACCTGGTTTGTCTCTGCCGCTGCCACAGCCACAGAGCCTCTCTGGGTCTCAGTTTCCCCATCCCTAGAATGGGAATAATAATCAAACCTAACTCATCATTTGTTGAGCAGTCAGTCAGATGACAGAGCAGGAAAGGCCTCGAGCAGTGTGTCTGGCGCACGAGCACTGACACACATTTGCTGTTACTCTTCTCCCAGGATCCAGACTGAAGGACCAGTTCTAACTCAGAGCCAGCCCACTTCACCTCTGCTGTGCCTGGTCACCCACCTCCTGCCCCGACCACCTGGAGCCGGCCAGGCCCCGCTGCCCTCTCTGCGAGGACCCAGGCAGGGCAGGGACCTGCTGGGGTAACTGGGTGGAGCAGAGTCACCCTGCAAGGCGCCACCTCCTGGCTCCCCTCTCTCTGCAGGTCTAGAAGCTTCAGCTGGGTGGGCGGCCGACAGGCTCGGGGAGGCTTCTGCTCCCTGCTCTGCCCCATTAAGCACAGACACCATCTGTCTCTCCCAGCTTCCCGGTGGCTCAGGCGTCTAGGCAGCTCCCTGCACACAGGCTGCGGCTTGTTCGCCGAGGCGGCCCCGTCTGGAGTCCCTCTGTCCCAGCCCTGTTTGTCTGCACTTGGAGAGCCAGAGAGGTTTCCACCACTCAGGGCTGTTTGTTGATCTACCCAGAGCCCACAAAGGGGCCCTGGGTGGCTCTGCCTGGAGCCTGGGGCTGTGTGAGGACTGACCTCGGTCAGACGGGGAGCTGGACCACACTCAGGCCAGCAGACAAGGTCATGGACAGGCCGGCCCAGAGGTGACTAGGAGTGAGGTCAGGTTGGACAGCCAGGGGGACACATTCCCGGGCACCTTCTCAGCCTCACGACCTCGTTGACTTTTGAAGCATCCTTCTCAGAGCCAGGGGACTGGAGCACTGCCTCTGGTGGGAACTGGGGCCCCTCAGGAGGACCAAGGAGACCTCTCAATGTTCAGCTTACCCCAGCAGCTGGTCAGGCCAACCCAGAGGCTCTGGCCACTGGTTGTACCCTGGCCTGAGGGCATCAAGCTTCAGACACCGAGGAGAGCCACCCAGTGAGGGGTGACTGACGCCAGGGCTGCAGACACTGGGCTGCCGTCTGGGGATCTGGGGCCTGTAAACAGTCACAGACTGGGGGGCCAGTGGTCACAGATGCAAGGCCGTTTTTTTTAATGGGGGCTAATTAGGTTGTTTTTTTTAATGGAGGTGCTGGGGATTGAACCCTGGACCTAGCGCATGCTAAGCATGCGCTCTGCCACTGAGCTACACCCTCCCCACCACAATCACAAGCCCATTGCCCTCCAGGAGCAGAGCGGAGCTTTGGACTCCTGGCTCAGGACTGCTTTAAATTGTCCCCATCCAAACCCACAACCAGACTCCCTAGCACCAAGACGTGGATGCCAGTTCCCGCAGACCCCCGTGGGTGGGTGGTCTCAGATAGCTGAGGGGAGATCCAGGCATGGAGTGCTCCTGAGAGGGTCCCTCTGGAATAGACCGAGCTGGTAAATGATAAGGAAATTGCAGAACTGTCTGTCATCAAATCCTGAGAGGAGTGAAGGCCACCAGCACAGGCGTACATGGTCCACCTCAAAGCCCACAGGCTCTGTGTCCAGCAAGCAGACTCAGCCTCAGGCCTTAAGCTGTCCTGGACCCCTCATACAGCAGAGCTGAGTTGGGTGTGTAGCAGTCAGGAAAAGGCAGGTTATGCTGCAGTAACAAATGACACCAAATCTTAGCAGCTCAAAAAGGCAAAGGCTGATTTCTGGCTCTCACGGCATGTCCATCACAGACCTGCAAAGAACTCTACTGACTGGACAGCCACGCTCTCTAAATTGCAAAGAAAAGCCAGACACCCGCCCTCACTGTCCCTGACATGGATTTCAGGTGTCTGCCTTTCCTGCTCCCAGGCCTCATCAGCCCCACATCCCATGGGGTCAGACCGAGGGCCCCGCTGAACAGTGAGGCAGTGCGGGACTGGGCCCCATGGGAAGGGATGCTGTCGGCAACCCCCACCCTGCAGCAGCCCCCGTGAGGAAGACTGTGGGTGCTGCTCAGGGGAAGGAGTCCAACATTGTGCCCCCAACTCTCCAACACCCCACCCCCAACACTTGGGGGAAAAGTGAACCCCGCCCCCACCTAGGTGATCTGCTCTCTGGCAGGTCTGAGTGACTGGAGGTCTGTGGTTTCCAGTTTGGAAAGAGCTCCATTGGCAAAACACACTGGGGACTGCAGAGTGACACCAGAAGCCCTGGTCTCATGCCCAGGGCCCCTCCCACAGCCTACCTGAGGTTGCACCCAGGCTGAGGGGAGAGAGTGGATGTGCAAAGCCAGGGGACAGACGTTAGAGTGGTGAGACCACTGGGTGGTGGCCCCTTTGGGGCTGGGCGAGGTGGCTTGTCTTGGAAATGCCCAACAGGGAGCAAGACTCGCCTCTCCAGAGAGGTCCCTGCTGGGCGGGAGGGACCGCGTGGAGATCTCGGGTGTCAGTACCCATGTAACAAGCCGTCACTCCCTGAGCACCTATGCAGGCCGGGCACCTGGGGGGCTTCCCACGGCGCTCCAAGCACCCCTGGAAACACCGCCCCCCAGAGAGGTGGGTGCTCTGGGGATCCCAGCTTGCAGATGGGAAACTGAGGCTCAGGACAGCCCAGTGATTGTCCCAAGGCCCCCGGAGGGAGCAGGGTTGTCAGAGCTCCAGGTCTGTGGCTTGGCCCTCCTCCCACCTTGGGGCCTCAGGGCAGCTGCCTGGCCCTCTGCTCTGTTCCAAGTGGTCCCCAAGCAAACTCCTAGGCACCGGGTTCTGAGGACCCTTTCGGGACCCCTCCCCTGACCCATGGGGCTTCATTCCTCCCCAGTCTTGGCACAGACACGGGATCACCCTGACGTCGTTGCTAAAACCGGCTCCGTTTTCACCAGGAAAGATTGGAGTGCTTCCTTTTTCCCTGCCCTTGATTCATGCACTTCCTGGCACGCACTCAGAGGGGACTCTGCTCTGGAAGGGACAACTGCCTTCCAGCGAAAGGAAAGGCCAGCTGCCCCCGGAGGAGGTGCCCAGGCTCAGGGCCGGCGGGGTGAAGATGTGCAGGGCTCAGTGTCCCTAAAACTATCAGGAATTTCAGGGCTGCGACAGCAGAGCCCCGCACGGACCCTCCGTGTCGCAGCCCTGGAAGCCGGCCCTGCCCAGCGGGGACACGGAGCGGTGGGGGTGCAGCTGGGACCGCGGGCTGGCCCTTCGCCTCCCTGGGCCTCCGTTCCCACGGCTGTAAACAGGGGTGTGGCGGGCAGAGAGACGGCAGCGCTGCCCACGGTGTTCCTGGCCCCAGAGTCAGCCCCTGTGCAGTCTTGTCCGGGATGGCGGCGGAGATGCCCGTGTGCCGGCTGGCCACCCGCACCTGTGGGGTCACCCACTAAGAAAGTGGTCAGCTTGCGGCAGCCACGTGGGACTGGGGGCAGGTGTGACGGGGCACCCGGCTGATCTCAGGAATGCGGAGGCCACACTGGGGGCCTGGGCACGTGGCCAAGGACCACCCCATCTGTCTCCCAGGCTATGGAGGGGCACAAATGAAAGAACAGAAAGGGGTTTGGAAGCAAATATGGCTCCACGCTTGTGAATGGGGAATCTTGCTTATTTATTCATTCATTCATTCGTTCACACATCAAAGGCTCGTGGAGCACATGTGCCAAGGCCTGGGCTGAGGTCAGAACCTCAGGCAGAGGTGCCTGGGGGATCCCTGACCTCAAGCCCCGCCCACACCCCCCTCCATGCTGACCCAGCTTCCCTGCCCAGGGGTCTGACCCAGCTGCAGGCACATCCTCTAAGCTTGGCCCTTTGGCATCTGGGCTGCCTGTCTGCCTCTTTGTCCCCCCTCCTCCTCCAAGTGCCCCCACCCCCTGCCCTCGTCTCTGCCCTCTGTCCCCATTCTTCAAGTCCTGCTGACTGCCTCTGTGGTCTTCCTCCCACACCCCTCGCCTTTGGTCTGATACAGGCCACTGTCCCCTGAGACGGGACAGGACTGGCCCTTCTGGGGACTCTTGCCTCTCCTGCTCTGTTGCAACATCATGTCCCTCTGGGGGGGTCTCCACCAGTTCCTGCCTCTCCAGGACAGAGCCCCGCTTCTCACCCTGGATCGAACCTTCCTCCATCCACTGTCCCTTCCTTCTTCTGCTCTGTCATAAGGACTCACTTGGGGTCCCGGAGTGCACCAGGCACTCTCATGCCCCAGGCCTTTGCACCTGCTGTTCCTTCATCTGGAAAGTCCTCCCTTTCTCCATCTTGTAAATGTCTATCTATCCTGTGGGTGACCTGGCCAGTGGCCGCAGCCTTCCCTCCCATCTCTGCCCTCTGGCTCTGCCTCTTCCCTTTCCCGTGGTCCCTCTGGTTCCAGAGACTGGGCAGATGTAGAGGGTCAGGGACAAGGACCCCAGCACTTAGCAGTGCCTGGCATACAGGAGGTGCTTGGTTGTCATTTGTGGAATGAATGAAAAATGAATGAGTGAATGAATGAGTGAAGGGGCCCCAGACACGCCTAGCTCTGCGTTTGCTCGCACTCACTGTGTGATCTGGGGTAAGTGAGTTTTCCCCTCCAGGCCTCCAGGTCCCCATCGGTGAGACAGAGATGGACACAGGCCCTCCCTCCCAGGGCTCCCGCGTGACACCGGCGTGCTCAGCTCCGATTCCCAGCAACTGGAACAAAGGAGGTGCTACGTGCGTGGAAAAACGACTGCATGGAGTGATTTCCTCTTCCGGGAGCACGCTTTGATTCACTCCACATTTTCCTGGCAAAGTCTCTCTTGCTGGACATTGACAAGAAGATTCCAAAATTCATGGGAAATTGCAAAGGGCCAAGAAGAGTCAAGCTGTCTGGAAGAACACAAGCAGAGGGTTGATGGCAAGTTTCAGGGGCAGTAACAGGGCAATGGTGTGCCAGACATCACGGCACTGACCCGGGCAGCCCCACCCACCCAGGGATCAGAGCCCCCCCCAGCCCGAAGCTCACGTGTCAGGCCAAAGGCGCCACTGCGGGTCTTCTCCCTAAGTGGGTTTGGGTCAACTGGATCCTCCTAAGGAAAAATATATCTTGACCTTCACCCCACAGCCCACAAATCAGTTCCTGATGGGTCTCAGGTCTGAATGTGAAGATTTTAGAAGAAACATCAGAAAGCGTCTTCGTGACTGCTGGAGCAGGCAATGACTTCCTAAGCAGGCTACAAAGGGCCAACCATAAAAGGAAATGTTTATAAATTAAATTACAGGAGGATTACTAAGAAATCCTGTTCATCAGATGACACCAGTAGGAAAGTGAAAATAGGACCCTGGGGGTGGGAGGAGTTACTGGCCGTCAGCGTGTCCCACAGGAACTCACATGTAGCGTAAATAAAGGACGCCTCCAAATCAGTAATAAGAAAAAAAGGTAGAAGAACGGGCAGTGCGCTTGACTAGGTACTTTCTATACAAACTGCCAATACACAGATGAGAAAGAGTTCACCTACATTAGTCAGGGAAAGTTAGACTAAAACCACAATGAGACACAGTGTACACTCACCAGAATGGCCAAAATAAAAAAAAAAAGTTTAAAGACAGATGATACGGCGTGCGGGGATGGGGCAGCGCATTAGAAGACGCAAGCAGCGTGGCCGGGGCTGTGAACTGGTGCAGTCGCTTTGGAGCGCCGCTTGGCAGAGCGCGTGATGACCTATGATCCAGCAATTCCACTCCTACGCGTGTAGCCTACAGAAACTCTTACCTCCATTCATAAAAAGACACATCTGCAATTATCTGGAGCAGCACTATTCATAGTAACCCTGCCTGGAATCAACCCAAATGAATAAATAAATTGTGGCATATTGGCACGATCGAATACTACGCAGTGACGAGGATGGATAACAGACATGTAGACACTGCAACACGGACAAGTCTCACCTACGCGACATTGAGCGAAAGACGCCAGACAAAGACCTGTATGCCCCAAGCAGGTCAGACGTGTGCAGGGGGTTAAGCCAAGAGGGCAGTTACCACTGGGGCAGGTGGCGACTAGCAGGGTCAGGGCAGGTGGCGACTAGCAGGGTCAAGGCAGGGGGCAGAGCTTCTCAAAATGTTTCATTTCTTCTGGGGACTAGCTGGTGCATGTGATTAGCTGGTGAAAATTCAGTGAGCCGTGGGCACAGGACAGGCACTTCACTGTATGTAGGAGTTCCTTCCATAATAAAAACAAAGTCCTCTGGGGCTAGAAATCTGGGGCTAGAAATCTGAGGCTATTCGTTTCAGTTCACACCCAGTTCCACCCAGAACCTCCCAAAAATCAAGACCCAATCTACAAATAATTTTTTTTTAATCTACAAATAATTTGACAAGAAAAAAAGTATGCTACTCTCTATTGTAAATTCGGCACGGCCAGTCCGCACTCACCGAGCACTGACTGTGCTGAGCTCTGCGCCCACGGCCTGCTTAAGGCTGCACCTTATGAACGAGTGGAGTTCCACTGGTGATGTCTTTGTTTACCTTGCAGGGTGACCCCTAAGTAAAGCAACAAAGACGTAATAGTGGAACTGTATTCATTTGTCAAGAATGGAGGCTACTTCTCTGCTGAATGGGGTAAGAAGTTTTGAATCCTGGAAGCATATGTCCCCAGTTTCTTATGCCAGTCACCGTGGAACAGCTACAGAATGAGACACTCTTAAATTTAATCTGCACTGGCATCTTCTCCCCCTCATCCGTAAGTGCAGACAGGCAACAGAGCCACCAGTCAATGTTTGCCGATTTCCAAGTTGTAAACACTCCCAGGATGGCCAGTTGCGAGCTACCAAAGTCAGGTCGCTGAGCAGAGTTGGGAAGGGACATGCAGCAGTGTCATTACGTGGTATCTCCACCTGATGGACGGGAAGACCATATAAGCTCAGAGCGTGGGTAATAGTAGAATCATTAGGAAGCGATGAGTTTTGTGTACCTACGAAGGTTACTTTTTAATCTAATTTATGCAATTGTAAGTTTGTATAATTTAATTTTCCATAATGGCCGTGGTTGGGCAGCCAACTCCCCAGATTTCTGAAACCTTAGTACTCAGCTCTTGGGAGCTAGTGTGAAGGTGGACTAATCCTCTCCTCTTCCCGCCCGGCTGCCCTCCAGGTCTGCGTTAATTCCAGTTTAATGCAATCTTTCAATCCCATTCCATCTCCTCAAGCCAATGCGCTGAGGCAGAGAATGGGGGGTGCTGTGCCCGCTCCACCTCCCGCTAGTGGGCTGGGGAAGGGGGCAGTAGATGTGGCCACTCACTTTCCTAAGAGGAGGCTGTGCCCAGAGTCACGGCAGTGCCGGCTGCTCCCACGAGAAACTGGGAACACGCAGGGGACACGCTTCCCCTCTGAACTGTCCCACAGCCCTGGGCCCCCGGGGTCTCTCTTCAGTGGGCAACAGGCCCTGCCCCTGCTGAGTCTGGGGGTGGCTGGAAAGAGTGGTCTCATTGGGCCCCTTCAGCCTCGCATCTCCCACAGTACACGGGAGCAAGACAGCAGCGTGCTTGGGCAAGAGGGAGCAGGTCCAGGGCTCAGACTGGGGGCCAGGGGCCGAGACTGGACCGCAGGACGGGCGTGGAGGCTATAGAGCCAGACAATGAGAGGATGGAGGTGGGGAGGGGGGAGAGGAGGAGAGGAGGGGAGGGGGGTAGGGGGGAAGGGGGAGGGTAGACGGGAATGGGGCGGAGGTGAGAAGGACAGGACGGGTAGTGTTGGGGGCTCATTATTTGCAGCGGGTCAGACACGTGGTCCAGAGCCGAGACTGGACAGGGAGAAGGCAGCGGCCCTTGTCCAGGGGACACCAAGATGCACTCTAGCCAGCCAAGGGCCCCAAGGGTCTCCAGGGGTCTCATCCTTGAGCGACTTGAGTCCCCAGAGAAGGGTGGGACGCTGGGTTATCAGGATCCTGGGGAACAGGGAAGAGCCAGGAATGGGAGTGCGGGGCTGAGGCAGGGCGTGGGCAGAGTCTTCCTAGCAACCAAGTGGCTCTGCCCCCCTTCAGAGACCCAGCTCCTGCCTGGAGAGCTGTCCAGGTGGGACCAGATCTGGGAGTCTCATCCCTTCCTCCCCGCCCCCTCCACCTCCTTCTGTGCTGGGGGCCAAATCTGCTTCAAAGGAAGGCAAGAGTAGGGAGTGGCATGCCTGCTGGAGACACACAGGATTGCCCAACACCAGCTGCTCTGAACTCCTCAGGCCGGAGGAGACCTGCTGAAAAACCAGGGAGCAGGTTGGGGGAGGCTTAGGTTGGGGAAGGCTAAGGTGGGGAGGTGGGAGGGCACCCAGGAAGCAGAGGGTGAGATGGGGGTAGAGGTCCTCTGAGATGGACCTTTGGAGAATCTGAGCAGCAAAGGATGCTGGGAATATCCCATGAAGCCCATCACTGAAGGAAGCCCAGAGAGGGCGTATGGCTGAATCTCATCTCCAGCCCATCTGGGCCAACTTGGCAAAGAAACAGGGAGCAGGGTCACAGGCACCCTGGTTTTCCACCCTGGGCACTCAAGGAGGGCCAGGACAGGGCCACCTCAGGAGTTCCGAGAGGCCACTGGGAGACGCCTGGAGGACCTGTCGCTTAGCGACTGGCTTTCCGCAGCCCAGGCAGGCCCCTTGCTCTGGGTGCTACCCACTCCTGACACTGACTACGAGCACTTTTCGCTGCTGTTTTGCATGAGTAAGTGCCAGGCCTCCTGCCAGTTGTCCCCCTCTTAAAAGGCAGCCCCGGCGAAAGGCCTTTTTAAGTGGGATCGTGCAGTGCCACTCAGGCTGGGCGAGCATTGTCGGGGATCCAGGGTCCCGGCCTGGTGGCTGGGGTCAGGGGACCACATAAAGCGTCCTGACGGAGGCCTCGTGCACTCGGCCGCAGAAGCCTTGCTTATTAATCTGCAAAACTGGCGCCACCATCTTTAAAGGGGAGATTGAGTGAAAAAGATGTCTTTTGAGGAGTGACCTTGAAGGCACAGTCCTGGGCTCTTGATTAAATTGATTTTAAAGAGCAACAAAACCTCATGAGGCCAGAAGCCCCCAGAGCTGGGGTGGAGGCCGGGATGTGGGATGAACCCCTGGCTGGTGGGGTGATTGGCCTGGTGTCCCCATTTGAGGTGGGGAGAAAGAGGTGAGTCTTGTTGAGGGTGTGGGCTTTGGCCTGGCTTGAGTGTGCATTTCCAGGTACACTGCCTTCCCCAGCATGCACAGAGCTGGGTCCCAGTGGAACACCCTGGAAACCTGCACTGGCTATCCAAGCCCAGCAGGCGGGAAACTCCGGGCTGGAGCCCAAGATGGCGGCAGGGATGCTGACGCAGGCCTGGGTGTATGGACCACAGGGGAGGGACCCGGGGTCTCCCCATCACACGCCAAATAGACCCACATCCTGTCCACCCAGAACACTGGGCCACCTCCTGGATCTCCCAGAGTGGGTGACTGCCCCCATGGACCCCTCAGCCCAGGGAGGACAGTGGCCAAGTTTCGTGTCCCAGGGTGGTGGGGGGTGCTGTTCTGGGCTGAGGGGATCCCAGCCCCTAAGGGTTCTATCTGCAGAAGCCAGTCCTGCCTTATATACCAAAACATTTGCAGGTGAAAAGATCTGGGGATTTGCATCCAGAAATGCAGGGTTGAGGGTGGTGACTGGAATTCATTCTGCTCCTCTCTCTTCTTCTGTCAATATTTGCAATTCTCCACAATAATTTTTAAAGGCATTTGAATCACAGTTTCTCATGAAGCTAACCCTTTGTCAACCCTGTGACCCAGCAAACCGTGTCCTGGGAAAACACCCAGGAAAGAGGTGAGTACACCACACAGAGATTCGTACAAGAAGGCTCATAGCAACCCTACCCATCACAGCCCCCAGCTGGACTCACCCACATGCCCGTCAGCAGCTGAAGTGATGTTCACACAGTGATGTGTGTCTCGGCCACGGGAAAGGACCAGCCATGGATACGGTGTTGGGGACCACGGAACCATCACACTGAGCGGAAGAAGCCAGGCACAAAGGGCAACGTGCTACGTGATCCCATTTACCCACAGCTCAAGGCAAGGCTACTCTACCGCAATCAAAGTATCGCTTAGGAAGGGGTACCAGGCGGGTAATGGAAACATTCTCCGTCTTGATCTGGGTGGTGGTGTTGGAGGAATATGCACCAGACAGAAATCACTGAGCTGTTGCGTAAGATCTGGCCGTTTGCATGTAAATTGGGCCTGAATTAAAAAGGAGTCAGTTCATTCCAATGGGAAACTGAGAGGGTGGG
Organism: Camelus ferus; assembly: GCF_009834535.1. Lineage (NCBI taxonomy): Eukaryota > Metazoa > Chordata > Mammalia > Artiodactyla > Camelidae > Camelus > Camelus ferus. Next base: position 68,455,185 of record NC_045705.1, read on the forward strand.
GGGCAGGAAGGTGGACAGGCGGACCACCTGTGTCGCATGGGTGGCCTGTGATACCAGAAGAAGCTAAGGTCCTGTCCCCCATCATGAGCTGTGTGACCCCTGGGCAAATTCCTTCTCTCTCTGTGCCTCTCTTTCCACATCTGTAAAACGGAGTCACATGTGACCCAGACCTGGGGCCTGGAGCACACAGAACATGTGACATCAACCTTCCTCCAGCTTGTCTGGCCTCTCTGCTGGCCCCGGCTCCACCGTCTCCCAGGCCAGTGTCCCCACTATTGGTCATGGCTGGTCTGGTTTTGCCAGCCTCCTCTGGGTGTCCTAGAAATGTGCACCTAGGTCCATCTCTGGGCTGAGCAAGGCTTCCTGAGGCCCACCATGTGCTGTCAGGATCTCTCAGAAGATGGACAGATGTGTGCCCGCCAAGAGGGATGGGGTGGGGCGGGTGACAGATTCTACCAACCTTGCCACTGGAGAGGCTTTTAAAGCTCATCTGTCCCCAGACCTCCAGACATATCCAGAGGTGACAGGGATGCTGGTGTCCGTGGCCCAGAGAGCAGCTGGCCCCAGGATGCTGATGGATGGAAACTGCACTTGATGGCTTGGGCCCCAAGCACTAATGGTAGTTAGGTGGGCTCTGGAGGGAGGGGCATGTCCCGAGCTCTGTGGGAGGCAGTTGGACTCAGTGGGTGGGGGTTGCTTTCTGCCCTCCCAGCATCTCTGAGTGTCGAGGCACCTGTGACACAGGTGCAGTACTGGGGGGACAGCCATCCCCTTGTCCCCGAGAAGCTGCCTGCTGGTACGAGTTAAGGTGGCTTAAATTATGGGGAAAGCTAAAATTCCAGTGCCCCAACGAGGAGGCGGTGAGCTCACCACAGGGGCCCAGTCTGATTTGAGTCCCTGAAGAAGGAGGGATGGCAAGGTGCAAAACTGGGAGGCGAGTGAGTATCCTAGGGACAGAAAACTGTGCAAAGGCCCCAGGGTAGCCCAGGGCTCAGCTCGCTGGAGGATTTGAAAGCAGAGAAGGGACTGCAGTGGCTGGTGCCTGTGCCGTGGAAGGAGCATGGACCTCCGAGGGCCGTGGGGAGCCAGGGCCTGAATTTCCCAGATTGCCTGTCTCAGCTGCATCCCCTCGCCCTGCCCCCAATGCCTTGTCTTCCTGACCAGGCCTCTCCCCCTGCCTGAACCCCGAACCCCGCACCGTGGGGAATGGAGGAGAGAATCTGGCAGGCCCGCTCACAGCCTCTGCCCTTCCCTGGGCCTGGGAAAGGAGGTGGCTTCTTCTCCCATCCCCCAGAGGACCTCGAGGGCCACAGGGCTTGGGGAGGAAAACTGTGGGAAAGCGCGGAGTCCCATGGGGCTCTGGCTGGATCCTTGCGGCTTCCCGCACCAGATAAAGATTTTGTGCCTCCTCTGAGAAGCCCCTGGGAGCGGGGTCAGAGCGGCATCCTGCCACCTCCCTCCAGAGCCCCTCTGCCACGGAGCAACGGCAGAGCAGGGCAGGGCCTGTCCCTCTGCAGACCGGGGTCTGGCTGCATGAGTTTAGATTCTTGATCCCCACCACTAAGCAGGGTGTTTCCTGTGTGGGTCCCACTGACCATGTCCACGGCAGCCACCAAAACTCGCCATTGTGCCCCAGGCAAGAACAGGCAGAAGCAGGGGCTCCGGAGGAGGCTGGCGGACAGCCGGCCACGTCTGAGCAGGCCGACAGGCAGAGTCGGCGAGGGGGTTGAAGAGAAGGCAGGGGGTCCTCACTCCTCCTCTGCTAGCCTCTGCCTCCTGCAGTGATGGTCCAGGCCCCCCTCACTGCAGACAACAAGGCCCCAGCCCTCAGGGACAGGACCATCCAGGGTAGGGGTCCTGCGCATGGACAGCAGACGGAGGCAGCCAAAGACGGCTGTGCCCCCCGAGAGGGGCAGCTGGACCTTCTGGCTCCTAAACCTCTCTGTGATATTTTTCAGGGGACCAGACCGAGCCCTGCCCGGTCCTAAGGCCCAGAGGCACCCGCTTGGCTAACAGGTACCTCTCGCTCCAGAAAAACCCAAGAAAAGGAGCCCAGAGCACTCACTTTGAAAGCCAAAGGTGTTCAGGGGGCAAAGCATGACCCTGGAGAACATCTTTCCAGAGCCCTGCTGGGGCCGCAGGGGAGCCCAGGGGTGCAGACAGGCCAGGGCCCCCTGCTCCTCCTCCCTGTGGCCTGTGTGATTGCTGGTCCCCCAGGGGTAGCTACAGCAAGAGAAACTTAGAGCAGCTCGGTGCCTCCTTCCCACCTGGGCTCAGCTGCCCAGGAGCTGGAAGAGGGCAGGGTCCCCAGGTACAGGCTGAGGGCAGGGTGGAGGGACAGTGTGGGCAGGGCAGAGCCCACAGAAGGACCGGGAACATCTCCATCTGGCCTGAGGCTCGAGAGCTTAGAGTTCGGATGGGATGGGACCCGGCGGGGAGGGGGCTGTGACGGCAGACCCTGGGAAGTGGCCGTCCTGGGGCAGTGACGGGGTGGAGGGGATCTGGCTCTCCCTGAGGTGGGGTGTGAGGAGGAGACGGCAAACACTGGGACTTCTCTCCTCAGATGCAGGGTCCTGCCACTGATGTAATTTGAATAGAGTTAAAAAAAAAAAAAAAAACCAAAACGGCACCCAACCTACATCATACGCATACAGTGTGTGGCTCTCAGCCTGCGCCGAGCCGATCTGGGCCCCTCCCCTTCCTTCATTCAGCTCACACTATCATGGAGCCCTTTTGCTGGCCAGGCTTTGGGAGTTTGGTGGTGACTGAAGGCAGACATGGTTCCTTCCTGGGTGGAGTGTAAGGGGAAAGAAAGACACTAATCACAGACTAAATTAAAAACTCAAATACACAGAAAGCGTCCGTGGTAGTAAGTTCTGTAAAGAGGCCAGTTCCGTGGTTCTGAAAGGCTGTGGTGAGCAGACTTGTCTGCTGGGGAAGTGAGGGGAGACTTCTCCCGAGGATGTGGGCCTGGAGCTGCAGGCTGGAACTGGTGGCAGGGGGACCAGCAGAGGCTGACTGTGCAAGGCCCCGTGGCGGGGGAACACGGTTCATCCAGGAAACAACAGAGGGTCAGCGTTAGTGAGGGGAGATGGTGGGGAGCGTGCAGGGGAGCAGACCTGGACGACACCCTGTGTCTACGTCAGAGGCAGTGGGAAGCCTTGTAGGGAGTGGAGTGTGGGCAATGGTAGGGTCACATTTACGGCTCAAGACATCCCTCTGACCACAGCTTGACCCATCCACTGTGTTAAAGGTGGCTGCAGAACCACATCTTCTAGTCATTTTGATGTGGCTGCCTCAGAATGTCTCCTTAGAATCCTCACAGTTCCTCCCCAGCATCCCTCCCCGGCATCCTCCCCAGCACCCTCCCCAGCACCCTCCCCAGCATCCTTCCCCAGCATCCCCCCAGCACCCTCCCCAGCATCCTCCCCAGCACCATCCCCAGCATCCTCCCCAGCATCCCTCCCCAGCGTCCTCCCCAGCATCCTCCCCAGCTTCCTTCCCCAGCATCCCCCCCAGCGTCCTCCCCAGCATCCTCCCAGCTTCCTTCCCCAGCATCCTCCCCAGCACCCTCCCCAGCTCCTCCCCAGCACCTCCCCAGCATCCTCCCCAGCATCCCTCCCCAGCGTCCTCCCCAGCATCCTCCCCAGCTTCCTTCCCCAGCATCCTCCCCAGCACCCTCCCCAGCATCCTCCCCAGCACCATCCCAGCATCCTCCCCAGCATCCCTCCCCAGCGTCCTCCAGCACCCTCCCCAGCATCCTTCCCCAGCTCCCCCCAGCACCCCCCCAGCATCCTCCCCAGCACCCTCTCCAGCATCCTCCCCAGCATCCTCCGCTTCCCTTCCCTCCCAGCATCCTCCCCAGCACCCCCCCATCATCCTCCCCAGCATCCCTCCCCAGCGTCCTCCCCAGCATCCTCCCCAGCTTCCTTCCCCAGCATCCTCCCCAGCATCCTCCCCAGCTTCCTTCCCCAGCATCCTCCCCAGCACCCTCTCCAGCATCCCTCCCCAGCATCCTCCCCAGCATCCTCCCCAGCACCCTCCCCAGCATCCTCCCCAGCACCCTCCCCAGCATCCTCCCCCCCAGCACCATCCCCAGCATCCTCCCCAGTATCCCCCCCTCCCCAGCACCTCCCCAGCACCCTCCCCAGCACCATCCCCAGCATCCTCCCCTGCCTCCTTCCCTGGCATCCCTCTCCAACATCCCTGCTCAGCATCCATCCTCAACACACCAGCCATGTCCAGTTGGCTCTCCCAGCATCCTCGTTACCAGGCCTGGCTCAAAATGGCTTGGAAGTAATGGAAAGAACAAGCACATTATGAAGCGATGGAAGACTTGGAGAGGAGAAGACGAAGAAGAGAGTCCAGCAGAGGACGGCCAAGACAGAGGGGCCGGCAGAGCTCAGGGCTGTGGGGGCCAGATGGTCCCAGGGACCCCACAGAGCCCCCAGGAGGGTGCCCGTGTTGGGAGGTGGTCAGAGGGTGCAAGGAGCAGGAGAGTTCCAGCCCCCAGGGGCTCCCGGGGGGGCCAAGGGTGGGGGTGATGTGAGAAGTGGGGAGGGGGCCACTCGAGACGGTGCTGGACTGGTGATGGGGCTCAGCATCCGCCGGCCTCCTTCTGCCCACAGTGGGCGCGGCCAGCAGTGTCAAGCTGTGTTTGGGCACCACGCTTAGAAGTTAAAATTACGGGGTGAAAGCGTTTTTCCCTTCTCCCTCCCACCGCATTCCTGAGGCCAGCCTGTGTTTGGGTACCAGGCAGCTGAGGCCCTGGAGGGCACCCACCCTGCGAGCTGGCATGAGTCTGAAATGGCTGACGGCTCCCTTGTTTCAGCAGCAATTAAGCAAGTTCCAACTGGTGACCGGTTAGGAGTGGGACGTGGAGACTGCACCTCCACAGATGGCTGTGGGCCCTGAGAGCGCGCGTGTGGGTCTGCGCAAGCACCTGCGTGAGTTTACAAATGTTCACCAGCGTATGTGCATTTCCAAGGCTGCCCCTGGGTGTGTGCGATGTTTCCATGGCAGGTCCTGCCTCTCTGGGCAGATGAGGGCTGAGCTCACACACCTGGGCACCTGTCAGCGCCTGTGCAAGGTGTCTGTGTACCTTGGGAATGCACTTATGCATTCATCTCTCTGCATGGGTGTGCAACCTGTGCCCATCTGTGCATCTGTGCATGGTGTGGGGGCCCGATGGGTCTGTTCGCTGGTGTGCAGACAAGCACAAACGTTGGTGAGTGCTTCTGTGTGATTCTATGTATATGTTTGAGGCATTGTTACAAGAGTCCCAGCATGTGACATGGGACTCAGCATCCAGAGGAGACATAAGAGATGCTGGGAGATGGATAGACAGGCTGTACTGGTCAGGGTTCTCCAGAGAAAGAGAACCAGCAGGAGATGTATGTACAGGAAGAGATTTATTAGAAGGAATTGGCTCATGGGATTAAGGAGGCTGACAAGTCCCAAGATCTACAGTTGGCAGATTGGAGACCCAGCAAAGCCAGGGGTTTAGCTCCAGTCTAAGTCTGAAAGCTTGAGACCCAGGAGAGTGGACGGTGTCATTCCAGTCCAAAGGCCAACAGACTGGAGACCCAGGAAGAGGGATGTTTCAGTTCGAGGCAGGAGAAGACCCAGGTCCCAGCTCAAGGGCAGTCAGGCAGGAGGAGTTCTCCCTTACTCAGGGGAAAGTTAGCCCTGTGTTTGATTTGGATATTTTTTTTACATCAACTGATTGGACGAGGCCCACCCACTTCAGGGAGGGCAATCTGCTTGATTCAGACTATGGATTCAAATATTAATCTCATCCACATACACACCCAGAATAATGTTGAACCAAACGTTTGCACCCGCTGTGGCCCACTCAAGTTGATACATGAAATTAACCATCACAGGTAAGTAGAGGAATAAATGGGAGGTGGGTGCGTTGGTGGGATGAGCAGGTGGGTAGGTGGGTATTGTGGACTGGTAAGCGGGTGGATAACTGGGTGGTGGGGATGAGAGGATTGGGAGGTGGGTGGAAGAGGAGGGGATGAAAACTCAAAACCTGAGAACGTTCTGGGTCCCCATGACATGAAGCCATTTCAGGGCCCTGTCCGTTGGGACCCTCTAGCCCCACCGAGCTCCCTCCAGCTCTTCCATGAGCCACAACTCCCCTTCACCCCCAGGCCTTTGCCCCCGCTGTGCCTGCCACAAGGCACCCTCTTTCTCCCCTTCCTGCGGCTACTCCCTCCTCATCCTTTGGGTTTTAACTCAAACACCACCCTCTGGGAAGCCCTCTTGACCCACTGCTCCTCAGGCGGGGATGGGCGCCCCCTCCAGGTGCTGTGTGTTGACCTGTGCCTCCTCCGGGCCTGGAAGGATGGCAGAACGCTCGAGAGCTTTGCAGAGTGTGTGCTCAACATCATGTGCTTCAATAAAGAACGTACCAAAAACATAACAAATCAAACAGGACGCTTAGAGGAACGGGGGAGGGGGGCATGTGGCCCTAGGGGGATGTCACACTGTCTTTAAGCACCTGGACGACTGTCTTGTGGAGGGAGCTCCATCTTTCGCTTTACAACTGAAGATGGAGCAGGTAGTTTCAGGGACCCAAGGGCAGACCAGTTTGGGGACGTAATGGAAGAACTTTCTGGCAAAGAGAGCAGGCCACCCGTGAGGGGATGGAGCGTGCTCCCCGTCGAGCTGTGGCGGCACGCTCCCCTGCAGGGCGGGCAAAGCTCAAGGCCGCCCCAGCCGGTGTGATGGCCCAGATGTGGTGACCCGCTCCCAACTACGTTTTGTGCTGTGAGGTCCTTGTAACACAGGAGGACATAGATTTTCCAGCTCGGGCGGCAGAGCCTCAGGTGGCCCTGGATGTAACCTCCCTACTAAAGAAGACTATTATCACAAGGAGAGCGTGCCACCCTTGGCATCTCTGGTAACTTCTCAGCCTTGTGCTCAGACAGTGCCTCAAACCCTCTGGCTCAAAACCTTTGGGTGTCGGAGGCACACACTTGAGGCAGAAGGTCTGAGCGATGTGGCCGAGCCAGCAGCTGCCTTTTTTACCCCTTCCATCCTTATAACAACCCAATTCTCCTTTTTAATAATAGCAAAATACCCATATTACGTTTATTCTAAGCATACAGTTCAATGGCCTTAAATACATTCACAGTGTTGCATACACATCACTACTACCTAGACCAAACGTTTTTTGTCATCCCAAACAGAAATTCTGTGCCCATAAAACAGTAGTCTCTCTTTTTACCTTCCCCCAGCCTCTGGGAACCTCTAGTCTGCTTTCTGTTTCTGTGAATTGCCTGCTCTAGGGAGCCCGTACAAGCGGGCTCATACAGTGTTTGTCTTTCTGTGTCTGCCTTCTTTCACTTAGCGTCATGTGTTCAAATTCATCAATGTTACAGCTTGTGTGAGAATTTCATTCCTTCCAGGTCTTCGGGGTACATGCCTAGCTAGGGGTGGGATTGCTGGGTCATTTGGCTGAGTAGTTCTCTGTTGAACTTTTCGGAGGAACCACTGGTTTTCACAGTAACTGCACCATTTTACATTCCCAACCAGCAACGCCCAAGGGTTTGGTTTCTTGCCATCCTGACATCCTGACATCCTGACAACCCTTGCTGTCTCCTCCTCCCTTTTTACTAATAACCAGCCTGGCAGGCGTGAGGTGGTCTCTCACTGAGATTTTGATTTGTATTTCCTCAATGACTAATGATGGTGAGTATCTTTCCTTGGGCTATTGGCCATTTTTATATTGTCCTTGGAGAAACATCTATTTGAGTCCTTTGCTCACTTTGGAATTGGGTTGTTTTGCTTTTATTGAGTTGTAAGCGTTCTTTAAATATTCTGGATATTAATCCCTTGTCAGAGACATGATCTGCAAATATTTCTTCCATCCTGTAGGTTATCTTTTTTGTTTTCTTGATCGTGATCGTGATCGTGTCCTTTGATGCACAAAATTTCTTCAAGTCTGATTTATTATTTTTTTTCTTCTGTTGCCTGGGCTATTGGTGTCGTGTCCACAAAACTGTTGTGAAATGCAATTTCATAAAGATTTTCTTTGCGTTTTATAGCTTTAGCTGCTAAGTTTGGGTCTTTAACCCACTTGGAGTTAATCTTTGTGCGCGGTGTAAGGCAAGGATCCAATTTCATTCTTTTGGGTGTGGATGTCCAGTTTTCCCAGCACTGTTTGTTGAAAAGACCATCCTTTCTCCACTGAATGGTCTTGTCAGAAATCAATTGACCATCAGATAGAGAAAGACAAATACTGTAAGATATCACTTACACGTGGAATCTAAAAAAATACAGCAAACTAGTGAATATAACAGAGAGGAAACAGACTCACAGAGATAGAGAAGGAACTAGTGGTGGCCAGTGGGGAGAGGGGAGCGGGAGGGGCAAGGCGGAGGCGGGGATTAAGAGCTACAAATTATCGGGCATAAAAAAGCTCCAAGGCTGTGCTGTGCAACGCGGGGAGTATAGCCGATATTTTGTAATAACTATAAATGGAGTATAACCTTTAAAAAATTGTAAATTATGATACTGTATATCATATAGCATATAATATTACACATCAACTATACTTCAATTTTAAAAATATGATATTGTAAAATAAATACACAAATTTTAAAAATGAAAAAAAAGTTGTATAAAAGCTTAAAAATAATCAACCGACCATATAGGTGAGGGTTTATATCAGGGCTCTCTATTTTAATCCACTGGTCTGTCTGTCTGTTCTTATGCCAGTACGTACTGCACTGTTTTAATTTCTGTCGCTTTGTAGTAAGTTTTGAAGTTGCTCCCACCCTCTCAAGCTTTATTCTTCTTTTTCAAGAATGGATCTGCTGAGGCAACTAAAATGATGATGCCAATCTTTGTTTATTTATTGACATGCATGGGTGCCCCTGCTATACCAGTTTGTGGGAAAACAGGCTACAGAAAGTGTGGCTAGAACCACCCCATCTTTAAACAGTCTGCCTGTCTGTGTGTGTTTTCTAGGCATGGAGGCCTGGGTGGGCAGTTGGGGAAATTTTTTAAAGGATTACTTGCGGGTTGGGGAGGGGTGACATTTTAGGGTTTTTCCCTTCTTCTATTGCTTTTTACAGTGAGCTTTGGTCATTTGTATTCTTGGGGCTGGCTCTTTGTAACTCATATGAATCTGAAGATTGGCTTTTCCATTTCTGTGAAAAAGTATCTTATGATTTTGATAGGAATTACATTGCATCTATAGATCACTTAGGGGAATACTGACATCTTAACAAGGTTAAGTGTTTCTATCCACAAACGTGGGCTGTATTTCCATTTATTTAGATCTTCTTTCATTTCTTTTAGCAATGTTTTGTGATTTTCAGCATATCAATCTTTCACTTCCTTGGTTAGATTTATTTTTCCTAAGTATTTAATTCTTTTAGATGCTATTGTAAATGAATTTCTTACTCAACTTCCTGTTCAGATCTTTCAATGCTCGTGTGTAGAGCATAACTGAGTTTTGTGTGCTGATCTTGTGCCCTACTTTGTGAATTTCTTTATTTGTTCTAGTAGATTTCTTGAGGAGTCTTTAGGATTTTTGATATATAGAATCATGTCTTCTGTGAATATATAATTTACCTCTTCCTTTCCATTTGGATGACTTCTATTTTTTTTTCTTGCCTTATTGCTCTGGCTAGAACTTCTAGTACCATGCTGAATAGAAGAAGTGAATGTGAATATCCTTGTCCTGTTTCTGATTTTAGGGGAAAGCTTTTATCCTTTACCATTGAACAGAAAATTAGCTATGGGTTTTTCATAAATACCCTTTATTATTTTGAGGCATTTTCTCTCTGTTCTTAATTTCCTAGTTTTTATCATAACAGGATGTTGGATTTTGTTAAATGGCTCTTCCATATCAGCTGAGGGGAGCATGTGTTATGTTTTCTTCATTGTTCTAGTAATGTGATGTGTAATGCTGACTGATTGTCTTATGTTGTACCACCCTTGCATTCCTGAGATAAATCCTACTTGGACAGGGTGTATGATCTTTTGTAATATGCTGTTGGATTCAATTTGCTAATATTTTGTTAAGAATTTTTGCATCTCTATTCATAAGGTTATTGGTCTGTGGTTTCCTTTTCTTGTGATGTCCTTATCTGGCTTTGGTATCAGAGTAATGTTGGCTTCATACAATAACTTAGAAAGCGTTCCATCCTCTTCAATCTTTTGAAAGAATTTAAGAAGGATTGGCATTAATTCTTCTCTAAACATTTGATGGGGGGAGTGGCGGGGGAGGTGGGAGGAGGAGGCAGAAGGAAATGCTTGCTCTTTCTAGGGATTATTTCACAATGGTTCAAGCCAAAACATGAAGAATTGGACGTTGGCTCTTAGTGGGGCTAAAAGCTATGTTTTTCCAGAGATAACCTATAAGGTGGGGGCCTCTAGAGGCTGAGGGGCCTCCTATGTGCCCCCAAGCCCCAGCCATGTCGCTCCTTGTCCAGTCCTCCTCCCCACCACAGCTTCTTAAGTGGGATCTCACAGGGACCCCATGGAATGTCCTAGAACAGTGCCTATTACATGTAATAATTTAGTGTGTTATGAAGGCAGCATTTCAAATTCATAGGGAAGATGGAACTATTTAATAAGGGATGCTGGGATCCATTAAAGCTTAAGTAAGTGCCAGTCTCATCGCTGATTCCAGAATAAATTCCCAGGGCCTCTGCCGGCATGGACCCTGCCTGGAATGCTGACCCTGGACTGTTGCATGGCCTGATGAATGTTGCCAGGCCCTCCTCAAGTGTCTGCTCTAACAGACCTTGCCTCCCTACCGAGTCTGTGGTCTTGAATCCCTCCTCATCTGCTCTGTCCCAGCCCAGTTTCGTCTCCCTCCTCGCTGGCTATGCTGATGTTATACATCCTTTGTTGATTGATATTCTCAGACCCCTGAGTTCATTCTCCACTGAATCCCCAACTCAACTCCTGGCACAGTGGACAACTGAGTGAGTCAATGAATGAAAACATGGCCACACGAAGAGCTGGAAAATACAGAGCCACGTGAGAGCTGGAAGAAATGTCTCTGCATATCCCCAGGACTCGGCTGTCTACGGGTATGAGTGAGGCCACAGGTGTGCACACACCCACGTTCCACCAGCTGGTCACCTCCCCACCCCCCCACCCTAGGTAAAGCCTCCTGCAGGTATAAACAGAAGTCCTAGGTGTCTCCCACCTAAGCATGAAGGATGCTCTCTGGTTCTACTGCTGCAGCTGGCTATCTGGTTGAAGGCCACATTGGCAGGGTGAAGGCTGCAGCCTTCTGTCCAGGGTGGTCGCCCAGGGTCCACACACTGAGCTGTGCCACTTTCTGCAGAGAAATGGGGAAAGCAGTCTCTTTCTGCAGGCTCTGGTGTAGCCTCCTGGTGGGATCAGGCATCCACCCACACAAGCTCCTGCCCCCTAGTGAAGCAGGTACCCCCCTGCAGGTTGGAGGTTCACCACCTGTTCACTCACTGAAAAACTCTGAACTCCAGGTGAGGTGTTGCTCGGTTCCTGCCGCAGAAAAGTAAAATCTACAGTGAACTGATCTCTGGTTGAGAAAGACCTTTCTGAACATTAAAAAAAAAAAAACCCAAAATAGTAACAATAAATAAATTCAAGACATTTGATCATACACAAACTTCTTTACATCAAGGGAAAAAAACAAAACAGAGTCCAGAACTCCGAGAAAAGGTTGCAACACACAAAACAAAAGACTAACATATTCTTAATATACAAAAAGTGCTTATAAATCAGTAAGATGAACAAGGCACTAGATCGTTGGATAAAAGACAAATAGGAATTTCATCTATGAAATACACACAGTGATAATCCCATAAAAAGATGCTCATTTTCACTAGTAAGCAAAGAATGGCCATTGAAACCTCCCAATGCCATTTGCAGCCGTCATGGAGGAAAAATGTCGTTCTGCAGCGTTGGAGGCAATATTCTCTTACGACGCCACTGGGAATGTAATTGCTAGCAGCTTTCTGGAGGACCATTTGGCAATATGTAGCTGGCCTGGAAATCTCTCTTCTAGGAATTCACGTGGAGAAAACCCTCCCACGTGTGTGCAAAGGCTTCTGGACAAGGATGGACATCATGGCACTATCTGTACGCCTGAAAGCTGGAACCAGCAAAGAACAGATCATTTATGAAACAATCTGCTTGATAAAATAGTACTCAGCCATTAAAAATCATCTTTCCAGAGACTACTGGACAGCATGGGAAAATAATCATGATCTGTTAAGTGAAAAAGCAAAAGACAGAGCCGCAACCATCGTCTGATAGTAATTATGTAAAACTCATAAATGTGCGTCTGCATAACAAATAGACTGGAGTGAACATACCAGCATGTAAACAGAGCTGGCTGGGGACTCTGAGTTTGGGCGGATGGTGTGTTTTCTCCTTTCTTAATGCCCTGAGTTTTCCAAGTTTCCTGCAATGATCATGAGTGAACGAAAGGTGCATTTTTATTAACTTTTCGAAGGCTGTGGAACGACATAGGATAGACTTATGCCATGACAGGTAGTGAAACCAGCATTATGTGAACGAGACAGACTGGCTGATGGGTGAATGGATAGGTGAGGTCTGTGTGGAGGATCAAATCACCTCATTCTCGTTCACTGCACATGTACATACTTCCCAGATTTTCTACAGTGAAAAGTATTACTTTTATAATCACGTAAAGAAGCTATTCTTAATAAAAGAGGCGCTGGCTGAACTCATCAAGAACCCTGTGGTAGCACATTAAGGGTCCGCTTGCCAGGAATCCTTAGCCATTTTCAAAAATGCAGAAGCCCTTCCCGCAGGTGTCAACAGAGACAATCTGCAAAACTTTTAACCCAGAAATCCCACCTCCAGGAACTTACCCCACAGAACAGTTCACATAAACGTATAGGGTGTGTGTCCAAGGTTGTTCTGCCGGGGTGTTTATAGTGGGAAAATTGGAAACAACATTAGCCTCTGCTTACAAGTGCATCATTAATAGAATTATGAGGCAACCTCACAATGGATCTGCTGAGGCAACTAAAATGATGATGCCAATCTTTGTTTATTTATTGACATGCATGGGTGCCCCTGCTATACCAGTTTGTGGGAAAACAGGCTACAGAAAGTGTGGCTAGAACCACCCCATCTTTAAACAGTCTGCCTGTCTGTGTGTGTTTCTAGGCATGGAGGCCTGGGTGGGCAGTTGGGGAAATTTTTTAAAGGATTACTTGCGGGTTGGGGAGGGGTGACATTTTAGGGTTTTTCCCTTCTTCTATTGCTTTTTACAGTGAGCTTTGGTCATTTGTATACAACACAATAAGGCTACTTTAAGAAAAAGTTAATTTGAAAACAAATGAAAATTATGATTCCATCAAATTTAGATGCAACAAAGTAATCTGAAGTCACTTTTAGGGGGAGCAGGTGGGGGACAGGGAAAGGGACTTCTAGCCCTCCAAGTGGTGACACCAGCTCAGCCACGCCTGTTATCCCACTCGGCCCAGCGGGGGACCAGCTGCTCCCTGCACAGTGACAACGGCGTCAGGCCTCCGGCAGTGCCCGGCCGGGGTCTGGACCCTGCTTGGCCCCTAGCCCAGCACGCACTTGACCTCTCCAGGCCAGTTTCTAATAAAGCCCAGTCATCCGGCCCAGCACCCACACTGTCTTACCCGGGCTCTAAGGCCGGCCCCCGACGTGAGGACGGGAAGTCACAGCTGGATGAAGGAAGGCAGCCCTCTCTGAAAGTGTTCTGTAATTCAGACTTCTGCTGCCCACGCAATGTGTTCCCCCAAGTCCTCCTGACCGAGGCGAAGAGGGTCAACCCTGGGGACTGCAAGGAAGCCTCCTCTCTACTGAGCCTGGCACAGAGTAGATGCTCAGGAAACACTGTGGATGGAGCACTGAACAAGCCTTCCCATCCCGGCATTTAGGGCCGGCGGGTCCCACCCGTTCACACGGGTCTTAGGCAGTATGACTCCAGGCTGTCCTGCCACACAGTCCCTTCTGTCTCCCTCTCTCACTGTCTCTCTTTCTCACACACATACACACACACACAATCATCTGCTTGTTCACAGGGTGGTTAGAAGTACAGACCCCCGAGCCCCGCTCCGCCGTGTTCAAATCCCGAGTTTTCCTCAGCTTTGTGGATTTCAGCAAATCATTCACAACTCGCTTGAATTCAAGGTGCCGACCTCGTGGGCTGTTCCAAAGGGAACAGAAGTACCAGTCTGTTCACATCATGCCCCGAGCCTGGGACGGCACCTGGTGCGAGGTGGGCGTGTTGAGCAGTTTCGCCGGGTGCGAGGCCGACTCTGAAGGCAGCAGCCCCCCCGCCCATGGGGGCACAAGGCTCCGCTGTGACTCACTCCTCGGTTCACCCAAGGCCTCCCCTGACACCCCGGGTGCCTGGTCCCGGGAGGCCCACAGAGCCTCCGGGTGGAGGAAGTCTGAAGCCCCTACATCCTGCCCCAGGACCAGCTGGCCTTGCGGATTCCAGAGCTTTCTGCAGCGGCCGCTGGCCACGGGGCAGGAAGCGGAAGGTGCAGAAATAGAATCGCACAGCCAGGCAGCAGCTCTCTGCCCCGTGCGAGGAGGGGAAGCGGGGCTGGAGGCGGCGGGGAGGGGGCAAAGGAGAGCACTCACTCGGGCGGGGCTGGGAGAGGGCGGCCTCCCGCACCCCGTGAGCGCACCCGGTGCTCCCCTCTTCCCCGACAGGAATCCCTGACCCTGTGGTGACCGCATGAGACCGCGTCCTCCCGGGGCATGTGGGCCAGGGCTCCACACAGTCATGACCAAATCACCGTCACCACCAGGGCCTCCCAAGAGGCAGGTGCAGAGGGAAACCAAGGCCCAGGGAGGCACGGGACTAGAACCCCGGTCTGCCCATGCCCAAGCCTGAGTGCTAAAGCCCCCGTGGCCCCCAGAGAACCTGCCAGAACAGAGGCCTGGCCTCCCAAGGGCCCTAGCTGGGCTGGGCAGGGGCCTCTGACCCTCCCCTGACCACACCCAACTCCTCCACCCCAACTGGCCTGGGGAGCCCCCAGGCCCGTGAGGGGGCAGTGAGTGCTCAGGTCCAGCCCCAGGCTTGCTCAGAAGATCGAGTCTGAGCCAGACTCCAGGGCTCCAGTCCAGACTCGTGGGGCCTGCAGTGTCTACATGGTTGGGCTCCCCTGGGCCCAGCTGGGTCTCCCCTACTCACTCAGGGCAGCTTCCCCAGACACCCCATCCCCACCATGGCCCCCTGAACTTCCTGTTTTCACAGGAAACAGGAAGACAGAGAGTCCTGCACCCCAACCCCTACCCACGAGCATGGCCAAGAGACCCGGCCAAGCAGAGTCTGGAGCCGTGGGCCAGGGTCTTCTTCCTACTCTGGCTCCTACTTTTTTTTTTCTGTCCCTCATATGCTTGTGCTCAGGCCAGCTCTGAGGTCCCTAAAGCAGTCCCAGGAGGGAGGGGCTGCAGCTCCCATGTGTGACCCTGGGAGATCCCATCCCTGCTGTGTTCCCCTGTGTGGAGACACTTCAGCCCTGGCCCAGGATCCAGAGGCCCAGAGTAAGGCTGCAGGGACTGGGAGCTGGTGCACGGAAGACATGGTGGAGGAGGGCAAAGCTCGTACCCACCACCCTCCTGCCGCACGGCCCATAGCCCCAGAAAAGCCCCGGCTGTGGCTAGATGGCACTGGTCACATGGAGAGGGCAGCGGGGTCTGGAAGGAGCCCCTGTCCAGCCGGCTGCCCAGGTCTCCAAGCAGAAGCTCCTAGACCAGCAGCAGCTGAGGGACCTGGATTCAAGACCTCCCGCTGGCGTTAGTATTGGAGAGCCGGGCTCAGACCCCAGCTCTGCCCCTCTTTCCCCTTACCTGCTGTGTGGCTTCAGATTGCTGAAGCGACTTCTCTGAACCTCCATCTCCTGGTCTGTAAGAGGCGTGAACTCTCCTGCCCATCTCCGAGGCTGGCTTAAGGCTCCCAAGCTTGGCGGAGGCGAAGATGTAATGGACCTGAGCGGACGTCACTTTCCTGCCTCCAGACCCCCGCGTGGCCGCGTTCCTGCGCTTGTGCCGCTGCCCCTCCTCCAGCAGCCCCTGTGGCCTCCGAGACACCGGCAGGGCTGGCAGCGCAGCTGAGGCCTGGCCCTCAGTTCTGTGCTTCCTCCTGGGCTGCTCACCAGCAACATCACAGCAGCCCCCTGCGGGCACAGGCCTGGCTCCCCAAAACCCTGCTACCCCAAACCACTTCGGGGACACAGTGGGGGCTCATTCACAGTCACTGACTGACTGAATGAATGAGTGAGCGAGCTGTGGTCAGACCTATACCCCCAGCAAAGCCACTGGGACCCCCAGCTGCTGGCCACGGCGACCAGGCTGGGCCATGGAAAGACAGCAGAAGACGTGCATTGAGGGGGAGAAATAAGATCTGGGAGTGTTTAGGCTCTGCCCTTGTGGCCAGGGGACCTGGGGGAAGTCACCACCTCTCCCAGCCCCAGGCTCGTCCCACACAGCTCGGGCGTCCAGACCCCACACACCACAGGGATGCCATCCGGTCTGGCTGGTGAACAGGCCCACCGAGGCCTTGCTTTTCTTGCGTTCGGACATTAACAACGTAGATGGGGGGAAGGGCATAGCTCAGTGGTAGAGCGTGGGCCTAGCATGCGCAAGGTCCTGGGTTCAATCCCCAGTAACTCCAGAATAAATAAATAAATAAATTCACAATTACCTCCCCTCTCCAAAAAAAGAAGTGAAATGGAAAAAAACCAAAAAGCCAAAAACCATAGATGGAGCCCCAGAAATGTGGCTGGGCCCACCCCTCACTGCAGCCAGCTGCAGGGTGGCAGGGCAGAGCCGGGCAGGCAGGGCCCCCCCTCCAGGGACCCTGACTTCCCGGGACCCCATGCTGAGCTGGCTGGCTGACCTTGTGAAACAGGAAAGGCCCTTCCCAGCTCTCAGCACAGAGGCTCCTCGAGGCCCCCTCGACGGCTGAGGCCTCTTCCACTCAAGTTGCCAGATACTCATCCCCTACCTTGGGATGGGTGGCTGGCGGGGCTCTGTGGGGTATCCCCTCTTCCCACTGTGCATGAGCCTGTGTGGAGACGCCAGGCTGAAGCCAGGCTCTGGTCTGGTCATCCTGCAGAGCCCACCCTCCCAGCAGGGGGCAGGCAGGACCCTGGCCCCTCACACAGCATGGGACTCCGGGCCTCCCTGCGGGGCGGCTGTCAGCTGGGCGGGGGTGGGGGGGAGTGGGGGTGGGCAGAGCAGTTAAGAAGTCCTGGCCTCCCGGCCTCACTCCTGAGAGGAGGAGGAGGACAGGAGATCTAGTGCCATCAGGGACACACTCAGAGACCTCCATCTCCACCACTGGACACTCACGGGAATCTCTCTAGATGTGGCGCTGCAGAGAGCTGCCCCAAACGGTGGCAGGCAGTGACAGCAGCAGGGAGGGGACAGGCAGGGCCCCCAAGGGGCCTGGTCACCCTCCCTGATGGACCACCAGTTTCTTAAGCATGAGCCAGCGCACCCCTCTCCCCACTCGCTCCAGGAAGCAGAGGGCCCTTTCTGCGTAGGGCTACCAGGCAGCCCTGAGAGGGGATGAAATGTCGCATGTCCTTAGAAGGCAGATCAAGGTCTGTTTTTTTCAACTTCATCACCAAATGCATGGTCTTTCCAAGTTAGGGGCTGTACTCATCTTCCCGAAATGTCCTTTTGCCCTCAGGAACGCTAAAAAAAAAAAAAAAAAAAAAAAGATGCGACATGCCTTTTAAATAGCACACGCTTTTCCGCTAATCAGGGAAAACTGAGCTTATGTTTTGCTGAAGTGACGCGATTCTTTCCCCTAATTCATTGTGCGAAGGAATTCAAGACAGCCTTCAGCCTCCAGAAGCAGGAAGGGTGTAGGAAAAGTTCAAAATTAGCATTTCCCCAGACTCCCTTTCAGATTCTGGGGCTGGACACCAGCATTCTGCGAGCGGAGCTTCCTGCCCGGGAGTCTCTGGGTTTTATTAGTACGAGCTCCCTTTTTATGGCCTGGTTTTCCTGTGGAGCCAACAAGTGTGGAGACCAGGATTTAATTTCACCTTGACTGGCCCCGGAGGGTCTGGGCCTGGGTGGGTCCCTCTTACCTGTCCCAGCGCCCCTTCCCCTGGGACCCAGCTTCTCCCAGGCTCCATGGCTTTGACCCTCGTACGTGCTTGAGAGAAAATGAATGAGCCAGGTCCATTGCGGGTGATGGACAGAGTCTGTTTCCATCGGGTGGTAATGATTCCAGAGGCATCGTTAAACCTGAACTTCTCTGCACCCACTGCCCAGGATGGGCTACCTGCCACCTGGCCTCTGGCCGCCTCCGAGCCCCAGACAAAAAGGTTTCTCAGTTTCACATGTATTTCCCCACATGTAAGCCAGCGATTGGAAGCTTCCTCCTGATAACTGTAAACTTCAGAATTGGAATTTACGAGAAGGGGCTTCGGGTGACGTTGCCGGCAGCCCAGGTGCACGCGGGCGCACAAGGCGGGCCTTTTATGAGCAGCTGCTTGGGTGGCACATCCCCAAGTCCCACTGCGGACCCAGGCGGGGTCAGCCATCGGGCAGGAAGGGGGCCTGAGCAGGCCTGGTGGCAGGGCAGGGTTCAGGCACTAGGAGTCACTGGGTGAGAGCCATCTGCTGTGTGGGTTTTGGGGGGCCAAAGATAGACCCCTATGCCTGGATCCTGTTGGCATTCTCCCAGGGGCTCACCTGCTTGTCCCTGGGTACCAGTACCTGGGTCACTTTCCTTTCTGCTCTGGAGAGGCGCAGGGGATGCAGGAACTTGCTCGCTGAGGTGACCAGCTGGAGTTGTCCCATCTTGCTGCGGGTCCAGGAATGCTCTGAGGTTGTGTGGCCCAGTGTGGCCACTGCTGGCCACCAAGCACTCGAAACACGGCTGATCTGCACTGAGATGTGCTGGACAAGCAGGGTGGGCACTGGATTGTGAAGATGTACTTAGAAAAAGGAAATGCAAGATATTTTGTTAATAATCACGATTGTGACTCCATGTTGTTATATGATGTTTGGGTATGTTGGATTTTAAAAAACACATTCTTAAAATGGATTCCACCTGTTCTTTTTGACTTTTTTCATGTGGCCAGGGCGGTGTAAAATTCTGTACGAAGCTGGCTCAATCTTCCTGCTGCAGACGCTGCTCTGGACATCTGGCGAGGGTCCCTGGATCCTACACACAATTCACTCAGAACCCACGTGGGCATTGCCGGTCCCCGCAGTCGGCCAGCACTATCTCACTCGTTGTGGTGGCAACCCTGGATGCGGGGTTGGCTTCATTCCCATTTCACAGACGAGGACACTGAGGTACAGAGGAGCAAAGCGCCCAGGATCCCAGGGCTGTACGTGTCAACACGGCTCCATATCATCCCTCCGTGATAACCTCGGGTCCCGGAGATGGGGACGCTCTGCCAGGAAAGGGCCCTGTCTGCCTTTGGGAGGGCTTCAGAGAAATTCATGAAGCCCCTGTTTCCAGATCGCTTCTCCCATTTTGTCAATGTTCCCTGCTGCTAAAATCGGCAGCACTTTCCAGAAGCTAAATCCACCTTCAGAGACAAAGATGTGTTCCCTTTGGGATAAAAGGGCATTACACACAGCCCTCTGGGGGAGGAGGGGGGTTGCACCTGCAGATTCAACCAACCATGGATCCAAAATATTCAGGGAAACAAAACGTTGAGAAAGCTCTGAAAAGCGAAGCTTGCGTTTGCCGTGCTGGCAATGTGACACAACACTTGCACTAGGTCAGGCATTCTGTGTACTCTAGAGATGAGATGACTGAGCGCATGCTGGGGGGAAGGGATGGGCATAGGCTATAGAAACACTACGCCATTTCATATAAGGGACTCGAGATCTGGGAGTTGTGGTACCCACAGGGATCCTGGAACCAAATCCCCACAGACACCGACGGATGACTGTATGCACATATACACCTGTATGAGTATTTATGCATATGAGTATATTTATGCACATGTGTACACGCGTGAGTATGTGTGTGCACACGTGGATGCCCCTGTGCATGTATATGTGCGGGTAAAACATCTGCGTGGCTATTCCGGAAACTGGTAACACTGGTTAAAGGAAACAGTGGAGGGCTGGCGGGCTGGGGACGAGACGTTTTCACCAGACACTTATTCTTTTATATGGTTTGAATTTTAAACTATGTAAGTGAATTATTACAGGTTAAAACTGTTTTCATTTATTCCTTTTTGAGAAAACTCAGAAGCGTGTGAAAGGGCAGCTCTGAGCCTCTCCTTATCAACCTCCATCCCCCTCTGTCTGAAGTGTCTCCTGTTTGCTGGAGGCTGGGGCTCCAGCTACCCTGGCATCCCTGGGGGGAGCGAGAGAGAGACAGAGACAGACAGGCCAGGATGGGCGCGCCCCCCACCCCCACCCCTGCCACCCAGTTTGTCCCCCGTGGTGGTTCTGGGCTGGGTGAGGCTGGACCTGCCGCAGGGCCAAAGCCTCTGTAGGGCCAGACCTGGAATCTCAAAAATGTCCTGTGGTCAGGCCTGCACTTGGCTGGTGACTCAGCAGAAAGGCCCAGCCCGCCCTGCCCGGGGCCGGCCAGCTCAGCCCGGGTGCAGCCTCAGGGTTCCAGCACCCAGAGCCAAAGGCTGTGGGAATGTGGGCTCAGTGGGCGAGTGGCCACTGCCTAGACCTGCAGCCTGGCCAGGCATGGAGGGCTGGCAGGGCCGGCTGCCGGGGGCTCCTGGCTCAGCTGTGCTCTGGCCCACCAGCTGACGCAGGGAAGGTCCCTTTCTCTCTGGGCCTCAGTTTCCCCATCCATTGGAGCAGGTATCAGCAACACGCCTTCAATCTCTTCCAAAAATAATGTTCTGGTGGGGGAAGGGGAGAGCACAGTGGTAGAGTGGATACCTAGCCTGCACGAGGCCATGGGTGAGGTCCCCAGTACATCAGTTAAATTAAAAATAACGTAAATAAACAAACAAACAAACAAACAAACCTAATCCACCCCCCCACAAAAAAAAAAAAAACCCAAAAAACAAACAACAGCAAAAACCAAAAATAAGCTTCTGTGTTTCCATGGAAGGCACAAGAACTGCCCACTCTGCGTAACCAGAGCCTTGGCTTTTACCCCGGCCATTCTGTTACGGCCGCTGTCGGCGCTGTGTTCGCCGCCACCTGCGCACACGGCCTGGCTGTCATTGGCCTAATGCTTCCGGCCTCCTTGTTTTCTTTCTTTTTTTCCTCTTTTGCTTTTTTTTGTTTTTAATGGAGGCACTGGGGATTGAACCCAGGGCCCTGTGCATGCTAAGCATGCGCTGTACCACTGAGCTACACCCTGCCCCTCCCCCATCTCCTTATTTTCTCAAGCAGATGTATTTTTTAAGTTTTTTCTTTTAACATGTACAGCTATGCTGTGTCTGGTGAGTCAGTGTCACTTGTCATGAAGAGGTTTCACACTAAAATTCACCCTCCCTAATTCATCCGTGTTCACCGAAGTCAGCTCACACACCTCCACGCCGGGGGAGGCCGTGAGGAAGGAGGCACTGGGCTCGGGGTGAGCGCGCTCGGTGGGCGGGGCCCCGCATGAAACGTAAGAGCTGCTCAGGCCATCAGAACGGGCCTCTTTGTCCCAAAACACTGTCACTGCCCCTTCCTTAGGCAGTCAACAACAACAACAAATACTAACAAGTCATGATAACCACCACCAGCCTGAGCAGAGCCAGCGCTGGATCTTGCCAGCACATTAGCACCTAAAGGGAGGCTGTGTGTCAGTGTCCTGGGGACACAAAGAACACAAACTGGGTGGTTTGTAACAACAGAAATTTATTCTCACAGAGTTCCAGAGGCCAGAAGTCTGAGATCAAGGGGTCGTCAGGGCCGGGCTCCTTCTGAAGGCTCTGGGGGAGGACCCTTCCTGCCTTTTCCAGCGTCTAGGGGCTCCGGGCATCCCTGGGCTTGTGGCGGCCCCACCTCACCCTCTGCCTCTGTCTTCGCATGCCCTTCTCCCCGTGTCTGTGTCTGAAATTTCCCTGTTCCTTCTCTTACAAGGACACAGTTTTGGATTTAGGGCCCTTCGGGATAATCCGGGCTGATCTCATCTCAAGATTCTTCGCTTTCATCTGCAAAGAAGTTCGTCCAGGAAGGTCACGTTCACAAGGTCCGGTGTGGACGCATCTTTTGGGAGGGAGGGGACGCCGTTCAACCAGCTGCAGTCAGGCAGGGAAAGGGCTTGGGGGCAGCTTTACAGAAAGGAAAGGCTCGGTCCCAGTTCTCAGCCTGGGCGGCCACCCCCCGGCAGGCTGTCACCACCACTGTCCCGTGGCTGCAGTTTCTACCCGGGCTCACCTGCCCAGCCTGATGAAATTCCTGCAGGCACACGAGGACAGTGACACATTTTCCCCTCCCTGTCCCTGAAATCTAGAAAGGCCGAGGGGAACCGTCCACGCGGTAAAACCATGAAAGCAAACCTAACTGCCCAGACGCTCCTCCTGCCAGCGGTCCACTGCATGTCCCTCTGGCCCCAGTTAGGCCACGTCTGTCTGCCACGGTGCCTCTGCCCTGGCCAGTCAGGGCCGTGCACTTCCTCCTGCTGCACGGCCTCCAAACAAAGTATTCTCCATTTCTAACCAGGTTCGCCAGCGGAGGCGCCTTCCTTTGAGCTGAGGAGGTGGCCAGGGTGAGGCGGAGGGTAGTGGTAGGAGGCTGGTCCAGGGTCTGGCTGCGAGGTGGAGGCTGAGGGCCTGGCGTTCCGGGTAGCCGGGTCCAGCCCTCGAGTTGATCCCCAGACAGAGGCACAGAACTGGACGAGGCTGCAAGACGAACGACATGACAGTTGGGTTCTATGGGGGTGACTGTTGCAGACACCAGATCAGGGGCCGGGGCAGAGTGTGGGGTCAGGGGAACAGAAGGCGCCGCCTTCCCTTTGCCTGAGGGAGTTCTCACCATGTTCTGGGCATGGGAGCTCCCGCAGTGGACCACACATGGCTCTGCCCCCTAGAAACCCAGAGTGTGGGGGCGGTGTCATAGGGACCCACGGGACCACCAACGCAGGCACAAGGCAGCACGTGGAGAGGGGACTCGCAGAAACACCCAGGCGAGCTTCGTCTGCAGAGCCTAGGCTGGGTCTCCCAGAGCTGGCTGCCAGGGGCCCAGACGGCTGGCCTTTGTCCACTCATGTCCACGTACAAGCTTTTTTCTGCTCTTCTGCCCAGATTCCATTGCAGGCTTTGGGTTCCCATCTCCTCCCCCACCATCAAATTGTCTCTAGCCCCGCGCCTCCCTGAGATCAGCTCTGCCTCTCTGTCTTTTCAAACCGTCCCTGCGTGACGGCTCAGGTGAGTGACCAGGCCTTGTTATTCTGTCCTAGGACCATCCAAGGGACCGCCCACCCACGCCACTTGGACCACTGTGTGTGTCCAGGAGGCACTGGCCCGGGCTCCCCTGCAGTTAAACATGACTCCTGACCCTGCCTGCTGCACCCAACACACAGGCAACAGGTCCCACTGCCTCTGTGGCCTCCCCACTCATCAAGCTGACCCCGGCTCGGCCGGCCTCCCCGACCAGAGCTGGCCCAGGCCCACTCCACGCTCCCTGGTGTTGGGCACCCGGGGGCGCTGGGACCCTGGCACCTCCCGCCCCCTCCCTCTGAGCCCCTCACACTGTGCCAGGAGCTTCCCCCTGCGATGTCACAGTGACCACACCCAGAGCCTGGTGAATCAGGCGGACCCACAGACCCACGGCCCAGAAGAAACCGAGGCAGACGGGGACACCACTTACCCAGTGCGCTCAGAGGGGCGTTGGAGGGGTGGGGATCAGGCCAGAGCCTGGGTACCCAGACCCTGTTCATTCCCCTCTGCTTGCCTGCTGGCTCACCTGCTGATGAGCGCTGGGTCGTTCCCACTTGGGGACCATTACAAATAAAGCTGCTATGGTCATTCATGGGCAAGACACCAGGAGACCATACACTTTATCTTCCCTTCGGTTAATGCCAGGAGTGGAGTGGCTGAGTCACGTGGTAAATGGACATTTAACTTTTGAAAAACATCCCAAATAGTTTTCCAAAGTGGTTGCAGTTTGACAAGCCCCCTGTGGTGGGGAGATTTCCAACAGTTCCACATACGTGTGTGTGCCCTTCACGTGGCTGGCTTCTTCTCCTCTTTGAGTTCACCTCTGATCGTTTTTCTAACATTGATTTGTCTGATCCTCGCCAGCATGGAGAATAGCCTGGCTTCCGGAGTCTGGACATTCTCACAGGAGAGCAGTGGCATTTCCGTGGCTCATCAGAGACCGCAGTTACATGTATGTTGGGCTGTTTGGTTTGTCCCAGAGCACACGGATGCTCTGTGCTCCCTTCTTGTCTCTCTTTTTCTCCAAGTGTTTCATTTTGGAGAATTTCTATCGCCATATCTTCAAGTTCATTATTCTTTTTTTCTGTAGTGGCTAATCTGCTGTTAACACTCCCCTTGCCCCCAGTATGGTTTTTATGTTGGATGCAGTTTCCTTGCTAGAAGTTCAGTGTGGGTCTGCTCTGGAGCCTCCGTCCTCTCTCCCCTGGGCAGGTGCAGTGCCCTCTGCTTCCACTAAGGCCCCCTTGCATTCTTCCCAACAGAAGCCAAAGGAGTTTTCCTTTTTTAACTCCATGGAAGCCCCCCTCAATGTCTCCCTTTGCATTTTATATAAAAGTCAAACTCTTGATCATGTTCACAGGGTCTTCACAGCCTGGCCTCAAAACACTCCTTACTGACCAACCCCCCTTTCACTCCAGGCCATCGAGAGAGGAATACACACACATACACGTGTGCATGAATGCACATGAACATGAAGACGTGCATGTACACACAAACACAGACACGTGTGCACACACAGGCATGCATGCATGCACGCTCACACAAATATAAACACGTGCACCCACACAGACACATGTATGCATGCAAGATATACACGCACATGCATGCGCGCACACATGCACACAGAGAGACCCATACGCGTACACACATGCACGTGCACGTGTGTGCCCTTCACGTGGCTGGCTGCTTCTCCCCTTTCAGCTCACCTCTGATCATTTTTCTAACATTTATTTGTCTGATTAACCTGGGTGTTTTTTCCTTCCTCTCCATCAGGATGTGACCCTCTTGAGGCAGGGATGGTTTCTCTCGTTTCTTCCCAGCACCTAGTATAGGGCTTAGCCCATAGTATGTGCTCAGTGAATGAATGGATGGGTGGGTGGATGAGTAGACGGATGGATGGATGGATGAATGGATGAACAGATGAATGGTTAGATGGTTGGTTGGAAGGCGAATAGCTTTGAACCCTACCTCTTCCACCTTTATTCCGTGACCACTGGCAAGTTGACACAATATCCTCGTTGAATCTCAGGTCTCGCAGACAGAATAAGTAGGTATAGTCCAACCCAGCACAGTGTTCTATTCATTGTCTGTCTTTCCCTCCGGACAGCACATCCTTTCAGGGCTGTCAGTCATGTTTCCTGCTCTATTTCCTGTGCCTGGCATGTCTCCAGCATGCAGTAGGTGCTTAGTAAATATCCTATTGAAAGGACCAATTCCCTGCAGTCGCAGCAGAAATGCTCCAGCTTGTCCAGGTCTCTCTCCCTCACCAGCGCCTTCCAGGTATCTTTTACTCTCTTTCTCTGCAAAAGAGCCGAAAGCCTCAGTCCCCCAGCCAGTGTCCTGAGAAACTGGAAAGAGGGAGGCCTGGAAGGTCCCTGAGCCGCTGGGGTGGGAGCCAGCTAGGCAGCCCCTCACTCCCTGCTGGTGGCTGGGGAAGCCTATGAGCTCAGCAGGGCCCTCACTCTAAGGAGGTGTGACCTCCGTTGGGTGGCAGTCCCCAGGAGAGCTCTGCTGTGCTCTGGAGCAGGCCCCCAAGAGGGACAGGTGCTGCCCTCTCTCCTGCAGAGCTGCAGGGAGCCAGCTGAGTGGGGAAGGGAGGCAGGGAGGGAAGCAGGGGGGGGGCAGGGAGGTGGGGCTGGCGGGCATCACTCTGCTACTCACAGCTGGGGCACCCACTTATCAGATGAGGGGTGAGGCCACGCCCCTTTGTCAGGTGGCTACCACTGTAGCCCCTCAAGTGCTCTCCACGGCAAGGTGAAGGACAGGCAGGTGCAGCCCATTCTCAGGGGAAGAAAAAAAAAAAAGCACAGTTTTACCCCTGGCTGATCACACATGCTCACCAAGTCCAGAGGCTGGCACCCTGTGTGGGGCTTGCCGTCACGGCTGCCTGTGCAGGCGCGGGGTTGTCTACATCTTTCTGACCGCTCTCCCTGCAGGTCTGTTCCACCCTCTGCCCCCGCCTCCCGGGGGGCCGGCTTCCCCCTGAGGATGAGGAGCACGAGGAGCACGAGGAGCACGAGGAGCACAAGGAGCACAAGGAGCACGAGGCCCGGGGCCCCGGGAGCAGCCCTTCCGGGGAGGGGCTCTGGCTTCTCTGCCTCTTCATTCAGAGGAGCTCCCACCCAAACCCTGCGTCTCACTAACAGTGGCCCCCTCGCCTCGCTTCTGTGAAGCATAATTACACCAGGCGGCAGGCCTCTCCTGGACCGAGGTGGGGACAATGGCAACGGTCTCCAGAAATGAGACGCTCAGGGTCTGCGGATGAATTCCCAGTCGTGGGAGTGGAAGGGGAGAAGCCAATATCTAGAGGCTTCTGGATGGGGCTAGTGGAAGGGCTGAGGTGGGCTTTGCCGAGACGGGGAAGATGGGGTGGGGGTGGCTGGGAAAGGGTTGGGGAGGAGAGTCCAGAAGTCCAGCTCAGCGACAATCTGTTTGACATGTCTGGGGGACCCCACAGGGAGATGTCAAGTGGCCGGATATGCAGGTCAAAGTTCATAGGAGAGGTCAAAGCTGCAGAGACAAATTTGGAAATCCTCAACTTAAGGATATTTAAATCCATGGGAACTGATGGGATCACCCGGGGAGACGGGGAGAGAGACAGGAGAAGAAACCGTGTCCAGACCCTGGGGAACCCTCAAGACCGTAAGCCCCAGGGCGTCAGGAACACTGCGTGTTTCAGGCACCACGGTGCTGCCATCCCCAGAGCAGTGAGGGGCTCACAACAAATCCACTAAGTCCTAGCTATTCGGGGGTCTGCAGGGAAGCAGTATTTAGGCAGGAGGGAAAGAGAGGGGAAGCAGAGAAGCCAGGAGAACAAAGTGCTGGGAGGACGGAGGGGCCTCCTGGGTGGACTCGCTCCGCCCTGGAAGGCAAGGCCGGAGAAGAGGCCCTTGGATCTGGCAACACAGAGGTGGCTGTCCCCACCAATGTGGGCCCAGCTGATAGGGTGGGCAGGCCAGGGGCTGGCGCGGGGACCGATGAGGAGTAGAGAAGTGGGGGCAGGTGGGAGGGATGCAGAGGTGATGGCCAGACGACCCCTCCGATGGGAGGTAACTGGGTAATTTGTGGGCCAAGGGGACCCATTCAAAAGAGAGGGAGAGACCAAACTCAGGGGTCAAGAAGCCCTGGGGAGGGGGCGAGGGAGGCATCTGTATGGAAACAGGACGGGGAGCCGGGGAGCCAGGCCAGGAGGAGCCTGCCTCCACCGCCCCCATTTCACACACTGGAATACTGAGGCTCTGAGAGAAACAGGGCTGTGGCCACAGCGCCAGGGAGGGGCCTGGGCTGCACACTCTGGCTTTCTCTCCAGGACCCGCGCCTGCAACTCAGAGGACCAGCTGGGACTTAAGTAGTCCTCTCTCCTTTTCTCTGTTTTCCAGATTTCCCACAGCATAGCCTCTTGGCCCCTAGAGTTCTGATTGCAAAGGAAATGCTCAGATCTGTGAAGAAGGCCCCAGATCGAGTCCAGCTCCCTGCCAAACCTTCAGCTCCTCCTCTTCCCGCCCCACCCCGGGCCAATGCCGCCACCCCAAACCTTCCTGACAGGGGCCTCTGGACGCCCCAAGCCAGGCCCTTCTACCAGCTTCTGCTTCCGGGCCCCAGGTCTTAGGGGAGGGGGGCCCTGGGCGAATTCCTAGGGCCTGATGGTGCAGGGTGGGAAGGACCCACCTCCCGAGAGGTCACTGGTCCGGAATTGGAAGGATCCTCCCAGCAAGAGGTGAAAACTGAGACCTGCGAGAAAAAGGCCAGGCCTGAGAAACCCAAGGCCAGACAAAGGCACCCGGCAGGAGGTGTGGGCTCAGGAATGGGGCGAAGCTTGGGAGCTCCGGGGAGGGGTGGGCTGGCCAGGCCCGAAGCTGAGGAGCCGGAGTCAACCCCAGGGCTTTCAGATCACAGATGCCCAAACGCGTGGGCCCTTGGGGCCCAAACTTCCCAGGCAGGGGTCTCCATCCCGAGTCACTCCCCTGCCTGGGATCCAGCGGGAAATGTGGGCTTCAGATGGCCTGGGCTGTGTGACCCTGGGTAACTCGCTCACCGTCTCAGAGCCTGGTGTGCTGTCTGCAAACCCAGATTCCAGGAAGGAACACATGTAACCAGGGCCCACTCCCTAAGTAGTTGCCACATCCTTATCTCGGGGCAGATGTTAGGACTCCAAGCTGCAGGCACAGGTCAGGGGCCAGGTCCTGCCGCCCCTAGCAGAATTCCGCCCGCTTGCTCGGGCTGGGCAGCGTGGCAGGAGGGTGCGGCCAGGAGCAAATTGCATTCCTGAGGGTTTTTTACCTCTTATGCTTCTGCCCTCTTATGCTTCCCCTGTGTGCATCCCTTTCTTCTGTTTTCTTCCGAGACTGTCCGAATTAGCCAAACACTGGAGCAGCCACAGGGCTCGGAGATGGGAGCCCGAGGCTAATCTGGTCTCTGCATTGCATTCGGAGGAACAGGCGAGGCCTTTGTCCCCCAGGCAGCACCACTTTGCTCAGAAGTCTTCAAAGGGCCCCCAGATCCCCCTACCCGTTTTGCAGTAATCCCTGGAATCGGCCAGACAAAGGCCGCTAGGGAGTTAATTTGGGAAACAGGTAACCAGTGAAAGGTGTCCCAGCCGGAAGGGGGTCTGCCTGGCGCTGCCACGCGGACAGATGTTCCCGGTTTATCCGAAGCACCCGTTCACGCCGAGTGGAGCTGGATGTGGGCTCCAAAGCGAGATGAGCAGGGACTCCATAGGGAATGTGAGTCTGAGCCACACTGCGGCCTCCGAATTCTTCTAGGTGTGGGGTGGTTTGAGTCCCAGGCAGCGCCCCGTTAACCAGAGTTGCCAGGCCTGCAGACCATCTGGACTAAGAGCTCTGGCCGCCCAAGTCGCCCAGTAATTGAGGGATTCTGGGAACCCTGGCCACCCCGTGCCACCGGCAGGTGACATATGTGTCTTGCATGTTATACCTGTGTATCCCTTAGCCGTTCTGAGCCATCTGCTGAGTGGCCGAAGTGGGCCAGCGACCGTGAGGACTGTGAAGACGTCCTTATAGGGCTGACCCAGTGGAGGAGACGGACAGAGGGAACCAGGCTGGCAGACAAAGCCACGTCCAGAAAATGAGGCAAAGGAGAGGCTCGTGGGGTGAGCTGTGTCCCCCCAGATTCATGTCGGAGCCCTAAGCCCAGCACCTCAGAGCGTGGCTGTATTTGGAGAGGGGTCTTTGCAGAGGTAATCAAGTGAAAGCGGGGTCAACAGGGTGGGTCCTAACCCCACAGGACAGGTGCTCCTGTAAGAAGAGGAGCTCAGGACACAGACACACACAGAGGGACGACCAGGCGAGGACACGGGGGGAGAGAGGCCTCGGGAGGAACCAGCCCTGCCCACACCTCGATTTTGGACTTCTGGCCCCAGAAGCGGGCCGCCGTACGTTTCCGTTGTGTAAGCCCCTCACGCGCGCCGCGCTGCCACGGCTGCCCCAGCAGGCTGACGCGGAAGACGGCGGGGGGCGTGGGCGGGGGATGTCAGTGGTGGTCCAGGGTGGCCTCCCTGAGCAGAATTAAAAGTAAGGGCTGAAGGGGGAAAGTCCTGAAATTGGAAAGCGCTTGGCCTCCTCCCCAAAACCAGCAGAGGCGCGGCGAGGACACAGCGGAGCGGGGAAGGGGAGAGGGAGGCGGCGGGGGCGCCCCAGCCAGCATGGCAGCTGGCATTCCCAGCCCTCGGGAGCCGGGCCTCGCCCCGCAGACCGCGCTGGCCTGGGGCCGCCCGTGGTCAGAGCCCACTTGCCTCTAGCAGGAGCAGGCAGTTTTCTGGAATGTTCTTCCACCAGACCTGCTCTCCTGTCGCTATGGAGTTGAGGGCCATGGGAGAGTTTCTTGGGGTTCTGAGCTGCATCTGAACCCAGACCACAGCCCCCCACCTCAGCCCCCGTCTCGTCCCTTCTCCTCCGGTCTCTGGTTCTTCTGTCCTGGTCCCGTAGCCCAAGACTTCAGCCCCTGGTGTCCTCGTGCTTCAAACATGAATATTACTTTTATTTGCCTTTTTCCTGTCTGCAGGGTGGCAGCCTCCCAGCTCAGCTCGGTTTGGGGCCCCCTTGCAGCCACGCTGGGTTGAACAGATGTGATTTTGACACTACCAAGTCAGGCGTCCAACAGCCTCTGGGCCCAGCTCCGCACACAGGGCCGCGTGCCCCACACATCCAGGACTGCAACCGAGAGGAAAGGGCACCTTCCTCCAGACCGGGGTCCTTTTGCACCAGGACCCCCACTTTCCAGAAGGCCTGAGGCTCAGAGAACTGAAGCCCCCAGGCCTGCCTTTCTCTGGAGGCAGAGCCCGTCCCTCCCTCTGTCCAGCCGCCGACCTCTCGGGGGGGACAGTGTTGCCAGGCCACAGCATGGTCCCTGGGGTGGTTCTCACAGCCAAGAGGGGCCAACAGGTGTAGACAAATGGCCGGCCAGCCCTCCCTGGCCCTGGCATCCCAGGAATGTGATAAACCACCCATGCCGCTGACCCCCACCCCAGCCCGGCTTAGGCCCCTCAGCACCGCCGGTTCCCAGGGCCACGGCTTCACTGTTAATTAACCAGGGGAATGAATAAAGCCCGGACCAGGGGCGGTCGAGGGGCCGGCGCTTCCCAGGGCTCCTTTCAAAGGGCCTGGCGGCTGCGGCTCTACACTCAGAGGAAAGAGAGACAGAGTGACAGGAGGAGAGACAGAGACAGAGAGAGACACAGATAGAGAGTGAAGAGGAGAGACACACAGAGAGACACACCCAAACATTCTGGCCCAATGTCAGCCCAGCTCAGAGGGTCCCGCAGAGAGGGCGGGGCCCAGGCCCAGATGCAGCAGTTTCTCTAGTGACTATTCCCTAAAAACCCTCTGTGGGATTGTGGGTGCTTCCACCTCATCGTGGGAGGACCTTTGCCCCCTGCACATCCTTGGAGAGGAGAGAAGGGGCAGCCAGGCCCAGTGAGACCAGGGGCGGTGGGCCTGGAAGCTGCAGGCCTTACGCCCCAGGCCATGGAGGGGCCCGCTCGGGCCCTCTTCTCCCAGCCTCTCAAATGGGCTTAGGAAGTTCTTAAGCCTCACATCCTGCCCGTCCTGCCCCCCCCCCCCCGCCCCCCTCTTTTGGCCAGAAGGCCATTATCAATGGGCAAAGCTGAATGGTAGCAGGGCTTCTTAATAAATCCCTGACTTCCTACCCTCCAGGGTTACTGTCCCATTGAAGAATAGATAGATAGATAGATAGATAGATAGATAGATAGATAGATAGATAGATAGACAGACAGATACATATATATAGCGCTGTGCTGGCTTTTGTTTATCAAAACCAACTCTTGGGAGCCCCTAGTAACTGGCACACTGGTAAATACCTAGCACCGCCCTTAGCAGCACCATGTCAGGATTCTGTGTCCACAAGCAGCCTGGGTGCTGGTGTAGGGTGATTCGGCACCCCCATCCCGGGAACAGGAGGACCATCCACAAGCCGAGCAAACCCTGGTGGTCCTGGGGCTGTGGCGTGCCTGGGCCTTGGCTCCATACCCCTCAGACCTCCCCAGCCCTGAGCTGAAAGGCTCGACTCCCCTCCACTGCCCATGCCCACTCGGGCTCCCCTCTGCAAGCCCCCTCCTCCATCCTCAGCAAACACCTCGGGGAGAGCAAGGGGTGGGGGCAGGGAGCCTGGACCAGGTGAAAATCTAGGTGCTCACAAGTTCACTGGTTCCTCGCTCTGCCTGCGTCCAAGCCGGCCTCATGCCATGACCGGTTTTGGGTCATTTGTCACTGAGTCTCTCACCAACTTGTGCTCCAGCTGAAGCTTCAGCCCCTCCCAAGGACGACTATTCAACCTTCAACCAACAGGGAGTTTATCCATTCCTGCAAACTTAATGAAATCAGAAAGCCCTGGGCTGGGGCCCAGACGCATGTGTGATGTGCTGATCAAGATGCAGGCAGCAGGTCATAGCTCAGTGGTAAAGTGTGTGCTTAGCATGCACGAGGTTCTGGGTTCAATCTCTGGTACCTCCATTTAAACAAACAAACAAATAAATAAATAAATATCTAATTACCCCCACCCCAAAAAAAATGATACAGGCTAAGCCACTGGGATAAGAGAGCCCCAGGAAGTTGAGCCTTCTTTCCCATGGGATCCCAGGTAGGCAGTCCAGGACAAATCTGGAGGCGTCATGGAACTGGTGACCCAGGCTCCGCCACCTCCTGAAGGTTGCCCTTGGTCTACAGGCCTGAGCTGGCTCATGTTCATCCCGGTCTGTGGATGGAGGAAACGGAGGGGAGAGCTCTCTGCCTTCCTTTCAAAGGCAGGACGCGGCCACTACACACATCGTCCCCACTCACTGGGCTGTCCCACTGCACATGTCCAGGCAGCTCCCTTCGCATGTGTTCCACACACCCCTGAGAACCCGCTGGGGACTGCTCACAGCCCACCGGCCAGGGTACCACGTGGCCAGACCCTGAAAGCCACCAGGAAGCTAGGCAGCCTCAAACTTCTCCCTCCAGACTAAAATAGCCCTCCACGCGTGGGTTCAGGAAGACTGAGAGGTCGAAGAGACTTTCATGGTAACACTAAGACGTTATTTGCCTCTTTTCTTCCCATTGCCTCATGAGAGTATGGTGGGATTTTCCAGAGGCTACAAGAAATGTGATGACATCGTCACTCTGAGAGCTAATATATGCTTATATGTTCCTGTGTCTTAAATGTTTTCTCCATTTTAATTTCTAAGGCAGTAAATATCAACAGATGAAACCCATGTCAACAAGATCTCTTTGGAGTCCTCGATAAGTTTTAAAATGTGGAAGGGCCCCGAGACCGAATAATTATAAACTGCTGAACTTGAAGATAAAAAACAGATATTGGGCAGACAGCTAGCAGAAGTAGGTGCTTCGGCGTGACACCTACAAGAAGTCCTCAGGCCCAGTTCTGGCTGCCTGCCCACGGAGTCATGCAACCACCTGGGAGCTCAGAGTCTGGCCCTTAGAAACCTGGGGACAGACACAGTCCTCACCGATTAGGCACCTAGTTGCTGCTGCAGTGATTCGGCGCCAGACCTGGCGCTCAGGGTTCTACCTGTGTTGTGTTACTTCATCCTCACGTGGGTCCTGCGGCAGTGTGGCCAGTGGAAATGTACTTCCTCCAGCATAAGACAGAGCCGGTCTCCGTTCTGGGCTTTGCAGATTACTTGGAACCTCAGTTTTCTCATCTTTAATATGGGAATGATGGCCCAGGAACTTGTGAGGAGTAACCGGGAGTTCCAGAAAGCAGTTTACATGGGGTTAATATTACAGTTCCTGAAATGGTCAGCGCCAGCCAGGCACAGGGTAGGGGGACTAGGAGAGGGGAGAAATACCACTCCCAGGTTCACCAGCTTTCCCTGCCTCCCTAGGGCTCACTCTGGCATTCAGGGCCCTCCCGACATGGCCTCAACCCACATGACAAGAGAACTCTCTGTACCATTTTTGAATTCTGCTGAGTCTGACTTTCCCAAGCAAGGGGGTCTTCCTCTGAAGACCAAGCCCCGCTCTGTCAGTGACATGATCAGTCTGGGAGGGGAGGCCGGAAGTGGGCCCCTTAACCACGTTCTCCCCAAAGAGCCTTTGTAAACACATGCCTGCTTTATAACATCAGCAAACAGAACATGTTTTCCTACTTAACAGGAAATGCAAGGAAACGACTGGGTTCCCCCACTGCGGCCCCAGCCCTCACATGCAGGCAGGACATGCACTGAGGACAAGGCCAGTGACCAAGGGGGGAGGGGGTGGCAGTGGCCAAGCCCTCTGGTTTGAGAAGTTCCTGGCATACACCCGTGTCAGGAGCCCCCTGTACTGGCCAGGGAAAGGGTCCCGCCTCCCCCCACCCTCTGCCTTTGTCCCTGGCAGCCTGCCTGCTCACGCTGGAGGGCTGTAGCTCTCTCCTGAAGCTGGAGTCAGGTCGGATCCTAGGCAAAGAGACGCACTCCTAACCATTCAAGCCTTTTCACTGTCACCAGATCTTGAATGACAACACTGGCCACGTAGGGAAACCCAAGGGCTGTTGTCAGGAGCTGCAGCCAAGACTCAGAATGACACAACCGTACCAGAACCCCAATCAGCCTAAGGAATTAAAAAAAACACACACACACACACACACACACACACCTCCTAGTTCCCCTGGGGGAGGGGTCTCCGCAAGGTAGGCGGTGGCCGCGCCATTCACGGCTGCAGGCACCCAGGCCTCATGCGGGGCCCAGACGCTCCGCGGCCGCTGATTGGGTCTCGCGGCCGGCTGCTCAGCCAATCCACTGTCTGGGAAGCTAGGCCATTCATGAAAGCTGTTGCGAGGAGGAAGCCGGGGGCGGGGTAGCGCTGGGTTATCTGCGTGCCTCCTGGTCCCCCATTAGGGCGCCGGGCCTAAGTCCTGGCCCTCCGGGAGCCGGCACAGCGTGGGCCTCTGGCAGGGGAGACCCCAGCTAGAGGTTTAGAAACAGGCCCGGCTTTCTGGAAGTGCCTCCCGGGCAGGGCCTGGCAGCCAAACGCTGCCTCCTTCAGTCAATTGCAGCCATGAAGTCGTTTTTTTCCCTCTGCTGATTGAAATCAGCTGTTTTCAGTTCCCTGACAAATTCATTGAGTTCTCTCTGAGGCTGGGGCCCCTCAGCTGCATAGTCTGAATCTGGAGCTATGGCCCAGACCCACACAATTTTATCTTCTTGGATTTATGTGGGCTCCGGCTTCCAGAGACCCAGTGAAAGACACACTTGTGTGAGTGACGGACGGTAGACCTGAGCAGCCCTGGCCCCAGGGAGGATGCTTCTGAGAGGGCTGTTTGCTGGCCTGACCAAGGTCCCTCAGCCCTGGCCCTTCATTGTCCAGGGGCCTCAGATGACAGCATGGCCAAGGAAAGGCCCAGAACACCACACATCTGCTCTCTGAAAAGGGAAATGGCCAAGTGGAATGCTGGCTGCATCCCCCTGCAGGGTGAGCCCCTCATTTCCTCTTGCGATGCCGCTAGCGGCTCAAACAACACACTCACGGGTTGAGTGATATTTTGGGAGTGGCTGTTGAGCAGCTAGGAGAAGAAGCCCTGTCTGCTTTTACACGTACCCGAGCAGGAGCATGCTAACTGGTGCCCTGACCCCATCAACTGGCTGCCTCTCTGGGCCTCAGTGTTTTCCTCTGTAAAATGGGTATAAGAACCCCTAGCCCTTGGCCACTGGGAGTGTCCAGGAAAATAAGCAAAGAAAGGGCCTGGCACATGGCAAGAACTCCGTGGCTGACATCGGCTGTGGGTGTTAGGTCAGCGGTGACTAACTTAGAAAGCAAAAAGGGGGGTCAAGTTCCATTTCCGGGTGCCAGAATCAAGACACAGAGCCGGCAGAGAGCCATGGGCTCTCAGCCCTGGGGACACCCCTTCTCAATCTGCTCACACCCCCCAATGACAGGCTGGAGCCACTGGGAGCATGAGCGGGAGGGGAACTTTTCTCAATGGAAAGATTTCTTCATAGCAAGTGTTTCGCAAACCCCTCCTGGCCTGTTGATAATGAATTTTGGCTTCTTGACTTCCAAGTGTGTTACGTAAGCCTAAGAAGTTGGTCCAAAAAAAAAAAGTATGTAGCTGGAGATAGCGGGCGGGCAGGTTCTGCAGCTGTTCAAACTTTCAGCCACCTTCCCAGGCTGAGAGAACTCCCCGCTCTGGGCCTGTCAGAACCAGGCTGGAGAATGTGAAGCATGAAATCCGGGAAAAGGATGCCAAACAAGCCGGGACTGCAGAGAAAGCAGAGGGCGGGCCTCTCCAGGCCTTTCTGAATGGTCAGCACCCCTCCTCCAGGCAGCACCCCAGATTTCACCCCAGCAGCTCCCATGTTGTGGAGGAGGGGCAGAGAAGTCTGCCCACCTCCCCCGCCATGCCCATCACACTTGGCTCTGCCGCAGCCACGCAGCAAGAAGGTGCGTGCGTAGGCCTGGGGAAGCCAAGGCCTGGAAACCAGCAGGGCAGTGGTTGTCCCCTGTGGCTGGTCCTTCCAGAGGTCACATGGGCCTGGGAGGTGAAGGCCACTGAGAGCAAATAAAGGAAGCTGAGAGGAGCGGGGATAAGTGGGGAAGCCAGATTTCACCACTGCTCACTTCTGCTCAGGGCTGAGTGGGCTTCTCTTTTCATCTGTTTCCTTAAACCACAGGTGTTGAGGGTAGAAGGGCCTGTGGGCTTCCTAATCTGGCTCTTGGTCTGGCTTTGGCAATGCAGATAAAACTGACAAAAACTCAGGGGTCCATGTCAGTGTGGGGTCAGTGGCCTAGTTAAGCCCTAGGTAACTTCAGACTGGCCACTCACCTCCCTGGGTCTTTCTTAATCATATGCCAAGAGGTGACTATAGAGGATGCTCAGCAACCAGTCAGTGGAAACCGGTTGGAAAAACCTTAAATGCCCTGCAGATATAGAGTCCTTTAAATTGTTAGAACATGTGACATGACATTCAGAAGTTTTGAGCATAACTAGAAACTGTATCAGTCAGAATGGGCTAGGTCCTGCTACAGTAACAAACAGTCCCCTGGATCTGAAGGACTTAGATCAGGGTCAGGAACAGGTTTCTGTAAAGGGCCAGATAGTAAATACTTTAGACTTTGTGGGCTACCCAGTCTCTGTTGCAACTCCATAACAATTATTACAGCACAAAAGCCACTTCAGCGGCTCATGTTTAGCAGAACATGAGTGCGTTCTGCTAAAATTTTATTTACAAAAACAAGTGTGAACCCAGATTTGGCCCACAGCCTGTCGTTTGCTGATCCTTGGCTTAAAATAACAAAGACTTATTTTTCACTTGTACCACACCTCTCAGTCAGAGTGGGGCATGTTCAGTGAATGCTTCAGGGACCCAGGGGATAGAGGGTCCATCACCAACCACAATTCCACCATCACTCGGACCAGGCTCATGTACCGGTTCTTCTGCTCACAAATGACCGGAATCCTTCTACTCACATTTCATTGGCCAAGCAAGCCATGCGGCCATGCCTGACTCTGAGGGCGATGAAAAGAACCATCTTATCATTTGCCCAGAAACCAGGGAGCTGAGAACCTTTAGTCTCACCTCCCAGACTAGAAGAGCTTGCTTCGGGCCCTTTCCTCTGCCACTGGCTGACTCTGTGGCTCTTGCAGCCCCCCTGCATCTCTGGCCTCCAGCTCCCGCTCGCAAGAAGGAGGCCTGTTTTCTGGATTCCTCTCTGGCCTGGGAGCAGCACTGCTACCATGGACCCCACTTTTCAAGGCAAGGGACGATGATTTCATTCCTCCTGCTCATCTGAGGAGCAAAGACAAGTTCATAGGTGGAAGCCCTTCCCCCTAATGAGACAGAATTAGGAGGTGGCACCTTTGGAGGGTGATCAGGGTTAGATGAGGTCGTGAGCATGGGGCCCCCATGACAGGATTAGTGCCCTTACATGGAGAGTGTGCCTCTGCCTACCTAACCCTGAGTCTGCTTTCAGAGGAGGAAATAAGACACACATCCCAGGCCCAGGCCCACCCAGCATCTGCCTCCAAAATATGGTGGCAGCTCAGAGGAGCCAGCAGCAGCCTGCTCACGCGTGCAGGAACTCTGTGTGCCCGCCCAGGTCTCCCCCCAGCCCACCCTGGTCTCCTTGGGTAGCAGAAGGCCCTGTGGCTGGTCTGGACGTCTCCTATTCCTTTGCGTCCAAAGGAGAATCCTCTGGTTTTGCAGATTTGCAGACTCCTCCAGGGTCACCTGTGGGAACCACTAAACAGCTTCTCAGCTCCCTCAGTGGATGGAATCATGGAAAATCAGCATATAGTTCAAAATGAAGGAAAGTGATAAAG
Source organism: Camelus ferus (assembly GCF_009834535.1). NCBI lineage: Eukaryota > Metazoa > Chordata > Mammalia > Artiodactyla > Camelidae > Camelus > Camelus ferus. The sequence goes on from NC_045705.1 coordinate 68,493,269, forward strand.
GAAGTTGCCTTCTGGAGTTTAAAGAGATTTCTCTTCTAAGAGGAGAATTGGATTTGGGAGAGTGTGGAGAAATCACAAAAATCAGTATTCAAGGGGCCCGCCGAGACCCTTCTTGCCAACAGTAAAAACCCTGTTGTAAAGAGGACACTTTCTGTGAGTGGAAGTGGAAATTCTAAACATAGAACACAGGAGGTAGGGAAGTGAAAATCTTTCCTCATCTTCCCCCGGCCCTCGTGGTTTTCACCCCCCATCTCCACCCCATCTCTTTGGTTCCTGACTTTGGGGGTCGGGTGGAGGCCCAGAGAGAAGAGAGTGATCAGGACAACACAAGCTGCACCTTTTTTAGGAATGATTGCACCAAACAGCAGCCTGGTGCAGATGGCCAGCATGCACCGGCGGTGGGGCCCGAGTTGGTGCAGGCGCCAGGGCTGCAGGAAGGTGGCTCGGTGGCCTGCGTGGGCTGCAGCCGCAACCGGGAAACCGGGGGGCCCAGCGAGCTCCCACTCAGAGGAGAGAAGCTGGCCGCCTCTGTTCCCTTTTCTTGGGCTCTGGAAGGCCTGGGCCATGGCCCTGAGCCCTGTGTGTCACTCCGGCCATGGGGAGATGGTCTGTCCCCAGCACAGACTGGGCTCGTGGCCTTCGGGAAGAGCTGGACTGTCACGTGACTCGCTCAGTTCAGCACAAAGCTTCCCCGGTGGAGCGGGGCCTGTCGGGAGTGCCACTGGCAGCAGGAAAGGAAGTACCCTCGGGCCTGAGCTAATGCACTGCGACCCCGCGGTCTGGTCACAGCGACGGCCTGGTCTCGGCTCCCAGGCCGGTGCGGTGCAGGGACTGACGCTCTGCTCCCGGCCCTGCCTGCCAACGGAGGCAGAATTCTGCATGCCTCCAAGTCAGGCGTTTCCGACAGCTTTTCCTGCCCGAGTCAGAGGGCAGGACAGGATGGGGTCAGCGGAGCCCTGGCTCCTAAGGCTTGCCTCCAAAAATAGGCCTTTCTTCCTGTGTCCAGGATCTGCCACGGGCCCTGCAGGAAAATGTACATTTCCAAGGCGGACGGAGCATCTGGAAACTCCAGCTGGCCCCACGCTCCTGGGTCAGGCCGCAGCCGAGAGTCACGGGGCCCTGGGATGACACCTGGCCCTCGCTTCCTCGCAGAAAGCTTCTGTCCCCTTTGCTGGGTGAGAAGGATGCACATTTTTGAAGCCTGAGTCAGGGCAGAATCTGGACATGTTGGGACTGGCAGATGAGTGCTCCGGGGACAGCTCCCACTGCCCTGATCCAGGCGAACCTCCCAGAACTTTCTCTTCCCACCCATCTGGGAGCCTGTGGCCACCCAGCCCAGCGACAGTGACAGAGCCCAGGCCGCTGCCCTGGGAAGGCCGTCCCGCTGCAAGGACTGTCCTGCTGCCCGGGCACAAGTCCCGGCCGCTCTCAGCAGCGCCCTGCGGATCCAGGAGCCCGAGCCCGTTTCCTGCAGATAAGAGATACACGCAGGGGAACCTGGCAGGGGAGGGGCCCCGCCAGGAGACAGCCCTTCCTTCAAAGCCCCCAAGCGCTAATTAGCAATTCCAAGCATAGTTTCAACAGCATTTAGGGATTTCCTCATCACAATAAACTTCCTCCCATGTTATCTTCATTTTTGGCATCTGATAGGATCCTTTTTTTGGGTCTCATTTGTTTATTTATTTTGCTGCAAGAGCCACACTCAGCCCAGAGGCAGGCGGATGGGCAGGTGAGGACAAGGGGGTGTTTGAAGCGGGGCCGGGGTGGGGGGCGTGGGGGCTCAGCCTTCCCCACCTCCTGTGCCCACCTGGGCCCCTCCTCCCTGGCAAGCCGCACGCTTCGGCCCAGTGTCTGTCTGGGTGGTTGTGGAGAACGCCCGACTGGGTGGGGCTGGTGGGGTGCCCCGCAGTGTCCTGACTCAACTCATCCTAACCCCCTGACCCAGGGCCCGGCCACCCCTCTGGGCCCGGGCTCGCCCATCCACCCTGCCAGCCCGAGGCCCTCAGGGGAGGATCAGCTGGAGCTGGCCAGGAAAAGTCCTGGAGCCATCTCGGCCAGCCCAGGGACACAAAGGGAACGTCCACTTGGGCCCCACTGGGCTCTGTGAGTGATGCAGAGATGAGATAAAAGCCTGATGGAGCTGGAAAGGTCATTCGTGGTGACCACCTTCTGGAAAGGAGCCCCTTGGTGAAGCCGTGGGTGCACACCCCCTGGCCCGGCAGCGGGGCCGCTTTGTGTACCGCATCCCCAGGCACCCCCGCCGTTGCTTCCTGCGGCTCAGCACAGGCCTCGGAAGGCGAATTTTAACCACAATAGGTGATTTCCTGAAGGATCTGCTGATGCCGGGGGTTGACGGGCCTCTCCGGGCCTGAGATGAAGCTTGATAAGACAAGTGTTGTCTGGGCCTGGACAGTCTGTCAGGAAATGAGGTAGCGGCTGGTAACAGAAGTGGGATCACTGCGTGTTATTCGGAGGAAACGATGGCCCTGGAAGGCCGTGTCAGCACTTCTGAAGGCGGCGCGGCAGAGCCGGCCGGGCCCGCACTGCCTTGCCCCTGGGATGAACAAGCGGCCCACTCTGGAGATGTTCCTGGTGCCGGCCAGGCGGCATTTGGGGCCCTGTGTCCCAGGGACAGTGGCCCAGGCTGGAGCGGCTCACACGGGAGTGGGAGGAGGCTGTTCCTGAAGCCCCAGGGGCAAGTCCACCACCAGAAGGGGCCTTACTGTGACCCAGGGCTGCCTGGATGGGGCCCAGAAACCTGGTGCTCACAGCCCAGTGGGAGGCAAATGGAGAAGAAAGGAAGGAAGGAGCAGATGGATGGATAGACTGAGAGATGGGTAGATGGGTGGATGGACAGACAGATAGAGAGTGCATGGATAGATCGGAGGGAGGGAGGATGGATGGATGCCGGGCAGCACCAGACTGGTTTAACTACAGTATAGTTTTGCAGGGCATTTCCTAATTTTTTTTGAGAAAAAAAGGAAGAAACTAAATAAAATAAAATTTGAACCCCGCTGATTGCTGCAACTCAGCCCGCAGTACAGAAAGCCAGTTTCTCAAGCAGACAGGGAGATGGGCCCGTCCTGAGAGGCAGCGGCTCTGCCCTGCTGCCTGGAGGATCTGGGCCGTCTCGGACCCCCGCAGCTCCTCTCCTCGGAGGGCTGACCAACTAGTCTGCAAACCCCAGCCCCAGCCAGCATCAGGCCCCTCCCACAACCCCACTCACAACAACAACAACAATAATAATAACAGATACTGCGAGTACGGAACGCTGCTGCGTGCTGGACCCAGGGCTGAGCCCCGTATACGTGGCCCAGAAGGAAAGCAAGGCATCCAGGCCAAAATGGAAGCTGGTTGGGCTTGGAGCGTGGAGGAGGGGGAGAGAGGAGAGGGAGCTGTCTTTGAGGGTAAGGGAACCATTTAAAGGGAGTTTTGAAGACATTTTCTGTGCCAGGTTCAAAGTCACTCTCGGCTTGTTATCTGCTTCGATCAGTGTTACCCATCAGCTCCCCAGTGGTCCTCTCTCTGCTAACAGAGCAGAGCTTTCATTCAGGATGGTGAGCAGCTAGAACGTTCCACTTTCCAGCTTCCCTTGCGGTTGGGGTGGCCACGTGCTCCACCTTTGGCCGACAAAACACCAAAATGTGCAAGAGTTCCCGGGGAAGAGTTTACTTGCCTCATCTAGGCACTGCTCCTTCCTGCTTCCACATTCTTTCTGCAAGGAAAGCAGAATTACATCTGGATCCACAGCAGCCATGTTGTCACCATGAGGACAAAAGCCACACGCCAAGGATGGTGAGGCAGGAAAGCAGAAGAAGCCTGGACCTGCAGCAACGAGGAGGAGCTGCCCCCTGCCCTGAACTGCTAGCCCCTAGCAGACAAAGGATCCACCCGTTTAGGCCGCTGGGGTGTGGGTCCCGTGATCTGCATGCAAGTGCGCCCTTTTGCGGGATGTCCATCAATGAAAGCCAAAGTTGCAAGGTTACAATCCCTCCAGATAAACCAGGGTCGGGCCACCCTAAAGGCACAGAGGCCCCGGGGCGGAGGGCTCTCCTCTGTGGCTCCCCAGACTGAGGCACGCCACGGGGGGCTCCCTGCCCGTGGCGGCAGGAACGCCAACATCCAGGTGGCGGGCAGGGCTGAGTGTGAGGCAGCAGTAGAGCGTCCACGGGGCCACCTGCCTGCAGGGAGCCAGAGCGGGTCCGCTGAGGGGCAGACTGCCTCCCTCTCCCAGGGTGTGAGGCTGGGGCAGCACACGGCACGCAAGCCAGGCTCAGGCACCAAGGAGGGGCCTGATACTTGGAGAACGTTCCAGGGATAGGGGACTAGTTCTGTTCCAACAAGCTATGCGCCTCCTATTTATAATTCGGAGGGGCAGCTCTTCAGGGAAAGCTTTCCACCTTGTGGTCCCAGAGAATGCCCACGTGCCCAGCACCTCGCAAAGGCTGTCCTCAGAGGCTGGGGCATCCGTGGCCCAAGCATCCCGTGACGCTGCAGAAGGGAAGGTAGCCAGACGTGCTCCGGGTGACTGGACTGAGTCCCTGTGACTATTGCAACAAATGACCACGAACTGCGTGGCTTCAAATGACAAATATTTATTTTCTCATGGTTCTGGAGGCTAGAAGTCCAAAACCAGTTTCACTGGGCAGAAATCAAGGTGTCTGCAGGGCCGCGCTCCCTCCGGAGGCACTGGGGAGGATGCTTTCTCACCTCCTCCAGCTTCTGGGGGTCCAGGCACTCCTTGGCTTGTGGCTACATCATCGCAACCTCCCCCGCAGGGTCATGTGGCCTCATCTCTGTCTGGGTCAAATCCACCCTCTGCCTCTCTCCCATAAGGAGGGGCCCATGGGATGGCATTTAGGGACCCCCGGGATAATCCAGGCTGATCGTCTCATCTCAGAGTGCTCAACGTCATGACATCTGCAAAGACCCTTCCTTCAAATAAGGTCACTTTGAGGGGTTTCAGGGATTAGGATGTGACTTTCAGGGCAGTCATTATTCAGCTGACCTCAGTGACACTGCCCAGTCTTTCTCGGTTCAGCCACTCCTGCTGTCCCCACACCAGGTCACAGGCAGAAACAGCCGCTCACCATCCTGTCGTTACAACGCCACACCAGCATTAGCCCAGGCCACAGGCGCGGCTGTACTGATTCGGGAGGCCAGAGGGTGGGGTGGGCAGAGGCCCTGGGTGCACATCTCTGCTCCATCACTCACTGGCTCCAGGGCCATGATGACTTTTTTTTTCTTAACCTCCTTGAACCCTAATTTCTTCATAAGGGATACAAATGCCCATCCCATGAGATGCGAATGAAGATTCAAGGAGAACACGACATTCGTCATGCGGCGTGGCCAGACCCTCAGGGGCAGCCCTGACTGATGTTATGGGGCCAGAGGGGCTGTTAGTTACCCATCTGAGCCGGACACTCGGGCTGGCCTAGTGCCCAGCACTTGCGAGCTACTTGGTAAGAATGACTTTCCTTTATTTTCTCAACCAGAGGAAGTGGGCCCACCACGCGTTCTTGAAGAAATCCACAAACTCTAAGGCGGGCAACAAAGCCCCGGGTCTCCGTCTCTGCATTCCGTGTCTACAAGTTAGACCTCTGAGCAGAAGCCAGTAGCAGTCACCACGCAGGCCTCCACCAACCTGTCGGTGTCACAGGCGCAATCCAGTGACAAAGACTGGTGTCCCACCGATGGCCGAGAGAAGCAGGCTTCTGCCCGGGGTCCTTCAAGAGAAAGTGGCGAGCCCCCCTGCCTGTGCACGCCCATCCACCCACGGAGCAGATGCTTCTAGGAACTTCCAAAACCCACTGCCAATGCCTCCAAAATGGCGCCCTCCTAGAAAATGGCCCTTCTGCACGGACCAAGCATGATTCTGCAAAGTTGCACCTGTTGGAGGATCTTCCTGGCTGATAACGACTGTACCCTAACCTCTGCCTGGTTCTACTTCCGCCTCCCATAAATAGAGTCCCACCTTGGCCACACAGACCAAATCGCCTTATTCTGCGCGGAGCCTGGGCCACACAGAGCGCCCTGCCGTGGCCAGTCTCCCTCAGCCCTCCTCCTCGCCCCCTGGGGTGGCCGGGGTCACCACCTGCAGCCACTCAGGCCACCTTCTCCTGCAGACACGGCACCCTCCCGGCTCAAATGCCTCTGACCTTGACCCTTAAAGCTTCCCTTTGCCTGTTTGCTCCTGCGCCCTCTAAACTCTCCTTCCCAACTTTCCCAGCAGCACTTCAGAAGCTATACACACACGCGTGTGCACACACATGTACACGTGCACGCACACACGTGCACACATGCGCTTCCGTATACGTACGCCCGCACCTGGGACAGATGTCTCTGCAGTCACCTGCTGACCTGCATGTTGAGTTCACCTTCCTCTGTACCAGGGTCATTATTTATGTGTAAATTGTGCTTCCAGATTCTATAAAAATGCATTCTCCCAGTTAACGATCTTCTTTGCAGACTACACACCATTGATTTACTGACAGATTTTCGTTAATATTGCAGAGGCAATTCAGCCCTCCTTGGCCCGAGGCTCCTGAGTCCTTCACGAGTAAAGCCTGCATTAGTGACACTGACCTTTGGTGTCCACAGTGCCACGGCCCCACGAGCCAAGGACCCCGTAACTCCACTGGCACTTTATGGGATGTCCCCCGTTGGCACAGCACCGCTCCAACTTGAAGCACCTGGGGACCCTTTAACTCGGAGGTTCTGATGCAGGGGTCTGGGCCAGGGGCAGCATCTGCGTTTCCACAAGCTCCCAGGCGGCGCCCCGGCCTCTGGAGACAGTGCCTCGCTTGCAGTTTGGAAATGGCTCACTCAAGAAGAGAGGGTGAAACCCACACACCAATGCATTCAGAGCAGGACGGGCGGCTCACATCTCATCTTCAAGAACAGCACGTGGAGCCCAGCATAGACAAACAGCCACCAAATATCAGCACAAGGGATGCCAGCACAGGGGGACCGGCAGCTGGCTGCTCTGAGGCCAAGGGCACCAAGGACCCCACTCCTGAGGTCTTGTCCACAGGTGCCCCAGCAGAGAGCATTGGAGGAGGCTGTGTCCCTGGGGGTCTGCCCCCAGCCATGCAAGGTGACAAGACAGACCCCATCCCTGAAACGCTCCCAGGAAAGGAAGCCAAGGTGAGCAGACCACAAAGCCAGACATGTGCACAAACTGCCTCGACCATTCCTGGAAAGGAAAAACTGTCGTCTGTGAGACAGGGTCTCAGAGGCCTTGTCCCTCATCCCAGATCCATAAGGATGAACATCGAGAGGTCACAGGAAGCGCATGGGTTCCAGGTGGGAGGACGAACTCCCAGACCCGCTGCTGTCTCTCCTTTGAGACCACGGGACCTGGAGAAAAGCAAGGATGTCAGTGTGTGATCCATCCACATGGAGGCCAGAGCCAAAATCAACACTGGTTCTCCACCACCAAGGCAGGGCCCGTCTTACACAAACGGGATGTTTGCCCTGATGACAAGGCCAGGAACTCGGGAACTCTGGGGCGTCCGTGTTTGTTTCTCTGAGAGGCTTGCAAAGAAGCCAGGCCAGTCCAGGCTCCAGGGCCGGAGGCCTGCGTCTCGGTTCCAGCACCTTCTCCAGGCTCGGGACCTGGCCGGGGTTAGGGAGAAAAACGACACCGCGCCTCCGTTTCCTTTCCTGGCACTTGGGAATCATAGCTCTGCCCACCAGCTCGGCTTGTTCTGGGGTTGGACATGGTGGTAGGTTGACCATAACACAAAGAAGTGCACCCTAGGCAACAATAAACCTGTGTCCACGTGCCCCCGGACGTATCTGGTCATAAGAAATGCCTAACAGGAGTGGGGAGGGTACAGCTCAGTGGTAGAGCGCGTGCTTTCATGCACGAGGCCCTGGGCTCCGTCCCCAGTCCCTCCGTTTAAATAAATAAATAAGCCTAATTACTTTCCCCACAAAAAAAAAAAAAAAAAAAAAAAAAGAAAGAAAGAAAAGATAAAGCATTTCTAAAGAAAAAGAATTGGGTTGGGGGGGACAAGAAAGAAAGAGACCCCTAGCAGGCTTGTGACCCGATTCCCAGGCCCCACCCCTACTCCAAGGGGAATCTGCATTTTTACAAACTGCTTGATGATTTGTATGAGAAAGGAATTTGGGGACACGCTATCCTGGAAAAGCAGAGCCTGCAACACCAGCCAGCTTGGACTGAGCACAAGGTGTTAGGAATTTTGAGGCATGAAGGGTCTTCTCTAGGGAAGAGACGCCCCGGGCTCCCCAGGTACAAGGAGGCAGGCACCCGCAGGGTAACGTGTGAGCACAGACGCGCTGCCCCAAGGGTGCAGAGAGGAGACAGGGGCTTTGAAGCAGGCAAAGCTTTGTTTAAAACCTGTTACTCAGAGCTCTGTGGCCTCAGGCACCTCCTGGACCCTCTTGCTACTGCAGGGTGGTCCTGGGGCCAGCAGCATCCACATCACTGGGGGCTGACGTAGGATCCCAGGCTCCGCCCAGCCCTCCTGAGTCAGAATCTGTGTCTTAGCCAGCTCTTGGCATCCTTATGCACTTGACAGCTTGGTAAGCAAGGTCTTCACCTCTCTTGGCCACACTATCCTCAGCTGCAAACGGGAAATACTCTAGGTCAGTAAGACTCCCCACAGCTCCAGGTAACATACGGGCTGTTTCAAAGAAACCTAAACAATCAAGAGATGTGCTGGCTGCTGAACCTGGAGCCCAGGGCCACCACGCCAGCCCCTCCAGAGGTGTCCCAACTGTGCGCTGCTGCGCCTGTGGCTCACTGTCAGCCTGCGTGCAAGGTGGTGCAGCTTCGCACGCCTCACGTCTGCACAAGGAACGTCTGGCAGGAGAGGGGAGCTGTCTCCTCCCTAGGCCCTTGGTTAAGAGATAGGAAACGTTTTCCCCCACGTCTCCATGAACCTTGTCTTGCATCTCACTGGTCTCTACAAAGCCGTGGTCAGCAGTGGAAATGACCGAGGTCTGGATTCCCAGACCAGGAACTGATAAAAGGGACAGAATCACACTCATATCCACCCATGAAAACCAGATAGGGTTGCCACCGTGTCTGCCATGAACTGCGTGAACCCAAATCAGGACAGTTTATAGGAGGGAGATGCGGGTGGGTGGACACCTGCGTCTGGTACCTACGCCTGAGGCCGGTCCCTACACTTGATGTTGCTGTGCGGTGGCAGCCCAGTTAGCACACTTCCTAGAATCCTGGATCATACTAAGTTCTCATAAAAGAGCAGTAAATCTTCATCTTAATCATTAAAAGGCTCTGGTAGATGGGGTTTTACAAATTTGACCACTGTAATATTTCTGGTCCCATGTACTGTTCCACTCCCTACGAAGAGGTAGGGTCTGTTTTCCCCTCCCTTGAAAGTGGGTGGGACTTTGTGATCATCTCGACAAACAGAGTGTGACAAACGGGGTGCTGCCTGACTTCCAAGCCTAGATCATTAGCAGCGATACAGCTTTCTCGTGGTTCTTTCTGTGGGAACCATCGCCTTTGGGACCCAGCCATCATCTTGTAAGGAAGCACAGACCACACATAGAGGTTGAACGTGGGTGTTGCACAGACAGCCTCAGCTAACTCTCAGCCGAGCCAGTATCAATTGCCGGATGAGTGAGCGTGTGCCTTTTCTGCTCATTTCAGCCTTGAGTCTCTGAGTCTTCTAGCTGAGGTCCCAGAGATCATGGTGTAAAGGTAAGCCATCCCCACTGTGCACTGTCTGAATTCCTAACCTACAGAATCAGTGAGCATTACAAAATGATTTAGGAGTTTGGGATTAGCAGGTACACACTACTGTATATAAAAGAGATAAACAACAAGGTCCTACTGTACAGCACAGGGAATGAGAGTCAATATCTTGTAAGAACCTATAATGAAAAAGTGTGAAAAAGAATATATATGTAAAACTGAATCACTATGCTGTACACCAGAAACGAACACAACATTGTAAGTCACTTATACTTCAATTTAAAAAAAAAAAGGACTGTCTTCTGCCACCATGGTAGGCAGACTAATGACCTCTCAAAATGCCATCCTCCTGATCCCCACAACCTGTGAGTGTGGACTTGCACAAAAGACTCTGCAGATGTGATTAAGATTAAGGATCTTGAGAGGGGAAGATTATCCTGGACTAACCAATCAAGCAAAATGTAATTGAAAAAGCTCTTGTCAGTGGGAGGCAGGAGGATCAGAGTGAGCAGTAGGAGATGTGATGATGGAAATAAGGTGGAGTCATGCAAGGAAGGGACAGTGCTCCAGAAGGTGGGCTCTGGAGGCTGAAAAAAGACAAGAAAACATTCTCCTTTGAAGCTTCTTGAAAGAACACAGCGCCGACACTCCTATTTTACACTTCTGACCTCCAGAAGTGTGAGAGAATAAATTTACTTTGTTTTAAACCATTAAGTTGGTGGTAATTTGTTACAATGGCAATAAAAACAAATGCAGAAGGGTTTTGATAATAAATTCAGTTTGGGAAAATGAATTTCAGATTTTCTGCTTTTTATGTCAGTTTTAGTAAGTGATATTTTCAAAGGAATTCTTCAATTCCAACAAAGTGGGCAAATTTTTTGGCATAAAGTTGTTCATAGTATTCTTATATCTTCCTTTTGATGTCTGTAGGATCTGTAGTGATAGCCCCTCTTCATTTTCCACCTTTGTGAATTGTGTTCTTTTTTTTTTTCTTTCCTTGATCAATTTTGTTGATCTTTTTCAAAGAACCAACTTTTAGGTTTCTCAATTTCCTCTACTAGCTCTTCTGTTATCTCTCTTGTGTTTTGTTGGTTTCTGCTCTTGTGTTTATTACTTCCTTCTGTTTGCATAACTGCAGTTTATTTTGCTTTTTCTTCTCTAGCTTTATATGGAGGAACTTTAAGTTATTGCTTTTACACCTTTCTTTTTTCTAATATAAGTATTTAAAGGCTTAAGTTTCCTCTTCAGCCCTACTTTAGTTGTATCCCGTACATTTGAATATGTTTTTGTTATTACTAAGGATTGCAATACTTTTAAATTTATTGAGACATGTTTTATGGACCAGTATATGGTCTATCCTGGTGAATGTGTGATGGCACTTGAAGAGAATTTATCCTAAAATTGTTTAAAGCATTTTCTAAAAATATAAATTTATAGGTCAGGTTGGAGATTTTTCAAATGCCCTGCACATTTACTGGGGTTTCTTTGGAAGGGAGGGGCCTGGTTCTACCAGTTACACAGAGAGAGGAAGTTGAATACTCTGCTATGATTGTACAGTTATTTCTCCCTTTAATTTTGTCAATTTTTGCTCATGCATCTTGTGGTCCACTAGAAGGTGCACACACATTTAAAATTCTGTGACTTGTCCTGTTCATTATTATAAAATGTCTCTGATTATCTCAATTATTACACTTTACCTTGAAGTCTGTTTTGTTTTATCTGATATAAATATAGTCACTCTAGCTTTCTTATGCTTACTGCTTACACAGGATTTCTTTTTTCATGCGTTTTCATCCTGTGTTTATGTTTAAAGTTTCTTATAGGTGTATAGTTAAGCATATAGTTGAGTCTTGTTTTTTGATTCAGACAATCTTTCTTTTAGTTAAAATGTTTATACTATTAAGATTTGGTGTAAATACTGACATGGTTAAATTTAGGTCTATCGTGTTAGTGTTTGTTTTCTATTTGTGCCCTCTAATTTTTGTTCTTTCGTTTTCCCCTTTCTGTCTTCTTTTGGACTATTTGAACACTTCTTGTTATTCCATATCTCAGTTCTAAAATTTCCTTTTGGTTCATTTTTATATTTCTTACTTCTCTACTGAGGTTTATAGTTTTTTCATTCATTTTTGGTGTGTTTTCCTTCACCTCATTGAGCATAATTATAATAATTCTTTTAGAAGTCTTGTCTGATAATTTCAACATTTGGGTCATTTAGGGGTTGGCATTTATTGATTTTTAATGGGCCTGATTTTTCTGGTTCTTTGTATGTCAAGTAATTTTGAATTATATTCTGGACATTGTGATGATTATGCTGTATTGACTCTGGGTTTTATTATATTCCACTGAAGAATGTTGATATTTTTCTTTTAGCTGGCAGTTAACCTGGTTAGACTCACGCTGTCAGCTCTGCCTTACCTTCTGTGGATGGTGATCAAAATCTCAGGTCAATTCTTTAAGCTTTTGCTCCTTCCTCTGTATGTGTGGTCTGGGTCAGCATGAGATCTGTGTGCTGTTCAATCAGCACAGAATTCTTCTGCAGCTCACTCTCCTCTGAATTCTCTCTAGTGGCAGCTGAAGCTGCCCAGGGTCCCTTTCCCTGGTCCCTCCAGCCAAAAAGATGGTGAGAATCCTCTCAGCATCTTAGCCACCTGTCCCATGCTACACTTCTCTGAGACTGCAGTCCATCTGGAAGATAGTTATAAAAAGTAGAGAACTCACCTCTCCGTCACTGCTGCCAGCAATGACGACTGGCTGTAAGCAGACTGTTGGCAGGGCTGCTGGGCTTCCTCTTGCTGCCTGTGATAAAAGTGGGAGAACGGAGACCAGCTGAAGAAAGAACTGCTAAACATGAAGGAGCCCAGACGTGATGGATCTGAAGGTCAAACCATTTCTCATTCCCAATGTCTGCTGTTCCCAGATTAAGAAAAGGCTTTAGAGCAAAGATCAAGTTCAGGTTAAAGTTACAAGAGCCTCTGTTCAGATCTCAGAAAGATCTAAGGTGATGCCCCAGAGAACTGCACAGCAAACAAGAGGCCCTCTAAGGATCTAAGTGTGTGCCTTGCAAGTCCACGCCGTGAAATAAAATGTTACTCACAAATCTTCAGACAGATTTCCCACAGCAGTGTCACAGGAAGCTCGGGGTAGAGAAGAACTTATCTTGAAGACATTTGTCTTGTCTTAGCTTATTTAGCAGAATAGATAATAAATTGATTTATTAAAATCTCACAAAGGTTTAAAAGCATTGCATCAACTCCGACTAAAAGAGACAGAGACAGACACAAAACCCAAAGAGGACTTTAGACTCCCAATGTCAAACAGCAAGAGGTGGACTGAGAAGAGGACACAACTGCAGGCCTGGCTGCTTTTCATGGAAGAGGAAAGAGGACTCAGAGGATGGAACCCAGAGCCAAAACCACTGGCTGTGAGCCAGAGCCCCTAACACGTGCCCTAGCTAGACCTCAGAACTGCTATGGGTGGATGGCTCGCATCTTTGCCTGTTCTCAGTGGAGGTTTCCTGGCAGCTCCCCACTGCCTCTCTGACCCCTCTGTCTTGGAGTGAGAACCAGATAACTCTGTGGAGGAGCTGTGCTCAAGAAACTGAATCTGAGATCATCGTTCACCTGAGCTGATGGTGAGCGTGGACTCCTGGACATTGAGCTTGGTGCTGTGATGAGCTGAGAGCCGGGGGGAGGCAGGCACCACAGGTGAAACAAGGAGGATACTTTGTGTGTGACGTGTCATATTTTCCAGAAATACATCCAACCCCATGTTTTCTTCCAGAACCCTGCCACTCCCCATCATGAGGCAGAGTTTGCTTCCCCTTGAACCTGTGACTGTCTTGAATGGCTTGTGGTAGTAGCCATGTTGTGTGGTTTTTTTCAAGGCCTGGCCATTAAAAAAAAATGTGGCTCCGTCTCTCCCTGCCCTAGGGATCACTCAAGAATCCAGCTGCCATATTGGGAGGGAGCCCAAGACACATGAAGAGGCCACCTGTGGGTGTTCCAGCCAAGAGCCCCACGTTAGCTGCCAGCAGTGTGAGTGAAGGAGCCTCCTCGCAATGCCTTGTCCACGTTCCTGACCCACAGCATCTGTGAGCATCACAAACAGTGGATTTACCCACTAGGTTTGGCCTCATTTGTTATACAACCACAGGAACCAGAACAATGGTTTTGCAACAGATTCTCAGAGGTAGCGCATACACCCCAAGTCACACTTCTCCAGGTCGGAAGAGGGAAGTGGTCCTCCGAATCAAGAGCCTGGTAGCTGCGGAAGAAGTCCACCTCCTCCCCAGGGCAGGAGGCACACCAGGAAAGGTGGCCTGGTTGAAGGGTGGCCCTCAGCTGGCCTGACCCTCCCCAAGTCACTGGAAGAGGGTGAATGCTTTTCAAGGAGCACCCGCACCCTCCAACCCTCCACCCCTCTCCCTCACACCAGCTGGAGTCTAAAAATGCAGGGAAGGGGCAAGGGCAGCACATTTCTGGGAAGGTGACAGACAAGGAGACTGCAGCTCTCCGTGGGAGGCCCCTTCTCCAGCCAGGAAGAGAAGAGAACGCCCCCAGCTGCGCACGTCCAATCACAGCTCAAGCCTTGGACCCGCCCTCTAGTTTCTTACACTCTTTCTCCGCCTCTCGGAGTTCTCCGCCTCGGTTTCATGTATCTTAGTGTTACCTGCCTCCTCGCTGCTCCAAATCTGGTCCTCCACCCAGCAGCACCGGCAGGGCCAGGCAGCTGGTTGGAGAGGTGGGATCCTTGCTACACCCAAATCTGCTGACTCAGAACTTAGAAGATTCCCCAGGTGATTTGCCAGCTCTACAGAGTTTGAGAAAGGTGGCTCTGCACTGACTCATCAGCAAATCCAGTTTGTTGGGGAAGCAGGGGGAGCCTCAGCCGCCCTGGGGGGAGAGTCAGAGCATGGACAACCGCACAGCAGTCGGAGCAGGCACCTGGGGGCGGGGCCAGCCCCACACCCGGGAGGCTGGGTGTCATCTGCGCACACTGGTGCCAGAGGTCTTTGGGCAGCGTCCAGCGCAGGAACGATGAGTAGGACTGCTTGTCTCACGTGCAAACGTGGTTAAAAGGTTTTGGCCAGGCCTGCTGGGCTGAGGACGGTTTGGGAGGGGAGTCTAGACTCTGCAGGAAAGAGTGCTGTGATCCATTAGTGATGTCTGCCGGGGCTGGAGCGGGGAGGCACCTCTGTGCTTTATTTGCTCTCTTGGCCTAGAATGTGCAGTTAGTTCCCTGCCATTTAAAAGCCTCTTTCACTCTCCCTGCTGGAAAGTCTTCCAAAAGATGCTGCAGCTCTTAAGCCCATGTCTACACGTGCCCATCAACCATCTGCCTCTCTCATACTCATGAGGATGAGACAAATGTGGGGTCTGGCTTCCAGCCCTCCGTGGCCACCCTGGTTGCTCAGGGGCCAAGAAGCCTTCCAAGCCGGCAATGTGGGTGCCTTGCCCTCACCCCCCTTGCCACCTCCCCTCCCAGAAAGTTACCGTCTGACTCACTCCCAGTGGCTGTTCTCTTTGCAGACCCTGCATAACTGTCTATGGAGCAAGGTGTCCAGGTCTTAACAAGTCTGGTTTCAGTTACGTTCTGAAGAGCTGCATGTCTTAGATCTGGAGACACTGTGTGGGTCCCTTTATCCCCAAATTCCTGGTCCCCCTTGGGAAAATCCCTCACCCCTCAGGAGGGGCAGCTGTTCTGGCTTTCAGAACCCCCTAACTCAGACTTGACCCCAAGCTGGGCAAGCGATGCTGTTTCCATTTCACAGATGAGGACGCAGAGGCTCTGAGAGGCACCGGGAGCTGCAGACCATGCAGCCAATCAGGCTGAGCTGAGCTGAGCCAGCAGGAGCAGCCTTGGCCCCATGTCCTGCGCACAGGCTCCGGGCTCCCCCGGGGCACTGAGCGCCAGCGGCAGAGCTGGGACCGGGCACCGCTGCGGGCGGGAAGCCTCCTCCAGCAACCCCTCGGGAGCGCGTTGGCCCCAAACCCACCCACAGAAGCAGCGTTTGGAAGCAAACCTGATGACCTCAGCACATTTTTTCCAATCACACCCTTCCTCCCTCTCCCAAAATCTCAGTGTCTTTGGATCATTTCCCTGCGGAGAGGCCAAGGCAGGCTTGAGGACCCTGGAAGGGGGCTCCTCCCAGAGGCTGCTCTCAGCCCCCGCCCCTCCCCAGCCACCGTCCTGGCCTGCTCGGCTGGGACACTAGGCAGAGAAACCACAAATAATTTAGCTGTTTAGGAGAACATCAGTCTGGATTTCCATGGCGACAGCCTCTGGAGCCAGCTGCCCCGGCAGCTGACAGCGCAGGGCCCGGCCAGCTCCCATCTCCAGTCGCAGCAGAGAAAACAGGTCCACTCTGGTTTCTGAGGTTCCAGAATCTCCAGGCTGGGAGCCTGGGATCCTCCAGGACACAGAGGCCAGGCAAGGGGATATTGGAAACCCACTGGCCATGGGGCAAGGAGGATGCCTGGGAGGGTAAAGTCACAATCCCAGAGCAACCCACCCCCCAGGCATCACACGTCGGCTGGCTGCGAGGCACCCAGCATGAGCATCCCTTGTCCATTCCTGCCTCAGCCTCCCTGCCCTGCCAAGTGAGCCCCACTGTGGCCCCATTAGGCAGATGGGGAAACAGAGGCCCAGCAAGAATCCATAGCTCAGCCCTGGTTCCAGACCTGGCATCTGCCCATCTCTCAGCTTGTGGCAGCCCCTCACCCCCACCCTGGATCCCGGAGTGTGCACACCCCCAGGAGCCTCCACCTGGCTAGTCCCTAAGCAGAGGATGGGCTTCTGCTCCCAGGGGACCCCTCGGGCTAATGGAAGCTAATAGTGTCCTGAGTGCGTGATGTGTGATGCCTGGTTCTCCAAGTTTTTTTACTCCCAGCTTCTCTTCTTCCCCCAAGAGGGATGTGCTTTTCTTACTTTTCCTTCTTAGGAGAAAAGGGAGGCTCAGAGAGGGCAAAGTGTTTGTCCAGAGTTGCACAGCTCCTAAGTGGTGGAGCCCAGATGCGAACCAGGTTGACTCCAAACCCAAGCCAGAGATGCCCTAATGGTGGCCTGGTGGATACTTTGTGACCCGCGCCTCCCAGAGTCCCTTCAATCCTGAGATGCCCCAGGACAAAACAGAATTTTGGGGGATGCAGCATCTCCAGGACACGGGAGCCTGGGAACAGACCCTGCAGACATCTCCCCATCCCCTGAGGTCAGCCCTGAGCCGGGCACCAGGGCAGGTGCACAGAAGCAGGAGTGAGCTGCTGCTTTCCAGGACCTCACTGTCTAGGGGAGGGGGCAGTTATATGGACAGGCAGCCACAGAGCCACAAAGCAATGTCATCTGTGTGACCCTGAGAGATATTAGCTAGCAACAAGGAGCCCCAGGGATGGTTCCTAGGAGAGGGAGGCTGGCAGTGAGTGGAGGGCTGGGAGCAGTGTGGAGCCCAAAGTGTGGAGACAGAGGAGTCTGGGAGCACCGGGGGGCAGGGCCAGGGCCAGGGGGAAATGCAGTTCTGCTGAACATGCGCAGGGAAACGGCTGGCCTGCGTGTGAGGGACAGGTGGAGCCAGAGCGTGCACGATGCTCAAAGAGAGAGGAGCCAAGGACTCCGCATCTAACAGACAACCAGAGGAGAAGAAGCCTGTGTCTTTCTTTTGTTTATTTGTGGCTTCGTGTCCTTACTTTGTCACAAGAAAAAACTTTAGGTGGCTTACAAGACATACACTATACAACATGATTTTTAGTCAGTGAGGAAAACAAGAAGGAGACACATAAGACAAAGCAGGGGTAGAGTTAGTGGTCAAAATATAGGTCATCAGGTCCTCTATGTGCTCTTGGATATAGTGGCAAATTTGACTCTGAGTTCCCTGACAAGCCAAGGCAAAAAGGGAAACACATTCTGCCATTCAATTTACAAGACCTCCAGGATAAAACAAATGATCTGCTGGGAGATGCTGGACTCTAGCTACTTCTGCAAAAGGAGAGGAATTTTTCTTCAAGATTGACTTGATGATGCCTGCATGCTTAGTAGTTGGACGACATCTCTCCACAAAGTGATGTCTCGAAGTACCCCTGGGGACAGGAGTACGGCTAAGACATCGTGCACGGGGTAAGTCTGGGCAGACAGACTTCTCCAAGCCGTGTTTGAGTGCAGCTTCTCAGCAGGAGTGAGGCGTATCCAAACACAAACCTTGCAACGCCCATACCCACAAGATTCTGCAAAGTCCCTGCCCCGCTGCCAGGTGAGCCCACACCACAGCACTCAGGTGGGCCATGAGTGGGTGGGAGGCACTGCCTTGGAGCCTGGTGTTTACACTTGGCTGCACGCTTGAATCACCTGGGAGTTTGCAAGATGCAGTCCTGGGGTCCACCCCTAGTTCTGATCTAATCTGCTCTGGGTGCTGTCCAGGCATGAGGATTTTTTCTTAAAGTTTCCAGGTGATTCTCACGTGCAGCCAAGTTTAGAACTGCGGCTCCAGATGAGCTGGATCACCCATCTTCTGTGTAGTTAAAACTTGGGACTCAGAGTTTGGCAAGTGCCCAGCAGCAGAAAATTGGGGTGGCTCCCTGCGGAACCCAGTCCCCGAGGGGAAGATGGGGAGGGAGGGCAGCCTGACAAGGCCTCAAGGCGACAGGGAAGGCCACCAGCTCGGAGTAGGGTTAGCCAATGGCCACGAGGGGCCTCTGAAAATAATCCAGGCTCCTCTCCAAGCCCTGATTAAATGGGCGGTGGGGATCCCTAATTTTACTCCTTAGATAAACCTTTCCCAAAGGCGTTGCTCAGCACAGCACCTATTTCCTGGCTTTGTGGGAGACAATGGTAAGGCGAAGAGGTTGAGGAATAGGCAGCACTCGACTTAAGCAGGGCCAGCGAGGCTCCCAAACCAGCATCTTTACCGAGGCACGTGGGGGTCTCCCCAGAGCCTCTGCCCAGGAAACTCTACGTCCCACATTCAGTATTTTTCAGGAACTAGTTTCACGGAGCTAGGTTCTCTAGCATTTTCACTGAGAAAAGCTGTTGTTATCATTTGAGGCAAACCCAATTTTTTGAAAATTCTTTATTTAAAAAACAATCTCTGGCCAGTGCAAGCACAACACCCAGCTATGAACAGTGAAGCTGCTGAGATAAAGCGCTTGGAACGGGTACTCACGGGTAACCGAGCAAGTTGAAACAGACCCGTTAGCAGTCAGTTAGATACTGACAGAGGTATGCTGAAAAGGGCGATTCAGGTTTTGGGAACATTGGGTCTTTGCCCTGCTTCCTGACAGCAGTGAAATCCTAGGGCCAGGCGCCTTTTAAGGAGATTCCCAGCTGGTGACAAAACAATCACATCACTACAAAGGTTAATCTTTTTTAACACATTCACAGCTCTGAAAAATGGGGAAGGAAAAAATACTACGTGTCAATAGAAAACTACCAGGGACAAGGGAAAAAACAATTGAAAAAATAAGGAAGACAGGCCGCTAACACATGCATGATGAACAAGCTGCGTGATGCTGCAGAAACAAACATCCCCCAAACTTCAGTGGCTTCAAACTACAAAAGCTCATTTCCAGCTCACACTGCTGGTCAGGTGGAAAGCAGCAGGGTCTCCGCTCATCATCAGGAACCCAGGCTTCTGAGATTGCTGGGGCAGAGGGGCAGAGGAAGGGTATGCAGACCCCGGCTCTGAGGGTTGTGCCCAGGGGAAGTACAAACCAGCACTGAGCCCAGGAGGGAACCCGCCCGCTGTGACCATCCCCAGCAAAGACCAGCACAGTGAAAAGAGACGGCCTCCTTTCAACTGAAAAAACGCAAATCTGCAGCAACGTGCATGGACCTAGAGATGATCATACTGAGAGAAGTGAGGCAGAGAAAGACCACTGTTACACGGTATCACTTACATGTGGAATCTGAAAAAACAAACAAAAACCAAATCAACTTATTTCCCAAACAGAAACAAACTCACAGACATAGAAAACAAGCTGATGGTTACCAAAGAAGGAAGAGGGGCATGCATAAGTTAGGAGTTTGGGATTAACAGATACACACCACTGTACAGAAAATAGATAAACAGGGACTTACTGTAGAGCACAGGGAATTGTATTCAAGATCTTGTAATAACCTATAATGGGAAAGAATCTGAAAGATACATATTTAACTGAATCACTTTGCTGTACACCTGAAATGAGTACAATATTGTAAATCAACTGGTTTAATAAATAAAAATTAAAAAAACAATTTTAAAGTACGAATCAGAACAGCAGAGAGACAATGCAATTGCTTGCCAAACATTACAAAAAACCGAAAGCAAAAGTGAACGAAAGCTTGCCATCACCCGTTAGGCAAATATTCATTCCTTTGGCGAACAGGTAGCCCTCATTCAAAATCAGAAGCCACCAAACTGCAGCCCTGCGGATCAAACCACTGCCTGTTCCCGCACAGCTGTGAGTGAAGATAGCTTTTAAAATAATTTCTAGTGATTGAAAAAAGTTTTTAAGACTGTTCGTTCTTTATTTAATTGTTTTTTTACAATGGCAGTGCCGGGGATTGAACCCAGGACCTCGTGCACGCTAAGCACATGCTCTGCTACTGAACTGTACCCACTCCCATCTCCCCCCCAAAATTTTTTTAATTAAAAAATATCAGAAGAGGAACAGTTTGTGACACATGACAACTACAGAAAATTCCCGTCTCAGCATGCGTCGCCTGGAACCCAGGCACGCCCACGTGTCTACAGAGCCATGCACAGAGACAGAGTCGGTGGTTGTAACCATGTGTGGCCCACAAGGTTGGAAATATGTACAACTCGGGCAAGGGCTCCAGAATCCCTGCCGGAAACTCCTGGGGCCACCAGCTCAGGCCTGAGAAGGTTCTGGGCAGCTGGGCCCCGAGTGGCACCAAGGCTGCCCAGGGCGGCTGGAGCCTGCTGGGCAGGATGGAGGGAGCGGTGTCGCAGCAGGCAGCCCACGAGAGGGGGCTTTCCTCTACTAGAAAGGTGGTGCCGCCGGCGCCCCGTCTCTGTGGTGGAGGTGGAAACGGCGCGGCAGGAGTTGGAGGACCAGCATCTCCAGGCCGTGCCTGGTTTTAAGACGGCGCTGGGTGTGCCTGGCCAGGGTGACGGCCCAGGGTAAGGTCTCTCACACCCCCCACCCCAGCTGTGATCCAGCCCCCTCTGGAAACTGTGTGCTGAGGGGGACACGGAGGGGAGCTGGACATGCTCCTGCCCGCAGCAGACCTTGGACAATGAGGGGGGAGATCCTTTTTTTTTTTTTTTCAGCTTTCAGTTTTATCACTGTTACAATTTGACTGCACATATACAATATATCGCATGTAAATACATACACACAATATACTGCACATTTTTTTTAGTTTACGTGTATGCACTGTTCATTGTTTCTAAGAATAGTTTAGAGCTTTAGCTTTTTAAACTAACATAGTTATCAAAGGAGTAAAGCCAACCACAAAACAAGAAGCAACAGAATCCGCTGATCCAGTCATAAAGGACAGTCAGATGTGCTCGCACATAAGAAATCAATCATCTAAGTTATAAATAATAAGTTGTTCATTTGTGTCCTTTTTTTTAGATTCCACATATAAGTGATATCATATAGCATTTTTCTTTCTCTTTCTGACCCACTTCACTTTGAATGATGATCTCCAAGTCCATCCATGTTGCTGCAAATGGCGTTATTTCATTCATTTTTATGGCTGAGCAGCATCCCGTTGCACACATACACCACAGCTGCTTCATCCAGTCATCTGCTGAAGGATGCTCAGGTCGCTTCCATGTCTTGGCTGCTGTGAGCAGCGCTGCTGTGAGCAGCGCTGCTGTGAACACTGGCGTGCCGGCGTCTTTTTGAATTACAGTTTTCTCCAGGTACCTGCCCAGGAGTGGGCTTGCTGGCTCACGTGGTAAGTCTGTTTTTAGTTTTTTTAAGGAACCTCCATACTGTTTCCATAGTGGCTGCACCAAACTACACTGAGAGGGTAGTTGATGACAGCCATCCTCACGGAGGTCAGGTGAGCAGCTCCCCAACAGAAGGAAGAAAGTTCTAGAACATGTGAGGACAGAGACGAGAATTTCAGGCTAGGGGAAAATCGGAGCTAAAAAAGGTGATCTCTGGAGGCAGAAATCACAGACCAGGGGCGGGAATGGGAACTTCGGGGTGATGGGAGCCCAGAGACTTATGAAGGGTTGACAGCGGAGATGAGGTGGTGACCCCCTCCAGGCGTGGGGAGGGGCTGCAGCCACCCTAAGGACATTTGTTTGGCTAATTAACTGTACTCTGCTGGGGTCAGGGCACAACACCAGCAATAATAATAATGCCAGAGTTTGCGGCGCGGGCCGGGCTGCTGCTACACAGACTCCGAGGGTGAGCACACCTGGCCCCGGTGACAGCCCAGGGGTGGGTGCAGTGATCACATCCACTTCGTAGGTGGGGTAACTAGGGCTCAAGCAAGACCACAGGGCAGTCGTTAGAGGTTAGATTTCATTTCCATCAGATTCCCAGGAATAAAACCGGAAACACAAGGGCAGATGTCCTATGTGTGTTCGAGGAGTCTAGGGGGGCTGGGTTGGGGGGGGGCGACACGAAGACTGACAGAACTGAAGCACTGAGGGCTGAGCTTCAGGTAACAAACAGGCGCCCTGGCGGCATTACAAATCCACGTCACTGATCCAAATTCTGAAATCCAAGAAGCTCTGAATCCCAGAATTTTCTGCTCACTTTCCTGGCATTAAAACCTGACCCAACTGAAATTTTTTGGTGGCAAAACCTTACCTGGACTGTCAGATCTCTGTCTCCTTTGGGACAAGTATTCATATGTTTCATGGATTTGAAAGTGGGGTACCACCCCAGCCACACACTAGGAGGGTTGCCTAATGTATGGGATTCATACCCAGTTACCTTCCAAAAATCAAAAAAATCTTGTCTTTTGGCAAAGGGTGGTCTTTGCTCCTGCTGGGGACGGCTTGCTGTCAGTCCTGGGGGTCAAGAGCCCCCAGTTCTAGGTCCAGCCCTGCCCCCTCCCCATTGATGCAGTCCCGGGCAGAGGGATGGGAGAAGCAGCAGCTGGCCCTGCTCACCAGGTGGGGCCACTGAGGGGGGTACGGGAGACCTCTGTACAGAGAGAAGCTGTCAGGATCCCAGCATTTCTGGAACGAATGGCGCTTTAGCGAGGCTTGGGCTCACTAGCCGGTGGGAAGTGGGTTTGGATGCGGGAGGCCCAGGTCCTATCACTGGCCAGCTCTGATATCAAACTGCTGTGTGACTCTGAGTAAGTGTCCATCCCTCTCTGGACTTTGGTTTTCTCTTTGTAAAGTGCAGGCCAAGGTCAAGCCCAGCAGGCCTTCCCACCTGTCATCCGCCCCCTGCCCCCCAGACTCCTGGGCCCCAGGATGGAGCTCCAAGCACCCCTGTCTCTCTGCTCCCCTTTCTCTAATTGAAGGGGTGGGCAGGCTTCGCCTTTCCCATTCTCCGTGGCATGTGCCTGCTTCTCGGGGTGGAGATCAGAGCCTTTCCGGAGCCTCAATTCCCACGGGTGGGGGCCTGGACTGCACCCCCGCGCCCACCCGCCATCCGGGCGGCTGATGCGGCCGCGGGCAGTGCGGGCTGGGCCGGGCCGCGGGGCCCCAGCGCTCAGCGTCTGCCCGCTCACAGCCCGGGCTGGGGAGGGGTTTCCATGGGGCTTATGGTGATTTATAATGGGAACCTCGGCCTTCCCCCAACATTGTTCTCCCTGACAGAGCGAAGAAAGAAGGCACTAAATCTCCTCTCATCATAAGTGATGATGAAGCCAGCCGCTCGGGCCCCGTCCCCAAGGCCCTCGACCGCGACAAAGTGCTCTATTGTCATCTATTACATTTTTCTCAAAAAACCTTCAGCCGCGCACAAGGCCAGCGCCGTATCCTTAACTGGCTCTTCCTCATTGTCTGCGCCGGAGGGAAACAGAACGTGTCAGTCTGAGTAATGCCCGTCAGTACTTCTCAGGAGCCTGCTCGGCCCGGCTCGGATAAAGCCGCCCCCACCATTTCTCAGGCCCCTCGGGCGGGATGAAAGCTGGCCTGTGCCGGCCAGGCCGCCGCCCCGCCACCTGGTCCACGGGGACCGGGAGAACTCGGCTGGCCGGGCTGGTGGCGGTCCCCTCCTCCCCAAGTCCGCCTGGGGGTTCCCAGGGGAGCAGGAGGGCTGGGGCAGGGTGGCCACTGGAACCAGGGGTCGGGGAGATGCTGGAGTGGACACCGGGGTCTCTGTAGGTGCTGTCAGCCGTCAGATGGGGCCCCGCCCCGCCATGCGCGGGACAAAGAAGCGGCAGCCCCCAGAGGTCTGCGTCCCAGAGCCCTTTAAAGAGCAGCTTCCGTTACTTCCAAGTGTATAGTAAGCAAAGCCCAGTCCATTTCTCGGACCAATCCAGCCTACTGCTTTCTGGACCACTCGCTCGTCCGCCCCTTTCCTCACAATCCATTCACTCCCACCTTGCGCAGGCCTTCACTGAGTGGGGAAAGGGGGAGGAGGGCTGTCATCTGTGCCTTCCAGGGCTTCGGGGAGGCGCGTCGGCCAACAGCTTGGGTCCCACCTAACACAGTGCCCCACGTAGATGGGGGGGCCCCAGAGCGCAATGAAAGCACGGCCCCAGTTCAAAAACGACGACCGGGTCTAGGCCAGACAGCTGGGCCTTGAGCCTGACTCCGAGTCCTTCTGAGGGCCGGCCCTGTGTGACCACAAGGTCACCGGCCGATAAGGCTGCCCTGCTTTTGGGGTCTGAGGGCAGCAAAGCACTGCCACTGGGTTATCACCAGCCTGCCTCTCCCTGGCCCTGGAGCAGGACTTACACACTCCCAGGGAGCCCACTGGGAAACTGGGGGTCAGTCAGAGAGCCTCCGAGCCCCCAGTCCAGCTGCAGCACGCTGTGCCTGGTCTGAGCTTCACCCCTGCCCGAAAGACAGGGTCCCTGAAGCCGCGTGCCGGCTGGGAGGTGCAGAGGTGCCAGGGCAGAGGCAACGTGGCGGGTGGGGAGCTCTCCCAAACAGGCACCTTCTCCTGGTAATTCTGTGTTCCTGCCATTGACTGAGAACAAACACCCACCCACCTTGCCTTCAGTGATGGGCCCCGCAGCCTCTCCCATCAAGAAGGGGGTGGGTCTCCCTGCCCTTTGAGTCAGACCAGCCGGTGACACACTTTGACCCACAGAATGTGGTGGAGGCAGCAGAGTGCCAACCCTGAGACTCAGCCCCCAGGGCCCAGCCTGCTGTCCTGAACGGCGCAGAAAGGCTAGCCTGCCGCCCTCAGGGGGACTCTGAGATGTCTTGTTGAATTGGACGGAATGAGACTGAACTGAGCTGAACTGAATGGAAATGAACTAAATTAATCAAAGGAACAACCCTCGGCTGTCTCCCTGGGTGGGGGCGCAGCCTCATCTCCAACAGGGATTTCGGGATGGGGGCCATTTCTCTCTCTTTGGGTCTCCGCCCCGGGGGCAGGCGCAGGACTGGGGAGCAAGCCAAGGGGGCTCTGGCTGAGACAGCTGACCATCTTCAAGAAGATTGCCTTTCTTCTTAGTCAGAAAACTCCAGGTCAGGTACTGTCCACTCATCTCCTTCGTCCATTTGCCCCTCAATTACTGGGGACGGGGTGGGGAGCACCTCCTATACGGTATGGGTATGTGCCAGGGGGTCTGGAGGGAGAGGCGGCAGGAGTTAGGATGGAGGTACAGAGGGGAGCCGTGGCTAGGGACCTAGATCCAGGAAGGCTTCCTGGATGAGGGCACCCCCTGGGCCGGATGCTGGAGGAGGGAAAAAATGACACTGCGGGGGAGGGGAGGCCGGCACCCACTTGCCAGGACAGGGTAGAGGCAAGAGGGAGGAGGAGGGGGGAGGAAGCCAGGGCAGGATGGCCAGGAGCTTCACTGGCCACAGTGAGAAGATTGTCCTGGAGATTGTCCTGGAGGCAAACAGGGAATGGAGAGGGTGCCATCGCACTGCCCTGTGGCTCCCAGGCTGCACCTTCTTCCACATGCAGCTTTGCATGTTCACCCCTGGGGTGGGATGTGCCTCCCCTTCAGAGGTGGGGCTGGGCTGTGGGATGAGCAGAGGTTTGGGTGTCCCTGCGCAGACCTTCCACCAATACATGAGAAGTGGCCGAGGCGGCCCACTGGCCCAAGGAGGAGGGGGTCCTTGAGCAAACCTGGAGCCCAGCCTGCGAGCCCTGCCCCGCCTGGTGGAACACCGGCCCAACTCCCCTCCGACACTTGCTGGGATCACTTCCCAAATAAACACCACCTTGGTCCACACAGGCTGTCACACCAGAATACAAGACTGGGGGGCTTCTGTTTCTCCTAATTCTGGTGGCTGCAAGTCCAAGAGCAAGGTGCCGGCAGATCTGTGTCTGGGGAAGGTCTGCCTCCTGGTTTGCAGACAGAAGGCTTCTCTTTGTGTCCTCACAGGACAGAGCAGACAGAGGTGCAAGCTGTCTGCCTCCCTCACAGGGGCCCCAGCCTTATGACCTGACTACCTCCCACAGCCGCACCTCCTCACCCCGCCTCCTCACTGTGCACTGCGCCCCACACACGACCCCCACACTGGGGTTTTCTGCTTCTGGGAAAACCCAGGTAGACATAGCAGCCACGTGTGCAAACAAGAGAGGGCGGCGGCGGCGGGCTCCGGAGCGGGCGAGGCCGGGCCGCGGGACTCCGGAGCCGGACTCGGGGTTTGTCTCTTCAGTCTGACATTCTCCAGCCCTGTGACCTCAGGCACACCTCCTGACCTAGGACGCGGGGACAGTCCTCTGGCCTCCTGAGGTTGAGGGAAGTAAACACGGAATACTTGTCACGTGCCGACACCTGACAGGTGCCCACGTGATGTCGCTAGGATGCCGTGGCCCAAACCTGCAAACGAAGCGATTCCAGGCAGGAACCAGCCCCAAGCTGTCCTCTCCCTCCCTGGGGGCCCGGCTGCCCCGAGCCAGGCCCTCGCTCCTGCCGACCTCCTGCGGGAACCCAGCCCTGGCCCCGGCGGCACCCTGGCCTCCAGTGGGTGGTCAGAGCGCGTGCTGGAGGCGGGGCGGCCGCCTCCTCCCCACTCTCCGACCTAATCGACAGCGCCCCCCCCACCGGCCCCGGCGCGGGCCTGCCTGACCGGCCGGGGTGCGGCCCCTTCTTCACCCTGCATTCCCCCCGTCGCCGCCGCCTCCCCCGCCCTCCTCCGCGGACCTCCGGGTGAGCCGCTCGGGTGGGGCGAAAGCCGCCTCTGACGTGGTCCTTCCATGCAGAGGGTCGTGGGCCTGTCAGATGGGGCCGCCCGAATCCAGGGTGATGATGAAACCTGTCCCTCCAAATTAGGCCAGGACCCTGCAGCCCCGCTGATCACAGGCAGCGCGCGCCAAGGACAAAGGCGCCACGCAGGTCCTGGAGGATCATTAATATGGATTGAGGTCCATTGTTGCCTCAAATTAGGCCACGGGGGTGCTCCTTGGGGAAGCACAGAGCAGGCGTCCACCCAGGGTCCTGGGTTCCGGCCTGGGGTCCCTCTGCTGATGCTCCGGGGCAAGGCGGGGACTCGCCTGAAGAACATTCTGGATAAGTGGCTGTGGGGACCAAGTAAGCAGTCCTGACTCCTCTTCGCAATGCATCGTAGAGTCACGGCGCCTTCTGACCGTCCCCCACCCTCTGGGAGGTGGACAGCACTCCACAGTTTATAATGCATCCTTCATTCATCCTTCCATCCGAGCTCCGCAAAAAAATTTCCAGATGAAGTTCAAGGACTGACCCAAGGTCACACAGCACATCCAAGGCTCCCAGCCACAGAACTCAGGCATCGCCACCCCACCCCTTCCCTGCACTGGGACCACCACGCCCGAGGCCCTGAGCCAGGACAGGGGCCTGCTGACCTAACTCAAGTTGGTGTGTCTCCAGGAAGACCCCAAGTAGAGGCTGAAAGGACGTACCACCACCTCTACACACGCCTAGTTCAGGGAGCCTCAGGTCAGAAAGACAAGTAGTCAGCCACCCCAGCCCCCAGCAGGGTGACCCTGGGCCAGGTGGGGGACAGGTCAGAGCAGGGCAGGAGGACCCCCAAGAAACCGCCTCGCTAAGCTGCCCAGACGGTAACGGCCAACAGCAGGGCCGGTGACATCGCGTGTGGGGCACAGTGCGTATTGAGAAGGCAGGCCTTTTGTTCCAAAATGATTGGAGCATTAAACCAAGGGTGGGGCCTCTCTGAGTGTGGGGCCCTGTGCACCCACAAAGGGCTTCATTCAACACCTGTCTGACAACACCTGCCCCAAATCGGCCCAATTCCCTCCCCTGGAGCGCTCCTGCGGGGTGGGGTGGAGGCTGATAACAAATAAATCACAAGAGGGTTACAGACGGTGCAATTCCTTGCTCTGAAGGAAATAAACCGGGAGGCGGTGTGATGTAGGATATCCCTGAGGGGGCCACAGTGCAAAGCGTGATCAGATCAACTGAGGCCCCAAAAGTGACTGTGAGAGCGGGGCCTGCAGGAAGGGAAACAGGAGGAGAGGGGTGGACGCTGGAAGGCCGCGGCCTGGCTCCCCCGCCCCCCCCCCCACGCTGAGCCTCTGGGAGCCCCTAGGGACCGCCCTTCTCCTCCCTAACTGCCTGTCACTTGGGTCTGGGATAGGCTAAGACCCCCCCCCCCCCAAATGGATACGTTTTACCATTTCAGAAAGGTGCTTGAGTGCCTTGAGTATTTTCACTCAGCAAGTTAATTACTTAACATTCAGTAAGTGTTGAGTCAGTGTTTTCACCTGAAAACAAGACGTTAGGAAATAATACAGGGTGTGAAAAACCAGCAGGAGAGCGTGCACGTGGGAGGAGAGAAGGAAAGACTAGACGGAACTGCGTCCAAATGTTCCCCAGGATTATTTCCGGGCAGGACTGTTGGAGGATTTTTATTCCCCAATCAATAATTTTCTATGTTTCTGATTGGTTTTGCTATCAATGTGTGTCAATTTTACAACCAGAAAATGCCCCGTTGCTCACATTTGGGGTGAGAGGAGGTGCAGAGCAGCCATGAGGGACAAGGAGCGGCTTTTCTGCCAGGTGTGGCCTCAGTCCTCTGCTCCTGGCCTGGCTGCTCCCTGCCCAGCGGTCGTGGCTCTGGACACCCCGCTCATACACGTGCCCCCCTCCCACCACACCCATACCCACCCGCTCGCTTCACCCAGGCTCCCCCACCTCCAAACCCTTACCCACGCTACGTCCCCATCTGTCCAACCCCTCCTGCCCGTCTCAGCAGTGGACTTTGTCTTAGCCTGCTCAGAGGCACCTCTTCCAGCAAGCCTCCTCAGATCCCTCTGCTGGGGTGGCCCCACCTTCCCCTGGGTTCCCACGCCATCTGCTCTGGCCTCCTTGCCGAAGCTGCCCACCACGTCCCGTGAGTTAGAGTTCCAGGGGTCTAGGTGCAGGGGTCTAGGTGCAGAGGTCTCGACTTGGATGATAAAGTCTACAGCTGACTCCTCTCCCCAGCTCTCAGCTGAGTGCACAGTAGGTGCTTAGCAAGCATCCTCTGTACTCATCACTCCCCTGCAGGGGAGGTCTCATCTGGCTGACAGGGCAGTCTGGATGTTCCACTTGAGTCTGAATCACCAATTTTCTCTGGCAGCTGTGGGCACTGGCAAGAAGGGGTCCTCTCTCCCAGGGACAGCTGGAGGAGGGGACTGCAAGGTGGCTGGGTGTACCAGGTCCCATGGCGAGCCCAGGCAGAACCAGCAGCTAGTTCCCACTGCCGTCTCCGGCCCTTCCACAGGTTTGACCCCAAGAGTGTCCAAGGACCCTGCAGGCTTCCCAGGGAGAGTTTGCAAGAGCCCAGCTGGCCTGAGAGGAGCGTGGGCCCCCTGGTGTGTGGCTGCAGCCTTCATGATAACCCAGAGCCCTGGCAGTAGCCAATGTCATCGTTGTCCCCTTGGGATGCTGGGGGAAAATGTCCCTTGGACAGATCTGCAGCGATCCTCTTGGACCCTCTGTTTCCTCTTCTTTGAATGTCCTCATCTTAGGAAAATTGAAAGTTCTCTGAAAGCCTCTCTTCACTCAACACTCCCACCTTCAGGCCTCAGTTGAGGCTGATTCTGGGCCCCCTGAATATGCTTCAGGGTGAAACATCTGGAAAGGAGCCTGCAGTCAGCCTCTCTGACTCGCTTCCTGGGTCTTGCTGATAATCACGGACCGAGGTGTTCATGCCACCCCAGTGCTGACTCCGGCACTGACCCTGCTAGGGGGGTAGTCGCAGCCCTGCTGTGCGCCCCGAAGTGATCCCACGTGTTCCTCTGCCCCCCTTTACAGAAGGGGCTCAGCCAGGTCAGGGGTCTTCAAGGGACGCAGGCACTTAGGGGTGGGCAAGGGGTGTCCAGAGTAGCACCAAGCCTGTCTGGTTCCTAGGTGAGTCCTCAGCTTGACCCCACTGCCACCCAGCCTAGGAAGAGGGTCAGGGCCAAGTGCTGGGTCCACCAGCAACCCTGCGCTGGGGCCAGGCCTGGAGGTGGTGAAGGTGGTCACACACCCCCGGCGTGCGCGTGCTGAACACAGCCATATCGCGTTCAATCTTCAGAGCCCCTGTGAAGCAGCCATTATCACCGCCTTCCCATTTTACAGGTGGTGAAATCTGGGCAGCAGGCAGCTGCGTCCCTCACCCAAGGCGATCTTGTGTACCACAGCCGGCTGCCACCCTGGGGGTCAGGCTCCCGGACCTGCCATCCATTCTGCTCTGCCTCACCAGGTGGGACCTGTGTCGGCCCCTTCCCACTTCAGTGCCAGGGGCCTCTACCGGGACCTCAGAGATCACACACTGGGACTTCTGAGTGTGTCCTAAGTGAGAGGCCAGGGCTGAAAGGTCCAAAGACCAGGCCAAATGCCTCAGCTCTTTTGGGCAAGAGGGGCCAGACCCCACTCCCCGTGCCTCCTGCAGTCACCCCAAGAGGGCCTCTCTGACCATTCAGTCTGCTGCAGCTCATGGAGGCTGGAGATCCTCTCTGGCCCAGAGAGACAGAGGTGCATGGAAGCTGGCGGTAGGAATAGATACACAAGCTCCTGCCGTGTGACTCTAATGCTATGACAACTACTGTCGTATGCAGGGACACCAAGCCCAGCGGACAGCCCAGGGCAGGAGAAAAGGACTCTGTAGGCCAGGGGCAGCCCAGCACAGCCCTGAGCACCTGTTAGCAGAGGGGCTCAGAAGGAGGCCCTGGGACCACCTATGGGAGATCCCTGTAGTGGGATGGTCTGGACAAGGCACCATCCACACCACGTGCAGTCTCTGCCAACTCTGAGATTCTAAGGTCTTTAGATGGGGAGGGAGGAAGGTGTTGGTTGAATGAATGGAAGGAAGGAAGGAAGGAAGATTGATGGTGGATGGATTGGTAGATGAGTGGATGAATGGAAAGGAGGGAGGGAGGAAAGTGTGGATGGATGTTGGATGATGATGGATGGATGGATGGTAGGTGATGATGGATGGATGATGGATGATGATGGATGGATGGATGGATGATGGATGGATGGATGATGGATGGATGGATGGATGGATGGATGATGGATGATGATGGATAGATGGATGGATGGATGGATGGATGGCTGATGATGGATGGATGGATGGTAGGTGATGATGAATGGATGATGGATGATGATGGATGGATGGATGGATGGATGGATGGATGATAGATGGATGGATGATGGATGATGATGGATGGATGGATGATGGATGATGATGGATGGATGGATGGATGATGGATGATGATGGATGGATGGATGGATGGGTGATGATGGATGGATGGATGACGATGGATGGATGGATGATGGATGATGATGGATGGATGGATGGATGATGGATGACGATGGATGGATGGATGATGGATGGATGGATGGTGGATGACGATGGATGGATGGATGATGGATGCTGATGGATAGATGGATGATGGGTGATGATGGATGGATGGATGATGATGGATGATGGAAGATGATGGATGGATGGATGGATGATGATGGATGGATGATGAAGGATGGATGGATGGATGGATGATGGATGGATGATGGAAGATGATGGATGGATGGATGGATGATGATGGATGATGGATGATGAAGGATGGATGGATGATGGATGATGATGGACGGATGGATGGATGGATGATGGATGGATGGGCAGAAGGAAGAGATACTGATGACTTGCATAGTTAAGCTCTCAGCATTGTTGAAAGAGGCAAATTGGTTGGTGCCTGAGACACAGTATATGGTCAATAAACTTTGAGTGAATAAATCCTCATGTCTTCCAAATTGTACCTGTAATCCAAAATACATAAACAAGCCTGACCTTAGTTTCTTAGGCAGACCGTATGAACCAAAGCCTATATGTGAGCAGACCTGAACACATGCCCCACCTTTGACCTACACCAGACAGCTCTCTCCCCTGCCCTCCTGCTCTGGGAGTTCACCCCTCAGTCCAGTTTGTTCCTAGAAAGAGCACGGCACTCACTGTCTTAGTTTCTTGTGGCTGCTGTAACAAAAAGTGTGACAAATGGACAGCTGAAAAAGAGAACTGTCTCCCAGTCCTGGAGGCTGGAAGCTTGAGATCCAGGTGTCAGCAAGGACCCCACACCCCTTCAAATCAATGTTAGGAGAGCGCCTTGGTTCTGACCACAGCCCTGAGCTCCCACAAACACACTGTAAGTCTCAGGCCTGCGTCAGGGAGGGCGGCCATTCGCGTGGCCGCGGTTTGAAGCTCCCTTCATCAGAACTCCAGGTTACCTGCCATCAGCCCCTCTTCCCAAGCAACCCTCTGGCAAGACAGGGACTCTAGGACCCACGGCCTGGGGTGGAATCCCAGCTCCTCCTCTCATTAGCTGTGTGTCCTTGGAGCCGTTACCTAACTTCCCTGTGCCTCAGTTTCCTTCTCTTTAAAACGGGATCAGGATCAGCCCTACATTGCTGGTTTTTGCGAGGATGAAAAGGCGAATATTTGTCAAGGACATAGCACCAGGTCTGTGTTTGCTGAATAAATCAAGAAAGCATCTCTGTGGGAAGGTCTTCAAGCTGTCACTCTCACCCTGCTCTCTGGGAGCACCTCAGAAGGCCTTGGGGCTTGTCTGTGGCCTTGGAGCAGGGGCCTGGGGTTCCAGAGGCAGGGAGGGGTTAGGTCCACAAGGGGCTTCGCTAGGCAGGGCTGCTCCGGACTCTGCACTCAGCAGACAGCCCCAGCCGCACCCCATTTTATGCATATTAGAGAGAAATCTAAGCGTGATGGTCCGCGATTGTTCCGTTTGTTTACAGCATTTGTTCAAGCATATTTCTGGCAAGGAAGCTGACAATAAACCAAGGCCCGGGCGGCCAGGCTGGCGGGGCAGCAGATGAAGACAGCTGCCTCGGCGGGTGCTTCCCTGTGGGCTGGGACCGGAAACCGGGGCTCTGTCTGAGGCGCTTCAAAGAAGGGCCTTTGTCTGGGGCGGTGGAGCCCAGGGCCCCTCGGGGGCAGGCGGGCCCAGGTTCCAGGAGCAGCCCACTCAGGCACTACCTCTCTCTGGGCCTCAGTTTCCCAAGCACACAGTGAGGGGACGCGGGGGACTCACATGCTGGCTGTATCTGAGCCCTGTTTTGGCTCCAGGGAAGCAGGGGTCCTCTTGGAGTGTCGCCTGTGTTCTGCAGCCTTCAGGGCAGAAAGCAAAGGCTCGGAACGAGATGGCCCCTAGTTAGCAGGAGCTAGTCGGGCTCTGGGATGTGGCCCGCAGAGTCAGGCCCCTCTTCCGGCCGCCTGGTGATGGGACCCCAAGGCTCCCCAGCGGTGGGATCGGTCCCAAGGCCTCAGTGTCTGTGCACATGGGGCTGGTGAGAGTCAGACTTGTGATGTTCCCTGGCCGCACCATCAGGCCAGAACCCCAGGCACCTGGTTCTGGTCCACTTCCAGCAGACTTTTACTCCCTGCGCATTCTTGCTGAGGAAGGAAGGAATGAGTGAACCCATCAATCAAACAATATATTTACAAATCAATAGATAAAAGAATGACCTGGCCACTGTCCATCCAACTAAAGGAGGAAGATGCCTGCTCCAGCCTCCCAGGGGCGGTTACCGAAGGCATGTGCATAAAGGCCTCCTGATTGTGGAGCACGTTTTAAGAATTTCTACAAGGGACACAAGTGTCTTGGGCAATAGGAAAGACACAACAATTCCAGAAAGAGAAGAGGGCACCCTCCAATCCGCAGAGGGGTGTGGCCAGGAGCAGATCCCAGAGTTCCTGCAGCCTCTTCAGTCTGTGCTTTCCCTGTCCTTGACCTGCTGGTTCAAACCCTGGACTCAGCCCGCCACCAGGTCACCTCCTGCAGGAAGCCCTCCACACTATCCGAGGGCACTGCTGGCCCCTCTGTTCTGAGTGGGAAGAGTCTTCTACAGTGTGTGACTTGCAGGGATTCGTGTCCACATCTTATCTCCCATGGTGACTTGAGAAAGAGGACTGTACCCAAATCTTGGATCCCCCGTCTTGTCCTGGGCCAGCTGTGGGATGTCAGGGATGATTGGTGAGGCAGCCGGGGAGGCAAAGGAGCATTCCCAGGCAGGTGCCCTGAGCCAGGCACTGTTTTCAATGGACACAGGATCTTATTTGACCTCCAAGCAAACAGGTGGTATGATCGATACCTGTTCACAGATGAGGAAACAGAGGGTCAGAGAGGTAAAGGGCCTCTCCCGAGGGCACACAGAACATGATGTAGCCAGGAATCAGATCAAAATCATAAGGTTCCAGGCCTCTGCGATCCTCTGTCAAGGTTAGCTGGACAAGAGAACCAGTGATCTGGGGGCTGGGGAATTCTTGGGGTCGGGGCTGGTGATGCCACTGACCCAGCTGGACTTCAATAACATTCATTTGACAAATATTTATCCCAGACACCAGAGGAGCCAGAAGTACCTCTGCCCTTTGCCTCAGTCCCTGCCGATGAGGTGGGACCCTCGGAGGGGGCTGTGGGGCTGCAGGGGCAGGAGGTAGACAGGCTTTGGCCGCAGACTCTGGTGTCCCGCAGGGATGTCCCCAGAAAAGCACGGGGGCAGGGGCTGGCCCCCACGGCACCTCCACCAGGTGACTCAGCAGCAGACTGGCTGGCGCCCGCTGCCCGGTCTTTACGGCTGACCCCTCCGCCTGCCAGAGCCAATATTTGAGGTCAGGAGGCAAGCTGGCGTCTATGAGCAGGCCACAGGGCCGACAGGGTTCCCCTCTGGGGCCGTGTGCTGGCTCTCTGCTTGCTAAAGCACCGAGGCTCTCCTGGACCAGCCTCGGGCGCAGGGAGGGGCGAGCCCTATGCGGCTCCTGCTGCGGCAGGGAGCTCGCCAGGCCCCTGCCTTGGGTGCTGCCTGCGATCCCAGGGGCCTCAGGACCCTCCCTGGGACCCTTCTCTTCCACACAGGCAGGCAGGACAGCAATGGTCCTCCCACGTGACAGAGGGGGAAACCAAGGCCTGGAGAGTGGGAGAGCTCTGTCCAGAGTGAAGTAACTCCAGGCTCGCAGGCCGAGTTCCGGGCGCTCGCTCACTCCAGGCATGTTGTTCCCATGAGAACCACTAGGTCACCTTAGTCTGCAGCCGAGGAAGGGACATCACTCCTGGGGACTTGGGTGGTGGCACAGCTTTAGGAAGAAGTCCTACTGGAGGTGGGGCCTGTGCCCCCACCCCACTCAGATCATCTCAGAGCCAGACACTGGGTCAGCTTCAGGGTGGCCGGGAGAGGGACACCTAAGAACCAGTCCTCAACAGGCCCCACTGCCGCCGCCCAGGCCTCCAGGTTCGGCTCGAGTTCAGCCGGCACCACGGTGTCCAGCTGCCCGCCGGGCCCAGAGCAGCACCTGCCCTTCCCGGGCCGAAGGCTTCCTGAGGATGAGGAGGGAGGTGACCGCCTGTGAGGACGGGGGCTGGGGCTGCTCCAGCCCATCTGAGGGGCTTCACAAGGAGTGAGAAGTCTGACTCCAAGGCAGGGCTGCAAACTCCAGCCAGCCCCAGGGACCTCTGCCTGGCTGTGTCCCCTGGCCCAGGCTCCTGGCCCTGCCCTGCTGTCCCCACAAGCTGGGAGCCAGGCAGCAGGAAAATGTGAGTGTCAGCACTGCGATGCCACATTCCTGAGGTCTCCCTCCTGGCCTCGGAGCTGCCGCCTCCACCCCCGCCTGAGCCGGGGAGCCGTACTAGTGGGTCCTGGCCCTGTCCTGCTGCCTCTGCGCTCCCCACCGCCTCCATCCCTGGTTGCCCCCCGCCAGCCTCTGGTTTGGCAGCCCCGGAGGCCTCGGCCCAGCC
Organism: Camelus ferus; assembly: GCF_009834535.1. Classification (NCBI taxonomy): domain Eukaryota; kingdom Metazoa; phylum Chordata; class Mammalia; order Artiodactyla; family Camelidae; genus Camelus; species Camelus ferus. Next base: position 68,529,203 of record NC_045705.1, read on the forward strand.
AAGGCTTTCAAGTACGTTCCCAGGGGGCCTGCGAGGCTGCTGCCGCCTCCAGCAGCCTGGGTATTTTGGGGGACGTCCCCTAAATGAAAACAGGGCAGGAATGCTGGAGGCTGAGCGCGTGTCCCCGAGGCTTGGGTGCGGCACTTGGAGCCAGCAGAGAAGAGGAAGGAGGAAAGGGGAGGGTGGAGGATGGGAGAGAGGGGCCAGGCAGGGGCTGCTGGGACAGGACAGTAGAGGAGAGGGGACCCAGCCAGGGGCCTCGAGGGCATCCAAGCTGTCCTCCTGAGCACAGAAACATCCCTCCTGAGTCAGCCTCGTCCCTCGGTGAAGCCCCTCACTTCTCTGTGCCTCCTCTGGTCTACAAAATGGGATGTTGAGGCCCACACAGGCAGGATGGAGGCTGATGGCATTGTCAGCCTTGTCCTCTGTTGTCCGGGGCTCACTGGCCCGTGGGTCGCAGCACCCAGGCCTCCTGGTGCACCCTAAGGGGAACCTCGTGGTTCAGGGGGACAAGGGGCAGAAAGCCAGGTCCAGGGGAGAATGTCGTCAAAGGCTCTTGCACCCCCAAGAAGCTCTGGGGCCCCCTCCCCCATCTCCCGGGCCCTCCCCCTGCAGAGACAGACTGGCCGCCCTGTGCCCCTCACCTTCCCAGGCTCCCTGAAGGTCAAGACAGAAGAGCTTTAGAGATCAACTTTCTCCAGAGGGCGAAGCTGAGGCTTGGATGTAGAGGGCGTCTGCCCGCAGCCCCTCGGCCTCCCAGTGGGGCTCCAGGCTCTGCCCAGAGCCGGGGTGAGGGTCTGCTGGCTTCCTGGCCCCCTACCCCAGGGCGCAGCGCGGGCCTCCACACCCCACTCTTCCCTGGCCTGGCCCCTCCTCTCTGGAAGTTTTGCCTGTGACCCTCACAGAGCGCTGTGCCCCCATGTCCCCCTGAGTGGGAGGGCTTTCCCAAGCACGGCCACTCACAACACCCTGCGGGCCGGCCTCGTGTGTGAGGACCGGGCTCCAGCCCCTTGACCGGGGCAGGGGGTGGTGCGCATCGAGAGGTTAACCGATCCCAAGGCCCAGCAGGCGGGCACTGGGGCCGCCTTGACCCTCAAGGCTGGGTTTTTGGGGCACTGTAGGCCACGCCAGAAGCCCGCCCAGCTGCTTCTCTGGCCCCCAAGTGGGCATCAGACCCTCGGCCTCTCGCAGAGCAGCAGTGGGGCGCAGAGAAGGGGCTTTTGTCCAGCCCCGCAGCAAGGCCAGGGGACCTCACAGAGCCATCCCTGGCGACGCCTGGGCCCACTGGGCCACCCGGGCAGAGGCAGTTAATGAACCTGCCCCAAGTGGGCCCAGCACAATGGCACGTTGTGCGGCCTGTCGGGGCGATCACCGTGCTCACCCATCAGGGCCCCGGCGCTGGGAACACACAGCTAACGGGTGCGAACCCACAGTGGCCGCTGCAGTGGGCCGACGGGCGGGGGGACGAGGCCCTCAGTTGGAAACGGTAATCAAGGGGCCGTGACCGCCGGCTGACCCTCGAGTGGGACCCAGGCATCAGAGGCTCTTCATCCATCCTCTGTCCTTGGAATGTTCGTTCTGCCCGCCGTCCCCATGGTGGGACCTGTGCCAAGGACGCGGCCTAGAGAGAGCAAGGCGGCACTCGGACCATCCGGTTGGCATGCGTGATTGAAGCCCGCTACGGTCTCTATTGAAAAGTCAAGCTTTGGCGGGTGGACACGGGGACCTAGGGGCCTTTGTGGCACCTGAGACAAGCCTCGTACGTAAGTTCCCTGCTTATTCGACCTGCCACCTGTCTGTCTGGAGCTGCTGTCTCTTCCTTCCGTCTCTGCGGGCCCTCTGTGCACAGGGCCAGTTTATAAACCAGCACCCTGGGCCCCCGCAGCGATGACCTCCTGTCGGAGCACACAGTGCTCCTCAGTCACCAGCTGGTGAGACCCTAGGGGACACCACCGAGACAGCCTGGCTCGGGAGGGCTGGGTCCCCACGCGGGGACCGCAGGGCACGCTGGGGACCCAGACTCAGGCTCTGCTTCACCCCTCCCAGCTTGGGACCTTGAGCCGACCCCTCACAGCCTCAGACGTCGTGTCCCCATGGTGGGCCCACAGCCCGCTCTGCCTCCCTGGTGCCCCTAAGGCTTCTGGGAAAAGCATGTGATACAAAAAAAGGAAAATCTCTTGTAAACTTCGTGCTGCGGTGAGACGGTAAGACTTGCTCTAGGAAGCAGAGAGCCCACTTGCAGCCTCCGGGCCAGCATCACAGCCTCCAGACGTCCCTTGAAGGGGGCAGGGGAGGAGCAGGACCAGGCCACCCACAGGGAGAGGACAGCCGGGGCCCCCACGGCAGACCGCACCATGACCTCAGGGGACGCGCTTCCCCTCGGAGCCTGTGAAGTGGGGGGCTCAAGGCTCCCAGACTCCGCTGCCCTCCCTGGAGACCTACGGCCACTAAAATCAGGAGGGTCCCGACGGGGCCCACGGGACCTGGGCCGTGCAGGGGGCGGGCGCCCTCGCTGCCCAGCAGCGGGCAGGGACCCCGAGGCAAGCAGCGAACCGCAGAGACGGCCCGGGCAGCTTTCCCACAGGCCTCGCAGCGGTATTTTTAGCCCTCGGGCCGGGCCGCGTGTTAAGAATAGCCTCGGGCAGTGGGAAAGCGCCCTGGGGCTGCGGGGCGCTTCTGAGGAACTGACGGCCCTGCTTGCTGCGCCCCCCCACCCCGCCCCCACCGGGGAAGGGGAGATAGCGCCCAGCTTGCACAATTAAACATGAAGTGTCTCTGTGGCCGCTCCCCCCAGGAGCTGAGACCAAGCAAGAGGGCGGCTGTCCTCACCGAGGGCGCCCACGGCTCTGGGCCTCCTGGCTGGAGCGGGCTGTCCACCTAGGCTCCCGGTGCCTGCGGGGCCTGGCGCACTCAGCGGGTGACACGGTGTGCTCCGGGGTGGGGGGCTGGGGACCCCTGAGCATGATTAAGCCGGTCTCCCCAGGGGCTCCAGCCTAGGGATGCAGTGCCCTGCCCAGGTCACCCAGCCAGGGCCCGCTGGGCCAGCTCCAGCTCCCCAGGAGTGTCAGATACTCCTGCCCCAGGGCAGAGAAGCTCCACTCCTGCACAGATCACAGACAGGCCTGGAGCTTCGCCTACAGAGCTCCCCTCCCTCGGCCCCCTCCCGCTCTCTCCACGTCCCCGGGGTGGAGTGAAGCTGCCCCATCCCCGCCTGGCACACCTCCCTCCCTCCCAGATCCTCAGCCTCGTTCACGCAGGTTCCACTGATGGCCCTGCCGCCTGGCCTGTTGTCCTAGAGTTGAATTCCCTGGAGGGTAGGCCTCTGAGGCTGCCAGGCCTCCCACCACTGGGGACACGGGTGCAAGCAGTCAGTGGTCGGCACTCAGTAAAGACAAAGAACCTCAGAAACAGAGGCCCAGCCAAGTTTCACAGGGATGGCCTTTCATCCTGTTCCCCCTCAGCTCTGAAGCCGTCCATGGCTCCCAAGTACTGGCAGCAGCCGGATATACCATTAGCTGATGAACCCTGGTTTCATCCCAGATGGAAATTCATCTGGATGTGTAAAGAGTTTGAAGCAGATGGCGATGAGAGGCCCCGAATGTGGGTGAGGGGGGACCCTGATGCCCCAGGCAGGTGGCACCCGGCGGGGGCAGGACGAAGTCCAGACGCCTCGGCCAGGCATTCGTGGCCTGGGAGGGCCACCCACATTGGAACCCAATTGTACCACTGACTAGGGTCCTCTCACGCTTAGTGGAAACACCCAGGCGTCCCACGGATGGGGGTCTTGGGAGGGTGACACACGGACACATGCACAGGGCTCGGTACACAGCCGGCGCTCAGCTGGTGCGCCTCTCTTTCCAGGCTGATGTCAAGAGACTTTGCAGCCACGTCGGGCTCAGAGCAGAGGGCCTCCCCCTTCCCTCCACCCGGCCTCTCCCAGCTTCCCCCTGCAACTCTGCCCCAGCTGGGCCTCCCCCTGGAATCCATTCATTTATCAACCCATTATGCAGCCAGCCAGCCAGCCGTTTTTTTTTTTTTTTTCACCCGCGTTTTCTGAGCACCTGCTGTGTGCCAGCTGCTTGAGACAGGAAGATATTGAAGACCCCAGGACTTGACCTCCAGGAGCCCCCAGGGTTGGCAGAAAAGACAAGCGAGGAGGCTGAGAAATGCACCATCCTGGCAAGAGTTGACATTAAAGATACAAGAGGAGAGCCGGCGGGGCCCCGAAAGGCTTGTTTCCTGCTGGAGGGGTGGGGGTGGGATCAGAGACACGTCCCAGAGGAGGGGACAAGCAAGCAGATAGGGCTTAGATATTCGCAGGGTAAAATGACAGCACCCATGATGCGCTCGGAGCACATGAGACGACCAGCAGTGCAGCAGGACCACGCCCTCCTCTTCCCCATAAGTCCACCTCCACCACTTGAACTGGAACTCAGAGCATCCTACTCACCCCAGCATCCGAAGCCCCTGGACCGGCTGAGGGAACGAGAAAAGAAATAGCTTGTTCCCAGACTTTCCCTAGCACTGGAGCTAGGCCGGGGAAGGTGGGGCGAGAGGGTGGAGAAAGGATTCTGACCTCCCGGCGAGCTGGGGTGGTGTCTCCCTGCTCTGCCCGGGACCACTGGCTCAGAGAGCCGGAGAGGCACCCAGCTCGTGTTCCGTTCCCTGCTTCTCGTGGCCTCTGCTCCCTCCACTCGTTCATCCGCGTGTGCTCCACAAGTCTTTGCTGGGCACCGGCTGTGGCCAGGCACCGCCCTAGTCCAGGACCACATCAGTAGACAAAGCACACAAAACTCCTGCCCTACCAGTGTCCCTCTAGCACAGGGGACAGACAAGTATTAGAAACAAATGGACAGTGAAGTCTGTTAGAAAAGTGACAAGTGACACAGGAAGCAGTGAGCTGAGCAGGAGGGACCCAGAGCTTCAGGGATAGTGATTTGGGCAGAGATCACTGGGAAGGGATGCACAGGCAGAGAGGAGAGTTGGTGCAAAGGCCCTGTGGCAGGAGCACACTTGGCGTGTTAGAGCAACAGCCAAGGTGGCCCGAGGGGCTGCTGCAGAGGGACCAGGAGGATGGGGAGACCATGCTGGGCCTTGTCAGCTGTCGGAAGGACCTTGATTTCATGCAGAGTGAGACCAGAACCACTGGGAGTCAACTTCACCTCTTTCCAGGATCAGCCTGGCCACTGGGTTGAGAACAGTTTGGAAAAGGGCGAGGAGAGAAGCCGGGAGACCTGCAAGGAGGCCAGAGCTGTCCCTGGGGAGACACGATCAAGCATCGCTGACAGTGGGTGGTGGGAGGTGCTCAGAGCCCATCAGACGCAGAGGGTGGAGCCCGCAGGATTTCCTGGCTCATGGGATGTGTGGGAGAAAGTGGGTGGTTGTGGGCTGCAGAATCAGGGTGTCCCCCAAATGTCACGACCTCATCTGTGGAACCTCTGACTGGGTGACCTTACTTGGCAAAAAGGACTTTGTGGATGTGATTAAGTTAAGGTTGTTGAGATGGGGAGCTTGTCCTGCACTCTCTGGATGGGCCCAAAGGAGTCACAAGGGGAAGAGAAAGGCAAGGGGTCAGAAGCAGACGTGGCGGTGGAAGCAGAGGTCGCCGGCTTTGAGGATGGAGGAAGGGACCACAAGCCAAGGATCGCAGGTGCCTTTAGAAGCTGGGAAAGGCAAGGAAGAGTCTCCCCTGATCCTCCAGGGAGAACACCGCCTTGTCCACACCTGATCTTAGTCCCGGGAGACCCGTGTCTGACTTCTGACCTCCAGGCTCTACAAGATACACGTGTCTTGTTTTAAGCCACTGTGATCATGATCACTGGTGACAGCGGCCACAGGAAACTAGCACGGGGGCCGAGGATGATGACTGCAAGATCTTCACGTTAACATCGGGACAGCCTCCTTGGTCCTGGGGGGCGGTGAGCAGAGACGGGAGCAGAGACGGGAGCAGACCGGCCAGGGGAAGGCTGCATCCACGCCCCGGAAGCCTCCACAGGTGATGACCCCCTGCCAGAAAGCAGAGAGACCGGAGGGGCAGAGAACCCGCCCGCCCAGGAACCGGTGGGGCCTCACTCTCCTTGCCGGCAGAACGTCAGATCCGCAGACACCACTCGCCACACCCGTGCGCGTGAATTCCATCGCTTTGCACGACTCTGCATGGTTTGTCCACTTGTTCTGGTCGGACGGCCATTAGAGCTGCAGGCCTGGGAGCCTGCCCTGATCTTACATTTGCCCTGTGTCTGGAACACGAGAATAAACGGGATTTTAGTGAACACCCAGCAACCCACGGGAATCTTCCCCAACAAGGGCCTTAAGGAGGCTGCCGTTGGTGACGAGGGTCAGTGAGGCGTGTGGCGTGCTCAGGTGCCCTTTTTCAAAAAATTAACTGACTATTTCTTAGAGCAGTTTTAGGTTTACAGAACAATTGAGCAGAAAATACAGAGAGTTCTCTGCCCCCCACTCATTCCACTCTCTTCACATCTCTCACTAATGCTGCACATTTGCTATAAATGGTGAACACATATTGATGTCTTATTACATGTCCAGAATTTACATGAGGGTTACCTCGGAGTTGTCCGTGCTACGGGTTTTGCTAAATGCATGAAGTCACCATTGCAGTGTCGTACAGAGTAGCTTCGCTGCCCTGAAACTCCTCTGCACTGCATCTCTGCACCCCCTCCTCATCCCCAGCCCCCGACAACCTCTGGTCTTTTTACTGTCTCCATAGTTTGGCCTTTCCAGAATGTCACAGAGTTGAAATCATACAGTGTGTGGCCTTCTCAGACTGGCTTCTTCCACTTGGTCACATGCATTTATTTTTTCTCCATCTTTTCATGGAAAGATAGATTATTACTTTTTAGTGCTGAATTATATTCCTTTGTCTGGATGAATCACGGTTAATTCATTCACCTACTAAAGGACCCCTTGGTTGCTCCCAGTTGGGGACAAATTTCAACAAAACTGTTATAAACAAACTTACATTGTGACTAAATTCTATTCTGGTGGCGTGGGGCAGTGGGAGTTCTTCAACCATCAAAGGGAGTTTGCACAAAAGAGAACTGAGTGGCCTCAGGGCTCCTGGGGCAGCGTGTGGCCCAGGGACCTGGGGAGCTTCCTGAGAAGATGAGCTGTCCAGCAGTGGGGACAGGGACAGCTCAGGACTATCTCCAGGAGACTTCCCGGGGCTGCCTGCTTGCCCCTCCATCACAAGGTACAAGCAGCGGCCGGGGACAGCTAGCGGGACATCACTCAGGAGTCTTCTGGGGAGAAGGCTGGGACCCCCGGTGTCCCAGGACTCTGCAGCGTGGCTGCGTTTCTCCTCCAGGCCCTGCCGTGGAGAACACGGCCATCTAGCTGTCATCCTCACCCTGTGTATGTGTGTCCCTGATGGGTGGCCCCAGGGCAGGGTGGGAGCCCCTTTCATCCCTGCCGCAGTCCCCGCCCCAGGGCCTGCAGACCCCAGTCCCCACCCCATGGCGCGGGTGCCGGCCAGGTCAGCGGTTTTACAAAGAGGGGCCCCTCTCCGTGCGGCTGGGCCGTCTGGCTCCTGCCCGGAGAGGGGAGACGCAGGAGCCATGGGTGGACATGGAGCTGCAGCCGCCGGGGGCCTGGAGGGCCGCCTCGCCCACTGGGGACCATCTCCTGGTAGGATTATCAGTGCCCATCTGAGTCAACCGCACACAAAAACAGGAAGAACTGGGACAAGATCCTTCACCTTCCTCTGATTGTCATCGCCCAATTGTTTCCTCACCGCGACGCCATCCGGCTGCTTCACGGATGCTCCATTGCCTTGGCCGGGCCAGGCCCACCCCTCCTTCCCCTGGGCAGAGGCAAGGGGGCCGGGGAAGGCCGGACCCTTCTGCGGAGCACAGGCCACGGTCCACACGGCTGCCAGATACACGGAGAGACCTTGACCCCCACCTGGTCTTTCAGGGCAAACCCAGGGGGCTTTCCAAGGCCACAGGGGTGCCGACGTGGGAGCGGGCCCCTTAACGTGCCTTCAGCTGCAGAATGACGGAGGAGCTGCCTAGACAGGATGACAGTGCCCGGGCCAGGGGGCTGGGCGAGCGGCGGGCTCTCTGCACCCAGCTCCAGCAGCGAAGAGTGGGAAGGACCCACGGAGGCAGGAGCTGCCAGCCTCCGGCATTGCTACAAAGGTTTTGCAGCGTAACATTGTACCTTATGTCACTGTGACTCCTGGAGCTGGAGCAGACCCCAGAGCTCCGGGACGTGGAAGAATCTGTCCCTTACCTCGCTGCCCCGCTGGACACGCACGCATTCACGTGTGCACACATGTCCCCGCACACACACGTGTGCGCACACACACAGCCGCTCAGGAACCTCTCCTCCCAGAAGTGAGTGAGTCCTCGCCTCCTGCAGAGTTTACGAGACCCCTGGGGGCCAGTTGAGCTTTGCACATTTTTCCACCTGCAGAGGTGACCTCTGAGCTTCTGGTGTCGCGTGGGTGTTTCCAAAATCCCTCCAGCCAGATGTTTTACCGCCACCTGGCATCTTCTCCTGGAACCTCACTGTTCGCATCTTCCACTGACCTGCAAGGGCTCAAAGAATGTCCAGTGTGAACACGCAACTGGGAAGACGGGGCTGGCTGACCCAGGGTCCAAATGCCCACAAAGGAAACAAGTTCAGAGGACGTGGGCTCAAGTCTCTGCTCGGGTACCTTAGTCCTCACCTCTCTGCACCCGCCAGGAGACATAAGGACCCCATCCTGAGCACCTCCTGGGAGTTATGTGGGCTCAGAGGAGAAAGGCGAGAAGGCAGAGCTTGGCGACAGGGATACCTAGGGCAGCAGGAATGGCTGGGTTGACGCCCAACTCCCCCTCCCACAGGCTCTGACCACACGGCAAGCCGAAGCGAGTCTGGATGGCGTGACACCCCAGGCCCCCACCGCAACCTGACCCTTTTCCTGTCTGACCAAGGCAGGCTGTTATTGGGCGGAGAGGGTGGGTTGGTCCAGAATCTTTCAGCCACAAGTGACAGAAAGCTACCACCAAACAGAGAGCCAAATGAGCTGTAACAGCTTCAGGCAGAGCTGGTTCCAGGAGCCCATCACTGGAACTTGGTGTCTCTTTCCTCTTGCGCCCCGGCTCTGCTTTCCTCTGTGTGCGTATCGTCCTCAGGTAGCCTCTCCCCTCTGTCTTTTTCTTCTGGTCCAAGCAAACAAAAGCGTATTGCCCCCAAGAGTGTGAGCCTAAGTCCAGGGGTGACCCCCCCCCCCCCGGTCCTCACTGCCCTGGCGCGGGTCACACTGAACTCTAGGACTAAGTGTAGGGTGGGAACAGCAGGAATACCAGGGTGCTGTGGTCAGGAGCAGCTGGAACAGATGTAGGCAGGCCCTCACGGATAGCCATGACTACTGCAGGCACGTGTGAAGGGGCAGGCAGTCAGTGGTGGAACATTCTGGAAGCGAGGTGGAGTAAAACTGAGGTCCTGGCTCCTTCTCTCTGTGTGACTTGGGCCGGTCCCAGCATCTCTCTGCCGAGGCCAGATCATGGGCCTGCTCTACACATCCTGGACTTGCTGCAAAGCTTGTTCTGATAACCTATTGCCTTGTAACAAACCACCCTAACATTGGTGGCACAAAACAGTCATCATTTCATTGTCCCCATGGATGCGGGGTCCTGAGACTAGGGCAGGGTGAAGCAGTGTTAGACGCCTTCTGCTCCACGACATTTGTGCCTCAGCTGGGAAGCTCTGAGCAGCTGGGCAGAGCCCTCTGGAGCCTTTCCACTCACATGTCTGATGCTCAGACCCGAGTGACTCAGGGTGGGGCTCAGCCGGGGCTGTAGACAGGGGTGCCCGCATGTGGCTTGGGGTCCCTCACAGCATGGCCGCTCAGGGGACTCAGACTCCATATGTGGCCGCTCAGGGCTCTCGGAGTGAGCAAATAAAGAAGTTACGTGGCTTCTGACAAGGCAGCCTGGGAAATTCTGCAGGGTCATTTCCACCACACCTAATGGGCTGAAGTAGCCACAAGCCCACTTGTGTGCAAGAAGAGGGCAGGGACCTCACCCATTCATACGCAGAGCATCAGAGAATTTACAACCATGTTTGAAAAGCACCACTGCGCTGAGACAGGATGACAGACTCCCCGGGGGACGGGCCAGGGGACCCTCGGCGGGGCCGGGACCTGTGGTCTGAGTGGTGTGTCCCCCAAATCCATGTGCTGAAAACCTAACGCCCAAGGGGACGGTATTAGGAGGTGGAGCCTGTGGGATGGAATGGGCCCTCTAAAAGAGCCCCCGCCGGGCTCCCTGTCCCCTTCCTCCTGGGGAAGACTCAGAGGGAAGTCATCAGCCTGGAGGACGGCTCTTACCAGGACCCGACTGTGCCAGCCCCGCGATCTCGGACCTCCAGCCCCCGGAACATGAGGAGCAGACTCGTGCTGTTCACGAGCGGCCCGTCTGGCGCTGTGCTATAACCCAGCCCGCCGTCGCGGCGGGCGCACTCAGACCCCGGGCACAATTCTAGTTGTCGCGCTGGCGGGGAGTGAGGGATGGGGCAGTGTTACCGTGTCTAGTGGCCAAGGCTAGACAGTCTACAGGGCACAGGGCAGCCCCCCAGAAAGAATGACGTGCCCCAAACTCTGGGGGCCAGGGTGGGGGGGCCCTGGGCAAACGGAGGAGGCCTCCACATGCCGTCCTTCTGCCGGCCGCAGGGTGTTTTCTGGGGTCATTCTCCCGGCTGAGGACATGGCACTTTAGGGGGCTCCGGAGGCCTGAGCCCCTGGGCTGAGAGGGCTGCCCGTGCAGTCCGTCAGTCCCACGTCCTCACTCTCCTCTTTGGCCTGGTGACCCCGGCTGAGTCACCCCGTCCCTTGCGGCCCCTCTTACTCCATGGAGGCGGGGGGGGGGGCTGGGCGAGCTATGATGACCTGGGGGCTGGGGAATCACTCGGAGTCTCAGTCGGTGGTCAGTGCCTGCGTAGACCCGCAGGGCACAATCTGCCCGACCCCGGGACCGGGGTGCCCTCCGCACGGACTGCCCAGCTAGCGGGGCTCTGCCTGTTCACGGGAAGTTTGGATTTTCTTCATTTCCTCTCTTCTCTCTCCCCCCATGCACCCACCTGACCCCGGGGATCCCTTGAAATGCCAACCAGGCAGACAGCTACAGAGGCAGCCCCAAGCCACAGCCTTCTGGAGCCTGCGCTGAGCAGCGGCCCAAGAGGCCCAGGCCAGGCGTGCATGGTTCCATTTTTGGAATTCTTCAGGAGTGAGAGCAGCCCTGGCTGTCAACGGAGCTCTGTTCACAGAGGCCAGCCCGGCGGAGGGGAGAGGGCGCGCTATTGTCCGGCCGGGCTGCAGGCTGCGGAATGCCCTGGGTGGCCGGCCCGCACACCCGGCCCCAGAGCCGGGCCTTTGTGTGCAGACACCGGCAGCCTGGCCTTCTCATAAATAATGATGACCTCACCGCTAGCGGCTGGACAGGCCTCTGGGTACCAGGGTCCTGTCCTGTATGATGGGGTGGGCACACGGTGCAAGAAGGTTCCATCTTCCCTGAGGAACGTCTGTCCGTGTGGGGTTGGCTGTCCATAGGTAGGTTGTCTGGACTATTTGGGACCAGCAGACCCCCCAGGGGGCCTGACAACTGCCCCCCAGTCAGGGCTGGGGACCTCAGTCCCAGTGGGTGCCTATGAAATTGCACCTGCAGACACAGAGGGAGGATGGGAGGCACAGGACAGCCCACCATCTGGACGGCGATGCCCTCTGCCTGGTTCCGGGTGATGTTCTGCAATTCTGTCACCCCTGAGATCCCAGCTTTCTTCATGAGCCGAAACAGGACCACAGGATGGAAACACACACACGCCTCAGCCAGGTGGTCAAGGTCAGCCTCACGGTGGTGAGTCACATGAAGAGTATGAGAACAGCCCTTTGCCCCACGGTCATCCTCACCCAAACCCGTGCCCCAGCCTCGTGCCATGACCGCAGACACACCCGGCGGGGCGCATCCTGCCAAGTACCTGACCAGCCCCCCTCGAAACAAGGAAAGTCCAGGAAGACGTCACAGCAAAGAGGAGCCTGAGGAGACACGGCGACCGACGGTGCCGCGTGTGGGGTGGGATCCTGGGAGAGAATGTTGGGTAAAAGATAAGGGAGGCTGCATGTGGTATGGACTCTGATGAACGATACTGTATCAATCGCGATTCCTTAATTGTGACAAACATGTCCTACTAATAGTAGCTGTTACTAGTAAGGGAAATTGGATGTCTGCGAAGTTTCTGTAAATCTAAAACTGTCATAAAATTAGGAGCCTATGCCAAAAGCTCATATGCATCAAGCAACAGCCCACCTGCAGCCAAGTGGCAGGCGCTCAGTCAGCAGGAGCTCCGACTACAGGGCCGCCTACGCCCTTCACTCTGCGCTCAGACAAGCACCACGACGCGGAGGGCGCCTCCTCACTTCCGCCTGCACGATGGGTGGAGCTGAAGTCATCTGATTATAAGGAGTAAGTGAAATGAGGACGTAGGGATGCATTGTGGGGAGAAAGCAGTGGACTGGACTGTGAGTCAGTCCGGGGCAGGGCTGGTTCTTGGTCTCTGTGGTAGCCCCGGAATCTGACCCAGAGGCTGGCACACAGGGGGTGCCCAACAAGCTTACTGGATGAGAGAAGGAAGGAAGGAAGGAAGGAAGGAAGGAAGGAAGGAAGGAAGGAAGGAAGGAAGGAAGGAAGGAAGCATGAATAGTAGAATGAATAGATGGAAAATGGAGGGATGGATGGTGGGTGAGATGGGTGGACGGATGAACGAATGATGGATGGATGATGGATGGTTGGATGGATGGATGGTGGATGAATGGATGGACAGATGGATGGTTGGATGGACGGATGGTGGATGAATGGATGGATAGATGGATGGTTGGATGGATGGATGGTGGATGAATGGATGGATAGATGGATGGTTGGATGGACGGATGGTGGATGAATGGACGCACATACATTTGTTGGGTTTGGGAGGATGGAATTAGTGGAAGCTCTTCACCCTCCACTCAGGTTGTCTTCTCCTTTGACAAATGAGATGATCTCTGGGATCATTACCAAACACGGGGCACTTGTGTTCACCTGAATTGAATTATCCCACGTTGGGGAGGTGAGGATTATTGTAAAGAACTAATTTACCCTCAAGTGATGCTGTCAACACTGGCAACCAAGGTCGCTTGCCAAAATGAGACAGTCTGTGTTCCTGTGCACTCTGAAATCCCCTGTGCAGGGTGGAAAGCACCAGAATCCCGGGGATTTTTCTAGAGTGGATTTTGTTTTGCCAATGAGACAGGATCGCGGTCATCTACAAGTGGTCAGAGGTGATCTGCCAAATCGAGAGCTCCTTCTGATCCCTCGGCTCAGCCATCACCATGACCCCCCACCTAGGCTGACGAGCACCACCGCCCAGGAGAGATGCTGTCCTTTACACAGCCCACTCTGCCGTCTAGGAAATCACTTCCCGCGGACACAGCCTTAACAAGAGGCTCCCACGTCCAGCTCCCGCCTGCCTGTCACCGGCGCAGCTGCGGGGGTGGGGTTGTTCCCACCGTATCCGAAGCAACAGGGTCCGCCACAGCTCGGCAAGGCCGCTGGCCTGACCACTCCCTGCAGCCCCACCTGGCGTCCTTCCCCCACTTCATGCAGCTCCTTTTCTGGGCTCCGGCGCCAGAGCCTGGGATGGAACGCGAGAGCGTGAGGGCTTCTGCCGCTGTGGGAAATCACAACCATTTGTCACATATGTAATAGTAAGTGGAGCATCCGCTCCCAAAACCGCGTGTGCAGCAGATGCCTGATCTGGTCCGTCTGCATCCGCGTGTGTAGAAATAGAGGCCCGAAGGCCTAGACAGCCAGCCTCCTAAGCAACTGAGCCCACACCTGGGGCCCCCCGCGCTACCGTCTCCACGGGGCCATGCCCTGCTGGCCGCTCCCGGCTCCGGCTGCCCCCCTCGCACAGCCACCTAGGTCGGCCGCGTCCACACGTCTGCTAACACTTCTGTGCTTGTGATCAATCCATTTCATTAACTATTACGTAAACCAATACAATCTAAGTGCAAAAGGAGTTATTAACTGGGGGAGGGTAGAGCTCAGTGGTAAAGTGCATGCTTAGCATTCACGAGGTCCTGGGTTCAATCCCCAGCACCTCCAATGAAAGAAAAAAGTTTTAAAGAACTATTAATCCTATGTAAACAAAGCTTTATGAAACACTGATGCTTTTAAGTTGCTAAAAAAGAAAAAAAGCTTCCAGTGAATAATGGGTGAGGCGGCTGTAAACACTGGTGGTAAATATATAAAATTCTAGAAAAGTCCTGAATTTGGATTGTGAATTCGGACTGTGAGGCTTTTTACTTCACCTTAAAGAAGCTGAAACTGGGGTAGATGGGTGCGGTCTGTGATTGGAAGACAGCGTGGAACTCGGGCAGCAGCGATACCAAGTGGACGTACCTTTGCACCCTTTGAGGTCACAACAAAGTGTAAACCACGGGCACACATCATGCTGTCCCTGCTTTGAATGGCGTGTCCCTTTCACCAGCCTTCCGCCCGCCTGACCCTGAAAGGTTTGGCATGGCAGTTCTGGGATCTCAAGTGATTTTTGCTTTCTTCCTTGTGCAAATGTTATCCAACAAGCATATATCACTTTTATGATCAGAAAGGAAAGAGATGTGTTTAACCAGTGTCGACACACTGGGAGGATGGCCGTTCCCAGGTGACCTCTACCAGATCTACACCTTGAAAGGTCAGGGATATTCAACCACAGTGCTGAATCATTGGGGCTGGATCATTCTTGGGCGGGGGAGGCTGTCCTGTGCACAGTGGGGTGTTTGGCTCCTCAAGAAGCCAGTAGCACCCCATTCTCCAGTTGCGACAAAGCAACAAGTTTCCAGACACAGCCAAATTTCCCCTAGGGGTCAATATCACTGCAGGTTGAGAACCACTGGTCCAAATAAAAGGCTTTCTAGAATCCTACCCGTCTGTACTGGCAAAGCCTTGAGCCAGCAGAACTTATCAGAAGGTCTGCTCCATTTCCCTAGATGCACCCACATTTCACACCCCACCCCGGGGACCTCAGCCTCCTCCCTGCCCCCATCCATGTCCCCGTCACATTGAATGTCAGACAGATGACACTTAAAATGTTCTCAATTACCTGGATGTCTTTCTACTACACTGTTGCTGGGAATCTAGTTTGGTGCAGCTGTTAATGAAAACAGAATGGAGATTCCTCAAAGAACTAAAAATAGACTTACCATATGATCCAGCAGTCCCACTCCTGGGCTTATATCTGGAGGAAACTCTAATTCAAAAAGATACATGCACCCCAGTGTTCATGGCAGCACTATGTACAATAGCCAAGACATGGAAACAACCTAAATGTCCATCGACAGGTGACCGGATAAAGAAGCTGTGGTATATTTATATAATGGAATACTACTCAGTCATAAAAAAGAGTAAAACAATGCCATTTGCCACAACATGGATGGTTCTGGAGGTTACCATACTAAGTGAAGTCAGTCAGACAAAGAAAGAAAAATACCATATGGTATCATTTATATGTGGAATCTTAAAAAGTGAGACAAATGAACTTATTTACAAAACAGAAACAAACTCACAGACATAGAAAACAAACTGATGGTTGCCAGGGGCGGGGAAGGGGGTGGGAAGGGATAAATTGGGAGTTCAAGGTTTGCAAATACAAACTACTATATGTAAAATAGATAAACAACAAGTTTCTTCTGTACAGCACAGGGAACTATATTCAATACTTTGTAGTAACCTGTAACGAAAAAATATGATAAATGAATATATGTATGTATACAGATGACTGAAACATGATGCTGTGCACCAGAAATTGACACAGCATTGTAAACTGACTGTATTTCATTTAGAAAAAATTCTCTGGCTGTTTGGGTGTCACAGAGCCGTACCCTGGATCATTGGAAACAGTGCAAGTCTAAACTCCATTGTTAACGTTTTCATCGCTATGAGGTGCTGCACGGACGGTCGTGGCTCCGTCTCTCCGGAGAAGGTTATTCCTAAGGTGGACGGAGCCCCCATGCTGGCCACCTCCTTCCACAGTGGATCAACGGGACAGGAATCCAGCCCCTCGGGGGTCACTTCCTTCTTAAGCATCTTTGTTTTTTTCTCCACTCTCGGGAAGACGTTGGCTTCTCCTGAGTCTGGGAGAGCCCTCGAAGAACCCAGCAGGAGTCAGAGGCATGAGGCGGGGGCCAAGCCCCCACCTCCTTTGTCTGGGAGAGGATGCTGCCATGCTCCCCGGCCCCCACCCATCTTTAGCCGTGTGCTCTGGGCAGGGCCTTACTAGAGACCCTGACCCTTCCGCTTCTCAGAAAGTAGCTGGGTTTTCCTCCCGCTATACCCCAGGGGTCTGGGCAGTGCACCCAGGAAATCTTCCCTATGGGGGCCCTGTCATGTCGAGCCCAGAGGAGCCGACACAGAGGTGAGTGGGTGAGGCATGAAGATGAATGCAGAGGAGGCACACGGAGGAAGGTGCTGGAACCTCTGATGTCCTTCCCCACAGAGGGCAGAGATGAAGAGGGCAGACGGCACCACCAAGGGCCTGGAAACTGGACTTTGCCGGGCAGACCACATGCCCAGGAGTGACGAGGGAAGCCACTGAGGGTAGGAAGAAGCATTAGACGCTTACCCTTATTTTCTCAGGGCTTTTTTTCAAATAACAGTTTTATTGAGACGTAATTCACACACCATACAATTCACCCATTCACAGTGTACAATTGAGTGGTTTTTAGTCCATTCACAGAGTTGTGCAACCATCACCACCATCTAATTTTAGAATATTTTCATCACCCCAAAAAGAAACCTTGTACTCATTAACAATCAGTCCACATCCGCTGCCCACCAGACCCCGGTCACCACTAATCTACTTTCTGTCTCTGTGGGTTTGCTCATTCTGAACTTTTCATATAAATGGAATCCTGCAGTATGTGGCCTTTTGTGTCCGGCTTCTTCCACTTAACGTAATGTTTCATCCATATTGTCACAAGTATTAATACTTCATCCTTTTCAGTGTTGAAAAATATTCAGCTATATGGATATACCACAGTATGTTTGTTTACATATGGTGTGAGGTAGGGATCTGAATTCATTCTTTGGCAGATGGATATCCAGTTATTTCAGTACAATGTGTTAAAAAAAAAAAAAAAAAAGACTATGATTTTCCCCACTGAATGATCTTGGCAGCCTTTTCAAAAATCAGTTGACCAAATAGAGATGGGTTTATTCCTGGGCTCTCTATTTTATTCCATTGATCTGAATGCCTGTCTTTATGCCAGTACCACACTGTCTTAATTACTGCGGCGTTGTAGTAAATTTGGGAAGAACAAGTGTGAGTCCTCAAATTTTCATCTTCTTAGTTAAGATTGTTTGGCCAGTCAGGGTCCCTTGCATTTCCATATGAATTTTAGGATCCATTTGCCAATTTCAACCAAAAATAAAAGTCAGCTGGGAGTTTGGCAGAGATTACAATGACTTTGTAGATCAATTTAAGAAGGAATGCCTTCTTAAAAATATTAATTGTAATATAATATTCAATCCATGAATATAGCCTGTCTTTCCATTTACTTAGGTCTTCTTTAATTTCTTTTAACAATTCTGTAGTTTTTTGCACTTCCTTTGTGAAATTTATTCTTTAGATTCTTCACTATTTTATTCTTCTTTGTACCTACTGTGAATGGACTTTGGGATTGTTCATTGCCTGGATGGGCAGAGTTTCAGCGACAATAAAGCAGACAGATGTGGGACTGGAGGTGGAGGGACAGCTTGCATCTCAGCTCTTCCAGGAACAGCTGGGCCATCTTGGTTTGGGGGTTTGTGTCCCCAAAAAAGGTATGTTCAAGCCCTAATGTTCAGACCCTGTAAATTTGATCTCATTTGGAAATGTCTTTGCAGATGTAATGCTGCAAAATTTAGAGGTCGTGCTGAGTGCGGGTGGGTCCTACTCCAATGACAGGACCAGGGAACTTTGGACACAGACAGGGAGGAGAAAGCCACGTGACCACGGAGACTGGAGGGTTGCGGCCACAAGCCGAGGAACACGTGGAGCCCTCAGAAGCTGGAAGATACATGAGAGAAGCCTCGCCATGAAACTTTGGAGGGAACACGGCCCCGTTGACACCTTGATTCTGGACTTCTGGACTTCAGAACTGGGAGAGAATAAATGCCTATTGTTTTAAGACCCTCAGATGGTGATATGAATCTCTCCTATTTCAGTTTCCTCACCTGGAGAATAGAAATAATGAAGCCACCCAGAGGGGCATGGGACGAGTCTGCAAATCAACGAATAAAGCCACAAGGACAGCGCCCGGCACATTACAAGCCACCAGCAAAGAGATTACTTCCAGGCCCATTTCAAGTGGTTAGTGCAAGGTGATTTCTTTTTTTTTTTTTTAAGTTATAGTCAGTTTACAATGTTGTGTCAATTTCCGGTGTAGGGCACAATTTTTCAGTCATACATGAATATACACATATTCATTTTCATAGTGCAAGTTTTAAATGAGATGATGGACCTGAAATTACTCTGCAAGCAGCGAAGCACTAGAGAAATGAGAGAATGCTGATCTTCCCAGGGATGCGGATGTGGGATGAAGTCACGTGATGCTTCAGGTGAAGCAGGCGTTCAGGTCCTGAAAGGGTCTCAAGGCTCCGGAGTCTCTCCCTGCGTCAGCGGGGCGAAGCAGGGAGAGAAGAAGTCAATGGCTCGGACCCAGCATTTGTCCCTCAGCCTGGCTAAGCTGCGCTGTGACCCGGTCCCCCACAGAAGGGCCAGGAACTCTGAGGCTCCCGCTCTGTGGGTGCCAGGAAGCTGCTCTAGGTGCAGACCCCCAGCACGTGCACAGGTGACCTCTGTTCTCCCTTACTGATTTGGTACCTAGCGCAGTTTTACCCACAATCCTCCAAGCATCACTGTGCCCGCTTCAGCCCAGACCGACTGCCCAGACTTTCGGTCCATGGATGGTGGGAGTGGAGAGAGTTTCCACTCAAAAGTATCAAAGATTTGACCACAGCTTCACCAGCTCCGTGCTCCCAGCATTAATCCACTCATTTGTTTGTTCAACATTCACGTATGAAGAGTCGCCCACGTGCCAGGCACCGGAGACCACGTGGAGCAGAGGGGACAGTGTCTGGGTAAAGTCCTGCTAGAAAAGACCAGCGAGGTCAGCCATGGGCCACTGTGTCCACTGCCTCCCCGGCCCCATTCTGGCCCAAGCCTACAGGGCACCCAAAATGTGTTTCACAAAGTTTTGGCCCCTTCCTCCATCTGAGCGCTTGGGGCAGGTGTGTCCTTCCCAGACTGGAACGGGCTATATCTGCTCCGGGGCCAGCCCTGCCTATTTCCTCCTGCCCTGGGCTCTCTTCGGCCTGGCCTGTGGCTGCTGTCTCAGTCAGATGGGCCGGGCCAGCCTGACGCGTAGCTCCACCCCACGCCATCTCTGGCCCTGCTTCCTGAAGGTCTGAATCTCTTCTCTGAAAGCACGCCTCTCACTGCTGGCAGACCCGAGTCTTTGGGGGACACCTCTGATGTCTTCCACCAGCATGAGCCACTTGGTGACACGGCTCAGCCTGTGGAGATGAGAAATGGCCACACTGGGTCAGCAGGAAGCAAGGAGGTCTCGGGCCAAACAGTAATAGGGTGGGAAAGAAATCGGAAATCCGTCAAGTTGGAGTTTGATGGAAATAGTTCGATAATACATGGATGCTCATACTTTCAAATGTCTTGTGGTCACATACAGCTGAAATAACCACAAAATAATGCAGTGGCTCCATATTCTGAGCCAAACTCCTGAGGCCAGACTTACTGGCATCACACGTGGCTGGAGGGGAACCCCTGAAGCCTTCTGTTCGCTTCCTGCCAAGCGGCCCAGGAGGATCAACGCAGGAGACGCCTCTCCCTGCCGTAGGCTTACCTTTGACTGTTCAGGACTCCAAGCGGGACCACCAACGCAAGGGACCAACGCATCTGGAAGCCGCGAGTCATCGCTGTCCAGTTGTGAGGCCCGAGCGGGCCCGGCAGCCACACCTGGGGGCCTGAATGCCGTCCGAGTCACCACAGCAGAGGCACCACATCGTGCCTCGTGTACGCTCCGGGGGCCCCACCAGAAGCCCAGGAGGGCAGCCCACGACTGTCGTCCCAATTTCATGAATTTTCCAAAGTGTCCTTTGCCCCCATTTGTCAATTCTGAAAGTGATGCTCAGAATTAGCCACTAACCTGCCATCCGACTGGCAACTTCAAAGTGAAGATGTTTGCCCATCCCCATCCCGCCCCCGTCTGATGCCAAAGCCCAGTCCTTGCCATGTGGCTGTCCCAACCGGACAGCAAGAAATGGAGGCCCTGGACCGGAAGGTGGAGGTCTGGGTGCCCCCCAGGATGGAAGCCCTGGCTGGGCAAGCTGCCCCGTGGATGGTGACAGTCGGCAGGGCCGGGACACGGGGACTTTGCCCCCTCGCATGAGCTGGGGAGCTGGGGTTCGTGTAAAACACGAATGAGGGGAATGGAGGAGCCTTCAGTGTTTTCCACTGCAGGCCCGGCGTGTTCTCCGCATGTCGGGGTTTGAAGCGCCTGACCTGTGCGCTCTCCGGCGGCCTCGGCTTGCACTCAGGCTGAATAGGCAAAAACGCAGCCTCCCAGCCACCCCGAGGCTCCCAGAGGTGGGCACCGTCCACCACGCTCTGGGGAGCACTGGGGGACCCCTGAGACCACCCCGAAGTACAGGGACAGATTTGGGAGCCTTGGGGAAGCACACACGGTGGGGATTTGGGGTAGTGGTTCCAAGTCGGGGCACTCTCTCAAAATCTGTGTGCAGACGCAGCAGCAACAGTCTCCCCCGCCAGCCATGGGGTGCTTGCCTTCAGGATGAGTCCATGGTGTGTCTTTCAAGTGCTGAGCTGTTTGAACTATGTGAAGCTCAAAATCAGAAATGGAACCAAAGACGCTGACCTGCTCTTCAGAAGCTGCAGCAGGACCCGCCCTCCGTGCCCACGAGTCCTTCCTGGGAGCCCGAGCGACTTAGAGCCGGGTCTCCCCCATCGCCCGCCGGCCATCTCACCAATGGTCTCCGCGCGCCCTGGGCTGACCAGCCAGGTCCACGCAGCAAGCCTCTCTCTCTGCCCCCGACGGCCCTTCTGCTCCCAGAGCCCTGGTCCCGGTTTCCGCAGCCACGTCTCCGCAGCCACGTCTCCGCAGCAGCGCGTCTGCCCACCAGCGTCCTGCAGCAAGAGGCACCCAGGGCCCCGGGCAGGAGCGCGTACCTGGCTCCCTTCCCCCGCAGCCAGGCTGAACGGTGGCCAGCCGGGAGGGCTTTGCACGGGACCCTTCTAGGCCAGACTCCCAGCCAGCCCCGCTGGAGCTGGCAGGGCGCCTCCCGCCCAAGTGTCTGGATGGGGCAGCGTCTCTGGGAGCGGGGCGCCCGCCTGCACCTCCTCCCTCCTCCCCCCTTCCCACAAGCTGGCCGCTCCCGCCCTGCACACCTCCTGCTCCCTCCAGACGCCCTCATTCCGTCTCCACTTGGACCCTCTCCCTGAGCTCCAGGGTCCACGCTCCTGGGTCATGGTTCTGACCCTCAGTGTCGTGCTGAAGGTTCTGGGGAAAGCCTGAGTGTTCCCCTGAAGACGATTTTGGGGGCGGAGGTGCTGAGGGGGATGGGGGATGGGAGGTGGGGGGGAACCAATGGAGGAGGTGAGGAGGTTCCCCAGGGGGAGGAGTCACATATCCAGAGCCCTGGCCCAGGGACAGCCACATGCTGTGAAGGTGACCCCCCCAAACAGAACAAGGCAGGAGTTTTTCCTCTCGGGTGAGTTCCCTGCTTTCCCACCCTAGGGCCGACTCCATCCTGAAGAAAGGGCATGTGGCTGTGTGCTCCCCAGGGCCAGACAGCAAAGCCCTCCCCCACGAGGACGTAGAGCCCTCCAGCTCCTCTTTGGGGGCACGTATCTTTTCGGGCAAGAACCCCCAGGTAGATGCTGACCAGCCACACTCAGGGCTCCACTCACAAAGCCATGGCCAGGGAGACCAGGGCACCACCCTGGCCAGTCTGAGGGCTGGCTGACCCCAGGGACAGTGTGCTGAGGCTGCAGGAGAGCCGAAGTGACACCCTGATCACACAGAGGGGAGCGAGCAGACCTGAAGAGCAGAGGGAATTCCCGGCAGAGGCACGAGCCTCTGCTTGAATAGCCCAGGGAATGGAAGGCTCACTACCTGGGGGGCCTGCCACCCCTCTGGGGACATCCAGCCCTGAGAACGGTTTCCCTGCCTCTGCTGGAATCTTGTTCCTGAAGCATCCTCTGGCCTTAGCCTCGTCCCCCCCTCCCCCCATAAAGCTCAGGAGAGGTTTGCCAAGCCCAGGTTTGCTTTCCTCCAGCCTGACTACCCAGGATGCTCTGCAGCCCCTTGATGTGTCCCTTCAGGCCCAAAGCAACCTGCCTGCCCCGAGAAGCCCGGGCCTGGAAGCACTTCCTGGAAGGGACACCTGCCGATGGCTTTCCATCCAGACACCAGGCCACAGACAGACACACCTCTTCAGAGTGACAAAGAATCAGGTTCCTGAAGTCACCAGAGTCTCTGGAAACCTCCAGAAGGAGGGAGTGGCTCCCTCCCCCTCTGCCACATCTGCCCCTGAGCACCTGCTTCTTTGCAACA
Organism: Camelus ferus; assembly: GCF_009834535.1. NCBI lineage: Eukaryota > Metazoa > Chordata > Mammalia > Artiodactyla > Camelidae > Camelus > Camelus ferus. Next base: position 68,551,863 of record NC_045705.1, read on the forward strand.
CTAGCTCCTGGATCCAAGTCCCACCTAGACTCATAAATTGAGGAACATTCTAGGAGAAAGGAGGCTCGCATCCTAGGCAGCCAAAAGACAAAACAAAAATCAACCCAAAAAATAAAAAAATAAAAAGACAAACGTCCGCTACAGCTTGGTCCTGCCCGCCCGCCTCCTTCCACGACCCAGCCCCGCCCCCCTGGGATTCAGTTTATCTGAAAACCGCAGTTACTGTAGCTCTGAGTCATGCCGACCTTGGGTCTACAGATCCACCTGCGTGAATCAAGTCAAAGAAACCAGCTGTTTAATTCAGGAAAAATGAGAGGCACATCTGAGCTTCTGGAGGTCCCCACTCCAGGCAGTTCCTCTGGCAGACAGCCCCAGGCGGCCACCGGCCGGGGTCAGCTAGCTGGCTCCTTCTGTCACAGCAGAGGGCTGAGACACGGGCTGCAGGGCGCACAGGAGGGGCTCCGGCCCCTCCCCTGGTGGTGGAGCAAGGAGCAAAGAGGGGGGTCGGAAGAGTTCCTCCAAGCCTGGCAGTTGTGCAGGCCGAGCGCGGTGGGCGAGCTCGCTCCGCGCGGGTGCGGCTTGGCCCGAGCCCACTGGGAGCCAGAACACCAGCCTTGTCTCCCTCCAGGCGTCATCAGGGCCGTCTTTCTGGGAGGCACCCTGATGGCATCACCAACCTGCTTAAAACTTTAAAGAGTCATAATTAAACATGCCGCCGAGTGAAAGAAGCCAGAAGCAAAGGGCCACAGACTGTCTGATTCACAGGGACGTCCAAAGCAGGGAAAGTCTCAGGGAAGTCCAGGCGCACACGCCGGACACTGGCTAAGCCCGCCCTCCCACCCCTTTTCTCCATGCCCAACCGCCTGCTGGTCCGCAAACGCTGTCCCTCCGTCTCCCGCCCATCCTCTGAGTGCCCACGGCTGCTGTCCGCCGGCCTTCACTCCAGTCCAAATGCCATCATCTCTTCCCAATGACTCGAGCAGCTTTCATTGGCCTCCTCTGCCCTCAGCCCGAGTGATTTCCTCAAGTACCAACCTGGTCCTGCCAAACCCTTCAGGGTACCCCATGCCTCCCACAGGCCCTGCCAGCTGGTCCCACAGGCCCTGCTCCCGGCTCCCTCCCACCACAGGGCCTTTGCACATCTAGTCCATTCCTCTAGTTCATCCTCCAGAGCTCAGCTAAATCATTGGTTTCTCTGGGAAGTCTGAGACACTGTCCTCCCTGCAAGGTCAACTCCCCTGAGCTCCAAGGCCATCTCCTTTGCAGAACCCACCACTGTTAACATTTTACACTTGTTTTTGTCTCCTTCCTATGAGGATGTGAAACCTGCCCCAGTGAGATTGCATCTGATCTCTAATACCACTGCCTCCTTGGCCACCCGGCACAGAACCTACACAGAGTGGGCCATCAACAAACTGCTGAAAGAGAGGAGAAACTCTGTGTGCTGCCCCCGTGCCTCGCGGCCAGGGCACCGCCTGGCCAGGTGACCTTGGGCCCCAAGTGCAGCCGCAGCCTCCCTCAACGTAGGCAGCATTTCAAACAGATGGTCTGTACGTTCCCTCTAAGGTCTAAATCCTGCGGCAGTTTCCCTGTCTCCTTGTGCCTGGTGTGGCTGACGGTGGCACCCAGCAGATCCGCACTTCACAGGTGAGCTGTTTTTACCCCGGGAGCTCTTGGGAATTCCTCCCGATCCCTGCTGTCCCGAATTCCCTCCAAATCAGTCTTGGATGGGAATCCTCTCTCAATTCCCTTTGAGGGATTTTTCCCCTTTTCAGCCCTCTTGCCTGACACCGAGTAGACCCGCTTGGTCTGACGACTCACACTCCTGCGGTTTCTTCCATCCTCGCCTCGTCTTCGATGGCAGTTCCAACAGCAGGTGCCAGAACGCCTGGCTTCATCTTCCGTGGTGCCTCCGCCTCTTTTCTGCGTCAGTCCCTGGGTGCCTCCATTCCGGCCTCCGGGAGAACCGCTCGGTTTGTAGAAGCTGCAGCTTGTGATCGTGCTCTTCAGCAAGGTCCTTCGTGCTGTTCAGGGCTTTTTTGTTGTTGTTGTTGTTTTTTTTTTTTTTTTGATAATCAAATATCTTAACTCCCAAACTCTGTAACTTCCCCTTTTTGGACTTCGTCCTGCAGCTCCTGAAGGTGGCAATGTTTATGTGTGTGTGATATTTAAAACCCTCTCCTGTTTGCCCCGTTAGCTTTACTTCTGCAGATGCTGGTTCTCCTGTTTGCCGGCTCTGGTGTTGTCGTCACACAGGTGCTGGGGAGCCCCGGTTGCCGGGTCAGCGTTGTGGCTGGGACTGCTGTCCCCTCTCCGGCTCAGGTCATGAAGCCTGCCCCCCCGATGACGGGGTAGGGGGCTGGGAGCTGGACGAGTTCCCCTCCTTCCTGCACCCCACCTCTCCGGGCCCAGCACTCACCCTCATGGATCCTGGAGGAGCACACAGCCCTGAGTCAGCAGGGCACACCACCTCCCACCTCTCCCACCCCGATTCTGGGCGGGGGCCCCCGCCCTCACAGTCGTCTTCTCCAGACGTTTCCGGGCTAGTGTTGGTTGCCTGTTTTCTTCACACCTTCCCACCCAGGAACCCCCAAGCTTTCCAGCTCACGAACGGCAAAGCTATCACACACCTATGCTGTTTCTGTCACCATTTCAGGGGAGTCCTGTGAGCAGGAGGAAAGCAAGGCATACGCGGTCTGCACACTTGGTTGGATCTTCTCCGAAGAATGTGCCAGAACCCAATAGACAGGAGGAGACCCCCATGGAGGGTCACATCAGGCGCACGGTGGCAGGAGAGGGGGTTCTCCTCCTCTTCTGGGCCTTTTCAAGGATGGTCTGAGATGCACAGTTGAACTGTTTATTCTTTACCATGGGACTCTCCAACCATGGTTACTTCCAATCCCAGTGAAACTGAGGTCAGGTAAGATACCAGGTCATCAGCGATGGCTGGGCCCCCAAAGCCAGGTCTCCCATTTCTCAAACCTCCTCCTTGCCCTGGACGCCTGCCGTCTATAAGGGCTCAGTTATTAGCATCACCTGGTCTGCTAACAGCCGCCAGGCGTCTAGAAGACCCTCTCTGCAACCCACTGGCTGGGGGAGCAAACTGCCCAACCTTGCCAAGCCTCAGTCTCCTGACCTGCAAACAGGGGTCACAACCGCCTTGCTGGGCATTATGAGGCCCACTGAGGCAACACAGATCAAGGAGGTTTGCACACAGCAGAGGATAATGACCTCAGAGCCACAGTCAGGGCCAGGCACTGCCACCCCAGAGCCACATCCAGGAGCATAGATTCCAGGGCATCCCAGAGTGGAGGCCAAATGGGCGGCTTCGGCATAGAGCCCAGACAGTGGACACCGGCTGGGTGCTGGACTCTACCCTAGAGCAAAGGCTAACAGCAGGGACAGCCCCTATAGCAGAGCTGGGTCTCTGTGGAGCAGGGCAGTGGAGGTGGGCGCCTCCCCAGCCCACCCATGCATGGCAGCTGTGTGGTTTGCATGAGATTGAACCCACTCTGAGCTCCAAGACTGGGTTCTGATGGGTCTAAGCCAGTCACGATAACCTTAACTCCTTTCCCAGAGTTGTTTCCTAAGGCATGAGAAATAACTCCCAGTTAATGCAAGGCATTTCCCTGACCCAACAGTGACTGGCACAGGTTGGTCCAGCCAGAACAAGAGGTAAGACTTCTGTTCACTCAGACCTTTTTCTTGCTCTAACCAACAAAGGATGCACGTGCAAAGCCTGGAACTCCTGCAGCTACTCTGTTGCCATGAGGCAATCCAGCCTGATGACAGCCCCAACACATAGAGGCAGGCTAGAGCAAGAGAACTGCTGAAGTGTGGAACCAGAGACCTGGTTAAACTGCACTCTAAACCCACCTGCACCAATGCTCACCTGCCACCAGACTTTTCAGCTGAGTGAGCCACTTTGAGTGAAGTTTTCTGCTTCCTGTAACAATAGACCCTGAACTGAAAGAGAATCTCAAGAAGACCTGGGTCTGGTAACATGTAATAAGCCCACTCTACCCAGTGTCTCCAGATTTCACCTTGGAAACACTTTTCCTTCTGGGTCTGCCACGTGGTCTGAACCAAGCGATCAATCAACGGCTCCATAAACTATCAGCTGAACAAGAAACTAGGGCCTGATGCAGGACATAGACTTGTCCAAGATCTCTCAGCTTGTTAGTGCCAAAGCCAGGATTCGAACTTGGGCCTTCCGAGCGCCAGGCTGTATGGCATTCATGAACAGGAATTCAGCCAGCTGGCCCACCCACCCTGACCGACTTGAACCGACTGCTAAATTGATACTTTGCAGAACATGTGTGTTTCCAATTGCAGAGCGTTGTCCTGACTTTGAAGCAGCACGCAGCCAACCCCTGATGTGGTGAAGGACGGAGATGGCTGGCCTGGTATGGAGGGATCCCAGAGGACGCTCCGCAGAGGCCCCAGGGCACCCACACCCTGGAAGGAGATCAGAAAGCAGCGTCTCTCCCAAGGCCGCAGGCTGCCGGCTCCCGCACTTGAAAAGGACCCCATATCAATTTCACTTTTTTTCCTTCTTGGTGCCTCCCTGATGAGACGATGTTAGAGATGAAAATAAATAGCTGTGTGGCTGGGGAAGTAGATAAATAGATAAATAAAGAATGGATTTGTTCCAGGAACGCCGGCCCTTTGTTCATCCCAGGAGCTGGAGGAGGGGTGGGTGTCCTTCCAACCACGCTGCCCATCTTCTCACCAAGGTGCTGGGGAGGGCACAGCGGTGAGGCCGGTCCTGTGCCTCACTCGCTCTCAGTCTTCTGGGTTACTCAAGGAATAAGCAGACATCACCCAGTGTTCATATCAGGCAGCGAGGGGCAGGGAAGGAGAAGAGACTGGAGCAGGGTCACGCATTAGAGCTGCGACAGAAAGCAGGTCCATTGGGGCCCAAATACTGTCCTAGGAACCACAAAGAGCTCACGGCTCACTCGGGGACAAAGGGCTCACTCAAATCCAAAGCTGGCATGGCATGATGTGGCCTCAGCCCCGACCCTCAGCAACTTCTCCCCAGACCCCACACTCCAGCCACACTGCCCCCAACACCCTGAACACCAAACCGACACCTTCATCCAGTTGGGACATCTTCCTGGCTCCTAGCATGGCTGGCTCCTCCCACCTTCTTGTCTGGGTTCCCCTGGGGGCTGGATCTCCCTGCTCCCACCCACTCTGTGGTCTGATGCCCATTGGTTGCCTTTACGAACACTGGTGGGAGAGAAGCTGGTGAGACTGTAGCTCAGTGGGACAGTGGATGAATGAATGGTTTGATGGACGAATGGTTTGAAGGACGAATGGTTTTGATGGACGAATGGATAGATGGATGAATAAATGGTTGGATGAATGAATGGATGATCACCCACCTGTCCTCCTACTGCCTGGGGGCTCCTTGGAACGTGGTGTCAGCAGGTCCCAGCCCACCCTGATTCCCAACCATTCGACAGACATTCATGCACTTAAAAATGCATCATCAAACATTTCAGGCAAACATTTTTTTCCATCCAAGTTAGTGGAAGTTTCTATAAGTAACAGCAATCAGTGTTGGTCACTACAATGCTAATTGTGTGAATGTAACATACACGTAGACAATGATATTATTACACACGTACGTAAATACAGGAAAACCGCCCACCGGGCGCGGTACTCTCAGGGCAGTGCTTCCAAGTGTGGCTGCCGGCTCTGGAGACCCGGGTGTGTGATGAATCCCATCAGAGCACCAGCTGGGACCTACGCGCAGGGCTCGCCTCGTTCTGTCTTCTAATCACTGCACTCCTGAGCCCCTAGTGCCAGGGAGGCACCTCAGGGAGACCGAGGACCCCAGGCGGACCCCCTGGTCCAGGGGCCTTTCTAACCCCAAAATCGCACTTTTTCTCTTTGAATGTTGCAAATTAGCAAAACAAAATCAAGATTGTCTGAAGGTGTTTTCTTCAAACAGCATGTAACTTTGCCCATATTGAAGGCTGTATTTAGATTTGAGGTGCTTTACAGAGGGAACTGGCAGAGAGTGCAGGGGTGCTAAAAATCTCCCAGATTCTGAAGCCTGAGGCACCCAGCCGTGCATCCGGTGGGCACGCAGTGAGTTATCACTGAGAGTTCCTGTGTTGTAGAAAAATGTGTTACAGCTCCATGTTACAGCTCAGTTGTGACAGCAACCTGGATCCAGGCGAGAGACCAAGCAGCACTTGGAGAGTTGGAGAACTCAGGTTTATTACACCAGCAGGCCCAGAAGAGTTAACACTCCAAGCTCTGGACCCAGCCCATAGGTTTACACAGGCTTTTAAGCTGCCAGTTGACACTTTGCAACATCATATGTAAATAAGGCATAACGTTGACTAATTAGGAACAAGCTTTGTAGAAATGGACCAATCAGGAGGGAGAGAAATAACCAATCGGGAGTGAGGGAAATGGACCAATCAGGAGTGAGAGAAATAATCAGGAGTGAGCTCCATGCAAATGAAGTACTACAAATGGACCAATCAGAAGTTAAGGAAAAGGACCAATCAGGAGTGACCTCAGGGAACCAATAGAATTATAGGGATAAGTTCCACTTTCCTAGAAGTAAGCCGTTTCAGAGGCAAAAAGTGAGACAGAGTTGCTGGGCCAGGGAAGCGGATGGTGCTGGCAGGAGAGTAGTGGCCCTGCCTAGGGGTCCTGCTGGTCTTTTTTACGGGGCTTCCCACCTCACCCGAGGTTTACCCACAGGGAGCACTTTGTCCCATCTCAGCAGGAAGGCAGTAGTTTGGGGGCACCTCAATCCTCTGGCCCAGAGCCCCCCCTAAAATCAACCCTTCCTGCCCTGACTCTCAGCAGGCAAACCTGCTTCCCTCCTGCCCCCTCCTGCTCCTGTAGAGAAAGGCGCTCGGGTCCCCACATCCCCCATTTCCTCTTTGAGACCCCCACAAAATCTTCCTCCTTCCTTGGCCTGGAGGGCCCCCACCCCAGCAGAGCGGGGCTCCAGTACCCGGGCTCGCAGGGGCGCATTGCCAGCAGACGTGCTGTCTTCAGCCAGGTGGCTCTTAGTGTGAGACTTTGATGAAGGCACAAGGGAAAAGGAGGCAGGCTGGGATCCAGGGACCAGGACTCAAGTCCCTGCTGGGTCAGGGGGACCCAGACTCGAGTTCACCTCTGGCCCCTCTGGCCGAGCAACCACTGGCAGTTCACTCCCGCTGGTGTCCTTGGCTATAAAGCAGAGTGACCAGTGACCAGTGACCCTTGGCAGGGCTGCTGGGCAGGGCTGCGGGCTGTGAGGCAGGGAGTAACCTCTCAGATTACGTCGGAGGCATCCTTTTCAGCTACTTTTTAGGGCTCATCCCAGCACTGCCTTTCCCCACCTCGTCCCCAGCTTTCCCAGGACTGGTTTCTCTAGTCCCCACCACCACCCATCACAGGGCATCATGGGTGATGCACTTGTCTCTGCCCTGTCACTCACAGCTGGCATGGCCATCTGTCCCCTCCAGGGTAAGGACATGTCGCAGTCACATCTGTCTTTCTCTCAGGTCCCCACTCGAGTCTCTCCCAGGAGCTGCTCAGAGCCGGTTTCTGCAAGGAAGGAGTGAGGGGATGCGTGCATGAGTGAGTAAATGCTCTGATTCTTAAAGGAGCCCCAGGTGTAGAAAGAATCCTAGATCATTTCTGCCAAGGGAGAGATGGAGAGTGAAGAGGGTGATGGAGAAGGCCTTCGAATGCTGGTGGAATTCGTGGACACTGGGTTTGCTTTGAGGTGGCGTCCAGGCAGGTGCTAAATCCTCCATCTCAGGGTCAGAGGGTGAATTCTGATTCCTGCCCTCCGGGTCACCTGGGAGGGACAGTCCTAACGTCCCATTCACTTCAGAGACAAACAGAAGCCAAGTCCACATAGTCGAACCCTGGACACGACTGGTCAGTAAAGGTGGTGAGTCAGTGGGCTTCACTCAGCCTTGCAGCACTGACCTGTCTGCTCCCTACATGGTGGTCCCGCCGGCTGCAGGGGCTCCCCTACTCCCACCTGAGCTCAGAGCCTGCAGCTCAGCCCTGGGAGCTGGGAAGGTGGCTAAGACCACATAAGGAAGGGGACCAGCCCCCAGTCCTTGGAGCAGCCCCCCTCATTTTCCCCTGGAGGTCAGAGATATTGAAAGGGTCTGGGGGGTAAGTGAGGAAGACCCTACAGGTGTGCTTGGCCCCTGCTCTTTGAGATGAAACAGTCAGACTAGAGAACTCGGGGAGAGGAGGCAGGATTGGTAGGTACAAGCCAATCAGGAAACCCCCAGGCATCAGAATTCCTGCTGGTGGGCTCTGCCGGGGGCCGCACCACCGGGAGGGGGCAAAGAGGCTCCGAGCCTGCTGCAGCTCCAGCGCCCAGCACCCTGGGGAAGCAGCAGAGCAGCCGCCCCGGCTCCCAGGCAGCCCCCCGGAAGCCCAGCCAGGGGACTGAAGTCCCAGATTGGCTGAGCCCAGGGCCAGGGAGGTGAGGCGCCGGACCAGCCTCAGAGGAGGAAGCCGGGTCCTGACTTCAGCCACCCGCAGCATCTGCTGCCTGGTGAGTCCCACTTGTCCCCAGCCCCAACCCACCATCAGAACCAGCCGGCAGGCCGCATCTGTGTCCAAGACTCCAAGGGCCCCCGGTAGGCAGTGTGGCGTTACCCATGCAAGGTGACCCTCAGGGACTGGATTTGCCACATGGTGTGAAGGAAAGGGCACGTCCGCTGGGTTGGAGGGGGGACGCTTCACTGCGCTGCTTCCTTTGAGATTCTGGAGCCACGTGAATTCATCAGCCATTCAAAAAGTTAAACTTACAGGTTTGCAAAATCCGTACAGATGGACGATTGAGTTAAACAAACAGAAGACCCTTGTGGACGTCTCTGCAAGGCCTGAGTCTTGCCGGGTCCCATTTTAGAACCGCCAACCAGTAGGCAGGAGCCTCAGAACGCAAGGCCCTGCCTGGGAGAAAATGAGGGGCTGGCACGTGAGGGGCCCCAAGGCCTGGAGCCGCCCTGGAAAGGATGTAGAAGGCGGGCAGGCAGGCTCTCTGCCTCTGGGGGACCCTGTGTGTCTGCACATCCCTCACCCTGACTGCGCCAGCTCCCTGAGACTGGAGCCCCCTCCCGCAGGGACATGACAGCTCCGTCTCAGACAGAAAACAGCTCGGCTGGAGCAACACCGGACTGGAGTCTCATAGAATGGACTGGAAGCCAGGGTAACCCCCTGCCCAGCCTCCACCAACAAATAAAAAGAATTGATCGGAAAGAGAGGCCTTTTTTTAAGCGCTGGCAGCCAGCTTCCTCCCTCTTTCCAGGGACCCAGCTCCCCTTCTGGGAAGCCAGCAGCTCACCCTGAAAGGAAAACTGCAGGCAGCCGCCCCAGCCCTGAGCTGGAGCCCAGGCGTCGGCCTGGCAGGGGGGCCCGGCAGCCCGGCTGCCCAACCCCGCGTCCCGGGCAGCTCCGTGGGAATCCCCTGGGGGCAGAGAGGGCCAGCGGAAGAGGCTGCTGGGTGCAAGGCAGGCTTTCTCTGGTTCCCATAGACTATCCCCTCAGGATTACCCAACCGAGCTCATCGGGCAAACCCATCTGGCCTCCGAGTAGGAAAATACCGCTCCTGTGATGCAATGCTTTGCAGACACTAAAGAAGTGTCTCTGGGGCCCAAGCCCCGCCCCCACTGCCCCCTCCCCCACCTGCCCCCTTCTCCCGCCCACTTTCTCCCGAACCACAACACACACACACACACCACCGGAGCCACCGTGCATGCGGGACAGTCTGCAGCCCAGAGCGCTGGGATAACTTCGCCGGGGGAGACCTCGCCTGCCAAACCCTGCCCCAGGCATAGCCCGGCCCCAACAGAAATCACGGGGAAAACCTGCGTCAGGTGACACCCCTACCACCGTGCTCCAGCACAGGAGCCGACGGGCGGGGGTGGGAGGTGGGGTGGTCCGCTCAGGAGACGCTCATCTCCTAGAAACAGTTCTCAGGGCTTTGGTCTTACAAGTGAGTCGTGGAATCACATAATCAGGGATAGGAAAGGCAGTTTTGCCCGGGCCTCAACGCGAACCAGAACATTCCACTTTTAGGTTCATGGAATAATTACACCTTGGTTTTCCAGGTGAGGAAACTGAGGCCCAGAGAGGCAAAGTGATTCCTGCCCAGGCGTCCAGGAAGTGGGGGCCAGGCGGCAGGAGGACCAGGGTTTCCTGGCCGCGGTACCACATTGGAAATACGCTGAAAGCGTCCTTTGGTGACCAAATGGGACCGGCCAGGAGGAGAGAGAGCCACCTGGACTCCAGAGGAGGTGGGACCTGCTTAGGGCGCTGGCAGGGGAGCGGACCGATGGCTAACCTGGAGAGAGAAGGAAGGAGCTCCAGAGATGGAGGGGAGGGCCTCCAGATCCCGGGTGAGGAGTGAGGGCGGGGGCCTGCTAGACCGCTCTGTGCTGAAAACCGCTGGGATCAGGGTTCATTTTTCCATGCATCTCAACTCACAGCCACACCCTGAGAACAGGGTTCTCATGGAGCCACGCTGCCTGACCCATCATGCACACCTCTCACTATTCTGCTGAGACCCCCCCCACCCCGGCACCAGCACCACCCAGCTCCCCCCAGCCAGAGCTGCGGAGGCCAGAGCGCAGACGCGGGTCTGCTAACGACCCGCAGACTTTCCTCCCTGCTGTCGCTCTGCAGAAGAAATTGCTCCCAACAGCAGGGGAGAGGATGTTTGGACACCCTAAGAACCCCCTCGAAACTCCAGGGTCCTGGATTTCAAGCTGAGCTCAGTCCTTCTGGTGTTCAAGTTCATTCCATGTTGGCAAAACTCAACTTCCTGTTTACAAGGGGGCGAGCGGGGTGTGGCTGCGAGGAAAGCCTTCTGAGAGATTCCAAAGGCGGCTCAGACACCAGGGCTTCTAAAGCACGTGCATGAATTCAGTACAGATGAATCAGAAACACGAGGGTTACATTCCCCTTGGAATACACCCAGGTTTCATAATTAAACGAAAAATAACTTGGCAAATAGACGTGGAGTTTTGCTGAACCCAAAACATTTGAAAAGATGTTTGACTAATCCCAACGCTGGGTGTGGCCAGTCCTTTCTGCAAAAGGGCAGCGTTTACGGGGAGCAACTGCGGGCCACGCGCTAGAAACCCACAAGGCCCGCGGGCGTCCGCTGCTGTCCCCTCCCCTTGAACGTCTAGTGATCAAGTTCACCTAGGGAGGGAGGGGGATCTTTCCAAAGACCCCAGCTGACCACCCCACTGGGAGAGAGTTCTTGATTTTCCAGTTCAGAAACATCAGCAGTGTCTACTGGGGAGCTAATCCTGCAGGACTTTTAAAGAACAATTTTGGAAGATTAAACTTCAAGCCTCAAAGACTTTGGATTAACAACAATGGAAAAAAACCCGAAAAACAAAAATAAAAACTTCCCGAGCAACAGTGCTATCACTGTGTAAACGAGGCCGATCCTCGTTGTCAGAAGGGTTCCAAGAAGACCTCGAGGGCACAGTCTGAAATATCACAATGGTTTCCAGGAAATTCCCTGCCAGTATCTGCAGCCCGGAGAGAACGAGCTGCCCTGGTCCCATTTCTGGGGCAAAGGCATCTCTCCACTCTGCGCTGGCCGCCAGCCGCGCCGTGTCTGTGCCTTTGCTCAGCACCTCCCTCCCTGGAGCCTCGTCTCTTCCTGCTGCCTGCAGGCGGCCAGGGATGGTTTGAACGGTTTCCCACGCTCCCTTCCCACCATGCCTCTGGGCTCAGGGTGCCATCTCTGCCACGTTTTTTAAGGTAGGTTTTTTTGAACTACCTGGTCACCAGCACTGCACACCCATATGCCCACAGGCACCAGCTCAGCAGACATGCTATGGCTGACTGTGTGCCAGAGACACTTGGACGGAAAGACACAGGCCCGGGTCCTTGAGCAACACACAGCTGGCGGGGACCAACCCAACAGATCATTACAAACCACTGTAAGAAGTGGTGTGTACTCATTTGCCATCCACCCACCCACCCATCCATCCATCCACCCACCCATCCATCCATCCACCCACCCATCCATCCATCCATCCACCCACTCACCCACCTATTCATCTATCCAATAATATTTATCAAGAAATAAATTAGTTTCCCAAAAGTAAATAAAATAACAGATTTTTCCTCACAGTTCTGGAAACCGGAAGTCCAAAACCAAGGTGCTGGCTGAGCCGTGCTCCTTTTGAAGGCTCGGCGGGGAGGACCCTTCTTGCCTCTGAGCGTCGGTGGTTGTTGGCAACCTTCAGTGTTACTCCAGTTGCAGCAGCATCACTCCAGTCTCTGCCTCCATAATCACATTGCTCTCTCCCTGTGTGTCTGGGACCAGATATTCCTTTCCTAACACGGACACAAGTTGTAATGGACTGAGGACCCACCTTCCTCCATTCTGTCCTCACCTTTACTTATTAGGATCTGCAACCACCTGATTTCCAAACAGGGTCAACTTCTGAGGTTCTGGGAGGGACATGCATTTGTGGGGAACACTATTCAACCCAGTACAAGAATGTTCTAGAAGCAGTGTTCAGGTCTCTGTCTCCATGGAGCTTGCATTTCTGGTAGAGAGAGAGATTTAAAAATAAATAAATAAACATTTAGTAGAATGTCCAGCAGACACAAGGACCATGAAGAGAAGTAACCAGGGAAGGGGGATCCAGCGCCTTGGCGTTGCCACTGCCTACAGCTCAGACAGGCCTCCTGAGGTGACAACTGCAGAGGGGGAGCCGAGTGACTATCGTGGGGTGGGGGAGACTGCTCGGGCAGAGGGAGAACCATGTAAACAGTCTGAATCAGAAATGTGCACGGATTCCCCAGGGGCCAGCAAGGGGGCCAGCGACTGGCATGGATGGAGCTGCTGGAGGACCAGGGATGGGTGGCAGGCTGGCCCCGCCAAAGCCCAGAGCGCATGCACCTTCCTGGCCACACCAGGGACTTGGGACTTACACGTGGGTTTCAGGGAGCTTTATCTCCATTCTCTTGTTTCAGTCTCAAAATAATCCTGCGAGCGCGGGTATGATGGTCCTGCCCGGAAATGTAGGTATCAAATCGGTGCACTGGAAGCGAGCTCCAGCCCAGCACTGAGACGGGTGCAGGGCCCGTGAGGGCTGCCCTGTGACCTCCCGCGCTCTCTCTCCTGCCAGCAAACAGCGGGGCTGCCCTGCCCCACCTGCGTGAAGTTAGGCGTGGCCATGTGACTTGCTTCCACCAAAAGAATGAGACAGGCATGACACATGCCAATCTCAGGTGGCGGCTCTAATAAGAGCCAGAGTGCGCTGTGCCACGGCGGCCACCGGGTCAGCTGTGTCCAGGGGCGGAGCCAGCAGGGCTCTGGAGCAGGGCCCCGCGTCCCAGGATGGGCGTGCGCGCAGCCAGGAATGACTTGCGTCTCTAACTTGCTTATTTCCACAGCATCCCCGACCCTGTCCTAATGGATAGAGAAAGGCACTGCTAGTCACCCTCCCGTCATCCCTTCTCCTCCCGCCCTCACAGGAAGAACTCCAGGACCACTCTGAGCCGTGGTGCGCTCCATGTCCTCGCTCCTAGGAGCGGCCCGGCCACGCAGGTCTGGACAAGGAAGAGCCACACTGTGTGGAACTTTTGGGAAAGAGCTTTAAAAGACACATCACATTCTCAGCACAGGAAGCACATGGGATGCTGGAGGTGGGAGCTGTTCACGAGAACGGCTGAGGAAGAGGCCAAAGATCCCTGAGTCGTGATGGGCGGGCGGTGGCTCCTGCAGCCTCGCACCCTGAGGTCCTGCCTCCAAGCTTCAGTGCGGGGCTGGGCACTCACGCTGAAGCCAGACTGTCCAGCTTCAAATCCTGCCCCCACCACCTGCCAGCTCTGTGAACTTGGCCCAAAAACGTACCCTCAGTGTCCTTATCTGAAAAAAAAAAATGGAATGAGGTAGTTATGAGGGCAACACATTACCCCGAAGCTGTCGTGAGAATTAAATTCAGTACCACACGCGGAGCGCTCGGGGCAGCGCTCAGCACGGAGGAGCCCCTGCGGAAGTGTTAGCTGCTGCCGTTCGGTTGTCACACGAGACAAAAGCTAATTTCCTACTTTGTCAGGCCACTATACAGCAGATTCTCTGTTAAGCATGGCTGAAACTATTCTTACTTGAACTATCAGTGTTTGTGCAGACAAATGTCAACTGGTTTACCGACAGAGGTTTTCATTTTTTAAAATTCATTTTAACAGTGGTTTCTCGCTGTCTCTGTTCCACCTCCAGAGACTGGGACTGAGATACACAGTTAGTTCCACGGGCTGTCACCGGAGAAGGACAACTTCTGCGATATACCGCGTTTTGTCGCCGCTGGTGCTGCAAATAAACGGATTTCCTCTGGTGCCTGGTCCCCTCCTGCATGCTTCCAGTTTGGGAAGTTTCCAGCTCCTGTCCTGAGCCTCTGGCTTCCCCCAGGGCAGTGGTGGCCAGGGTGAAACAGACAAGAGCCACGCGTTTGCATCCTGGCTCTGCTCTTGAATGGTAGCATGATGTTGGGTCCAAGGAGGGGGTTGATTACACTCCTAAAAAGGATACGTTGAAGCCCTCAGCCCTCATACCTGTGGATGCGGCGTTATTTGGAAATAAAGTCTTGGAAGATGTGCTCTAGTTAAGATGAGGTCTTATGGGATTAGCATGGGCCCCAAATGCAAATACTGGTGTTCTTATAAGAAGAAGGAAATTTGGGGACACATGGAAGGAAGCCCTGAGAAGACAGAGGCAGAGGCTGGAGGGATGTGGCTACAAACCAAGGAGCATCAAGGACTGCTGGCGGCCACCAGAAGCTGAGAGAGACGCATGAGCTTCCAGAAGGAAGCAACCTCACCGACATTTTGATTTTGGATTTCTGGCCTCCAGATCCATGAGAGAATACATTTCTGTTGTTCTAAGCCATCCAGTTTCTTGGTACCTTCTTACAGCAGCTCCAGGAAACCCATGCAGGACCCCGTATCGTCGTCTGTAGAGGAACAGTAACACCCTGTTCAGCACCACCCTGGAGGCCTCCTCAAGCACCACCCCAAGGGGACAGCAGCCTGCGTCATCTACCAGGGCTGGCAGCTGTCCTGGTCCAGGTCCTGCATCAGCATCACCCGGAAGCTTGTTAGGAATGCCCCACAGGTACCCACTGAGCCAGAATCTTTGAGACGAGATCCCCAAGAAGTTCCTCTGTACAGTAAAGCTTGAGAAGCACTCCTCTAGAAGGCAGAGCCCAAGGCAGGACCCCAGAACTGATTCTTGATGAGCAAGGTGCAAGGTAGGGTGGCAGGAGTGAAAGGAAAGGGCGTGAAGCAAGGCCAGGTGCCCAGGGCAGGTGGGCCTGGTGCAGAAACACACCAGATGTCTGGGCAGGAACCACACCTGGAAGTGGCTCCCATCTCTCGTTTCCCACTCCTCAAAGTCTACCCCACGGTGGGGGTGGGAGACGATTAGGAGCAACTTACTCAGTGTGCACAGGTTTCCTCTGAGGATGAAGATAGTGGTGGTGGCTACGCAGTGTTGTGGATATACGGCAGGCCTCTGAACTGCTTACTTTAAAATGGTTGGTTTTATGCTCTGTGAATTTACAAAGTTCACCCCATGGGATATTAACCTCTCTGGCACTTCTGGGTGGCCTCGTCAGACGTCTCCCTCCAGAGAGCCATCAGGATGCCTGACTCCTACAACCTGCGGTGTGGAGTTTGGGTACCACCAGGAAGAGAAAGGAGGTGGTGGAGAAACTCTGAAAAGGCACAGGATAGAACCCCTTGTTGGATGATGATTTTCTTATTTTCATCATTCTTCTCTGCAAACATTACACCAGCTTTGGAGGGGGTCTGGCCAGGCTCAGGTACCCAGGACCATTCTCACCCACCTAGGGGAAAGCAGACCACCCGGAGAAAAAGAACTGTCTACACACCTGCGAGAAAGGTAGCAAATGTCCCTTCCCATCCAGCCCCAGGGGGCCTTTGTGTTACCGCATTGCAGCGCGGGGTTAGCCACACCATCCTAAACCGAAGGACCCTGCAGGAGAGTCTGGGTGGCAGTGGAGGCAGGACTCCTATGGATACGAAGAGTTCCCATGTGTAAAACTAGGGAAGCACGTGGGCTTTGGAGTCAGAAGCCCTTGGTTCAAGTCTTGTCTGCCACTCTCTGCGTGGGTCGCCTTGGGCAGGTCACCTGGCTGTTCTGAGTTTCAACTTCTCTTTGAAATGGAATTGGTATCCACATAAACAGGGCTGTTGGAGGGAACGGCAGTAGATGCAACTTCAAACTCAGCCTCAAAAAATTCCTATTAAGTTTCCAGGAAAATTAATAGCTCACAGTAAAAAAATTATAAAACACTAGAATAAAAGTCAGCAGAAATAAACAATGGTAGGATCAAACCTATAAAGATTTCAAACTTGAAATTATCAAACATAAGAAATAATACAAATATGTTTAATATGTTTAAAGAAATAAAAGAGAAGATTGAAAGGTAATTGGGGGAAAAAAACTGTAAATAACAACCAAGGAGACTTGAAAAAGTATGTAGAGAATTTCTAGAAAAAATATAGTTAATAAAATTAAAAGTTTTTTGAACGTTGAGTAGCTATTTTCATTTCAAACAAGGCAGACTTTGGAGCAGAGAAAGTATTCAGCATAAAAAGGGACGTTACATAATGATTAAAAAAAAACAAAGGACCAATTAACCATTAACGTAACAACCCTAAATGTGTAAGCACCTAACAGCAGAGCTTCAAAACACACAAAGCAAAAACTTATGGAACTGAAAAAGGGAAGTAGGTAAGTCCACAGAATTGAAGGCTTCAACACTCCTCTCTCAACAATTGAACTAATAGAAAATCAGCAGGGATAGAAAGAACTAAAAAATACCATTAAAATCTAAATCTGATAGACATTTAGAACATTCTACCCTATGGAGCAGAAAATATTATTTTCAAGGTCACATTCACCATGACAGATCATATCTTGGATCATAAAACAAATCTTAACAAATTTATAAGAATTTAAATCATACAAAGTTTTTCCTACCATGCAATTAAACTGAAAAGATAAGAGAAAAACACCCAAGCATTTGGAAATTGAACAGCATGCTTCAAAATAATCAATGAATAAAAAAGAAAGTCTCAATGAAAAGTAGAAAACATTTTAAACTGAACAAAAATTAAAATACAACATATAAAAATTTGTGAGATTCACCTAGAGCAGTGCTGAGAAGGAAATTTATAGTATTAAATACTTATATAAGAAAGATCTCAAATTAACATCTAAGCTTTTTCTCCTAAGCAACTAGAAAAGGAACGGCAAAGTAAACCCAAAGGAAGCAGGAGAAAGGAAATAATTAGGACAAGAACTAGAAATCAATGAATTTTAACACAGAAAAGCAAAAGAAAAAAAGCAATAAAACCAAAGAAAAGAGAAATAAAATTGATGATGCTTTAGCAAGACAAAGAAAAAGAAGACTCCATAGACATCAAAAGTCTAACAAAGGAACACTATGAACAATCCTACTTACATAAATTCCAGCTCTTAGATGAAATAAATTCCTCAAAAGCGGCAAACTACCAGAATTCATCCAAGAGGAAACAGATAACTTGAATAGCCTTATAATTATTAAATATAATTATTAATTCACATTTTAAGTTTTTTTCCCCAAAACTAAACCCCCAGACCTAGATGACTTCACTGGCTAATTCTACCAAATATCTAAAGAAGAAATAACACCAATTACACACAATATGTCCCAAAAAATAAAACAGGAGAGACTGCTTCTCAACACAGTTTATAAGGTTAGAATTGCCCCAATACCAAAACTAAACAAAGACTGTACAAAATAAGGAAAATGGGAAAATATTAGCAAGTAGAGTTCAGGAATATACAAAAATAATAATACACCACCACTCAGTAGGGTTTATCCTGGGAATTCAAGGCTAGTTCAATACTTAAAAAGCAGTCAATGGAATCTACTGTATCAACATTCTAAAAAGAATAACTGCATGATCATTTCAAGTGATACAGAAAAAACATTTGACAAATTCAGCATCTATTCATGATAAAATTCTCAGCAAACCTCAAAGAGAAGGGAACTTCCTTAATCTGACAAAGGGCAGCTACAAAAATTCTACAACCAGTATCACACTGTACAGGGCACAACTTTCTCCAAAAGGTTGTGTACAAGACAAAGACATCTACTCTCACCACTTCTATTCAACATCATAGTAGAAATCTTGGCCATTACAATAGGCAAACCAAAAGAAATAAGAGGCATACAGACTGGAAAGAAAGAAATAAAACTGTCCCTATTCTCAGACAGCATGGCCACCTACATAGAAAATCCCGAGAAATTTACAGCAACAACAACAACAGAAACCCGTAGAACTATTAACTGTTTAGCAAGGTCATAAGATACAAGGTCAATCCACAAAAACCAATCATATTTCTAATTATTAGCAATGCACAACTGAACACTAAAAAATTTTAAACAATATGATTTATAGTAACTCCTAAAAAAGATAAACACTTAGGTACAAATATAAGAAAATGTACATCATCATTATGCTGTAAACTGTGAAATGGGGATGAAAGAAAGAAATAAAAACATCTAAATAAATAGAGAAATGACTTGTTCATGAATTGGAACACAATAAAGGTGTCAATTCTTCCAAATTGATCTATAGATTTAATGCAATTCCAAACAAGATCCTAGCATGACTTTTGTAGATACAGGCAAATTTATTCTAATACTTACATGAAAGGCAAAAGAAATAAAAAGGTAAAAAAAAACTTTAAAAACAAGAATAAAGTTGGAGGACTTGTATTACCCAATTTCAAGATACACTACAAAACTACAGTAATCAAGACAATGTGGTATTGGCCAAAGATTGGTGACATAGATCAATGGAACAGAACAGAAATCCCAGAAATACACCCACATAAAATATGACCAAATGATTTTTAACGAAGGTGCAAAAACATCCAATGGAGAAAGGACAGTCTTTTCGACGAGTGGTGCATAACATCCACATGCAAAAAGATAAAGTTCAAAACAAAACTTCATACTTTATCCAAAAGTTAACTCAAAGTGGATTGTAGACCACATAATACACAAAACACATTTCATAAAACTATTTCATAAAATACATTTCATAAACATTTCATAAAATTTTGACATCTTCACCAAAAAAAAAAAAAAGAGAACCTCTTTGTGACTCAGTTAGGCAAGGAGTTCCTAGACGTGACACCGAATGCATAATCATAAGAGAAAAAGATGAAACATTGGAATTCAGTAAAAGCAGAAACATTTGCTCTGAGGACGATAGTCTTTAAAAAATGAAATGACAAACTACATATTGAGAAAAAATATTGGCAAATCATATGTCCAACAAAGGACTTGTATCCAGAATATATGAAGAACTTTCAAAGCCCAAGAGTAAGAAAACAAACAAGTAAATTAAAATATGTGCTCAAGGCTTCAACAGTCACTTCACCAAGGAGGGTTATACAGATGGCAAGTAAGTGCATAAAAGTTACTCAACACCACCTGCCACTAAAGGAATACAGACTAAAACCATGATGATGAACACTCTGGTTTCTCTTCAGCCCATGTACATCTTTTGCCTTTTAAAACCGCAATGCGATATCTCTACACACCTATAAGAAGAATTAAGATTAAAAAATATGATATTAAGGGCTGACAAGGGTGTCGAGCAATTGAAATTTTCACATGTTGTTTGTGAGAATGCAAAATGATACAGCCAACCTGAAAACATTTTGAGCAGCTTCTTACAAAGTCAAACATACACTTAACCATACAATCCAGTAATCCCGCTCTTGGGTATTTATCCTAGAGAATAGAAAAGTTATGTGCACACAAAAATTACATGCAAATGTTTACCGCAGCTCTTCTCGTGATTGCCAAACCTGGAAACAACTAAAATGTCCTTCAGCAGGGGAATGGATGAACGAACTCTGGGACGTCCAGACAATGGATACTGGGTCAGCAATAAAAAGGAAGGGCTTGCAATAATTTCAGTGGTTCTCAAAGATATTATGGTGAGTTAAAGAAGCTAGTCTAAAAACATTATCTACTGTACGGTTTCATTTATAGAGCATTCTATAAGTGACAAAATTAGAGCAATGGAGAACAGATCAGGGTAGGGACAGACCATGATCATAAAGGAATAGCATGAGGGAGTCATGGCGGGTGACGGACTGTTCTGAGTCCTGACTGCGGTAGTGGTCACGTGAATCTACATGTGTTAAAATTCACAGAACTGTACCTCCTCCCCAATAAAAGTAATTTTAAAAATAAAAAATAGAAATGTATGAAAGTATTAAACAACTTATTTGACATAGGTGAAGAAAGACTTAAAAATAAACAAATAAATAATTTTTTTAAAAAAGAAAGACTTAGTGAAGAAATTATCCAGAATGCAGCACAGAGAAAGGAAACAGAAATACGAAAGAATCCAATAAAAGGCACAGAGGAAAGAGTGAGAAAGTCTAACATTCTGCTTAATTGGGGATCAAAGGAAGACAACAGAAGGAATGGAGAAGACAGAATATTCAAAGAGATAATGGCTTTTGGAAAACACAACAAGAAAAGTAAAATAAACTCACAGCAGATACATCATAGTAATATGTCAGCACAGCAAATTCTAAAAGTATCCAAAGAGAAAGATCATTTACAAAAGACCAATCATTTTATTAGCCATTGTCTTCTTGATGACAAAAATGAAAGTCAGAAGTGAGTAGTGCTGTAAACTGTATAATCCCTAAACAGGTCGACTTATGAATCCCCAGAACCTACGAACATGTGACCTTACATGGATGGTAAAAGGAACTTTTTAGGTATGATTAGGTTACAGATCTTGAGCTGGGGAGATTATCCTGGATTATCTTAGCAGGTCCAATGTATTCAAAAGTGTCGAAGGAGGCGGAAGGAGCTGTGACTACGGACTAGAAGGCAGAGATAGGAGTGATGCAGCCACAAATCATGGAATACCAGCAGCCCCTAGAACCTGGAAGAGTCAAAGAGTGCATTCTCTCCTAGCACCTCCAGAAGGAGCATGTCCCTGCTAACACCTTGATTTTAGCCCGATGAGCCTCATTTCAGACATCTGACCACTAGAACTACATAAGAGATAAGTGCGTGTTGTTTTAAGCCACTAAAACAATTTGTTACGGCAGCAATGGGAAACTAATACAAATATCGTCACTGTATTAAGAGAACCTAACTGTCAAACCTAGAATTTTATACCTGGAAAAACTATCTTTCAAGGACATGAACTAAGTAAAGACATTTTCAGATAATTAAAAATTGAGAGAGTTTAAAATCAAGATACCCTTGATGGAAGGAAGTTCTACAAGATGAACTTCAAGCAGAAGAAAAATTATTCCAGAAGTTAAGATTTGGGATACAATAAGAAAGACTGAGCAAGTGGGTAAATTCTAAACATGTGGGTAAATTTAATCAAATGTTGACTACATGAAATAACAACAACATCTAATTTTGGGAGGGGGATGTGGAAAAAACTAAAATACTGCATAATAATAGCACATGAATTGGAAGGTGTGATTAAAATGAAGGATGAGCTGAGCTCTTTGTATTATTTGGGAGGAAGATAAAGTTTCTGTTATCTGTTATACTGTTTAATGGAGACCTTCCCAAATGTAAGGACACAGAAAGAATGTAAATCAAAGAATGGAAAAGTATATACCCTGATCTCAATGCCCTTAAATTAGAAATCAGTAGCAAAAAGATAACCAGGGAGAAAAAAAAAAAAACATGTGTTTACAAATTAGAAAGCATGCATCTAAAGGACTCACAGGGCAAGGAAAAAACAGAGTGGAATTTTTAAAATACCTAGAACTGCTGAATTTAAAAAAAAAAAAGATTCCATTATCACAAATTATCAAGTGGAGCATGACTGACTGTGTCTCTTCCAAATTTATATGTTGAAGCCCTAATCCGCAACATGATGATATTTGGAGACCAGCTTTTGGGAGGTAAATAGGTTTAGGTGAGACAATGAGGGTGGAGCCCCAAGATGGGATTTACACCCTTATAAGAAGGGGAAGAAGCCAGAGCTCTTTCCTTCTCCACCAAGCTAGGACACAGCAAGAAGGCTGCCACCTACAAATCAGGGGGAAAACTTTCACCAGGAACCAAATTTGCTGGCACCTTGATCTTGGACCTCTAGCCTCCAGAACTGTGAGAAATACATTTCTTTTATTTAAGCCACTCATCTATGGCATTTTGTTATGTGAGCTAATCATGACATGGTATCTGCAATACTTAAACGGAAATTTAGAGTCCCAAATATTTAGTAATAAGTCACATTCAAGTTGCATTTATCTCAGTGATACAAGATTCGTTTTTAAAAAATCTATTAATGTAATTTACCACATAACTGACCAAAGGAGAAAAATAAAATGATTGTTTTAATAAATGCAAAAAATAAGCATTCAATAAAATTCAATATCCAATCGTGGTTTAAAAAAAATCTTAGCAAAATAGGAATAGAAGGGAACTTCTTTAATCTGATAAACAGCATCTATCAAAAACACCTCAGATAATCATCATACTTAATGGAGAAATGCTGATCAAGTATCATACACATCTATATAACATCAAACTTGAGGTCATAACCTATGCAATAAGACGTGAAAAAGAAATATAAAGGAAGAAAGGTAGAGAGAAAATTATTACTAGTCACAGATGAAAATATTGTCTACGTGAAAAACCCAAACATAACCTGTAGAAATTACTAATAAGAAAGTTAAATAGGTGTGGACACAAAACCAATACACAAAATTCAAATGCATTCCTATAAAGCAGCAACAACTTATTATAAAACACAGATCTTACAGGTGCCGTTTATAATAGCAACAAAAACAAACAAAAATGATATATACATATACTTAAATAACCCAGGAGTAAATATAATAAAAATGTATCTATATGTGGCATGTTTTAGATAAAAGACTCAATGTCATAAAGGTGTTATTTCTCCTCAAAAGTGTGTATAGGTTCAATGCAGTTCTGGGACAAGACAAAATGATACTTAATGCTTCTTTAATGTGTTTCAGTGACATTTGGTCATTTTAACCATAAAGGGATTTTTATACATCTGCCTTGGGACCCTGAACAAGGGCCGAGTTTCCTCACTTGAGGAACAAAAGGATAGGAACTGATGACTTTTAAGTCTCTTCCTTCGCTGAAATCCCAGGATCTCTGTGGCTCTCAGGAGGCGAGCCTGAGACATACAACGGTTCTCTGTTGTCCCTCCTCTGCACTGCCCACCTGAGAGAAAGGAAGCAATAAGCCAGGCTGGGAATGGGTCTGAAACTCCACCCCGAAACCTTGATTTCTAACAGGAGGAAAATGCAAGCAAATCACGACATGTCCGGAACATTATGTAATCATTGCAAATGGCTTTTAAGAGATTACATAAACATGGAAATATTCATGACAGGTTAAGTGGGGGGAAATTGCACATATACTGTAATTACAATTCTAATGCAAAGACGAGCTCCAGGATGCCAGGATGCCCTGGACTGCTAGTTTCACCTGAAGACATGTTTTGGTTGGCCTCCTCTTTATTTTTAATTCTCATTGTTGGATAACATTTAAAAGTCTGGGGATTTCACATAAATGTCTAGATTTCTAGGGGTTTTTTTGTAATATGTAAAGATCAGGCAACACTGGGCCAAGTTCCCACATGGCAAAGAGTGGCAGGAGCTGCACTGGGTGCCCCTCAGAAGCCACCTCATGCTGTCTTGCTGGCCAACTCCCTGCCTTCCCTCATTCCACGTGAGTGTATGATACCTGAATTGTGATGTGTTTCCATGTTTCATTCATGCTCTTCCCTTTGCCTGAAACACCCTTCCATTTTTCTCACCTGGCAAGCTCTTGACCATTCTTGAAGCCTGAGCACAAGGGGCATTTCTGCCAGGACATCTGGCCTCCACCATGCTTTTCCTACAGGAGATACAAAACTCCTTTCATGTGAGGCAGTTCTTGTCACAGCCAGACCTAGGGATTCTTACTTTTAAAACAAATTCATTGAGATAAAATTCATATATCACACAGCTCCCCATTTAAAAGCATACAATTCAATGGCTTTTGGTGTATTTGCTGAGTTGCACATCCTTCATCACTGTGAATTTTAGAACATTCTGTGGATCCATCATCCGTTGATGGACACTGGGCCTGTTTTCACTTCTTGACGATTGTCATCATGCTGCTGTGGACGTATACATATAGGCTTTTGTGAGAACACGTGGTTTCATTTCTCTTCGGACTACATCCAGGAGTAGAAGAGCTGGGTCATATGACGACTCTACGTTTAACTGTTTGAGGACAGCACCTCCCTTCACACTCCCACCAATGGCACACGAGGGTTCCAATTTCTCCACATCCTTGTCAACACTTGTGATTATCCATTTTTATGATTCTAGCTGTCCTGACAGGGGTGAAGTAATCACTTGCATTTGCTTTACATTTCCCTGATGGCTAATAGGACCCTTCCATGTTGCTGCAAATGGCATTATTTCATTTTTTATGGCTGAGTAATATTCCATTGTATATATACACCACATCTTCTTTATCCAGCCACCTGTCAATGGACATTTAGGTTGTTTCCATGTCTTGGCTTTTGTATATAGTGCTGCTATGAACACTGGGGTGCATGTGTTTTTTCGAATTAGAGTTTTCTCTGGATATATGCCCAGGAATGGGATTGCTGGATCATATGGTAAGTCTATTCTTAGTTTTTTAAGGAAACTCCATACTGTTTTCCATGGTGACTGCACCAATTTACATTCCCGCCAACAGTGTAGGAGGGTTCCCTTTTCTCCACACCCTCTCCAGCATTTATTATTCATAGACTTTTTAATGATGGCCACTCTGACTGGTATAGGTGATACCTCATTGTAGTTTTGATTTGCATTTCTCTAATAATTAGCAATATTTTAATATGCATGTTTTAATACGCCTGTTGGCCACATGAAAGGATGTCTTCTTTGGAGAAATGTCTATTTAGGTCTCCTGCCCATTTTTGGATTGGATTGTTTGGGGGTTTTTTATATTAAGCTAGGACGCCAGAATTTTAAAGCAGCACAGGGCTTGGTCCTGGTCCTGTCTGTGTCTGAGGAAGCAGGGTATGGTTCTGAGAGCTCTTGCCGAGGCTGAGATGCCCGTGTTATGAAGGAACCTAACACCTCTTGCTCTGACAAAGTCAGAAAAGCACCACGTGGAGGTCCAGCTTCCCTTCCTGTAGGCACTCAAGAACTTGATAGGATAGTTCCACCTGCGCAGCCACTGTCCCCCTCATTCTCCAGCTGGAGGACCCTGGAGGCAGAGATGTGCCCAGTTTCCTGTGGTTTGCCAGGCTGGGGGGCAGCCCATTTCTAGGAAGAGACAGACCCACCCCTGGAAATCGTCTGCCAAGCTGGTTCTGGGGCACTGAGTTGACCCGATGACCATTTGTTGTCCAAATTCTACACTCGCCAGTGGGTTCTCTGAAAGCTGGTCTCCGTGGCCATGGGCCCAGGAGGCCCGAGGAGGAGGACTCCTAGCAGAGGAGCGGAGGGTGCCCGGCCCTCCCCTCCCTCTGGTCTGCGCGCTCCCAGGGCTGTCCTGGGGCAATCATTCCACAAATGCCCAAGGGAGAAAATAAATGATTTTCCTGCTGTCTGTTAAGGAACACGCTTGCAAATCGGTGGAGGGCTTAGCTATGCACTTTAATCTCAGCTTTCAACTCGCTCACCCAGCCGCTCTGCCCGCCAGCAACGGGGGCCCCCGGGATCCTCGTGAACCCCCCCAGAATATTTTGACAGGCGTGACTCACAAACGTCTCTTTGCTTGAAATCCTTTATGCTCATTCTGATTACGTGTTATTAAAATAAGTACAGTGAGAGGCTTGGCATCTATTTTAATCAACGGTTTGAAGTCCTGTAAATAAGTTTGATGTTCTGAACAATGCATTACTTTTCACATAAATGATTCAAATGTAATTATTCTGGCCATCCAACTCAAAATGCAGTTTGAACCTTTGTTTTGAGGGTTTTTTCCCCAAACATGTTGAGCCTTATCTTACTCTCTTGCTTTTATTTTAAAAATAACAATGCTTTTCCTGGCAGTTTCCATCTTATAGCAAATCAAATCGCTCCAGTAGAGCGTCAACAAAGGGCCCCGGCACAATTACCCTCAGAAAAAACGTGTGCGGTCAGTTAACCTGATCCATAGGGAACCAGTATCAGGTGAAGCTCTGTGCAAACTCTGGCAGAAACACGGTAAGCAAGAGCCATGTGTTTCCTGACTATGAGAGCCAGGACCCTGGCTCTGGGACTCCCAGATGGTTGAGTTGTCCTTGTCCTCGAGAAATAAATGATCTATATAGATGGCCAATAGACACACGAAAAAAATGCTCAGTATCGCTAATTATTAGAGAGATGCAAATCAAAACTACAACGAGCAACCTAAATATCCATTAACAGATGACTCGATAAAGAAGATGTGTTATATATATACAATGGAATACTACTCAGCCATAAAAAAGAATAAAATAATTCCTTTTGCAGCAGCATGGATGGACCTGGAGATAGTCATTCTAAGTGATGTAAGCCAGAAAGAGAAAGAAAAATACCATATGAGATCACTTATATGTGGAATCTAAAAAAAAATGACACAAATAAATTTATTTACAAAACAGAGGCAGACTCACAGACATAGAAAACAAACTTATGGTTACAAGGAGGGGAAGAAGGGGAGGGATAAATTGGAAGTTCAAGATTTACAGGTACTAACTACTATATATAAAACAGATAAACAGCAGGTCCTCCTGTATTGCACAGTGAACTATATTCAATATCTCATAATAACCTATAATGAAAAAGAGTAAGAAAAGTAATCTATACGTATATGTATAACTGAATCACTGTGCTGTACACCAGAAACTAACACAACACTGTAAATCAACTACACTTCAGTTTGAAAAAAGAAAGCAAGCAAGCTCTAATGGGGAAGATCGCCAAGGAAGTCCATGAGGGCACGTGCTGAGAGGTGCCGCCTCTGCCTGCGCGCGTGCCCGGGGCGGCGGTGCTGTTAACTGGGGTGGACGCAACAGGGGAGGGGAGGCCCTCCCACGAGAGGCTGCTCCAACTGTCCGTCTCCCCTCTGGAGAGGGCTTCTGGCAGGCTGAGGTGTCCTGGTTGGCTCTGCTTTGTTTTTTTTTTTTTGCCAGCATATTCCCAGGTATTAGAACAGTGCCAGGGGTCTTTTAGGTAATATATAGATGAATGAATGAATGAATGAATGAGAGTTTGCCACCAAAAAACAAGGAAGAAGGAAGAGGACCTACCCAACAGAGGAAGCTGCATGTGCTGAGACAAAAACCAGGTAGAAGATGGGACTGCGAGGGGCCAGGATGCACATGCAGGGGCTCAGAAGGGGCTGGGAGGCAGGGCTCTGTGCTCAGGGCCGGGGTAGCGGGCTTATAGCCTTCATCCTCCCCCACGAGGCCAACAGTTTCCAAACCTGCATTTAGCTGTGGAACCGTCTTCAGGAAAAGCTTCCCAAGTACTACGAGCAACAGGAGAAAAAACACTGGGGGGAGGGCGTAGCTCAGTGGTAGAGTGTGTGCTTAGCATGCACGAGGTCCTGGGTTCAGTCCCCAGTCCCTCCACTTAAAAAATAAATAAACCTAATTACCTCCCACCTCATGCAAAAACATACATAAATAAAGAGAGAGAGAGAGAGAGAGAAATAGTTAAATGAGACTTCATCAGAAAGAAAACTTTTGTCTTTCAAGAAAGTGAAAAGACAGCCCACAGAATGGGAGAACGGATGTGCAGATGGTGTTTCCGTTCAGGGTCTCCTGTCTAGAATATACAAAGAATTCACACAACCCAATAATAAAAAGACAACCTAATTTTAAAATTGCCAAAGGATCTGTGTAGACGTTTCTCCGAAGAAGATACACAAACGGCCGAGGAGCCGGTGAGCCGATGCTCAGCAGTGCTCAGCAGGCCCCGCAAGCCTCCTTTAGGTCCAACTAGAACGCTCGGAGTTGTGCTCACAGGTTCCGGGCGGCACCATCGGCCCAGGGAGGCAGCTGGAGGAGAGTGGTTTATCTCAGCCCTAAGGCAGGGGAATCACACAGTAACTGGATACCATGAAGCATCATCTCTCAAAGACCCAGCAGACCCGAGGGGAGCAGACCCCGCCTCAGTGCCGCCCTGCACTGGACCACTTTGAGATTCCAGGGGGGCCGTGGGCTCTGAGAAGTGACCCTGAGTGGGGCAGAGGGGACTACGGACAAGCAGGGCAGATCCCCGGAGTGCCAGCCGCTAACGATGTGAAGTTGCTTCCGGTCGGCTGTTCGGGGTCAAGGCGCCAGCGGGTGGTGGGAGGTGGGGCAGAGGGCAGTTCAGGCCCCCTCCCCATCTCCGGAACCTTGTCCGGGGCTGCCGACTTCCTCCATCACTGACGTGTGCCTGGTCGATCTGCCTCAGAGTTTCCCTGCGTGGTGTGACCGCTGCCTGGGAACATGAAATGAAGGCAGCGTGTAGGCACGTAGATGGTGAAGACTGGAGAGTTAAATGGTGAGGATGGAGAAGTTGCCAGTCCAGCATTTTCCAAAAGCTCCTCTGTGCGTACGCCACTTTTTTTAAAAAGGCTTGGATGATTTAATATACTTAGAAAGCATGAACACCTTTCTCTTTCTTTAAAGACAGGCTGTTTTGTTGCCAGGCTTCAAAGATTCCTGAATACGCAAAACTGCCCTGGGTGTTTCTGAGAGGAGTTTGCACCATTTCACAAACCCACTTTTCCGAGGCACTTTTGTCTCAATGCACCACAAGGAGCTGGTGTGCCTGAAATACGCACTGGGAGACCTGACCTCACCCCACTCCTTCATCTTGCAGAAGATGAGAGCAAGGCAAGCGGGTGAGGGCTGTGCAGAGAGCCAGGACCAGGGCTCTGGTCCCCAGGTGCCCATCACTAAGTTCCTTCCCTGGATTAGCTACATTACTAACGGGCCCAGTGCAAAACAGAACCAAGTGCAGACCCCTCCGAGCACAGGGTCCTGTGTGACTCAGGCATCGCTTAACCGTGAAGCTGGCCCCACTGTCTCTGCAGCCCAGGTGCGTAGGGTGGACACTACTTCCCTGAAGTGGAAGCCAAGGTCTGCCCCTCACTAGCCCAGTGACCTGGGACATGTCGCTCAGCCTCTCTGAGCCTCAGTCTCCACTCCCAGAAAGTGGGTTCATAGCTACTTTTCTCGCTGCTATGAGTAGTGATTGCATGAGGTTGCAAACAGAAATCGACATCTGTCTTTTTGAAAAGAAGAAAGGGCTGACCTTGTGTTTGGGCGGGGATAGATCTGCCCACTTCTTGGACTCTAGAGCCGTGAGATCCCACCGGCCGGCAGGCTGCAGAGCCAAGTCTCTGTGAGATTCCAGCTCGTGGCTTTAGGGGGCACCTGCAGGAGCTCACGGGCGGACTCCAGGCGGCCGGGCCACAGACGTGAATTCCAGGCCCACCTGCGCCGAGGCCTCCATGCCTTCCCCCCGATGGGGGTCTGATTTCCCGCCCAACAGCACACGTGAGAAGAGGCAGCCTCGCCCGGGGCTGGAGCATCCTTTCTTCAGTGCCACTTCCCGCGTCATTTATTATTGGGCATTTACTTCGGGCATCATTAGGAAACTGTTACATCATTAACATTTTATGCTGATTTCCATATTGATCGCAGCTTTTGCGCTGTAACTGAGGGCAAGTCCCCTAACCCCGCTGTGCCCCAGTTTCCCCACGTGCAACACGGAGATCACACGCGCACCCAGTGCACCGGGCTGCGGAGCAGACTGAATTGATCAGCGCCTGGAAGATGCTCAGGAGGGCGTTTGGCATAAAGCGAATGTTTAACCCGTGTTCCCTGTTCGGCTTGTGAATACTTAGCTAGAAAGCTTGTGACTACAGCCGTGTTACGTTTCAGCTTGCCGCTTGTGTGGTCCCCAGTTAACCTGTGGTTCCTTGGGACTTCTGAGCAGCAAGCTAGAGACATAGCGATGTGTGGGTGTCTGGACCACCCGTCTCCCAGGGGGCTGTCCGGGGGGGGGGGGTGCGCGGCTTGGCTGGCCACTAGAGACACCCAAATGTCAGTGTGACAGTTTTCTTCAAGGGCTTCCTCATTTTGTCTTCAGGAGTTCAGCGCAAGGCCGTGACTTTGCCCTTTCAAGTCCTCCTCGTTGGCTGCGTCTTAGGAAGACTCGCATGCTCTCAAATCATAAGAAGCTAAGGTCACTCAGACGTCTTTCTGTCCTGGTCGAATGACGATCCAGACACATCAAAGCCCCTCCTCCCCTCTCTTTCCTGTCCCCCCACCACTTTCCTATCTGCCGCCCCCTCCCTGTGCCTCTCCCACCATCTGTTTGTCTCATAGCATCTAAGTTTGGGGGTGCTTTTGACCCACAAATCCCACTATAAGAGGGTTTTCTAAAGTGAGATACAAGATGTGGCCAAAAAAGAACACAAACCTGGAGAAACAGGGTGTCCCGTGCCTCACGCGTCACCCTGCATCTTGGAAGCGGTGGCTGCGGGGTCCCCTCCCTCCCGCAGCCCTCCCAGACCAGCCGGGGTCACGGAGGGAAAGAGACTGGAGGTGGGGAGGGGGGAGAGGAGGAGCAATAGGAAATGTGCCCGTTTATCTGAAAAACTGAACAAAAGAAGGCTCGGTTCTCGCGTGCTGTCATGAAGTATTTAAATGCCAGCGGGGTCAGCAGGCACCGCTCGCGTATCTAAAGGGTCGTTTTTAAGTCTGCTGACGTCTCTGGTCACAAATTACGAACCTGAGCAGGAAGTGGCTGGGGCTTTTCTGGAGGGCCAGGAGGACGCGCGCGGAAGAGCACTGAAAGGTGCTGGAGCAGCCCCACCCACTTTGCCACCCGGGGGCCGCTCACTAGAGAAAGAGCCCAGGGCTGGGCTGAAGGGCTCCTGCAGCTGCAGCGGGGAGGGGCCGTCCTGCTCCTTTGGGTTCCCCTTGAAAGAGAGTCCTGCTCAGTGGGGCTCGCCCCTCGACCACCCGTCACTGGTCTTGGGGATGCGCCAACACCCTCCCCGCAAAACCACAGAGAACCTGTGCGCTCCCGGAGGGTTTCCGCATTTCCTGGCTCTGCCTTTTTTTTTCCTGGATGAAATTCACCAAATATAAAATGCACCATTTTGGAGGGGGAGGGTATAGCCAGCACACGTGAGGTCCTGGGTTCAATCCCCAGTATCTCCACTTAAAAAAGATAAATAAATAAGTAAATCTAATTACCTCACCCTGCAAAAAAAAAAAAAAAAAAAATGCTGGCCTCCACACCACATGGAGGTGGGCCACCCCGGGGCGCTGCGAGTCCAGAGGGCTGTGTCACTGCTCAATTTATTTTCTGATCCTTTGAGACCGGCTGGGGCTCCTCGGGTCACCCAGACTGGGGGTACAGAGGAGCGAGAAGCCTGCGCTTTGCAGTGAGCAGATCGGGGAGGGGCTGCAGCAGCCTGAGTAAATCTACGGGCCTTCCCCAAACCTTACTTTTCTCATCTGAGAAGTGGGAATGGGCGTTCTCCATACAGCGGTGAGGATCGACGAGAAAATGTTTGCTTTAACGTCTGCCATGTAAGGAGTGTGCAATCAGCGCATCTTCCCTTACCGCCCAGCCATGAGGATGGTGGGGCAGGGAGGGGGTGAGCGCTGAGCCCCCCGCCTCCTGGCATTTGAGCGTCTCCATGCCGTGCCCTGCTCCCAGCAAGCCAGGCATTTCCCACCAGTGCCCACCGGCCTCCCCATCTGGAACACTGCTGGGTCGACCCCTGTTCCTCTGCCTCCTCCTCCAAGCAGTCCTTTCTCTTGGGGCTCCCTGTCTGCTAGTGTTTCCCTTAAGGACCCTTCCTCCGGGGAGCCTTCCCTGACCACGCCAGCCTCCTGGACCTCCTTCAGGGGCTGGGACAGTATCTGTACCCACAGCAAAGCGTGTGGCGCTGGACAAGGTGTGCTGTGCATATCTTGTCTTCAGGAGCCATCACAAGCTACCCAAAAGTAGGGACCTCCAGCCCCTTCTGTGGTCCCCGCAGTGCTGCACACAGGGCTGGGCACATTACCCCGGGGACCCGTCATTGGGCAGACTTTCTGATGCAAGGACAGAGGACAAGAATGGTGGGGCTTGGTCACTAGCTTGGGTGAAAGCCTGGCCTACAGACAATCCATGATGCTTATGCCAAGTTCTAGAAGCCCCAGGAAAGCTGAAGCCTCTGATGCCAGCGCCAGAGCAGCTCCCAGGGCAAAGCTTTCCAGCTTCAGCTGAGAACACTTCAGAGCCACTCAAGGGCCAAGAGGGAACCTGTGAGCAGAGCAGCCGTGCGCCAGCCCGACACTGGCCAGCTCAGGGACTTGGTGCTGCCTGGCCAGGCTGAGCCTCTCTTTCCTCATCTGCAAGCTGTGGGTGATTGTACCTGACTGCTGTGGGTTGAACTGTGCTCCCCCAAAGTTACACTGAAGTGCTCATCCCTGGGGTCTGTTGAAGCGACCTTATGACATAGAATCTCAGCAGATGCGATCAAATTGAGATGAGGTCATGCTAGATGAGGGCGGACCCTTAACCCAGTGGCTGCGTCCCTACGAGAAGGACATTTGGACACAGACAGAGACACACACAGAGGGAAGATGGGCATGTGAGGACGGGGTGGGTGGGGCTGCAAGCCGAGGGATGCCGAGGGCTGCCGTCAACAGCCGAAGCCGGAAGAGGCAAAAAAGGACCCTCCCCTGGAGCCTCAGAAGGGGCGTGGCTCTGGGACACCTTGAGTTTAGATTTCTGGCCTCCAGACTTCAAGAGATCCATGTCTGAGGGGTGAAACCACCTGGTTTGTGGCCAAAGGACCACACGCTGTCTAACTAGCAGCCCGTGCAGAAAAGTTGACAAGCTTTCCATCCACTTTTGATGCCCGTTCAGTGCCTGCTACATGCTGACCAGAGCCCGGCTTGGAGTTACCTCACTAATGGCCTTTCATCCACCTTGGCCTGTGGGGTCAGGGTGGCAGGAACCACGTGTCCCTGGTGTTCCTCCTCTTCTGAGCCAGCGCTCCTGACCCTGCTGGAGGCACTGGGCCCCTGCGAGTCGCAGTTGGCTCCACCTGGTCTTCTGAAATGGCACTGGTCCGACCGGAGGCACTTCTGACCGCTCGCACGGGCGGGGCTCGCAAAATACTTTCCACGCGCCAGTGCTCCTTGGGTGAGGGGCTTACTCTTTTAGTGGGCCCCGAGGGTGAACGGTCCTCCCCGCAGGCAGCCTCCTGCGGCCCCTGCCAGGCTTATTTTGCAAAACGAGGTCAAAGGTTTCTGCAACCCGGGAATCCTAGCCCTGTAATCAGTGCTTTCAGACTTCAGCGGACCTGCAAACCCCCAGGGAGCTATGAAAATGCAGGTTCAAGGTTCTAATTCACTGTGTCTGGGCGAGGGACAGAACCTACATTTCTGTAAGTCAGAACTTCTGTAACTTAGGACATCGCAGATGATGTTTCTCCTGGTGGTCTGAGAAACACTGCTCTAGAGAAATAATCATCTTTCCAAGAAGCCATGTCCTCACAAGGATCTGTCCTCACTGGTGATGTGCACAACTTCTCGCTTGTGTCTCGAGTGTGGACCACAAATAATGAAGACTTTTATTTTGCGTGATTAGTTCCCAAAACCTCGTAACACTTTTGCAAACCAGATATTTGATGCTGGGTTTTTTATCTGCCTCTTACTGAAGAAAATTAAAATATGGGGGGGGGGGGTGGTCTGGTCCCAAGATTCACATCCAGAAAGTCCTACATCCATTGGGAACTTGATTGGGGGCATATTATATGTGTCATATAATTCACTGATTTCAAGTGTGCCGTTCAATGATGTTTTAGGAAATTTGCCCGGGGGTGCCACCCTCAGCATAAATCAGCTTCAGAACATCTCCTTCATCCCAAGAAGATTCCTCACGCCCAGTTACTGTTAATTCCCTTTCTAGCCCCACCCCCAACCCCTGCCCCAGGAAGCTGCTAATCTACTCTCTGTCTACGGATTCATCCTTTCTGGACATTTTCGTGCGAATGGAATCACAGGGTGTGTGGTCTCTCGTGACCAGTTTCTTTCACTTCATGTCATGTTCATCCACGTTCCCGCTCGCGTCCGGAGCCGCTGAACGGACCTCCCTTGGACGGAGGTACCACACGTTGCCCACCTGTTCACTAGCTGATGGACATGTAGGCTGTTTCCAGCTTGTGAAACTGCTCTTCTTCTGATGTCACAGCCTGGCTGCTCTTGGGAACGGGTTTCATGTCATGATGGGCCGTGCAGATGGGAGGCGCGTGGAGGGCTGGTTGAAGTGCTGCAGGGGTTCCATCATCTGAGCCCTCCGGTCGGCATAAGGCATGTGTGTGTGTGTGCGCGTGCGTGTGTGTGCACGTATGTGCATGTGGCTTGGGGCCAGAGGGCACAGGAAAAATGGCAACCTCCATGCCTGCAAACTGCAAGGGGCTCTAATGACATGAATTGTCTCAAAAACTGCTCCAAATAGGTCATCCAAGGTGTCCAGCTCTCTGTTCCACTGCAATCTGGACACGTGAGCAAGGCTGGGAAGTGAGGACAGCCACAGGACAGTGTGGGAAATCCGATAAGGGAGACACTGTAACGCCATGGCACCATTGAGGGTGGCCCAGACTATGCCCGAGGTGGATCAAGGAAGGCTTCCTGGAGGAGGTGGCAGCTGAAGGGATTCTCCAAATGTCAGACTCAATCCAATCATGAAGGGAGCAATGAAATTCCAGAAAGAGACCCGGCACAAGCAAGGCAAGGAAGCAAAGAGGACTTGTTTATTTGGGGTCCCCACGTTTGCTGGGGCTGGAGTTCAGGGGTGGGGGTCGGCCAGGGGGTGAGGTTGAAAACTCAGATCACGACGAGCCTTTAAATCTGAGTTGGGGCTCGAGGCCAGTGAAAAGTGACACACCAGGGGATGACAGGGAAATGGCATCATCTATGCAATCCATTCTCCAGCCTAGGTATTCTAATGGCATTGGACCTTCGTCACCCCTGCAGCTTTGATGGGGTGACCCAGGATCCAGGAGGTCCTAGCCGTCAGACCCCAACTTTGACTCTCTTCTTGTTCTTCCCACTGCCTCCTTTGTCGTAGACTAATTGACCATAAGTGTGTGGGGTTTTTTCCTGGACTTCCAGCCCCCAAGGCCACCTTGGAGCCTCTTGTGGGCTCCACCCTCTTGTGTGGATAGATGGTCCAATTCTGAAGGATGCAGACAAGGGCGCTGGGTGTTTAGAGAGCTCTCCGTGGCCTCCAGTCAAGAGGGGCCTTGGCCACAAATGCCACGTTGTCTCCCGTGCTGGGCCGGGGGGCTGTCCTGGGGGAGGTTCACGCTGTGTGTCTCCTCCTCCCATTCCCTGTCCTCACCAGGCCGTTAGCCGGCTCTTTGTGACGAGGGCCAGACAGCCAGGTTCTGGGCCAGACTCCTGCTGGCGTTTGTACTGGGAGGAAGGGAAAAAAGACCATCCCTGTCTTTCGCATGGGCTCTGGAATGCGGGGACACCTGTTTGCATCCACGGGGGTGGCTCCGCAGCTGAGTTCACAGCCCTGGGCGGGGCGTGGGTGATGGCTGGGAAGGTCCCAGGGCACCCTGGGGAGATCGTAGGTGCTGGAGACGAGGCCCGTGATCTTTGCTGCTCTTGAAAAGAGTCAAAGTATCTTGGAAATTCAAAGGTGAAAGCTAGGGAACCTGGTTGTCACCTATCGCAACCATTCCCAGCTGAGCAGAGTGGCCCCCGGGCTGAGGAGAGCCTAGCAGCTGGGAGGCACTGGATCTCTGGGCCGGGCTCCGCTCCCAGCGGCATGAGGCCTCGCCTTCCTGAGTCCCAGGGGCCCCATTTCCTCCCCATCAGCCCAGGCCCCCTCAGGGTTGGGTGGGCGCGAGGTTGTGATGGGGAGTGTGTTCAGAAGCTGGGGAGTGCACGGCTAACGGGAGAAATTGCCCCCACCTGCCTTTCCAGCCTCCCCTGCCCTGAGCTCCGGGCCCAACAGCCCACCGTCACCCCCAGGTGGGCGCCATTTCCCTCCGCCCCGCCGGAACCAGCCTGCCTTCCCTCCCGCGGCCTGGCCACCTGCAGTTGCTCATCCCTTAGGCCATGTGTGAGTCAGTCTCCCCGCCTGCATCCACCCCGTCCCCCAGGCTGAGCCCCCGCGTCTCAGCACCCAGGCCACCAAGGCCCCGCCCCGCCCTGCCCCTCCCCCAGCTCTGTGCTGCCGCCTCCGGGGCCTGTCCTCGAGGGGCTGTATTGTGCGTTCACTGCCCTGTGTGTCCTTATGCGATCTCGGCCAGATTGAAAGCCGTTTGAGGTCGGGGACAGATCTTACATCTGTCTGTACCTACTGGGGGCAGGAGGGGGAGACATCAGAGGTGCCGGAGCCAAACCACGGCCTGGCGGGGACCGGGGCTCAGTGTGCTCTTTTCTGAAGTCCTGAGAGCTCACTCTTCTTTCTGTCTCTCTGTCTCTCTGTGTTTCTCCATCTCTCTTCCCGTACCAGCGGAGCTTCCAGGCCCTCCCCCAGCCTGTCCCTTCTCCACGACAGTTCTCTCACTGCCTAAAGGCCTCCGAGGTATGTGGGATGGACTTAGGCATCGCCCGGAGGGTTCCCAGGCCAGAGGCTGTGTGGAGAAGGAAGGAATTTATGAGAACGCCCAAGGCCTTGGCGCAGGAGACACTGACTCACGTGGCTGCAGGGGCCTAGGTTTCAGGTGTGCAGGAAGTGGACAAGATCAGCCACATTTGTACCCGGAGCTGCTTCGCCTCGCTGGGCAGCCCCAGGCCAGGTCCCAGCGGGACCGCACTGTGGGGGCCAGAGGCTACCCAGAGGAAGGGCTGGCTGCTGATGGGGGAGAGTCACCCCCAACCCTGGTCTCGGTTTCCTTGTCAGGAAAGGAGGGGATGGACACAGAAGCCCTGGGAACCCCCCAGCTCCCGCTCCCAGCCCGCCCTGGGCTGGCCTCGGGCATCCTGGGAAAGCTCAGGCACTGTTTGCTCGGGACGGAAGTAGGCAGGGGCAGGTTTCAGACGCCGATCTCAGCGCTCTGGCTGGCCAGGGTGCCCTGGCTCTTGTCCGGCCGGGACCTGCTGCCACGTGGGCCGACTCCCCTCGGCCTCAAGAGAAACACACCTGGGGAGAGACTGAGCTCGAAGTAGCCTGACTCCAGCCTCTGGTTGCAAAGCAGACCCCAGCCCGTCCTCCCGGCTGGGGACAGTTGCAAAGTCTGTGAAGGCGGAGGCTGAGGAGGGTAGTGTGCAGCGCAGCAGGAGGGACCCGGCCGGGGGTCACACTCGCCGAAACTCCTCGGCAAAGAGGTCCCTTCGAGGCCTTCCGATGCCAAACGTGACTCCAGCCGTGCGGACACTTCTCTTTTAAAATTGTTTAGCAATGCTACACAGTCATTCGCGAGACTTGATCATCACATGTTGTTTTTGATGAAAAGCTACCAAGCCACCCAGCCTCGTAACCCGTCCATCTCTCCACGAGAGCCACGGCCTCAGAGCAGCTGCCCCCACCCCCGGAGGCTCCCAGACGCCCTGTACGTCCCGACATGAGGCTGAATCGTTTCCCCGGAAACCACCGGAAAACAGAGACTCAGCTTGACGCTGGAGTCCTTACAGAACCTCTCATGTTGTGGGCCTGTCTCTCAGCCATTCGTTTTATAATTAATAGACTCTATTTTTTGAGCAGTTTTAGGTTTTCAGGAAAACTGAGCGGGAGGCATGGAGAGTTCCCGCAGACTCCCTTGTCCTCCACCACCAGTTTCCCCGTTATCAGCGTCTCCCGTTGGTGGGGCACGATCGTTCCAGTCGCTGAGCCAATATCTACGTTATGATTAAGCAAAGTCCACAGTGACCTCAGGCTTCACTCATGGGGTTGTACATGCTGTGTGTCTGGACAGACGTAGACTGACTCGCCATCATTACGGCGTCGCACAGAGCATTTTCACTGCCCTAAGCATCCCCTCCGCCCCACGTGTTCCTCGTCACTGACCTCTGGCAACCGCTGGTAGCTTTGCCATCTCCACAGTTGGCCTCTTCCAGAATGGCACAGATTTGGGGTCATACGATAGGCAGCCTTTCCAGGTTGACTTCTTTCCCTTCACGATACACACTGAAGTTTCCTCCATGTCTCTTCATGGCGCGATAGTTCACTTCTCTTTAGTGCTGAATAATATTCCACTGTCTGGATGAACCACGGTTTATTTATCCATCCACCTACTGAAAGGCATCAAGTTTTGGCCATTTTGCATAAAACTGCTTATGCAGTTATGCGTAAATATTAATGCACAGGGTTTTGTGTGGACATAAAAGAAATCCTTTGGGTAAATATCAAGATCATGATTATTGGATCACAGGGTAACGGTATGTTTAGCCTTGCAAGAAGCTCCTAAACTGTCTACCAAGGGGCAGTACCACTTTGCGTTCCCACAAGCAATGAACGAGAGTTCCTGTTGCACCACGTCCCCCCAGCATTTGGTGGTGTCAGTGTTTTGGATCTGGGCCATTCTTGTTGGTGTGCCTCGATATCTCATGGTGGTTTTAATTTGTATGTCCCTGAAGACATGTGATGCAGAACATCTTTTCATATGTTTATTCGCCGTCTCGTATATCTTCTCTGGTGAAGTTCAATTATTACTTTTTTTAAGCAAAGAACAGCCTGAAGAAGATACGTGGACAAATTTTAATATGTTGCTACATAGCTCATATTTCCTAATTCTTTAGCCAGAACCCACTATTTCCTAATTCTTTAGTAAGCATCACTAAGAAGCACTGGACAGCTTTCCAGGGGTGCTCCTTAAAGGGAACTGCCTCAGCTGGGAGATGTGCTCTTCGTGCCCTCCGCCTTTCCTTTTTCTGCTGCCTGGAACTTGGAGTTGATGGCTGAGCTCCAGCAGCCATCCTGGACCATGAGATGTCTTTGAGGGTGGAAACCGTACACTAGAATGGTAGAGCAGATAGACTGAAGAAGGATCAGGGCTTCTGGTGAAGCCCCATTGGAGCCATGGACTGCTGACCTTGGGATGCCTTTTATGAGAAAGAGAAGCAAACACCTACGTTGTGTAAGACATACTCATTTTGGGTATTTTATTACATGCAAACAAACTCGGAGGTACAGTAGCAGAGACACCTTCAACCTTGGGTGATTCCCATGCCTATAAAATGTTCCATTGTGGGAGGGCAAGGGCACATAGTATGGATTTAGACGTCTTCCCGGGACCACAGCCTCCTACAGTAGACCTACACAAGGCATGAGAAAGCACCTGTCCTACCCTCCTTGCTGGGCCAACGGGAGCCGCACAACCAACAGGGGAGGGAACACAATCTGGTAGACACAGGAGAAGTTGTAATAAAACTGAGTCA
Organism: Camelus ferus; assembly: GCF_009834535.1. Taxonomy (NCBI): domain Eukaryota; kingdom Metazoa; phylum Chordata; class Mammalia; order Artiodactyla; family Camelidae; genus Camelus; species Camelus ferus. The sequence continues at coordinate 68,591,322 of NC_045705.1, forward strand.
TAAAATGTGAGCCATATTCTACATCAGGATGCTGTTAATAAGTAATTTTGAATATACGCATGTGTGTTCCTGTGTGTCTGCAACTAGATCTATGAATTAAATAAGCAGATGTTTTACAATTCCATCTCTATCCCTAAAGGTCAGTCTCGTCAAGCTGGTCAAAAGCAATTCTTTTTTTTTTAATTTTATTTTTTATTGAAGTGTAGTTGATTTACAATGTTAGGTTCAGGTGCACAGCAAAGCGATTCAGCTATACTATGCATACATATATATTTTTTCATTTCAGATTCTTTTCCATTATGTGTTATCACAAGAAATTGAATATAGCTCCCTGTGCTGTGCAGTAGGTCCTTGTTGTTTATCTGTTTTATATGTTGTAGTGTGTGTCTGTTAATCCCAAACTCCTAATTTATCCCTCTCCGCGCTTTCCCCTTTGTTAGCCATGGTTTGTTTTCTATGTCTGTGAGTCCATTTTTGGTGTGTAAAAAGAATTTGTATCTTTTTCTTTTAGATTCCGTACATCTATGGAATAGATACTGTGTGATATTTGTCTTTCTCTGTCTGACTTACTTCACTTGGTATGATGATCTCTAGGCCCATCCATATGCTGCAAATGGCATTATTTCATTCTTTTTTATGGCTGAATAATGTTAAAAGTAATTCTTTTTTATCTTCTCTTAGGGAAATTAGAGCTCACCGCCATCTCTTGGGGATCTTTAGGTGCATTCAGCAACGACCGTCCTGTGGGACAGGAGAGGAAACTGCAGGCTCATTTGGTTGGATAAACTGATACACTTGTTTAAAAAAGGAATCATGTCATTTTAAAGTTAGTAATAGCTGATGAATTCTAACTGTGCAGCCTCTAATGCTATCCCGGTGGTGTTCTGGTGACAATGGCAGTGATAGTGTAAAGGTGATTATAATAGGGTTCTCTAACCGCACAGCTGTCGTGTTAAATTTGCCCCCCCCTCCCCAGGTGTGAGACGTGCTGTGGAAGCATCATTGATGGTCCTTCCTGTCCCTGGATCTTAACTTGGGTCATTCATGGGTCTTCTATAGAATGGCCACCACCACCGGAAGCGACTCTGAACTGGACTCAGACAACTCGGATCCTGTCTGCGGGCATCTTAAGCCACGTGTTTCCGCCAGCATGATATTAACAACAGTGTGCTCTCAGCAGTGACCTGAACCCAGCATGACCTCTGGACCTCTCAGGGATGGGACTTTGGGCCACCCTTAACCCACTCAGCCTCCCCCAGGGTGTCTACTCCCTGGCAGTGAAGGGTAAGGTGCCCACTGCTCCCCTAAATCACTCCCTCCTGGAGCTACAGCTCCCTGACCACTGGATGTTTATCCTCGTAGAGTCATGAAATCCCAGAGCTGCTGGAGACCCTACGAGACTTTCTGTCATTAAGATCTCTCCAAAGAAAGGCTGTGTCTTCAGTAACAACCTACACTCCATCCGCACGACAGCAACCAAACTCACTTGGTGCGAAGAAAGTAAGCAAGTAAGTTATTTGCTGCTTAGATGAAGTTGTGAGTTGACCTGTGTCCCCCAAAAGGTTTGGTGAAGCCTGAACCCTGGTACCTGTGCATGTGGCCTTATTTGGAAATAAGATCTTTGCAGATGTAATTAGTTAAGATAAAGTCATAATGGAGGGGGGTGGGCCCTAATCTGATGACGGGTGTCCTTATAAGAAGAGGAAGCAGACGCATACGAGCGAGAGCATGTGAAGACAGAGGTTGGAGGGCTGCTGCCACAAGCCAAGGAGCACCGAGGGTGGCCAGCAACCGCCAGCAGCTGGAAGGGACCAAGAAGGCTGCTCCCCAGAACCTTCAGAGAGCGCAGAGCCCCAGTGCCACCTTCATTTCAGACTCCTCATCTCCAGAAGTATGAGGGAACACTGCTTTCCTGCTGGGTAAGGCCACTGAGTTGTGGTTTGCTGCAGCAGGAACGAACACAGATGGCTGCGACATTTTGAACAACTTGGTTGTAAATTTGGGAAATACTAATGCTGATACAGAGCCGTAGTCAAATATCCCCTTGTGCCATTTCATTGCTTCACTTAATTACACATTACTCACTTCATTTGTTTTTCCTCCCATTACATATAGGCTCTAGGTGTACTTAAATCCAGCTGGCTTACCTATTTGGGGTGGCTGTGTTTCAGACAGGTACCCGGGATGAAAACACATAAAGCTTTAGGATAAAATATTTTGTTTTCATTACTGTAAAGGCTTTTTTCTTGGCGTAAGTAGAGAATGTAGGATAAATTGACCCTTAAAGATGACAAGTTGTGACTGAAACATTATGCTGTGCACCAGAAATTGACACATCATAACTGACTATACCTCAATAAAAAATATATTTATATAAAATAAAGAAGACAAGTTGTAAAAGTTGTTGGGCATTGCTAAGAGGACCAGTGAATTAACTGTATTTAAGTGCATTTAGACTCTGGAAGATTCACAGTGAGCTGGAAAGACGCACAGACAGCCCTCAGCTGGCTTGAGCTGTGCTTGGTGACGAGTAAGGATGAACGGAAAAGGGGTCCAGTATGTCTGAGTATTTATTGCCCTGTTCACGTGTTTTCCCAGAATTGGTGTCTCCACTGTTTAATGGTTGGTATTTTTAGCCAATTTCTAAAAAACAAAATTTCTTCTTAAAAAAACCAATGCACATTCATTCCAGAACAACTGGAAAATGTGAGAAGAAAAAGACCATCATCACCAGTTCTCGCATAGAATTGCAGGCCCAGTTCTGAGCATACATGTTCGAAAATGTTTTAGAAGGGGCCGTACCATATATGCTGCTTTATTAACTTAACTTTTTCCTGTATCATTAACTGTGAATCATTGGGATTAAGCAGCATATTATTTTTCGGGGGGAGGTAATTAGGTCTACTCATTTATATTCAGAGGAGGTGCTGGGGATTGAACCCAGGACCTCGTGCGCGCTAAGCATGCGCTCTACCCCTTGAGCTATGCCCTTCCCCCATACATTTTTTAACTGAATAATTTAACTTAATTTTTGTTGATCATCTACTACACCCCAGCCACTGTGCCACGTGGGGAACAGCCCACCTGGCCACCTTCCTCTGCTCTGCCTTTGTGGGGCTCACAGGATGCAGGGGAGGCAGCAATAATTGTTACATGTGACACAAATGTATTCTTTTAAACTGCCCACCACGTGCAAGAGAATAACAGACTAGCTTAGGAGAACAGATGGGGAAGCTGAGATAATGGGGAAAACAGCCACACGTCTCCATCCAGGGCAGGGCACGGGGTTAAGCTTCATTATGCTGTCAGTTTAGCAAGGTGGTTTCACCCCAAGATTCCCTCGCTTCTTCACCTGAAAGCTTCCTGTACAGCTTTCCTGGTCTGGGTTTTTTTGTTCCTTTTGTTTTTTCCATCGAATGATTCCTAGTCATCTGGAATTTATTTTGGTGTAGGGTATGAATATGGATCTAAGTTTATATTTTTTCCACCCACTCTCTATTGATTTGAAATACAAACTATATTCGACATGCTTCAGGCCTGTTCCTCAATTTCCTGTGTCACTCTACTAATTTGTAAGCCTGTTCCTATAGTGTGTCATATACTATTTCTTCATCTGTCCTGTGCTTTCGTTAAGATTTTCTTCACTTTTCTTGAACATTGATTCTTCTAGATGACTTTTTTTTTAATTGAAGTACCACCAGTTACAATGTGCCAGTTTCTGGTGTCCAGCACAACGTCCCCGTCATGCACACACATACCTGTATTTCTAAACGACTTTTCAATTCTCCTTGTCAGCTTCTTTCAAATTGCCTAGTGGAACTTTATTTGAATTGTGTTAAATATGTGGATTATTTGAGGAGAGAATCGACATCAGCCAAAGTCATAGCTAGCCTTGTCTATTAATAGAAATGCGGTCTCTCTGTTGCTCTTCTTTTCTGCCCCTCAGTGAAGTTCTATAGCTTCCTTCTTTCTTGGCATTCTTCCTGAGTGTTCTCTGTTTATCACTAGAGATTTTACGAATTGAGCTGCTAAGGTGAATAAGGCTTTTATTAAAACATGGCTTTCTCCTTCCTTCCTAGCTACTGTCTGCATAAAGACAGCTATTCATTTTTGTGTAATTAGTTTCTAACCAGCCACCTTCCAAATTCTCCAATGTTCATTTTATGAATATTTCAGGATTCGTAGCTAGACAATTATATCATATAAAATAAGCATATATTGTCTTTTCCTTATCAAAACTACGCCTCTGCAGGGACTTTTGGAACAATATGAAGGCGCACCAGCAGTGCTAGAGCCTTCTGCCCTGCCTGGAACTTCAGTTGAAAAGTGTCTAGTGCTTAGCCATTGCGCACAAAGGTTGAAAATCATCCAGAAAATTATAGAGATTTTTCTTCCTTTTGACTCATTAATGTGTAGAATTATGTTAATAGGTTTTCAAATACCAAACCCTTCTTCCTTCTTTGAGTAAACCTGCCTGGTTAGGCGATATGCTTTTAAAAGTTCAGTTGGACTCAATTTGCCATTATTTTGTTTGGAATCTTCCTTTGTGAATTTCTGAATGTTATGTTTAGAGTGTAGGTATGTTTGTAGTTTTGTTCTGAGTAAAGAGGGAGACTTTTCATCCTTTTTTAATCATTATTAGTAAGAATAGCCCAAATTGGATAGGGATGACCATGGAGGGTTTGATGGAACACGACTTTTTTGGAAGACATTTCTTGGGTAACTTTTCAGTTTCTCCCATGGGTGTTTGTCTTCTCAGGTTGTCAACCCCTTCTTAATTCAATCATTGTGCCATTTGCATTTTTCTAGATAGCAGCAGGCACATCATGACCTCCCAGTAAATGTAAGTGATTTATTAATAGCGAGGCTCACAAAACCTTTTCTATAATTGTGTGGATTATCCCCATCTCTGTGGCCATGCCCCCTTCTCATTCTTATGTGTTCTCTTTTTTAAACCTTACTGATGAAAGCATTTAATCTGTCTCTAAAAGCAGCCTTGACCACATTCCCATAAATGTCAATATGGCTGTAATTTCAGTTTTTACTTCTGCTTTGACCTAATTTAGAAGAATGTTTTAAAAAACTATGTGGCTGCATTTTAGATTTCTAGTTTTATTGCTTTGTAATCATAGCATGTGATTTATGCAAACATGACATAAGAGCTGGAAAACGTTCATTCTCTATTTGTATTTTATGTATATGTCTATATACTCACACTCATGCTCACTAAAAATGTTCATTATCTGTGATTATATTGTATACTCTATTTTTTGCCCATTTCATAGATTTCTTTCCTATAGGTCCACAAACACTTATCGAAATCCAATGGAGTAGGCTTTGATTCAGAATTCAGATTTTTTTTAACTGTTTAGAAGGATAATACACAGCATTTTATACAAAACTCTGAGAGATTGGCTCCAACGATATTTCTTCAGTGAAATACACAAATATCCACACTGAGTGAGATAAAACTGTACATAACCTCACCTCGTGTGAGTTCTGCCTATTTAGCCTCAGGTTTATGAAGAAGTTTTGCCTTTCATAGTTACAGGGCAATTCAAATGCACTGGCAAAGAGATGGTGGGCCTTGGTGGGTTTCTGTCCCTTTCTCCTTATATTTCTAACAATTTTTGCATTACATATTTTGGGGAATAGTTATCTGTAGCCAAAAGGCTCAAGTCCATATGTCTTTATTGTGAGTTATACCAGTTAGCAAAATAAAATTACCTTCTTTACTTGAGCCAGTTTTATTGTTGGGACCCCTGCTTTCTTTTATTTGTATTTCTTTAGTATATATTTACTTTCTACCTTTTGAAAACTATTTTTAAGTGCACTGCCCAGAAATGGCATATATTTGCATTATTTTATCCAATTTTAGAGTCTTCTTAATAAGAGAATCTATTACATTTACGTTTATTATTGTCATCAACATAGTCAGTCCTATTTCTGTCACCCTATTCTACAATTGCGTGCATACATTTCTTGTCATTTATTTTGTTTCTGTCTTGGTATATAAGCTATATACTAAGTTGGCATATAGGAAATATACTAATCAGATATGGGAATTGTATGGGGTTTTATAGGGTTCAATCTGATATACAGCCATTTTCTTCTCTTTTGCTGCTTTGTCCATGTTGATCCATTTCCTGACTATTTTTTTTTCTTTTGGATTCTACAGCAGATCATTGTCAGGATTCTTCATCCTCTGGTTACTGTCCCATTTCTCCTGTTTGTCCCATATGGATGAGTTTGTTCTTTTTGGCTTCTGCGTTTGATTGCTTTTTAAGTCTCTGAACACGGCGAAATTTGTTCAGGTGCCATGTGTTTAAGTGAACAGGCCAATCGGTCCTGCTTGTTGGATTCCCTTTCTGAGATCTCAACAGGAAAGCAAATCAAGGGCTCAGTTCCCAGCCCAACTCCCAGTTTCTTTGGCAGATCTTCACCCAGAACTTCACTCTGCTCTGCAGGGTTGGATTTTTGGCAGTTCTCTGCCAGCTTTGACATCAGTCTGTCTCTTTCTGCTTTCTGTGGTTTTTCATGTTTTCAGTGTCTTTGGGGGCATATTCCTAGAACTTAGAAAAGAATGATCTCTAGTTTCTATCTGTACCAGTGAGCTAACTCATCTCCCACTAACTCATGCCCCATCATGTCCCATGTGAAGTTTGGTTCTTATGAGTCATACACGTAGTGTCCTGAAATTTCAACATAAAATGATGATGGTGAATGAGGCACAGAGAAACCATTAACCAAAGCTTAAGGCAGGTAACTTCATCTAGACACACAGAACATTTGCTCTCCCAGCCTAATAATGATCAAACTTCCCTTACAGCAATAGGAGTGATGTACCCAGCAAACACTCTGATCATCATGACATTAGGTTTTAGCTTTAAAAATAATGTTCACATATCAAAAGTCTGATATCATGAGACAGATGAGATGCTTGGTAGCGTTCTTTGTTGAGAAAAGCTCAGCACACAGCTCTCTGACGGCTGATGCCGCTAGTTACTGCACACTAGGGCTGGTGTCAGCCTGCACGTCTATACCGTTGTGACATTGCTGCCACTAAACCTTATTCATTCAGCAGACACGCACACCCTTGGGCTAGTCAGGAGGTCACCTCGCACCAGTAACTCTCCTAGCCCAGACCTTTCCAAGTGGGACTCTAGGTGGTGCATTTCACCGAAAACATTGAGGACTCCCAGCTTTTCCTTCCTGGCTGCAGTCATCGTGGACTTCCTAACACGGGAATCTAATCATTCCTTTCTCTGCTTAAGAAACTGTAGTGTTGGCAGCACCATTCACAACAGCCGAGACATGGAAGCAACCTAAATGCCCATCAACAGATGACTGGATGAAAAAGATGTGAGAGATATATATATTGGAAATACTACTCAGCCATAAAAAAGAATGAAATAATGCCATTTGCAGCAACATGGATGGACCTAGAGATGAGTATACTAAGTGAAGTAAGCCAGACAGAGAAAGACAAACATCATATATCACTAATATGTGGAATCCAAAAAAATGATGCAAATGAACTTATTAACAAAACAGAAACAGACTCACAGACATAGAAAACAAACTTATGGTTACCATAAGAGGAAAAGGTGGGGGGAGGATAAATTGAGCTTGGGATTAACATTTATAAAATAGATAACCAACAAGGTCCTACTGTACAGCACAGAGAACTCCATTCAATATTTTATAATAACCTGTAATGGAAAAGAATCTGAAAAAGAATAAATTTTTATATTTTTATATATATATATATAAATGTATACACACACACACACACACACACATATAACTGAATCACTTTGCTGTACACCTGAAACATTATAAATCAACTATACTTCAATTAAAAATTTAAAATAATTTTAAATAAGAAACCGCATTGTTTCCCACTGCTGGGCACCGAGGCCAGACTATTGTAGACCAGGAGATCCTTCATGCCATGGCCCCCCAGCCTCCGCAGGCTACCCACCGGGGCCAGCTTTGTTATACCCACAAGCTCTTATTACTGTTCTTGGGTATCATTTGTCCTTCCAATGTCTCTGCTCCATCCCACAGCCTGGCCCATCCACCTGGAAGGCTCACCCTCCCTCTACCCTCCTCGTCCTCATCCTGGCAAAATCCAGCTCATCCATCAGGTCCGCAGTCTTCCCTGACACCTCCTGGCAGGCTCAGTGGGTCCATCTCTGGCCCACGTCAGGATCAGGTCCCCATCCTGCAGGTGCCCTCAGGCATCATCTCATGTTCTCCACAACATAATGGCGCTACAACTTTGGAGGACAGATTCATGGATTGTCCTGGGAAGTATGTGGCACAGAACATGGGCTTGGGCTCAGAACCCCCGGACATGCAGCCCTGGGAAGGTCACTCGCCCTCTCCACCCCTGCTTGCCTCACCCACAAAGTAGGGTGTCCGTCCACCTCACTTGCCTCGTCTTTCAGACAAAATGAGAGCCTTTGTACCAGGCTTCCCCACAGAGCCCATAACAGAAAATGAAGGTTTGCTTTTTGCTGTCACTGTGATTGTATCCCTGTTACCCTCCTCACCTCTGTCTCCTGGAGCCACAGCTGTGCCCGGCACAGGGTTGAGCCATGTTCTCCCCACATCGTGGTACCTGACGTTTTTCACTCATCCTTTGACTTATCCATATGCTCCTTCCTGCCAGGACTGAAGTTTGAGGCAAAAGATGTGGCTTCCAAAGAGATGGGTCTGGAATGGTGGTGGCCCGCTGGTTTGCTTTGTCTTAAAAGTTGTTTGCGAACCACACCGAGTGGTTCGTGGCAGGTCCCCCTACAGATGACTGGCCGTCCGCCCCGCCCCTTGCGGTGATCAGCCAGGAGCTGGCACTTGCTAGGATTCCTGGCCGCAGCCTGGGGAGAGAGCCAACACGCAACGTCATGAAAATTCTTTTGCGTCTTAGTCATGTGTTGATGTTTTCCTCCAGAAATCGATGACAGCACACGGTAAACACAACTGCATAGGAAACCTGCCGAATTCTGACTTTTAAAACTTACCCATGGCTCCTTTCCCTGCTTGGAATGTGCACCAGGGACAGACCTGTGTTTCCTCGGATCGCACTCAGGACATGAATTTTGACGACTAGAATGACATGTGTCTGTGGTATGTTTCCGAGCAATGGGAGTTTTCTAGCAGCTGGTGTTTTTTGTTGTTGTTGTTATTCTTTGGTTTTGGGGGGATTTTTTTCCAGTCCTGTAAGAACTTGTTGGAACTGGACACAGAAGAGTTGAGTCAAGTTCCTCAAGTTAGTTCTGAGTGTTCAATCAACAAGTTCAAGTTCTCCACATGACCCAAGACTGAATCACTGTGGCCTCAGTCCAGGAGAGGGAACTTAGATACTGCGGATACATAATTTTTGTGACAAAGTGCATTCACCAGGAAGACTCCCTGCTGACCTAGGATAACATACACCCTGGGAGGATTAAGAATCCCAAATTTATAAAGAGCGCTTAAAAATCAATGAGAAAAAGAGGGACAGCCTATTGGAAAATGTAGGAAAGACATGAGCAGGCAATGCACAGGAAAAGCAATCTGATTGCCAGGACAAAAATGAAAAGCATCCAACTCACTATTAGTTAAAGCAATGGAAATTGAAATAATATAAGTAATATAAGGGCTTTTGCTTTTGTTTTGTTTCTATCAAATTGCCAAAGACAAACAAAGTTGGCAGTATCCAGTATCACTGACTGTTGGTGGGAGTGTAGATTGGTCCAGCCTTCATGGGAGAAGTGGGGGCTATGTGGAACTATTAATCAAACCTTAAACTGGATATTTTCTGATAGCAATTCCTCATCTAGGAATTAATCTAACCTAAGAATATACATAAGTGTACGAAGGTGGATATAAGAGGCTATTCACTGTGGCACTCTTCTTAAAAGCAAATTTTATCAACAACCCTCCTACCCCAAAAAAAAGGACCAAGCCCATATGCTTTCACAGGGAAACACTCCTAAACCTTTCCTTCTAATGCTGTTTAAAACGCTCTCGAGAAGAGAACAGGAAAGAAAATTTTCCAGTTATATTCATAAAGCAAGCATAGCATTGATTCCAAAATTTGCTGAAAGCTTTCGACAAATATCTCTTAGAAATACCATGGGGAAAGTCCAAAATAAAATATAAACAAACAGAATTTAGAGGCACATTAAAACAGAAGTGCATGAAGACCAAGCCTAGCACAATACTAGGAAACGTGTTAACATACTTGATCACATTAATTGACCTGCAGGGGAGTTAAATGGTTCTTTCCATGATTGGAAAAGCGTTGGATAAAATTCTCAATAACTCATTCAATAAAATAAGAATAGATGGAAATATCACTATGATGACCAAATAGATCCACCTGAGCCAGCCTCAGGCTTAACAGGGAATCACAAAAGGTCTCCCCACTAAAGTCAGCAACAGGCATCATCTCCATCCTGTTTATTTGTTCCAGAATCACTAGCAAATACAATTAGAAAAGAAATTAGAAGTATAAACCCGGAAAAGAAGACAGTCTTACTCTGTGCAGGTAACATAATTTTATTCCTAGAAAACTCCAAATGACTCTTTTAAAAGCTATTATGGGTATAAAATAAAAGAGCAAGGGAACAGACCATACTTAAAAATGGATAGATTACACACACACACACACACACACACGACACCAAAGCTATATTGGAAGAAAAAAAAACTGATTCTCAAATTTTTTAAAAAGCTAAAATACTAGAAATGAGCATAATGAGAATGTTAAAGATCTATATGGAAAAAAACTTTTTAAACTATTAAAGAACACAAAAGATGACAACTGGAAAGTTCTAGACACCGATGTGCTCTAATTTATAATTTATAAACTCGATGCCAGTGAAAATACATATGGCTTCTGTTCCTTTGACCAGACAAGGTGATGCTAAAATTCATGTGGAAAAATCAATAAGATAACCAGGAAAGCCCTGAAAAAAAAAAAGAGGAATAAAGAGAGTTTCTCCCTCCAGGTATTAAACCATATTGTAGAGCACTGACCATTAAAGCAGTGTGGGACAAGGAATGAAACAAGCTGGACTAAGATGTGGCACTGAAGGCGTGGTGAAGAAGATCCAGACAAGGACGCACGTGGAGCTTTAGTGCAGGAAAGAGAAGGCATCTCAAACCAGCCAGGAGAAGACGGCCAACCAGTGGTGCAGGGACAGCCAGGCCGCTCACCACAGATGCCAGGATGAACTGCAAATGGATCAAAAATTCACATGAGAAAAGGAAAGGGAAAAAAATCATTCCGTGCATACAGACAGCTCATACAACTCAGCATCAAAAAAAAAAAAAAAAAAAAAAAACCAATTAAAACATGGGCAGAAAAACGACATAGACATTTTTCCAAAAAGGAAATGCAGATGGCCAGCAGGCATATGAAAAGATGCTCAACATCACTAATCACCAGGGAAATGCAAATCAGAACCCCAGCGAGGCATCACCTCCCGCCTGTCAGAACAGCTATCACCAAAAAGAACACAAATAACAAGTGTTGGGGAACATGTGGAGAAAAGGGAACCCTTGGATGCTGCTGGTGGGAATTTACATTGGTGCACCTACTGTAGAAAACAGTGTGAAGTTTTCTCAAAAAGCTGAAAATGGAACTGCCATATGACCCTGGGTATATATCCAAAACAAAACAAAACAAAAAAATTCATTTGAAAAGATGCATACACCCCAACGTTCATAGCAGCTCTATTTACAACAGCCAAGACATGGAAACAACCTAAGTGTCCATTGACAGATGACTGGGTAAAGAAGATATGGTGTATATTTATATAGTGGAATATTACTCAGCCATAAAAAAGAATGAAATTTTGCCATCTGCAGCAACACAGATGGACTCAGAGGGCCTTCTGCTGAGTGAAATAAGTCAGATGGAGAAAAATACTGTATGATATCGCTTCTATGTGGAATCGAAAAAATACAACAGGCTCGTGAATAAAACAGAAAAGAAGCTGATTCAGATTTAGAGAACAAACTAGTGGTTACCAGTGGGGAGAGGGGAAGAGGGAAGGGAAAAAACGGTTATTGTGGGATTATATGAAATTGGGGGGGGGGGTCATAAAAGTGCTAGGAAAAAAGCGTGGTAGGTTTCCTTTACAACTATACAACAGGGAAGGCCTTTTCATTATGACTAAAAATATAAAAAGGATTAAAAAATTCAACTGCATGAAGTTTACCACATGAATATAGGCGTCTCACAAAATGTCGCGCCTGGTTTTGTCCCGTTCCCACATCATTTCTTGCTCTGAGAGATGAGACTGGAGTCCCATTTATCTCTCCCCACCACCTCCTCACACAGTAAAATGAGAATTTCACTTCCTCTATGAGATATATTTTAATTAAACGATTAATTTTCATAAGATCAGTGAAAGGGTCTTGGAATTTTAGGAGAAACATTAAAAATCCACTGGTGGAAAGTGTTGAGGGCTGAACTGGGTCCCCCTCACCTGCTGAAATTCCTATTTCCAGGTGCTGACCCCCAGCGCTCCAGAACGGAGCTGGATGTGGAGATGGGGTCCTTTAAGGGGTAGTTAAGGTAAAATGAGGTCCTGGGACGGGCCCTAAATCCCTAGAGACGGGCAGGGCTCCTTCCGGGACCCGTCTCAGTACCCCAGACGCTGGGAACCAGGAAGGACTCGTTCCCCGGCGGCTTTAACCAGCCACGCTTTCCCCCTGGAAAAACTCTCCAAAAGCAGTCATGTTTTCACTCTGCCTTTGCTTCCTTGCACCGTTTTAGATGCTCAAGTATTTTGAGAGAAATGTAATCCTTATGTTCCGGATTTATTTATACTGAAATCATCAGAATGCTTTCTATCTGTCTAAGGGGATTTTTGGTGTTCCTTTTATAGGCCCATCTAGGCCGTTTTTGCCTTGAATCACATTTGGGCGGCCACAAATGAATTCAGACAGTCTCCTGCTCCCTGCATCCCGTTCTGTTTCATTGTCAGAACACTCAAAATCGAGAAAAATGCTCAATCGGGCCAAACAATTTTTCATCTCGTCACCCGCTGAGACCGGTCCCGCTGCCGAGGGAGGGGCTGCGGGGGACCTGCCCGCTCCCACCACCCAGGGCCTGGAGGGGCTTAGCTGCCCCGGTGTTGCTTCTTGGTGGCACTGCGACCATGGTGTTTCCATGTCTAGATGGTAAACAAGGCAGGGACCTCAGCGTCTCCCTGGGGCTGCGGGACCCATCACTCAGAGGACACAGCCCCCAATCCTAGTCTGAGAAACTCTACCTAGTGTCTGGCCCAGAGCTTCTCAAATGTGGGTGCATCTTAGAATCACCTGGAAGCTTTAAGCAAACCTTAATGGGTGTGGCCAATAAGCCAGCAGGTGGCCTAGCACCTTCTCTCAAAGCTGCCCCGGGTGCACCTACCTGGCAGCCAGGTGACGGCTGCCTGTGCCGCTCAGCGCAGCGCACAGCGCTGCGTGCGTGATGGAGTCGCGGGCAGGGACGGCTTCGATGCCTGCGGTGCAGGCAGCCGTGGGAAAGCGGCCAAAGGCACCATCCTCCAGACCAGCCCTCCCGTTCTCCCCGTGGCCCCCACACGGGGCGGGCATGGGGCCCACAGGAGGCCGAAGGGGAGCCTCCTTCTCGCTTCTGGGGTTGCCTCCAAGGCCCCCACTCCTGCCCCAGCCTACGTGGGGGCCACTGGGAACCCCTCTAAGCTGGACTTTTAACCCTTTATCTCCCCAGCTGGATGTAGACTCCCAAAGGTAGGGACCGTGTCTCCAAGCCATTGGTCCTCCTCGGGGTTCCGTCCAGAGGCCACACCAGGGGACAGCACAGGAAAGCAGTCACCAGGGTCGGAGTGAGGACGGAGGTCTCTGCTGGTCCCAGAGACCTCGGAGAGCCATCAAGTTCGTAGAAAGGAGGGTGGCATCACTGCAGGTGACTGTCAAGGGGTGAACGGGAGAACGCAGGCAAAACTTGGCATAGAGCCAGGTAAACCCGTGACAGTCACCTGCAACTATGGTCGTCAGAACTGTGCTGGCTGACGGCCCGACCACCGAGGAAATGCAGGGCTGACCCGCCATCAGCAGAAGCCCAGGTTCCCCTCACTGGTGCTTTATCGACTGGGCATTTCGGTCCCACATCCCTCTGTCCTGCTGGAAGCATCTCCACTGCTGGGAGGGAGCGTCGAGATGCTGAGGGAACAGCCACATTTCTTGCCTCCACACCTTTGCTCGCCTGTGTCCTCCGCCTGCGTGCCCGCCCCGCCCCCTCCCCCCAGACTCTGCCTCCTCCCTCTCTTCTCCTGCGGGGTCCAAGCTGGTGCCACTCATTCCCGGAAGCCTCTTGGGTACACATCACACATTTACACACACATAGACGCACACAAGTGCACAGACACCTGCACACACTCATACGTGCAGAGAAGCACATACAGATGACAGGGCTCAAGCAGCAGCAAACGCCAGCGTGGATGGCCTTGGCCACCCCGCCTCGGTCCCCGGGGCAGCATCCCTGCAGACGCCGGGAGCAGGATGAACACGGGTCGCAGGATGCATCAGTCTGCTTGGCTGTGGTGACAGCAAGTCCCACAAACCGGGCGGCCAGAACAGCATTTGTGTCTCCCATCCTGGAGGCTGGAATCCAAACCTGAGGTGTGGGCGGGGCCGGCTTCTCCCGAGGCCTCTCCCCTCGGCCTGGAGACGGCCGCCTTCTCCCCGCGTCCTCACACGGTCGTCCCTCTGTGTGTGTCTGTGTCCTGGTCTCCTCTTCTTAGACGGACATCAGTCCTGCGGGATTAGGACCCACCCCCGTGGCCTCATCTTAACTTGGCCGTATGCAAAGACGCTGTTTCAAATGAGGGCACAGTCACAGGTCCTGGGGCTTTGGGCTCCAGCAACTTGTGAGGGGACCCAATTCAGTCTGTAACACGGGATAAGGGAGATGGACCCCAGCTGCCCCCATCTCCGGCCAGGAGAGACATTGGCCCCCCCGGGGAAAGCAGCATTAGGCACAGACCCCACGGAGATGCTCCCCGAGCTCTGAGCTCTCCAGGGCTTGTGCTCACGGAGGTGAAGGAGTCATGTAGGTTGCTTCCTCTCGTCCTCCAGTGGCCCCAGGCCGATGCAGCAGGATGCCAAGTGGGAGAGCTCTATTTGGAAAAGAAACAACCCTGAGCTACTGTAACTGCCGAGGCCTGGTGTGACTCCAGGTGCCCTCCAAGTGGGAGCACCCGGCACCGGCACCTGATGTGATGTGCACACGCCCACTGAGTCCAGGCTTCCCCAGGGGACGCGACCAGGGGGCTGGAACCCCTTCCTGCTCCACACGTCGCCTGAGTCCCAAAGTCCCACAACTTTGACGACCTCCTCCAACCCCAGCAAGGAGCTTCAGAAAGTGGGACTGTGTCCCCAGCAACATAGCCCTCCTCGCTCCTGTGTGAGTCTCGGGGACCAAGGGCTCCAGCTGGCAACCCCGACGTCAAGCCTGGGAACATCTGGCCGGTGGTTAGTCGTCCCCTCAGAGGGCCACTGGCCGACCAGGGAGGTGTTCACAGGTAGAGTTTGTCCCTGTGGTTTAGCCCCACCGGGTGGAGGGAAAGGAGCAAGGTATTAGAGACCAGGAGGCAGGGGCTTGAGGAAGACACCTGCACCCACCTGGTCAAAGCACGCAGACGAGCATCGGCACCTCTGGACTCTCCTAGAACTCACCAGAAACAAGGGGAAATTGTAGAGCGTTGCCCACTGCCCAGGGAGCTGAGACCACCTCCCGGACTCCAGGCCCAGGAGCCAGAGTCCTTCAGGACTGGCCAGTCACACAATGGCCCCAGGGCCTCCCCAGCCCAGCTGGGGTTGCCGTCTCTGTAAGGCTGCTGTGTGTCCCCCTGCTGAGGAGGAAAAGGGCCCAGGAGTCGGTCTCCTGGAGCTGGAGAAGAGGAAGGCCCTGGTGTGGTGGAGAAGGCAGGCTGGCCACCAGCCTCCGAGATGCCCAGTGGTCTCCTCATCACTTGGCATCCACGCCTTTGTGTACGTCCCTCCCGTGCGGTGCAGGATGCTGTGGAGATCTGGAGTGTGACTTCCAACTCTGGGTTGTAAAAGGCCACCCTCTCCAGGACCTCTTGCTCTGGGGAAGCCGGGTGCCATGTTATGAAGATGCTTGAGCAGCCTTGGATGGGTCCACAGGGAGAGGAGCTGGGGCTCCTGGCAGCAGATCTTGCAACCCCAGTCAAGCCTTCACATGAGGGAGCCAGCCAGCGCCTTGACTACAACCTCGTGAGAGACCCTGAGCCCAGGCCACACATCTTGAGCTGCTCCCAGATTCCTAATCCCCAGGCATCCAGTTTGGGGGGGGGGTAATTTTTTATGCAGCACTAGGTAACTGATACATGCAGCAAGGTTCACGACTTCAGGATCCAGGGGAGAGGTCTGGAGGCTTGGAGACAAGTTCAGGTGTACAGCCCAGGGGCCTAGCCAGGAGGTGGGCACCAACAGCCAAGGTCCCCAGCGTAAGCCAGAGGTTAGGAACCAGAGTCCAAAGCAAGGCAAAAGTGGTTCTGGACCAGCATGGCCAGAGCGACACAGGGAGCAGCAGCTCCCCCTTCACTGACCGCCAGACTGGGTGATTCCCGGCAGGAGGGCTAGCCCAGGACCCAGGTCCCAGACCCCTGGCTTAGCGCTGTTTCTGATACAAAGTTATATTTTACAGCCAGCTTTTCCTAAGACGCTGGCTCCCTCCAGCTGGGCACCCGAGAACCAAATCCCGTCTTCTCCAGAGTTGAACACTGAGAAGGGAGCAGTTAAATAAGTGGCTAGAGGCCAGAGGCAGAGGCAGGGCTATTCCGGATGGAACCCCCGGGTGTTCCTGGAGGTCTTGGCGCAGTAGAAGGGTGGTGGGAGTGGTGGGGTGGGCGCGGAGCAGAATCGACTTCTGTCCTGGGCACATCTTTCCCTAGCGACCCAGGGCCTGGGCTCCCTCTGTTTGGCCTCAGTTTCCCTCAAATGCAGGACTCAAGATGGAGCATCAGGGTGGGGCACCACACCCACAGCATCCAGCTCCAGGCATCTGTGCAAAGGAAGAGCTGAGCGGAGGCAGCGAACACAGATTAGAGAAGCCGGAGACGCAAAGAGGATTTTGGGCTCAGACCACCTCGCGCATCCTGCAGCTTCCTGGGCAGCCTCGCTGAGGTGGTCCAGGGCAGCGGCAGCCGTCTCCCTTGGAGTTCCCAGCCCTTCACATACCTCTGCCTCGTGAAACTGGATCCCACGGGACAGCTAAGCCTTCACATGCCTGTAATTCCTTGGCTAAAGCTTCTCTTCACTAAGACGTTGACTTTAATGGCATTCTCACCGATTACTTTAAGAAAGGGCAGGTCGGTAAGATGATATTTCCTGGTGAGCAGGGATATCAGGATGAAATCTCCAGGTCGTCATTTCAACACGGGAAGTCATCGGCTACCCAGGGCAGCGCCGGCCCTGCCGCACAATCGGCCTGCTGTTCCGAGCGTTACTTAAGAGGCCAAGGCATCCACACCCCCCAGCAGTCAGTGCCGGGGGGAGAAAAGTGTCGACTGAGTGTCTCAGCTCTGCTTACGGGCTTTCTCAATGTTTGGTTTGCTTTGACGCGAAGGAAAAGTAAGCTCTATACATTTGAACTTGTGGCTTTATCTTTTCCAGACTTCGGTCGGGTCTTCAAGTCGACTTTTAAAAAAAGATAATCAGCTCGAGTTAAATTAGCATTTCTCCTTTTCCTTCTTTGTCTGTCTTTACGCTTCTCTGTTTTAAAAATAAACAGCATATTTTCCTAAAATTAAGGGACCAGAATGTTGGCAGCTCGGCAGTCCCTCGGGGCGCCAGGCCACCACACACTCGCTCACCCAGGTCCACCAGGAGCTGAGCTCCACCTGCATCTGCAGACGCACCTGCCCCCCACTGGGTCATCAGGGTCTCGGGGGAAGGGGAAAGGAGCACCTCTTCTGTAAGGAGCCAACACAGAGGGGCTCAAGACTCTTTCTTCTAACACAAGGGGGTCTTCCTCTTTGTAGGACATTGTCCCTTTTTATAACGGGCAGCTGTTTCCAAAAGGAACAGTCTGATGTGAGAAAAATGGGACTACTTCCCTCCACTGACCTGTGGGTGTGGGTGAGGGGGCTTTCCTGGGGTCCTTCTCCTTCCTTCATCAAAACCCAATCAAAACAGGGGCATGATTGAAGCTGGGGCAGCCTCCCCAGCTCCAAACCCTGGACAGGTGCAGTGGGATGATCAGTTGGGTGGCTCTAATGAGCTGCCTTCATTAACCAGTCGGTCACATGGCGTCTTAAAGAGTGACCCAGGGCCCGCCTGCATCTCACAGAGAGTGTTGAACAGCACCAGCGTTGGCGTGGCTCTCCCCGCACGAACCTCTCCCTGCCTGCAGGCGGTGCTGAACTCGGACCCGGCGAAACTCCTGCCTGCTTGGGAAACTCCAGTGCATCGCCATTTCCCAGCACGTGGTGATGATGGTGACCGAACCAGGAAGGCTTCCTTCCAGCCCGCAGTGGATGGAGCTGACCGTGCATGTGTGGACAGAGCCACCACTGACAAAGCGGGGGCAGAAACAAGCCCGCCGATATTTATCACTCCTCCTAGCTCTGAATACTCCTGGGCCCTGCACCCCAAGAGGCCCTCCCCCGTCCCTCTTAGGAAGAGGGACCCTGTACCCTCCCCCAGGGCATCGGGCTCCTCTGCAGACATACTCAGATCCACTGATGTATTCAATCCACTTTGATTTATTCATCAAATTTAAATCACCTCTTTTTCTTTAATTTAAATCATTTTTATTGAAGTGTAGTCAGTTTACGACATTGCATCAATTTCTGGAGCACAGCGTCATGTTTCAGTCATACGTGTACATACATAGACTCCTTTTCATATTCTTTTCCATTATAGGTCATTACAAGACACTGAATATAGTTCCCTGCGCTGTACAGAAGAAGCTTACTGTTCATCTATTTTATATATAGTAATTAGTATATGCAAATCTCAAACTCTCAATTTATCCCTTCCCACTTTGGTAACCATGAGATAGTTTTCTGTGTCTGTGAGTCTGTTTCTGTTTTGTAAATAAGTTCATTTGTCTCATTTTTTTAGATTCCAGATATGAGTGATGCCATATGGTATTTTTCTTTTTCTTTCTGGCTTACTCACTTAGAAAGATGATCTCCAAGTCTATCCATGTTGCTACAAATGGCAGTATTTCATTCTTTTTTAAGGCTGAGTAGTATTCCATTGTATAAATACACCGCCACTTCTTTATCCAGTCATCTGTCAATGAACATTAAGGTTGCACTCCTGTCTTGGCTGTTGTAAGTAGTGCTGCTGTGAACATTGGGGTGCGTGTGTCTCTTTGAATTGGTTTTCTCTGGATACATGCCCAGGAGTGGGATTGCCGGATCATAGGGTAAGTCTATTTTTAGTTTTTTAAGGAACTTCCTTACTGTTTTCCATAACGGCTGCAACAAACTACATTCCCACCAGCAGTGTAGGAGGGTTCCTTGTTCTCCACACCCCCTCCAGCACTTATCGTTTGTGGACTTTGAATGATGGCCATTCTGACTGATGTGAGGGGATATCTCACTGCAGTTTTGTAAATCACCTCTTTTTAATAAGAGCCCAAAGGATGACGATGGAAGTGGCTCCCGGGATGCAGAGGCTGGGGTGTGGCTGGTCCACACATGTTTTCTGTCAACCGCTTTTACAAGGCCCCTGGGCAGAGGCGCAGGGCAGAGAGGGCAGCGTCACAGCTCCATCCCTGGTTTCGTGGGCTGCTCTGGCAGAGGGAAAGTCTGAAGTGGGGGTGTGCTGTGTCCTGTTCCTGCCTCAGCCAGGGCAGGCAGATTCGTGTGTTTATGAGGGGGACACCAGACACAGGAGGGCCGACACAGGTCAGACAGACATGCCCTTCCTACGGTTCAAGTCCAGATTCCTGGCCTGGTGTCCCAGGCTCTCCAGCTCTGCCTGATTACCCCACCGTCCCTGCCCTTGAGGCCCCTGTGGTCAACCCAAGCTTACTGTGCCTCTGGGAAGTATGTGGCCACCCACCCAGGTCCTCCCTAGGGGCTCAGGCACCAGGAGCACCCCTCGCCTCTGAAGTTGGCACCTCCTGGTCCAGGGAGCTCCCTCAACTTCGTGGGAGCCCTGGCCTAGAACCTCAGGCCTCAGCCTGGGAGACCACAGCCAGGGCCTGACTAAGCAGGGGTACCAAAGGCCCCCATGGCGGCCTCAAGACGGGACCAGGTCTGTGTACATTTGACACCCCAGGGCTCCCTGAGGGGTCAGGCTGAGGCCAGTCTCTGACTCAGAGCCCACCTTGCTGAGCGCTTCCCCCGCCCCATCTTGCATCTCTTCTTTCCTTTCTCTTAGGGGCCCTCGCTCAATAAACCACGTGGCCCCCAACCCTTGCCTCTGGCTCTGCTTCCAGGAAAACTGGCCTAACACCCCGCCCGTGGGTGTCTCTGGATTTGCTGCCTCTGTCTCCTCAGTAGAAAGACCGCCTTCCCCTTGTTACGGGCTGAAATGTGCCCCCAAATGCATCAAATTCCTAAAGCCCAGGACCTCAAGATGTGGCTGTATCTGGAGCTGGGCCTTTAAAGGGATGCTTAAGGTAAAATGAGGTCACTGGGGTGGGCCCTAACCCCGTAGGCCTGGTGTCCTTACAAGAGGAGATCAGGACACAGACACACGCAGGGGGACGGCCGTGTGAGGACGCGGGGAGAAGGCGGCCGTCCGCACGCCGAGGAGAGAGGCCCCTGGTGAGCCGGCCCCGCCCATGCCTGGGTCTGGGGCTCCGGCCTCCAGGACGGGGGACGGTGAATGTTTGAGGCCCTCAGGCTGTGGTGCTTTGGGACGACAGCCTGAGCAAATTTATGGAGCCCTCCTCTCACAGACATTCACTCATCCTTCAAAGCCCAGCAGGACTGTCGTCCCGGGCTCTCCGAGACAGAACGAACCATTTATCTGGAACATTCTGGTGCTTCTCTTTATATCTATATATGTAAGTCATCCTCACTTGCCTTCCGTGAGTCACACACATTCCTGTCCCTCCCAGTGGAGACTGTGTTCTGTAATGTATTCGTCCTCGCATTCCACAGGGGACCTAGTCAGTTCTCCATCCATGTTTGTCAAGCTGAAATGGTCCGGGATTAAATTCCTTGACTCCCCAGGCAGCCCACCGAGCCCTTCCCCAGCCGACCCAGGGCAGGGGCACCTCAGATGCTATCGCAAACTGGCACTGGCGCAGGCCGGGATCACCGCCGGCTCTCAAACAGCGGCTCCATTCAGGTGGCCCTGGGGACAGAGGCTGGGAACTTAAATTTCCTTCCACCCAGCCAAAAGCTCCCTAGGAAGTCACCGACTGAACACACCTCACTGAAAAGATGACAGATGAAACCAAGCGTCTGAATCCGTCTTGGTTCCCCAGGGCCCCTAATCTACAGGGCTGGCTCCCCACGTACCCCCTCCCCACCAACAACCCCTGCAGGAGCGAGGCTGCCCCGAGGCGGCTCCCGCAGAGGTCAGTTGTCCCACAGGGCTGAGCCAAAGCTGTCTGCTGGACAGACAGCGAATCTGTGTGTCAGAATCAGCAGCCATCATCCCAGACGCGGGGGTTTTCTCCTTCCTCGTGGAAATGGATCTTTTGAGAGTCACTGAAGGGGAAAGGATGTGGAAGGATGGATGCAGTGGGGTACCTCGGTGAAAGGGGCCCCTGATTACAGGGGGAACATTAAAAACGGGGAGTCTACCCTTTCACTACACACTTCCTTCAGTTACCTATACATTTCACCGTCAGAGAAACTGCCCATCTGTTTCCCCGAAGCCGGGGCGGGGAGGGGCCCTCCAGAGCACGGCGTGTTCACGGCAAACGTCCTTCATTGTCCACAGACGAACTTCTGAAGAAAATGGGCCGGCCCCCTCCCCGCCCCCACGCCCCAGAAGAAGACTAAGAGCTGTTTTGCATAAGCCGCTTGTCGGGCAGAAGGGGGAGCGGATGCAAATATCATCGGATGGATTATGACCGCGCAGCCCCTGCCTTCTGGACAATAGATTTCTCGCCAGACCCAACATCGGCCCCGGCCAGGTTGCATTTTTAAAAAGGACTTTTGTGCATTTTTCTCCTTCTGTGTGCCGAGGAGCCCCTTAAAGGACATCAAAAGTGTGTCGCACAGATATTCAGAATAAACGAGGACCCCCCCCCTTTTTATTTCCCCTGTGTGGTAGCCTTTGTAATAACAGCCTTCTTGGATACTTATGCAACTTAAGATGGAAAGACATTTTATAGCCTCCCGGCAGAATGGTGGGAAATCCGCGGTACACCTGCGGCTCCTGCACGCCTGGGAGGGAGTCTGTTTCAGGCCATGCGAAACGGGCACATTTGCTCCTGGGGACCAACCTCCTGCGTTCCAATATTCCCATACGACATCTTTCCACAGAGGCATGTAAAAAAACACCACGGTTAATTGCTTGCAAGGAAAGAAAGTGAGGGCAAGGTGGTTACGAAGACCCGTGGAGGGTTTGCCCAAGAATTCCTTAAGGAACTGGTTTTCTGAGTAGACCTGCTTAAATTTTCCTGTCCCTGTCTGATTTTGTGACATTAAAACGAAATGGGCCAGTCAGAGTGGAAGACAGGAACGTTGGAACTGAAGGTCTAAGTAAGTCAGCTCATCTTTTTTTTTATATTATATTTTTTTTTTATTGAAGTGTAGTTGATTTACAATGTTGGTTTCAGGTGTACAGCAAAGCAATTCATGTATACATATACATACATATGTCTTTTTTCTTTTCAGATTCTTTTCCGTTATATGTTATTACTAGAAATTGAACATACAGTTCCCTGAGCTCTACAGTAGGTCCTTGTTGCTTATCTATTTTATACATAGTCACGTGTGTCTATGAATCCCTAACTCCTAATTTCTCCCTCCTCACAAGTCAGTGCATCTTCATGAGCCTCAGATGACCTAGCAAAGAAATGGGTCTAATTACACCCACTGCATCTGATCTTTGTGAAGTTTAATTAATGCTTGAAGATGTTTTCAGAGCCTCAGAGGATAGTAGACCACAGACACAGAGCGTTATTACACAATCCAATCGGACGCCTTCCTTTCTGTGATAAAATGTCGTGGGCATCATCTGAACTTTGTCCCTTCCGGCAGTGCCACCTCCTGTGATGCTCCTCTTCCCACCACACCTGCTTCAGAACCCCTTTAAAGCCCTTGGATTTCTGTGGGCCACTTAATACACCCCAAGACAATGGTCCTTATTTCTGAAAACGCTCCTTAGCAACATCACTCCCAGGACGGAAAACACATCTTCGCTGTCTCCTGTGGGTTCTCGTTCATTCCTCCGCCATCAGCATCGTCTGGGGATGGCTGTGGTACCCACTGCACCTGGCTTGGATAGCTCCAAATCACAGTGGTCTTTCTCGATGAGCAGCCAAGGAGAGGTCTTGGGTTCGACATCTTTTATTTATTCTTTTGTGACTAACAAAGTAGAAAGACTGGCTGTCACCCCCAGGACACATCGTCCTACCCACCTGGTCCCCGAGAGCCTGCTCTGTGGGACGGGCCCTCCCATGGGCACTAGAGGTCCACACACTTTTTGCCTCCTCCTGTAGGTCCATCTCCAGGTTCACTTGTCCCCAGTCTTCTAATTTTGTTCCTTCCAAGCTCCTGTCCAATCAACCCAGCCGTTTGCCTATGTCCAGGGATCTGTGGATATTCTCGCTTCTGGGCACTTTTCTTTCTGTGCAAAGTGGACGCAGCGTGCTGCCCGAGGAGCTCCCCGCCCACCCACGTCCAGGGCTGCCCCTCGGCGGGGATGCCGGCCTTGAGCTCTCAGCAACGCATCATGCCAGCCCTCTGGGACCAGGTCTCAGTTCCTCCCTCTTCCGAACGTCGGGTGCAAAGCTCATCCTCGTAAGATCAGAGGCATGAGCTGAGGGAGAGGACGAGGTGGCAGCATGGAGTTTGGGTACCTGGTCATGTCATTTACTCACGCCTCCCAGACCTGCTGACACCCGGCCCCTGGGCACCATGTCTACCACAAGTATCACCGCTCTGCCTGTTTGAACGTTGGACTCAGGGAGATCTAGCTGGCTCACGAGGGACAGCCTCAGCTGCATAGCCACCCAGCACCCCCTGGCCAAGCACTTCACCTCTACTGGAGCCCGAATGCAGGCCGTGAGCTGTCCTTCAAATGGCAAGCAGGTCCTGTTGTAAAGAGCGCACCTTCGCTCCAGAACGCTGCAGGTCCCCGCTGCGATGTGCCTGCAGAGGCTTTCTGCACGCTCTCCCTGTGGGCGCTTCAGCACCGTGTCTGATCCATCGCACATCCCTACGGCCTCGACCTGCTGCAGAGCCCTGTCCTGCTCCGGGTCTCACTTGAAACAGAAAGCCTGTCAACTCAGTAAACTGATTAAAACCAAATGTCCAAGAGTGGCGTATACTGCCCCCCTAAATCTAAAAAAATTCAGTGGATGCTTCTTTCTTAGTAGTAGGAGACGCAGGAGGGGCCACAAATTGTCCTTTGCCTCGGAGGGGCTGTCCCAGCGCGCCCCGGACACTGGGGCCCTACTCACTTCACGGACGGGCAGCCCCTGGAACAGCCATGAGTCTGTCTCCCGCTTTCTGGTACCTGCCTCTCCCCACATCCGGTGGACACATGTTATCAGTTTAGCAGGTCGGCATGAGCTATAGAATATCAAGATGACGCTGGTCCCGGTGAGCTGCCTTGACTGGGGAACAGGAAAGTTAACACAGATTTGGAGCACGATGGTAAATGCCTACTGCGATCTTTGCTGTATGTGACAGACCACTTTTTACCCTCTTCACTGATGGAGCTGAAGAAGAACACGTTCCTGTGTCAATGGATGTATATCATTCAACTTCCATTTCTGGCTCCAAGACGGAGAGGTAACTGCCAGACTAACCTTCCTGCCATAAACAACCATGAAATTGGGAGAAAAAAACACAAAGCAATTGCGTTTGGGCAATGGACCACAGGCATTAAAGACTGTGATCCCCGAGAGAAGGGAAATTCATGAGGCAATCCCATTAACTTCCCTCTGCCTAAGGAAAATTTCCTGACTGTGTGCAGGGGGCTGGGGCAGGACAGGGCAGGGCAATCTTATTGAGCTGAAGAGGCTGACAAAGTGAGTCAAGTCTGTAGTCAGGGTACCAGCAAGGAGGGAGCTGCACCAAGCAGCAGCGCCTCAGACACTTGTGCAGAAATCACTTGCAAGTCCTTGGCCAAGGGTGGGGCTGTGCATACACAGGGAAAGACTGCACAAGAATTACGTGAGAGCAGCTGCTGTGAGGTTGAGAGGCCAGCCATTGCTGAGACATACTGAAGTTCCTGGCCAGCCTGAAAGGAGAGATTTTATTTCTATTCTAGACACAAGAGACATCAGAAAAGTTATGCCTTAGGAGTAAAGACCATAACCTAGAGTAAAGTCTAGTCTGCACTCTATCAGAGCCTTAAACCAAGTCTTGACAAGGACCTTTCATGTGACTAGCAGGCAGAATTCAGAGGATGAGCCAAATCAACTTACAATGGCTTGGGAAACACCAGATCCAAGTCTATGCAAGTTCAAGTTATCAGCCAGGGATCCAACCACTGCAAGAATAAAAACCAACACTGCTCAGAGGCAAATATCAGAATCCCAAATCTCTATGATGTGTCATATGCAATGTCATATTCAATATGAAGTTCCAAATGATAGGAAAAATTCTAGACATGCAAAGCACCAGGAAAATGTGCCTCAGACCCCATAAAAAAGTAGTCAGTTGAAACTGACCCTGAGATGGCCCAGATGTTGGACTTAGCAGACGTAGACTTTCAGGCTATAATTACAAATATGTTCAAGGAATTAAAAGAAAATATGGCCCAAATGAGTGAATGAATAAGGAATCTCAGCAGAGAAATTAGAACTTGAAAAGAGAACTAAATTGAAATTCTAGAAATCAAAAGCATGATAAGTGGAAAAGTAGATTTACTTAAAAGAAGATGAGAAATGACAGAAGAAATTATCTGAAGGCAGATCAATAGAAACTAGCCTATCTTTAAAAAAAAAAAACAGAGATTTTAAAAATTGAAAGAAAATTAACAAATGCTCA
The DNA here is from genome assembly GCF_009834535.1 of Camelus ferus. Lineage (NCBI taxonomy): Eukaryota > Metazoa > Chordata > Mammalia > Artiodactyla > Camelidae > Camelus > Camelus ferus. The sequence continues at coordinate 68,617,457 of NC_045705.1, forward strand.
AAGACCTTTGGAACAAAATCAAATGGCCTGGAATATGTGTAATTGCAGTCCCAGAAGTAAAAGAGAGTAAAAATGAGGCAGGAAAAAAATTGAAGAAACAAAGCAAAAAATTACCAGAGTTGATGATTTCCAGATAATAGGGGGGGAAAAAACTACTTACCATTCCAAGAAACTCAATGAACCCCAAACAGGATAATTACAAAACAAAACAAACCACCCTCAAAACCACACATACACACATCATAGTACTACTGAAAACCAAAGATAAATCTTGAAAGCAGCCAGAGAAGAAAGCACAAAACAAACAGGGCAACAACCCAACAATGACGGCTGATATCTCATCAGAAACAATAGAGACCAGGAGACAGTGGAAAGAAATAATTAAAGTGTTAAAAGAAAAGACCCATCAACTCAGAATGTTATACTCAGGGTCAAACCCCATCAAAACCAAGAGTTGAAATAGACGCATTTTCACATCAGTAACACCTAAGAAAATTTAATGACAGCAGATCTACACTACCAGGTGTTCTTCAGGCTGAAGTTTAACCAATTGGAAACAAGAGTCTACAGGAAGGAATGAAAAGTGCCTGAACCAGTAAATTTGTGAGTTAATAACCACGTACCAATGTCAGAGGTTGTGTCAATCTCCTCCAGTAAATACACCCTGTCTAGCGCAGGTTACAATAACATCGTGCATGTGATCCACCTGGATTTTTCAGGGACCAGACAGGTGAGTTAAATGGGGCTATGACGAGGCAGCACCTGTACCCTTAAGGGTTTGTGGGGCACTCAGTCTTGGCAATTCCTCCTAGGGTGGCATTGCTTCTGACTTGCTGTCTTAGTCAAGAGGGGAGACTTTTGGGGGATTCCATTTGGCTCCTCCCACCAAATGGGTTGTTTTCTACACGTCACAGAATCAAAGCCAGTGTCCTGCCAACTCTGAAGAACAGCTACCCCAGTTACACAATAAGGGACCAAGAAAGTGATCACAGGGTGAGCCTCTGGATCCACTGTGATATGGACTTGGGCAAGAACTCCATTTATCACCTGGCTTCCACAAGCCCCCACTGTAACCAGGGGACAGCGATGGAGTTTCAGGTCTCCTGATGTCAGACCCTACATCTAATGACCCCTGAATGTCTGGTTACCCCTCTTTTCTCAATTCACAGGTAGCCTGGTAAATAGCCACTCTGGGGAAGGACTGGGGAAAAGATTACTGCATAAGCTGGCAGTGACATTACAGGATCCTTCCTCAAGGGGACCCCCAACTTTCCTTCTCATTAATTAATCAGTGGAGTGTGGGTATGCAAACTGAGCTGGACCCCCCACCACGTCTGTGTCCCTGGTCCCCGTGGGCACGCGCTGCCAGCTGCTGCCTTCCTCGCCGCCTGAGCTCTTCCCTCTGGAGGCGGGAATGTCCTTGCCCGTTGGACCATGCTGAGGGCTGGCCCCGGTTACCAGCCTCATCAGCCTCGAGGTGCTGGGGAGCAGGGGGGACACAGTGTCTAGTGCCTTGAGGGAGGCTCTTCGGAATCTCTAGGCAAAGGGGATGTCTATCCGCTGTCAAGGACAAGGAGATTGCTTCTGCTGATGTGGACGGCCTGGGAGAACCCGGAGGTGCGACGGCTTCAGGCTCCTCACCGCAGGGTTCTCATCCTGCACCTCAGAGTCCCCCTCTTTTCCCATTAGGGCCGTGGCTTGGACCAAGGCTACCCCGTCTCCTTACTAAAGACGTCTGCCACTCGTCCAATCAGGTCCTGGGTCTGACTTTTGATACAGTCTGCCCTGCAGGAGATAAGCATCTCTAAGTGCTGCCAGAAGCCCTCTGGCTTCCACGGCGTGACTTGCATTGACAGCCGGTTGCCCCAAACTTATCACTCTTTTTTTTTTTTCAGTTGAAGTATAGTTGGTTTACATGTTGTGTTAATTTCTGGTGTAGAGCATGGTGATTCAGTCATACATACACATACATGTTCCTTCTCATGTTTTTCTTCATTATAGGCTGTTACAAGGTACTGAATATAGTTCCCTGTGCTGCACAGTAAGATCTTGTTTTTACCTACTTTATATATAGTAGTTAGTATCTGCAAATCCAAACCTCCCAATTTACCCCTCCAGCCCCTCCCCTTCCCCCCTGGTAACCACAGGTTTGTTTTCTATGTCTTTGAATTTGTTTCTGTTTTGTAAATAAGTACATTTGTCTCATTTTTTTGGATTCCACGTATAAGTGACATCATATGGTATTTTTCTTTCTCTGTCTGGCCTGCTTCTAAGTGAAGTAAGCCTATCACATTCTTTTTCAAGGCTCCCAGAGCTATTTAACAAAAGGCCACTGACTCCATGCTATTCAGGGGCCACGGTCTGCACAACCCAGCGCCTCCCTCTCCTGGTGGACCTCACCGCAGCTCTACCACAAGTGAGAGCCTTGGCAATGGTGTTCTAGGACTGTCACCACCCGGTTTACCTCCAGGAACGGGGTCCTCGTAGCCGCCCGACTGGTGAGCAATCTAACAGCAAAATCCCATCCTGGGGCTGTGCTTTCAGAGACTACTGGGTACCTACCACCTTGGCCAGATGCTCTTAGCAAAGTCCAAAACAATGGCCCACCTGCAAGTTCTTTATTGGGAAGTGAGACCCAGTGAGCAAGGGTAATGGATGGGGAACACGGACGGGGAACACAGCCGGCGAGGGGGAAGCCCATTCAAGGCCTTTCAAACAATAGGCATCTGTTTGAGGCTCAGCTGGTTAAATAGATAAATCATGATGGTGGTCACATCTTAACTATGAAGCAATAAACTAAGACAGTTGCCTGGATTTTAAATTCAGGGACTGACGTTTAAGCAGATAATAATGTGACAGAGTTGAGGGTCACCTCTGTTCCCAGACTTTGAGGAGAAGATCGAGAAGTCGGAGCCCGTGTGTGAGTGTGACTGGATCTCACGACACGCTCCCACGCCAAGCCCAGCCTCCGCGGCGCTGGTACCCAGAAGTCAACGCGGCTGGACAACGTGCCGCCCGTAACACAAAGTCCCTGAGATCTAGAACATACTGCAAGCCGGTGGGAGTTTTCTTTATTTATATTTTTTTATTTTTAACGAAGGGACTGGAGATGACATCCAGGGCCTCATGCATGCTAAGCATGCACTTTACCACCAAGCTGTACCCTCCCCACCACTGAAAGTTTTAAAATTCACACGGGAGTCACCCTTATTCCAAACCTCCAGTTCTGCCTACTAGACAGTACCCCCAAATTTTGTTCTGAGAATCTGGGACCACCAGCCCAAACAGGCCCCCGGTTACCTGAAGAATCACTCAGGTGAGGTCCAGGGTTGTGCAAGGAAGATGCCCGTCGAGTCAGCGGGCTCATCGCGGATCATTAGGACCACACTCCAGCCTCCAGGGCGAGGAAGGTTGCCTTTATGCTGTGGTGGTTTTCTAGAGTGTAGACACAGCTTTTTTCTCTTCCTCTTCTTCTTCTGCATTCTGTAGGATTCTCCTCTTTGACGGTACAATTTGCTGAAAGGAACATTCTGATAAGAAAAGTATTCGTTCATCGGGGGCAGGAGGGAAGTTGGGAATTCTCTGCCCACTGTCCCAGGAGGGAAGGGAGAGGCAGGAGCCCGCCGTTTCCCTGCTCTGGGAGCAGGGCAGCTGGGGGTGGCTTTGGAGGGTCTGGGGGCCCTCAGGGATCTGGGGCCTCAGTGGTCTGCTGGGGGGCCTCAGGGAGTCTGGGGGCCTCGGGGAGTCTGGGAGGCCTCAGGGTGTCTGAAGGGCTGTGGGACCACTGTTTTACTGAGAGAAATCAGAAGGATCTGGGGGACCGCGAGGGGTCTGGGAACCTCAGGGGGTCCAGGTGGCACTGGGATGGGGCGCAAGGTGGGAGACCAGACAACACCCCAAAGAAGGGAGGCGGTGGCGGCGCAGCCTGGAAAGCCGGGCAACTTCACCTTTCAATGTCCGTAGAGCAGTGGATTTCCTGTCTCTCCCCGACCCCCAGCCTCACCAAATTCTCCAAAGTCGGGACATAAAGGACAGTGGCAAGGGTGCTTCAGGGCTCTGCAAGCCCTGACCATGGCGGTCATTTTCCCAGAGCGTCACCGAGGTGTTCATGCTCCCTGCCAGCTGAGCACTAGGTGGGCACCCGGAGCCCGAGCAGGGTCACTTCCTCGAAGTTCACTCAGGGAGACCACCTTGCTTCAAAGGAACCAGAAACGAAGTCAGAAACAGAAAATCTCTGTTAAGAGACCAGGGCCCTCGGCATCACTCTGCCAAGCGGGCCTGGGCAGGGCTGGTCAGGCGGCACAGTGGACGAGGTACCAGAGCCTCGGGCACCCCCTCAGCATCCCTGAGATAAGCCCCAAGCCCCCTGGCCTGGCTCCCTGCCGCCCTACCTTGGTCCTGCCCGCTCCTTGAAATCACCCTTCCTGCTTTCCCCACCTTTCCCTCTGGGGAACGCCACCCTCCCATAAGTTCCAGCTGCCCTCGCTCACGGGAACATCCCCACGCCCTGAAACCTGACCGCCCTCTCCTCTGTGTGCCCCCTCTGTCTTCTGTTTGTTGTCCATTGTTTGGTGATGGTTTGTGTTAGGGTTCAAGTGCCCACCTGGTTAGACACTCTGGGTGGGGGAAAGCAGGCGGTGCCCCACCTAGCCCAGGACCAAGAAAGATGCCCAGTAGCTCTCAGGTGAGTGCCTGAACCCAGGGTGCTGGGGGACCACAGCAGAGGGCACAGAAGAGACGGGAGAGGAGCAGAAGCATCAGGAGGACCCCCAGAACGGGCGAGAGGGGGCAGCAGACACAGCCCCTCCCGTCCAAGGTCTTGGGACCGTGTCTGATTGTCAGAGGACCAGCAAAGAGGCCGGTGGGGCTACAGGAAACTGTAGGGGAGGAAGAGAGAGTGGGGAGGGTTCATCTGGGAGGGGAGAAGCAGCGCAGGACACGGGGGGCATTGAAAGGACCTTGGCTATTCTCTGAGTGAAGTGGGGAGAGGCCAGAAGGGCACTGGAACCCACCACCAGTGCTCCAGCTCTGCCTCCTTCCAGGCACTTTCTCCCCACGTGAAGGCCAGTGAAATGCCAGCAAAAGGGATGTCCCTCCTGAATGGATACTTTCAGAACCGGAGCCTGTGCCCTCTCCGCCTGGGGACCTGCCTGGTCTGGGTGTTCTGGGTACCTGAGGGACTTCCATGAGCCCAGCCCTTTGCAGACTCACAGCAGGTGCCCAGGTGGGTGAGGAAGAAGCCTTGCTTGTTTTCAGCACTGAGGCTGGTGACGGTTCTGTGTCCACAGCACAACCCAGCCTGAATGAGGCATTGAGGAGCCGGCTGGCGGGCATCGGGACCGTCCCGACGGGAGATGACAGCGGCTCAGACAAGAGAAATAGCAGCAGAGATGCTGACGCAGCGCAGGGTCCCAGGATATTTGGAAGTAAAGCTAGGGGGACTTGCTGACGGGCTGGACGAGGGATGGGCGGGAAAGTGTGAGTCCAGGTTGGGTCCAAAGCTTTTGGCTCCAGCAACTGGACGGATGGAACTTCCACCCACCGAGACCAGGAAGACTCGGGTGAGGAGGCGGGGGAGGCGGAGGGGGAGCCAGGAGTTGTGGACACATTTGAGATGCTGCAGGAATGCTGGCCTGGGACATGTGCCAGTGGCCAGGGCAGGTGTCAAAGAGCAGCCCCATAAATGAATGTGGAGATCCCAGCAGGCGATCCGGCCGCACAGATCAGCATCGCGACGGCATTTACAGCCCTGAGCCGGGGTGAATCGCAGAGGGAGTGGGCATCCACAGAAGAAAGACAGGATGCAGGGACCTTCCAGGGAGATGAAGTCAGCATCATCCACGTCGCACGAGAGAGTGTTTCGGGGGGTTACACAGTTCTGGGATGGAAGAGAGGCCACCAGTCTTTGGGTCATCCGTGTCGCCAACGAGCCCTCACTGGCCATTTGAAGGCAGAGCTGCACCCTGTGGTGAAGGCGTAGGCACAGGGATGCTCTGCCCCAAGTACACCCCCAAAACCCTCTCCTCTGTCCCCAGCCCTGCATCCAGGTGCCACTGTGCCAGAGGAGCTGCCACTGTTCTGGATGCTGTGGGGAAACAGGGCAAGGGGCTTTCCTGCTCTCTAAATACTCCCCCTTTACTTACAGCCCCATCTTGCCTACCAGGTCCAGCTGCCTGCAGCTCTGACCACTGTTTCTCTCCCCTAATGCAGACCCTGGCCTCCCCAGCCCTTGTGCCATGTCAGCACTGTTCTAAAACCAGAGTGGACAACCCACGGAATGGGAGAATATTTTTGCAAGTGAAACCGACAAAGGCTTGATCTCCAGAATATATAAGCAGCTTATACGACTTAATAAGAAACAACCAAACAACCCCATCCCAAAATGGGCAGAAGACCTAAACAAGCAATTCTTCAAGGAAGACATACAAATGATCAATAGGCACATGAAAAAATGCTCAGTATCACTAATTATCAGAGAAATGCAAATCAAAACTACAATGAGGCATCACCTCACACCAGTCAGAATGGCCATCATTCAAAAATTCACAAATGACAAATGCTGGAGAGGCTGTGGAGAAAAGGGACCCCTCCTGCACTGCTGGTGGGAATGCAGTTTGGTGCAGCCACTGTGGAAAACAGTATGGAGATTCCTCAAAAGACTAGGAATAGACTTACTATATGACCCAGGAATCCCGCTCCTGGGCATATATCCAGAAGGATCCCTACTTCAGGATGACACCTGCACCCCAATGTTCATAGCAGCACTATTTACAATAGCCAAGACATGGAGACAGCCTAAATGTCCATCAACGGATGACTGGATAAAGAAGAGGTGGTATATTTATACAATGGAATACTACTCAGCCATAAAAGCCGACAACATAACGCCATTTGCAGCAACATGGACGCTCCTGGAGAATGTCATTCTAAGTGAAGTAAGTCAGAAAGAGAAAGAAAAATACCATATGAGATCGCTCATATGTGGAATCTAAAACAAACAGGAACGAAAACAAACAAAGCATAAATACAAACAGAAACAGATTCATAGACACAGAATACAAACTTGTGGTTGCCAAGGGGACAGAAGGTGGGAAGGGATAGACAGGATTTCAAAATTGTAGAATAGATAAACAAGATTATACTGTATAGCACAGGGAAATATATACAAGATCTTATGGTAGAAAAAAATGTGACAATGAATATATGTATGTTCATGTATAACTGAAAAATTGTGCTCTACACTGGAATTTGACACAACATTGTAAAATGATTATAGATCAATAAAAAATGTTATATTGTTAAAAAAATAATAAATAAATAAAGCCAGAGTGAATTGTCCATCGACAGAGGACTGGATAAAGAAGATGTGGTATATATATACAATAGAATATTATTCAGCTATAAAAAAAGAACACAATAATATCATTTGCAGGAACATGGAGGGACCTGGGGATTGTCATTGTAAGTGAAGTAAGCCAGAAAGAGAAAGAAAAATGCCATATGATATCACTTAGATGTGCAATCAAAAAAGAGAGAGACACATAAACTTATTTACAAAACAGAAACAGACTCACACAGAAGATAAACTTATGGTTACCAGGAGGGAAAAGGGGTGAAAAGGGATACACTGGGAGTTCAAGATTTGCAGATACTAACTACCATATATAAAGCAGATATACAAGTTCTTCTGTACAGGACAAGGAACTATACAATTCAGTACCTTGTAGTAACCTATAATAAAAAAGCACATTAAAACAAATATATGTACGTACACATATGACTGAAAAGTTATGCCGTACACCAGGAACTGGCCCAACGTTGTAAAATGACTATATTTCAATGTAAATAAATAAATAAATAAAGCCAGAGTGAATCAGCCCTTCCCTGCGGGCGGAGAAGCCCCTGGCTCCCTGTCTCGAGGATGTGCTCGCCTTCTGGACGAAGAGGAAAGGACTCTCTCGTGCCTTGGCTTCTTCTGAGCAGCAAGAGCACAGATTACTAACACAACACGTTAACCTTCCACATGTTTGTCCACAGGCCTGAATCGTGGAAAATTCATATCCTTCAAGGAATAAATAATTCTTGCATCAATAAACTATTATAAATAAATAAGTATATATATTTTATATATATATAAAAAATGTATGGGGTACACCAGAGAAGCATGACACACATAGAGTTTTGAAGCAAACTGGAAAGAACAGTGAACACATACAGGCTAACATCAATCATAAACACTGACCCAGAAACCCAGACACTAAGGAAAACCAGCAAAATCCAATCAAGCCTGGAGTCCAGTTACCAGCGATGCCCTGACGTAGGTTTCTCAGCTTCGACGCGCGTGCTGTGGTCATGTAAGATGCTAACAACAGGAATGCCTCCCGAGGGATGTATGGAAGCCCCCTGTGCTATCTAAATTATTCCTAAACAAAACGTGCATCTTTTAAATTCCAAATACAAGCGGAGACTCCCAATGTTTTTTTTAAAAAGCATCTACAGCAACCAAGTAGGGTTTATGTCAAGAATAAAGTGGGAAAATTATTTTTCATATTAGCATAAGAAATGGTAAAAGATCACTTCATTATCTCAATAGGTGTCAAGGAGCCATTTGAAAAAAATCGCTATATAAAAATTCATGTAACTAAATGAAGTTTTTACTCTAAACATGATGACGATTGTGGATTTAAAACCAAAAGCTAATATTACTTAGGCGATAAATCATTCGCCTTAAAAATCAGAATCGTCCTGTGATGCGTCCTGTCCAGTGATCAAGCCTAGTTTAAAATAAAGCTAGAAATAACCAGTGAAAGCTGTCTAATCAGAAAAAGAAATCAAACATATAAATGTAGGGCTAGAAGACATACAAGTATCAGCTCTTGCAGTCGCAACCATGAGCCCAGGACAGCGACCAACCAGCAGTGCTATAAATGAACTCTGGGGGACACGGTACAGAAGGAAAAATACTGGGACTGAAAAACATACTGGGCATAGCTCAGCGTTTAGCATGCACAAGGTCCTGGGTTCAATCCCCAGTACCTCCCCTAAGAAAAAAGAGAAAAGAAAAGAAAAGAAAAAATGTTTACCAACTGCATCTTATATACTATCAAGCAACTAGAAAACGCCTGTAAAATAAAAGAGATTTTAAGAGCAATTTTGTTTAAAAGATAAACAAATAATTGAGTATCCATTTGCTTGGGAGCACAAAACACGTGGTAAGACCTTAACAGAACAAAAGAAGGCAAAAAGCAGAACTTTATTCTGCTCCTCAGGAAACAGAAACGCAGTAGAGCTGATGGGCCAGAGGGCAAGAACCACGTGCTAAATACTCAGAAAATTCACCAGCCATCTGTCAGATCTCGGAGAGCTTGAAATCCAAGTCGGCCGAGCCACGAATCAGGGCTTTTCCTCCCGGACAGCCTGTTTCCCGCACACCATCAAATCTGATCAAAGGCCGAAGGCTTTTGTTGGATCTCTTAGCAATGCGATAAACAAATTGTGCAATTCCAAAATTCCTGCTGAAGAGCGTGTGTGCACCTGTTTGCACGTGTGCATTGACGTACACGTGTGTGCATAGGTGTCCACACCTCAAAAATTAAAGCTGAAAAAACCTGTAGATACACACAGAAAAGTCTGAAAAGGTCTACAAAAAATATTACCAGTGCTCTCTGGGTGGTGAGAGTACAGGTGCTTATTTTTCTTCCTATGTTTGTTTATTTTTATTTTCCGTAACAAACACATATTGCTTGTATGATGAGAAGACACTTTTTTTTTTTTCAGATTTGTTTAAACAAGCTAGGAGAAAATAGAACAGCATTTTTTCCCATCTGTTTAAAGGAAACAAATTCTGACTAAAGAAATGGAAACAGCTTCTTGCAGACAAGACGGAGAAGTTTAAAAACATTTTTAAAAAATTGTAAACCTCTCATTTAACCATACGCATGATCAAATTTTAAAAAGAGCGACGCCACTGGGAAAATGTGTAATAAACAAATAAAAGGTTAACTCACCACATATATGAGTTATTGCCATAACATACACAAGATCAATATCCAACATTGACTTAATAATTAACCAGAGAAGAAGAAAGTAAAATTCGTATGCCAGAAAATTCAGATAACACTCTGTCACGTGGGAAAGTGCAAAACTTCCTCACTAGCAGTTAAAGAAATAAAATTCTAAACAGCGGCAAGGCATTGTTAGACCTCCGTGAATCCAGCTGAAAGACACAAAACGACAAGACCCTGTGTCGGGGGAACTGAGGGGAAAATCTTTCCTCATCTCCACATTGCTGGTTGGGCCTTCCAGAATCTGGTTGTGTCTGGCAAGTATTCTGACGGCCTTTTTTGTCTTATTGAGAAAAAGATAAAAACTTTATTTAAAATATTCTTTTATATCATGTCAGAAAACACGTTCTGCAGCAGGGTTTCCCAGGAACGTTCCTGGGACCCTGCCGAAGGATGTCAATAGCTATGACGTAAAAAGAGTGTCTGGTCACAAATGAGCATGTTTCTTTGTTGCAGGACTTTTCAGTGCCTTTACACAGTGTGTGCGCTGCAAACCTCCAAGTGTGTGCAGCGCTTCCCCAAGTGATTGGCCCTTGGAATCTTTTTTTATGGTAACTATATTAACATCTCATAGATCACGAGGCCACTCGTGATCAGATTGAGGATAAGAGAAGTATTTTGTAGAAAGATGTTATTTATAAAAGTGAAAACCTTGAAACAAGCTGAATTTACCCCAGCATAGGAAAGGGTGTCCAATTCAGCTGTTTTTAGTAAGAAATCCTTTGAGTGTAAGTTTCTCTCGTCTGCCAGGTAGATGAGCATGCTGTTTTGACCTCTGACTAAAGTCATTAAGGAAGAGGTACACAGGAATAGAGGCCTGTGGCTTGTCACTAGACCCCCATTTCCTAGGCTCCCATTGCTCAGGGGTCCCTGTTTCATTGGAAAAACCAAGCAGACTCCATTATCATCTCGTCCAGAGATGTTATCAAAAATCACATGCTCCGTGGCAGGCAAGCCAGAAAGTATACTTCTCGCTCACTGTGTGCGTATCTTTGTTAACCTTTAGAAAAGGGAAGAAATGGAGGCCTCCATGATAGCTCAGCCAACTGACCCCTGATTAGATCTTAGTTCGAGTTAGGATCAGAAATTAGCCCCGGGACCAGGGCCAAGGCTGCAGAGGAGAGAGACTCCCAGCTCGCCCTCTCCAGGAAATACACCAAGAATGACATCTACAAACCCGCTGAGTCGCACAGAGCACCTGCTGAACTCTGCCAAAGTGTCTCTCACTTTGAAATATAGGAGGATTCTCACAAAACCCGGTGAGAGAAAAAAGGGAAATTAGCACTGAAACACACCATGTCTTAGTCCGTCTCATAGTCTGCCTTCAGTTCCCTAGAAAGCATTCTTGTTTGAAAATTTCCAATCTTCTGCCAGCCAAGTGTTGGGGAAGAAGGAATTCACCCTACTTTGGTCACCAGTGGTGGCAGGGGGTGGCAGGGACAGCTGAACCAAAGAAATATAAGTGTAAAACCAGAGCATCGACGACTACATGAACACATCCCAGTATGACATGATCACAAGGGCAGTGGTGGTGAACGCAGGCCCGGGGGCCCTGTAGAGACAGAGAGGGCGGGGACGCACCGCTGTGGAAATTGATTCCCCCACCCCCTCCATTCTGCCCTCACCCCATCCCACCACTTCCACACCATCCCTCTCAGCTTTCCCACAACATTTAAAACACACACACACACACACACACACTCATACACACTTAGAGTTTGTCTGGCTTCTCAGTAGCCTGCTCTTGGTGATTTACGAAGCAAGAGAAATGTACTAAAGTGGTCACTAGCCAAAAAGAACCCCTGTGTTCCAGGTGACAATCAGATTGTTGCCGGATGCAAGTTCATGTACCCAACGCACCGTGAGGCCAGACAAACAGAAACATCGGAGTTTGGGCCACGGAAAGGTTGATTGCAGGGCCAAGCAAGGAGGACGGGGTGGCTCATGTCCAGGAAAACCACAAACTCCCCAGAAGTTTTCAGCAAAGCATCTTTAAAGGCCAGGTAAGGGAGGGTGGGCCGGGGGTGCGTGATCAGCTCGGGCACAATTCTCTGGTTGGTGTGGAGGGAATAGGGTGGTCAACACTATCAACCCCTAGGCGCCAGAAGGGCTGGGGCCACGTGCCCTTGGTCATCAAGTAATTACCTCCTTCCCTTCGGTGGCGGTTTGTAGCATCTGAAATACTCGGGAAATGTACATGAGATACTATGGCCTGGTACTTCAGGGAGGAGCTACAGCTGAGGATACAGGAGAGGAGGCTACCCCAGGAAGGCCCCACAGGGTCCTGCTCAGCTACACAATGTCCCTGGCCATCCAGAAGACCTCTTGGGGCAAACACAAACCTGAAATGCCCTGAAGGCCATCACTCTTCAAGCCAAAGGCCTGCATCCCGTGCATCCCTCCTGTAAAGCCCCACTGTGCCACTGACCCAGGACAGGGGACGTTTGCTTCCCCTCCTGTCTCTGGAAGTTCGTTGTCTAGGACATGGATAACCTCAGACGCCAGGGTCCCACAAAAATGAAGCCTGTCAGCAGTGTGTGTTTAGAACGAGGTGGCAAATCAGACGAATGACTTGTATTTCCAGACTTCCAAAGCCAGCCGCAAAAGGGCTTCTCCATGGCCTACAGGGGCCCAGCCCTCCAGGCCCGGCCACAGGAGCCCCGCGTGTGCACCATGGGGGCCGCACTCCCAGTCTGGTCACAATCGGAGGTTTGCGAGTTTATCACATTAACTGTGCCTGATCCCCCGAATCCAAATTACAGGCCAAAGCCACAAAACTGCCTCCCAATCAGAGGCCTCTCGCTGAACGGCCCCCACAAACACCGACCCCCCTTAATCAGGCCCGGGAGGCCGGGCCAGGCCCTCTGCAACGGGGCGCGCACTCATTTTTCCAATTTTGCAGAGTTCTGCCGCAGCCTCCCTCTAATTTTCCTGGTTCGTGTTCTTCTGAGGACGCTGTGGGCATGGCGAGCCAGAGTCCTGTGGCAAACAGAACAGCAGCAATGACAAGACGCCCCAGCTGAGCGCACCAGAGGGCCGCCCACCCAGCCAGCATCCCGAGAGGCCTCCTGCCAGCTCCGCCCCCACGTGCCCGGCATCTGACCACCACGTGGCGCAGGCAGGCCATGAGCTCTCTGGGTTGTCATGATTTCCAAAGAGCCACCTTCACGGGCAGACCCCCTGCCTCCCCGCACCAAAAGTCAGAGTGGGTTTCCCAAACTCCGAAGACTTCCGAAGAAACAGGTGGAGCGGGCTTTGTGAAGGGGTTGGATGGCAGCGGGGTCTTGTGTGAAGGTCAACGTGTAATGCACTTGGGGGCGGGGATACCATTGCAAAGGGAAGTTGAATGCCAAGGACAGGGGAGTGGCGGATGTTTGAGGGTTTGATGGGGGAGTGGGAGACAAGGGAGGACAAGTTGACTTGAGCAAAGAGGGCCTTGGAGCCCAGACCAGTGGTTTTAGAGTATCTTCGGGGGCCTTGGGGAGCAGCTGAGGGTACCTGTGGCATCATGAGATAGAGTTTTCAGGTGCTGCACATGAGATGAGTGGGAAAGAGGAGCAGTTACATCCAGAGCAGAGTAATAGTCCTGCCTCCAAGCCAGCTGGCGAGCGCAGGTAACACTGAACAGCTTGCTTCCACTTGACAGCGCAGCTCTATAGTAACTCTTTTTTTTTCTTTTTTTCTTTTTTTTTTTTTTTTGACGGGGGGGGGGGGGGGGCAGGCAGGCAATTAGTTTTTTTATTTATTTATCTTTAATGGAGGTGCCGGGGATTGACCACAGGACCTTGGGCATGCTAAGCACGCGCTCTACCGCTGCGCTACACCCACCCCATAGTAAGTCCTGAAGTCGGGTGGTGTCCGTCCTCCAGCTCTGTCCTTCTCCTTTCATGTTGTGTGGGCTTTTGCTTCCCCATATAAACTTTAGAATCAGTTTGTCAATATCCACAAAATAACTTGGTGGGATTTTGACTGGATGGCATTGAATCTACAGCTCAAGCTGGGAAGAACTGGCGTCTTGGCAGGACTGAGTCTTCCTGCCTATGAACATGGACAAGCTCTCCATTAACTAACTGTACCTGGGGCCGAGCTGGGCTGCATCTCCCTGATGGGCAGAGCCCCGCGTGGCTGTTACCCGTGAGCCACAGGGGGTCTGGTTCAGGGGTTCCGAGGGAGCCAGGGGGACCTGGAGGCCTATCTTTTGGAATTGTTTCTGGTTGGATTTTTTTATTCTGGTTTTAAAAATTATATTTGTTCATAAGAGAATACAGTACATGGAAAGCACATGATGGAGCAGAGGAGAAAGGAGAAAATCGCTCCTGTCAGCCCACAAGGCTCAGCAACTTCCATGCCATGACCTTGGGACCCACTACGTCTGTCCCATAGCTGAGTACGTGTACCTCTGTGTCTTGGTTTTTTTCACTTATTGTTCTTCCACCCTCTGACAAGACCATAATCTGCCAGTCCCCTATTATTGGACATGAGATCATTTCCCGGGTGACTCTTGTAAGTATAGTATAGTATTTGGCAGTGAGGTCATAGGTCTTCATGCAAGTTGCAGACTTGCCCTCCTCTTCCAAGTTTTTGGTTGCAGGCGACCAAAACCAATGCTGGTGGATTTCAGCAGCGAAGGAAAACCAGGTGGAGAAAACAGGCAGGAATAAGGGAGGGAAGGCAGCCTGCATCCCCACCAGACCATGCCCTGATGCTGTCTCAGAAGGAGCCCGAACCACCCGCCACCAGCACCGGACCCACAGGACGAGTGCCATGGCCCGGATCCTGTCACCAGACCCTGTGGCCTCAGCCACTGCCGCCCGCTTTGCATGCCTACAGTTTTCAGAGGGTGGGATTTATTGTGAATCTTGGCTAATAATGGCAGCCCATGCTGTGTGCCCAGATTTGCCTACACTAACTCTTTTGGTCTCTGTGAACACCCTGTGATATCAATACTCTCCTTACAGCTGGCCCTCCGTATCCATGGGTTCCACATCTCAGATTCAGCCACTCATGGATCAAAAAGTATTCCAAAAAAATTAAAATCCAGAAAGTTCCAAAACAAAAACATGAATTTGTCAGGCAACGGCAACGACTAAGGGGCAGAGCTCCACCCGATGCTGCTTTAAAGGGGTCAGAGGCTCTTTGCTTCTTAGCCAAGGGCACACCCTGCACTTTCTCCTTTTGGGGTTTCACTTGTGTTGTTCGCACATCCAGGACAGTCCCTCCTCCTTCTCTGCCTGTTCAGTTTCTGCCCTTCTGCACTCTTGGGTGAAGACTTTGTCTCTACCCCTCCTCAGAGTTCTAATTGCAATGGACCTGCTCGAGACTGTCCCCTGTCTACCTCTGGGACAGAGTGAGCAGGACATGTGTAGTGGTTGCCTGCAGAAGGCACCTGTCAATTTGGCCTTGAACTTGCATAAAAAAAAAAAAAAAGTTTCCATGCATCATTTCTCAGGGCCCCCATGGAAAGTCCTGGAAAACAGACTGTAACTGAGACAAGTTTGGGCCCCGTTCCCCTGCCCCTAAATAGCTAACGAGGCCTGACACAAGCCAAGTCCTGATCAAACACAAGGACTGGCTTGCGTATTTTAAGCTGCTGCTGCAAACCCTGTCCCCATCTTTCTCCTTTCTCTACCTGTAGTGAGTGGTCCCCAAAAGACCTCCTGGTTTGCCTCCTGACCACCAGAGCCTGTGAATATGACCAGATTCAGAAATAGGGTCTTTGCAGGTATAATCGGGTTAAGGCTCTTCTTAGATTATCCAGTTGGGCCCTAAATCCAATGGCAGGTGTTCTTATAAGAGACAGAAGAGGACAAGACACACAGAGAAGAGGTCACGGGATGACAAGGGCTGACACTGGAGAGATGTGGCCACAAGCCAAGGGACATTGGAGCCCCCAGAAGCTGAAAGACACAGGAAGGATTCTCCCCTAGAACCTGCAGAGGGAGCAGGGCCCTGCCAACATCTTGATTTCGGACTCTGGCCTCCAGAACTGTGAGAGAATGCATTTCTATTAAGGACCCAGTATGTGGTCCTCAGTTACAGGAGCCTTGGGAAACTCACACACTGCCTGAGTCACCCCAGCCAAAGGAGGGTTGAGGCTCATGTTGGAGAGGTGACCACTCAGGTCACCCATCTCACTCCACAAGGGCTCATGGGACAATATTTTCCTGTTGGCCCAGCTGCTGGCACTGAGGTTGCATCTTGCCCGGAAGCTTTCCAGCTGATGCATCTTCGGGTTAGAAGGTATCTAGAAAACCTGGTCCAAAGGAGCGAAAGAGAATGGATGACCAGAGTCCCGGGGGCACTGGGATGCAGGCTCCAGCTGTAGCTAAATGTCTGAACCAGCCTCCCCTCTCCTTCCCTCCATGCAGCAGGACACTGAAGGCAGCCTGTGCTCTGGCCATGGGCTGACACGTCAGTGCCTTCAGCCTCGACAGCTTTTGGACACTTCTGCTTCTTTGCCTCCACCAGTGTCGCTGACCCGCACCTTTGGTCAGTTTCATTTGTGACCGCCTCCCGTCTTCCGCTGGTGCGGAGGGTTCCCTTTTGTGAATGGGGTGACAGGCACTGGGCCCCACCCATCCAGAGATCTGGGCAGGGCCTTACGCTGTCTGCCCACTTTAACCCCCTCTCCCGCCCCTCCAGATCCCTCCCTTTTTGTCCGACCCCCGTCTTGCGTTGATTGTTGTGCCCTTAATTAATGTGTGTCCATTTTTTTATCAGCTTTTTTACTCCTTTTACAGGATGAGAAGTAAGAAGGGAAGATGAATGTGGTTAAATTTATTTTTTTATTTAAATGCATATTCTAGGATTTAAATCTCACAGATAACTCAGGAGGAGTGAGCAAATAAAAGCAAGTTTATAGACTATAAAGCCATTTTTATAAACCGAAAATGTTTATAATTAATTCCACATAAGCATGCATCACACGGCCTTCATTCTGCACAAGAACAAATACGTGAATGAATAAATCTAACAGGCATTGATATGTGCCAGGCCCTGTGCTAGCCCCGCACACACATTACCATAATTACTCGTCTCCACAGCCTTCAGAAGTGGACACTCATACCCCCTTTTACAGACAGGAGAGAGATTTGCGCAAGGTTACACAGTTAAAGGTCTGTGTGTGACACTCTTGTGCAGCTTCACAGACACGCTTGCAAACTTCCTGGCATCTTGAAAAAGTGGTTTGCTTTTACATAAATTCTGGGGGGCAAGTAGATTGTTATCCTGACCAGCTTCAGGAGTTGTTCTGACTGCCCATGACACCAAAGGAGATGCAGCCTGATGGTTCAGAGTGTGGGCTCAGAAGTCAGGTCATCACGGCGGCCAACAGTGTGACCCTGGGCAAAGTAACTGACCCACTAAGTGCATTTCCGGGTGGTTGTTTTGAAAGTTAAGTGCATGACAGTGACAAAGGGGAAGACACTTTGCAGAAGTAAGGAGATGAGGACGGGTACTTGAATGAAGGCTTTTTCTCCAAACCCTACAGGAGACAGTTTCAGAGCAAACAGACATGCTTCCCTTAGACTGGGGGCTAGAGGTGTGTTTGTAGCAGACACCCCTGCATCCCCATCCCCACCTCCGCGTGATTGTGGGGCAAGACCTCCATCCACGTAGGGATTCGGAGAGCTGGCGGTGTGGGGAAGTAACTCCTCTCACCCATCCAAGCCTGGGGGACGGGATCGCCGCCCAACTCAGTGGCCCCAGGAGGCAGGCATCCTGTTGGTTAAAGTCAGCTGCTCACCAGCTGTTCGATGCCTTATCCTGAACTGATCCTCAGAAAAAAGATCCCCCAGGATTTTTTTAAAAATTAGTATGGCCGTCTTTATGGACGTTTCCTATGTGCTAAGCGGATTGTTTCCCAGTCTCGCAGGATACTGGACTGAGCCACCGACTGATTTTGAATAATCAGAAAAAGAAGAATAAAACCATCAGACGGATGCAGTTCCTCCTCTACGCTGTCCCTGCTGGAAAGGCATATGGTCATCGGTCCGGTTCCGTCACGCTCCTCAGATGGACAGTCGCCCTGTTGCAGAAACCAGTGGGGTCTGAGCACACTTCCTGCCTGTCTTTACAAATGAATGTATCATTACTCCAGCGGTACAACTGTCCTCGTTACGTAAAAAAGCAACCCCTGTCTAGGCACCAGGAGTGGGCAGGTCAGGTGCAGGGGCTGAACCGTGCATCCGCGTTCCGCACCCTGGGAGGTCCGCGCCCGCTCCGAAGCTGGGTGTGCGCGCCTCCTCAGACTTTTACGGTAAGAGCGGCGCACACAGCGACCACGTGGCGGCGGAACCGAGGCCGGGCGGGAATGCGTGGAATGCGCGGCGCGGCCCCGCGCGGCTCCCGAGCCAAGGCCCAGGTTTCGGCGGCGCGCGCTCACGCCTCTCCTCCCTCGCTAGCGGGACCGCACCCCCAGCCCCCCGCGCCGTCTCCAGGGACCCCTAGGGCAGGCGATCCCTGCGCGAGCACCCCCGCGGGGGTGGGGACAGTGCACGGCCTATCGGGCCCCTGGATCCCCGCACGCCCAGAACTCCCCTGCAGGTCCAAACCCGTATCCCTACACCAGCCCCGACGGCGCGAGGCCGAGGGACCCAAGGGAAGGGGTGCAACCCCACTCCCGCACCTAGAAAAGAAATTCCCTCTCGCGGCTCCGCCCCACCCCCCACCCCCCGCCACCCTGCCATGGCAAGACTCAAGGGCCCTAGAACTCGTAGACTGCGCGTAATGAAGACCCCGACCGTCTCGCCACCCACCCACAGGGCCAACACGAAGGACGAGAACACTTTCAGGCATTTCAAAGGCACAAGGAAGCTGGCTGGAAAACACGAGGATGCGGGGTCCTCCCCGCAGACAGTCCGCAAAGGGCGGGGATGGGGAGCAAATGACAAGTCCTGGAGGCGACGGAGGGGGTGCCCCGGGAGCCAACGAGGGTCTTAGGGCGGGCCCTCCTCCCGTATGGTCCCGCTCCTGCGAGTGGCCGCGGAAAGTTTCCGAGGTCCCGCGGGTCGCCTCAGCTGCGCCCAGCTCCCTTGGCCGAGGCGGGGGTTCTGCTCAGCCATGTACAGGCTTGGCCATGGGAGACGCGGGAGGGGCATGGCCTCCTAAGTGATTACCCCCACCTCTCTCTGGATTCCCTCGCTTTGGTTGGAGGTGGTCATCTATGTAATCAGCCTGGGCGCCTACTACACGGCCCTTGGTCAGAGACTGGCCAGGGGCCTGAGCCAAGAGACCAGGGAATTCCTACAGGACTTTGGGGCTCCATATTGCTCAGGGCAGCAGGCGATGCGTTTTGAGGGGCGGAGGTCAAGGAGTTAGAATCTTTCATCCCCAAGAGTGCACCATCTCCAGAGGGATCCTAGAGGCGAGGCGTTGTGGGATCCAGCCCCCCTCCAACCACCACCACCTGTTGGGGTTTGTTTTTAACTCCTGCACACACCTTGCCCAAGGCCTTAAGAGTGAGGCGGGGATCCTGTCCCCACTGCCTGCCTGAATACTGGGACGCAGAAGAGATCAGTCTGTGCGGCTAAAATTAATTTATCAGAGGCGGAAACGCACGTCAGTGGCTTGGGGCGGTGGGAGGTGCAGCCGCCCTGCTCCCATCGTGTTACTGTCCCGGGAGGGCGCCGGGACCAGAGTTTGCCTTGGCGCTTCCCGCAGCTTTGGGGTACCGCGTAGCTAAGGCGGAGCTACCTCAGCACGTGGACCATCATACGCGCCCCGAAAGCGAACAGTGTGAGGGGTGGAGTGGAGCCCGAACGCCCCCCGGAACCCCGCGGTCCGCATTCGGAAGCGTTTTCCAGAGAGACTTAAGGGCTTAACAATGGAAAACTCGCGGAGCTGAAGCCAAGTCCTTTGAAGTTGCCGCCAGGTATGCGGCGGCAGGTGACCCCACCTGCAAGCGCCCGCCCGCCCGCCGCTCAGTCCTCTCCGGGGAGGGCGGGTGCGGGAGGTTGACGCCCGGCAAGGTCTCCGCTGGGCCCTGCACCCCCTCCTCAAAGCCCCCGGCCGCGCGGTGCGCAGCCGCGGTGCGTCCCGGGGTCGGCGCCGCGGAGCGCGGGTTCCTGAATGAACGCGCTCCCTTCCCCCGCCTTGAATGAAGGTTCCCACAGCCAGGGACGGTGGCAAACGCGCCGCAGCGGAATTCGCCCTCTCGGTGCCGGCGTTCTTCCTCGGCCGCGGTCACCTCGGAGGGGGGCCAGGGGACTAGGAAAGCAGGAAGGTGATTTAAATTACTTTTGGATTTTCTTTCCAATCAACGTGGTTTCCTTTCCGATTGGGCCAATGGCTCTTTGTTCCAAAGAGTCACCGAGAAATAGCTCAGAGCACTTCAAATGAGCCCAGAATTCGCAGTTCCTGCTTCGTGGTGGGTTTTTTAAAGGCAGTGCAAAATTAAAACTTTAACAGGAAAGTTGTTTAAAGGTTGTTTTTCTCTTTGAAAAAAAAAATTAAATAAAATCGTGTCCCCTGCTCCCCTAGAAACAGCCACTCTCAAGGGCCCGAGGCTTTTGGCCCCTCGAGGTGTCCGCAGAACGCAGATCTGGGCTCCCGGGGGTGGGGGCTGGGAGGCTGGAGCTCCCCGCTGGACCCCAAATTCCAACGCCTCCCCCGCGGGTTCCTGGACGGCCCTTCACGCTCGTCGGCCGGGCTTGCACTTTTGCGCCCGTCCCTGAGCGGGGAAATCAACGAAGTTCCTCGTCGAGATCTGCCTGGTCCGCCTAGTAACAGCGCCTCGCCCCCATTGGCTCATGCTAATTCCAGTTTCCTCTGTCTTTCTCCTGGGTTAGGGGGAAGCTCCCTCCTGGACCCGGAGCCCGTATTGCCTGAGTGGGCGATCCTCTTTATGACCCGCTGCCCCTTGCCGTCGCCAGCCCGCCTCGGGCCCGGCCGGAGCGCACGCCGGGCTCGGACCCCCTCGCCCCCCGGGACAGAAGCAGCCCGGTGGTAGCGCTCAGCCCCATAAATCATCCGGGCGGCCGCCCGGTCGGGATTTTATGAATGAAAAAGCAGCCCGCCCGCCCTCGTGCGCGGGCAGATGCTCCGAGGCTCCTGCGTGCCGGGGGCCAGCGGGAGCGTGGGTGCCCTGGGAAGGGGACACCGCGGTGGGTGCTCCCTGGTCGGGCCACCCACCGCTTCCGAGTAGTGAGCCAGGGGTAATTACCCTTCCTGGACCCGCAATATTAGTAACCCTAATTCTCGGCGGGGGGAGGGGCGCGGGACGAATCAGCCCTCAAAAGGGGAGGGGGGTCTTGTTGCGTGCGCCCTTGAGAAGGGGAGGGGGCTTTTTAAACCGTTTTCTTTGAGCCTTTAACTTTAGGGTATGTGGTGGTTTAATGACACAAAACTATATTCAAAGGGAAATAAATGAACAGTTTTATTAATTTGGGACAGGTAGTATAAAAACTAAAAAAAATTAAGACTGGGTAAAATGTCCTTTATTTTTAAAAAAGTAAGTACCAAAGAGACTGGATCTTTAATTTTAAAAAACTTTATATGTTATTTTATATGTCCTATAAGTTTGCGATAATATTGGGGCTCTCTAGTATAACCGTGAACATACATAGATTTTGTTTAAAGTCATCAGATCAATACACCCATTTCCTAACTTGTAATTGTTCTGATTTTTGCCAGCCCCAGCCATCCTCCTCAGGCTTACGAATGCAGCCCCAGGGCAAATTCTAAAGGTGAAGAGAGGTCCATACCCCCAACAAAACCAATTAGGAAGCTTCCGGTGGTCTTGTCCCCGGCGAAGAGGCGACTAATATTTCCAGCGATTTAATTTTTAATTTAAAAAAAATGAGACAGGACAGAGACCACTATTTTGCAGCCTTCCTTGCAGAATGTTTTTCTAACTATTAAATTGCCAGGATAGGGCGGGGTTGGGGGGGATTAGGGACCCCCCCAAGAATGGACTAACCAAGGTAGGAAGACAGCCCTCAGATCCCCCCAGGCGAGGAGGACAGGATGGAGGAAATGCTGGCCACCATCTTGGGCTGCTGCTGGAATTTTCGGGCATTTATTCTATTTTATTTTTTGAGCGAGCTCATGTTAGGCTGAAATCTCTGTAATGTTTAGGGTTACCCCTTCGGGCATTTGCAACGACCCCCCTGTGTGCCGGAATGAAGCCTCCACCAGAGTTGCCGGCTCTGCCCTGCGTCCCTGAATGTTAAATGGTTCCTGAAATTTACACGTGTTAATGAAAATGAAAGAAGATGTAGAAGCTAAGATTCCTTGGCTGCCTCTCCGCCCGTGGGTGCCCTCGTGGCGTTCTCGGAAATGCGCCCATTCTCCCGGTTCAGATACAGGGTGTCACCGAACTCCAGATTCCCCCCTCCAGGCGGTCTCCCCTGGCTGCGTGTGGCCTGCCCGCCCTCCTAGCTGTCCCCCTCTGCACAGCCACCTTCACCCAACCCCCCAAATCCTGAGAGACCCACTCGGGGAGCACAGGCCCCCCTGCACCCCTCTTCGCCGGCGGGGAGAAAGGCAGCCTCGGGGCGATTTGCATTTCTATGAAAACCGGGCTTCGGGGGCAAATCCGCGCCTGCTCTGCGCGGCGCCTCCGGGATGGCTTTTGGGCTCTGCCCCTCGCCGCTCCCCGGCGCTCGGCGCCCGCGCCCCCTCCCCCTGCGCCCGCCCCCCCCCCCCTTCCCGCTCCCATTCTCTGCCCCGCTTTGATCTCTGCTTAACAACAGTAACGTCACACGGACTACAGGGGAGTTTTGTTGGAAGTTGCAAAGTCCTAGAGCCTCCAGAGGGCTGTCGGCGCAGTAGCAGCGAGCAGCAGCGTCCGCGCGCTCCGGCGAGGGGCAGAAGAGCTCGAGGGAGCGCGGGGCAGCAGGAGCTAGAGCCGAGCGCGGACCCAGCCCCGGACCCACGCCGCCCCAGGTCGCCTCGCAGAGCCCCAGCCATGGCACACCAGCTCCTGTGCTGCGAAGTGGAGACCATCCGCCGGGCGTACCCCGATGCCAACCTCCTCAACGACCGGGTGCTGCGGGCCATGCTCAAGGCGGAGGAGACCTGTGCGCCCTCCGTGTCCTACTTCAAGTGTGTGCAGAAGGAGATCCTGCCGTCCATGCGGAAGATCGTGGCCACCTGGATGCTGGAGGTGCGGGGCTTCGGGCGGCTCTGTTAACACTTTGCTGCGACTTGTTGCGCAAACCCACATTTCTTTGCCACTCATCTCCCTCCCTTCTCTCCCACCCCAACTTTGAAGTTTGCAGGAGTGTTGCTGGGAATCGTAATACCAAAATATATAGATATTGCGGGTATTTTTTGAACGAGGAGGGGGTGGGGGTGGGGTCATTAGACATTCCCTTGGGGGGGGGGCGGTCGAGGAAGGATACCTCCGGGGAAAGCCATTGCCAGGAGCACCCCAACTGGTTTCAGGGTGCAGGCCGGCAGGCTGAGCGCCCTTTGTGGCCCCCGCCTGGACCGCCACCGCGCAGCCCCCGCCTGCGCCCGAGCCCGCTGCGCCTCCTCTCCCGGCCGCGCGGCCGCTGAGCCGCCAGCTCCAGGGGGAGGGGGCATAGATTTGATTTTTAAATTAATATCCATGGACACGTATGCAAGGGCCGCTCGTGCCAGTATTATGCGCCATCTTTGTTCTTTTATTGCAAAGCAAAAGTGTTTATTAATAATTGGGGGCAGGGTGGGGGCGGGGAGCGGCCGGCGAGGCGCTTGGGGCCGCCGCGAGGGGCCGCGCGGCCACCGGGAACCGGCGGGAGGGGCGCGGGGATAGAGCTCAGGCAGTTTTGGGGGACCCCGCTCGGGAAAGGGGGCCCCTTTGTTCAAGCAGTGAGTCCCGGGGCGCCCCGCACGGCCAGCTTGGGCCGGACAGCACGCCGGGCTGCAAGGTCGCGTGGCCCCCAAGACGCTGGGGATTGACCCTCATCTGCAGGGTCTCAGCTTGGGGAACCTGTCTAGAGCGAGTCGGGGACCCGGGGCACTTTTTCAGGTCTTCAGTGGGATCCTGGGGGCACCGCAAGTATTTTAAAATAATTTTTGAAAGTGCGGCGTGGTGCCCTTGCGAGAGGGAAACGGCGCCCGCGCCCAGGGGGAAGGGGGGCCCCCGAGTTTGATTTCCTGGGGCTCTCCCCTGAGCCCTTAACGAGCTCCTGACCCCCAGGCTGGGTAAAGGGCCGCCTGAGGGTCATTTTCAGGGGTTTTTTATGTACCTAGTTAATTTTTTTATATTTTTAAATATTTTTTGAAAAGATGACGTCTGGGGAAATGCGGCGCGGCGGCCTGGGACGCCACCTTTGTGTCTCGCAGGCTCTGTGAGCGCGGCGCCCAGCCCCGCGGCCCGCCCCGTGGCCGTGCACCCCATTTGGTGCCGACCCCAGGCCTGGCGGGTCTCGAAGCACCCACGCGGGCCGGGGTCTCCAGGGTCCGCAGCCCGCGCGCGGCACGCCGCCCAGCCGTGCCGGCTCCCGCCCCCACTGTGCCAGCCTCGCAGGGACTTTCCCTTTCAGTTTCGGGGTGGGTGGGTATTGGGGGCTCTCGGAGGGGTCGCATCAGCAGAAGCTCCTGCCAGCCCCCTTTCCCGATTCTCCACGCGCTCGGGGACCCGCAGCCCTGGCGGGATCCGGGTGGGGGGCGCGAGGTCTCCGCAGAGGGGGCTCGGCACTCCCGGCGGCGGCGGCGGTCACGGCCCCCGGTGCCCCGGCAGGTCTGCGAGGAGCAGAAGTGCGAGGAGGAGGTCTTCCCGCTGGCCATGAACTACCTGGACCGCTTCCTGTCGCTGGAGCCCGTGAAAAAGAGCCGCCTGCAGCTGCTGGGGGCCACCTGCATGTTCGTGGCCTCGAAGATGAAGGAGACCATCCCCCTGACGGCCGAGAAGTTGTGCATCTACACTGACAACTCCATCCGGCCCGACGAGCTGCTGGTAACCCCGGGACCCCCACCGCCCCCGGACGCCCCATTAGTCGCAGGACCCCGGGAGTGGGGGAGGTGCAGAGAGCAAGGAGGCCCGGCGGGCCGCCGACAGACCTTATGGCCCCAGGGAGGGCGGCCACACTGGTGGGGCCCCTCTCGAGGAGCGGGCAGGACCCCCGCCGTCCCCCATCCCCGCTGCCTCACCTCACACTTTCTTTCCGACTCCCACCACCTCTACGCCCCTAGCGCCGGCGAAAAGTAGGCGGCGCGCGCCCTCTAGCGGCGGCCGCGCGGGGCCCGCACGAATTACCAGCCCTCGCGTTCCAGGTGTGGGCGGTCTTGTGGTCTCCACTGGCGAAGGATCGGCTTAATTCAGAGCGGGAGACTAAGCGGCACCCTCTCAGTTTTGATGTGGGATCGCGCGTTGGCCGCCACTTCCAGGACCCTCAACACCCCTGTCCCTTCTCCCCCAACCCGGTCCCACTGGGGTCGTCTGCGAGCTGCGCCTGCGTGCGCCTCTTTATGCTTGGCCCCCGATTTCCGCAGCAAATGGAGTTGCTCCTGGTGAACAAACTCAAGTGGAACCTGGCGGCCATGACCCCGCACGACTTCATCGAGCACTTCCTCTCCAAAATGCCGGTGGCTGAGGAGAACAAACAGATCATCCGCAAACACGCGCAGACCTTCGTCGCCCTTTGTGCCACAGGTAGGGTGCTGGCCCCGCCTCCCGCGCGCCCCTGCGCCCCGGAAGCAGCTTCTGGCCCTCTGCCTCGGTTTCCCCATCTGAGGAGCTGGCCCCTGGCGCCTCCCACTCTCAAAAGTGCTCCTCTGTCCCTTTCTGGGTAGCAGAGATCTGGGCTGTTCTTTGGGGCTCCGGGGAGGGCGGGGGGGTGTTGTCTCCTAGGGCGGGGCAGCTGAGCCTGGCCACTGCCACCATGGGGATAGGGGTGGCCAGTGGCCTGCCTGTGTCCAGCCATGTTGTGGCTTCTGCTCCCTACACCAGGCGGGGGTCACTCCATGCTGAAAGGCGTTTACCTTGGCCGGTCAGCCTGCCTCCTGCCCCCACCAAGTCCTTCCCATGTCCTCAAGGAGCCTGAGCTGCGGGGGCCCCCTCCTGGCCTCTCCCGGGCTGGGCCACCTGCCAGGGGCGCCTACAGGGGTGGGGAGCGCCTCCGGCAGGGCCTGCACCACGTGCTCTGGGCGGCCGGCAGCGGCCCTTGTGCGGGGGCGGCCAACAGAGGCGCTGGGCCGCCTGAGGCCCCGCCAGGGGCGCCGCAGGCCCGCTCCGCTCACTGCCCTGGGAGTGGCTCCAGAGGGGCCCGGGCTGGGGCTGCTGCGGTTGGCGGCAGGGGTTCCTCCCTCCCTTCCCGGGCACTGCTCTGGACTGTCCCTGGGGGCCCCTCCCTGGCTCTGCCCTGTCCCCAGCCCCCCAGGCAACCAGTCTTCAGAACCCAGCGCAGACCACAGTGTTGCTTCCTGCTTCTGCCAGCCCTGCCTCTGACCCCCCTGCAACCTCGTCCTCCCCTCTGATCCAATGAGCCAGGCCCAGGACACCTGGAGACCCTGACCAGAGGGCCCATGCCCCCATCCCGCCAGCCCTGCTGTGGGCCACCGCCACCCTGGTCAGGCCTCAGCCTGTCAAATCTGTTTGGGGCTCACTCTGGGCGACCTGAGGGCCCCACAGCACCAAAGAGGGGGGTTGACATCTACCTCCTCCCCAGAAGGGACAGACCCCCCCCCCCAGCCTGACATCTTGTTGTGCCTTCCTAATACGCGAGAGCTCTGGGGGGCTGGTACTTATGGGTCAGAAGTCTTGGGAAGATTCTGCTGGCCCCTCTACCCTCTTCTGCTGCTCAAGGCACGAACTCCTTCTCTGGGTCCCTCCAAGTGAGCCATTTTGGGGGAGGGGCAGACAAGAGACCAAAAACTTCTTTGGCCTCTTTGGGTCTGAGGGCTCAGGGCGCCCTCTCCCCAGGCTTTCCTGCCCCGCAGCACAGGCCCTTGGGCGGGGGTGGGGAGCCTCTCACCCACGTCCCTTCGGCCTCCAGGGGCCAGCCCAGCAAGCGGGCAGGGAGGCATTCTCTGGCTGGGACGCCTCCGAGAAGAGAGGCCTCCGGAGACTTCCAGGCAGCCTTTTATGGAGCTGAAAGCTGTGCAGAGAAACAGCGAAGTTTCCTGTAGATAATGCGAGGAACAGTTCTTGCACAGCCTCCCCCCAGGGCGGCCCGGAGCTCCCCGTCTCCCAGGGCCCCTGGGGAGCGGGTTGTGTAGCCTTCATGGGGTGCTGGCAGCTCAGAAGCCTGGTGCAGAGGCTGTTAATGTGCTTGGTGCCAGCTCCAGCAGCTAAGCCTGGTCCCAGCAAGCACTCCTGGCCTGGGGCTGCGGCCCGAGGAATCGACACCTGGGCACACCTGGGGTGAAGGTGGAGGGATGGCTGGGGGCAACCCCAGCTTTTCGCATGCATTTACTCCAGAGTGGGGCCCCATCGGGGGACAGGCAGATCAGGGGAGGGGAGCAGCACCCGCCCCCCAGGTCCTGGTCCTGCACCGTTTGAACGCAGCTGACATGCAGCTGTGTCCTTAGTCACCACGGGGCCTCAGGATGAGAGTGACATATTACAGCCTAGAAACAAACCGGTTTTGTGAAGTGGAGGCGTGAGCAAAAGTCCTAGGAGATATTTTGCCCTCCACATGGCAAGGGTCCCTTTTAAAGGGGCTGTCGGGGGCAGGCTCTGCTTCCCCACTCTGTGCACCCTGCAGACCTGGGTTCACGAATGTGCACGGGGCGGCGGGGGGCAGTGTCACCCACACACTTGGCTGGGTTTTGCTCTTTTAGCACGCGTGCGTACGTGTACCCGCAGTAGAGCCTCCTGTTGCAGCGGGCGAGGCGAAGAATTAACAGTGCTTTTTGAAGCTGGCATGGACCAAGCTTAATGAGTGGGTCTGAGTGTGGGCAGCAAAGCCACGCGGCTCCGATGCCCGCTCTGACTGTGGCCCACTGGGCTGAGCAGCGGGGCAGCGAGTAGGAACCCCTGCTGGAGCTTTGGCGTTGAAATCTACACGCGCCTGGTGTAAGCAGACGAGCCCCCCAAGGCGCGTGGGCACACAGCCCGCTCCTGCCGCTCCGCCCCAGTTAGACTGGGGTCTGGAGGTGCAGCAGGTCAGAACCTGTGCTCTGGCCATTTCTGTGCAGGCCTGGTTGGCCTCGATGGAGAGCTTCCATTCGTGGCTCTCATCTGAAGGGGAGAGGTGGCCTTGGGAAGAGCTTCCTTTTAAGCAGTCGGAGCGCCCAGCAGCTGCTTTTCCACCCCATCGGGGTGGCTGCCTTTCTTCTTCAGCCCCACCAATGGCACCCGCCCCCTTTAACAAGGCCCAGGCTGTTGATTCCTGGATGACATCTCAGCCCGAGGGGGCCCCACCCACTCTGTGCCTGATCACCTCCCATTCACCTCACTGGCCCCTTTTCTGGGTGCTCAGTGGCGCAGGAGGAGGTGATGGGGGCTGACAGATGCCAGGTGCCACGCTTGGCCCTTATGGGGTAGGGCTCCAGGCCAACAGGTCCCCTGGTTCAGATGCTGCTTCCTCACTGGGAGCAAGAGAAAGGCAGCCCATGGGCGCTGTGTGGCCACTTCAGTGTCCTTATGGCTTCCCCATCTCCATAACGGGTGTGGAGGGGCCACAGGCTTCCCGCAGGAGGCAAAACGTTCCCATGTCAGGGAACTGCCAGGAGGTGGCCCTGGCCTGGCGCCACCCAGGGAACCAGGGCCCCCCTGGAGGTGGAGGGTTTCACTGCAGTTGAAGAGGTGCTGACGGGGGTGGACGAAAGTAATGGGGTATCACTACACCCTTACGGCCTCCCTGGAGGCAGGTAAAGTGGGGGCGCGCAGCTCGCTGCAGCGAGGGGCCACCCCGGTGCGCCCGAGGGGTCTGGGGAGTAGCTTTGCCCCGGGGTGAGGCCTGTAGGCTAAGTCCCTATGACCTGGCTGTGCAGGGACTTGGGGTCAGTGCTGTAGAGGGGACTCCTGCTTCCTTCTGAGTTCTCCTCCCCGTTTTTCTCCGGGCTTTTATTTTTGTAAGAACTCTTGGGCTAGAGGGAGGAAGGGAAGGACACCCCCCACCCACCCGGAGGCCTCCGCCCATTGTGTCTTCCCACGGCTGTTTCTCGTTCGCTCGTCTGCTGTTTTTAATTGAGCATCACAAGCTCTCGTCCGAGCCTGGCTTCTGCCCTCACTGGTGCCCAGGATGATGACCAACTGAGGCTGGGGTGTGGGGAGCCTCGCCCACTTCCTGACGGCCCCCTCGAAATCGGCTGTTTGCAGACCAGGGGCTCAGGGGTTCCCAGATCACTGGGATCCCGCAGCATCCCACTCACAACCCCTCTGCCTCTCTCCCTCTGCTGTAGACGTGAAGTTCATTTCCAACCCGCCCTCCATGGTGGCTGCTGGGAGTGTGGTGGCCGCGGTGCAAGGCCTGCACCTGGGAGGCTCCAGCAGCTTCCTGTCTTACCACCGCCTCACGCGGTTCCTTTCCAAAGTGATCAGGTGTGACCCGGTAAGTGACTGCTCTCGCACTGGCTGGGGGGGGGGGACCTGCCAGCTCTGGGTACTGGAAGCATCGAGTGCCCTGGGGTTGGCGGGCTGGGAAGCTGCAGGTGGCTGGAGGGAAACGGCAGGGGCCAGGGCCACGTGGGGACAGGCAGCCACCTGCATGCAGAGGCAGAGACCCGGCCACGGCTCCGCCCAGGCTGTCTGGGGGCGGGCAGGGTCCTCACAGACTCTGGGTGTCCCCAGGGCTCCCAGGAGCATGAACCCCTCCCAGGGGGAGCCCTCCAGGAAGAGGGGCCACAAGGCAGTCTGGGTCAATGACCTACGCCCTAACGGTGGGCGGGGCGGGGCACGGTCTCACGTTGTCCGGCGACAACGTGGATGCCCAGTAAGTGGGCGCGTTACAAGGGCCCCGCGAGGTCTGCAGCCCGCAGCCGTCCCAGCTCGGGCGGCTCGTCTTTACGGCCCTGTGAGGGGCCGCGGCAGTTAAAGCCACAGTCGGTTGTATCTTTCTTCTTAAAAATGCCATTGTCTTATTCCCAAGTCTTTTTTTCTTAAAGAATTAAAATAAGAATTACAAGGGTTCGCGGCATTTACCGAATTAGACCAGCGAGGTTTCGGGGGTGAGGGGGAGACAGGTCAGCAGCGACCCCGCTGGTGTGCAGGGTGGGAGCGAGTGACCGCCTTGGCCCCAGTCCAGGTCAGCTCTGGCTCAGGCCGCCTCCTGGTAGTCCCCCCTCGAGTGTCCAGAAGGCTCGAGGAAGGAAAGGTAGGTGCCAGGTGGAGGCCTGCCTGTCCTCTGCCGACGGCACCTGGCTGCCTCCTGTGTGTCCCCCCCGGAGGCAGAAGCGTCCTTGTCCACAGGCGCAGGCAGCTCCTGGAGGCGGGACGCCTCCCCTCTCGGCCTCTGTGGCCACCTGAGGGATGGTGCATCCTTGCCGGAGGTCAGCCTCCTGGAAACGCCACCAACAGTGTGCTGTCCACAGACAGTTGTAGGACATCGTCTTGTGAACCCTCATTTGAATATTGTTTTAATTAGATCTGAAACAAAAGTGCCTCACGGCTGATGGGTGGAGGAGAAGTCGGTTGAGGCTAAAATTCATTAGCCTGGAGCACAGATGCAACTGAGCTCAGACGCAGGAAACCCTAGGCATTGGAGGCCCCAGGTCGTGGCCAGGGAGCCCAAGTATAAGCTGGCCCTTCCTGCCCTTCTCTGCTCTCAGCTCCACCCCGCAGCCCCCTGAGTTCCAGGGGCAAGTAAGCCATCTCCCCTGAGGCTGCCGTGGGGGTTTGGATCAGAGCCTGGGGTGCCCATCAGGAGTCTTGGGTTCCACACCAGACCTCCTGGGCCTCACTTTCCTCTTCTGAAGGACCATTTGCACCTTCCCTGCCTTCCTTATTTGCCATGATGGATTTCCAGAGAGTGGAGAGGAAAGCCCCCCCCCCAACCTGGAAGGCACAGAGCCCTGTACACGTAGGAGATCCCCAGGGATTCAGAAGCCCTCCTGCCTGGCTCCACCTCTTAGGGGCCACCTGTTTCCAGCCCTGGCTAGGTGGAAGTTAGCAGCCCCTTCCCCGTGGGGGCCTGCGGCTGATCCCCATGCCTGTGAGAAAGGCGTGGGTCTGTTTCCCACGCTGCACAGGAGACTTTACCTGGTTCTAGAGTTGAGGTGTAGTAGAGTAGAGGGTGGCCTTCCGGCGGTTGGGGCGGCCTCCCCATTCAGACCTGGGAGCCGAGGCTGCCTGGGCTGCAAGAGGCGCCTTCGAGCTGCTGGGAGATCAGGCCCCCAGTGAGACCAGGAGAGCCCCCTGGACTCCGTGGTTCCGCCTCCCCATTGAAAGTGCAGGGTGGTCGCCTTGGGGGGAAGTCTGCAGCGGGTGGGAGATGTGCAAGGCCAGTGCATCTCCCAGGACGCGGGCCTGAGCAGGAGAGGATGGGGAATAAAGGGTCCGGGTCTCCCCCGGGGCCACCCAGCATTCATTCTCGGTCATGCACGGCCAAACGCTTTTGACGGCCATTCATCACGGCCGGCTGGGTTCACCACGAGGGCTGATGTGGCAGAGGTTAAGTCCGAAAAGCAGGGCTCAGAGGGCCTCCCTGCCCTGGATCAGATGGTGCTGAATTGGCTGGGGGCAGCGGTGGGGCTGGTGGGAACCTGGAGCTGGAGAGCAGAGCCCTGGGGAGGAATTCCAGCGAGGGGCCTGGGCCCTGCTAGGGACTCGGGGCAGGCAAGGCAGGCGGGCAGCGAGCAGCTGCGTCCTCGGGAGACCTTCCATCCTGAGTGGGTTCACCACTGCCTGGTTGATGTGGGGTCCCCTCGGGGGACAGCTGGTGGCCAAATGGGCCCACACTGTCAGTCCTGGAGCCTGGGCCGCAGCTTCCATGTCTTCCTTCCCTGGGTCTGGGGGAGGCGGTGTTTTAGGTTAGCATCAGGGAGGGACCCCTCACTGCAGGCCCCCTTCTGAGGACCCCCATCTCGCCAGGACTGCCTCCGTGCGTGCCAGGAGCAGATCGAAGCCCTCCTGGAGTCCAGCCTGCGCCAGGCCCAGCAGCAGAACCTGGACCCCAAGGCCGCAGAGGAGGAGGAGGAAGAGGAGGAGGTCGACCTGGCCTGCACGCCCACCGACGTGCGGGACGTGAACATTTGAGGGTGCTCGCTCCGGGGACAGAGCCGCTCAGTCCTGGCCACGACCTGAGGGAGAGCGGCCCGCCCCTCACTGCTGGTTTTCTCTTTCCTCTTTCTCCCTTCCGTCTCTGACTTAAGCAGAAGAAAAAAAAAAGTACCCGAAAGCCGGTCTTTAAAGAAAAAAAAGGAGAGAAAAAAATAGTATTTGCGTAACCCTGAGCTGGCAGGAGGGGGGTTGTGCTACAAAAATAGAGGATTTTATACCCCATAATCAACTAGTTTTTATATTAATGTGTTCGTGTCTCTGTTGTAAGGATAGGCATTATTAACACAAGGAGCAAGTCTACAGGGGAGGAGTAGGTTTGATTCTTTATGTGTTTAAAAGAAACAAACAAAAAAAGCATAAAAACGGTTTAAAAAAAAAATAGAAAAAAAGTCCACAGCCCGTTTTTAAAGTAGAAGAGGGTTTTAGATAGAGAAATGTACCTGTGTGCTTCTCCTCAGAGCACAGCTTTAAAGCAGGTTCTAGGCATCCTGTATCTTGCTTTTATGCATGTAGTCACTTTATAAGTCATTTGTGCGTGTTTATTTTATTTCGTAGGTAGGCGTGTAACCTTCCCCTTGCCCATGGTTGATGTAACCTCTCGGCTGGCGTAGCGTAGAGTTCAGCATCCTCGAGGGCTAATCCTCTTTCTTCCTGTGGACCGACCACCTGAGCGGTTTGTCGGGCGCCGGCCAGCGTAGCAGGGACGGAAAGCCACCTCCGACTCCCAGCGTCCGCTACCGCAGAGAGAAACCGCGATAGTGACCTAATATATTCTATTTTTATAATCTTCCTATTTTTGTAGTTACCTGTTTATGAAATGCTGGTTTTTCACCCAACAGACCTGCAGCCTGCTCACGTCCAGGTGAAAGCCACAGCTTTTTTTTTTTTTTTCCTTCTCAATATTCCAAAACCGTTCCGTTTCAAAGCACTTTCAATCCCGTAGTTCTAGGCGATCTCTGCTGACGTGTGTGGAGGGGGGCGGGGGGTGGGGGGGCGGAGCAGTTTCTTAATGGAATGGTTTGGGAATATTCCAGTGCTTGTGTGCAGACAGGATTACAGGGCAAGTGCATGTCACTATGGTGTGAGCGAAAGGGGGATGTTTTGGAAGGCTAGGTTCCGGTCAAGAAGAAAATGTGCATTCTCACATTGCCAGGATGGTGTGTTCCTTTCCTTTTCTGTAGAGCAGTTGAAGTTTTAGGAATCCTTTGGTGCCAACTGGTGTTTGAAAGTAGGGGCCTTAAAGGTTTACCTAGAGAGCCAACAGTTTCAGGGTTATCTTTAGATGTTTTACAATGGAAGGGTTTTAAACACTAAAATATATAATTTATAGTTAAGGCTAAAAAGAATATTTATTGCAGAGGATGTTCGTAAGGCCAGTATGATTTTATAAAGTAATGCAGTCTCCCCCTTGATTTACACACACATACACACACACACACACACACACACACACACACACACTTTCTGCCTTAGATGTTGCAGGTGTAGTACAGTTTATAAAAGTTAGGTCCTTTTATAGGAGAGGAAAAAAAAATTAAGTCCCAAGGGAAAAAAAAACAGACATTGATTCGGCTGATCTGGCGTGTTTTCGTTCCCGGAGTGACGCAGTCCGAGGGCGTCGGAGTCCCAAGGACCATTAGGATGCTTGAAACAAGTTCAGTTCCAATGCATTCTTGCCCCCGTCCCCTCCTTTCAAAGGAAAATACAGCAACCGACAGACGATTTGCACATCTTGGCTATGTACCTTTTCGTAATTATTATGTAGGGGGCGTTTGGAGGGAGAGATGGAGGTGAGGGAGGAGTGTGGGGAGGGAGGCGGGTGGGACCACGCTTGGGACAGGCTGCAGCTCCGCTGTCTTTGTTTTCTTATTCGCTGCTACCGATGACTTCCCAGACCGGTTTGGAAACAGATTCATGTCGCTTCTGTGTCTCTTTCACATTGTTTTGCTGCTATTGGAGGATCGGTTTTTTGTTTTTGTTTTTTTTTTTTTTTGGTTTGTTTGTTTTACAATGTCGGATAACTACCATGTTCTCGTTTTGATTTTCTCATAGAAAAATGTATGACAGAGGCCTTTTTTTGGTAGGTTTTGTTTTTGTTTTTTTGTTTTATGTGATCAGTTTTGACTTAATGTGATTACTGCTCTATTCCAAAAAGGTCCCTGTTTCACAGTACCTCATGCTTCACTTAGCCATGTGCAGGCCAGGCGGCCAGGCTCCGGCTGACCCACGGCCTCCCGCTTCGGCAAACAGACATGCAGACGCGATCCCAAGAAGGGGCATGGTGGGTCCCCCCGCCGGGGACCCCGGGCGTCTCGGAAGACAGGCTGTGACCTTTCCTTTGCCCTGTGCCTGTTACGCTGGACTCTCCGTCTGACCTCGGATGTCCCATCATAGTGGTTTTGACACCTGTGTCGTCCTGTGCGTATAGCTATGAAAAGTTGCATCATCATCATTATTATTATTATTGTAACAAGTGCGCCTTCACGTGCCACCGTGGTGCTGTGCTTGAGGACTCAGTCCCTGGGGTGATTGGAATAGCTTCTGTGATGTGTTACTGTTCGGGGTGTTACTGTTCGGGGTGTGTTGAGTCTGTTATCACGGACTAGTGTTCTCTGTCTTGTTCTGTTCATTACAGCAAAATGCTAATTTAAAAAGACTACAGATCTCCATGGAGCCAGCTCACAGAGCTGTGCCCCCAAGAGCCGCCTAGCACGCTGCCGAACCAAAAGGAGTTGCACCGGCTGGTCTGCCAGCCCGTGAGCGCCAAGGCCATGGGCAGGCCCGCCGCCCACCCTACCCGCGCCTGCGGGAACACGGCTTCCGCTTACCTCAACCATTCTGCCTGCGGCATCTCTGTCTGAACCAAACGGGGGTCTCTGAGGGACCGTCTGTCCGTGGTGGGGGGTGGACATGTATGTGCTCAAAGGCCGGTGGGGGGTCCGGGAGCGCAGGGAGTCTGTCCCGTGACCGGCGAGTCTGAGGGTCCCGGCAGGCAGGTGCTTCGGGTCTGTGTGTTTTTCGTCGCACACCACGGTGTTTCCCAGCACAGACATGTAACCAGCACGTTTCCAGCAGGAAACAAGACAAACGTGAAAAGCCTAGAAATAAAATTGGTAAAACCCCAGTGCAGTGCCTGCCTGTTTCTGGGGTGGGCAGGGAGTCGGGGCTGGAGGCCCCAAGCTGCCAGTTCCTTGGGTGGGGGTGGTGGACAGGCTGGGGCCCCTCCTTGGCATCGCTGACATCTAGGGCCAGGTCATCCACCATCGGGGGCTGTCCTGTGCACTGTGGGGTGTTTAGCTGCCTCTCTGGCCTCCACCCACTAGATGACAACCAAAGATGTCTCTGGACATAGCCAGCTGTCCCCAGGTGACCAGGAGCATAAGATGCCCTCCCGGCTGGGTATGTGGTGGGAGGGCCCTGTGGATCCCCAGGAGGGAGGCCACTGAGAAGATACTGGGGAGGCATGTGCAGGCAGCCCCGACCATCTCAGACAACGGCTTCTGGCCTCCATAATGTGACCACACCATTGCCTGGTGACCAGACCACGTCTGGCCAGATCACCCTCCCAGGTTACCTGCAGATAGGAAAATAAAGTCTACATTCGTTAACTCTCTTCTGGTGCAATCATGGCCCTGAGGTGCCCCAAGCTCAGGGAGAGCAACTCAAGTGTCGGGGCGTGGTCCAGTGGCCTTTCACACGGACCCAGCAACCTGGGAGGCTGAGTGGACACCTGTGACGCCCACCTCTGGACATCTGCCACATTTCCAACTCCGGGTGGCGGTGGGGAGCAGAGAGTGAACCTTGGTTCCAGCTCTGTGGGGCTGAGGCCTCTTCCCAGGGCCTGGGGTTCCCTGATGCACCCTCCAGCCCTCGCTGAGAATTCAGCGAGAGCTCGGGAGCCAGGAGGCGGGAGCCAGGAGGCGGGCCAGGTCACATGCCAAGGATGTCCCTCCTTGTCAGGTCAGTTCACTCCAGCCTTTAGGAAGTGCCACCTGTCTGGGGGGAACCCATGAGGTCAGGGCGCCAGCCCCAGGCAGGGCAGATGGGATGTGAGGCCAGGACCCTGCCCTGGAGCCTGCAGGGTGCTCAGAAAGGAGTCCCATACAGCAGGAGACCGGGGACAGTCGGAGCCGCAGGAGGCGCCCTGAAGGCCAGGTCCCCGATGACTGCAGCATTGCGGCGGTGCAGTCCCAGGGACACACCATCTGTGTCATCATGGGGAGAACCGGGGGTGCCCGGTGACATCGATGGTCTGTCTCCCCAGACCACATGCGTGTAGCAGGGCCCAAGCGGTGGCCTCGGGGTACCCTGAGGAGCAGTTTCAGGAGGAGCAGGAGTAATATTCTGGTTGTATTAAATTCAAGCAAGAATCCAGGCAGAGGAGGCAGGAGAGCCGCCCGCTCTACACACAGGAGGCCAGGCCCGTGGGGCTGTTTTACGGTTTCTGATGTTTCAGATGGAAGACCTATTTGTAGGCTGGGGGGTCAGACAGTGGGAAGGAAGAGGGAGTGAGGGTGCAGAGGGGACGAGGGGTGGCAGGGCAGGGGGTGCAGAGGGAGGAAGCCAGGATGGGATAAGATGCGTGGCCGTAAGTACACAGAGGGTTTGGGCTGAGTGAGGAGGGTCCCAAGTCCCCCAGGGCCATCTCTCCACCTGTGAAGCCCCCATGAGGAGGGGTCAGTGGGCGCCTCTTGGTTATGCCGTGGGCACTGACCTCTCAGACCACAGACATTACCTTGGGCAGCTGTGTCCCCTTGTGGGGTGGCAGCCAAGGCCTTGTCCCGTGGTGGCGGGGGTGGGGGGACGGGACTGCCCCATGCATACGGCAAATATAAAAGCTGGCTTTTGAGGGACCTCTGAGACAAAAGCTTCCAGCAGCACCCTCCACTGCCCACTCCCGGGAGCCTGAACGCCTGTTCCCTCTCGGGCCCGCTGGTTCACCGGGGTCTTCCTGCCTCCCAGGCAGCCTCTGCCAGACCCTCCTGGGGCTTTTAGCTCCCTCCAGCTCCATCCAGGGTCCTGGGATCTGGCCTGTCTCCCCCAGCCTCACCCCAGACCACTTCCAACCTCCAGTGCGGTGCCTGAAGTCCCTCCCCCTCTGCTCTCCCTCAGGCTCACGTGAGGTCTTCTACAGGCAGTCCCTACCCTGGCCCCAGACAGGTGGATTCGGGTGGTCCCGGAACCATCACACGTGTTTCATAAGCCCTTGAAGACAGCCAGTCTCACTGATCCTTCTCTGCCAGCCTCCAACTCCCCCTACCCGCTCTCCACCCCTCCCCGCCCCCGCTCCCAGCCTGCGCACAGTGGGTGCTCAGGAGTGGAGCTGTGCGGAGGAACTCCAGGCTTTGTGAGTCGCAGAGGCCAGGCCCTGCCTGACCCGAGTGCAGGGGGCGGGCCCTCGGCTGTGAGGAATCTGGGACTGGGAGGCTCCCCGGGGGCCAGGCAGCATCTCATTGTCTGACAGGGCCCAGTAGGCCCCAGGACACAGCGTGGGAGCTAAGGCCAGTCAGTTCCCTGCCAGGTCCACAGATGAGAGGCAGTGGCACGCTTGCAGAGGTGGGCGACCACCCCCCAGCCTGTCCCTCCTGGAAGCCGCGGCTGGCTCTGCATGTGGTGGGGGACAGCCATCCCACCACGAGGCCAATCCCAGCCATTGGCACTGCAGGATGGGCTCCCGGGGGGGCGGCTATGCAGGGCGTGTGTCCTGCACGCTGGGCTGGCCTGGCCTGGCCTGGCCTCTGCAGCACACAGGCTCTGTCATCCCAGGAATGCCTTTGATCAGGAGTTTATGCAGGGGGGACGCAAGCCCCTGGCCTCTAATCCGTTCCCACAGTCCCCCTGCCCACAGGCCCCTGCCCTGAGCCACACCGCGGCAGGCAGACAATAGCCGCGGCCGGTGGGCGGGCAGCTCTGGGGCCGCAGGCCTGAGGCCCACATCCGGGGGTTGCTGTCACCGCCACTCACAGGGGCTCACCGGGGGACAGGGAAGCTCTCCGCTGAAGACTGCCATCAACCCTGAGCCTACCAAGACGGCAGCGTCTGCTAATCCTTTCAAGTTTCAGCTCCCAGCAGCTGAGATGGCCTCCCCAGGGCGGTCGGTCTCCAGAGCACACTGACCTGGGTGGAGGGTCGTCCCACATTCTGGACCCCAGGCCCGCCCTCCCTCGTCCCATAGCAGGAGGATAATAGCTCAAGTTCAAGGAGCCCGTATAGGGTACCAGGCTTTGTGCTAAGTGTCAAACACACCATTTCTCCCTGGATCCTGAAACAAACCCAAGGGGTTGGCGACAGGCAGGGGACACCCTGGGGACAGGGCCTCGTGGAGCCCACGTTCGCTCATGCAGGTACAATTATCTTCCTCTTCTAGGTCAAGGGCCAGCAGGCTCTAGCACAAAAGGCCAGATCGCAAGTGCTCTGGGTTTTGCTGGCCCCAGCAGTCTCCACCCAACGCCTCGACTCCACCGTGTGGAGCCAGGGTGGCCACAGAGGGCAGGACAGGACGGGGCACAGCCATGCGCTGGTCAGGACTCATCCACCAAGATGGGCAGTGGGCTGGATCCGGGCTGAGGGGGGCAAGTAGCTGACCCCTGTTGTGGGCGAGTAAACTGGGGCCCAGAGAGGTGATGTGACTGAGCCAGGATCCCACAGCCAGGAACTCACCTTCCGAGACTCAATTTTCTCACCCATAAAACGGGGACAGACATGTCTATAAGAACAGAAGCTCCAGGGAGGGCAGCCTGGTACCCATGATGTGCCCAGCACGGAAGCGGGGCTCTGTCCACCTCTGCTCAGTGAACGCCTCCTGGGGTGACGGAAGGACTGGGGGCTTGATGTTCATGAAGCACGCAGCACCTGTACACAGTTATCACTCAATGTCACCGTCTCTTCAGTGGGACCAGCACCATCATCTCGTGCATCATCCAGGCATAGAAAAAGGCCCCAACATGCAAACATGGTCCCCCAGGTGGTGGCATCAAGGCCATCTTCCTTTTCCCCTTCCAGCTCATAGAGCTGGCCATCCTGGACTCCGTGCCAGCGCCAACCCCTCTCCTGGTGTTGACAGCACCCAGCTTTTGCTCGGCAGAGCCCACCATTCTCAGCTATGTGGCTTGGGTGGGACTGACCCCACCCCCAGCTCCAGGACAGATGCCAATGGGCTCAAAGCCAACAGCACACCCGCCTCCTGGGACAGAGCGGCAGGTTCAAGGGTGGATGTGAAGTCTAACAGCCACCGAGATTCGGAGAGGTATTTTCTGGAGCTTCTGGAACAGGTAGCATTCCCCTCTGTTCCTGAGGACTCCTGGGGGCTGGCACGGCTCTTCTGCTGTCCTGAGAGGGGCGCCCAGGGTGCCACGGCCACAGGGTGGAGCCTGAGTGTGAGGCCGGTCATGCAAGGAGATGGGGGGTACCAGACCCCCAGACAAGTTGCTGGCTCAGGCCTCCCTTTTGTTCCAGGAGCCATTACTGTTCCTCGCTGTTCAAGTCCCTTTGACATAGACTTCCTGACATCTGGTTTTCAAAGCCTCTTAACTGTTACACCGCGTGCGGGTTTTCTCCCTTTTCTAGGTTAAGTACGTCTTACTGATATAAACAGCGGGGTCCGGGGCCCTGCAGGGGCTGAGACCGGGGGAGAGGTTCAAGCCAGCCTTCACTGGCGGACCCCATGTCAGCCCCCATACAGAATCATCAGAGCCCCCCCAAAGGCAGCAGCCTCTCAGGGGAATGGAACCAAGGGGGCTCCTGTGCCTTGAGACAACAGCGTCTTTCTGGGGTGTGGGTGCCACCTGCCACTGGCTCCTTAGAGCACCCGAGACAAGGAAGCTGAGGCAAATCCCCTGGGGAAGCCCCAACATCAATCCCCAAGTCAGGCGAGGAAGAAGGGTCTGGACATCACCTGTCCAGTATCTTCGCTCTGCAGACGGGCAAATGACAGCCTAGACCTCGCATCAGTGTCCTGGGGGTGCCGGAACAAGTGACCACTGCCTGGGTGGCTAAAACAACAGGAATTGATTCTCTCAGAGTCCTGGAGGCCAGAAGACTGAAGGCAAGGCATCGGCAGGGCCCTCTGCCCCCTTCGGCTCTGCTGGCTGCCGGCAACCCCTGGCATTCCTTGGCTTGGAGCCGTGTCCCTCTGGTCTTGGCCTCTGCCCGAGCATGGCTGTGTTTCCTGTGTACCTGTCTTCATGTGGCCTTCTCCTCCTCAAGGGCACGGGCAGCGAGCTGAGGGGCCACCCACCGCTAGTACAACCCCCCTTAACTGCCCCTAGGCCACACCTGCAAATACTCCATTTCTAAATAAGGACACATTCACAGCACCAGGGGCCAGGACTTCATCAGACCCCTCAGAGGACACGATCAGCACCCCACCCCAAGGTGTCTGAACCCTCAGAGCCAGGGAGCACGCTCCCGAGGCCCCGTGACTTCAGGGCCCACACCCACTGACAACAACGGAAGCTTGATCAGTCCTTGCAGAAAAGATGGAAACAGCCCACACACCTAAGTCTTCAGTTCAATGGCCATTTGTCGGGCGCTCGGAGCCCCCGGCCCATCACACGCCCGAGCGGGTGGAAATGAGATCGCATTCAGTGTCCCTGCAACCCCAGGGGCCCGAGGCCCTGCTGACCTGGCGAAGGGCACCAGGGAGGTGTGGCCGAAGTGCTGTCCCCACGGGGGCCCCCGAGGGACAGGCCAGCAAGGGCCTGGATGTCAGGTGCGGAATTCAATCAGCCCCGAAGAAAGAGCGATGGAGAAGTTCACGGGCAAGGAGTGACTTTCCTTCTCGGAACAGGGAAGCCCCAGCTGAGCCCCCTAGTCTTGGCGGCTTGGACAGGCCTCTACCCCTCTGGGGGCTTAACCAGCAACTGCAAGACTCTTGAACACATTGCCTGCTTTTCTCAGATCGATCGTACTTGTTTGGTGATTCCAGTTTCTTGAGCCGCAGGCCAGTTCCTCACCTCATTCCTCAGGGACTGGAGTAACTGTGGAGCTGGGATGGCCTCACCTGTTACTTACAGGTTTCGATCTCTCTGAGTCACAGAGTTTCAGGTAGGGCAGGAGAGAGATCCTCTGTGGTGCTGAGCTCAGATGAAAGCTCACAAAGCCAGTCATGCCAAGGTCACCTCCTCCAGGAAGTCTCCCCACCCACCTTCCCACTCCCTTTTTCCCCAGGCAGAGCTGAGCACCCCACACCACGCACACACCTCCAGGCTCCCCAGGTGCCCCATCCAGCCCTCAGTGAGCCCATTCAGTCCCTGCCTCTCCTACTGCAGCCAGCCAGGGGCCCTTCCCATAAATCCATCTGTCTCCACCTCGATCCGCTAGATGCAAGACTGGTCACAAAGACAGGCTGCACATCATCAG
The DNA here is from genome assembly GCF_009834535.1 of Camelus ferus. Taxonomy (NCBI): domain Eukaryota; kingdom Metazoa; phylum Chordata; class Mammalia; order Artiodactyla; family Camelidae; genus Camelus; species Camelus ferus. The sequence goes on from NC_045705.1 coordinate 68,658,971, forward strand.
AAAAATGAGGCTCTGTTCTGGCTAAGGATAATTTAGGCAAACTGCTAGATCCCCCGCTGTGCTTAGTGAGGCCTGAGGTCAGCCACTTACTGCGACCCTCGACCGTCGGCATGTCACTCAAGTCGACTGGGGGCCCCGAGCCTCCATCTGTGAGGTGGGGGCAGCAGCCCTGCCTCCCAGGGTTAGTGTCTGAGGGAGGTCAAGGCGGCCCTGAGCAGCCACTCGGTAAATAAGGCTTCTTATCTCTTCCTCCAAATCATTTCATTTTTTTCTCACCACCGGGTGGGGAAAAACAATGGACGGAATGTAAAATAAATAAAAAGCAAGCGTCCAATAAACAAGAAGGTCCTACTGTACAGCACAGGGAACTATATTCAATATCTTGTAATAACTGACAATGAAAAAGAAAACGGAACAGGATATATATATATATATATATATATATATCTGAATCACTACACTGTACACCAGAAACTAACACAGCAATGTAAATCAACTATACTTCAACTTAAAAAAAAATAAAAAACAGTGAGTGTCCCGGACTGCAACTGGCCTGAGGCTGGTGTTCCCTTCGGCCACCACGGTGCCCCAGAGAGTGCAGTCCCAAAGTGGGACGCTTAGGTGAAGAGCTGATTAGTCTGTTTATTCCCAATGACTAATGTTCTAGGAAAAAGAAAATGAACTTCAACTTTTAAGTGAAATGGCTTTTTTCTCTCCCAAGTTAACAGTCTGCCCAGGCAGCCAGACAGGGCGGCTACTATGGGCTGAACTGTGTCCCCGCCCCACAAATGCACACTGGAGCCCTGAGAACGAGACTGTACTTGGAGATGGAGCCTTTGAAGAGGCAGTTGGGGTGGGCCTTCATCCAACAGAACGGGGTCCTTAAGAGGACAGACACACGCCGAGGGACGACCACGTGAGGTCACGGGGGGAGATGGCCGTCTCCACGCCGAGGAGAGGCCTAGGGAGGCGCCAGCCCTGCCCACCCCTGGATCACAGCCTCCAGAATAGTGAGAAAGTATCTGCTGTTTAAGGCGCCCAGCGTGTGGCATCTGTTACAACCGCCTGGCCTGACACAAAACTCCTGGAGTTTCCAACAGGCAAGAGCGAGCAGGCCGAAGCCCTGGGAAACCCACGAGCCCCCCAAAAGGGATGAAACCCAACCAGCGAGCTCCTGCACTCCAGGCCCATCTGGAAAAGGTTATACCCGACGGTCCAGGTGGACAGGAAGGGATGGGAGGGAGTGGGCTGGGGGAGGGGGCAAGCAGGAGGCCTGTGCGGCCCACAACGGACGCCCTACCCAAGCGGCCCTGAGCCAGCGCACTCCCCAGCTCACACACGGGGCTGGTCAGCACAGCTGCTCCACGCCGTCATCGCCGCCGGGCGCCCTGCAGCCTGGCTCGGCCATGCCCAGGTGTGGCTCCGTCTTGAGCCAGCTGCAAGGTGCCTGTCGTATCTCCAGGTGTCACATCCCTGTGGGACAACTTCCAAAAGAGATACCTTCTCAGGAGAGAGTCATGCAACCTTTCCCAGAAGCTCCCAGGATACAGGACTTCCTCCATCATCTCATCAGCCAGCAAGCTCTCCTGACCCCGTCGCCACAGGTGGCATTCCCTGGGACAGCGTGGGAGAGACAGGAAGGCAGGCTCTGTCTATACTGTAACCCAGGACATCTTCTCAGGCCACCAAGGGTTCCTGGAAACTGGGTCTCGCCCTCCAAGAAGGAGCTGGGCCAGCACAGGTCAAGTCCGGTGTCCAGGGACCCTGAAGACCAAGGAGGCAGCCTGGTCCCAGGTGACAGGGAGAGGAGAAAGGAGCTGCCGGCTGCTCCTGGTAACACCTGGCATGGGAGAGGCTGAGCTTGGGGCGGGCAGAGGTGGGGAGAGAGCGAGGTTTGGGGCAGGAGAGATGAGTAATACACGCGGGCAGGGCGCCAGCCATGGGGAGCAGGATCTGAGCCTTTCCTGCACATCAGGGGCATCACTTTCTCACAGTAGCTGTTTCTCCACGGGCTAAGAAAACACACAGGAGGATGCCTGGTGCTGGCCTGCCAAGGGCCCTCCTTGTACCTCAATCCCAAATCCCACGACTGAGGAATGAATTCGCGGGACGTGGCATCATAAATGGTCCCAGACAGCCTTTCACTTTAAAATACGCTATTTATTTTTTTCTCCAATTATAAAAAGAATACATTATCAGAACAGGTAGCTTGGAAAACACAAAAACCCACCAAGGAAAACCACAACAGAAGGCCCCGGATCCCACAGGCTGTCGGTCTCTGTGACGAAGGCGCCTCTGAGGCCGTGGACGCAGCCCTGGGCTCCCCAAGACTGAGGTGCAGCCGCAGACCGGACATCCAGCAACCCACACGGAAAATCGCTGAGCAGGACAGAGGCCAGGGCCTGTCCTTCAACAGCTAAAAGCCATTTCTATCTTGGCACCGGGCGAGGACACCAGCCAGGCCTCAGACCCTGCCGCACACCGGGGAAACACAGCTCACTCAGATGCGATGATTCTGCAATCTGGAGCAGATCCACAGCAACCCCTCGTTAATCTCACCCATCGCTGCCAGATCTGCTCCCTGGGCTGGGAGCAGGTGAATGGGGAGAGTCCTGGGGCCTGGACATGGGCCGTCACGTGCAGAGAAATGATCACGCACCCATCATGGCAGCACAGACTGACCTGATGGGGAAACCCGCTCCCCAGCCTGTGCCTCACCGTGTAGAGATGACGCCTTTTAAGTACGAGCAGAAGATAGAAGACAGAAGGACTCACACTCAGGAGAATGCAGCATCCTGGCTCCCAAAGCTTCTGCAGGTAGACTGCAGCCCATGTTCAGGGTCCAGTTTAAAACATCCTCCCCTCAACCGTTTTCAATGCTGCCAAGCCCCACCCGCCTGGAGACAGCAAGAGCATGTCCCGGCTCCCTTGGGACCCGCTGGCCTCTCTCCCTGTCAGCTGGCCACAAGGGACACTCCAGGGAGCACAGCGGGGACCTGCGGGCAGAGACCCCAAGTTTGTGGCTTCCAGAACAGGCAGCTCCAGACAGTGGTGAGAGGCGGGCACTGGGGTCAGAGTCCCATCTCTGCTGCTGCCGCCCTCGGGCAAGGCAGTCTCTTGGGCCCCGATGTCCCCATCTATAAAGCGGTAGTGACACCCACCTCGGGGGTCCTGAAGGACTGAACAGCAGGCAGCAAGCACGTCACCAGCGCCGGCGCGTGAGGGTTGGCCAGACGTCACACTTCTCGCCACCACTTCCGGTAACTTACTTCATGTCGACTCTGCCGCTCTTGGTTTTAAAATCGTTCTTCTGCGCACTGCCTGAGGCTCCGGCAGTGATCACGTCCAGAGCCAAGCCCAGTCTAGGTCCAGCCAGGCCGCCAGGTGCCAAGAACCCCTGAGGCCGGCGGGCTGGACTCCGGACCAGAAGTGAGCAGCCCAGCAAGCGCTCTGCCGGGGCCGCATTCAGACCACGGGGCAGACAGGGCCCAACAAAGGACAGGCTTGTGCAGACAGGCCCCGTGGGGGGCGCCCAGGCGACACAGGCAGACCCTGGGGGAAGGAAGCCCTTTCACTGGCCAAGCTGGAACCCTCCCCGCAAAACAATGAATACCCCGTCATTGTCTTGCCTTTAATCACATTTTGAAACACTTAACATACGGACATCTGTTCCTTGATGTTCGTCTTTGTTCATCTGTCATCCTCAGAACGAAAGTCCAGAACCTTCTGCACTAATTTTAAAGTCCGGCTGAACATTTAGCAATGAACAAAGCTGAAGACACAAAAGCAAAAGGATGGTTTTTAGAACTAGAACATAACTCTCTCTCTTGCTGCAGCTTTCCTTGTCCAGGTCACCGACCCTTAAAGTAGTTCTAACACCTGTTCCACAGACCATCATGGGTTTTCTTACATCAAGATGTAAAACAACTTGCTTTTACTGACCATCCATACAGCACATGCAGCCCCAAAACCATGAGCAAAGTGAGCCCCAGGGGCTGGCCCAGCCATGTCTGAGAACGGCGCCCCAGCAAAAAGAAACACACAGGACACCAACCTGCTTAAATTTTCCTCTAATTTTGTCTAAGTCTTCGTGAAGTTTATCGTAAGTAGGGTCATCATAAGGGAATTTCTGAATCATTCCAATCAGCGATTCTAAGACCTTCAATTTTTTGCTGAAAAACACAGAAATAAAGACTTTTAGTCCCTTGTGCAAAATGGGCTCAGCTTGCGTGACGACGCTGCCGCTCACCTTAAGGCAGCGGCATGCGGGGTGTGCCTGCGCTCAGAAGCCAGTGACTAACATCCTCACCACGCTGAACGACATTTACCCACCTGGCCCCATCAGCGCTTCTCGACCTCAGGTGTGTACTGAGCTTGCAGGGAGGCCTCCGCCCCAGGCCCATGGCCCAGCATCTGACAACTAGCAGGCCCACCGCTCCCCCGCAGGTCTGACCCAGGAGCAGACAGAACCAGACAGGAGAGAGCTCCAGGCATGACCACGAGCTCTGAGCTGGGGAGTTTCCAGGGTCCCGCACCTTCCCGCTCACAGCCTCGGGGAGGTCAGCAGCCGGTAAACTCGCAAGCCCCTCCCTCTGAAGGGCAGCAACCAGCACCTGGTGTTCCAGTTCAACTCCCCTCCCCCCAGGAGACCAAGAGCTCCCCTGGGGAGGCGGCCGGGAGGGAGCACGACCACCCCCAGACTCCCAGGGATTTCACTTCTCCAAGCCTCGGCGTCCTCATCTGTCAAACGGGGCGATGACAGAACCTCACGGGCTTCCATGGGATCGATGATCCCAGCAAAGCCCAGAACCTACCACAGAGCAGGTGCTCAATAAATGTTCGTCTCCTCACTTCCACCAGGTCCTGGGGGCTAGGGCCCCCGTTCAGCGGTGGGGGGGGTGGTTAAAAACGATTCATTTAGGTGCCCTCCTGGGGCGCATACAAGGACCCTGCGAGCAGCCTCCCTTAGAGCACATCTGATCACGTGGGTGTCGAGAGGGCTAGAGAGCTGATCCACAGAACCTTCAAGGACTCACCCCTCAGATGGATCGACAGTAATTTAAAGGGACCAGGACTGGCTCACATTTTTAAATCAGCTTACAAACTGCGATGGCCACCTTTCAGAGAAAACACAAAACCGCAAAAGGTCAAAGCGAGTCAGTTAGAGCAACAAAGCGCTTGGTTTCCTGGGAGACGGAAGACAGATGCCGACACGTGGGAAATGTCCCGGCGCCACGCGAAGAACACCGCTGCTTCCAACTGTAAGTCTCGACGGACCCTCCCTTCTCCTCGTCAGCGAAGCTGCTCCAAACACACCCAGCCCGACGCACCGTCAGAGCCAGCGCGTGTCAGGAGAGTGTGACCTGCTCGCAGTTGGCGTGAGGAAAAGTGGGCACAGAGCCCCGGGGCTCAGCCCTGGCTGAGTGCAGGGCCGCAGGCTTCGCCAGGCTCAGGAAGGGAGAGTCGCGTATCAGGGATCAGAAAGGGACAGCCACTCAACGGGGGAACCAGCCTTCAGTGGGAGACACTGTGCTCCCCACGGTGTCTCCGGGGTGAAAAGCCCCTTGTCCTTCTGGATGAGGAAGCAGACAGCAGGCGTTTCTCGTTCACACCCTCACTTGGAGCATCAACGAAGTGGAAGATGCTCCGTCAGCCTTCTACCAATTTTTAAAAAACTGTACAGACTTATAAAATCCAAAAACCTGTGAACCATTACTCTAAGATAAAGGCTCTTAGATTGTGTTTCAAAGGGGCCCTCAGCTCTGCTGGCGGGGTTGGGGCAGCAGGGGGGCGGGCTGCCCCAGGCCAGACTGGGGCTCCTCTGACAGGCTGGGTGCAAGGCTTTGAGAAGCTGGGGACCCCTGCCCTGGGGCGTGGGTTGGCAGCCCTGGGTGTGGGACCCTTCCCGCCCGGTACAGCTCCCTCTGTGAGCCGCAGACCCCAGTGCGGGGAGAAGGTGAGACTGCACCGAGAATTCCCAGATGATGTGCCCCGACCTCCCCTCTCACGGACCCAGAGTGGGGAGCCGCACTTGGCTTTGACCACCACCCAGTGGCACCATGGGCTGCCAACCTATGTCCCAACTGGATCACCAACTGACAACTCCCACTGAGTCTCCAGAGGAAAATCCTCGAAGGTGGCCCTTGGCTAACGGGCAAATCCAGTCAACTACCAACTGCTCAGGCAAACAGAGCAGCGCAGGCACAGGTCATCCCAGCAGCGCCGAGGCTCCGGTGTGAGCGCCCCTCCCCTTACATGGGAATACGGGGCTGTTGCCAACTCTAGAATTTCAAAATATTTCAAATAAAATGACAAGTCACATGGACGGGGGACGCCACCCTCCCTGCTGTTACCCACCCTCCTAGCGCCCCTCCCAGGCTAGGCAAGGCCACCAGGCATCACGGTGACACAGAGGCCGCTGAAGCCGAGTGTCAGCTCCCAGGAGCAGCAGGATGGCCCCTCGGGCAAGGGTGCATGGCCAGCTTAAGAATGAAGACCAGTGCCACAGGGTCCCTGGGCTCCAGCAGCAGCGCACGGTAAGCGCAGTTTCAAGAGGCTACAAACGATACAAGTAACAGCTGCCTTTACTCAGTGCCTCCAAGTACCAGACGTGTGTTGCACACATGAACTGTGTCACCTCATCCACAGGCCTTCTGGCTGCGTTAAAAAGACGGTAACAACGAAGTCAGCACTTCTGAGCCTTAATCATACCAAGACTATCGTACTCCGTTTATTAGAAGCTTAAGGGAAAGATAAGCAAGAAGAGTTCATTGATTTCAACGTTACTTTCCTGGCAGGGCACCTAACAGCCACTCAGTGCTCTAACGCCTCTAGGGAAAAGGCAGGTGTGGTTAGCAAACTCTTGAGAAGAACAGACATTCACTGAACAACAAAAATGTGCCCGGCACTTTCAATTCACTATTTCTTGTAAATCACACAACAACATTCAACTCTGGCCCGATTATTCTCCCCATTTTACAGATGAGGAGACTGAAACGTTAACCGCCCAAGGTCACAGTGCGCCGTGGAACCAGAACTCCTGGTCCAGACACCAAACAAGGAAGACATCTCAGGCTTTACCTGTCTTTCTCAGTGGCACAACTGTGCAGAAGACCTCTCCAAGCAAAAGCAAACCCTTGGTAGCACCCGATCTGTGAATTGACAAGACATTTACAAGTGAAGTTAATAACAAAGTTATATTTGAACTAATTATCAAGCTCTCAAAACAAAAGGTGGGAGCAGAAGGGGTGGTGTTCCTTCTATGCTTTTCTGGAAGCACCTGCCAAGCACCAGGCAAAAGAAGCCAGACGGTCAAGTCATCGGGGGTGGCCAGCCCCCAAGGTGGTCCCACTGTACCCCGTCTCCCCCAACCCCGAGTATCCATGCCCTGTGCAGTCCCTCCAACTGTATGGGGGTGGCCTGTTTGAGCAAAATACCAAGGAAGAGGCAGCACATGACTCTGGAATCTAGGTGTCGGTGGACAAGGTCACTTCCACCTTGCTGCCTTGGCTTACTGGCACAAAGTCACGAGGACACTCAAGCAGCCAGGTGGACAGAGAGGTCCACACAGCGATAACAGCTGTGTGAGCAAGCCACAAGAGAAGTGGTTCTTCCAGCCCCAGTTGAGCCTTCAAGTAACCACATCCTGGCTGAGTTACTTAACTCCAACACCAAGAGACCTGGAGCCAAACTAGGACGAAGGGCAGAAGAAAAGGAAAATTGTGGATTCTAGGGAATTTCAGTGTAACTATAAACGGAACGTTTCCCCACAACACAGGGCACTCACTCTTCGGGTGAGGATTCATTCAGCTGGCTTAAGACATGAGGCAGCACCAGAACACTCAACATGAACTGAGGTGCCAGGGGGACTGGTTTTCTCATTCTCCAGCCCACACAACTTCACCGTCTCTATACAGAAATATGGTTCTGTCCTAAGACTATGTCTCCACCAATGCTCTGTCTCGTCTACTGCCATTTTAAGAGGTCTGAAGTGGTGGCTTCATCACACTGATCATCAAAAGAAATAACAAACTGTAACAGAAAAGCAATCACATCTCGGAGGGGTTCCCACTTACCTCAGATCCGATTTTAGCTCCGTGTAATGTGCCATGCTGTCTTCCTTCAATTATGCCCAAGCTGCTACCTTCTTCATAGCCTTCCTGATAGCCTTCCCCATGGAACCTGTGACAGAGAGAAAGCAAGCTTGAGCAAACAAACAGAAGAAAGAGTATTTTTCCTGGAAAAACTCTTCCCTTCCACGTTATCCCAGCCCCAGCGAGGCAAGACACAGTACAGCAGAAAAAGGATAGCATTTAAGCCAGAAAACTTAGGTTGCAATCCCAGCTTTCCCCCTTTCTGAGTCTCTCCTCTGGCAAGTCACTGTCCCTCCTGAAGCCCAATTTACTGCTTCTACGGTGAGGAACATGGGCTAAACACATGATTCCCATATCTGGTAAAATACCAAAAAAACACAGGAAAAGCTCAAAAGATACCACTTCAGGAGCCTCACCCCTCACATTCGCTAAGTCTGGAGTAAGGCCCAGGAATCTACTTTTCAAACTCTCCCAGGTGACTAGTCTGCAGCCAGGTCATCGAGCCAAAGTTATGTGAGCCTGTAAGCCAGACTATTTGGCCAAGTGCTTCAAAAAACTCTGCCATATATACACGGCTTTCCATCGTGTCTCAGTAGACTAGCAGGGGAAACGCCATCACATCACCACAAAATGCACCAAGACCGTGAAGCCTGCTGCAAAATGCACCTCCGACCTCGACGGCTCACAGTGGAATTGGCACCATCACAACCTGCAGTCACCAAAGTGAAAGGTGTTTGCTGCTGCCCCCAGTGAGGCAGAGTGTATAGCTCCTGCTTATTGGTTGTGTGGTCCAGGAGTGACTTTGCCTCCTGATCTGAACAATAAGGTTAGTAACAGGATCTACTTCACAAGTAGGGCTAAAATCACTTACTCGGGTACAACACTTAGCTCAGTGTCCAATTCACAGCAAGCTCTAGATAAATGTCAGCGACCGACTGTTAAGTATTCACTCTTTCTTAACTGACATCTATTGAGGTCTCAAGTGGGCCGGGCCCTGGAAAGACAGCCACAAAGCAACCAACAGCTCCCCCTCGTCACAGCCCTAGGCGCTCCCCAGGGACTCTGGAGGTTAAAGGATGACACCTGACACATCTATCAGCATGTCCATGAATGCTGCCGTATGTCCTACCACTAAAGAACAAGAAAAAGGGGCAGCGCCCAGATGGCAAAGGTCCATCCCACCCGAGGACGGGGCGTCCCAGGAGAAGGCAGTCATCAGGCCGAGCAGATGCGTGAGGCAGTCCCGGACGGGAAAGGCGGGTCTGGAGGAGCAGCTGGGCACGTGGCGCTGGCCCGAGAGGCTGATGAGTAAAGGAGAATCAATAGCATCTCGGGCCTTCACGCGTAGACCGCCTTCAGGACCACAGCGCGCTCCCCCAAGGCCCGAGCGGCCGCAGCGGCCACAGCACAGCAGCAGAGAACGGACCTACCACAGTAGGTGGGGGGGGGGGTACTGGCCCAGACCCACCACTCACCTCTCATCCGCCATCACGATGGCGTCGAACATATCCTGAGTCCCGGCCATGGCGGCAGCCCGGCCCGCCCCTGCCCCTCGGGCTCCGCTGCCTTGCGCGGCAGCCTCAGGCCCTCGAGACTCAGACACAGATGCACTGCTTCTGCGGAGGCGAAGTCCACTTCCGGGGGCGGCCGCGCGGGGCAGGCCGGGTAAGGACGGCACGCGGGAGGGCTCATTGTGCGCCAGCGCGGGGCCAGGGCGCGTGCGCGGCGCCGGCGCTGGGCGGACTGAGCTGAGACGCGGCCCCGCCCCGAGGCGCCTACGTCCCGCCCCCCCAGCTCCATCCCGAGGCCAGTGAGTCCCCGGGCCGAGCGTCCAACCTGGCTGCGGGGCGGTGACCCGGGGCCTCATATCCACGAAACTAAGCACATAAAAGCGAACTGCCGAAAGCGGCTCGGAAAGAACTGGGGAAGAAAGGAAGAAACTGGGAAGGTTACCGAAGAACCAACGCCTCCTGAGGCTTCGGCCAGGAGGCTCTGCCCGTGGGGTTTGGGGGGAAATAGTTCCAGAAAGGGCAACTCCCGGGGTGGAGGCAGCGCCCACGGGAGGGTGGCCCGGTGCCCCGCGCTGGCTGACTCCGGCCCACGGCCAGGGGCACGTTCCAGGCCGGCGTCAGACTTCAGACCCCCGCCAGAGATGCCACCAAATTCGTTAACAGTAATCCAGGGACTGCGGCCTTTGTTCAAGAAGCGCGGGGCTGGCTCGATGCCGAGGAATCCGAAACAGCCGCAGGTGACAGGGAACCAGCCCGGACGGCGTAACACTCCCTGGGAAAGGCATTAATAAATGTTGGTGTCCGTTCTTGAAGTCTTAGAGTTATTTGAAAACGGAAATAAAAGTTTTTGTGTTTTTATTCTTGCTGTTGTTGGTTCTGAAAGCGAAAGCAGAGTAATTCATAATTCACGTAGAATCAAGAAGCAGAGAAGGGTTTGTAATTAAGAGCAATGGTGGCCCTCACTCCAGCGGGGGGCATCCACCCCATTTTTTAAAAACAGCTTCTAGTTTTGGTCCTCCCATTTGTCATTTCTGTGACAGATACTTCCTGAACACGATTTTTAAAAGGTACTTCAAACTATCAGCCCCAATGGAACATAGATATGAAATACCAGAAGCATCCCCGTTGAAATCAGGAGTGAAACAAGAATACCTTTATCATAAGCCCAGTAAGCACATCTGGGAGGCCCAACCAGCCCAGTAAGATTGGGCAAGAAGTCTATCAAAAAGCACAAAGTACCGTTATCTGTAGGTGTGCTGGCCCACCCAAAACCCCCCAAATAAGCATGTAAGACACTCTCAGAATTTGTAATAAGAGTTCAGTAAGTATCTATATACACGATGAATAGTTTTAAAAAAAAATAGCTTTCTGTTATTCTAACAATCATTAGTAGCAGCCTGAGCAGGAGTGACTGGGGAAATCCACTTCACCACAGTCACAATCTGTTTCTTGGGAACAAGATTTGAGCCATATGAAGAAAACCACAGATATACCACCACCCTGGATGGGAAGAAACACAATGCCAATCAGATCCCACAGGATCTGGGGGAAATGCGTCAAAATCCTAAATTTCATCTGGATGAATTAAATTGATACGAATAACTAAGATGTTTTTGAAAAAAGACATTGATCTGGAGAACTTGCTATACCAGATATGAAAAGATAAAGTCTCCATATAAATATTGTCAGCATGTTGGTTCAAGAATAGAAAGGTGTATGAGTATGTATGACTGAAACATCGTGCTGCACACCAGAAACTGACACATCGTAACTGACTATACTTCAATTAAAAAAAAGAAAAAGACTAGACAGGTGAATGAAATAAGAGTGGACTGGCCTGGAAGGGGACTACATGAAATGTAAAATCTCATGTGATCAAAAGAACCACAAATTAATTGTGAAAGGGGATATTAATCAATCACTATAATAGAGAAATTTGTGGTTTGGGAAGAGTCAAGTTCCATTTATATCCCATACCACTCATCAGAATAGTTCCAAACAAATTAAAGACTTTTTTTAAAAAAAATGAAAAATCCAAGTGGAACATTCAGGTAAGTATGCAGATGCATTTTTAACACGTAAAAAACCGTGGAGGATGGTGATAAGGGCTATGTTTGTCTTATCTCTGCTGCATCCCCACTGCCCAGCACGTAAGGGACACTTAATAAATACTTTTAAATAGACACACACACACACACACACAAAACCATGGAGGAAATCACAAAGGGAAAACCAAGGCAAATTCATGTGTGCCAAAGGTGGTAATGAGCAAAATCAAAAACCAAAGAATGATCTGGAGATATGTTTTCCACAAACATTATAACTAAATTTATAATCTTTCTGGTCTATAAAGAACTTATTAAAATGGATTCAAAATAAATGTGCCCTAACAGGAAAAAAGAAAAAGAAAAAGGGGCCAAGGACTTGAATATGTAATTCACAGAAAAGAACTGCAGCTGGCTGGCAAACAAAAGTTAAAGAGAAAACAGATTTACTAATAGTAAAAGAATGCGTATCGAAAGAACGAGTTGTATTTTTTTACCTTTTAAAATTGTAAAAAGAAAACAAAAAACAAAAAAACTTTTTTAGAATGGAGAGATACTATCAGTGCCCACAGACGCATAAGTTAAAGCTGCCGTTTGGTCCAGCAGTTTTGGGAAGGTGGGAAGGACATGTTAAATATTTCTACCCTTCAACCTGGTAATTTCACTTCTAGGACTTCCGCTCAAGAAAATAACTAGAGAGAAGTGAAAAATTTTTGTACCACGCTGTTTGATGCAGCGTGATAACCAGAAAAAGAAATCAGCTTACAATGACAAAAGGGAGAACGATGACACATAGATGGTAGAGTATGCATCCTGAAGACTCTTAAGCAACCGCCAGAAATAATATTTGAAATGAGAGCAATGTGGGGGGGTGGGTGAGAGCTCAGTGGTAGCGCGCATGCGTAGATACGGGACGTCTGGGTTCAATCCCCTGTACCTCCTTCAAAACATAGTAACAATAATAAAAAGAGTAATGTCACAGAGAATGCTCATGATGTTTAAGGAAAAGGGTGGGGGGGGGACTCTGCATATACTCCAATTCCAACAGCAGTAAACAATTTATGCTTTTAAAAAGAACTAAAGTAAGGACACAAAAATGATCGTGGTGATTATCACAGATTTTGAAATTACAGTGATTTTTTAATAGGGGGGAGGTAATTTTAGATTTGCTTGTTTATTTTTTTAAACAGAGGTACTGGGAATTGAAACCAAGACCTTGTGTATGCTAGTCATGCACTTTACCACTAAGCTATACCCTCCCTCTTAAAATTCAGTGATTTTTAAATTACCTCTTTTATATTTTTTCTGAGTATTCCATGTTAGCACAATGAACATGAATTACTTATTTAAGAATAGAAAAGTCCAATAAAATATATTTTTGGAAGATGAAATAGACTTTTTATGACTTTGTCCTTTAAGTGTCTTCTCATTTTTAGTTTTTTTTTTTTTTTTTAAGCAAACAAAATTACCAACCATTTGGAATGTAGGAAAAAGGGCAAAGCAAATAAGGAAACAAATCCACTCTCCCACCATTCTGGGTACCAATTAATTTTCGCTAATTTTGTTAGATATTTTTTCCGTTGAATTTTCACAAAAAAAATGATCTTCAGATATGTACAACTTTATACCCTTCCCCCCCCCACCCCCTTAACCTTGTATTACAGATATGTCCCAAATAAGGGAACTGAGCTGTAAAAATAAGGCCTTGAAGGTAGAAAAAGGCAATTTCAAAGTTCAAGTATAATTTATCTCAAAATCCTTAAATAAGTTTCAAATTTGGTATCCATCTTAGCAAACCAAACCCATCAAAAGTGGGCAGGAAAAAAATCTGAATTAACATCTCTCCTTGTTATGTGTGATATTTGCGTGTGTTTGTCGTAGGAACTGGAAATTCTCCATCTAATTGAATGGAATAAGAAAGGGTTTGTATGGGTACAATGGAAACTATCTTAAAAGATGTTCAAAGTATAGAGCTTTCTAAGCTTCAACTTTTAGTTTCTCTGAAATCTGCCTTGATTGTACTTACTCTAGTGGTTTCAAAACACTATTATTAAATATTTAATTTATAACAAAAGTTATAAAGGAGATGATATAACCAATTCCTAGGAATCTACTATATTAACAAATAATACACACTTTTAAAAATAGAAATGTTGCATATATTCTTGTTCAAGTTCAAAGATAACCAGGTGGATATAACTCAAATGAAGAACAAATTTCATCAAAGTTTATAGAAAAGTGTTGACTTATTGGAATTGATTTTTTTTTAATTTTTATATTTGCAGCAAAATACTAGGCAGCCTCCAACCCTAATCAAACCAAATCAGATACGTCCATCTACCGTGGTTAACCTGGAAACACATCCATTTTATTAGGACAAAAAAAGCAAGTTAAAAACAAAATGTGTCATTTGCTCCTACAGCAGTTAAAGAAGAAACCTGCTAGCATATCAACTGGTTTTGACATATGTTCAGAAATAATTGCAAGGGGGGTGGGGTAGAGCTCAGTGGCAGAGCACATGCTTAGCATGCACGGAGTCCTGGGTTCAATCCCCAGTGCCTCCATTAAAAAATAAAATCATCTCTAGGGATAGGATCTCTTTCCTTTCGTAGGTTACTTCTATCCATATCTTGGAGTTAGAGTGTTCCTCTCTGGGGAATAAGATTGATGAGATTATGAGCAATCTTTATTTTCTCCTTTATGTGTTTTTATGAATTTGATTTTTTTTTAATCACAAAGTTAACAACGCCTTTTGTAATCAGAAAAAAAAAAAAAAGGATTCAATTTCTTGAAAGGAATTCATTAAATGACAGCTCACTTCCAGGAAACAAACCTCCCTCTTGTTCTATAGTTAACATTAATAAATGAAAAGCAGTTGGAAAAAGGGGAATTTTTCAGGCTTTAATCCAAGTTTGACCCTCTGGGGCTGGGGGCAAAGAATCCAAAGGTTGAATCCCTTGCTGGATTTCTGGCGGATTCTCTCCACTCCTTCCCTGAAGGGGGCGCTCTGGAGCCTGTCTGGAAGGGCCATTTTCAACCTGCCCCGTAGGAACCCCTGCACCCTACAGCAGCCACCAAGCAGGAGCCCTGGGGTGGGGGGTGGGGGGGGCGCCTGAGCTGTGACCAGTGACCAGGAGCAAATGCCCATCCCCTACAGAAGGGCCCTGGCCAGCAGGGGTCCGCCTCTGCCTTGCGCATCCCCAAAGTAGCAGGGACCCCTGGGGGGTTGCATGGCTTAGGCCAGTGCTGATGGGACAAGCTTTGAGATTAGGGTCAGATGGTGTGATTCCAGACCCCCAGTTCCTAATCACTCATCTTTCTGATTCTGCTCTGGGATCCCCAGGGACACAGTCATTGCTCCCCAATGCAGGAAGAAGCAAAGGTGGTGGCTGCCACTTCCTTTCTTGAAAGGAGAATCTGGATAGGCAAGACCCCCCCCCCCACCCCAAATTCCTTAAACCCAGGCTGGTCTCAGAGGAGTCATATGTTGATAGAGAAGCAGAGTATCCAGGGAAAGTAGCACAAAGGTGTGGCAATAGGACTTCCACTGAGCGGGCATGCAAACCACTGTGTACCCTTGTATTAGTCAGGTTGGACTAGGCTGTGCTGCATAACAAATACACCCTCACAACTTCACCCAGGAAAGGCTATTTCCCACTTACACTGAGTCCAGTATGAGCCAGGCAGCAGTTTCTCCAAAACTGTGATTTTCAAAGGCAATAAAGGTTGAAATTGAAAAGAAAATACGAACATTTGAGTGGTAGCAGATACCAAAACTGCAGAGCTTACTTTGCCCAGGGTCTAGCACAGAGTAGATGCCAAGAGATGGTTGTTCAATGAATAAGTGAGAGGATGCGCATGGATGAGAAGGTCCACCCTCTACCGCCTTGGAGGGAGAAGGGGCCAGACATCACCTCGGCTGTGTTTGACCATGGCCTGCAAGGTCACCCCTGCAGAGGGTGCCCAGGTAAAGGATTCTCTTTTTCAGAGCTTAAAGACCGTTTACCAAAATGGGAGCCAACCCTTCAGAGCCAGGTGCATTTCCTGACACCTGCAGTTGGAGAAGTGGGGCTGCAATGGCCGAGACTGCTCCTCTTCTCCCCCACAGCCCTTCCCTCTCCAGGCGTCCCCCCAGTCCTCCCCAGCCAGGGGGGGCTCCCTCCTTTCCCCACCCACACTGGGCAGAAAGCCTCCCTTGGGCTCCTTCTCCAGAGCCAGGAGAGTTGAGGTCCACCTTTGTCACATCTTCCGACTCCGAAGATCCCCCTCCACGACTGGACGGCAGCATTTGGAAGGCATCTCGAAACCTCCAGTCAAGCCCAGAGCGGGGTCTGCGGCTGGAGGGTGGGCAGTCCTCTCGGCAGGCTTTCCTTCCCTCTGCTCCGTGGGTGGTGCTGGTCCAGGAAGCCAACTTTTTCGGCATCTGAAATACAGTCTCACCCACCAGGCATTAGTGGAACTCACCTCCCTCTCGCCTCAGTTTGCCCGCCTGTAAAATGGGAGGAATACTGGTACCCACCTCGCAGAGTTGGTAAGAGGATGAGTATCTGGCACGCGGGAAATACGATTCAAAAACATTATAGATATCATACATTTTTAATGTCGCGGTGCAGAAGGGATGGAGCCCTCCTCTCCAGGGTCCACTATCCGAGGTTCTCCCCCGTGTCTGCGAAACCGGGCGCGGATTAACCACCAGATGAGACCGCGGAAGGGGGCGCGCAGGCGCTGCCGACGGGCTCCTCGCATCCTGAGTCGGCGCGGGGCCGTTCGCACACCCGCCACCGGGGGGCGCCATTGCGCTTCAGACAGGCTCCCGCCCCACTCGGGGCCGCCGCCGCCCCGCAGCCAGGGCTCGGGCACCTTCTCCTCGCTGCCCTTCGACGGGTGCTGGAATATTCCCCCCAGCCTGCATGACCCCAGCCAGGCCATAGTAACGCTGATAAGGACCCACTATGTGTCAGATCCTCTTCTTAGATTATCACTGTCGTTCTTAGCAGCAGCCTTGGAGATAGACTTTATCAGCATTACTCACTGAGGCTCTGGAGGGCTACGCGGCTTTTCAGAGGCAAATGTCGAAGCCTGGTCCCGGGGCTGGCCACCCCAGGCTGCCTGGCCTTCTCGTTACACCCACCACCCACGCTCAGCCTCTGCCTACCCGGCCCCCATTAGGGGCTGTTGGGCCCACCCATTGCCCCTGCGGGCTCAGAGCCCTCAGATCACAGAGGGGAGAAGAAAACATGGGCCAGGTGGCAGGCTGCCCGGTTCTGATGGGAGAAGCGGGGTTCTGGAGCCCTGCCTCCCAGGTGCCCCAGGGGGATGCTCATCTTCTGGAACTTTGCCTGGTCCGGACCCCCAAGGCCTCAGACTCCTCATCCGGGGCTGGTGCTGGGGTCCAGATTACAGCGTCAGTCACTTCACCTGGGGTCCTGGGGCCACAGGGCAGAACAACTGACAAGGAAGGAGGTGACCCCCACCATCCCCGGCCTGCTTCAGGCCTCACCCGCACCCTCGTGTATGGGGAGGTGGGGCTCCCAGCCCAGGGTTGGTGTCAGCCGTGGGTGAAACTCTGGGCGTGCTGCCATCACCGTCGGTTCTCAGCCTTCCCTGAAGTAAATTGAGGTCCGTGTTTCTGTGCCCAAGCCTGCATTAAAACTGCCCCCAAACAGATTAACTTGCGAATGCAGCCTGGCGGCCTCTGGAAAGGCTTTGAATGGGCATGCTCCTTCCAGCAGAGCAATTCCACTTGTCTGGGTCCGTCCATCCTGGGTTGATTGATGGCCCCAAGAAGACAGATCCTAAACCCAGAATCTGCGAATGTGACCTTAGTTGGAAGAAGCATTTTTGCAGACATAGGAATCTGGAGGTGAGTTCACCCTGGGTTACCCGCCCTGGCCCTATATCCAATGACAAGTGTTACGTTAAAGGCAGAAGAGGAGACATGCGGGGGAGAAGACGAGGCCACGTGGAGACAGAGGCAGAGGTTGGAGGGATGCGGTCACCAGCCCAGGATTGTTTGCGGCCCCTGAAGCTGGAAGAGGCGGGGGGGGGGGGGGGTTCCTCCCGCTGAGCCCAGGAGGGAGCGGCCCCTGCCGGCACCCAGATCTCAAGCCTCCCGCCTGCAGAACTGGGGAGGGGAAGATCTGCGCGGGTCTAAGCCTCCCGGTTTGTGGTGGGGTCCATGGCAGTTCTAGGAAGGGGATACAGCTCCCCGGGAAAATGTCTGCGGGAGCACGGAGGGGCGGCCAAGGGTGTCGCCAGCGCGCTGCGGGTGGGCGGAAGGTGCTGCAGCCCCCTGTGTGCCTCCGCGAGCCCTGGGGCCGCGGCCACGTGCGGGCGGAGGCCGTCGCGCTCAGGAAGGGCTGCGTTGCAGTGAGGGGGCGCAAACTACTCTGCACGGATCAGCTCAACTGCCAGGTCCTCCTGTACAGCACGGGGAGCTCTGTTCCACACCTTGTAATGACCTGTAACGAAAAAGAATTTATATGTACAACTGCATCACTATGTTGTACACTAGAAACTAATGCAACATTGCAAATCAACTCTACTTCAATAAAAAACTAATTAATTAGAAAAATTATGTGATTGGGCAGCGGTCACTCGAGAACCTGAGAGTGAGTGGTCAGGTTGGAGGAGCTGAGAAGAGCCCAGGGAGGCTGGAGTGGAGGGAGGGATAGAAGGCGGGTGATGGAGGGAGAGGAGGGCAGGCAAGTGGGGGCTCAGGCGGCAAAGGATGCCCTGGGCTTGGGAGGGGAGGGGTGGGAGAGACAGACTTCCTCTGTACCCATAGAATTTGCTGTGGTGTAATTAAATACATACCTTTTTATTTTTTATTTTTTTATTGAAATAGAGTCAATTGGCAATGTGTTCGTTTCTGGGGTACAGCATAGTGATTCAGTTATACATAAATATTCCTGTTCATTCTTTTTTTATTATAGGTTATTACCAGATATTGAACATAGTCCCCTGTGCTACACAGTAAGACCTTATTGTTGATCTATTTCATATATAATACACATCTTTCTGATTGATTGATTAATTGATTTGGGGGGGGTTGGGGAGGTTAGGTTTATTTTTGTTTATTTATTTAATGGAGGTACTGGGGATGGAACCCAGGACCTTGTGCATGCTAAGCACAAGCTGTGCCACTGAGCTCTACCCTGCCCACTAATATGCATGTTTTTTTAAAAAAAAAATTTAATTGAAGTACAGTTAGTTACAATGTGTCAATTCTGGTGTACTGCACAATGTCCCAGTCATGCATATACATGCATATATTCATTTACATATTTTTTCCCTTAGAGATTATTATGAGATATTGAACATAATATCCTGTGCTATACAGAAGAAACGTTTTTTAAAATCTGTTTTTATATATAGTGACCAACATTTATAAATCTCAACCTCCCAAATTATCCCTTCCCACCCTCTTTCCCCAGTAACCATAAGATCGTTTACTATGTCTGCAAGTCTGTTTCAGTTTTGTAGATGAGTTCAGTGTCCTTTTTTTTCTTTTTTAGATTCCACATATGAGTGATATCATATGGTATTTTTCTTTCTCTGTGTCTACTTCACTTAGAATGACGTTTCCAGGTCCATCCATGTTGCTGCAAATGGCAGTATTTCATTCTTTTTTATGGCTGAGTTGTATTCCATTGTATAAATATACCACAACTTCTCTATCCAGTCCTCTGAAAAGGGACATTTAGGCTGTTTCCATGTCTTGGCTATTGTATATAGTGCTGATGTGAACACTGGGTGCATGTAATACATACCTTTTTAAAAGGAATGTCATGTGGACTCCAAGGACACAAGTCTGACACACACCCCTATTTTACAGACGGTAAGGTGGAGGCCCAGAAAGACCAAGGGGGTCTGCTGCCAGGGCTAGAGCTGCGACCCGTGAGGGCGCCTCAGCAAGCTTCCCCAGCGCAGCTGTCCGTCAGCCCCCACAGCCATGGAGGCTGCATCCCAGCCCACGTGTCCTGGAGCAGGGTGGATGGGGCTCCTGTGGTGACATACCCCTCCTTCCCGTCTGCTCCTCAGGGTGAACTGGCTTCCTAGGGGCCTGCAGGACCCCAGGACTCCAAATTCCTCCTCCCAAGTCTGGCCCAGAGGAGCCCTCCTCACCTGGACTGTCCCTGCTTCACTCTCGGGTGAGTGGCCCGCAGCTGGCCTCCCGGGGGCTCCCTGGGCCAAGTCCAGGTGACATTCTCTCATCCAGCCTCAGTCTCAGAAAAGTATGTGGTGCTGTCTGTCAGTTTGCTAAGGGCACCACCACACGATCCCACCAGTGAGGAGCTGAAACAACGGAAATGTACTGTCCCTGTTCCGGAGGCCACCAGTCCAAGGCCCGGTCCCTCCTAAGGCCTCTCCCCTTGGCTGGCAGATGGCATCTCCCCATGTCCTCACATGGCCTTTTCTCTGTGGATGCATCCCTGGTGTCTCTCCCTCTTCTTACAAGGACATCAGCCATGCTGGGTGAGGGGCCACCCTCATGACCTCGTTTTAACCTGCTTGCCCCCTTGGAAGACCCTCGCTCCAAATGCGGTCACGTTCTGAGGTACCCGGGGGCTAGGGCGTCAGCAGAGGGCTTTGGGGGAACGTACTTCAGTCCTTGGCACACACAGGTTTACGTACAGGATATAGGCCTCCTACAGGTGCTCCCTCCTTGTGCTTCCTTCAGGAGATGTCCCCTGCACACATAAGCCTCTGAAAAGGATAACAGTTGGTGACATTTGCCTTAAACCCTAGATGGGAGGAAGAAAAAGCAAGCAGGTAGTTCAAAGTTATCAAGAAAGTTAAGAGAGAGGGAGGGAGGAAGGAAGGAAGATTGATGGTGGATAAATGGATGGATGGATGGATGGATGGATGATGATAGATGAGTGGATGAGTAAATGTCAAGAAGAAGGAAGGAAGGAAGGAGGGAAGGAAGGATAGGGGAGGAAAAGGGGAGTGGCTGAATTCTGTCTTAGTCTAGCAGGGCTGTCCTATCACAGAATTCCAAAATGTCCATAGACAAGTGGCTCCAGAATGAAGGAGAACTTGGTCTTCTCAGACAAAGGAATGCGAATGGAATTTGTTACTAGCAATCCTACCAGGAAAGAATGGCTAAAGGAAGTTCTCCGAAGAGAGAGAAACAAGACGAAGCCTTGGAACTTCAGAAAGGAAGGAACATCAGGCTGGTAAAACCCGGGTAGAGCCATGAGACTAGCCTCCCCGTGAGAGGTTTCAAATCATACTGATCATTGAATCAGAAATGGTAACAACGAAGAGGGGTAGGGTAGAGCTCGGCGCTGGAGCATGTGCTTAGCCTGCGTGGGATCCTGGGTTCAATCCTCAGCACCTCCACTTAAAAAAAAAAAAAGGAAACAATGGTAACAATGCTTTAAAAATCATACCAATGTACTTATTTACCAATCAGAAAAGTCTCACATACATGGAAAACAAACTGATGGTTCCCAAAGGCGAAGAGGAGGGAGAGATAAATTAGGAGTTTGGGATGAACAGATATAAAACAGATAACCAACACGGAGCTAGTGTGCGGCACAGGAGACTATGTTCAGTGCCTTCTAGGAACCTGTAATGGAAAGAATCTGATAAAGAATAGATTTACATGTGTGTATGTATGACTGAATCCCTTTACACTTGAAACATTGTAAATCAGCTATGCTTCACTTTTAAAAAGGGAAAAAAATGGTAACAATGTCTGATGTGTTCACTGGACGGACACAGAGGAAGTACTTACTTATGAGGGTGGTAGTTAGAAAGTGGGGCGGGCAAAGGATCCATCCATCCATTTATCCAGCATCAACCCTCCTTCCTTCCTCCATCCCTCCCCCTTAACTTTCTTGATAACTGTGTGTGTGTGTGTGTGTGTGTGTGTGTGTGTGTGTGTGTGTGTGTGTGTGTGTGTGTGTTGTGACACGCAGAGGACAGCCCCTAAGAAAACTCTCCCCCTCCCCCTCGCCCACCCTTCCCTCCCTCTCCCCTCCCCTACACCCCCCCCCCATTCTCTGTCTCTCTCTTTCTCTCACTGTCTTTCCCTGTCTTTCTCTCACTCTGTCTCTCTCTCTGCTCAGTTGCAAAAGATACACCACCCCTCCCCATTCCTGGAGTGGAGCCTACTTTCTGGTGAACTTGATAGCAGGAGGTGGGTCTGAGCCCAAGGCTGGATATCCTGCCCTCTGTAACGGGCTGAGCCATTTCTACATCCAGGGTGGCCTTCTACCCACCCGCCCCTGGGACTTCCCCTTCTTGTGGGTCCTTTCCAGGTGACACGTCCTCATCCAGAAGAGGGAAGGTGAATCTAGCACTGGATGGTGACTGTAGACATCTCAAGGGATTCTTGTCCCCCTGGGTTTTCCTCTAGGCGACCAACCCCGCTCAGTCCCAGAACGTCTCGGCTGGAGGAAGGCACACAGGGCTGGTGGGTCAGAGCATCCTGGCCCCTGGCTGCTGAGATCTGGCAGGGAATGAAGACTGGACGTGATACATGTCCACCAGACCTGGCTCTGGGACACTCTTGCTGGAGCTGTTGATGGCAGAGAACGGTGTGTCACCCCTGCTGAGACAGCAGAGAAGCCGGAGCTGCTGGGGACCGTCTTGTCATCACAAGGAGAGAAGATGCCTGGATACAGAGACAGAGAGGAGTGACGTCCGATGCTGTCCGGATTCCGGCCCCACGGGCCACTGGCCTGGAGCGGTTTAGGGGTTCGCACTTCACAGGCGGGAACCAGCCCGAAGAGAGAGTGGGAATCTCCCAAGGCTGCCCTGCCCCTCGGGTCTTTGACATTCTGCTGCTGGGCTCTGACCACTGGACAAGCTTGTTCAATTGAGCCTTCTGCCCTGGTGCTCCCACAGTATCTGACCCCACATCAGTGGTGTGGATTTAAAGCTAGAGCTGCCAGATAAAATACAGGAGACCAGTTACATTTGAATTTCAGGTGAACAATGAATACTTTCTTAGTATGTCTCAAGTATTGCATGGGACATACTTATACTAAAAAATTAAATAACAGGTATTGCGGATCTGAAATTCAAATTTAACTGGGTATAAATTAGGTGTTTGGGATTAACAGATACATACATTACTATATATATAAAATAGATAAACAACAAGGACCTACTGTATAGCATGGGAAACTGTATTCAGTATCTTGTAATAACCTACAATGGAAAAGAATCCAAAAAAGAATATATGTGTGTGTGTGTGTGTGTGTGTAACTGAATCACTATGCTGTAACCTGAAACTGACACAACCTTGTAAATCAACTATACTTCAGTTTAAAAAAACATTAATGGCATGCTGAGTTTTCTTTGCTAACATTGACAACACTAGCTGAGGCAGGGAAGGGAAACACAGCAAGAGGGTAGGGCCACCTTCCTATGAGGAGGCAGGGCAGAGGGGTGGGTGCTAAGATGCAGCCTTAAAAAGTAATCTTCCCCATTTCTGGCCAGAGAGCCCACAGTATCCATAGAGACAGTTATTACGACTTTGGCAGCCTGGTGAAGAGAAAATGTGACCTGGAGCAAAAACATATTAACCTCTCACATTCTAGTATGAATTACTTTACAAAGTTGTACATTTACTCATTATTGTCAGCTGTGCTACAGGGAGGGGACTCCAGAGAGGAAGGCACTTCACTTTCCCCTGAAATGTTTGTCTCCAGAGTACAAAGGATTGGATGTTTCTCTGTGGTTCTCGACCTGGGTTGCATAGGTGAACCACAGGAGAGCTTTAAAAAATCCTTATGTGGAGGCCACACTCACTCCAATGAAAACAGGATCTCCAGAGGTGGGGTCTCATTATCCTACCCCAGGTGATTCCAGTGTGCAGCCTGTCGACTGAAAAAAATGCACAGCCTAGCAGTTGGGAAGTACGTTTTATTCCGCAGGCTTCCTGAAGGACTTAAGCCTCTCAGATTGCTCTGAGGGACAGCTCAGAAGAGGTGAGGAGAGCCAGGAGATGTAGGAGTTTTTGGGGAAAAAAAAAAAAAAAAAAAAAAAAAAAAAAAGCCCAGGTAGGCACATCAAAACATTAAACATCAAAAGATTCCTGTTAATGAAAGAAAAACCCGACATCTCAAGTTAAAGAATTTAGCACGCTTTTCGATGTCTGGGAAGAGGCAAGAGTCTGGGCTCATTGAAATCGTTCCTTTGATGTGCACCTCAGCTCTCGAGGGCCAGAATCCTGCTTTTCTCCATCCTCAGCCCCCTCCAGCTGCAGAGTCAGGGTGGCTGCAGTGACTGCTGGCTTGGCCGAAACACCCTTTGTTTACTGATAATGGCAGGTGACATTCCCTCAGCCCTAGCCGAATTTGAGAACCAGTGGAAATAATTGTTCAGGGTGGAGAGTTCTAGTCTGGGTGAGGGCTGCTGTTGCTGGCAGCCCATTCTGTACCCGGCATCCTGCAGACATAATTCCTCTTGATTTTCCCAATAGTCCCTGCAATGCAGACATTGTTCATCTCACCCTTTGTACAGGGTGCAGACTCAGAGAGGTGACACGACTGACTCAAGGTCACACAGCTGGTTAACAGCCTGAGGATTCATTGCCGGGATGGCCTGACCCCATACTCCTCCTGCCATGCTGCCTCTGGGCGGTGCAACTTTGGGTCAGTGTCTTCCCTTCTCGGGTCCTGCACTCCTGCATCCATAAACAGGGCTAGAGGACGCTGTGTCAGCAAGTGTCATGCAGTCCTGCCTGCCTGGGACGGCAAGGGCATTGAAGAGTTAGAGGACATCTTGGGGAGCAAGCAGCAGGGGCCATCTCTGGGCACCTCGGGAGTGTCATCAGCGTGACCGATGGTTTAAAGGGTGGGCCCCCTTGTCGGTGGGGTGCGAGGTGCCTGGTGAGATGGCTTTCATAGACTTTAACAATGATCTCAATCGTTTAGGGGCCCGACCTAAGCACCTGGTAACCCCCTGCTGAGCGAGGGCCGCAAGCACTCGCCCACGCCAGGCAGCGTGCTGCTGTTCTGTCCTCGGCCCGTCCTGGGCCCACTTTGCAGATGAGGAAATTGATGCTTAGAAGAATGAACAGCAAGGAGGTAGGGGACTGGCCAAGCCCCTCAGCCTGCACCATTAGCCAGGCTGCATCTGCGGCCTGGACGGGCTCTCAGGGGGAAAACGGTGGTGGTTCTGATGTTGCCAGGGAACAGGTTGTTTTTGTTTTGAGGTTTGGAGGGGTTATTTTTTATTTTGAAATAATTGTAGATCCGCAGTAAGTTGCAGGGTCGGTAGAAAAAGGTCTTTTGTCCCTTTGGCCCAGCTTCCCCCAACGGATACATCTTAAGCAAGCCTGGCTCACTGAGGCTGAGCAGGGCTTGGGAACCAAGGCTCCCTGGCTCCTACCATGCCCACTGCCCCCACTAGCCTATACGGTGCCTTTGTAACTGAGAACAGGGCATCCTAGCTCTGGGCAGACTGAGCCCCGCACCTGGCATCCAATTCAGGTGGGCAGGCTGGACTTCAGGCAAAAGAGCCCTTGTGCAGGACACAGCCTGCACAACTGTACAGGGCAGACCTGCCTGGGCTTGTGTACAAGACTGTGCACTCATGTTCACGCATGCGTGTGCATATGTGTATGGAACTGATATTAGTCCAGTATGTGTGTAGTTCTGTCATTTTATCCCATGTGTAAATGTGATGCAACCACCTCATGAGTTGCAAAGTGGACCCACCATCACCTTCACAGACACACCACCCCAACCCCTGGCAGCCCCTAAGTTAGTCACGACTTTTAACGCTCACTTCAAGTACCAGTTCCACATCCCCGTGCTTGCATTAGGATGTGGATCTTGTGTAACGTCATCCCATGGATAGATACCATACCCCCAGCCCCTTCTTTTTTATGCTAACAGATCCCCTCTTTGGTCAGAATGGCAGCGTGTCCCACCTAACACCTGCTTTCCCAGCCTGCCTTGCAGCTGGGGGGCATCGTAGCTCATTGGAGGTTAAGTGGCACCTGCTGGCAGGTCTAAGAAAGCTTGTGTCTTTGCAGATAAGAGGCCAGTGCAGCAATGACTCCTTGTTCCCGGCTTGAGAACCGCACGTTTCAGCTCAAGGCACCGCAGCTGTGCTGAGACCACAAAGCCACAAGACAGAGACCCCAGCAGGGTGACGGAGAACACAGCCTGGGTACCCTTAGGTCCTGAACGATGTTGCTGCCTGCTTTGACACTGGACAAAAAGAAACCCTGCATATTTAGGCCAGTGGCTCTCAATCAGTGGTGACTTTGCCCCTCAAGGACACGCAGGAGCATCTTGTCATGCTGGTGGGCTGGGGGGGGTGCTACCGGCATATAGTGATCAGAGGCGGGGAAGCTGCTCTTTATTCTAGAACATTCAGGAGCACCTGCCCCCAACAGAGAATTACGTGTGAGCGGGATGACAGACACCTCGACTTAGGCCACTGTCAGCTGGGGTTTTCTTCCTGCAGCTGAAGACGCTTGTCACACAGTGGCGTCCTTACCACCGACTCTTGGCAGAGATGTGGCGGGAGGAACCTGGCACCCAGGCACAAAGGGCAGCTGGGTCCAGTCCAGGCTTTTCTTTTTTTTTTTTTTAAGAGTATTTTTATTTTGTCAGGGGGAGGAATTAGGTTTTATTTATTTTAATGGAAGTACTGGGGATTGAACCCAGGACCTTGTGTGTGCTAAGCACAAACTCTATCACTGAGCACAGTCCCAGACACAGCAAACACTCAGAAAGTCACCCCCTCGCCCCCAGCCTTCCCCTTTATCCCTCATAAATATTCTAATTGGATAGCGGAATGCAATTTTTGATACAAACTTTAATGTAGAAAAAAAACCCCTCATGTACATACAAAAATACAATTTGGGGGTATAAATAAAGTAAGAAAATAATGAGATGTACATAGCAAACAATAAATTACTCATAAATATCCTGCTGGAAACCAAGTGCTGGGGAACGGACTCGATCTTCCTGCTGCTTTCAGCTCTTCCTTTTCCTGGCTTTTGAATGAAACATTCAGGTTTACCTAAAGGTGGGAGGCTGCCAAGTCCCGATTCACAAAATGACCAGGGCAATGGGCTGGAAAGAGGGAGGCAGCTTCTGGAAGAGGGCGGTCTGCTTTTTTCAGGTCAACATCCACAGCTGCTTAAGAAAGGAGGGAGAGCCAGACCTCCCCAACATGAGGTGGGAGAACCAGGAGGGGGTGGGTAGGATGTGGGGGTCCCATCTCCAGGGGCCGTCATGTGAAATCCACACAACTTGAAATCTGATTCCCTGGAAACCCCGGTCACAGTGGCAAGGCAGGACTGCTGAGATGGGCTGTCCCTCTTGAGCAGGTAACCATGTGGCCATTCACTTTAGAGGAACCAGCACAAGCCTGGGCAAGTGTTGGCCACATGCGGGGTGCTGGTTGTGGGGTGGGGGTGGGGAATAGCTGCTTTCTGCCTTGCGCGGAGTCCAGCGGAGGTTATCCGTCCCAGAACCAGCCATCGCAGAGCTCTTAAGATCTACCCAGGCTGGAGGGAGCCTCTGGGCTCCCCCTGCTCCTAAAGCCTGTGGGCAGTGCCTGCACCCAGTTAGTTCTATCCTGGAGGGAACTGGAGAGGGCCAGTGGTCCTCCTTGGAGACAGCATCTGGAGCAGTTCTAACCTCCAGCAGAGTCAGATTTACCGGGGTTTCAAAGTTGATCACCTGTACATAAATTTAGAATGACTGTTTTCTTCTGGTTGCCCCTGCTTGGAATTGATGGGGAGAACTGCAGAGAATGTCAGCTTGGCATAAGAACTGCACCAAAGGTAGTGAGTTCCCCCATCAGTGGAGGTATTCAAGGGTAGTACAGCAACCTCTCCAGCAATGGCAAAGGTGCGGGGGAGGGGGGGCTCTGGGGTAGGGAGAGGCTGGGCGGGAGGGGGAGCGGCTTACAATTTTATGATCATACAAGTCTATCCACTAGAAACTGGCACCGGCAATGTAAAACTTTGTATATGTACAAGTTCTAAATGTTTCTTCCTAAAGCTAAATAGAACATGGATTCAGGATCCTACTTGTAGAAAACCCACTCTTCGAGCACCACAGCCTGGGGTCCTGGTCTCCAGGGGCCGAAGGGAGGACCGAGCCTCCGTTATTCGTGGAAGCTGGGACTCTTCACCACTCCCAGTTTGGTGGCGATCCCAAAGGGGTCCATGCTATCTGTTTCCAGGGGCAACGGAAACAAATTGGGCTCCAGGTGGTCCTGGAGTTCCTCGGGCTCTGCTGGGATGCTGGAGAGCATGGGCAGGAAGTGGGACAGGGGCAGAAAGCCCTTGCCCTTGTACAGCTGCCTCTGCCTGGAACTGCTCAGAGAGACAGGGAGATGGTGTTTCTTGGACCAGTACACGTTGTAGCCATCAGGGCGCATCTCCTCCTCGAAAGCACAATCCTCGGCCGAGTACTCAGTCTGTGGAGCAAACAAACAGCCTGTGAGCAGCAGTGGGTACCCACAGGGGTGTGATGCCAGCAGAAGTAGCTGAGAGACCAGGCACAGGTGGTCGTGTGTGCTACATACTGCTGCTCAGGCCTGCACCATACGCCGTGTGTATGTGTACGTGTGCATGTAGTTAAAGGTTATAAAGTATGAAGGCATACATGGTACATATGTATATATATATATATAAACTTATATCTATTTAGTATAATGTCCTATATACACGTATATAAAGTATAAAGAAAATATTAGAGTAATATATTCATTAAATACATTACATTGTATTAATACATAAACATAATAAATTATGTAACATTAAATACATGTTCAAACATTAAACATAATAAACATACGCTTTATATATAAATATGTGTACTTTGTATGCCTTTATACCTTATAACCTTCAACTTACACACTTCAGGTACATTTCATGTGTGTTTCATGCATATACTCAGACATATCTCGTGCAGATCCTTTATTTTCTTCACTAAACCATGTCACTTTTTAAACTTAGTCTTGTTCTGAGCAGTAGCCATTAAAATCACAGGCATGACATGCTTCCCATAATTATTGACATTAAGAAGTCCCTTGTATCTACTGGCACCGGGAAGCACTGCTAAACTGTGTTATCCTTTTAGGATCAGGCTTTTAATTAAGCGTCACAAGTCATCCAATCTGGGGCCCAGATTAAAGAATCCATTCCCCACTTAGATCCAAATGACTGAGCGGTTCTGAGCCTTTTTGTCTGGTGCCCTTGTCAGAAACCTCAGCCCCCCCCCCCCCCCCCCCCCCGCTTCTTCATTCAGTAGCTGGGGCCCTCCAGGCAGCCTGCCAGGATCAAGATAAAGGCAGCCCCCTCCCCCCGGGCCAGGAAGAAGCCTGCACCCCGTGGGTGGCCGGAAATGTGGCCAGAAGGACGGAAGGAAACCAGTCCGTGGTCCCAGAACACTGGTAGCTGAGATGCCAGTGAGAAAGTCATGTCCCAAACTGAGGAGGGGCTTGACATCTTGGGGACACATGGAGGACGGCCAAAGGCAGGGAGCCAGGAGGGCTGGGCCGTAAACTATGCTGGGAGGCACCCGGTCTCATTTCTGCCCAAGCCTACAAAGGTCGCTGAACTGCAGGTGGGTGAGCACTGTGCTGATAAGGCCCTGATAAGGCCCGCATCTAATGAAGCAACACGCTGGGCTCCTGCTCAGGGAAAAGGTGGCCAGACAGCAGGGGAAATGCAAATTCATAAACAAGGGAATTAAAGCCAAGTGGGGCGACTGTTTCACTCTGCTGGTTCTTTGGGAGAAATTAGCATCTCATTTTCTTCTCCATTGAGAAAATGGAAGGATTTCGAGTTTCTAGGAGAAGGTGGAATTTGGTGGTGTTTTTTGTTTGTTTGTTTAATACTCAAGTTTTGCTAAATCACGACCATGGGATCTAGAGGCATTAAGAGAATTTTAGGTGAAGAGACCCTCACCCCACAGTTTGGACTAGAATAGTAGGTTAGATCCATCTGCTCCTGCAGACACGCCACTGGTGCCGCACCCATAAGTAAATGTCAGGGTAACAAAAGTTGCCATTGCGGGTTTGCAGTGGCTCTGGGTATCAGCTTTCAGCAAGCGCCCACCTCCTTCCTTGTCCTTTTCACTCAGGACTCTCCCATAAAACTTGCAACAGATACTCTGGACAAATACAAAAAACGGGGACCTAGAGCCACAAAACAGTATTGAGACACTAAAAAGATTCGTGCTGCGGAGACCCGGCGTCTGCATCTTTTCTGGAGGGCGGGGCATCCCAGAAGGAGCGGTCCCCTCCCTCCCCCCTCGCCCCTGCGCTTCCATCTGAGCCCCCGGCGCAGCGGGCTGCAAGGAGGCCCTGCGCAGGGCCGGGACCTCACACAGCCTTCTCTGTGCGCCCGGGGGCGCGGGCTCCCTTTGAACTCTCAGCCTTTGTTCTGGCGACCAGAGACCGAGCATCTGCACACTTCCTGCCCGGAGACCCCTGTGGTTACCTGAGCCTCCCCAACCCGCCCCCGCCCTCCCCCCAAAAGCCTTTGCAGTACAGGTGAGCCCAACTCGAGGATAAGCACACCCCCGGATGTTCCCCTATGGCGTCTGCAAAATACCCGTTTTTCTAGTAGATGAAAATTAATTTAAAAAAAAAATCTTCAATCCCAAATATGATTTTTCTTCTAACTTATTTGAAGATTGACTTAAAAAAAAGATCCAAGTTGTGTCTACACACTTTTGCTCTCTTTCCTCCCTTCCTTTTTTTTTCTTTTTCTTTCTTTCTTCTCTTTCCTTTTTTTTAACACTGCAGGGAGGGAGCTGGAGGCGAGCACCACACATGCACAGGCAGAAGCCCGAAAGGCAGGAGGTGGGCTTCCCCGTTTAATATCGAAGAGCCTAGTAATGGGTTTCCTCCGTCCAGCTGGACCCGCCTTTGGCTCCAGTGGAAATGCAAAGGCGGGTCTCACCCGTTCTCCAGCCATAAACTTCCATATTAGAAAGCTGGACATTAGCTTAATCCCGCCCTTGCAGTCTTCCCCTCCGATCTCCATGCGGGCCCCGCGGAGGAAACGAGGAAACCCTGGATTCGTTCCAGAGTGCCCTCCTCCCCTTCAGGCTCCCGCCCGGGGACCGGCAAAGATCCCGCCAGCGCGTCTTGCCGGATGGAGACACCTACCAGCCCTTCCATCTTGCCGTCGGCGTCCATGCAGAGGTACCGGACGCTGCGGTCGCCCTTGATGGCCACGGTACGCAGAGCGACTGCCCTGATCTCCATCAAACCTGGCCGAAAAGACAGCAAAAAAAACTGGAGCCGGGACCCGCGGGGCCCACAACACGTAGATGTGGTTGGTCTGTGTACGGGCCGGTGCACCCCACCACTCCCCCAGTTTCTCTCGAAGTCTGGGGACCTAGGAGTTGGGGGGGGGGTCCAAAGGAGCCCAAGGTGGGGCAAGGGGAGGGTAACGCGTGGGTGCAGTAGGTCCACGCACTCATCTCCCCTTCCCCCAGCTCCTTCTGAGGCCGGGGGGGTCCAGGAATGGAGTAGAACGTAGAGGGGGCCAAGACTTGGGGTTCCTGGTAGTGGGGAACTCGAGGGAGCCTAGGTGGGTAAAGGGAAGAAGGGCGCTGTGGCGGGTGAGGGGCCCGGCGGGCACTCACTGTGCGCGCTCTGGCCCCGGGCGCAGTCCACGGCGCCGTCTGAGTGGATGCGCAGGAAGCAGCTGAAGAGGCCGTTGGGACCGGAGGTGTACAGGTGCCGGAGGCGGACGGACTCGCCCCAGCCGTAGTGCACGTGCGGCCCAGCATCCGAGAAGGCTAGGGGGCGCCCGGCTGCGGCCAGCCAGAGGCCGGCCAGGACCAGGGCGCGAGCCACGGCGCACCGGCTCGGAGGGCTCCGCATGGCACCTCCTTCGTGCTCGGGGAGCAGTTCTGGCGGCGAGGGTGCGGGAGAAGCTGGGCGGCAGCCGGGACGCTCTGCGGGGCTCAGTGCGGAGGCGGAGTGGCCGCGGCCCTGAGACGGCGGTGCGCTCTGGGTACCTAGGCACTCCTACTCCGACGGCGCGGCGGCTGGCGGCCAGCGACCTTATATAGCGCGTCTTGCCCCCGACACCAACCATTTCTTATCGGGATTGCATCAGCCCTCCGCCCCCCACGCACACCCACTCACACCCCGCCTCCGACCCAGCCCCTCCCTGGGCCCCGCCCGGGTGACCCCGCCCTGGCCGCCCAGATCTGGGGCAGAAGGAGGCCCCGCTTCTCGGCAGGCTTCGGGGGAGCTCCACCCCGCGCGCGCTGTGGCGAGGCCGGCGGCCAGGTCGCTCTTGGCTGGGCGAGTTTGATTTTATAAAGAAAGTAGACAACAGAACCCGCCTCCAGGCCACAGGCTCCGCAGGGAATGCGCTCGTCGCGGGGCGCTAGCAGGGACGCGGAGCTGGAATCCCGGGACCTGAGGCTGGGGGCACTGATTTTTCCATCTTTCCCTCTTGTCGGAAAAGCCTCGCCTCGGCTTTGAGCCCTCTACCCTTAAAAGCCCACATCCACTCGCTCCCGCCAGTGTCCCAACCCTCAAGTCTCCAGAGGTAAAGCGGTCCATTAGAATTTCCCCTGCAGCTCAGACCCTCTCACGTTCTCCAGCTTTCTGTTCTCGCGAGCCCTGCCCGCACCCTCCCTTTCTCCTGGTAAATTGTCCCCCGACTGGAGGCCGGGCGCGACCTCCCCTCTCGGGGAAACAATGGAGGCGCGCGGGCGAGCGCTAGATGGCGCTTCAGCCCGGGTTTCGGCCTGGGGCTGGCTCCGCGTCCCCTCGCCGCCCCGCCTCTGCCCCGGCCCGGCTCACCGCGGTCCCCGGAGATGGAGCCTGGGAGGGTGGTCTCGGGGAAGGCGCCTTTCGGGGACAGGGCGGGCTTGCGAGCTGCAGTTCAGGAAACCCTGACTTTACAGGGCGCACGGCGCAGGGAGGCTTCTCTATTTTGGAGGTGCCTTTTGTCGGAGATCGGTCTTTGGGTCCTTGCGCGCTTCTCGGGTGCCAGGGCGCGATACTTGCGGAGGGCCAGGGGAGCGCCTTACCTGATGGGGAGGGGCAGAGCAGCAATGATGGGCGCCGCTAGGGTCGACACAGGCACCAGATGGGGAATTTGGGGCCACTCGACGAAGTGGCTCCCGCAAACCAGATACCTTCTCTGATGAGGCTCTGGGAGAAAGACAGCATCCAGAGGATGCGCGCTGGCGGGAAAGAGAGGGCTCCTCCTGGGGGCTTTGGCTCAACACTGATTCTTTCTCATTATTCCTCCAACCCCCACCCCCAAATCCTGGGTGTGGGGCCCCAGGAGGCTGGTTTGGAGGGAAAGCCATACTGGCTCAGGGCAGAGGCAACGGAGGACAAACAGTGCAGACACACGGAGAGAAAAAGCGGTGCCAGGTCTAATGAATTTCAGTGAGCAAAGGCCATGTTCATACCCCCGTCGGTGACTGGCGTTAATGATGGAGCGTGCAGAAAATGTCACCAGGAAAGTCTTTACAAAAAGACATCATCTCGAAAGCTTTATAGACCGGAGACCCCCACGCGGCGTATCCTGGTTCAGAAAGCCGCGGCTTCTGTTAAATCTAATTACTTCCCCCCTGTGGCTTTAAATCGACAGCGGCTCCTATTAAACTTAATTACCCTCCCCTGCAGCTTTCCTTTTAAAGACCCTGGATAAATTCGGGGCACTGAGGAGGGTGGCAGAGGCTGCACTGGGGGCCGTGCCCCAAATCGGGCTGGGGGAGGAGAGCAGTGGGGAGGAAGGGGGGACGACAGCCTCTGGTTCCACCCCCAACCCTCTGCTGCCCCTCCTGAGGCCATGTGGGAAGAGAGTAGGCACAGTGACCAGGGCTCAGGAAGCTGGTAAAAGCGGCAGCTTCCTACGCCCGGCCCCTGTGCTAAGCAGGAGATGGGTGTTCTCGGCTTAAAGCCCCGCGGCACCTGCCCGCCGCATGGAGCAGAGAGGGGGCCCCAGAAGAGTGTTAGCGTGACCCCAGGCTGCACCACCTGTAAGCGGCGCACCTGGAATGTGAACCCAGGCGGTCGGACTTGTCAGTCCAGGCCGAGCCGAGTTTCAGAGAGGTGGTGTGGCCTCCTCGCAGGGGCGCGGGCTCCAGGGTCAGACCCTGTGCAGCACAGATCCACGCCGGGCCTCCCCCTGGGCAGGTCATGAGCCTGCTGGGCCGGTTGCTTCCTCCTGCCCGCTTTCAGCCTTGTCCTGGGTCATCTAGGGCAGCGGACAGAAAGTGCTACGAGAGGGGCGGAGGAAAGGCGGCGCTGGCCGGCAGGGGGCGCGCTGCCGCTGTCGGGCTCTCCAGGTGAGGGCAGGGACCGCGCTGGAGGTGAGGACCAGCTCCAGAGCCGCTCAGGGCAGACCCGCCTTCTGACTCGCGCTGGTGAGCAGACAGCCAAGCAAGATCCAGTCACCCCGATGCCCCTCAGCCCACGCAGGGGCCCAGGGGTCTCAGAGCCAGATGACCAGAAGGGCTTGGTTTGGCGGCTTTGTTCTGGACTTGACGTTAGCTGGGATCTTTTAAACTGACCTAAATCCTCCTGGGGCTTCCCTCCTTCATCTGAGCTTGTTGGAGTTGTTCCTTCTGATCTTGGTGTGAGAGATTCTCCTCATTTCTAAACCCACTTCCCCACAGCTAAGAAAATCTAGTTTAGCATCACTTCAGTCTTTGCATTGTGAAAGTAATGGCTTTTCTTTTCACTTTATGGTTGGAAATTTACGTTACAATGTCAGACGTGCCTTCTTAAGTACACAAGCACTTCCCTGTGCCCTTCCCAAATCCCCTGCCCCCGCCCCATGATTGAGAAGTATTTTGTAATTACAGAAACTTCTGTTTTCACCAGAAAAAAAAAAAATACGAACTTTGGGGGCAGATAGTACTGTGAAGACTTGGGTGGGGGCGGGGACCATGCCATGCAGCTAGTTCTTGGCCTCGCTGAGACTGGAACGCGGGGCACCTGGGTCTCGGCCCCATATTTGTGCTAGAATCTTCTAGAATATGCCTCATTTTCCCCAAAGCATTCTTCACCAAGGCCCATTTTTTTTTCCCTCTGTTAGGATTACTATTCTAAAAAGAGGGCATTCCACTAGCCCAGAAATTGGCAGAGGCCATGTCAGAGCGGAAAAAGGAGTCTCCACTTATTTGTGAAACAGAAAAACGAGTGCTTTCAAACTCCAGAAGAGTTAATATGAGAATGAGAAAAGATATGTCACGAATTACTATGTATAAAATAGATGAACAACAAGGACCGACTGTAAAGCACAGGGACTACACTCAATTCCTTGTAATAACCTATAATGGAAGAGAATCTGAGAAAAACGTACATATGTATGTATGTGTATAACTGAATCGCTTTGCTGTGCACCTGCAACTAACACTGTAAATCAATTACACTTCAGTAAAAAATTAAATTTTAAAAATTAAAGAAAGAAAAGACCCCTCTATCAATTGAGGGATCAGTGTTTATGCAGAGCCCACCCTGCATATGTGGGCATGTAATAGGCATGGTATCTATTTACAGGCTGCTCTCTGGCTATTTTTGTCACATTTATTTATTTTAAAATGCAGGGGGAGGGCATAGCTCAGTGGTAGACTGCGTGCTCAGCATGCATGAGGTCCTGGGTTCAATTCCCAGTGCCTCTGTTATAAATAAATAAATAAACCTAATTACCTCCACAACCCCCCCCGAAACAATAAAAACAAAATTTTTTTAATGTAATGATAATACTAGAGAAAGGCAAATCTAATGTATAGTGACAAAAAGCTGGCTGCCTGGGGCAGGAGGCGGGTGGGGCTCGCCTGGAAAGGCCCAGAGGAATCTTCCTGGGCTGGTGAGAATTCTTTTTCTTGACCGCTGTGAGTTACAGGCAGTGACATTTGTCAAAACTCATTGAACGGTGCCCTTGAAATTAGGCAGCATTTTATTGTAAGTTATGCCTCCGTAGAGTTGATTTTGAACATTTTCGTTGCAAAAGCAGTACTTGTTCCTGGTTGAAAGTTTGGAAAATATGGGAAAGCACCAAGGACCGTTTTGAAACCTGGAGTGTTGTGATTGCGTTACTAGCCTCTGGCTACTTGGGTGAATTTCTTCCTCACACTTTTCAAAGTGTGTATATATATATATTTTTTTCTTTTCTTTTTTAAGTTTCTGAATTGTATCCTCCTCAGGCCCCACTTACTGGAAATATTTCCCATGGCATTAAAATATCCTTCTGCAACAGGGTCAGCAGATCTGAGTGGGGTACCCCGCAGTGTGCAATCTGTCCCCTTCGGCCGGACATTTAGCTTGTTTCCGACTCGCTCTCCTCCATCACACGGGGGAGGACATCCGTGGAGGTATATCTCACCCCTGTCCACTCTCGGAGCAGGAGTTACTGGGCCTGCGGTCTCTCTCCCCACGTGGGTCCTGTCGGCACCAGCCAGCAGACACTAGATCAGGGCACGCCAGGCTGGCTTCTCCTGGCACTCGGGAACTACCCAGCTCTGTCCGCACTGAGGGAGGGAGAGGGTCCTCCCGACTTCACTGGGTGAACCTGACACCACGTTTAAGTCCCAGCCACCAGCAGTCACATGGCGGGCACAGGAGCTTGGATTGACAGCCTCTCTTGCTGTGGATTCAGACACCCTGCCACCGCCACCCCCACCCCCTGAGCCTGAGCCCCACCCCCACACCAAGCGGAGCCTGGGTGTGGTTGTGCTTCACTTTTGTCATTGCCACGCCAATGCTTCCCGGGACAGATGAACTCCTGCCAATATATGGCCATAAAGCCGATTTCTGTCGGTGAATTCTATCTTCCGAGTGACTCATCATCAAAACAGAACTGTATTCCAGCGGAAAATACCTCGTCCCGCCAGTGCAGCGGTCTAAGAAGGCTGCAGCGCTGCAAAGGGCACCTCTTCAAAGACAACAAAAAGCAGCTGGATGACAAGCCATGGCCCCGCTGATAGGGATGCCCTGAAAATCATGCAACTGATATCTTGAAATCAGAAAGTCCTGAAATTCCAGGCCTGCGACTTCCAACCCAGCTTTCACCAATGGACGGTTCTTCAGGCTTGCTGCACAAAGTTTCTTGTTTTCTCTCTCCAAAACAACTTGCTACGCTGCGTTTTCTCTCTGCCCCCAGGGGTTGTAGGAAAGCCTGAGCCCCGCGGGGCCAGCACAGTCTGCTGGACCCTCATCCTGTACGGATGCTGGGCTGGTCACGATGCTGGTGGCGGCGGTGGTGACGATGTTAGCGGTGGCTGACCCTCGTGAAGCCCCTACTGTGTGCCGAGAAGTGTGCTGGACCCTTGATGCTGTCGTGTCTGACTTTCACGGCACCCATTTTAAAGATGTGGAAACAGGGGGAGGGTGGAGCTCAGTGGTAGAGCACGCGGTTAGTATGCACGTGGTCCTGGGTTCCGTCTCCAGTACCCTCATTAAAAAAAATAAATTTTAAAAAATCTAATTACCTCCCCCCCAAATTTTTTTTTTAATTTTTAAAAAGATGTGGAAAGCAAACCTCAGAAACTGCACTCTGCCCAGACACACAAAGATAATAAACAGCAGAATTGGGGTTTGAATCCAGTTCTGTCTGAAGTTGTCTTTAAATTCTTTTTTTTTTTTTTTTTTTTTGGTAAGGGGGTAGGCAGTTAGGTTTATTTATTTATTTATTTAACTGGAGGGACTGGGGATTGAACCCAGGACCTCGTGTACGCTAGGCATGCGCTCTACCACTGAGCTGTACCCTCCCAACCAAGTCATAAAATTCTTAATCATTACACTGTATTTTTTTATTTTTGACCACAGCAGTACTATTTTTTAAAATTGAAGTATAGTTGATTCACAATCTTGTGTTAGTTTCTGGTATATAGCGTAGTGATTCAGTCATATATATATATATACACACACATATATATGAATTTTTTTCATATTCTCTTTCAGAGCAGGTTACTACAAGCCACTGAATACAGTTCTCTGTGCTACACAGTAGGACCTTGTTGTTTACCTTATCTGTACTAAACTATAATTTTTTTAAAAAGAAAGAAGGGAAAACCCAAACAGACTCTTAGAAAGCTAAGAGGCCCGCCCAAATTCAGAGCCGCGTCCTGGCGTCCCAGCCCCATCACCTGCCTAGGGTCATCTGAGCCCCCGCATTGATTCCAGCAAGATGGCAAGAGAGGTACCCTCTTCCCAGGAGCCCCAGTTCGGTCACACGTGGCCGGTATTTCTTGGTGTCATTATTGCTCTGCCACCTGTTTCCTCCGAGACACATCTCCTCGGAGGTGAGGGACGCATCTATACGGTTGGCAGCCGGGCGCTCGGCGCCTTGTGCAGATCCTGACACGTTGTCGGTGGTCAAGCAATACTGTGTGAATCACGTAAAGGAACCAAGGAGTGTTGGTGTGGCCGTGAATTCACTGGATTCGCCCTTTTGTCTGTCCTTTCTGCCTTCATTCTGTCCATCCTTCCTTCCACCCTCCCCTGGCTTCCATCACCGTATTGGTTTTTCATTGATCTGCCAAGCCTTTCTGATGGGTCAGAACTCAAGTGTTGGAGCCTCTTCCTGCCCTGTGGTTCCCCAGAGGCAGGGCTCCCTGGGCTGGGGGAGTGTGCTTGGGGCATCCAGAGGTGCAGACAGGGAGGCCCCATGCTGGATGCTTTGGACCAGCGGGCTAGCACAAATGAGAACTTTCCCCAGAAGTCCGAAGCAGCAGAACAGCCTCTGGTACTGTAATCACATCTCAGGCAGCGCCGCTGGACTCTGAAATGCCCACTGTCATTTTCACCGTGCGCTGGGAAATGCTGCCATTCCTCGGAGAGAAGTCTGGTAAGAAGGGAAGACTGCTGGTGTCAGGAGAGGAGGGGCAGCGACAGTCAGACCCAGCTGCTTTGCCAAGGCTCACGTGTGAGACCTCATCTCTGGAGAATGGGATGCAGTGAAGGCCGTCATTGCCCAGAATGCGTCCAGCAGCACCGAGAGCTTGCTGTTGATCCACTTGACAGATGAGAGACTGAGGCTCAAAGCCAGGTTGGCGGTAAAGACCCACTGATGTGTAAGGGAACAGGCTCCGGGAAAGGAAGGGAACCAGGTCACCAGGGAGTGGACTCCTCCTGCCCGGCCCTGCTGCCCTCCAGGCCTGGGTGGCGATGGTCAGGCAGGACAGATATCCCCGGAGGCTAAGCTTTATATGGTTGAAGGTACTTTGTACGTTGAAGGTACTATTCTAGGTCATTTGAAATGGATGGGCTCAGAATTCTAGGCTTGGACAGGACCAGCAAGATGAATTCCTAGAAGCCCCTTATCCCTAAATGAACAAAATAAGGACCAGACAGGGAAAGTCTTGGCCCAAAGACACCCAGCCTGTGAGCAGCAGAGAGGGGATGAGCACGCACTCCATTACAGCAACGTTCCCTCCCTGCACACACACACACACACACACACACAGCGTCCAGTGTGACGTTTGACCTGCAACAAAGGCTTTTTTTAAAGGAAGCTCCACACGTGCTGAAAGCCCCTCACTGAAAACACCTGCCTAAGCGGACCGGCCGCCGCGGGGCCGGGGGCACGGGGACGGCGGCTCAGCGGAAGAGGGCTTTCCTTTCAGGGCGGCGAAATCGTCTGGAGCCGAGGATCACGGCGGGCGTGAATGTGCTGACCGCCGCGCTGGACTCCACACGGCTTTTGTGCCGCGTCAATTTTACCTCCAAAAACGGGGAGGAACGCGTGAAGCGAGAGCAGACCGCTGCAAAGGGCACTGCTGGGGCCTCGGGGGAAGCCGGCTGTGGGCTGTGCGCTGGTCAGTCTGTGGTGGTCACATCCTCTGGGCTGGGTCTTTGGATTGTGGTTCCGTGGACAATGTCTTTGCTTGCAGAGAATTTAGAAATGAAAGTGTCTCATCCGCAACTAACTTCCAAATGGTTCGGGGGGGAGGATGTAGCTCAGTGGCAGAGCACATGCCTCGCACACGTGAGGCCCTGGGCTCAATCCCCGGTACCTCTGTCAAAGAAATGAAGAAGCAAACCTAATTACCTCCCCCCGTAAAAAAAATAATAAGTAAATAAATAAACTTAATTAAATGGTTCAGAAAAGCAAATGTGTGTAGGAGATCCCAGTCGTCAACCCCACTTTCCAGAGCAGGAAGCTGGGGCCTGGGAGGCCGCGTGGCTGGCCCGCTGCACCCCAGCGCAGCACCAAGCAGGCTGTGGAGAAGTTGGGCTATTTTGGGTTTTCCCGGGGGCGTGTCTCCTGGACGAGCAGGAGTCCTGCTGCGTCCCGATGTCACAGGCTCACAGGCACGGACAGACTTTCCTTCCAGGCAGCCGCTCCCTGGGGAATGATCCCAGAGCTTCTCCGGTCCCTGAGGGACTCTATCCCCGTGCCCTCTGTGCACTGGACAGTGGCTCAGTCTGTCTTCAGCTGGTAGCTTCCTTTCCATCATGAGCAATGCCATTTTTATTTTTGTTTATTTTTTAATTTAAAAAACTTCATTTCATTTGTGGAATTTTTTTGCTGCATTTTAATTTTACTTTCGGAGGGGGAGGTAATTAGGTATATTTATTTATTTACTTGTTCACAGAGGCACTGGGAATTGAACCTAGGACTCACGCATGCTGAACACGCTCTTCCGCTGAGCTCTGCCCTCCCCCAATGCCGTTTTTAGAAGTGGGAAATCACTTTTACAAGTTTCCTGGTTGGGTCTCATCCTGTATTGGACAGTCAGCCCTCCTTTTAGAAGGAGTCACCCTCATATCTGACCTGAGAAGCAAACCCGTGCCCAGACCACAGGGAACAGCCGTCTCAGGAGTAAGAAGATCGTGAGAAGGCCAACTTTAGCCCAACGTTCCAGAACATTCTGCACTGTTTATTACTGTAGTCACCGTTGAGCTGAACGCTGCCGGCACTGAGCCAGACATCATGTCCGAGCATGTGCACGCCCGTAAATGTGCATGCGTGTGTATAAGTCTGTGTGTGCACACTGCGTGCACCTGCACATGTGTATGACTGTGCGTGCATCGCAGGCACCTGCACACGCGTGTGAGTGTGTGTGCATTGCGTGAATGTGCACGTGCGCCTGTGCCCTGTGCCTCTTGCTGTGGCAGCTCTGAGGGTGTCGTCTCCGTTTCACAGCTGAGGAAATGAAAGGACCTTTGCCTCTTTTACAGAACTTACAGTAATCATCATCAAATGATGATTTCTGCGATTGGCTCAGGATTTCCCTCTGCCTGGTGTCTGTAAGCTTGGAGGTGTTGGTCACTACCATACCCCCCAGGCCCAGCACGGCTCTGGCATGTCCCTGGGGTGATAAATGTCTGCTAACTGAAAGCGGGGAGAGGAAGGGGGGTGAGGAGGAGGAGGGGCGAGAGCGGCCTCCCCAGCCTTGGGCTTCCAGCCCTGCCTTCCGGGCAGGTCAGTGGAGACCAGAGGTATTTCGGTTTTGAGGCATTTAAACAGATGCTCCGAGCTCAGTTCCGGCTAGGGTTTCTGGCTGCACATACCACAGATCAAGGGGGTTGGAGATTCCTTCCATACGCTCCCGCTGTGTGCATGGGGACCAGCACGTGACCGGGCTTCCCCATCCAGGAAATGGGACGAGACCCGGACGAGGAGGGCGCATGACTACAGAGGGTCTGGGGAGC
Organism: Camelus ferus; assembly: GCF_009834535.1. NCBI lineage: Eukaryota > Metazoa > Chordata > Mammalia > Artiodactyla > Camelidae > Camelus > Camelus ferus. Next base: position 68,700,209 of record NC_045705.1, read on the forward strand.
TGCTGGAGGCTCCCACAGCCCCGGGTGGGCCAGGGCACGTCTGGAGGGCAGGTCCCCTTGGCCCCTACCCAGACCTCTTGATGCACTGAGGCTGCCACAAGAAGGCGCCTTTTCCCAAAGCCCCGTCCAGGGCTGCTCTGGACCTGGACGCTGCCAGGCGGCTCCTCCACCCCACCACTCAGTCCCCTGGGGTTGTGACAGCCCTGCCGTCCATCCCAGGCTGGCCCATTAGCTCCTCTCAGGTGACATGCCCCCTCCCCCGCCTCCTTTGTGTCTGTTCTGACTCCTGTTTCCCCACTGGCAGTCGGACACAGCATGTGTGCGGGGCCTGACCCAGGCTGCGTGCTGGATCTCCCCACTGCCCCACTCCCCAGACAAGGAGACCGAGGCAGGGGACAGCCAGCTGCCTGGCCCTCACCAGCGGAGGTGGAGGGGTGCCCCCAAGCCCTGCTCGTCCAGCCCCACCTCCTTTCTCCCCTTCCCCTCGACTCCCCCCTCCCCTTGTATCCATCATCGCACCTGTCCCTGTTCTCACCCTTCCCCGCAAATATCCATCCAGGGCCCTTGTTCAAGTCTTGACGTCACCCTTGGGTTCCCACGGAACAGCACTGGTGAGGTTCTGGTCCGTGGACCCGGACCTGTGAGCGCCCTGAGATCTCACATCCAGCTTGTCCGGGAAGGGTTGCCCCTTCTCCAGGCTGCTCGTGACCCTGGGAGGCCAGGTGTCGGTCCTGAGGACGGACTGGTTCCTCCTCGCTGGAGGCTGGCCTTGGAGGGGGCCTGGCTGTGCCCGGCTGGCACAGGCCGCTCCTCACCAGAGGCCCAACTCCACGCTGGCGAGAGGTTGACTTGAGCCTGGGCGCGGCCGTGCAGTCACCCAGCCACTCACTGTGGGAATTTCCCTTAGGGTGTTTGGATGTGGGGGAGTCCCCTGGGGAGACGCTGGCCACTGGGCAGTGGAGGGGACACGTAGAACACCTGGCCTCTGGGGGACGGAGCTTCCTCTTCCACCTTCAGCGTCTGAGCCCCACGATTTTGTGTGTCTTACTAGTTCCTTCTAGAAGCTTCCTCACAAGACAGTTGGAGTCACTGTCTCTGTTCCCCTTGAACTCAGAACCAGTGACCCTGGATGTGAAACTGGGCAGAGCCCCGGATCCTCTGCCCCTTCCGATGTGGGGGTCTGTTGCCCGGGAGTGGCACCGCCACCTGCCTCCCACCAGGTCACAGGAGATAATTCCCAGGAAGGTGCTTGGCCTTTGATCTGCTTTGACCACAAACTGCCACACCCCCAATGGCCATTTCTGGGCACCTTAGACATGCCAGGCTTCACAGCCACCTCGGGTCCTCACACCTATTCAAGGGCGCAGGTATCCCTGCTCAGGGCCACGCTGCTTATAAGCGGTCTCTCGGGACTCAAAGACAGGACCACAGGACTCTGCATGTGTCCTGGGGTGGCCAGAACAAATGACCACAAACTGGGCAGCTGACACACAGAAGTCTGTTCCCTCACAGTCTGGAGGCCAAAAGTCCCAGATCCACATGCTGCAGGCTGGCTCCTTCTGGAGACTCTCAGGAAGGATCCTTTCAGGACTTTCCCAGCTTTGGGGTCCAGGCATCCCCGGGCCTGTGGCTGCTTCTCTCCAGCCTCTGCTTTATCGTCTTGTGGCTTCTCCTCTTTTCCCTCCTCTGTCTCCAGGCTCCCTCTGCCTCTCTCCTGTAAGGATGCTTGTCCCTGGATGGGGGCCCACCTGGGTAATCCAGGATGCGCTCATTTCATGATATTTCACTGAAGTCCACCTGCCAAGACCCTTTTCTAAATAAGGTCACATCATGCACCGCTTCTGGGAGGAAATAGCTCCTGGGGACACCACTGGTGCCCCCATCAGGCAGTACTATCTCCCGCTGTCCCGCTGCAGCGCTCTGACCCCCGGCTGAGGTGCCGCCTTCTTTGCCCTGAGAGAGGAGTAGTGGGTGGCTGGCCCAGACTGTCCTCCAGCAGAGACAGGGGACACACCTGTGTCGTGTGTCGGGGGTGGTAAAGGGGGTCCTCTGGGTGGAGGCAGCATGGAGAGAGCCAGCAGCCCCCAAGGGTGGCCACAGACTTCACCTGGGCAGAGGCCAGGGGTGCTTCTCAACACTGCTTCACTAAGGGGCTCCCCTCCTGGGGGCCGATGGGCGTACTGGCTAGCTCCCCTCCACCCTGGCAAGCTCAGAAAGCACCCTTCCCTGGCCCCCTCCGCCCTCGGCCCCGGAACATCACTGGCACAGTCCCACTGGGCCGAACCCCACCATTGGAAGCTGGACCCCAGCTTCCCACGGCGGGCAAAGCCTGGGGAGAGAATCCACGAGTCTGAGACAATGGGGAAATCTACGTATTTGGTGCTACAGATGCGGTCAGGTGAGCGAAGATGCACCCAAACTCTCGTGCCCCCAGATAAAATCCTCGCCATGTGAGGCTGCACAGGACACCCGCTAAATACACAGCAACATTCTGATTATGTGAAAGCAAAAAGGGGCGAAAAATTTTAAACGTGCATAGAGATTCCCTTCAAAAAATAATTCACGCATTTTATTTCTGTTTTTGTATGTCTCAACTTTTCCCTAGCTTTTCTCTACTGGAAATGGAGAGCTTTAAAATCACAGCCCAGAAGCTATTGAACTGACCAGCACTAGTTCTGAGGTGCAGACTCGGGGCCCCACAGACAAAGGATTCCTACAGCATGCTTGAGTGACTCCAGTCGGTCAACAGTGAGTGACCACATGTGGGGACGTCCGTGCAGCTTCAGTGGTCAAAGGTGCGCAGACAGTGCGGTCTTACACGTCCCCAAGTGTCACCTTCCTCCCAAACAATCCCCAGGCTCTGGTACAATGGCCTGATGCTCAGGTCCCACCAGCCGGAACCTTCTCGACGTTTCCTTAGAGGGTCAGAGGGGCTGCCCTCTGGGGATGGAATCCATGCCCGACCGCCTGCCCACCTGGCTCCCAGAGGCTGTGACCTCCATGCAGAGCCAGGCTCTCCAGGCCACTTTGTGCTCCCAAAGGGGGCTTTTAACTTGGCTTGCTTGCAGTTCACAACGATGCCTCCTCCAAAGGGCTCCGTGAAATTCTCGGAGACCCGTCACACCCAGCGAGTCCGGGAGCGCTTTGATTTACGAGACAGATGCTTGCCAGCTGACACTTGGAGAGACTCAGGGAGGCGGGGAGGAATTAAATAAGAATAGGGATGTCAGCTCCCAAAAGGTGGCATATCTCTGCTCTCATCCCTTGACGCCCAGTGTGGCTCAGAAGTCGGGACCGCTAATGGGCGGGGAACAAACTGGGGGCTGCCGCCGGTGCTTCTTCCAAGGCGGGAGGGGGCACGCCCTTTATGGTTCCAGGGCCGGCTTACTGGGAGGCCGGCAAAGCCCAGGTGCTCCTGGGTGTGACGCTGACCTGCTCTGTGATGCTCCCGGGCCTCTCCGAGCCTCTCCAGCCTCGGTGTCCTCCTCTGGAAAGCAAGGCTGCTCTGAGCAGGGAATGAATGAGCACCTGGCACATAGTAGGTGCTGCTGTTTTCCAGTCCTGTCTGCCAGCAACCCAAGCGGGCCACTGGAGAGGGGCTATTTCCCTCCCCGAGGGCTCCTTCCAGGATGAAAATGCTTCTAGGAAGGATGGATTGGAAAGACACCCGGGCCTTGGGAGGCTTTGTTTATCAGCTTCCCCGTCTCTGTGAGTCGGGGCCCTGGCCCAAGGCCGCTGTGCACAGTGGCACAGGTTGTGCACTGCACAACTCCACGGATCTCAGGGTGATGCAATCTGGCAGCTCCGTCTTAGATAACCAGGCTCAACCACAGAGGTGGGAAGGGGGAGAAAACAGACACCAGAACACCTTCTACCCTAACAGGGCACGACACGCCACAGTGTCTTCATCTGTATGTTCATTTACTTAGGATGTCTCCCCTGCCCACGACTGACAAGGGCAGGACCTGGCCCCCTGGAAATCGCTGTTTCCCCAGCTGTAAGGTGATGGCCCTGCTCTTCACCTGTGCCTGGGTTCTGAGCAGCCGAGGGAAGACCCTGGGACCCCAAGTGCAGATCTTCAGTGCAGAAGTGGATATAGAACGGGGCAGGGTGGGGGTGCTTCCAACTCAGGGCAAACACACACCCAGCCTGGCAGGGAAAAAGGACCGGAGGAAACAGCCCAGAAGCACTGGCACTGGGTGGGGGACCTGTGGTGGGCTTCCCTGCCCTTTTCTCTTTCTTTTTTCCCAATTCCCATGTTTTCTCTAAAGACCATACACTACTTTTATAAAGTTTATTTTTTAACTTTTGGAAGGGAAGGAAAGATCATAAAAATGTGTAAGAATCTGCACGGGTAAATTGGTTAGTCTTGTTCACCATAGTAAAAATAGAAACCAACTTCAGTGTCCAGCTCTTAGGGACGGTTTGGGCCTCACACCGAGAGCAGCCATGCAGCCGGGAACAAGGTGTGTTGGCAGAAACTCATAGCCCTTCATCAGACCAGGCTCCAGAATGACACCCTGTGTTCTGTGTGCGTGAGCCTGTGCTGATAATAAAACAAACATGCCCTGGGTGGCACAATTAAACAACAGGGAAGGGCCCAAGACGAAGCAGAAACGCAGCCTCTCCACCCACGCTGAGCCGCTCCACCGCCAGCAGATTTTGGCCAAGATGTCTCCTTTCAGAAATGTTCTCTGTATACACAAGCACTTTGTGGGGAGCCTTTGGTTTTGTATCTGTATCGACACAGACTGACCCCCACTATGATTTTTCAAAAACAGATGGAGAGCAAAGGTTGGCCTAAAAGACATGGCTGGCGTCCTTTGGTGCAGGAGGTGCTCGGTATGCCGTCCGACCGCCAATTCCACTGCCCAGCGGACCGCCCTCCCGCGGACCCCTCCTGAGCAGCTGCGTTCCTAGAGCTGCTTCTGAAACAGTCCAGAGGTCTCTCTCCGGGCGGGGGGTGGGGGTGGACAGCCACGCTGTGGACTATTACACATCAAAGCAAGATGAACGACCTGTAAGTTCATGCGGCCGCAGGAGTAAACCTCACAAACAAAACGAAGAGGAATAAGGCAGAACACGGGGAATAAAACTGGCATTAAGAAGCAAGTCCAGGTTAAGGCAAGGAAATTATTACTCTTTTTAAGATTTTTTTTTTTTTCTATTAATGGAAGTACTGGGGATTGAACCCAGGGCCTCATGCATGCTAAGCACATGTGCTACCCCTGGGCTATACCCACCCTGCCCCCAGGCAAGGAGATTATCATTGCAAAAGTCAGAAGGGAGTGGAGGCTGGGCGGAGGCCGGGTCGAGGCAGGAGGAGGCTCTGGGTGCCGAGAGTCTGCCTCTTGCCTGGCTGTTGGTCCTGTGGGCCTTTGCCTTAAAATTATTAGTGAAACTGTCCTGTTCTGTATGCACTTTCCGTATGTATGCTAGTTTCCACAAGAAGAAGAAGAAAGCAAAAGGGCCCAAGGAGAGACTCCAAATACGAGCTTGGCTTGTCTCTGGAAGGTGAGACGCTGGGCAATTTCCGCCTTCATGTTAATAAAATCATAACCATTCACTGAGTGCTTGACATCTGTCATCTAATTTAATCCTCACAACAATTTTGAAAAGCAGCTTTTATTACCCCCTTTCACACCAAAAAGAGTCTGAAGCACAGAGAGGCGGGTGGTGGTGCCCAGAGAGGCGGGCTTCTCGCTCCCATCCTTCTGGGGGGGCCACGGGCTCTGATGGCTTTACTTCAAAAATGACCGTAGGTGACTTCTGTCAACACTGCCAGAAAAGGGGCAGGAGGAAGGGCCACCATGGCTCGGCTGGGCTGGGGGTCCAGGTGGCCAGACCTGGGCTCCCCTGGCTGCCCCGGCCTAGGGGCCAAATGGCGGGGCCACCAGGCTGTCCAGGGGCTGCTCCCTTCCTCAGTGCTACAAGCAGGTTGTAAAGCACTTTGGGGGCCAATTGGCACCAGGGCAGGGAATTGCACCCTCGAGGTGGTTCGTGACCCCATAAATTGCCCCGAGGTGGGAGGCAGCTGGGAGGCCCCAGGAGCAATGCAGCCAGTTCACTGCGGGCTGTGACTCTTGGAGGTGCTGCATTCCGCAGGGCTATGGCTCTCGGCTCCGGGGGAGAACCTGGAGCAGAGGTGGACGGGGATCACCCTCTGCAGGAGGAGGGGTTGTAGACTGGGAGCCTCGCAGGGGGCACACACATCAGAGGGACCACAGCAAGCACCTGCGCCTTCTGGGTGGTGTCCAGCTGACCAGGAGCGTGGGCGATGTTGCCGAACAGGCACCGACCTCTCCCATCGGCCCTGCCTGCTTCCGGGGCCCACAGAAGCACCAGCATTCCCCGACGTGGTGCCTGAGCAGCTCCTGTGTGCTGGGTCCTGGCCGTCCTGACTTTTAAGGGATGTAGGGAACCTCACAAGCTCCTGTTTCCAAGGGGAACCTGAGGCCCAGAGAGCAAGTCTGGCTCAGCGAGGTTGAGCGGGGCTTGGGACCCAAGGCCCCAGGTTCCTACACGGCCAATGCCCCCACTAGGCTATAAAGTGTCTTTGTGACTGACAAAGGGGTGTCCTAAGTCTGGTAGACGCAGCCCTGCACCGGGCATCCAGCTCGGTGGGCAGACCGGACTTTAGGCAGGAGGAGCCCTTGTGCAGGACACAGCCTGTACAACTGCACAGGGCAGACCTGCCTGGACTTCTGTGCATGCATGCGTGCTTGTGTGCACTTCTCTGGACACTCTGCTCAGCACTTTCATCAGGTTCTCAAAGGGATCCGTGACCTCAAAAGGAGAAGGACCTTCAGAACCCTGGGGATCCCCGGCAGCTCCCTGAGTCAGTTAAGGTCAAGAATGCTTCTCCAGCCTTTGTGTCAGGCCTGCCTGGGGTTGGGGAGACATGGCGGCTGTGGACTGCCCACGAGCTTGGATTCCTTCTTCCCCATCTGTGAAAGAAACAGTGCACCATCGAGTCATCCAACACTTAGAGCCGCACTACCAAACCGCAGGTGCTGGGACGACCCTCGGCTGGGAGAGAGGAGACTGAGGCTCAGATGGGGGGAAAGTACTTGCCCAGGTCCAAGCAGCAGGCAAACAGTGGTGACAGTCCCTGCCTCTTGCCTCCCATCTGCACCAGGGGTCCCTGTGGCTCAGGCTGCCGGGGTCTCGGTGGCTCCAGAGCTGATGACCGTGGAAGTACACGAGGACACAGGCCTGCAGCCCGCCAGCCCCCGCGGGAAGTGCAGGGGGCTCCTGCACGTGAGAGCCCCTTCCCACTCGGTCTGAATCGCCAGGGTCAGGTTTAAGAGCTGGAGGTCAGAGGCTGCCCAGGCTCCCGTGCCAGGCCAGAGGGCTGACCTTTATGTGACCAAGTTGAAGCCTCCAGGGACCTGAAGAGGGGCTTCAGACCCCTGGCCGCCATCTGAAATGCTGCTTGGGGGTTGATCCTAATCACCCCTAATTTAGGGGCCAAGTGGCCAATTAAGGGGCCATTTGAGAGTCAGAGAAGCAGAAGATGAACTGAGGAGATAGATGAAGCGCAACTGATGTCCTGCCGCCCAAGCTGGTCACAGGGTTCAGCCCCAGAGGGAGGGCAGTGCCTCCTCCCTCAGCATCCAGGGACCCTGGGGGCCTGTGTCCCTCCCCCTGGGGCTGCTGAGGGCCCTGAGGGCCACCAGCATCCTGATGGCAGCATTCCCATGAGGCTCTCTGCAAATCGAGCCCCCTGATGCCTCTTGGTTCCTGTCCCCTCGCTGCCTGCTCCAAACCCCCAGTGTCTGAACCCCCATCCCAGTGCCTCGGCTGCACCCAAGCCGCCAGGTGCCCAGACTTGTCCATCTGAACAGAGCAGAGTCCCTGCCCTCGTGGAGTGCCAGTTCTAATGTGCATGTGCAAGCGAGTGTGCATGGATGCGTGTGTACAAGAGAATTTGTGAGTGTGTGTGCAAGTGCATAGTGCAAGTATGTGCGAGTGTGTGAGAGAATGAACGTGAGCGTGGGAGGATGTGAATGTGTGTGCCCCTGTGTGCGTGTGGCAGTGGCGTATCCAAGAAACAAACAACAAATCCACAATCCGTGGAAACATCAGACGGTGCCACCCCCTAAACTGAGTGGCTTCATACCACCGTCTCTGGGGTGGAAATTCCGTGTCCAGGAACTGAGGACTCTGCCACGTCTGCTCACGTGGCCCACTGGGCTCCCCAAAAGACTTTGTGCACAGGAGACTGGGAGGTGCCCATGGCCACCCAAGCTTGTGACCAGAGCCTGGGTGCCTCAGCCTCCCACCCCCATGCGGCCCCTCTCCAGCTGCCTCCCCTTCCAGGGCTTCGGTCTCCCCCTAGCCCGACCTCTTTGGACCTGAGCCCACATCCCGAGTGCTCAGGGCAGGGGCATGGACCTCACCTCTGGGGAACATCACCTCTGGAGAACATCGCCTCTGGAGGGCTTCACCTCTTGAGGGCATCACCTCTGGAGGTCATGGTGGGCATGTTAGAAAAAATCCACCCCAGAGGAGTTTTCCATATCCATGAGGGTCTGGGGCCCCTGGCGAGGGGACATTTGTGCAGAAAGCTGGAGGAAAGGAGGGGTGTGCCCTGGGGTGCCCAGGAAGCCTGTCCCAGGGAAGCTCAGAGGTCCCGGAGTGGGAAGGGGGAGTGCGGAAATGGGGGTGAGCAGAGAGAGGCGGGGTGGAAGGGGCCCGGGGACCAGACCTCCTCATGTCTCCGAGGCCTTAGAGCGCTGGCATTTGCTCTGAGGCAGGGGTCCCAGAGGGCCAAGTACAGGAGGGAGCAGGCTGGGTGGGGCGGGAATCCACAGGGAGGAGGTGCAGGTGGATGAAGGGGGCGGTGGTCAGAGGTCCATCCAGCTGAGGGCTGAGAGGGGCCACTGCACACCCTGCAAACAAGTGAGAAGCAGATGCGGCTGGAGGAGGGGTCGAGGGGCTGGTTGGGGCTTCACGTGGGATGTCAGAGCAGGTCTGCTGCTCGGGACGTGGAAACTGGGGGCAGGAAGGGAGCCGCGTCCTGGAGCCCCTGGAAAAGGGCTGCCAGCAAGAGTGGCCTCAACAGGGACAGGCGGGAGGGGACGGATGGCGGGGAGTGACTGTACACAGGCTCTCTTCCAAGGGCGCCGTGTTCTCCGTGAAACCGCAATTGCAGTTATCAAGAGAGACTGAAGAGGGGAGGGATGATGGGAAAGGCTCTTCTAGAAGGTTCTGTAGACCAGGCTGCTTCAGCTCAGAGAGGTTGGGTCACTTGCCCAAGGTCACACAGCAAGGACAGCATGTGGGCTGGGCATCACTCTCCCAGCTGGGGAACTGTCCCTGGAGAGCTTCGGAGTGGAGCCTTGGAGGGATGATGGCCGATCCCCCCACCGGGCCGTCCTCACTGTTTCCCTACTCCTGGCGGGACCCTGGCCTCCTCACCGCCCCCTGAGGCAGGAATGAGGACAACCAGCCCTGGCCATGGAGACTCCCAGCATCATCCAAGCATGGAGGAAAGCGCAGACTCTAGCTGGGGAGCGGAAGGTTCTGGGTGCTCAGCAGGTGCGCTTGCCTATGCCACCCCATCCCTCGGGTGCCCGCTGGGCAGGCCCCTCCCGCGTGTGCGGGGGGTCCTGGGGCAGAAGCCACGGCATTCCCTGCACTGGCCTAGCCTGGTCATGGGCTGTGCACAGAGTGGGTGTGCACTGGGCGCCTCCCTAGTGAGTACATGAATGAATGGCACGGGGAGGGGGAGGGCTTTGGTGTAGAAGAGGAAGGAGACGGGTCCCAGCTCAGCCACACTGCAGCTGTGTAACTTTGTCTCGGGTGACCAACTGTCAAGGGGGACCAAGGGGGTCCCCAGGACACGGGACTTCCACTGCTAAGACTGGGTTGACTCATCACCCTATCTGTGACATAGCCAGTGAGCCTCAGTGCGCCCCTGTCATAAACCAGGGATCAAAGCCGCAGCCGCTGGAGGCCGTGCCTGTGAACCGCCTGCGTCTATAGACAGAGGGAGACTCTAAGTCTGTGTTTTTTTTCAATTGAAGTACCATCAGTTACAATGTGTCCATTTCTGGTGTCCAGCACAATGTCCCCGTCATGCACACACATACCTATGTTTGTTTTCATATTTTTTTCATTAAAGGTCATTGCAGTTATTGGACATATTTCCCTGCGCTATACACCATCTTTATTGAAATAGAGAGGACCCCTAAATCAATGCTGGAACCACAGCTTGGCCAGGACACACCACTCCCCTGCTCCCCAAAACACACACCCACCCCCAGCCCTGGATGAAGGCGTTACCCTTCTATTACCGTGACAGGTGTTCCTCAGCCCACCTTGCTGACAGGGGTCTCAAGGGACAGCAGAGACCAGGGCCCGCCCCCATGTCCCAGGGACCAGCAGGGTCCCTCCCACACCCCCTGTGGCTTTGCCACCTCGGGGTCTTAGCAGTTGCTTCTTGATTGAAAGTGATTTGTTTTGGCTGAAAGCAATTTGGTTTTGAGGTTAATTTGATTATCTCCTGGGGGGTGGGGTGTGTGTGTGGCTTCCTACCTGCCCCCTCCCCAGGCTGCTCACAATTACCATCCATTACCATAAAGACCCTCTTCAAAGGGCAGGCCCCTCCCCGCCAGGCCAGCCCATTAGGCTGAGCCCCTGCGGGCTGCAATAAACTTTCTGACGTTAAATGATGGCTGAAGTGTCAGACACAGGTGACGGGAGCTGGGCCCTCCATGGTTTATCAGGGTGAGATGCCTGCTAACTGGGATCCCCAGGTTCTCTGCAGCTCTGTGCAGCCCCCAGCACCAGACCCCAGAGGCAGCGCACAGGATCAGCACTGACTGCCCACCGTCCACTATATCAGGCTCCCAAGTGAGCAGGCCCTCAGAAACAGTCTCCTGGATCTTCTCGAAAACCTGTGAGGCCAGGTCATTTGTGCCCATTTCACAGATGAGGAAACTGAGGCTCAGAGAGGCCCTGCCCAGGTCCCCCAGAGAGGAAGTGGAAGATAACAGGATTGAGAGGCAGGACTGAGCGCCCCACACTCCATCCCGAGACCATGGAAACAGGAGTCACCCGGTGTGCGCCCGCGGCTCGCTGGCCAGACCCCTACAGTCCCAGCACCTCATGCAAATGTCAGGGCTCCAAAGGGATCAGACCGCAGAATGTGGGAAGAGCCCAAAGTAGTTGGGCCTCTGTTAACCAGACACCTCAGGAGTGGCCAGGATCCCTGGAGGAGAGTGGCCTTGGGCGCTGGGAGGAGTTGTGACCAGGCTGGAGGACAGCAGTGTCTAGGCCCTGCCGGCCAGTGCCACCCACTCCGTGGCTGGGAGCACTGGGTGATGACGTCCGGTGCCTCCTCCCAGCCATTCCTGGGGGGCACCATCCATCTTCTGAGACTACCTGCAGAGGCTTGAAGCCCCAGCCCCGGGTGACATTTAACTCTGTTCAAACCTCAAAAATCCACTAGAAAAAGGAGAGGACAGGGAAGCTGGCCTGTTCTCCCTCGGCACCGAGTCCGCCCTCCACTACGGCAGCCACTGTTTGGGTGGTGCCCCGGGAAGAATAAAAACCTTTCATCGACGCACTGGCGGCACAAGCGCGCTGGAGGAGTGTGCAAGACGTGACCTTTCGCAGAAATTCTCCCTACTCCACCCGCCCAAGACTCTGCTGCCTTTTCTTGGGGCTTTTCCGGGGGTTTCCTTGGAACCACTTCTTTCCCTCCAGTTGGAACGCCTGGAAGGACAGGCCTCTGTCAGGGGACCCCCATTGGGGGGCCTGGGCCAGGGACCCTCTCAGGTGTCCCCTCCTTGAAGATAAATTGAACCAGCATCCAGCATCAGCTTCCCATTCAGGGTACAGGTGTCCTCCTTGGAGAATCGAGACCCAGTGCTGCTGCCCACCTCCCCCACCCCCCACCAAACAGAGCCTGCATGGGTGGGGACAGGGGAAGCCAAATATACATAGAGGTGAAGTCTGGGGCAGGATGAAATCACAGTTACCTTCATTTCCTGGCCAACTTTTAGGGTATTTACAGGATCACTGGCACTCTGGTGAGCTCTTACTACAGGACAGACCACCCCAGAGCTTAGGGGCTTAAACATCCCATCGATTTGTTCACTGTCCTGCAGTCTGCGCAGGGCTGGGAGGGCTCCTGTCCACTCCAGGAGGTGGGCTGGGCCACTCCCATGGGTGCCTCCAATTGGGAGCTCAGTGGGGACTAGAACTTCCAGGATGGCTTAACCCACGTAGCAGGTGCCTCTGCGGGGCTGGCTGCATGGTCTGGGGGCTGCTGGGGCCCCTCTGTCTCCCTGCGTGGTCTCCTCAGCAGGGGCACTGGACCTGAAGGATCCCCCAGAAGGATCATGGAGGCCGGCGGCCCCTTAAAGCCTAGGATGGGAACTGGCCCAGGGTCACTTCCGCCACATTCCATTGGTCGAAGCCAGTTCCAGCCCAGCACAGATTCACGGGACAAGGAAGTAGACTTCACCTCATGATGGGAAGGGCAGCAAATAATTGATGGTTTGGGACTTTTTCCTCAGAATCCTCCATCTGCCCTGCTGATGGCTCATACTTTTGGTAGGTCTCCCACTTTGCCAACACTGTTTCCTCCACTGCCTCCCACGCCGAGGCACTGTGGGGGCCCCAGAGGCCGGGGGCCCCCACTGCAATACTCTCACACGGAGGGAGGGAGTTCGCAGGAGGCTTGCACGGGGGGACCCACTGATGTCGGCTCTTGGCCCTGGTGCAAAGGTCCAAACGGACCAAAAGTAAGTGGGGCTCAGGAGAATCAACCAAGGGGAGAAGGAGCCAAGGTGGGCAGGTGGGGGAGGGGCCCCATTCCAGCATCATCCAATTTCCTCTTTTTTTAAATTGAAGTATAGTTGATTGACAATGTTGTGTTAGTTTCAGGTGTACAGCAAGGTGATTCAGTTACACACACGTACATACACACATATTCTCTTCCAGATTCTTTTCCATTAGGTGTTATTACAAGATATTGACTATAATTCCCTCTGCTGTATATGAGGTCTTATTGTTTATCTATTTTATATACAGTAGTGTGTATCTGTTAATCCCCAAATTCCTAATTTATCCCTTCTTCTCAGCCCCCGACCCCCGGAGGTATATTTTCAGTTATGGACCAATCTGGCACCTGACGAAGACCACAGACCCTGCTTCTCTGAATAACATTTTCAGGTTTTTAAAGCAAACTGCATAGGCTGACGATGGCAACCAGTGATACTAAAATGCTGTTATCAAAATATATCTGAAATATAAACTGGTGACTTAGTCAAACCCATGCTTCTTTATTGATACTTTAAATAGCAAGATCTCATGGATCTCGTGGTGATGACAGTGATTGACATTTCAAGATTATGCAACAACCGTGATATGACATGAAAAGATCTCAGGATGACGGTCAACAGTGTTAATAGACAGTGGGTTCCCTCATGTGTAAAGGAAGAAAATGGTCAATTTCATTAAGGTTAGAAAGAATAAATGTCATCTTTTTTTCTCTTCCCAGCTCAGAAGGCCCATGAATTCCACCTACAGGTTCCCGAGGGGAGATGGGATGATGGGATGGGGAGGGTTCATGGCGCCGTCTGATGGTTCCTTCCCAAGAGGAGGTTATGAGCAAGGACCCATCAGCCCTTCTCTGCTCTGGGATCCCAGAAGCCTCCTTGGCCCTGCAGGGCTTGGGCCAACACTGTCTGGCTTTTCAGAGTCCCGGAAGCCAGAAGTCCAAAATCAAAGTGTCAGCAGGGCCGTGCTCCCTCGAAAGGCTCTGGGGGTGGGTGCTTCCTGCCTCTTCCAGCTGCTGGTGGTCACCCGCACTCCTAGGCACTCCTTGGCTTGTACATACATCGCCCGATCTCCGCTTCCGTCATCACGTGGTGCTCTCCCTGTGTGTCTGTGTCTCTGTTTTCTAAGGACACCAGTCAATGGACTAGAGCCACCCTAATCCAATATGACCTCAATGTACTGATTACCTCTGCAAAGACCCTGTTTCCAAGCAAGATCACACAAGGTAGTGGGCTTGGGACTCGAGAATATCTTTGGGGGGACATCATTCCATCCACAACACCAGCCTTGGCCAGTTACAGGGGACCAGAGGAGTTCGGGTCTCTAGAGAGATGCCCCATCTTACAGGCTGCGGGGAGAGGCGAGGCTCAGAGGGAAAGAAAGGACTGATTCAAGCTTCCAAAATGAGTCAGTGGAAGAGTCTTAACCGCCTCACCCACTGCAGGACCGCTAAGGCCAAAAGTCTCAGTCATTGCTCTGCCCCAGCACCTAGCTCGTGCTTGGGGAGCAGTTGCTGCCCAGTAATAAGATCTGATGAATGAATGAACAGAGATCGGGTCCCTGACACCCCCAGGCCAATGTTCTCACTGTCCTGTGGCTGTTGGCCTCATGTTATCACCAGTGAGTCGTAATTAATATAATGCCAGTTTCTGTAACAAACTCAATGGTATAACGTAATAACAGTTTATGTCTTGCTCACCTGACTGTCTCCTGTGGCTGTTCCGCTGGTGGAAAGCTACCTGATGACTCACAGATCCAGGTTCCTTCAGCTCTGGGCTCCACCATCTCCTAGGAGAGGGATGAGCAAAGTTTTTCTATAAAGGGATAGATAGGAAATATTTTTGGCTAAATGAGCCCCAGTTGTTTCTGTCCAATGTCTCAAGCCTGCGTCGCATCAGCACAGCAGCCAGAGATGATACAGAAACAAACAGATGTGGCCAGAGGTGGCCCATGGCAAGTCAGAGCTGGTCCATGGGCCATCATTTGCTGACCCCTGTCCTAGGGCCTCAGGGTGATTTACTTTCCACTGAAAGAGAGGAAGAGAGAGTGTAGAGAAGTCTTACCAGTTTTTTAATCATTGTGGCTCTTCCACTCACATCCTATTGGCAAGAAGTAGTTATAGGGCTCCACCCAGATCTAAAAGAGGCTGGGAGATATACTAGTGGGTGGACAACAACTCACCAGCTACAACTTGACACTGTGGATGATGCAGCAGTCAGGAAAGCCTAGGTTATGCTGCAGTAATGAACATCCCCCAAATCTCAATAGCTTGAAATGACAAACCTGATCTTTCAGTGCCTGTGTCCATCCAGGGTTGGCGGGGGGACTACTTGTTTGCTGCTCAGAGACCCATACTGATGGAGGGCCCACCTCCCCATGTGCTTCCATGGTTACAGAGGCAGGGGCACCGGGAATCACTGGTTCTTAAAGCTTCTGCCCTGAGTGGCCATTTTAGTAGTCAGAGCAAGTCACATGGCCACATTTGGGTTCAAATGTTACCAGGTTCCCAGAATGAGAGAAGTGAGTGTGTGTGTGAACAGCTCGGTCGCAGCCACAGCGGGACCCTGAATTTCTGGGTGCAGCAGACTTCTCTGAGCCCAGCCATCAGCAGGCGCATGCCCTAGGAGAAAGAGCCCAGGCTTACTTGTCCTTGTCATCGGAAGTCTAGGCCTGAATCAGTTTCCAATACAGGAGAAGCCACTACAGGGGAGGCTGCTGGGAGCTGAAGACCCCAAATATGGACAGCTGTGAGTCCCATCTGGTGCAAATTTGACTTCATCCTGGAAAGAAGGCAGCCCCCGAGGGATGGCAGCTGGGGAGAGACATGATTGGTTTTAAGAAGACACACTGGCCCAGTGGGAATTAGTGAGAATCTTTTCAGTCGTAAGTGAAGGAAAACTCAACCCAAACTGTTTAGGAAAAAGAAAATGGAGGGGGAAAATTATTCACTCATCCAACCTAGAAGTAGGTGGAGAGGACAAACTTCAGGTCTCGTTTGCTCCAGGAGTTCAAAGGGTGTCACTAAGATCTAATTTCTTTCTCTCAGGCTCTTAGTTCTGCCTCCTCTTGGCTGGTTCCAGGCCCAGATAATTACTTCTGAATGATGTAGCCCCGGCCCCCGTGGACAGGGAGACAGCGCCTCCCCAAGTCCTACTTTCCACAAATTGGATGAGCTTGAGTCACGAGCCACCTCGGAACCAGTCCCTGCTGGAGGGGGAACGGCATGCACTGGTCGGCCAGGCCTGGGTCACATGTCCCACCACGGGACTGAAAGTGGCGGAGGGGGCTTTCCTTATCACATGAAACCCTAAAATAAAACGCCACCTCTGACATCACAGCTGTGCCCCTTGAATCACAGTCCTGACCCTTTCTCTGGCGTTAGTTTTCCCCCTAGCACATTGTACCATCTGATCTGCTATATGTTTTTGAAAACTTGTTCATTGCATGTCTTCCCCACCAAAACATGAGCTCCAGGAGGAGCAGAAATTGCTGTCTGTCTGTCCACTGCTGCCCTCACACAGTGGATGCTCAGGAAACGACTGTCGAGTGAATGGATGAATGAACGAACCAAAAGTAGCTGGCAGGCACCATGAGGATGACAACAGTGGGCTTTCCTAACACGGCCTGGATGCCACACGTCGATCGTCTCAGGGAAGCCCCCAGCAGCCCTCCCCAGTCTCAGATGAGGCTCAGAGAGGAGCCGTCACCTGCTGGAGGACACACAGCATGTGGAACCAGAGCCGCCTGAATTCCAAACCCACATTCTCACCCATCACGCGCTGCCTCCATGGGAGCTCCCCGGGCAAACAGCGGGCAAGGGGGGTGTACCCACCCTAGGATCAGCTGCCCAAGAGGACCTGATGAAGGTATGCCCTTCCGGACTCTTTGAGACGGCTGATGGAAGTTTAAACTGGCAAGAAAACCAGCTGGCGCTACCTGGCACAGGTGAGGGCGAGTGCATCCTTCACCCGATGACTCAATTCCTACGTGTAGGCGCCCTGGGGAAATCCATGCACTGCAGCACCGAGAGAAGAGCAGGACGCGCGCGTCCCCTCCCCCCGGGGGAGGGGTTACGTGCTTTGTGCCGCGGTCCGTGTGCGGCAGCGACGGATCTCACGTGTGCACTATCGGGTGAGAAAAGCAAGTCCCCAAATTCCGCCCGGTGGTTACTCCCGGGGAGAGAGGGCACCTGCTGCGCCCAACTATGGGTGGTGTTTTGTTTGTGAAGCTTGGTGGTAGGTATCTGGGTATTTGCTTTTTGCTGTTCTTTATACCCACACATGGGTCGCGTGCAATGCCCTGTGTACAGACGTCCCTCAGTGTCCCGGACCCCTCGCCAATACCAAAATCCTTGGATGCTCAAGTCCTTTATATCACGGTGTAGTATTTGCATATAATCTGAACCATCTTCCTGCAACTTTAAATCATCTCTAAATCTCCTGTCATACCTAACACGCTATAAATGCTATGTGAATAGTTGCAGGCAGGCAGCAGATCTAAGTTTTGCTTTTTGGAACTTTCTGGAATTTTTTTCTGAGTATTTTTGATCCTCGATTTGTTGAGCTGGTAGATACAGAGCCCGTGATACAGAGAGCTGACTGAACGTGGAAATGTTCATGATTGAAGAGATTCTGGTGGTATCTGTGCTCAGGCTTGCACGTAAATCACACGTGCGCACTGGTACCTGCCCACGCCTTCACGGGCACGCCCACATGTGCACTGGCCCTCACACGTGCATGCTCACATGACACACTACTGTCAGGCTTTCAGTCCTGCCCATCGCCCCCCAAGAATGTCTCCAGTCTCCCAGGCTCCAAGCCTGATGTGCCTCGAAGGCTGGGCTCCCCCGAGAAGGGGTAAGAGTCCTGGTGGGCTGCTGACTTGGGCCACGAGCCAGATGTCGGCATTAATGAGTTTTGTGACCCTATGAAACAGACAGAAAATGCTGGCCCTGTGTGTCCGCATGGGGGAGACACAGTGAGACGTGGAGAGGATTTAGACAAATGAAATTATAGTCCAGCTGCCGGGCATGTGGCCAGGTTAGCCTCCCAGCTCCCAGGAGGCTGGGCCCAAAGGCAAGTGTGGAGAATGAAACCACCCGTCAGTGTGCGATCCTGACGCCCGGGGTCCCTGAGAACATCTGGGTCTTCTCACCTCCCCGGTAGCCAGCCTCCAAGGCTGCCTCCGGTGCCCCTGCCGCCTGGGATCTGTGCCCTTGTGTGGTCCCCGTCCCCCGCCCTGTAGCAGGGCTGCTCTGAGCGGCTGGCAGAAGTCACAGTGTAGGACCTCCCAGGTGTTACTGCCACCGCCTTGCTCTCTCTTGGGTGGCTTGCTGCAGGGGACACCGGCTGCCACGTCATGAGATTACTCAAGCAGCCCCGTGGGAAGGACCATGTGGTGAGGAGCTGAGGCCTCGTGCCAACAGCTGTGTGAGCAGACCCCCTTGGAGGCACAACCCTCAGCCCCGGTTAAGCCTTCAGATGAAACAGCTGCCCCAGCTGACGGCTTGACTCCAACATCATGAGGGGCCTTGAGCCAGAAGCCTGCAGCTGAGCTTCTCCCGTATTCCTGGTGCAGAGCTGCTGACTGTGGGGGTAATAAACGCTCCTTGCTTTTTTTAGCCTCTAAGTTTTGGGGTCATTGGCTAGGCATCAATAAATAACTAATCCGACACCCTTTCCATTTACTGAACGCTCACTGTCGCACATCCTACAGAAATTCTGAAGGCGAGTATAACGGTCCCCATTTCATAGATGAAGAGACTGAGGTTCAGAGAGGATCAGTGACTTGTCAAAGTCTGTACCTCAGGCAGGAGCACAGAGCCATGCTTCAAGCCCAGATCTGTCAGCTCTAAAGCCTCTTCCCTGTGTGCTCTGCTCCTCCTTCCTTCCCTTGCTTAGGAAGCAGAGGCTGCTGTCAGATGTCAGGCCTGGATTTCTGCTGGGACGTTTCAGTTGCACAGAGAATTCTTTAGCATAACAGTATTTTCTATTAGTTTCCCAGGGTTGCCATGACAACTGAAAACTTAGAGGCTTAAAAACCAGGAAATGCATTCCCTCCCAGGTCCAGAGGGCAGAGTCTGAAATCAAGGTGTGGGCAGAGCCCTGCTCCCTCCGAAGACTCTGGAGGAGGGTCCTTCCTGCCTCTTCCAGCTTCTGGGGCTCCAGGTGACTCCCGGCTTGTGGCCGAGTCCCTCCAACCTCTGCCTCAGTCCTCACACGGGCTTCCCTCTGTGTGTCCATCTGTGTGTCCTTTTCTGTCTCTCGGTCGTTGGATTTAGGGCCCACTCTAACCCAAGACAACCTCCTCTTGGTCCTTACCTAGTTCCAACTGCAAAGGCCCTTATTCCAAATAAGGTCACGTTCACAAATAAGGTTCCAGGTGGACATGAACTGGGGGAACACTATTCAACCTACCGCACCCTGGTTTGGTGTTTTGTTTTTCGTGAAACATCAGCGATTCTCAGTGACCCTGCAAGGAAGGTGCTGGTATTATGTGACACTGACAGTTGTAAGACAGCGCGGCCTGGGGACCTGCCCCAGGCGTCCCAGCCAGCAGGTGGTGGAGTTGGGCTCCTTGCCCCGGGCTTGCAACCCCGCGGCCGCACAGCGACGTCCGGGCAGCCTGTGCGCTCCCTGCTCTCACTGCGGCCAGGCCTCCCCTGGACCTGCAACGGCTCGTGCTGCGGGGGCCGCGGGAGTCGGGGGGTGGGGGGGAGCTCTCCAGGCGGGCTCCGAGGCCAGCGGAACCTGGTGATGATCGGGGAGCCCTCCACGCAGAGTTCCCTCATGGTCCATTAAAGGCAAGTTGGGACCGAATGATTACAGGGAAAGTTCAACTGGCTGCTTCTTTGAAATACACAAAGGCTGCTCAGGTAATGGGCTCGGACTGGCCCGTTTGAAGTGGCAGTCCTCCTGGGAAACATCTGGCAGGCGGTGCCGCCCGCACTACAAACACGCCGGGCACAGCTGGCCCTCAAAGGCTGCCCGGGCCAAACACCGGGGCCAGCTTCTGCTTTTTTCTTTGGTTTGGACTCGCCCCCAAAATCTCGGATGCTCCCTTGTGCCTTGCTTTGTGGTAGTGGTGGGGTGGGGGGTGTCTTTCTTTTTGTTTTTCTCTGAGCCGAACTTCAGAGAATATTAACACCAAAGAACCAGTGTCGCCTCATTAATTCAGGATTAGTGCCGAGCCAAGTGATTATTGTGGATTCTCACAACGGCTAAAGAAAATTCACAGTCGAGACCAGAGAACCACCCTGATCAGAGCCCTGTTGCAGGAGTCTGGGAAGCATTTTAGGGCTCAGCATCCCCCCACATCTTTCTAATCATCCATGTATTGAACAAATGTTCACTAAGTGCCTACCATGTGCCAGACAATGGGGAATAGCAAGTGCAAAGGCCCTGGGGTAGGGAGAGCTTGAAGCATTGGAGAGCCAGCCTGAAAGAGCAGCAGGGCTGGAGGGTGGAGAGCAAGGGGCAGCAGGTGGGACAGGGAGTCACAGGACACAGCAGGGGCCCAATCCCCTAGGCCACATGGGTTTTTGTTGGACAACACTGGAGTCTGGGGGCAGAGGAGTGACTAAAGTTTTAAGCACATGACTGTGAGTGTCTAGTTCCTCAGATGGCTTTCCCAGAAAGCACAGGTGGACAAGGAGCTCCAAGCAGGGCCCATGTCTGACTCTTGTCCAAAGCCGCGGCACACACCCCAGCGGCTGGCGCACAGTGGGGCTCGTCAGCTTACCAGACTGGTCAAGTCCACTGCAAGGGAGCAAGGCATCAAAGGACCCAGGGGTGTTCTCCAAGGTTGTTAGAGGAAGAGGATGCGGCTGGTTTGGAGGGGACTCAGCCCCTCCCTGGGAGAATGCCCTGGACCTCTACCGCTGAAAGCAGCCAGCACCCCATCTCAGTGCTGGCGGGAGGAGACCGGCCACCCAGAACGCAGCAGGGCGCTTGGAGGGAGTGGGGCCCGGTGCACAGGACTGTGGCATGCCTACTGTCCTCCCCTCGTGTTCCTGCAGCATCCCTGCCTCAGCCAGTCTTCCCAGACCCTCACGTGGAGCCTGAGCAGATGCCCCGCAAGTGAGTGAACAGGTGAGTGATGAGTGAGTGGAGAGTGAAAGCTGTACCACTGGCCCATGGAGGAAAGTCGTTCACCGTCCCTGGCCCTGGAGAACCTTCCCCCAGTCTCTCCAGATCCCTCCTTGGCTTCCGGCCCCCTGAGCAGGAAGGGACGGTGACTGGGAGATATGCTGCCCCCTTGAACTGCGGAGGGGCTTCCCCAATCGCCCCATCCTGGAAAGACAGACAGCACCTGCTGAGTCTCTCCACACCGCCATCTCCCCGGGTGGGCTGGCAGGACCTCCAGGACACCTTGACGCTTTCTGCCATCTGCATCTCTGAAATGCTTTCTGGTTACAAAAGTTTGCTGTGGACATTTCAGAGACAACCGAGGATGCAGGTGCACACAGACACACACGCATCAGGCCCCCTACGGCCTCCGCACCCAGAGACCGCCAGCAGGAGAATTTTGGTGTCCGTTCTTCCAGAACGTCCATGCACAGTCATACATAACTAGATTTTCCAAACCTTTCTATCCAAACCAGCCTTTTTCCCCTTAATATCTGGGGAACAACTTTCTGCATCATTTAATGTCACAGAATCTAAATGTGCTGTCATTCTCCAGCCCCTTCGGGAGGGGTGGGGAATGGTTCCTCCTCTGAGTGTAAATAATTTTCTTATTGTGGAAAACACGAGGTTGACCATTTTAACCATCTCCAAGTGCACAGCTCAGTGGCAGCTAGTACATTCACGATGTGGGGTGGCCACCACTCCTAATTCCAGTACATTTCCCTCACCCCGAGGAGTCAGTCACCACACCCAACAGCAGCCACTCCCCACCTCCCCAAGCTCAGCCCCCCACAGCCCCCCGTCTGCTCTCTGTCTCTGCCGACTGACCTGCTCTGGGCATTCCATACAGATGGACTTCTATACCATTTAGCCTTTTGTGTCTGTCTTCTCCAACATAGCAGAATGTTTTCAAGGTCCATCCATGTAGCAGCTGGTGTCGGTAATCCATTCCTTTTTATGGCTGAGTAATATTCTATTGCATGGGTAGATGGGATTTTGTTTCTCTGTCCATTATTTGGGCATTTGGTCTGTTTCTAGCTTTTGACTACCGTGAATAGTGATGGATGAGCATCTGTGTGCCAGTTTTTGTGTGGACGTACATTTTTACCCCTTGTTTTCATTTCATAGCCCTGGGAGTGGAATTGCTGGATCACGTGGTAACTCTGCCTTTAACTCGCTGCAGAACCACCAGACTGCGCTCCATGGCGGCTGCCCCGCTGTGCGTTCCCTCCAACACAAGTGTGACAACTCGTGTGCTGTGGTCACACCTGCTGGAGGCCAGCCTGGAGGCTGAGTCGCAGGTGGAGGCGGCAGGGCAGGGTGGCCTGCTTTCACTGCCTGGTTGCTCTCCAGAAAGTCTCAGCTCACACTCAGTCCCCGCAGGGCTCCCTCTGGACGACAGGCACCTTGAGGGTATGTGGATGGACCCAGTGACCCGGGCACATCCTGTCCCTCTCAGGAACCTCATTTCCACCTCTGGGGTCTCATCTGGCGCTATGTTTACAGAGGTTACCTTGAGAGTCAGTCAGTTTTTCCCAGGGGCAAACTTGGAGGGTCAGGGCTCCAGCAGGGGGCCCCGGCTCTAGGGCTGGAGGCAGGGAGGCTAGCCTCGGCAGGGTGGGGTTGGGGGAGGGCCCTCTAAGCACAGGCTCTTCCTGGACAATTCCTGGTCATACCCAGATCTCCGATCTCTGTAAATTGCTAATGTGGAGGCTGGGAGGTGGACAAGGATGGGAGGCAGACAAGGGAGGGGATCGGAGCCGAAGGCCACTGGAGGGGACGTGTGAGTCATTTCAGCAGGGACTTCACCAGTGTGGTCACTAGGAGCCTGGGATCAGATGGAGAGGAAAGAATGGAAGAAGGGGAGTTTGGAGTGTTCCAGACAGAGTGAGTGAGGTTGCTCCTGGGCAGAAAGATGCTTGGAGAACATCGGTGCCCCCTGCAATGGGGGCGTGGGCAGGTCCAGAGGCCACAGGTCACCACCATGCAGGCCCTGAAGGAGAGCAGAGCTTAGCAGGGAAGGACAAGAGCCAAGTGGAGGCTGGTGGTCCCTGTGCCAGGACAAAGGGCAGGCTGGCTGCGGCTGCAGGCCAGAGCCTGGGACGAGGTCCTCCACCAGCATCCAGCAGATCAGTGCATCCCTTCCTCTGCCCTGAGAACAGCCTGCCATGGACGCTGCGGTGCCCCGGTGCTGCCGGTGAGGGGACAGAAGAGGGCCAGCCACAGGGGCCTGTCGCTCAGAGACTGCCCCCCCACCCCCCACCGGCCCAGCCTGGCCTCAGCGCAGTCCTGGTCGGTGCTCTGGGCCATGTGACCTTGGCCACCTCCTTGCTTCCTTCTTTCATGGTTGTCGCTCCCATCCGGGCCCGAGGGAGTTACTGGGGACACTTTGCACTTCAACAGGCGCTTTCATCTGCAGGCCTTGGCGGCCTCCGCAAGCCTGGCTTAATTAGGGCTCCCAGCACCCCAGCCTCCTAAGTGCTGTTTTGCAGCTGGATGGCGTACAGAACAGAGGGATTAAGTGATTTGTCCAAGATTGCACAGCAGAGCTGGGCAGACTCTGCCCCCCTCCCCAGGGCGGCAGGGCTCTCCGGGCCTCTGCCTGCCACCCTCTCTCTCCTCCTGTTGGGTCTCATCCTCCTGGGCCCCAAGCTCTCAGCTGATGGCCTGCGGCCCCTGGACATCCAGGCTGCCCCCTGCTTGCCAGCAGCCAGCCCACGGGCGAGCCAGGCAGGGGACCTTTCCCGGATGGGGTGGCTGAAGGCGAGGGTGGATCTCTGGGCCTGGAATCTACTCCCATGGGGCCCCGGAGGGCTGCTGCTGGCTCGGGACCTCTGGGCACTAGACCCAGCAGGGGTGAG
This sequence comes from Camelus ferus, assembly GCF_009834535.1. Lineage (NCBI taxonomy): Eukaryota > Metazoa > Chordata > Mammalia > Artiodactyla > Camelidae > Camelus > Camelus ferus. The sequence continues at coordinate 68,723,991 of NC_045705.1, forward strand.
GGGGCTGGGCAGAGAGGCATGGCTATGGGGAGGGGGTGAGGCTGGCCTCTGTCCTGCTGGGAAATTCCTTACGTTCTTTGGGTCTGTGAGCTCATGAGCAAGTGTGGTGGGTGCATTTTATAGACCGGAAAATAAATCATTCATTGAAAAGGAGGAAAACAAATGCATTTCCAATCTGAAGGGGCAGTGGCCATCAAAGTTAAGGACAGGGAGGAGGCCCGGCTGTCTCCATGAGCTGGGCCACGTGGTATTTGCAAAGAACAGTTCCCCGCTCTGTCCGCCGGCCTCTCCCACCTCCCCACCCGGCTCCTCTCTGGTCCAGCCCCTGACCTGCAGCCTGGGTGATTTCAGGAGCCTCCAGGCTGGTCAGGACCTCATGCATGCTAAGCACGTGCTCTCCCACCGAGCTCCACCCTCCCCCCGCCAGGGTGACCTCTTACAGCGCAAGTCATGTCAGGCCCCTGCTCTGCTCCAAATCCTCCAGTCGAAGCTCACATCTGCCTCTGCCTCTGCCCTCTGCTCCCCAACTTGCTCCTGCAGCCACCTGTCTGTGTGCTCCTCCGAGCCCAGCCTCCTGGGCTCTGTCCTGGCTGTGCCCTCGGCCTAGCGCACCCGCCCCCTCGATCCACCTGCTGGTCTTGTTCCCACATCAGTGTTCAGAGGCCCCTTTCTTTCTCAGCAAGGTTTTCCCCACCTCTCAAATGAAAATCGCAGCCCCGGCCCCTGCGCTGTGCACACAGCGGCACCCTCCTTGGCCCTTCCTTCTGGGATGCTGTATTGTCTTCAAATTTGTTTTGTTTATTGCCTGTCCCTCAAACTAAGACGTAAGCTCCGGGGCCAGGCTGCCTGGCATATTGTAGGCAGCAGGAAGTGTTTGCTCCGTTCCCCAGGGCCAAGAGCTTTAAGGGCACCCTGCAGATGGGGAGACGCTCAGAGCCAGCTACGAGGCAGTTTGCTCAGAATCGTGAATCAGGCGCATCCCCAGGAATGGGAGAGAGACTCAAGGGTAAGGCCAGAGCCGGCACATCCCAGGGCAGGCGGGACCGCCCTGAGCCCCGTCCTCAGGGAACGGGAGGGTTGACCGTTGATCTGCCTCCTGCCCCACCAGGGTTCGGAGGGCAGTGGTCCAGCCAGAGAGAAGGAGACTCCAGAAGACAGGAGAGCAGAGGGGCAGGAGTTAGCAGAGCTTTTGAGCAAAGGCCTCATCTGGCTGTGCCCCGGGTGATCCTGGGGAAAGTCAGGGGCAGAGATGGAGGAGGGCCCTCAGGACCCTTCACTGTGCCCGCAGCACAGACACATGTGATCCCGGGCCCTGCAGCTCAGCCCCTCAAGAAACGTGGACCTCTCCCTGCCGGTGTGAGTGAGCTGCAAAAGGGTTCATGCACAGCGCCTCGGTCAGGACCAGCCAGAAGTGGGACCCCCACAGATCAGGCCAAGCCAAAGCTCAGGCTGGGCCCTGCCTTTCCGGTCCTCGGTCCTCGGTCCTCGTCTTCAGGGTCACCGTCCCTGCAGAAATGGGTGCAGAAGAGTCCCTGCGACCTGAGAGAAGAGCTGGGGTGGGATGGCCAGGCTTAGCTAGTAAGAAGGGCACCCCGTTCAACTCGAATTTCAGATAAATACTGAATAACTTGCTAGTATAAGTATCTCCCCAGTTCAGTATAAGGATGTCTCGTGCGCTAAAACGTCTGCTTCTTTGAAACTCAGATTGAACTGGGCATGCTGGATTTTATCTAACAACCCCGGAGGGGGCGGTACTTGAGCCTCCTGGGGCAAGAGGTCGAGGTCCGGGACTCCTGAGATTCTCAGGGCCAGAAGCACACAGTGGAACCAAGCAAGTCTCATTTTACAGATGAGGAAACTGAGGACGGGGGAGAGGGGCTCACTGGCTGGGGCTGAGATGCAGGCACCCCGACTCTCTGTGCACACACCCAGTGCCTGCAGGGAGCGCGGACCAGGGTGTGAGCGGGACCCGACGCGGGGGCTGCGCAGCCCCCGAGGGTCCGCGGCCTCACCTCCCACACCAGCTGGTGAGAGCCCTGGCACCCGCTGGCCGGCCACCCACCTGCCCGTCCCTGTCTGCCGGCCTTGGCTCCTGGCCCTGGGGCGGGTCTTCAGGCCCCTGTGCCCCTCACTCCCTCTGCCCCTTGCTTGTCAAAGCCCCAGCTACGGGGGACCCCAGAGGCCCAGCGTTTGCACATGAATAGGTGGAGATTTCCTGAGACCATCTTGCCCATAGAAATGCACATTTCTCACCAAAAGGCTCCAAGTCTGCTGACACTGCAGCCAGCTGCCCGCTGATCCTGCCCCCAGGAGTCTGCCTGGCTCTAGCCCAGAGTCTATGGGGAGCCAGGACCCTGCCTGGGAGCAGACCCTCAGGGCTGTGGGTAAACCACAGACTGGAAAATGGATGGTTGCCTATGCTCACTGTCACTCAGCGAACAGTGGTCCCATCCCTGCGGAGTGCCGGGCGCTCCTCCAGATGCCCGGGTTGCCGGGACCTGCTCTCCTGGGCTCGGAGAGGTAGGGGGAGGCACACACACCACACATGTGAACTTGGTGGTTTTGGCTGGGGGGCTGCGGTGGGGAGCTCTAGCTGGGGTCAAGGAGAGGTGGCTTTCAGATGTACAGGAGCCCGCCTGTGAAGATCTGGGGCAAGAACACTCCAGTAGGTGGTTCGGAGGGGGCAGGGAGATGAGGGGGCAGGGTGAGAGGTGAGGCTGGGGATGTGATAGGGACCTTGAGGGCTGGGTGACAGTAGCTGGACTTGCTTTCCTAGGATGTCTCTGCCCTAATGGCACAGACTGTCCGCACCTGGCCTGGCTCCTCTGTCTGCTGAGTCTGGGCCGTAGCATCGGATGGGACCAGTCAGGCCAGCCCTCTCGGTCTCCAACCAGGCCCCAGGAGAGGACGGTTTCTCCTGACCCAGCCGGGCTTGCCAAGGTGGGGATGGGCTTCCACCTCCCCATCTGTATTGGATGGAATGGTGCCCCGCAAAGAGATACATCAAAGTCCTAACCCCCAGTTCCCATGAAGGTGGCCTTATTGGAAATAGACTCTTTGCAGGCATAATTAAGGTAAGGATCTCAAGATGAGATCATTTTGGATTTAAAGGGGGCCCTAAATCCGACAGGTGTCCTTGAAGGGAGAACTAGAAACAGAGACAGAGGGGAGAAGGCCAGGTGACAACAGAGGCAGAGGCCGGAAGGAGGCAGAGGCCGGAGGGAGGCAGCCACAGCCCAGGAACGCCTGAAGCCCCCGGAAGCAGGAACAGGCAGGAAGTCATCCTGATTTCGGATTCTGGCCCCCAGAACTTGGGGAGAATAAACTTGTCTCGTCTTAAGCCACCTGGTGTGTCACTGTTTGTTACAGCAGTCCCCACAACACTCACATGCTGTCCCCTGACCTCTCTTTGGCCTGACCCGTGGCGATGAGGCTGAAACACCTGTCCATCTTTGCAGCCTGAACTACTTCTCCAGCCTCTCGTTGGGGAGAAGTGGTTGAGGGCAGTCTAGGGTTAAAGAGATCTGGGGGTCACGTGAGGGCCCTCCCACCAGCCAGGCAGGTAACGTTAGCCTGACGTTCCTCACCCATGAAGTGAGGTGACCACACACGCATCGCCCAGGGTCGGCGGGCCTGCCTCTCTGAGGACCCCAAACCAGGATTTCAGCAAAGCTTCCGAGCTCTGGGGACAACGGCTGGGGCTGGGCTCTAGTCACGCAGGAGCCCCCCAGGAGAGCGGCGGGGGGCCGGGGGCTGTTTGAGTCCATCAGCATTTTCTGGAGACAAATGCCACCCTAATCACGTTAGCTCTGAAGCACAAATCAGGCCCTGCCCTCAAGCTTGTTTCAAAGAGTCGGGGCTTGGCGGGTTCTGGGCTTTTCTCCAGGCACTGTTTGCTCCTCTCTCGGAATCTGCAGCCTCCTGGGCTGGTGTCAAGGAGCTGGGAAGGGGTCAGGGGCGTCCCCAGGAAGTGTGAGCGTGTGTAGGGGGCAAGGACCAGATCGACAGGGAGAGAGACCATCGCCCCAGCCAGGGCGCATCCGGGGGCCCGTGGCCTGGCCGGGGGGCCTGTGGCCGGGGGCCCGGGGGCCCCCACCTGGGTCTGGGTGTAGATGCGTTTTACGTCCTCCCTCACCTGGGACTTGCGGGCGCGTTGATGGTGACGACGGAAGACGGCCTCGCCTGCGGGGCTGCCGGTGGGCAAGCTGTGGAGGGGAGTGGGCGCACCTGGGCCGAGTGTCTCTCCCTCCAGCAGGGAGCCTGGGCGCAAGGGTCCCCCGGGCGGTGAGGAAACGCCTGCTCTGATGCCCACTTTTCAAGCCTCATCTTGCATCAAGTCTGCTGACTGCCCCACTTCCCACAGCAAGCCGAGTGGCCAAGCCCAGGTTCAAGGAGGAGCAAACCCCGCCCCCGGCTGGGAAAAATGAAAGTCATGCTCCAAAGGAAGACACGGCAGGACGGGGGGAGTCCGTGGCTATTTTCTCCATCTAGCAGAGCTCTTTTCCTTTTTAATTTCCAAGGAGTGGAAATTCTAAAATTCACCTTAGATTAGTTCATGGATTGCCTTATTACATTATAGTTTTCTTCGGGTAGAGGGAAACCCGGGTACATGATCCATCTATAGGAACATTCTGTGGAATACAGTCCACATGTATAACCTCTTTCTTTAGAGCACAGGGGTTTCTCTTGTTGATAAATGACTCAAATTCATATCCTTTATGTCTTTGCTGACTTTTTGGTCCTGCTCTAGTGTTTCCCAAAGTGCGAGCCATGGACGCCTGCTGGTTTGGAACCCAGAGCGGACGGTCTGCGGACGCAGCAGTAAGTCACCTGAATAACCTGCTGGTGCAGGCAGCTCATCCTCCCTCATCCTTCCGACTGGAAACAGGAAAGTCTCAAAGCCGCCCCCTCAGACCTTTCTAGGACTTGCTGATCCTCACTTTTTAGCTCGGAGAGAGCCAAGACACAGGCCGATGCTCTGGGGAGGACCGGTTTCCATCTGGAATTTAATCATGATTCTGTGTGTACAGGTCGCTCCTCATCAGTGTCAGGGGAGAGCAGTTTTCCAATTACAGGACGGATACAGTTTCCGCTAAATAAAAACTGAGTTGATTTCAAGAAAAAGATTAAGTAAATGATAGAACAGGTTACCCAGAAGTGGCAACCATCAGTCCAGCTGATTATTTGCATTGGTAAATAGGTTTCTTCCATTTCAAAGATCTGTTCCTAACCACACGTAACCACCTCCTGTCCAATGATCACCAGATGGTCAGATTCCATGTGTTCATTCAGTTATTCATTCAACAAGTGCACGCCAAGTGTCCCCTGCGTGCGCTGCCCTCCCTCTGGGGTACAGCGCTGACCCAGAAAGGCAAGGCCTGACCCAGGAGCTCGCCACTAAGAGGGGGTGGGAGCAAACAGGTATGTGCAGAAATAAACACAGTTCAGAGAAATACAGATTTCAGACAATTGCACACAAGAGGAGAGTGACCGGGAGGCCAGCTTATCTGGTGTGAGCTGAGAGCCTCCCTGAGCTGGGGCTGAGAGCAGGCCCAGCAGGGGCGGCGTGCAGAGGCCTGGGCACAGAACAAAATGGGGGCAGGGAGGCCGAGGAGAGGCCAGAGGTGGAGGAGGCAGGGTTGAGCAGGGAGAGGACTATTTCTTCTGGATGAGCCTTCAGATCTCAGACTCAGCCATCATCCTTTTTTTCTCCCCTAAAATCCATCTATTGAACATTTAAAACTCATTTTAAAAATTAATTGTTCTTCGTGCTCAAATTGCATCTCTTCAAGAGATGTCCTTCTTATTCTGGTCAGAGTTTCCACCTCCCGCTGGCTGGGCCTTCCTCCCCCGGCAGCTGAGGCCCCCTGGGCAGGCGATCATTTATCTTTTGTCGTTATCCTCCTGAGGAGAGGAGATGCAGAAGAGGAGAAGGGAAAGGGGCCACTCGTCCTCTCCCTGCTGACCCCATGGAGTGAGACTTTCAGCTCCTGGGCCCCTAGCGCAAGTGGCAGCCCCGTGCCAGTTCCTGGGGTCAGAAACGATTCACCCTGTTAAGCGGCCCCTCCTGGTCCTCAGGGCGCAGAAGGAACTGACTGCCATCCAGGAGACCCACCAGGATTTGCACTGGCCCTTGATGCTGCAGTTCCCTCAGGCCACCAGAAAATCCTGGATTCTTCCAGAAGCTCCCACGACAAGCAATCACTGTTCTCCATGGCTGGTCCCAGCTCCCCTCCCAGAACAAAGGAAGGAAAATGTGCAGCCAGCCGGCCTGCCTGGATGTCCTGTGGTTTTGGGGAGCAAGTGGGCTGCAAAGGGTGTGTGCTTCCGTCCATCTTCCCTGCCTCTGTTGGCTCCTGCTCTCTAACCAGCTCCCTCCCAACTTATGGTACAAGACAACAACCACTGCGCTGGGCTAACCACTGATTCTGTTGTGAGGAACTCGGACAGAGGACACACATGACGGCTTGTCTCCCTTGCACGGTATCTGGAGCCTCAGCTTAGGGGACAAGCAGCAGGGAGCTGGAGTCACCTGGAGGCTTCTTCACGTGGGATGAGACGGCTTGAACTCCAGACATGGCCAGGAACGCTGCTGGACGCCGAGAACACACGGCCTCTTCACACAGCTTGGGCCTCCTCCCAGTACGGCAGCCCTGGTCGGTGGGACTTCCGACGGTGCGGCTCAGGGCTGCAAGGACAAGGGGTCTGGTAAATCAAAGCTGAATCGCCTTCCAGCCCCGGAAGGCACAGTGGCTCTTCCACCGCTGGGAGCAGTCAGGAGCCCGCTCAGTCACAGGGGAGGGGACATAGGCGCCCAGCTCTCAGTGGGAGGAGAGTCAAAGAAGTCATGGCCATTTTTGAACCTTCCCAGAGACTCATTCATCATTTTTTTAAATTAATGGAGGGACTGGGGATTGAACCCAGGACCTTAAGCATGCTAAGCATGTGCTCTACCACTGACCTATGCCCCTCCTTCTCGTCCATCGTTTTATCCAAGAGTCTGGGCTTCTGCACAGACAAGCACGTGCCGGCAGGTCCTCGTGGAGAGGGTGCCCTGGGGTTTGGCTCCGTGTCTGCCCAGAGTGGGCAGTCCGCTGTTTGGGCCCTTTTGGGTATTAACAGGGTGCGTCCCAGTGCAGAGTGTCACTCCAGCCACCCTCGGGAGAGGGAGTTTTAGATGGGACGGGGTGGGGGGATGGCATTAAGTCACAGGGAATCTCACAGTGAAGACAGTCCCTTTCAGCCATTTTCATTAAGAGGAGAAAGTTTCTGTTTGGTGATAGTAAGTCCTTAACATATCTCTAACACTTGCAAATCTCCTTGGAAAAAAAAAGGGCAGGCCCTGGTTCAGAGCCTTCAGCATCTTGCAAGAATGTGCGAGCATCATTATGAGTTTGTTCTCATGGGTTACCTTCTGTGTGTGCTTGGGACAATGCTTTTCCATTTAAGCTGGGATTGCAAAGTTTTAAAACAATTATTTAAATAACAAAGGGATTGGTGGAAAGAAAAATAGTGGGTAAATAGAAGTACAGATGGTGTGTGGGTAGAGGGAAAATCACGGGGGAGGAACCCAGGACCCAGGAAGAAACGGCACCCCCAAGAGTTGTGCGGCAGTAGCCCTGGTGGCACCTGACCATCTGAGGTCCTGGAAGCCCTGCCTCAACTCTCTTAACCCTCCTGCCAGCCTGTGAGGGGGGCTGTTACCGCTGTTTCCATCCTGCTGTCGCACAGCAGAGTTCAGCGGGTGCAGCCTCGTTGCTCAGAGCTCACAGCAGGTGCAGGGCGGCAGCAGGAGTCCTTCTCGCCTTCCAGACCCAGGCTTTCCTCCTAGGAGCCCTGGAGCTGGGGAGTCCAGGACTGACAACACTGAGGGACATTTCAGGACCAACCTGGGGCAGCTCTAGAGATAGCAACTGCCTGGGACCAGACCAGAGGGCACTGGGTGTGGGCACTGGGGCTCCAGGTCCAGAGGGACCACTTCTGAGTGGTGTCCTGGCCACCGGGCCCCAAGATGACCCCAAAGGTGCAGGGCCTGAGGCTCCTGGTGTCATCTGATCAACCCCATGCACATATATGCGTGCATGCACTTGTGGATGTTGGCGAAGCACAGGTCACACAGCATCCCCAAAGGAAGTAATGGGGACTGAGATCTATGTGATTCTTAGTTTTGGTTTGCTGCATCCCACAAGGATGGCATTGCCAACCCCACCCAGTCCCAGGCACCAGAAGTGTGGAAGGCAGTCCAAATGTGTGGGGTCTGGGGTCTAGGGGCAAAACAGCCAAAGGCCACCTGCCCCCACATGTATACACCAAGGGCCTTCTGGATGAGGCTGGGCCAGACGGAGTGAAAGTTGGCTCATGAAGTGAAACACGTCACACTACTTTGAACGTGATTGGATGTGACCACTGGGAAAGGAATCCCCAAGGCGTCTTGGTCTCCGCCCAGCAGCATCAAGGAGTAACCAACATGGTGGATGAGACCAGGGGGTCCGCAATGCTCCAGCTCCATCCCATCCCAGGGGACACCCTCCAACCTGCCCCCGCAACCCAGCCGGGGGTCAGGGAAAACGAAAGTCGTGGAAATAAGCATGCTGTCTACTATTTTGAAAAAAATAAGGGCCCCTGACCTGACACCATATACAGAAACGAACTCAAAATGGATCTTAAGACTTAAATGTAAGGCCTAAGACTATAAAACTCTTGGAAGAAAACATAGGGCAAAATCTTCATGACATAGGATTTGGCAGTGATTTCTTGGATATGACACCAAAGGTACAGACAACAAAAGAAAAAATAGAAAAAAGCTTATTATGGGATTATATGAAATTATGTGTGTGAAGCTTTTGAAAATTGTAAAACATGATAGAATTTAAAGAATCATTCAATTTAAAAAATAGACAAAGTGGACTTCATGAAAATTTTAAAATTTTGTGCATCAAAAGACGCGATCAACAGAGTGAAGAGGCAAGCCACAAACTGGGAGAAAATATTTGCAAGTCATACATTTAATAAAGGATTAATATTCAGAAACTTGAAAGTAAACAGTGTGATTTTAAAAATGAGCAAGGGACTTAATAGACATTTCTCCAAAATAAAGATCTTCAAGTGGCCGACAAGGACATGAGAAGATGCTAATCAGCGGGGAAATGCAAATCCAAGCTACGATGAGATACCACCTCACATTCGCTAGATGCCTACTATCAAAAAAAAAAAAAAAAGACAATGACAAATGTTGACAAGGATGTGAGAAAGTGGAATTCTTGTGCACTGTTGGTGGGCATGTAAACTGGTGCAGTCACTATGGAAAACAGTGTGGAGGTTTCTCAAAAAAAATAAAATGACCACGTGCACCAGCAATCCCACTCCCGGGCACGCACAGTGAAAGCTGGGTCCTTGCAGAGACATCACAGCAGCGTTGGTCGCAGCAGCCAAAAGGTGGAAGCAACCCAAGTGGCCACTGATGTTTGAATGAACAAGCGAAATGGGAATATTATTCAGCCTTAAAAAGGAAGGAAATTCTGACTCGGACTATAGCATGGATGAACGCTGAGCACATGAAGCTCAGGGAAAGAAGTCAGATACCAAAGGACAAATACTGTATGATTCCACCTACAGGAGGTCCCTGGAGGAGTTAAATCCATAGAGACAGATGATAGAGTGCTGGGTTCCAGGGACTGGGGGAGGGGGGTTAGTGTTTCATGGGGACAGAGCCTAGCTGGGGAAGCAGAAAGAGCTCTGGGGATGGATGGAGGTGATGGCTGCATAGCATTAGGAAGGAAATGCCACCAAGCCGGTACACTTAAAAATGGTTAAGATGATAGATTTATGTTTTATTTTACCACCATTAAAAAGAAGGGGGAGCCCTGGCCCTCATAGCTGAGTGGGGAAACTAAGAGTAGACTTGCTGGATGGGCTGACATCACACCTGGCAGTCCCACCGTTAGCCTCCAGGGGCTCCTTCACCACTGAAACCGGCCCCTGCTCTCCTGCCCGGCAGGGCAGACTGTGGACCCGACCCGGGGGGTGAGGACACACACTAACTTACACCTATGATCCCAGGAAAGGCTTCCCCCACATGCCTGCCTGGAGCACCTCGTAGGTACACAGGGCCATCCTGGGTCTGGGGGATATTTGGATGGTGAGCGAATTTCAGCCCGTCCCTGCCCTCAAAGATTCCAGTCTTGGGCAGACAGAGAAAACAGTCCCACGCAAATAATTATTTAATTCATCAATCAATTAATAACTGTGGAAGGATTATGAAGAACTTCTGGAGTGGTTGATGCTGGTCCCCACCCAGGAGCCCTTCCCAGGATGGTGCATTCATCCCAAAGCCGCTGATGGCTCATCACGCCCTGCTCCTTACCTTTCCCAGAAAGGAGCCAGCTTGCCTGGTGCCTGGGAGGGGCTGCTCTCCCCTGGGGCAACCTGCAGGCAGCTAGGGACAGATAAGGGAGTACCAAGCCAGGTCCCCGGCTCCAGAGCGCCCCGCCGGGTCAGGCCAGGCCGGACCCCTTGTGGTCCCGTCTTTCTCTTTCCTGGTCCTGTTCTGCTTTCCTCATCTGCTTCCAGGTTTTTCTGGAGAGCTCCCCCCTTGATCAACCCCTCGCTAGGGAACCCTCATCCAGCTTTAGCTTCTAGGGAACTTGCCCTGAGACACCAGGGAGCAGTCACGGGAAACGTGGCTCCGTTTGGGGTGAGACTCAGCCAGAAAAGGCGCTGGGGATGAGGACACCGGCTGAGCCCCCGAAGGCCAGACCCTGATCTTCCCAGCACTGAGCAGGTATCAATTCCTTTAGTCCGTACAGCAAATGGCCCTTGAGGTGTGATTTAATAACAAATCAGAGTTAACTTGTATACTGGGTTGATTAGTGCCCTTTGAGTTCAAGTCCACCCAAGACGTTTTTTGAAACAGTCTTTGCAAATGTAATCATTTAAGTTGAGATGAGGTCATACTGGCTTAGGGTGGGCCTGAAATCCAATGACTGATGCTCCGTAACATTGACGGAAATGTGGATGGAGACATGAGGAGGCCACATGGAGTCAAGGCAGAGGCTGCAGGCACGTGGCCACAAGCCCAGGAGCCCCCGGAGCCCCCAGAAGCTGGAAAAAGTAGCAAGGACCTTCCCTTGGAGCCTCTGGAGGGAGCGAGGCCCTGCCTACACCTTGATTTCAGACTTCTGGCCTCCCGACGGTAAGAGAATAAATTTCAGTTGTTTTCAGCCACCTGTTTTGTGGTCATTTGTTAGGTCAGCCCCAGGACACTGAGCTGCGGGAAAAGCGTTCCAGGCTGGGAGGGCAGTATGGCAGAAGGCCGGCGGCTGAGCGGACAGTGCCTTCGGGCCCCAGAGCAGCCGTGCGGCGTGAGCAGGGCCGAGCCCTGGGGCGGAGGCGGCGGGGTGGCAGGGCGGCCCTGCGCGGGCGTGCACAGGGCCTCCGCACTAGGTTACAGGGGCTGGGCGCGCTGTGCTTTTCTCTCCCCTGGAGTCCGGGCTGGTCTGAGGGGTGTGCGTGACCAATGGCAGAAGAACATTCTGGAACTTTCCAGGCCAGGTCATAAGAAGCCATGGGCCTCTCTGAGCACTCTCCCTAGAAGCCGTGAGTTGCCGTGTAAGAGTTATGACCCCCTTCCTGCCCCAAGTTGAGTCCATCCAAAGACTGAGTCCTTCAATGCCATGAGAAGCAAAAGAATCAGCCCTTTGGGTCCTGTCCAAATCCCAGAGCCCCAGACTGTGAGGTTTAATCCAACGGTTGTCTTCAGTCCTGAGTTCCAGGGCAGGCTGCTGTGCAGCAGGAAGCAACGAGAGCGGCGTCTCTGGCCACATGGAGGCTGCGATCTTGACCCAAACTGCGAAGGGGGGCTGTGGACAGACTTCCAGCAAGAGGGCTGGGGGACTGGACAGGCACGCTGAGAAGGCCCCAGAGGACGGGACATCCGCTGGGGGCCGGGTGGAGGAGGCAGGCCAGCTGAGAGCCACCTGGGCCCATGCAGAGATGACCGGCACAAAGGGTGCTGCCCAGTAGGTGGAGAGATGGGTGAATTTCAGAGCCAAGGAGGCGAAACCAATTCTGCTCAGAGCAGGGACCGCAGGCCAGTGGGCAGCGGGGGGAGGGCACCCCAGGATCTGGCCTGTGCTCCTGGGCAACAGGAGGGGCGGGCCCAGCCAGCCATTCTAGGGTTCGGACGTGCAGAGGGTGGGGTGCTTCTGCAGCCTCCGAGTGAACAAAGCATGAGGCTCAGGGAGGGGGGTGGGGCTGAGGGTGGGGGCTGGGCAGGAACGGTGTTCACTTGTCCAGCCAGGTGCCCGAGTCCCGGGCTCTCCTCTGCATCCTTGTGCACCCCCAGCGGTCCAGGGCAGGCGCGGTCCCCTGCCCAACCAAGGACATGGCCCAGCGCGGGCACCCCTCCCTCTCCCCACTTTGCTGTTGTTGATAACAATGTCTTTTATTGAAGTATAGCTGATGCATAATACTACATAAATTATAGGTGTACAATATAGTGAGTCACAATTTTTAAAAGTTATAGTCCATTTATAGTTATTATAAAATATTGGCTATGTTCCCCGTGTTACATACATTCTTGTAGCTTATTTGATACATAATAAGTTAATGTCTCTTACTCCCTGCCCCCTGCCTCGCCCCTCCCCCCGCCCTCTCCCCACTGGTAACCACTAGTTTGTTCTCTGTATCTGGCCCTAGTTTTTTTTTAGAGAAACATTTAGGATTCAAATGATAAATGAAGAACAATTACAATTTATTTGCATCGAAGAAGGACTCTGAGCTCAGGACTCCTTGACCCATCACACTCTAGACCCGACAGGAGTGGACCAGGGCGGGCTCCTGGTGGGGAGGGAGGCCCCCAGGGTCCCCTTCTGAAACTAGGCAAGCCAGTACTCAGAGAAGACCCCGCCACGCCCAGATGAGGGCCTTTGTTCTGCACTACAGTGACTCCTAACACTGGGCTGGGAAGCCATCCCATCAGCACTGAGATAAAAAGGACTGGGTCGTAAAGACTGTAATTAAGTCTCAGGGAGAATAACAGTGCCGACAGGGGATGGTGACTGTTGTACCGAGCACTGCACACCTGCCTCCGTCCTCACACCTGGCCTGTGAGGCACAGAGAAGTCACCTTCCTCGCCCAAGTTCACACAGCTGAGAAGCAGGGAGGCTGGCCTGCAAGCCCGTTGGGTCACTAAGGAGGGCAGATGTGAGAACAGAACGGAGGGCGCGGTGCCCTAGGTGGCAGGTGGACTTGGAGAAACCCCAGCAGCCTCCCTTTACCCGCCCTGCGCCCCCTCTTTTATGAACTTGACGTCTCAGCACCCCCACTGCTCTGCTGCCAACGCTGACCAGCACCCCCTCCAGCACGAGTCCTCCCCTCGAGCGTCTAGTCTCAGCCTGCTGGCTGTGTCCCTTCTCTGCCGGCCCCCGGGTGTCGAGATGGCCCCCTGACCCAGCCTCTCTGGCCTCGCCTCCTCCCTGGCCCCTTCCCCAGGCTCCGGCCACCCCGGCCTCCTCTGGGCTCCTCCAGGCACCAGGCCTTCTCCTAACGCAGCGTCTTCGCACCGGCTGTTCCCTCTGCCTGGACGGCTCCACCCGCGTCACCTCCTACCTCAGCGCCCTCACCTTTGTCCGAAGGCCACCTTCCAGCGAGGCCGGGCTGCCTGTTCCCCCCCCTTCCCTGGCCGCTGTCGCCCCCACTTTATTGGATGCTGACGCTCCTCGCCTGGCGTCATCGCCCTCCTGACCATGAGGCGTCCCCGTGCGCAGCAGCGATCTTGGTTCTCCTCACCTGCGTACCCCGCACTCTTAGGGCTGTGTTGTCTTGGCACACGGTAGGCACACAACAAATACACGTTACGTGAACGAATGACTTGTCAGTCCCCTGTGGACCGAGCATCAGTCTACGCTGGAGGCTGGGAGGCCCAGCGGGGGCCGGCTCAGCTGACAGATTCCGCAGGCTCTCACCCCAGAAGCCAGATGAGACCGTGCGTGTTTGGCCAGGACAGATCAGGACAGAGATCTTCTGGGGACCACGGGGACAACAGAGGACAGGGCCAATGCTGGGCATCATTCAAGGTTTCACTCGGTCCCCACCCCACCCCAGAGTGGATGAAAAATTACCCCTGTTTCGTCCCAAAGGGCTGCAGCCACGCATACCGCAAACTGGGTGGCTTGAAAAAACAAGAACTGATTGACCCCCAGTCCTGGAGGCTGGGAGCCCAAGGTCAGGGTGTGGGCTGGTTGGCTCCTTCTGAGGCTGCAGGAGGACGCGGGCTGGGCCTCTGCACACCTGCTGGTGTCTGAGCCCCTCTTCGGCTTACAACACTCCTCCCCTCCCTAGGCTCCTCCCTGTAGCTGTCTCTACACCACCTGCTTTTTCTTTCTTTTCTTTCCTTTTTTAATTTAATTTTTTTTCAGGTGGAGGAAGGTAATGAGGTTTATTTACTTATTTTTGGAGGCAGTTCAATACTGGGGATTGAACCCAGGACCTCGTGCCTGCCAAGCACGTGCTGCACCACTGAGCTCTCCACCCCCCCACCCCAGTGCTTGACATGTTTTTAATGCACCTCCTCCATCACATCCCAGTAGAAACCAGTTGTATATAGGTATACAGTGCTCACAAAACAACCTGCACCTTTACTGTGATTGACACCCTCGTGGAATTTTCTATATGACTTTATTCTGTTTTCTTTTTTTTTGTACATGGCTAGTTGGGGTTCATTATATTGATTTCAAGACTGGTGGCGGTGTGTACTCAAGAATTCCCTTGAGTCACTCTGGGGACTTCACCCCCAACACGCAGAAAAGTGCGAATCGCTTTCGCCTCCATCGGGCCAAGGCAAGGGGCGCAGAGCTTTCGTTGGTCCCCGTTCCTTGGGTGGGGACAGTGTGAATTAGCCCATCGGGAGAATAAACTGCGAGATTCAGAGTCCTCACCAAGCTCGGTGACACTCACACCCCCCCAGGGTCCTGCCTTCAAGGTCACATTTGTGTGGACACAGCTGGCAACACCGCCCACCCCGCCCCAGCCAGGCGAGGCTCCCGGCCTCAAATAGACTCTGGAAGACAGGGGGAGAGAAGCAGAGCTTGGTGTTTCAAGGCAGGTTTTAATCGTTTGCAATACCTCTCCCAACTATTTACATGGGGTTCTTTTTAGACGCGCTAAATGCTTTCCATTTACTCCGTACCTCAATGTGCACAGCACATAAATCACAACGTGGGTCAGCACCTGTATAAAACTACAGACAGATTCTGAAAACAGCAGTAAATACAGCAACCTCAGATCCCCCTCCCAGCAAGATAAGCACTTGACAATACTTCCAGGGGTCTGTTACGTCGCTAAACGCTTAAACCTGATTCGCTGAATAAATACAAGTCGCCAAGGGTGGCGGAATTCTGCACTCAAGACTTCTGAGTTCCTGACCATCTGATTGGACCCTGAGACAAGACAGCGTGCAATGTGTACGGCGTTTAAAACAATCTGGTTTGCTACTAAGTGAATACAGTAAATGCAGAACGACCGCAAATTCCACCCCCCCACCCCCACCCCCCGCAATCAGCACTTTTGAGCATCACTCCTGGAGTCTAGGGCGTGGTTTAAAACTTTTAAAAACATTTTTATTATATTGCATGAACAGCAGTTTAAAATGTATGGTCCTGTCTTAAGTGGCTTCTTTCTTCTAGGCCTCAGATTAAGAATAGTATTTTAAGTAGATGATTTGCATTCGAACAAAGAGTTTTAAAAAGGAATGTGAAAGTCAAAAAACTCCAATCAGATTTTCCAGTCTTGCTGTCTGTAGACTCCCATAAAGTTAATTCTGGAGACAGTTCAGAAACATCCTAGGAGAGTATTAAAGTCTTGGCGAAACATTCGGAGCATTTCTGGTAGCAAGCTAAGGTCATTTTGTATAAACTCTAAAAAGTCATTCATTAAAATTAAATGTTTGCCATCACCTCAGAACTTTTTTTAAACATCACCAACCCTGCCTCTTCCATCTTTTGCTTCAACGACAGGGGTTACATTTGCAAAATATATAAAGAAAAATATAAGGTTACTTGGTGACCATATAGTGCACTCTAACAGCTGTCTGCAAATATTTTCACCATGATTATCCTTACTAAAAGTAAATCATGGGGTAAAGATAGCTCAAACGTGACAAGGTTCGAATGGGGCGCACCGACGCTATCTGCAGTCCTTTTTGGCTACAAATGGAAAAAAAAAAGCCACTGGGAATGGCAAACTCCTCCACCCGGTCTGTGCTTTCTGCAGATTTTGCCAGATGAGTGGCTTTTGAGCTTTTGAGGTAGATGTTAAACCCACTTAATCAGGAATGCAGCAAGAGAGAAGCAGCGTCTCCCTCCACGCAAACCGAACTAAGGGTTTTTGTACAATTACAAGGTCGTTCCACCTAAAATGAGTAGCTAGGTCTAGCCCGAAGCTTCCCAAACACAGGAAAGTGTGTGTGCATTTTTAAATATATATATATATATGCCATTACTTATCAAGAGTATCTGCTATCACAAACTGTGTTTCATTCATAGGGTTTTGCTGGTGATTGTAAGTAACACCCATCTTGTCCATTTCCCACCTCCAGTGGAATATCATCCTTTGCATCAGATTTACCGAATTGCTTTGTTTATACCTTTTCCCCAAGGGCCACAGAGAAACATGGGCTGCAGTTGATCCAGAAAAAGAAAGCAGGAGTTTATAAAGTTGCCTAAGGGTCTCCCCCATCTGGTAGATCGAGGAAGATTGACTACAGCAGAGTTCAAAGGTCATTCTTGGCAGATCTAAAAACGGAGTGGCAGCAGTGGCCTCGACAGTGCACTTTCTGTACCCGAAGTAAACCGATATGTCCCGATTAACATCTCCAGGGCACAAAAGGGAGTGGGGCACTGGAGGATGCTAGGAACAGAGCCAAGACAGGGAGCTTCCTTAACTGGCTTCCAAAGCCCCAGGAAGCCTTTCCAGACACAGGGATGCTCACCACCAAACCACAGGGGACGGTGCAAAGCAGGGCTGATGTCAAGGTCTGATGTCATCGGTTTTTAATACACGGAATAGCAGCACACTTGTGACAACTTTTCGACAAGTTAAGTAAGTCCAGTAGAAGGGTCTCTATTGTTTCACCAGAAAAGTCAGGACTTGGGGGGTTTTCTTCCCCCAGAAAAATACAAAACACACCCACAGAACCATAAATAATTTGGTGGCAATATATACACATTAAATAATTAATTTAAATATCTTACACCTACTGTTGCATTAAACTGTCCGTCCAGAGGCAGTGCACCAAGGTGTCCCTTGGCACCGCCTCCCCGGGGAGCTCTGCGGGTCACAGCCTGGGGAGGAAATGGGTGACCTTCATGGTGGGTGACACGCGGCCCCCCTTCTTGGTCTTCCCGCTTTTGCTTAGGGCAATGAACATGCCGGGGTGCCTGAAGCTCTCATAGGCGTTGTAGTTGTTGGGCAGAAGGATTTCCTTGAACTTGCACTCGTCTGTGAAGAAAGGCTGCGAGGAAGGAGGAGCAGGGTCGGGTCGGGCTAACTCCTGGACAAGGGACCCTGGGGGCAGCAGTCAGGGACTCCTTTCCCTCCCCACCCCAGCCTGGCTGCAAGGTCTCTCCTGGGAAGTCAGAGGTGCCAAGACCTCCCCGCGGTGAGCAGAGGGACATGCCAGCCTGCAGCAGCTGCTGCTCCAGGCACCTGCCCAGCACCTGGCAGCCAGAAAATTTCATCTCTACTGTGTCCACCGTAAAGGCGGCAGTCCTGCCCACTGGGACCCGCCCCAGGGGCTACAGGGAGGGGTGCCCAACGGCAGCCTTTGATGGACCAGCAAGTCCCAGCGCATGGATGGCAGGAACACTGCTCCTGTCTTGGGGCTGCGCCTCTTGTTTGGGCTGGCCTGGGGTCACCGGCACTGCCTCAGGACATCGGAAGGGAACCTGGCCGCAGTTCCACGATTCCCGCCTAGGGCGGCCTGGAAGCGTCAAGAGTCACGATCTTGCCCGGCTGCTCCGCCTGCCTCCCCACGCCAGGCGCCCCCAGCACCACCTCCCCAACCCCGTACTCACCGAGCCGTAGAGCTTGCCCCTGCTGCTCATGGCCACGAAGAACCGGCTGGCCACGCCGAAGATGCTCACCACTCCCCGCTCCACCGGCGAGAGCTCCAGCAGGCCTGGGGACGGGGCGCGGGTCATTCCCAGGCACCGGACCCTTGGCCCTCACTGCCCGACTTGGCCGCGGCCTGGCCCCCTCCTCCGCCTGCGAGCCTCCAAGACCCCCATTTCTGGGGTGCAGGTGAGTGTAAAAGGCCCGGCTCCCCGGCGCAGGCCGCCCCCAAGGGGTCCCCGGAGCCCAGCGGGCTCGCCGCCTGTCCCTCCCCGCGGCGTCCGCACCCAGTCCCGGTCCACAGGAGAGAGGTGGCCCCGGCGGCCCCCGAGCCCGGCCCCGACATGGGCGCGAGTCCCGGGCCCCCGCGAGTGCCAGCGGCTGCGCCGCTCTCCCTGTGCCCACGGGCGAAGGCGCTGGAATTCCGCACCCGGAGCCCCGACCTCTGAAGGCGGGGAGGCGGGGCTCGGCCGCCCCGGTGCGCAAAGCCGGTGGCTGCGGCGACTCCCTGTGCCCAGCGTGTCTGCGTCCCCGGCATTCCCACGCCGGAGGGACGGGACCCCGAGTCTGCTCCGGTTCCCCGAGCCCACCAGCAGGTGCCAGCCGGTACCTTCGTGTGCGAGTTGGAAGGCGCGGCCGCTACCCCGGGCCCGGACTCTCCCGCCCCGCCCGCCCCACTCACTGTCGCTCGTGTCCGCGTGCACGCCGCCGATGCGGCCGTCGGGGAGCACCTGGAGGTGGAAGCCGATGCCCACGTTGCAGTAGAGCCTCCGCAGCCGCTTGATGCCCAGCAGGTAGTCGCCGGCGCCGCTCTGGACGGCAGCCTCCTTGGGCTGCGCGGCCACGGGCAGGCGCGCCAGCGAGCGCGCCACCAGGCTCTCCCAGCGGCGCTCCAGCTCGGCCTCCAGCGTGCCGTTGGGTGCGGTGGGCGCGGCGGCGCCCCCTCGGCCGGCCCAGGGCGCCAGCACGGCCAGCAGCACCGCCGGGAGCAGCGCCGCCGCGGCCGCCCCGGGCCTCGCCATCCCCGCCCTCGGGCCGTGCGTCCGTCAGCAGGTCGGTGCGCCCGGGAAGCCGGGGGCCGAGCTGCGCCTGTGTGGGGCTGGCGGGAGCTCACGACCTGGGCTGGGGCAGGGAGCGAGCGGCCGAGGGAGGAGCGGGAGGCGAGCGAAGGGGCCCCCAGGTGCCGGGAGCTACCCGGGCTGCATGGAGAGGCGGGCAGCGGCGGAAGGACGCACGGCCGGGCCTGGGACCCTGCGGAGCGGTGCGCGCCTCCCTGCGCGCTGGGCCGGCCAGGGCCGAGCCGCTATATATAGCCGAGCGCCCCCCCCCCCCGCCACCCCGCCCCTGCTCCCGCAGGGGGCCGTTCGCGCTCGCCTGGGCGCCCGGGGCGCTATGGCGCTCGCGGCCGGTCGCAGGCCGCCTGCCAATCAGGGCTGGGGGAGGGGAGGCGGCCGGGGACAAGCGCCGCGAGTGCCACCTGGAGGGTCCCCGGCCCCCACCCCTGGCTTCGCCCGGCCCCCGGACCTGTTTGTCCCGACCCTTGCGTCTCCTCCACCGCGCCCCGGTCTTCCAGCCAAAGTTTTGCCTCTTGGACTTTGTGCCTGCCTGTCCCGTCTCCATGGGTCCTTTTCCGCCTCTGCTCCAGCGGCCCGGGTGCTGCCCTAACCCGGCATCCTCAGCTCCTGAGAAGTCACTCCTTGCGCTTTGCCTGTCAGGGACTCCCCAGAAACCTGCTCCTTTGCTGGGGCCCTGTGGACTCCTGGGAATGAGAGGTAGGTAGGGACAGTAAGCACCAGGAAAGACTGACCGTGGAAGGGAGAGTCTGGCGCTACCAGGTGGAGGGAGGCAAGGGCCTGGGTTTGGCCATCTGCGCTCTGGGTCGTTAGGGATGGAGTTCTGTATACCAGGTGGAGGGATCGCAGAGCAGAGGGCCCAGGTGGGCGGTGCTGGGAGAAGATGGGGTGAGGTGTAAGGGTGCACCCGGTGGCCCTACACACACCCACCTCCGTGCAAGGACAGGAGGCAGGGGCAGGGACATCCACTATCCCCCTTCCCTTTGATTCTGCAGCAGGAATATTCAAGTGTCAGTGGCCAGAACCCCCAACCTAGCAGGGACCCAGGGCCTGGCTTCTGGAAGGCTCCCTTCCCCCACCTGTTGTCCCCGCCCCCCACTGTGCCCATTATGGCCTGATGGGGGTGGGGTCTAGCTAGATGCTGGCTCACCTAGGTGTGAAAATCCGTGTCCTCTGCGGTACCTGAGGAACTTTGCTGTCACCTCCCAACGGGTCCCGCCCAGCCACCACTGCAGGGGGCTTGGAGCCCACCCTACCCCTGCTGCCACCAGCACCTGTGACCGAAGACATCCCCAGGCCATTTTGGCCTTTCTGCCTCCAACCCCATTCCTGCCTAAGGAGTCCTGGGACCCGACTTCTGAACCCTGCCCGGGCTCATTCACGCCACGCAGGGGACCTAGGAGGTTTGAGGTCTCCGGCTTGAGGCCAGAAAGGGGGGCCACCCAGGACTCAGTGAGTGACTTGGCAGGACCAGCACCCAGTCTCCAGGCTCCTCAGTGAGTCTTTGCTCCCCTCTGGGCCGGCAGCCTCACCAAACAGTGGCCACCTGGGGCCAGGCCTCCCCCGGAGGCTGGGTGCCCGCTCAGGGCTGCAGCTCACAGCTACAAGGTACAACTCTGGGCTGCTTGGACCCTGGGCTCTTCTGACAGGCCTGCAGACCTGGTGCCAGGAAGACAATTCTAGACGGGGCCCAGGAGACCAGAACCTGCCCGAACTCTTCTCCTCTCTCTCCGTGTGGCCTGGGCAAGTCTTTCCACCTCTGGGCCCCTGACTCTGCATTTGCAAAGCTGCTTGGAAGACGGGATCCCCTCCCTCAGTCCAGGTCCACGTGGGCACCTCCTCTGGAGAGGGGCTACCCAGGCCCTCTGAGGTCTCCCCGCAGCTCCCAGACCCCCCTCGGGGAGCTCCCTCTCTGCCTCTGCTGTTTGCTGGTGAGCTCAGTGAGGGACCCAGGGCTGGCTCCACTCCCAGCGCTGCCGTTCCATCTGCTGAGCAGGTGCCGGCAGTGACCGTCCCGTGGAGGGCAGGGGTGCGAGGAGCTGAGCCCTGGTTCCCCCTTCGCCACCACTCCCCGTGGGTCCCTGAGCCCGTCTTGCACTCGGCCAGCCTTGGCCTCCTCACCTGCCTGAAGGAGTCGGCAAAGGCTATGAGGGTTAAGCCAGGAACGCAGGTGGAGGATGTACCGGGGACACTGGCGGTGGTTATTTTCAGTAGACCCCCTCCGGGGCTCCCTCCTCACCCCTTGCCTAGTGGACACTCCCCGCTGGCCATCGTCTCTCCAACCTCGTACCTGGAAGCGGATGACTTCTCCCCTCTCGGGGCTTCTCTCAAATGTCAGCTACTCGGGAGACCTGCCATGACCCACCAGCCCCCCGCCTCTCTAGGCAGCCTCCTCTGACCAGTCCCTCTGGTTGTGGCTTCTTCTCAGCCCTTAAGGAATCTTTGTTTCTTGACTGACCCTTCCCTCCACTGGACTGTCCCCTGCAGGGAGCATGCCCCCATGTGCCTCGTTCTCAGCTGTGCTCCCTGCGTCTTCAACAGTGCTCGGTACACAGTAGGTGCTCAGTGGGTGTCTGGGAGTAAATGACCACCTGGCTCAGTGAGGCCTGAGGCCCCTCCACCTGCGGGCCCCCCGTTCCAGGAGCAGTGCCCTCCTGCCAAGCCTGGGATGCACGGAAGTTACGTGCGAAGACTCCAGGAGCTCGCTGCCAGCTCCCCTGTGGGAAGCCACACTGTTCGGGGCTTTTACCCTTTTATTTGAAAGGAATAGTTGAACTAAGGTGACTAATTTTTTCCAGATCCAGCCAGCCCCCTTGAGGATTGAAATAGGCTCTGATGAACACTTGGGAACCTGGTTTCCCAAGGACCTGGGATATGGGGAAGCCGGCAGGACCACGTGGAGGCTCTTGGCTCTGTGGTCCCCACTTCAGGGAAACACTGAGTGGCCATCTCTGTTAGCCATACAATGTCAGCCTTTCACTGTTTTGTTTTGTTTTGTTTTGTTTTGTTTTGTTTTGTTTTTAATGGAGATACTGGGGATTGAACCCAGGACCTCATGCATGCTAAGCATGCACTCTACCACTGAGCTCTACCCACCCCCAAAGCCTTTCCCTTCTGAACATGCTCAGCTTCTCCATCTGTAAAATGGGCACAACAGTAACTACTTTCAGGGGTTGTCAACTTCAACAGGAGGGTGTGGGCCATAGGAAAAGGCTGATCACAGTCAGCCCTTCAGACCGCAAGCTTCTTGGGAGATGGTTCCAACAGGACCCAGCTAACAGTCCACGTCCAGAGTGTGTAAAGTAACAAACCCACGTTTTTATCCTATGGGAGGCTCCACCTCACATCGCCAGCCATGACCGGAAGGGGTAAAATGTGAGACTGAACAAAAGCTCAGAACTGAAACCAGCCAGTTCCCGCCTACAAACCATCCTACTGTGACCTACCAAAAAAAAAAAAAATTGCAATGTCATGTCTTCTGGGTTCCTTCTCCCTGGAAAGAGTGACAGGGCTTCTCAGAACAACCAGCCCAGCTGTTAAGAACTTACTTGGCTTAATAGTCATAATGATAATAAAAAGTGCCGCTTGAACATTCAATTCTAGTCCGAAGGGTGGAGCCACAGGGCTCAGCCTGGGGGCAGGGCTCCCAGGCTGCAAATTTTGCAAATGCCTCAACTGTTTTCTTGTTCAACTTCCTTTTCTTGGCCTCAGTGAGAAGACCCTCACAATAGCATTGAGGAGAAGGGAGAGGCCGGTGGTATAGATGTGTCTATGATGGCTGCAGCCCCCGAAGAAACAGTCACACTTTTTTTTTAAAGACCATTCAAAGAAAGGGAGATTAAGCCAATTTTTGAAAGTTTTTTTAATTGTGGGAAAAAATACATAATGCAAAATTTACCATCCACCACGGCTAAGTGTACAGTTGAGAACGTCCCCACTGTGAGACCATCCCCACCATCCATCTCCAGAACTTCTTCTTCCCAAACTGGAACTCTGTGCCCATTAAACACCAGCTCCCCATTCTCCTTTCTGTCTCCATGAATTTGACACCTCCAGGAACCACAGATAAGTAGAATCATGCAGTACTTGCCCTTTTCTGTCTGGCTTATTTCCCTGAGCATAACGTCCTCAAGGTTTGCCCACGTCATAGCCCGTGTCAGGTTCTCCCTCCTTGTTGAGGCTGAACAGTCTTCGATTGGATGGATGGAGCACATTGCGTTGATCCAGTCTTCCGCTGACAGACACGTGGCTTCTTCCACTTTCTGGCGACTGTCAATCATGCAGCTCTGAACGCAGGTATGAAGATATCTGCTCAAGATGCTGCTTTCACTTCTTTTGGGTGTAGACCCAAAAGTGGAATCACTGGCTCATAGGGTGATTCTAAGTTTGACTGTTTGAGGAGCCAACTTGCAATCTCCCACTGTTTCTCATTTTAAGATCACCTTGTTCCCAGAGCATCAAGGGGACGGACTCAGGGGTGACTCTGTTCCTACTTGATCCTTTCTCTTCTGTTGCTCTACTGTCCTCTCGTCCACCCTGGGCTCTACCAGCCAGGTCAGAGTGTTAGGCACAGGGCCGGTTTTTACAGCTGGAAATCAGCAGAGCCATTTACCAGGCAGACGCACGTACATGTGGGTCTCTGCACATTTTAGGTACTCAAGAGGTGGGGAACGGGTTTCTTGGAGAATTAAATGAGGCCATAGGTGTTTAGCACTTAGAATGGGCTGGCAAGTGCCCACCTAGCACCACACAAAGTCTCTGTGGGTTGCCTGGTGCCACTGCCCTGCCCGAGCAGGTGCCCCGAGGACAGCGTCGCCCCGCCCTCCCCCTCATCTCCTGGGCAGTTTGCTTGGCTTCTCTGCATCCCGGGTGCACCTCCACACAGTTGTGGGGTTGATCAGAGGAATCAGACTCAGGAAGTGCCTGGTACGCTGTCGCCACTGTGAGCCATCAGGGACTGGCAGGACCTCTCCAGGTAAAGTCGCGCCTGGGACGTTTCCTCGGCCTGGGCACTCCCGGAGCCCAGCGCCATGCTGGTGGGCTTTGCGCTCACCCAGCCCTGGGAGGCGGGGCCGGGCTTACCGTCACCATTTCACAGAAGAATCAACAGAAGCTCAGAGCCTTTGAGCAGTGCGCGCAAGGTCGCTCAGCTGGCAAGCGGCAGAGGCAGGCGACACACCCTGACTGGGTGCCACCAGCCTGTCTCCTCATCTGCAAAACGGGGCTCATGGCCCCGACCTTGTCTGTCTCCCAGGGTGTTAAGGGTCCAAACCATGCAGGTGGACATCTTTTGTCAACTCAAGGTGGCGATCCAGCTCCACATGCTGCAGTCATGATCCCAGTAGATCTGTTCACTTGAAACAAACACGCAGTCAAGTGCCCAGCTCCCCACCTGCCCCTTTTAATACGTCAAATCAATGACAATCAGAGCCAGAGAGACCCGCCCAGGGGCACTGAATCGACTCTCCGGCTTCCCAGCAGTCAGCAGGAGGCCAGAGAAGGGAAGGGCCATCCAAGGTTATCCCAGGTCCAACCCTCGGCATCTACTCCCACATTCTAGTCCTGGGGCTGCCTCCCTGCCTGGCCAGACAGCCTCTGACCTCCCAGGATTGACATCATGAGGGAGGAGAGACTCCAAACCAGCAAACCAGCAAGAGGTCGCAGCTTGGAGACCAGGGGCCACTCCCCGAGGACACACACGGAGGGTCCTGGGGAAGGGAAACCTCCAGGGCGCGACGCGGTGCCCTCAGCAGAGGGGACCGTGGAGCAAGGCCCACAGGAGAAGACACCTTGGTTCAAAAAGAGAGAAGAAGTCGGTGCTGGGGGGGTGGACAGGTCTGCAGACCCTACACAGGGTTTGGACCCACTTCCAGGGGAGCTCAAGCCAAGCCTCAGTTCGCCCCTCGGGGCGTGGCCTGTGGGCTGGGTGGGCGGACCCCCGGAAAGGCTGGGAGGGGGCACTGAAGGTAGTGAGGGAGTGGCTCACCCCACCCCCAGGCTCAGGGTCCCCCAGCAGCCCTGACACGGGGGCCAGCCCTCTTCCCTGGCAACTCCCGGGGTCAGCCAGTGGCAGTAGCCTAGGCGTCATCCAGTCTCTGCGGGAGAAGACTGCCGAGGCTCCCCACCCGGCTCTCCCAGCCCACAGGCCCTAGGAGAATCATCGTGGGGGCGGTGGGGGTGGAAGAAAGGTCCTTTTAAAAGTCGGCTCAGGCAGCTTGGCTCCCCCTCCCGCTCCCCCCACCACCACAGCACCCGGCTTGGACTCTGGGCCTAGGGAAGGTGCTGGACGCCGTGCCCACAGGCTGCACATGGGCGGCATCTGTGCCCCAAGTGGGCCTCTTCTCTTGCCCTCTCTCCCTTCCAGGACAGCGAAGCTGGGCGGCGGGTGGGCTCAAAATATCACTTGCCCCTCCTCACCTATCTTGCAGAGCAATGATCCATCACAGGCCCTGCATCAAGGGGCAATGACTATACCCACTGGCTGCATGGGCGATGGGATGGGTGGGACAAGGTGGGCCCAGAGGCCGGCTCCTCCCTGTGGGGCTGTGTGGTCTTGGGCAAGTCACTCACCCTCTCTGAGCCTCTGTAGGTTTTTCTGTCAAATTGGGGCTATAATGGTGCTCACCTGGTAGGGTTTCTGGGAGGACTGAATGAAATGGGAGCCGAACAAAAAAATGCAGGGGTACAAGGGGGGCTGTGTTCTCTGGGAAGGTGGGGTTCCATAGCCAGGCCTCAGCTTCTCAGGACCAGTATGGAATGAGTCATGACCTGGTGTTTTATGGACCCCTGCTGTCTCTTCCCACGACCCACTGGTCTTCAGAGGCTCCAGGGGGTGAGGCTGACGGTGGGGCTGGGGGTCCTCTGCCCCTGCTTTCATGCGGCTTCCAGGGAGAGGTGCTGTTGGGGACCAGACTTGGGGGAACCGAGGAGAGGTGTCTGCAGTGGCACCCGGGCAGGGAATCTTCTTAGATCAGACACTTTCCCACGGGGGCTCGGGCTCTGAGGGCAAAAACAAGACTTTGTTTTGGGTCCCATCCCTTCCCTGATTTTGTTCATAAAAAAGTCTGGTCTCCTCTGCCCTCAGGCACTTCTGAACTTGCTTGGCATCACCTGCCTAAGATGCTTCGGACTGTTTAAGGCCCCCAGAGTGTACCCCTAAAGGCCTGGATAAATCTGTCCTCCCCAAATATGGATTTGGATTGACCTCAGTTTGGAAAATATTATTTTTTCTTGAGAGACACGTGTGTTTCTTTGTCCCCCGGGACAGGCCATCAGAGGAGAGGACCTCAGTGGGGAGGGGCAGCCAGTGTGTCTGAGCCTCACCACTCAGGCCGGGCATCTGGCCCTAGTGGCTTCACTCAGCCCGTTTCTTCTCTTCCAGGCAGCAAGTGTCCACTAGGAACCCCAGCTCCTTTTCTCTTGTCCACCATTCTCAGTGTCACCTTCATGTACGTGAATGAGCTGACTCCCTTGTACTTTTCCAAGGTGAAATCCAAAATTTATCATTAATAGTTGCAAAGAACATACCCTCTAGTGTGTTTTAAATATTGACACTTTAAAGTAAAATTCTTCTTTACTCTTTTAAAGGATCCGATAGAGTCTAAAAAACCGTAGCAGTATGTTAGCTTTTATCTTTTACTTAAAAAAAAACTAACAAGTTTTACTCTAACAGCCAAAAATCATAAATCCTGGGCTTTTTTTCTCTGCATTTATATTTCCCCCATCAGTTTTACCCCAATTAAGGTAATTTTAACCTTGAAAACCTTTTTTGATCATTATCATAATTCTTGGGAACCAAAATATTTCTATGAAATGAAATATTTAAAAAATGAATTTCTTTTGACTATCAGCCTTAAACAGTCTTGTTTTGGATTTTGTTCGCATCACAATGACTATCACACACCATCAATCAAAATAGCATGTGTATAAAACCAAAAATGGACAGGTGGAAAGCACAAATAAAATTCCACTGGAAATGAGCCTTCATTTGATGGAGGACGGGGTGTGTTGTTTTTTTCCAATTATTTCATATAATCATTCTTATTTTTTGCTGAACTGACATGGGATTTGGCCTCAATTTCACTCTCATTTTCCATTTCTGTTGTTGTAAAAGCCAAGAAGCCTTTACAGAAATAAGTAGATAGGATGGAAGGTTTGTGATGGTGATGTCACTAGGGACTTGAACACCTGCCGAAGTGCATGTTCAAAATCACACACGATCTATCATCAAAAATGGGTTTTCCTGCTCCGTCTGCTGACATGTCCCCACTGGATCCTTTTCAAATCTATTCATGGCGAAGTCTCAGCAGCTGCCTGAGTCAGCCGAGGATTTATCATGAGTCATTGGAGTCACTTTTTCAGCTTCTGGAAAGTTTATCCAAAGGTCTTTTCACCAAGACCTGTGAAAGGACGATGAATTGTGCCAGTCATTCTTCTGCTCAGAGGCACGCTGTTAAACCCGCTGTCACGGAGGGAAAGATGGAAAGAGCGGAAATGGAGAGGCTCCTGATTTCACTACGGCTGGGCCAATGCCGGTGGTGGCAAGCTCCCAACGTATCATACACTTACACAGGTTCCTTTCCACGCCTGGAAGCGACAGGCTCCGTTCATCCAGCATTTAGGACATTTCTACCACGTGACAATGTGATCGGCGATGAGGGCAGCCCGTGGGGTGAGGGGGCCTCGTCGGATCGCCGTCAGAAGACATCTGACTGCATTTTTCAGCTCAAACGAGCGAGTTGATATGTGCCTCCATAGCGAATTCCCTACCTCTGACTTCTGGCTCTGGAGGAGGTGGTACATGGACAGATTCATCTGTAAACAGAGAGAAAGGGCCAGATCTCTGCCCTGAGCTGGGAGCCTGCGGTACTCAGGGACCTCTCTCTCTCAGAAGGGCATCTTTGTCAACTGTGTGGGACTGGGGAGACGAGGTCATGGACTGAAATTGTCCTGCCTCTGGCCCTCCACCCCCGCAGACGGCTGCAGCCCCAGGCCCCTGCCTTTCTAAGCTGCCCATGACCTTAGCAGGGGGCTGCTTCCAGGTCAGAGAGAGCTGGAAGGAGTGTCAGCTGGGCCTCCACCTTGTCCCTTTGCTTGCAGCCCTGAGGCTTTTGCCTGTAAGGAGATCGCCCCGGGGCAGTCTGGCCCAGGGCACCTGCCCAGCTGAGCTTTCCTTTCGCAAAGTGGGAGGAAGACCCTGTGAGCGGAGTGGGGAGGGGGCGCCAGCCAGGCAGCGCCCTCTCAGGGCGGGGTCCTGGGAGAGCTCGCCTGCAGCAGTGGGTCTTCTGCTCCTTCTGTTCACCAGGCCAGAGGTGATGGGGGCTGGGGCTGCATGGGTGGCCGGGGGGCAGAGCAGAGGAGAAGTTCTGGAGAGGCATTCCTTCCCCTTCTGGCCCAGCCAGCCTCGCTCACCTTTCAGACCTCAACTCAACTTTGACCTTTCGGAGAAGCCTTGCCTGACCTCTCAAGTCCAGTCCCCATCACAGGGTGTCCGTAGGAAAGTCCAACCCGGGGCTTTTAGAGAGCAGATGCTCTTAGCTATGGCACTGGGACAAAAGGGGCACACCTGGCCGTTCTGGGCAGACTAGGACTCAAGGACACCTCACCTGTGCTGGCTCCCATCCTCTGGGCTCTAAGTCCCCGAGAGCAGCCCGTGTCATTGGCTTGTGCTCACACTGTCTCCCAGGCAGGGACCCCGGCGCTCCCGGGGAGGGTGAGTGCCCTCAGCTCTCCTGGTGACTGGCAGGCTGGGTGCTGCACACTAGTTTCCTGGGGAACGGGGACACGGAGCCCAGCCCCTGGGTGGAGGGATGAGGGATCCCTCCCCCATCTCCCACTTCTTCCAGGCTCAATAAACAGCAGGAGGCGTTGTCCACAGCAGGTAAACTACTATTTCCCTATTCACCAGTATTATTATTATTGCTGCCTCCGCTGGTGGAAGGCACATTGGTATCTGTGGTCCATTCTTGGGGCTGCAAGGACCATCTGACTCTATCCCTGACTCTAGCCATGAGACCTTGAACAGATTCTTGCCCTCGGTCTTCCCATCTGTATAATGGGTACCAACGAGGAGGCAGATTCAAGTTAATGCCTAAAGGAATAGGCACCCCATTTGGCTCTCCTGAGCCAGTCCTGCTTCTGACATCACCCCATGGGGTCTTCCTGCTGCTCCAGGCCTGGGATGCTGGGCCACTAGGGCAGCCCAAAGGCCTTCCTGGGCCCCTGATCTCGGTGACAAGAGGCCTTTTTCTGCCTCTGCTGCCGGCTCCTTGACATCCCACACGCCTGCCTCTAAGCCCGAGATGCACTTCTAAGCTGGGGCAGACCCACCCTGCTATTCTGGGGTCTTCTTTTAACTATTTTGGCAAAGACCAAATGGCAGCCTTCTTTAAAATAGATGCTCCCAGCCCGGAGGTCATTCGCTGAGAACCAGGTCAGACCCGGCCCGGACTCCTTCCCGGCAGCTCACTCGAGTTAAACCCAGACCCTGGCGTGTGTGACTACGACGAGGGCCCAACTGAAATACCGGTGGCGGTCATGGGCAGAGATTCAAATAAAATCTTCTGCCTCTAGCTTCTGTTCCACAGACGCTCTGCCTTTCTTTGTGAAATCACAGGGGCCAGGGGCCCGGAGCAAATCTGAATCTAGCAGCCCCCGGCGGGCCCAGCCAGCTCCCGTTCCGGGCCACACCGTGAACATGTGTCTGTAGAGAGAGGTCTCCGGCAGCCTGAGGCCCGGGAGGCCCGCATGGCAGCCACATTTCTAGACAACAGCTCTGAGGGATGAACCCCCCTTCCCTCCATGTCCATTGCCACAGGAATAAGTTTGCTCACCTAAATATTTTTGGTCCCTTAATATCATACACATGTAATAGCTGAGACTTAAAAAAGTTTGAAAAGGAAGGAAGAAAAAAAAGGAATTCCTACACTAAAGTGACGCAACATCAAATTTTATTAAAGGTCTCACGCTGCCGCATTCCAAAGACATCAAATTGCAAAGTGGTCCAGTTGTGTGTCCTGCCCCCTGGTACCCAAAACCATTGACTAAACTAAACAAGTCCTGTCCCTTCAGCTCAAGGGTTTCACTGAACATGTTACCAGTCTTGGCCTTGCCCTCCTTCCCATCCTGGCCTTGGTAAAATGGTCTTGTGGTGGTGTCGGGCCTGCAGAGCAGGGGGATACTGTGCCCACGATGAAGCTCAGTAAGTCATTCGACAAACGTTGGCTGTGCTTCTGCACGTGCTGGCTCTGTTCCACGCAGGGAGACGTGGCAGAGATGCCATTACCATCCCTGCCTTGAGGAGCTGCCATGCCACTGGGAGAACTAGACATTGAGCTGGGAGTCCCCCCCACAGGGTGGGAATTCAGAAATGGGATCAAAGGTCCTATGAGTGGGGCATGATGGCAGTGAGGGGCCCTGACCTGGTTGGGGGGGTCACGGAGGCGTCTCTACAGAGGGATCATCTGGTCAACCCAAAGCTCCAGTCTGGGTGGGGCAGGCAACCTAGACCAGGAGCAAGGCTTGGAGGTGAGACACAGGGGCCTCTGGGGAAGGTCGACAGTCCAAGAGGGCCGGCCTCAAGAGGCTATAGAGGCCAGCAGGGCTTAAAAAACACCCCGGGCAGGTCTGAGTGGGGGCGTGGGGGCTTTCTGTTAAAGGTGGACCCTCTGGCCCCTGTGAGCCCCCCGGTGTGGGGAGAGGGGCCGGGAAAGGGGTCTAGCGTGGAGGCAGCAGAGAAGGCGTCACCTTTCACCCACATTCAACCAAATCCACAGTGGCTTCTGAGCCTCTGAGGGCCACCAACCTGTCTCCTCCCTGTAGCGCCTGGGGGGGCCTCCCAGGGTTCAAGCTGGACCTTGGAATTTGTCCTTGACCTGCTCACCCACTGGCCAGCCTGGGCCTGCCTTCACCCTGTGACTACAGAGTAGGAAGTGGGGGGGGGGGAGCTCGGGACACACAGTGGGGATGGAGACCTGGAAGCGGGGCATGGGGGTCTCATGAGCCTAGGAGGGGCATTTTTATCTTGACCGCAAAGAAAAGCCACTGGAGAACTGCAGCGGACGATGGCTCCGGCCCAGCTGTCTTCCTGACAGAGCTGCCCCGGTGCAGGGCAGGCCAGGCACTGAGTTCTGGAAGGAGCCAGGTAGGCAGTGTCTGCAGCTTTAAGGGGCACATGGCCCCTGTCCGGACTGCTCAGCTCTGCCTGAGACCCGCCACGGCCACCAGGTAAGGGAGCAGGTGTGCTGAGGTCCAGGAAGACTTCATTTACCGAAATGGGCACTGGGCCAGCTTTGGCCTGGGGGTAGGCAGACCCCGGGCGGGGAGGACACGTTGGAGGGGGTGGGGGTGAAACCCAGAGGGAACCAGGAGAAAGGGTGAGTTAGCCACGGGCGTTCGGGGCGGACTGACACCTGAGCTCAGAACCCTTGACGCCGGTGACTCTCCCTCTTCGTGTCCTGGGGTCCCGCCCACCCCCACTTTGACCACGTGACTTTGGGGTGAACTGTTGTCACCCATCTTCCCAAGGCAACGTCTTCCAGGGCCGTCGGCTCTCTCTTTGCCTTGGGTGCTGCACTGGTGGTTTTCTTTTCTTTTCTTTTTAATTGAAGTGCAGTCAGTTCACAATGTTGTGTCAGTTTCCGGTGCACAGCACACAGCAGTGTGTCGCCTACTCCTTTAGTTTCCCAGTTGCCCTGACAAGGACAGTGGGCCCTGGCGGCTTGGGAACAAACTCAGCAGCTGTTACTGGAGGGGATGGGAGCATAGTGATGGGAGATGCCTGTGAAGCTCCATTCCACTCACCACCTGCTGTGTGAGCTTAGTCAAGTCGCTCACCGTCTCTGAGCCTCAGTCCCCACCTCCCCCCATGGTAGGGATTCAACAAGAACAAGGAAGGCAAGAGTCCCAATCTGATCAGAACAGGGAGGGTCTTTACTGGAGGCAGGGTCTGGCACTAGAATGCAGCCTGGGGGCCTGGGGCATCTTCCACAGCACAGATGCTCCAGGCCAGGGTGAAGCAGGATTCTTGCCATCTTCTGTCACGGCCCTGGGCCCTGTGACTGCGACTCTGCTTCCCAGGACCTGGGGCTCTGTGAGACTGGGCATCAAGTCAGCCTGGGATGTTTGGTTTCTCACAAACCATTGTGGTCCCAGGGGGCAGAAGCAGTGACCGTGCACTCAAAAGGGGCCCGGCCTCTGTCCATCTTGATCACCCAGTCCAGGAATGCAGCAGCAGAAAGGCCCCCGTGAGATGGAAGCCCCGATAGGTTCTGAGGGGAGGGGCTGCTTCCTTTGGCCGAGGGAGCGAGTCACGGTGAGTGGGCGACCACAATGCTGGAGGGGCAGTGGCTCCGGAAGCAATCCGATCTGGTCACTGCCTCTTCACCCTCCATGGCTCCCCATGCTGGACGGAAAAGCTCCCAACAGCCTTAGCTGTGCCTCTAGATCGGGTCCCCCAGCATGGTCCCCACCTGGCAGGTCTCCATCCCCTCTGAGCTCCCCCTCGAAAGCTCTTCCCCACCTTCTCAATAGGCTGACTGATTCAACTTCAGAAAGCTGCCAGGCCCCCAGGCTGCATTAGAAGCCCCTCTTGGCCCTAGGGTCCAGCCCCTTGGGACCCTTACCACAGAGGATGATAACCACGACTCCGAGGTCCTCTGCTCTAAGCATAGGGGCCGCCTGGCACAGCCAAGTCTTCAGTAAACATTTATTTGCTGAATCAACAGATGAATGAGTGAACCATCTTGCAAAAACAATTTTTGTTTTCACTTAATAAATATACTCTGAAATGTCCATCAACAGATGACTGGATAAAGAAGATGTGGTATATTTATACAATGGAATACTATTCAGCCATAAAAACGACAACATAACGGCATTTGCAGCAACATGGATGTCCCTGGAGAATGTCATTCTAAGTGAAGTAAGCCAGAAAGAGAAAGAAAAATACCATATGAGATCACTCATATGTGGAATCTAAAATAAAAACATAAATACAGAACAGAAACAGACTCATAGACGTAGAATACAAACTTGCGGTTGCTGGGAGTGGGCGGGAAGGAACAGACTGGGATTTCAAAATTTGTAGATAGTGACAGGCATATGCAGAATAGATAAACAAGATTATACTGTACAGCACAGGGAAATATATACAAGATCTTGTGGTAGCTCACAGTGAAAAAAATGTGACAATGAATATATGTATGTTCATGTATAACTGAAAAATTGTGCTCTACACTGGAATTTGACACAACATTGTAAACTGACTATAACTCAATAAAAAAAAGTTTAATAAATAAATAAATAGATAGATAGATAGATAGATAGATAAAGCCTGCCATTGTCCCACATCACTGTGTGGGCTTTGTCAATTTCATGACTCCTGGAGAGAAGGTGAATGTACGATGGTTTACGTAGCAATATGAGGTCATTTCCGACTTTTCTTTCTTTTCTATTATCAATAATGCTGTGATGAATATCTCCGTGCCCCAAGATTTTTTTTTTTTCTGTATTCAGGGTGTGATCTTCAGAAGCAGAATCTCTGGATTCCGGCCAAGAATTTGGGGCTTTAAATTTATGGTCCCGGTGTATGCTGACCCCAGGGTGTCGGAGGCTGTCCGTTTAACCACAGCCTCAGCTGCACTGCGTGAGTCGGTTTTGTTTTCGTATTTTTCCTGCTAGTCTTTTCAAAATTTGACCAGAAAGCAATGATACCGGCCAGACTTTTATTTTATTTGGTAATAACCTCTAATTTTATAGTCGTTTTAGATTTATAGAAAAGTTGCAGATACTGTTCAGAGAGTTCCTGCATATCTCACGCCTGGTCTCATGATTAACTTCTGGTCCGT
The DNA here is from genome assembly GCF_009834535.1 of Camelus ferus. NCBI lineage: Eukaryota > Metazoa > Chordata > Mammalia > Artiodactyla > Camelidae > Camelus > Camelus ferus. The sequence continues at coordinate 68,758,019 of NC_045705.1, forward strand.
GCGCTGCTTGTGTTACAATTAATGAACTGATACTGACACATTGCTATTGATGTCCGAGGTTTAAGCAGACTTCCTTAGTTTGTCCCTCATGTCCTTTTCCGCCCAGGACCCCACACCATATCTGGTTGTCCTATCCCCAAAGGCGCCCCTTGGCCGGGACGCTTTCTTAGACGTGCCTTCTTTTGATGACCTTGACAGCTTTGAAGTGGTTTTTGATTTTCATTTCTGTGTCTTTGACGGTAGCCAGGGCCAGCTCTGTCTCCATGAGTCGCTTTGACATGGGTGTCCCCCTCCTCAAGGTCTCTTCATCTCTTGGGGTCTTGCTGGTTCCCCTAAAAATCTGGAGACAGTGAACACGAGCCCTTCCCAGCACGCCGACCCCCAACTCAGTGCACATCTGCTTTCCTCTTCAGGTGGGTCTGTTACTTTGCAGAGCTCGGCGGCGATCGGTCAGGCAGACGGCACGGGGGGTTAAGGAGCAGAGCTGACACTGACAATGACGCTCCTCAGCTCCAGGGGAGGTCAAGAAGGACCTGATCGGTGGGCTGGGAGGCCCTGGCCACTCTTTGGGAACAGCGGGGGTCTTTCCCAGGGTGGACCAAGGCAAGGTCTACCCAACAAGCACAGAGAGACCTCTGCCCCTGCCCTCAGAGCCCCAGACCCAGCCTCCGACCACACACAGAGCAAAATGCAGAGTCCCCGGCACGGCCCTGCAGGAGCTGCCTGGCCTGCCTCCCCCGGCCTCGTGCCCCTCTGCCCATGCTCCAGGATGGCCTGGCTGCCTGGGGCCTGGGCCAGGATTCTCCCCCACCATAGGGCCTTTGCACTTGCTGGCCCCCCTCTTCTTGTCACTCAGGCCTCAGGGTGGATGTCACCTCCCTAGACTGATCTTCTTGGGCAAAATGTGACCTGTTCCCCCACCACACTGCTCCCTAGCCCACTCCAAGGCTTGCTTTGTGACATGGCCAGCGCACACACCATCTGAAAGTAGCTTTTGGTCCCTCGTAGATCGTATGGGGGCCTCTGTGGCATCAGCTGCAGAGATCCAGGAGCTCTGCCAGGACGGCCCTGGGCTGGCACAAGCAGGAGGCTCATGAGTATATATGAAAGGAGCGAGAGGAGCTGGTGGGCAGAGTGTATGGGTGGCACCAGGCAGGTCGTCCCCACTGTCAGTGAGACAGCACCATCTGCTGCTGGGGGCGGCTGCAGCGCACGGCCACTGCACAGCGCCCCCCTGAGGACAGAGCTCCATCTTCACGGAGGGGAGCCGGCAGGCGGGGAGGGGGGCCGGGGCATGGGGTGCTCGCCACTGGACCGTGGTGAGTTTTTCCCAACGACAAGGGGTTGCCTCCTCTTTGGCCAGGACCGGAGGTCCTGCCTTGCCCCACTCAATAGCACCCCCTACAGGACCCCAGACTCTCAGGGTGGGCTAGTTCTCCAGGAACCCACCTGACCCCTTCCAGGGACATCACATCATGGACTGGAACTCACGACCTCTGGGTCTGCCTGCCTTACAGACCCAAAGACCTTCTCACCCGAGTGTCTCCCCCTGCCTGGTTTACAAGGCTCTCTAAGATGGGGTGGTGCAAGGATGGGCACCCTCATTTTACAGGGAGAAACAGGCTCAGGGGTGAAGCGACTGTCCCATCCATGCAGCAGTGAGAGGTGGAGCCAGTTTGATCTCAGACCCATACTCTGACCATCAAGATCCAGTGCTGTGTGACCTCAGGCAGACAGCTTCACCTCTCTGAACTGTTCCTGACTGGAAAAACAAGAATGATAATAATAGCACATGTCTCTTAGGATATTTGTGGGGCCCAAGCAAGAGACCATGTGTCCAGGGTTCAGTGAAGCAAGCTTCTTGAATCTCATGTGGCCAGTAGCCAAGCTGACAGGACTAGAACCTCAGCTCCTGGTCCAAGTGCCCCCGTCCCCACAGCCTGCCTCAGCCCTCCTGAATCATGGCAGAATTATGTTCACGGGAAGGGAGCTGCCCAGTTCCCTCTGCCAGGGAGAAGCCACTAAACTGAAGCCGAAGTCCATTCGTGTGCTCGGTGCAGACCTTGGCTGAGCCTCCGAGACACCTGCCCCAGGGGGGCTGTGCAGAGCTCAGACACCACCACTGTTCCGTGGCTGCCTTGCCAGCATCACCTCTAGGGGTGCCAAGCACCCCAGGGAAGAGCCAGACCAGGGACTGAGACCTACCACCGGTCCACCCCAGGAAGGGCTGGAGACCAGAACTTCCAGCACCTGCCAGTAGGTCAGCTCTGCACAGTGCGGCCAGAGTCTCGGGCTTGGCACGTGGCTGCCCTCAGGGCCCTGGCAGCCCCTCCCTGGCCCTTGCCTGCCCTGCCTCCCCACATCCTCGGGATTGTGATCCTGGGGAAGGTGCTGGCCTGGGTGGCAGCCCTCTAAACGGGCCCCACCCTGGGGGAGGGTGGGAGTGACAGGTGAGGGCACCAGGCTCTGCCCCTGCTCAGAGAGGGGCCTTTGACAACAGCCGCCCAGCGTCCTGTCGGAAAAGCCCTGTGCATCCCTTGGGCCCTGGCCAGGGAAGCCCCCGTGGCCAGGGCTCCGGGCGGGACCGGCAGGGGCTCTGACCTCCAGCAGGCGGCCTCAGGCTGGGCTGTCAGTAAATCTTCATGCTGCTCTCGCAGCAGGGAGGACAGCCAACGGGCCGCGCATTCTTGCTCCTGATGCTCGGAAGAGCTGCCGGGGAGGAAGGACTTGATGGCCCCAGAGGGCACACAGATGGAGGAGGTGTCATGGTGCCCACTCTAAGAGGCAGAGACCCCCAGTATCCTTTCTCTCATTTCTCCTTGGTGATAGAAACTCAGAGTTTTGCCTGGTGTAACACTGCCTGGAGTAAAGACTACATTCCCCAACCTCCCTTGCAGTTTGGAGCAGCCATGTGACTGAAGTCTGACCAATGGGAGATAAGCAGCACTAGTGGGTGTGGCTTCTGGGAGATGAAGCGTGCTTGTCATCTTTGCTACTGTTGCATAGACTGTAGATGGGATGACGGGAGCGCAAGCAGCCATTTTGTATCACGAGGTAAAAACCATATGATGGCTATGAAGGAAAAAGATGGGAGGAAGCTGAGTCCCTGATGAATGTGCACAGCCTCATCACCCTAGAACTCCTTTACATGAGAATTTCACATTTTTATCTTGTTTAAAGTATACTTATCTTGAGTTTTCTGACCCTTGTAGCTGAGCTGAATACTAACTCATGGGGGAAAACAGATACGCTGGGAGGTTTAACTGGGGCCAAGATGAGCTATGAATCCAAATCCATTTGGTTCCAAAAGCAACCTCAAGGTGGGGGTGCAGGGATGAGCATTTAAAAGACCCAACCTGCTGCTGATGGGGCCAGGAATGCCCCAGACTAGGTGTTGCTGAGCTGTAGGGGGACTGTTACCCCTGCTCCCACATCCAGCCTGTCTCCTTCCAGCAGAAGGCCCAAGGTGGCCCCAGACAGTGATGCCCACATTTCAGTGGCAATGACCTTCCCAAGATCTGAGTACCCAGGTGGAAGCGACACTTCATTACCCAGCTCCCACCTGCCCTCTAACCCATAGAGAGAGAGCATATGCTTGTTGAAGGGGCAGCTGTGTCCCCCTGGGCCATCATTTGTCCACAGGGCAGCAGGCACAGCCACCTCTTAGACTCGACTTCCAGTCTAAGCTCACGCCTCACCACTAGGGACTTGGGGCTTTACCCCTGAGCCTCAGTCTCCCCACCTGTGGAATGGAGATCATGGCAGCCATTGCAGAATGACTGGGAGAATTCACTGTGACAATGGATAGAAAGCATCCAGCTCACACCAAAGGGCTTTGTGCTGACTTAACAGGTGTGGCAGCCCGGGGAGATGGCCCTTTAACTCAGGGGTCCCTCAACGTTGGCACATCACCTGGAGGGCTCGTTAACACACAGACTGCTGGGCCCCTCCCCTGGGAATGCACTTCTAGCCAAATCCCAGATCAGGAGACCACATTTTCAGAACCACTGGTTTAAACCAAGGACCCTAAGACAAAAACGTGAAATTGAGCCCCCTTTTAAGATCACCTGAGCCCAAGCCAGCTTCTGGAATCAGGTGGCTGGGTTTAAATGTGGGGTCTAACCCTTGGAAGCTATGAAGCTGTGTGACCTTGGGCAAGCAGCTTCCCTTCTCTGAGCCTTGTCTCCTCGTCTATCACAGGGGGAGAATTAGAACCCAACTCAGAGCCGAGATGCAGATCAATCAAAGTGACGTGGGCAGGTGCCCAGTACATGCTTCTCTTCTTCCTCTTCCTCCTGGCTCCCCCCACCGTCACCCTCCTCCTCACCTTGTACACATAAACACCTTCTCAGCCGGGAGAGCAGCAGTGGGCCTGTCTCCCGTCCCGCTGTGGGGCACCCTACCCAGGACCCAGGCCCACCACCTGCTCCTTGACTTGCCCTGGGGAAGGGGCCCTCTGCCCTGCAAGCACCATCCTAAGCGGGCATGTCGGTGGCCAGGCAAGGGCCTGTCCTCCCAGGTTTAGTCAGTCCTGACCTGATGGCCACCTCCTCCCCGACTGCCTGGCCCAGGTGTGAGCCGGCAGGTGCTGCAGACCCATCACGAGCTGAGCCCCGCCAGCTCGCACCAGGCTTGGGCTGACCCTGCCGGCCCACCGGGGCTTGTCACTGAGGCCACTGCCACCTGCTGGTGGGCAATGGGACTGCATTCAGGGATGCCCTCCCAGACCACTTGAAGCAACCCAGCCCCCGCTTCCTGTCCCCTCATTTGTCCCCAAAGCATAGGAGGACCCAACCAGTCCCACTCTCACAGAAAAACTTGCAGCCCTGACTGTGATAATGAAATTTACTGAGATAGAGCAATTCACCCATTTAAGGTGTATGATTCAATGGATTTGTATTGTGTTGCATGGCCACCACATCAGTGTTAAAACATTCTCATCACCCCCAAAAGAAACCCCACACCCATTATCAGTGTCTCTATGTCCCCCAACACCCTCAAGCCTCTGGCAACCATCAGTCTACTTTCTGTCTCCATGCATTTGCCAATTCTGGACATTTTATATAAACAGAACTGTTAAGTACATGACCTTTTGTATCTGGTTTCCTTCAATTAGCATAATGTCTTCAGGGTTCGTTCAGGTTGTATTTATCAGAACCTCATCTCCTTTTATGGCCAAATACTATTTCATTGTATGCATGTAGCACATTTTGTTTATCTGCTTATCAGTTGATAGACATTTGGGTTATTTCCATTCTCTGACTACTGGGGGTGCAGGTTTCCATGTGGACATATGGTTTCATTCCTCTTGGGCATCCACCTAGGAGCAGAATTGCTGGGTCGTGTGTAACTCTGTGTTTAACGTTGTCAAGAATGGCCAGACTGTTTTCCAAAGCGGCTGCACCACTGTGCCTGCTCCTTGATGCCCAGCCTGTCCTTGGGTACCAGGTGGGGTTAGTACTACAGGCACTGGAAGCCAAGAGGCCTTGAGGCCAGCCCTGACCTGCCCTTTCCTGGCTCTGTGACCTTAAGGAAATGGCTTAATCTCTCTGAGCCCCAGTAGAATGTAGCAGACGCTGTTGGTGTTCCACCTGTAACCCCTTGGCCCTCACTGTCCCATGTGATAGGAAACCCAGGCTTCCTATCACAAGCCCTTGGGTTTCTTTGCCCGAGGGGAATGGGCCAGAAGTTCAGGGAGGGCTTCTCTGTGAGCAGCCCTCAAACAAAGATGGACTTGAGTTAGTGAATAAATAGGCCAGGTGCCTTAGCCCTCAATTGGGCGATTGGTGGGGGACTGGCAGTGATTGTACAATTAACTAAATAGTTACAGTTTGTGTCTGGTTCTGTGAATGAAAACAACAAGGCACTGTGAGAAGAAATGAGAGGGACTCTGATTTTTGATAGGCTCGTCACAGAAGGTCTCTTTGAGGAGGTGACACCCTGAAAAGTGAAGATCAAGAAGCAGTCAGTCAGGTGAAAAGTCGAGAAAAGAATATCCCCAGGCTGCAGCATATGCAAAGGTCCTGTGGCAGGGAAGAGCCTGGTACAGACAAAGCAGTGGAGCTGGAGTTTGGAAAGAGAGAAAGAACATAGGAGGTAGGGGACAGGGAGTGTCCAGAAGAACATCCTGGTGAAGAGACAACCTTTTTGAAGAAGCCATTAATGCTTGCTGCATGCTTAGAGGTTCAGTCTGCTCTCCTGAGACAAGATCTTGAGCTTGCATGGGAAGACTTCATGGAGGCAGGAGGTCCAGGAGGAATGTCTTGTAAAGGAAAAGCAACCCAGCCCTAAGAATCAAACTAGTCAGGCGGGTTTCTCCTGCCAGCCTCCCCGGCATCCCCCCTGGGTCAGGGAGGGTGAGGGGCAGGGGATCTAGGGACGGCCCCGTCCTCCTTGGAGAACCAGGAGTTCTGCCTCATTCAGTCCAGACAGCCTCGCCTGGCAAGGGGCTCTGTGTGGGTGAAGAGGTGGGCTCTGGTGCCCACCACCTGCGCAGGAATCCTAAGTCCTGTCTGACCAGCTTAGCCAGCAGTGCCACCTTGCCCACGTCAGAGCCCTCACCGAGCAGGTGGATGCAGCGACCCTGTCTCCCAGGGTTGTTTGCAGACAACCTGAGTCCAGGGTGATGGAGCGAGTTTGGAGAACAGGTGAAGAACTTGGGGTGGTCTGGCGTGGAATCAGTGCTCAGCGAAGGGGGACGTTAATCATTCTCACCGCGGGTGTCTCCAATCCGCGCTGAAGCCAGGCAGCGGCGTCACAGCTGAAGCAAGCCCCCTGCCGCCTGCGTGCCCAGCACCAACCTCCACTCCTGAGCCGCACTGGGTCTTCCAGACAGCCCTGTAATGCTGGTGTCATCATTACCCCCGTTTCACAGAGGAGGAAACTGAGGCGTGGAGAGGGTAAAGCACCTTACCTGGCCTCACAGCCCATGAATGGAGAATGAAGACTGGGGCGGCCTCAGCGCAGACACTGGGTTGGCCAAACTCCAAGGCCTGCAATCCCGGATACCCCTCGCCACGCCCCGGCTCCCATCTCCATGTCCCCAGCCCTGCAGTCTTGATCTTTCCGTGTCCCAGGGTGGCTCTGAAGGAGGTTGAGGCTGTTTTCAGATTGCCATTTAGATGGTGGCTGGCTGTCCACAAGGCACTGGCTCTTGCGAAAGGGGTCCTGACTGATGGTGCCCCGTTGTCCTCACTAACAGGGAGCTGCTCCAGGTTCTCCTGTATTTCTCCGGGTCATTCCTCCTAACCCACTATTTCAGAGCTGCGCCTCTGTCCCCTGGGCGTCTGCAAGCTCCTGATGGATGACGGCAGGCTGTTGTACCTGTGGCGCTGCCCTGCTAGCAGAGGGTCTGGCATTTGGCTGGAATATGCTCCATGGATGGATAGTAGATGAGTAGATGGATGGATGGATGGACAGATGGACAGATGGATGGATAGATGGGTAGACGGGTGGATGGATGGATTGATGGATAGTTGGATAAACGGATGGATGGATGGATGGATGAATAAATGGGTGGATGAATGGGTAGGTAAATGGATGGGTGGATGGAGAATTACAGTGCCATTCTCCTGAACTGTAAAAAAGGCAGATACGTGTATTTATTTATTTTATCAGTGTTAATAAATGTTTGATATTTTTATCTTGAAACCAGCCTGCCCAAGGCATAGGGCTTCCCAGGAACTCCTGCCTTGCCAACAATATTCCTCGTGTGTCCTCCCCACAAGACTCTCACCTCACTCCTCGTCTTTGAGCCCGTCGGCAGGCACCTTGGGGAGGCTAACTCTGCTCCTGGCGTGTCTCCCAGACCTTGCTGGAGAGAGCGGTGCAGGCCCTCTCCGCCACCCGCTCGTGGCTGTGCTGCTATTTTCATAGACCATACAGAGTCTGTGTCTGCTCAGTGGATCCGGATGATCACTGTGGGAGCCCATTTGACAAATGGGGGAATCAAGGCTGGGAGGGAGGCAGAGCCCATCCTGGGCTCTCATGGCCAATCGTGAGATGACCAAAGTGGCCAAGGCCGTGTTTGAAGTGGCGGTCTGAATCCAACACCGGTGCTGCCTCTCTTCCCACTGAGAAGCCCATCTCCCAAGTCCCGTCCGAAGGGTGGGCGAGCCGCCCGGCCCGGGTGCTCAGGCACAAGTGCGGCCAGCAGGCATTCCAGCTACTGCAGCCTGGGGTGGGGGGGCAGCCCGGGGGCTGTATCTGGCTCTGGCCTGGGATGCGGCCCAGGCGAGGTCGCCCTCCGATGGGTGGGCGCTAATTATAGACCCACTTCTTCACCTTCTGCGTCCTTCCATCCCCTCTGAACCTGCCATGGGGCTCAAAGGCCCGCTCCCAGCAGCTTCAGCTGGGCCGCCCAGACCTTGTCCTGCCTTGTCTGGCGGAGGCAGGGAGGGAGGAGAGGGCCGTCCGGGGCTGGGGCTGCGCTGCTGGCCGTGGGTCCTTGGTCTGCTGGCTTCACGCAGGCAGGGGCGGAGCAGGCCCGGGGGGAGCGGAGCGCCTCACAGCCGCAGGGCCAGCCGGCGGCCTCTCCCATCAGCTCTGCGGGGGCAGCGGTGACCAGCTGGCCTCGCCCTACAGACTCCTTTTCCCCCTCAGTTTATTCAGCACCGTATATTGAACACCTTTGAGGCTCCTCTCGACTCTGCTTTTGTGGGGGGGGGGACAGTAAGGCCAGTAACACCAGCCCCGAAATCAAGGCACTGCCACTTCTGACGTCCTTTCACCGTTTCATCTGCTGTTAGGCGTACAACCTCGTGGCAGTGAGTACGTTCACGATCTTTTACAACCGCATGGTTTTAAATATACAAGTCTATACAAAGTCTTTATTTTGACATTTGAAAGCATCCCGTGTTCGTCCCCACAGCTCCGCCAGACGGGCCACCCGGTAGGTCGTACGCACGCGGCTCTGCGAGGCTCGCCGCACAGACTTCCCGCAGGTCGGAACCAGCGGCCGCCGGGCCCGCAGCCGGGCCCGGCTCTGTCTTCCAGGGTTCCAGGGCCGCCTTACTCCACAGCGGCCGTGGGCGGCTGCACTTGAACCCTGACTCCAGGCTGATTATGCTGCTGGTGAGGTGCCGAGCACAGTTCCTGCGGTGCCCCTGGCCCCGGGGTGTCACGTCTGCTGAGGTGGGACTGTGGGTGGGGACTGTGAACCGACTATCTGTTTTCAGTACTTTTCATCATCCCAGACTGAGACTCTGTCCCCGTTAAACACTCACTCCCAGCCCCTCCCACACACCCCCTGATCCCCACCATCCTGCTTTCTGTCTCTGTGGATTTCAGCACAGCAGGGGCCTCACGTAGGTGGAATCATACAGTATTTGTCCTTTTGTGTCCGGTTTATTTCACTGAGCCGAATGCCCCCCAGGTTCATCCACGTTGTAGCCTGTGTCAGAATTCCCTTCTTCAAGGCTAAATAATATTCCACTGCATGGATGGAGCACGTTTTGCTTAATCCATCCACCCGTCAATGGACACTTGGGCTCCTCCACCTTTTGCTGGTGGTGGTTAACACTGCTGTGAGCCAGGGTGTGCAGGTGCCCAACAGGGCCCTGCTTTCATGTCGTTTGGGACTGTACCCAGAGGGAATGCTGGGCCATGAGCACATTTGTGCTTAACTTTTCCAGGAACTGCCTTCCCGTTTTCCACAGCGTCTGCCTCATTCTACGTTCCCATTCCTGCAGGTTCTTGATGCGAAGTCCCAGAGACCCTTGACGTCACAGACTGCCCCATGCCTTCCAGCTCTCTTCCTCTGCTGCCTTTCCTGCTGGAGCTGGGCTGGTGGGGGTGACGGCAAACAGAGGGGGGAAGAAAGCTGCTGTTCCCGGAGCCTCTGGGACAGCCCTGCCCAGCCTCTGCCACTCCGGACCTAAGCAGGAGGGTCCAGGCCAAACACTGAAGTGTGCTGTGTTTTCCGGGCTCCACCCCCATCCTGATTTCCTTTTCCCAGGATCCTACCTGCTTCTGTCCCCTCCTGCAAGCAGCCCACAGCCTCTCCTTCCTGAGGGCTCTCTGGGGACTTGATGTTTCAGGAAGGAGAGAAGGCAGCAATTAACACAGGACGGAAGGTGGGCTTCAGGTGTGCACCTTGGAGCGCAGACCTCCAGCTGACTCAGCCTTTGGCCATGGCGGATTGGGTACCATGTGGGTGAGGAGATGGGAGGAGGTTTAAAATGCTGGGTGTGGACAAGGATGTCCCGGGGTCGGCGGGCCAGAGTCTGGCTCGGGACAGAGCCCTGTCAGCTAGGTGCCCTGCAAACCCTCAACCTGGGCAGGGGGAGGCCAGGGCAGCGGGGTGGTCTCACTCTCTGAGGTGGGGTGGAGCAGGAGTGTCTTCCGGTAGGGTGCCAGGGCCTCCTGGAGGTCAGCTGGGCCAGATCACGTGGCAGCAAGGAGCAGGGCAGAGGCAAAGCCACCTCCCCTGTGACCCCAACTTGGGCCCAGGAGCTGGCAGGCCCTGGCCCTCCCTCTGCAGGAACCACACCCTGGCTGGCTCTCAGCCTCCCTCCCAGGTGCTATGTGCCATCGGGCAGGTCACACTCAGCCTCCCTTTCCCAGAGACCTAGCAGCTCACACTGACTTGGGGACCAGGAACTGGACTCCACCACATTTACTTAAGCGCTTTTAAACAGATGTTAACTGCTTTCTTCCCTTTGGGGTTCGTTTGCATTGCTTCAAAAACGAAAAGCTGGTGTGGGGGAGTGTCTGCGGTCCAAAACGAGAAAGGCACAGGAACGCTTGGGCCAGCCCGTCTTTGGAGCCCTCCGTGGTCCCGTCCTTGGCACCCTGGGACCCCCCAAAGCCCATGTTAAATGGGCCTGGCGTTGGTGGCTTGGTGGGCCCCACAGGCTGGTGCCCTCCGACTCCTTCCAGGGGAGCCCAAGCCTTCGGCCTGGGGGCCGCCCTGCCTCCTCACTCAACAGAAGCAGGGTCCCTCTCCCGCCGAGCCCACCTGAGCGGCCAGGCAGCCAGGCCCCTTGTCTGCTGTGTGAGTTTGCCTGGGTGGCTGTGATCAAGGCCCACAGATGGCGTGGCTAAGACAGCAGACATGTGTCGTCTCACAGTCCTGGGGGCTGGAAGTCCAGGAGCAGGCTGTCAGCGGATGGGCTCCTCCTGGGGGCCTTGAGGGAGAAGCTGGGCCGGGCCTCTCCCCGCACCTCCAGAGATTCGCAGGCAACCTTGATCGTTCCACAGTCTATGGAAGAATGACCCAGCCTCTGCCTTCATCTTCACACGGCCTTGGCCCTGTGCTCAAGCCCACCCTCTCTCCTCCCCTTCCTGCAAGGACGCAGGCACGTCGGGGTGGGCCCCACCCGTGGGCCCCACCCCCACCCAGCTCCAGCACAACCTCGTCCGACCTTGGCACCATCTCCAATGACCCGAGTTCCAAATAAGGCCACGTTCTGAGGTGCTGGGTAGGGAGCAGGCAAGCCGTCAGCAGATGACTTTGGGGGGAAGCAATTCAGCCCCTAACTCCCTTCTGACCCACGTCTGAGACGAAGCTGCTTGGTGGGCAGAGGGCTCAGGCCTGACCTCAGCACAGCCTGTCCTCAGTATGAACCTATTCTAAATATTCACCGAGATCCCCTAATGTCTCCTCCATCTTCTTTAGGGACCATTGATCTCCAAGCAGTGAGTGGCTGCGACATTGCTGCACCCCTCTAACTACAGGCAGGGAAGAACTCCCCCGACCTAGCCTCAGTTTCCTCATCTGCAGAATGGGAGCGAAGGTAGCGCCTGCTCCATCATATTCCAGATAAATAACAAGCGACCAGGGGAAGGCCCAGACTGAGCAGCCGTTCACAATTGTTGCCCTGAACATTGATTCCTGCAGTGGGCGGAAAAATTCCTGGGAATCGGGATTGCCCGGGGGAGGGGGGCGGTGGCCCGGAGCAGAGTCCCTGTCTTTATGCCCTGCTGCTCTTTGCCAAGATTTTCACCCGTTGTCACACAGGTGTCAGTGCTGAGCTGGCCTCCAGGTGTGTGTGGCTAGTGTGGGTGAGCCCAGAAGGGCTGGGAAGCAGAGTACCCAGGGCACTTTATAAAGAAGCCACAGGACCAACCTCTCCTTGGCCCAAAGGACTGTGAGGCCAGCTGGGGGCACAGGCCCTGGTGCGTGGGGTGCCTGTGCGCATGTGACCTGGGTTGGGCAGGTGGCAGCTGCCCCTTTGAGCCTGGAAGGGCGGGGGGGGGTGCCTAAAAGCTCCCCAGGGAATTCCTGTCTGGGGTCTGCTGATTTGAGGAGATCCCAGGTCTGGGCAGGAGGGAGCCGGCTTATTAAACGAAGCCCAGCAGCCTGGAGGTGCAGTCCTGAGTGGTCTTGAGACCCAGCCCGCCCGGGAGCTCCCATCCAGCTGCCTGCAGGCGCATCACACCCGGCAGGGGGAGGGAGCAGATGTCACCTACAGTGTGAGCTGCGCCCAGGGCTGCGTGTCCTGTGAGCCCAGCAGCTGGCTGGCAGCCCCGGGGATGCTATGAGACAGAAGGGCCTCCAGGGCCTGGAGCTGCCAGCCTGCGCATGGAGACCCTGGCTTCCTCAGCAACTGGGGCCCACCGCCAGATCCAGTCACTGCCTGTCTTGTAAATAAAGTTTTATTGGAACAACAACACACGCCTTACCTGCGCCCTGGCCATCAGGGAGGGCTGCCCCCTGCAAGGTCCAGGAAGCTTGAATGCGTTGTACCTGCCCCTCGCCTCTCACCTGGGCCTGCCCCAGGTGACCCCACCCACCTCCATTGTTGGAGGAGCAGGTGTGCGGGGTGGGCAGGCAAGGTTAGCCACCTACTGGCCGTGGACCCCAGCAAACCACATCACCTCTCCGAGTGTCCATTTCTTAGACAAAGGCAGGAGTGCTCAAGGCCCTGGTAGCAGGCTGTGAGAATAAAGGAGTTCGGGGATGGCCGCGCCCTGCAGTCCAGGGGCTCGCAATTGTCCACGGAGAAGCCCACAGCTTCACGATGCAGTTTTCCAGATTCCTAAACAAAGTAAATCCCTCTCTCTCTCTATGTGTGCGTACGCACGCACCGATGCGCAACCAGGAACACGCAAGCACACACACATACATTCCCGCACACACGGGACAGGAACACAGCCACACGCACACACGCAGACACGGGAATTCACACACACACACACACACACACACACATGCATTAACTTCTTCTTTCCCTCCCCACAAACCACATTTGGCTTCGAAAAATAGTAACTTCCCAAACCAGGAGATTAAAATGCGTCCTGAGCCTAATTTCTCAGAATACAATCATCCATCTTAAAATACCGGCTTGGCACAGACTCTGCTGTCGTCACAAGCAAATACGCTCAAGTGAAAACAGCAGGTGCTCCCTCGGGCTGCAGCACAATCTATTAAATAACAAAGTAGAATAAAGTACTTTCATGTTTTGATCACAACCCCGCGACCCCACAGCGGCACTGCAGGGAGACGCCTCAGGCGGCCAGGATCCGTGGCTTCAGCTGGTCACCCCTTGGGCGAGGGGCGCCCCAGGCCAACGTTAACCCGCACGTTTCTTGGCTTAAAGCAGGCCCCCTCCGAGTCACAACACGGGGCCTCTAGCTCTGACAGGACCCTCGTCTGAGGGAAGCAGGAGGAGTTGGGATGCTCTGTCGACCCTGGAAACAGCAGCCAGCCCCGAATCATGAATGGACCATCGCGTGCATGGCGGTCTGCTTTGACCGTGAACACCAAGCATCCGTTGGGTGGCCCGCACCTTCCAGCTGGGCGGCCGGAGCTCGGAGCCCAGCTGCGGGGCCGAGATGCTCAAGGCCTCCATTCCCCGGGCCAGGGCTAAGCTCGGCCCCGCCGCCTCCGCCGCTGTCGCTGCCGCAGGGGCCGGGCCGTCCTGCCAGGAGGCCTGGACTGACCCCCGTGGAGCCCGGCCCCACCCTGGAGCAGCCGTACCATCTCGTGGTCCTTGTGGTCCAGCACGCGGGGCAGGAACAGGGAGGACTTCTGCGTGCGGCGCGTCTTGAAGCCTCTGCGGGGCCGGCCCTTGCCGTTCACGGACACGTACCACAGTCTCTCGGTGCCAGGCTGGCGCCGGGCCCCGGGCCCGCCAGGCACCGTGCGGTACAGCCGGGAGGCATACGTGTTGTAGCCCAGCTCATGGATGCGCTCAACAAACTCGCATTCGGCATTGTAGCTCTCCTGCGGGGGGGGGGGGGGGGCGGGAGCCGAGGTCAGGGGCTGGGGGCCACAAGGATGCAGTGCCAGGAGGGAAGCGCTGGGTAGGGGGGGACCTTGCCAGGGATCCACGTCAGCCTGGGACAGGGTGGGGGCATGTGGGTCCCTGCCCTCTTGAAGGCGGGCATCTCGGGGACAAAGGTATAAACCCAGGATGGAAGGTGCTTCCACCAGAGCCCCCCATGAGCTGCTGTGGGGCCTCCTGAGTTGGGGGTGGGGGAGGGGAGGTATGCCTTGTGCCAACCCAGTTGAGGCTTCCGTCCCAGCTGTGGGTGCGTGGGCATGCCAAGGGCTTCCCTCCCCGCTCTGTGCCAAGGGGCAGGGCTGGGGCGCAGGGCAAGCTGGCCAGGAGGACTGGCCTTCCCTCCTGGGACTGGCCCCGGGAGCAGGAGCAGAAGACCCCTGGGGTCTGCCTCCATCGGCAGAAGGAGGGGGGCAGCTACTGAGTGCAGGCGGCTCCACGGACAGCAAGCCTATTCTCAGGGGCCACAGGCCATTTGGGGCCAGACCCAAGCTGGGCAGCGTGTGACCCAAAAGGACCTCAGGAAGCGAGACGGTGACACGGAATGCCTCTTCCCAGTGACACGGAAGTCCCGGGGTCAAGGCGGAGAGCTTCGGCTGAATCGAGGGTGGCAGTGCCTCTCCCCGTAACCCCACCCCCTCTCTGCTCCCTGCCCCCACGGGGGATGCCCAGCGCTCCCTGGGTCTGAGGACGGATGCCACTGCCCCAGACCAACTTCCGCAATTGATAGATGGAGAAACTGAGGCCTGGGGGTGGCACCAGACCCCAGACCCCAGACCCCAGACACCAGAGGGACCTGATGTGTTCCGGCCTGCACCCCACATATCGTGGGGCTCAGAGGCCATCTGGGGTGAGTGAGGGGGCCCAGGGTAGACCTGCCCCACCCCCACGCCTAGCACACTGCATTCGCGCCCGCCCCACCTTGAGTTTCTATGAGAAACACAGCGACAGGACTGACATTCCTCCCAGGCCCCTCTGTCCCAGAGAAGGTACGTCCTCCAGGGCTGAGGCCCACCGACCGGCAGGCCTGGTGGGCTTTCTCTTTGCTGGGATACTTGGAGGGCAACTGAAGGGGCACAGTCCTGTGAGCCTCGAAGGGTGAGGGGCTCCGGCCCTACGGAGGGGGGGTCTCGGGGACAGGGTACTGGCTTGCACCTTGTAAGGGATCCTGGGGGCAGGGGCTGAGAAGACCCGGAAAAAGGCATCACAGCCTCACGGTGACAACCGTTCCCAGTGCCTGGCCCTTCCCTGCTGTGCCCAGAGCCCAGACCCTTTGTTCCACTGGTGCCTCCCCCAGAGTCACTCCCACCCTGGGCTCCACCTGCTGACTGATCGCGCCCCTGGAGAGACCGCTCTTCCTGCACGGTTCTGCCAGTGCTTGGCGCTGTTTCAGAAAAGCCAGCAAGGTTTGGCAGAGGTGGGGACCAGGCAGGGGGTCTGCAAAGAGGGCAGATCTCTCCCCAATGAGGTGACATTTGGAAAGAATTGTTAGGGAGGAGAGGGCAATCTCTAGTGCGTGTTTTGGGGCAGGAGCACTCCAGACAGTGACAGTACCTTCCTTGGCAAAGGCATGGAGGGGTGAGTAGCAGTGCTGGTTCTGGAGAATCGAGGGGTCCAGAGACTGGAATGGCGACGCGAGCTGCGGGGTGATGGTGAGAGGTGGGAGAAGGTGGTCTGGGTCACTCCCCTGTGGGCTGAGCTAAGGAGTCTGGGTGATAATTTGTGGTGATGGGGAGTTCCCGGAAGCCATCACATGAGTAGATTTGCATCTTAGGAAGATCCCTAAGCACGTACTTGGCATAGACTATAACATATGGTAAGTGTCTTACCATATAACATATGGTAAGACAGTGATGAATGAAGGAGTGCATGCCAGATGGGTGCAAGGAAGGAAGGAAGGAAGGAAGGAAGGAAGGAAGGAAGGAAGGAAGGAAGGAAGGAAGGAAGGAAGGAAGGAAGTTTGTATATACAGATGATGAGTAGATGGGCAGATGGGTGCAAGGAAGGAAGGAAGGGTAGACGGACAGGAGGAGGGAGAGCCGGGAGGTCAGTAGCTGGGTCCAAAGCTATTGTGATGGTCTAGCTGGGAAGGGATGAGAGCCTGAGTTACAAGGGTACTAGCCACGGGGATAGGGCAGAGGGGGGTGAGGGGTGTGGATTGAAGAGAGAGATTCAGGAAGAATATTTGAGTACTTGGAGATGGACCGAACGTGGGGCTGAGAGAGAAGGAGGTGTCCACCGTGCCTGCCAGCTGAGCCTGGGCTTGAGTGCATGGCTGGCGGGGCAGCAATTATGGCAGGGGAGCCAGGGGAGTCACTGAGTTCAGTTGGGGTGTGCTGCCCTCTGCCGGGGGTCTCTGAGCCATCAGGACATTTGAGGGGATCTAAAACTCAGAAGGGAAGTCAGGGCTGGAATTGGGGGCTGTCAGGGCACAATGGCCACAGACCCACAGAGTGGAGGAGCCAGCCTGGGAGGTGAGAAGCAGGGTGATGGTGAAGAATTCAGACAGCCAAGAGGCAGAGCAGTGGGAACAGCATGCACAGGCAAATTGGTGGTACCCAGGATGGGGACAAGGGGTGGCCAGCGGCAGGGACGGCACCTGGGCTGCCCCACCTCCCAGGTTATCTGCAAAGCAGTGAGAGCCTCTCTGCCTCCCAGGTGCCCTGAGAAGCTCTGTACCATCAGCTGGACCTCCTGGCTCTCCCCAGGGGGGCTGAGAACCTTTCCTCCTCTGTCTCCAAAGTCAGCTCTCGGGGACAGAAGCCACAGGGAGATTCTGACCCACTGGGATCCGCCCAGGCATGCTTCGTTCTGTCCCCCAAAGCCCCAGACCTGGGTCTCCCATGGAAGAGATGGCAGAGGCCTGAGGTTTCGCCTCCCGATTGAGTCTACTTGCCCTGCTCTGTGAACTTTCCCAGCATTGATGGAGGAGACCCTCTCTGAGCAGTAAGACCTGGGCAGTAAGCTCATTGCAGGCCAACAAGGGGCCCTCTCTCCATAGGGATGGGAGCAACTGTGGGTGCTCTGAGACCACTTCAGGAACGGAATGTCAGTTCCGCTCCCTCAGCACCAGGGGCGCGGGGTCGGAGGGGTCTGGAAGGCCACAGTCCACCTCAGGAAAAAGTCAGACTAGACTCAGGTGAAGGGCACATCCTTATCAAGCAAATTGGGGTTTGCATATTCTAGAAGCACATACAGAAGAGGCTGGGCACCTGAGGGTCCCTGCTCCCAGACCCAGCGCCTGTCAAGTGGCCCCCAGGTCAGAGAAAACAAATGGGCGCATTTCCTTCAGCAAAGCCGTGAAAACTCTGTGAGGAAGCAGTAGGCTTCATGGAGGATTTTCCTGCAATTCATCTTGATCACGCGTTGCCTGACTTCAGAGGGGCAGGGAAATGTTGGTGTGTTTCCCCTGCAGATATGACTGGACGGAGAGAGGTAACTTAGCAGCAAGATGGTCCTCGGCTGCGTCGTCTAGGTGACGTGTGGATGGAAAACCTCTCATTGCCCAGGGAGTATCAGCCGAATTGCATGTAATGACTGGTTGGAGGTAGCAAATTTCCTAGTACATGTATTTTACTCCATGTATTCCCTGCCCTTGAGGGAGGGACATTGCCGACGCCCACAGTCACAGGAGCCTTTCTGTTGCGGTACATAGACTGGGTTCCAAGCCTGTGTGCCTGGGACGTGGGTCCCATCTCCCTTCCTCCTGGTTCCTTGAACTAATAGCTTTCTCTTGGTTCCCCAGAACTCACAGCTCTTGCCTTTCTATCTTTGGGAAGATGTGGCTGTGCCCCGCCCTGCCTGCTCCCCTCCCTGCTCCCAGGAGAGCTCTGGGTGAGCCCACAGGAGAGCTTCTGCCCAACGCACACCCTTGCTTTATCTCAAGGTACACTTGGGTCCATTTATCTTAGGAGGAATTTGGGAGACAGTCTCTACCCTGCTCTCAACTACCTTGAAGGAGACCACAAAATGCCTGGAGGAACATTATCTAACCTGACAGCAGCTGGAGAATATAGAGCATGGCTACCCCTCCAGCGCACTCAAGCTGGCAGCTGCCTCTAACAGAAGCAGCCGTAAGAGCACTGAGCAAGGAGCCAGAGGGCCTGGGGTTCTGGTCCCAGCCCGGGTCCTGCACATCCCTGGACAAAGCATTAGGCTGCCCGTGGCCCCTCTGTCCTCTGATGTGATGTTCAAGGGAGAAGGCTGCTCCATCTGTGCCTTCTGTCCCCCAACCCCGAGGCATGAAAGATTGGACTCACCGAAGCGTAGAGCCGTCCCCTCCTGTTCATGGCCAGGTACCGCCCGGAGAAGAGCCCTTTGATAGCCACCACGCCCACCTCCACTGCTGTTATCTCCAGGATACCTGGGGAGAGTTGTGAAGGCCCATCACCTCTCTGCCTCCCACAGAGCCCAGAGGTGAGGGCTGAGCGCCCGCTGGCCCTCCCCAAAGCCAAGCCCAGCTTGGGGAGTAGGTGGGGTTGCTGAAGGCAGTACACACCTAAAAAAAGGTGACCTAGGATGTTCAGGGGAGGCAGAAACCCCTGGGCGGGAGGTACAATAAGGGAGCATCTGGAAAGTCTTCTCCAAGGAGAAGAATTCAAAGCTGGAAGGGAAATAAAACTAACATTTCTCCACACTGACTCTGCGCAGAACATGGAGCCCACTGGAGCCTCTCAGCCACCCAGTGAGCTCATTTCCTGATCAGGCAGACAAGCAAGCTAAGGCTGAGGGACTTGCCTGTGCACACAGGTGTTTGAGTAGGGATTCAAACCCCCACCGCAGAGAGTAGCACCCGGGCTCCGCAGCTCACGGCCTGCACTGGAGCGCCTGGGGAGGCGGGGACGGGGCCTTTGGCGTGGTGACCTGATAATGGAATTCACCAGTGCACTGACAGTGCCACCCAAACCTGTTGCCATGGACCTGGGCCAGAGGTAATTGTCTCTGGCCTGCGTGCACGTTACAGGATGTTGGCAGGAAGCCAGGTCAGACCGGGAGCTCCCAAAGGGAAGCCACCGACCTTCACCTATGCCCCATTGTACGTAAGAAAGTTTAAATCTCCCCTAATGCCTGCCTTTTGGAACAAGAACGCTTCCCACCCACACCAACCTCCTCAACCCCCAAGAGCCTGTAACAAAGCCCCAGGTGGGGCCATTGTTCCCAGAGAACAGCTCGGAGGGGTTGGCTGGAGCATCAGCCAGAGCCCTCTCCAAGGCGGGGGTGGGGTGCTATCTGGGCGTGCGCCTGGCCCCCGACCCGTCAGAGATCACAGGCCCAGACGCGGGCCGCCACAGGCTTGCCCGGAGCTTGCGGGGGTACAGTATGGCAGCCTCTGGCGTCCCCGATACGTAGGCCGGGCGGGCTCCGCTGAGCCAGCCCGAGGGCCAAAGGAGTGCGAGCGGGGACGCCCGACAGGGGAGGCTGTGGGCGCGCGCTCTCCTCTGCCTCCCGGCTGCCCGCCTTGAATGCCTCCAGAATTTGGTTGCTCTGCTACTCTGAGAGGGAGACTGGATTTGGAGAGAACTGGGCTGTCGCTACGAGGCGAGCACAGGCACTCCCGTAGCCCGGTCCCGCGGACAGGGACGCCCAGGCAGCATTTTGTCCCCACCGCGCGGCTCCGGAGGCGTCTTCCGAAGACGCCCTCGCAGGACTGCGGCTTTGCTCAAGGAAGCAGAAGTTTGCCGCCGCCTTGAATGCGCCACACTGCTTCCTGCCCCTGAGCCGGGAGCAGAGCGCCGCGGGTCGCGGAGGACGACCCCGGGACGCCGGCCACCCTCCAACGCTCCGCACTGAGCTGCTGCGTGGCTCCGCGCTCGGGCCTCCCGGTCCCCGCCGAGCGGAGCTGCTTCGTGTCCCCTGGCTTTGCGCTCCTCGAAGAGTGCTCAGCACGAGCCGGGTTCCCGCGGCCGGAGGAACCAAACCGTGGGGCCTCGCGGGACTCTGGCTCGGGCGCAGTCCGGGAGTGGGTCCGGGCAGCAGGGCAGGTTGAAAGTGTATCTGTGCCCCTAGACCCAGGCGGACGCCCCTGCCTGCTCCCAACCCGCAGCCGGTGGCCTCCCACCCGGCGGCGAAGGCGCCCACTCTGTCTGCCGCTCCGCGGCCAAGGGCGGAGGCGAGAAGGCTGGGGATTCCGCGCGGCCACCTCCCGGGAGCCCCGCTTGGTCTGGGCGAGCGTCTTCCGCGCAGAGGTGGCGCGGGGCGGCCACCTGGGCGGCCGCGAGTCGGGAGGGCGGAGTGGACGGAGGGGCGCCCCGGGGTCGGCAGGAAAAGTCGTCAAAATAATAAAGAGGGTGATAAATGCCTTGTCCAGCGCATTTTCTCCGAAAAATTCAAAGGGCTCACACTTGTCAGGGCCACCAAACCGGCCAAGTGGGGAACCCCCGGCTCGCCCACCTTCGGCCCAGCAGTCGGAGCGGCGGTGGGGCAGACTCGGCTGGGCCTGCTGGCCCGACAGCGGGCCGCCGCTGCCCGAGCCCTCTTTGGACGTGACCACCACCACCATCCCGACCCGCCTCCTGCAAGCTCCACTCTCGCTCCTACCCTAGACGTTGGGGGAGGCCAGGGGACCCCGGCGGTCTCCCTCTGGCAGCAGGGGTAGCCTGCTTTCCTGGGCACCCTTCGCGCGCCAGTCCCTCCTGGGCACCGCTCCTCCCAGGGACCCCGCGCGGTTGTCGCAGGGCCGGGCACTCACTGTAGGCGCTGTTTTCTAGGCTGCCGTTGACGCGGCCGCTCGGATGCAGCTGTAGGTGGTACTTGGTGGCGCAGTAGAGCTTGCGGCGCCGGGGCGCCCCGCCGAGGTGCTCGTAGACGCCGCCGCGGCCGCCCGCATCGCGCCGCAGCCGCGCCCCGGGGCCCGCGGCCGGCCACCCGGGCTCCAGCAGGCTGAGCAGCAGCAGCCAGATCAGTCCCATCGTGGCATCGCGCCCGCCCCACGGCGGCGGCGGCGGCTGCAGGCGAGCGCGGCGCCCATGGAAGGGACGGCAGCGGAGCCTGGGCGAGGCGCTCGGAGCCGGCTCCAGCGCCTGGCGGTGCCGACTCCCGCTCCGCGGAGTCGGGGCGGGGGGGAGGGGAGGGAAGGGGAGGGGAGGGACAGGGGGACGAGAATGAGAGAGAGAGAGAGAGAGAGAATGAGAATGAGAGAGGGAGAGAGAGTGATCCTTTAATTTTCACCCAGGATCGGGTGAAATTTCCGTTGCTGCGCAAAGTGCTGAAAGAAAAGACAGTTCGGCAACAAAAGGCCGACGTGGTCCCCAGGCGGAGGCGCGGGAGGGGCGGGAGGCCCGGCGGGTGGGGAGCCCGGCGGGGCGCGGGGTTCGGGCCAGGCGCCGCCGTGCGCACTCGTCCCCCGCGCGCCGCCGTCGAGCCGCGGCTCCGCTCCGCCGCGCGCCCCGAGCCCCCGCGCGCCCTCCCGGTTCTGAAAGGTCCCTTCCCCGCCCCCTCCCCCGCCCCCTCCCCCAGAACAATTATGCCTCCGAAAATTATAGACCGAGGCCTCGAGGCGGCCGCCCCAGGCCCTGTCACCCCCTCCCGCCCCCCATCAATCCCATGGCACAATGGGAACGCCGCCGATGACTGATGAACGCAAAAACAACTTGCGGGGAAGTCGGGCTGACAAACGCCCATTAAAGGCAGCGCATAATGAAGGCGGCCGCGGAGCGCGGCGGAGGGGAGGGCCTCGGGTGCGGCGCGCGTGGGGAACACCGAGGTTCTGTCCGCGCTCCCCGTTGGAGCCAAGACCTGCGGGGAGGTGCTTTATCCTGTCGCGCACCCCAACCAAGCAGATTGGGAAGAATGAGGTTTGCTCTTGGACGGTCCTGTCCCAGCAGCGGGAGGTAGGAGGGGGACAGGAGAGCCAGAGAAAAGAGCACAGAGACAGAGAGCCCTAGAGAGCAAGAGAGAAAGCCCTCATAGGACAGGAGAGAATGTGACAGGAAGAAGAGAGACCAAGAAACAGATGGAGACCAGAGAGCAGCAGAGTGATGCCCAGAGGAGAGCCTGGGAAGCCTGGTGGCCGCAGAAAAGGGAGATGAGAGATAAGTGGCAAAGGTGGGTGGATATCCCTGCTGGTGGGTTCAGAGTAGCAGTGTGGATGCGGGGACTGCCTGGAGGGCCCTCTCCCCTAGGGACCCCAGTGACGAGGGGCTGTGGATAGAGTGTTGGCACTCCCTTCTCCTGTTCCCCTGGCCTCTGCCCGTCTTTCCTCCCACCACCCCTGCCCCAGCATCCCCTTGGCCAGCAGCCAGCCTGATACTGACACACGGGATCAAGCACAGGTACTTGCTGGGGTGACCCTATGGGGTCCAGTGGTCAAAGCTACAGCCTCGGCTCCAAGTCCAGGGGCTCTGGGATGAGCCAGGTGGGCTGGTACTCATCATCCCTTCTACCTGCATCAGGATTTGGAACCTTGCTCCTTCCTAGGGAAGGGGCGTGTGTGGAGGGCACCAGGGGCTCTCTTGAGCTGCAGGAGCAAGCACACCCCATTGGGATACTTCTCACCACCCTGGCCTGACACAGGGCAGCATGTCCTTGAGCTCATGCTAGCATGCTCAGTGCCTGAGTGGCCCTGGGCCATGCCTAGAACATCACTCGGTATCCCAGGGCCAGGGGAGGTGGCTTCTGGCCAGGTTCTGTCTAGTCAGAGCCTGTGAACAATCTGAAGACCAGGCTAAGGATTTCTAGAGCCCCTTAATGATGGAGCCTGCTTTACAACAGAGGACAGCCCCCAGGCAGCCCCCAAGGATGGAGCCAAGAGGAGAGCTTGCCCACTGGGACTCCACCCACAGAACTGGCCTGGGACTGCTGATCACTTGAACTTCCAATGGAAGTGGGACCAGTTTCAGCCCCACCCACTGTGGGTCACCCCCAGCCCACCCCTGGTCTGCCTGCACCCTAGAACTGGCTGGGGGCAGGGCTGATGGTGCCGAGCGGGGATCCAAGGGTGGTGAGAGGTCAGGAGAGCAGGAGGTTCTGCTGGTTTTGTTGGACCCTCAGTTCCTAGACAGTGCCCGGCACACAGTAGGCCCTCGGTACCTACTCGAATGAATGAATGAATGAATGGGTCGGCTGCTTCCTAGCCCTGTGACCTTGGCCATGTAGCATCGCCCCTCTGAGATGCTGCCTCCTCATACATCAAATGCCTCAAATATAGTGAGAGAAACTCAGTGGCAGTACCCCTGCACAGGTCCCTCTGCCACGTCAGTGCGGAGCCAGCCCCGTCCATAGGGGACCGTGGTTTATTATGCAAACCGAGATGCCTCTGAGAGTGAGACAGGGCACTGTTACCAGTTGCAGTGGGACAGCTGGCCGCTGTGCCCCACGTTCCTCCCAGGGACCAGTTCCCCACGGGCATTCTGGTTAGTGGGACTTCTTGGAGGCAGCAAAGCCTCCAGGGCCCTGCCTAGAGCCTCCAGCCTGACAGCGGAGGGAGTGTCTAACATCCGAAGCTGCCCTCTGCCCCCCGCACCAGGCCCTGTGGCAAGCTCCATCCTCTGCCAGTGTTGGGGGACACTCCCCCGCCCACCTGCACCCCCTGCCCACTGCCCGCAGCCTCTCCCTCCCAGCCCCAGGCCTTGGCTTCCCCACCCACTGAGGCTTCAAAATCTCCCTGACCCCTGTCTTTCCTGACCCAGGAAGCCCCCCGGGACCCCCCTGCAGACCTGGGCTTGACTCTGGATGTCGCCGGGATGCCAGGCCCTCGGACGCTGGGGTCCCAGCTGAGGGAGGGGTACCTGATTTCATGAAATCTTCCTGGCAGGGCAGAGATCTCGTTCACAAAGTCCTGCTGGGCTGGGCTGGGCTGATGCCCCAGAGAACCCACACCACAGCGCCCTCCCTCAATATACGGAACCAGGTGGGGGTGGGCAATGTGGTAACAGCCATCCTGTTAATTGCTTCCAAATGGTCACTGCAGCCGTTTGACTAATCGGCCTCTTCCAGACCCCGGCCTGGACACCCCCAGGCCTAGTCCCAGCAGGCCTCACCGCCAGCTCTGGCATTTCTGCTTTGCGCGCTCACACCCCGATCCCTTCCCAGTACTGTCTGGTGCCTGGGCGACCCCCTGTGACCCCATGCAGGTCCAGGCCCCACACCTCCAGCCTCTCCTCCCGGAGAGAGAGCTGGGGGAGGGGCAGGGACCGAGCGCGGTGATGTGACGTGTCCCAGCCTGCCAACTGCAGTGACTGTGAGACGTGGCGCTGCCTCTCGGCCCCGAACTCACTCTGATCACCCCCAAGAGCAATAGGAGAGACCCGCCTGCAAGGGGCCTGAAGCCCGACAGGCAGTCGTGCTCAGCCCCACCCGGGGATGTGGAACAGAGGCTCCGGGACGTGAAGAGACTGGCCCGCGGTCACACATCTGGGGGGTGAGGCGACAGGAACCTCTACCTGAGTCAGCGGGGCCACCTGGCCCCTCAGTCCACAGCAGGTGGGGGGTCCAGGGCTGAGCTTGGGGGTCTTTACCTGCAGTCCCCACCTTTGCTTCCAGCAAAGTTAGAAGCTCAAAGAGGCACAGGGACGATCTTTGACAGCAGAATTTCCATGCCCAGCAGGGACTGGTTTTTGCTGGTGGAGGCTGCTCTGGGTAGACCAGCTGGCTGCCCTCCCCAGCCAAGGCCACCCCACCTCTCAGGGTAGAGCCAGTCCCAGAGCCAGGCATGAGCCCACCCACTGGAGGACACAAATCCTTCTTGAGGGTCCTCCTGGATGGCACCCAGCTATTGGCCACCTTTGTGCCAAATGTCCCAGGAATCCTGGACTACAGGGGTGGTGGGGCCGCTGGCACCAGAGGGGGCTTGAACACTGCTTGTGCCCAAAGAAAGTGAGGGCTGCTGGGCACAGAGAGGAGGGGGACCCCCACTTTCCTATATGCCAACAGGACCTTGGGGTAGGTCAGCTCCAATATGGGGTCATAGGTCAGGAGCACCCCAAGTGCACAGCAGCTCACCAAGGGGGCAAAGGAGAGGCGCAGGAGGGTGCCCTGCAGTCTGGGGGCCGAGAGGTGCAAGCATTCAAGCTAAGTCTCTTAAAAATTTTATTTATTTTTATTTGTTTTTAATTCTAAAGAGCTTCCCTGAGATATAATTCGCACACCCTACAATTCACCCATTTTAAGTGTATAATTCAATGGCTTTTAATATACTGTTGTTCTGCAACCATCACCACGGTTGACTTTAGAAGATTTCCATCATCCCCAAGAGAAGCTCCAAACCTTTAGCTATCATTCCTTTACTCCCCCACCCCCTGACTCCAGCTCTAAGCAACGCAAATCTGCTTTCTGTCTCTGTGGATTGCCGTAATTCTGCACATTTCATAGAAACAGAATCATACAATATCTGCCGCTTTGAGTCCACTCTTTTTCACTAGGCATAATGTTTCGAAGTTTGACCATACGGTAGCATGTGTCAGCCTCGTTCCTTTTCATGGCTGAATAATAGTCCCTTGTATGGAAAAATTGCAGTTTGTTCATCTGTTGATGGACCTTTGGGTTGTCTCCTGATTCTTCAGCTATTAGGAAGCTCCAAGCTGAGTTTGAAAGGAGGAGGAGAAGGAATTCTTTCCAGATGGAGGGGTGGAAGGAAGACACATACTGTGAGCTGCCCCTTTCTTCCCACCCAGACTGAAGGCAGCCTCCAGTCCCTGCACCCTCTCAGTGCCTGGCCTGGGGCGGCACCCGGAGCAGCTGGAGTGACCAAGAGCCTCTGGAGACATGATCTGTGTCCATGTCCTCTGGCACCTGGCCAGAACCCTGCATGCCTCAGTCTCCTGCTCTGTGAAGTCAGTGACAGTCCCTCCCACTGCACATACCGGATGTGAGGTTTCAACAAGGGACCACTCAGAGCAGTGCCCAACACAGGAGCCAGTGCCTCTGAGGCCGTCTTGAGGACTCCAGGTAAGGGGTGGGATGGTAAGGATGCAGTGGCAGGTGTGTGCGTCAGCGCCCAGGGACGTCACTGCAGCAGCATTCAAGAGGAGATCAAACCAGAAACAGTGCAAACCACCCCCGTGTGGAGACTGTGGCGTGCAGAGAGCCCCCTGGGACGGCAGGCTCTTGGGGTAGCTTGTAAGGGAAACCACAAAACTGCACCACAGACTAGGGAGTGCAATCCCATCTGTGACTTGCTGGGTTCGAACCCAGATTTTCCCACTTACTGCCTGCGCGAGTTTGGGCAAATTAACCTCTCCAGGCCTCAGTTTCCTCATCCACAAAATGGGATGCTTCCTGTGTGGCTGAGCTGCCCGCTACTGAGGGTAGAGTCTGGCGCGCTGTGGGCGCTGGACCCATGCTTGCAGCGGATGTTATCAACGTCCGCACTTGCTGATCGATACGCAGGCTGCTTCTGGACGATACGCAGGGCCTGTAGGCTACTTAGTTACCTCTGGGAAGGAGGGTGAGAGTAAGGGGGGGGGGAGGATGCTTCACTTTCACCCTTTGGTGTTGATTTCACTGTTTCAATTTTTACTGCGAGCAGGTATGGCTTGGGTGATTCACAAGGGAGTTGATCTGTGAGGCATGCTTGGCAAAGCCCTTTGGTTGGGGCAGAGGTGACCATCGAGGGATCAGGACTAAAGTCTGCAGGGATGACAAGGAAGGAAGCGGATGGGGGGCAGTGAGGTCGTGCCCTGTGCCCTGTCCACCCACTATCTCCCCTGATAGCACTCCGCCTAGGATCGATGCTCCGACGGGTGGGAGCTCAGTCGACAGGAGTTCGGTGTGTGTGGACGGACGGGCTGGATTCAGACTCCACAGCCCGTGTTCTCATCCACTCATCAACCCAACCCACGAGCAGAAAATTGGAACCACCAAATGCCCCCTTGCAGGTTATATTGGGTGGGCATCTCGGCACAAACCAGAGCCTGCCTGCCCCCCACCTCGGCATTGTAAGTAATGAACTCAAGTGTAGACCTGGGCAGGGCTCCTTGGAGACCCCAGTGTGCACACAAAACAAGATGCAAGATAAGAGTGGATCCGCCTC
This sequence comes from Camelus ferus, assembly GCF_009834535.1. Classification (NCBI taxonomy): domain Eukaryota; kingdom Metazoa; phylum Chordata; class Mammalia; order Artiodactyla; family Camelidae; genus Camelus; species Camelus ferus. Next base: position 68,785,211 of record NC_045705.1, read on the forward strand.
GGGGACTGATGGACAGCGGGGCTTAAGCAAAGCCCCCACTTGACTTAAGAGGGGACTCAGGGCCAACAGACGTGGCCACTGCCCGCTCCAGTCCTGCACAATGTAGCTAATTGGCCCCCACATTTCTCTCTCTTGAATCTTAAATCCTTTTAGCAACAGATTCTGGGACAATGGGCTGAATTCTCAGTGCCATCATTAGGCCAGGAGGATACACTGGCTCCCCGTTCCTGGGCCAGCCTCATTACTGGCTTGTTCAGAGGAGCACGTGTCTCTCCTGGGGACACGCACACAAAGGTGAAGAGTGTCTCGGGGCCACGATGCCAATTTCATCACGGTGGCCCGCCCATCCTCATCGAGGAGCCCTCCCCGCGGCTCAGGCCCCACCGTCTGCAAGGCTCTTAGCTTGCTCATTAGTGCCCTTGCTCTGGGTGAAAAGCAGGCACCGGAATCCAAGTCAAACCCCCGACCTTTGCTCTGTGCGGGTCCCTCGCTCCTGGGCCGGGGCCCTCGGGAGCGTGGGCCTGGGGCCGGGCTGAGCTGCACAGCCTGGGACAGCAGGCTGTCCTGCGTCTGCTGGGCAGTGGCCTCAGCCCTTTTGGTCCTGCAGTTTCTGATGTCACCTGCTTGCAAAGTGGCAGCCGCTACTGCCCCGAGCCCTGCGCCCCCTTACCCGCCCCTCCCTGACCCGAGGCCCCCCCACCACGCAGCCTCCAGGGCACCAGGCCGAGGTGTGGAGCCGGGGGCTTACACTCGATCGCACTTGGACTAGAAAAGATGCTGCCCAGAGCCCCAGGCTGCTTCCCACCTCCTCCAACTATAAATGTGGGGCTCACGGGAACTCGGGGGGCTGATCCCCTAAAACGGAGCTCCTGGTAAAGGCGGGAGAGGAGGCGCTTTGCTCCGCGGTGGGCACCCCTCCTGCTGGATTCTCTTCCCCTTGTGGCTGCTGAAGCCTTGCTTGTAAAACTGATTTTCTCCAAAGTGCTTATGATCACCTTTTAAGTACAGTCCTTCTTGTGCCCAGAGAAGACCACATGCTGACCGCCTGGCTCACGCAGAGCAATCGGGGGCTCCTGCTGCCGCTCGGGGCCTCGCCGGCATCCGGGGACGGCCAGGCCAGGTTCCCGCCACGTGGCCCTTCTGAGGCTGCTGTGAGACCTGGTCGCAGGCCAGGCTGTCCGTGAGCCCAGCCTACAGACCCGCTTGTTTCATAGAGCTTTGGAGCTAGAACTCGCATTTTATAGGACTCACCCCCTTAAGACGCTTTAGTGGCCTCAGTGGGTTTGAGGGTTCAGACTTGCGAAGCCATCACTGCTACCAACTTTAGAACGTGTTAATCAATCACCCCCTGAAACCCTTTACCCAAAAGCATCACCCCCTTTCCCCTGGTCAGTACTCACCTACCTTCTGCCTGCATGAATGCGCGCATTCTGGAAATGTCGCGTAAAGGGACCATACAATAGGTGGTCTCTGGGGACAAAGCATGGGCCCCCTCTTCTCCCAAGTGCTCCCCACCAGCCCCCGCTGGCCACCCACACGTTGTAGGTTGCGAGAGGCGGGGCCCCAGCTCTAACCTGGTGTGGAGACAGCAGGCATTTCAGCCATTCCTTTGGAGCAAGACTGAAAACCGGGGGTGGAGACCCTCAGGGAGGCTCTCAGGAGCTGCCCGGTTCAGCCCAGGTGGGCTGAATTCTAAGGGAAATAGTAGTGGTCGTCCTCCGAGCAAGTTCAGTTAGAGCCCCTGTGTGCCGGCCCAGGGGTGGGGCTGGACGCACATGCTCTGTGTAATCTTCACCAGCCTGGGCCCTGCAGTCACCCTGCTGGACTTGGCAGGGCCAACAGTTTGGTCCAGAATCTGGCTTCTTCCAAAATCCCACCACTGCTCCGCACAGGCCAGGAGCTAAGGCTGGTCTCCCAGACGCAGGGCGCCTCTTCCTCTGCCCATGTGTCCCACTACCTCCTCTTCCCAAATCCAGGAGCTGGGTAGCGATGTAACCTTCCCTGTTTCTCCATCTGAGAAATGGGCACAGTGACAGCAGCTCCCTCGTGAGGCTGTCATGGGGACTGCACTGCTGGGAGGCACTCGGCAAGCACCTGCTCCTTCAAAACTCTCCTTCCCTTCCTTCCTCTCTCCTCTGCTGGGCTCAGCTCAGCGCTGGTCACCCGTCACTGCAGCCACATTGCCTCTGAGAGTGACAGGGCACTCAGTGAGCCACTCCTCGTGGCTCTCCAGAGGCTGTCACCACCCTGCCCCCAGGAGAGCTGAGAGCACTCTCCATCACGTCTGCCTGCCCCAGCCCACGTGCAGCTCCTGCTTCTGCTTCTGCTGGGACTCGACAGAGGCCACCACCACCGGAACGAAACCAGCCAGGGGGCCAAAGTTCACACCTTGGAGAGCCACTCACGTCTCCAGATGTTCCTCCCTCCCCCTCCCTTCCCCTCCACCCCTCTCTCTCTCTCTCACACACACACACACGCACACACACACACGTTTCACCACGCCAGATCCGCTTCATGCCTGAGAGCCTGGGTTGCGGGCTTTTCAAGCCATGCCTCGTTCCCAGCCCTCATAGACAAGAAGCCAGGAGCGCTACACAGCCCTCCCGGCCCCCGAGAAGTTCAGGAGCCTTTGGAGTGGGCCTCCGCCAGTCCAGGAGGAGGAGGAAGAGGAGGATGTCCCTTCAGAATGCCCTGTGGAAGGACCAGCCTCCCCGACCTGCAACGAGATCGACATTTGCACACTTTCATCTCCCTCTGATTTTTGCTTTCCAATTTCAAACCCCTGTTGGATTCAGGCAGTGGCCAGGGCCTCCAGCAGGCCACCTCTGTCCTGGGAGGTAACCCCCCGCTAGCCCTGGGATGGGGAAAGGACAGGAAAGCCACAGAACCCAGAGGCTCTTCCAGCTCTCGGGGACCTGCCCACGAGAGATCTGAAGGTACGAAGCCATTCCAGAAGATTCCCCAGGAAGGAACTTGCTTTCTCATCACGAACCTCTCGTAAAAGTGTTCTTGAAATGTCAGGTCTTAATTCTTTCCCCGAAAGAAGTTTGTCAGCATCTAGGTCTCCATACTTCTTCCCCTGGGGTGATTCTGCAGGGTTCCACCCGTCAGGTGGCCTTGGGAGGGTTTGTTCAAACTGTCTTAAATCAGACAGACGAGACCTCAAGACCACTGACATCCACCAGGAGGACACCTGTGTCCCCCTGGAAACCCTGACAGCCGCTTGGTGCATGGCCTGAGCACTAGGGGAATGTGGCCATTTTCACCATAAGCCCCCCAGTCTTCAGTTGCTTCCAAAAGTCAGGCAAGACTCCCCAGGCAAATCTGACGTCCACCAGCTGTGGAAACTGTTGTCTTAGACCATCTGTGAGACCAAAATACAGCCTGAAAGTCCTCTACTAACATTTTATCATCCATTCATCCATTCAACAATGTTTTGAGTTCCTGCTTCGTGTCAGGCTGAGGACGCAGGATGGACAAGACACGTTGCTTTCCTGGTGGAGGCAGGGGTGGGTGGGGAGAGCCAGCAGACACTTGCTACCAGAGAGGAGACAGGTGACAAAGACGGGTGACAGTGACAACTTCAGGTCCTTGGGCAGGAGCTGGGGGGCCCCAGTGTGCCTGGGCAGGTCAGGAAGCAGTCCCTGCCCCTCATGCTGGCTGGCTTTCAACCCTCACTGGCCTCTCAGCAAGAATCGTGGGTCCCTCCTACACTCCGAGTCTCTCACATTTCACTTTCCCCAAAACCGTGTCACGTTAGGGCTGTGTCTTCCCCTTCACGTCCACGCCCCCCTCTCCTTTGCATTGCACCTGAGTTCTGCACAACAGACAGTAGAGACTCCTGGCTCCATTCCACAGATGAAGAAACTGAGGCACAGAATGTAACCACCTGGCTCAGGGGCACACGGGGGTGAGTGCATGAGCTGCATTGTGAATTCAGGACCCAAACCTGCCCATTGCACCCTTTTGAGTAACCGTCAACAAGAAAGAGGAAGGCAGGTGGGCACTGCTAATCTTCTGGGTGTGGTTTGTAGCCAGCAGGGGCTGAGCACACCCAGAGTCTGACACAAAGTGATGATCTATTTGCCAGACACCGATGCTTGCTATAGAGGACATGATCTTTTAAGCATTTTATAAATATTAGCTCCTTTAAGCCTCCTAACAACCCTACTGGACAGGGGCTGTGACTAGCAAGAGCTGAGAAAACAGAAGCACAGAGAGGTCAAGCAACTTGTCTGCAGGTGTTCAGTGGCCGAGGGGCCGAGCCCAATTCATAGGCAGGGAGCCGGATTCTGGGCTTTGAACCACCAGGTTCTGCAACCTGACCCAGGACTGTTTATCACACAACTTTAAGGATAATTATGAAGGTTATGTCTTGGGTTGGGAAAAGCTCATGATAAAATATTAAGCGGAAAAGCAGCATAAAATATTGAACGTGTATTTTGTTTGCAAATAGGAGAAAAACATCTAGACATTTTTATATGAAAAAGTGATGTCCATATATTATCTGGGGCCAGGTCCTGGCAGGGGGCAGACACAAGACACAAGAGTGATTAGCGTGGAGGAATGGAGGGACATTTTTTCCGGATTTCCTCCAATGTCAACCCACCCCATTGTCTTTACAACAAAAAAATAGCTCATTTCCCCATGAGCGGGTTCCTTTAAAGTGTCACTTCCAAATTCCTTTCGGATTCTCCAGACTCATTCAGGTGCCCGGAGTGGGAGTAGGGGGCCCATTATCCAGGCTCGGGACTCAGGGACAGACTCCAGTCTCTGCTGGGCTTTGATCTCAGAATGCATCACCTGAAAGAAAAATGGCCTTTCTCTGGGACTCCGGGACGTCCGGGTGTAACCAGACCCCATGCACAGAAACATGTGTAAGGCTGGAAGCTCAGGGCTCCCACAGACCCCAGGTCCCCAGCAGCCCGTCCACGTGGGCAGGGCCCCCGGAGGGAGGACCAGAGAGGCAGGGAGGCAACTGACCTCACCCAAGACACCCCAGCTGCAAACCCGGCATCAAATGTGTGCTAAACACAACCACATCTTGAGAGTCTGAGTTTTGGGGGTGGGGGGTGGCAGCTGCAGTGCCTGGGAGGCCGGGGCCAGACCCTGAAGGTGGGAACCCACTCACGCTCCTCAGGGCTCATCCACGAAGGGCTGTGGCCACCGGCACTGTTCACGTGGGAGAAAGAGTATGGGGACACCCCTGCCCTAGCCGGGGGGTGAACTGAAACCTCCTCCCTGCTGCGATGAGCTCCACGTGCCACGTGGGCCTGGGTGCGGCAGGACCCGCAGCGGCTCAGAAGTCGGACTCTGGCCTCAGACTGACTCCTTCTGTGGCCAAGGGCTCTGTGTCTCTGTTTCCTCATCCATAAAATGGAGACATCGCAGCCCCTGCTCCACTGGGATGTAGTGATGAGAACCCCCCCCACCCATGTAGGGGCTTGAACCTCGTCAGATCTGAGACTCTAATCCTTGCCGCCGCGCTCCTGGGAGGGGCCTACTTGTCACCCACGCTTTGCAGGGAGGAATCACCCTGAAGAGAAAGTAAGTGACCAGCCAGCGCCCTGAGGCATCTTTCTCTCTTGGATCACGCCGTCTCCCTCTGAGAACGGTCATCGCTGGACCCCCAGGTCCCAGGATGTGGCAGGCTCCTCCCTGCAGAGCTCCCGGCACCCGAGAAACCCCCACCAAAGATCTCACGGAGGAAAAGTTCTGACGAGAACATTTGGGTTCATTTTTATTATTGCCTCAGTTTACTTCAAAGGAAACTTCACAGCCTTTTCGAGAACAGAGAAGGGGCGGGGGGGATAGCTCAGGGATGGAGCATGAGCTTAGCATGCACGGGGTCCTGGGTTCGATCCTCAGTCCTTCCATTAACCAAAAAAAAAAAAAAAAAAAAAAGAACAGAGGCCAGCATCGTCTGCCCAGATTGCAGAGTAACTATAAAAGTCACTGCGCGAGAACAGCCATCAAGCTCTAAGTCCCCTGTTTCGTAAAGGGGACACTGCGCTGGCTTTGATTAAGAAAATTTGGAAGCGAAAGAAGAGAAGTTTCTCATCATGCAGGTTCAGCTGCACCGGCCACCCTCCATCTGCTTGAGCCCGTCCCACAGCCAGCGTCTTCCTCGTGCCGGCACTGTGCCAGGCCCTGGGCCCAGGGCCGGGCTGCGGGAGCCGAGAGTCACACAAGCATCCCAGTCACTGCCCGGAGGGCCCCGCAGCGGGCCGGGCGGGTGCCCCTCAGGCTGCGCTTCTACACGGCAGGGGGCACTCGGCCAGGCGGGCCTCCTACTGCCCTGCTAGTGTCTCATCTCAGCAGTTGTCACCTTTCCCTCCTTCTCCCACTTCCTTATTTATAGTCAAAGCCAGAGGCCCAGAGAGGGCAAGAGATTTCGGAAGGTCACACAGGGGGCAAGGGGCCCCAAGGCACTGGGTTCTTTATTTGGTGATGATGGCTGCAGTGACGTTAGCCACACGGAGATGACATCTAACCTCCCCTGGCCTGTTTAGAGGTGGAGACAGCTCAGACGATCAAGTGACCCGGGTGCAGGATTTGAACCCAGGCTCTGTTCCTTGGCCCGCTCCTCTCTGAGCTGCCCTGCTGGCGGCCCCTCGCCCACCCACAGCCCTTTCCCTGCGTCCTGGAGGCATCGGTGGAGTCCAGCGCGCTCCCTCTTTGGAGCGCGCTGGACTCCAACCATCTCTGCCCCCCCGAGTTTGTCTGAATGCTGTGGCCTTTAAAAATCACTCATCTTCAAAGCCGCGAAGAGAAATGTCTCCAGAGAGGCTGAGCGGGCGTTAGGAGTGGCTGGGGGAGCTTTGCTTAAGCACTTAAATGATGACTAGTCACTGGGGCCCGGGAGCTGCTGTCCCTGTGGGTGCCACACCGGAGGAGCTGCCGGGGGGTGGGAGGGACAGGCGGGGCACGTCCTCTCCCCAAGCTGGTCCAGCCGCCGGCCGAGGGCCCCACAGCCCAGCTGAGCAGTGTCCACGGCCCCAAGGCCGACATTCCGGCTTTGATTCAGGAAACCACAGTCCCCCAGTGTCAGACGCACTGACGGGGGATCCTGGGAGCGAGGGAAGCACTGCGTCCTGGTGCCTGCCGGGTTGGAGGGCTGTGACAGTGACAGCTTTTCCTCTTGTTTTCCTGGGGCTGCTGTAACAACGCACCACAAACTAGGCAACTTCACACAGCAGGAATGTATTCTCTCACAGGTCTAGAGGCCAGAAGTCTGAGATCAAGGCGTGAGCAGGACTGTGCTCCCAACAAAGGCTCCGGGAGAGGATCCTTCCTTGTGTCCCCCAGCATCTGGGGCTGCAGGCATCCCTTGGCTTGTGACCACATCCCTCCAGTCTCTGCCTTCGCCTTTACATGTCCTTCTGTCCTGTGTGCGTCTGTGTCTCTATTTTCTCTCCTTTTTTTTAAAACATTTTTTATTGAGTTATAGTCATTTTACAATGTTGTGTGAATTTCCAGTGTAGAGCACAATTTTTCAGTTATACATGAACGTACATACATTCATTGTCACACTGTTTTTCACTGTGAGCTACCACAAGATCCTGTACACATTTCCCTGTGCTACACAGTGCAATCTTGTTGATCTGTTCTGCATATGCCTGTCAGTGTCTACATTTTGAAATCCCAGTCTGTCCCTTCCCACCCCCGCCCCCTTGGCAACCACAAGTTTGTATTCTATGTCTATGAGTCTATTTCTGTTTTGTATTTATGTTCCTTTTTTTTTTAATTCCACATATGAGCAATCTCATATGGCATTTTTCTTTCTCTTTCTGGCTTACTTCACTTAGAATGACATTCTCCAGGAGCATCCATTTTGCTGCAAATGGCGTTATGCTGTCATTTTTTATGGCTGAATAGTATTCCATTGTATAAATATACCACCTCTTCTTTATCCAGTCATCTGTTGATGGACATTTAGGTTGTTTCCATGTCTTGGCTATTG